>NC_066379.1:11931183-13179488 GCF_013377495.2 Cygnus atratus | reverse complement strand
GCATCCAGTGGCAACCTACGCCAATCACGCAGTGTTTCCGCCCTTAAGGAAGTCACATGCAAACGCCACTTCCGCCCTCAGTTTCCCAGCTAATCAAGGAGCATTTCCGCCCTCACCGAAGGCACATCGTGACGCCACTTCCGCCCTGTGTTACCAGCCAATCACGGAGTGTTTCTGCCCTCAGTGAAGGCTCACCCTGAGGCCTAAAAATCCTAACCCTACACCCTAAACCCAAAACCTAACTCTAACCCTAACCCTAACACTAACCCTAACACTAGGCCTAGGCGAAAACCTAGGCTTAGGCCTAACCGGAGGTCTAACCCTAGACCTAGGCCTAACACTATGCCTAAACCTAGGCCTAAAAATGCTAACCTTAAACCCTAAACCCTATCCCTAAACCCTACCCCTACCACTAGGCCTAGGCCTAGGCCTAACCGGAGGTCTATGCCTAGGCCTAGGATTAACATTAGGCCTAAACCTAGGCCTAAAAATGCTAAACGTAAACCCGAAGCCCTAAACGTAAACCCGAAGCCCTAAACGTAAACCCGAAGCCCTAAACGTAAACCCGAAGCCCTAAACGTAAACCCGAAGCCCTAAACGTAAACCCGAAGCCCTAAACGTAAACCCGAAGCCCTAAACGTAAACCCGAAGCCCTAAACGTAAACCCGAAGCCCTAAACGTAAACCCGAAGCCCTAAACGTAAACCCGAAGCCCTAAACGTAAACCCGAAGCCCTAAACGTAAACCCGAAGCCCTAAACGTAAACCCGAAGCCCGAAGCCCGAAGCCCTAAACCCTAAACCCTAAACCCTAAACCCTAAACCCTAAACCCTAAACCCTAAACCCTAAACCCTAAACCCTAAACCCTAAACCCTAAACCCTAAACCCTAAACCCTAAACCCTAAACCCTAAACCCTAAACCCTAAACCCTAAGCCCTAAGCCCTAAGCCCTAAACCCTAAGCCCTAAGCCCTAAGCCCTAAGCCCTAACCCTCACCCTAGGCCTAGGCCTCGGCCAAGGCCAAAACCTAGGCTTAACCTAACCGGAGGTCTAACCCTAGGCCTAGGCCTAACACTATGCCTAAACCAAGGCCTAAAAATCCTAACCCTAAACCCTAAACCCTAGGCCTAGGCCTAGGCCAAAACCTAGGCTTAACCTAACCGGAGGTCTAACCCCAGGCCTAGGCCTAACACTATGCCTAAACCAAGGCCTAAAAATCCTAACCTTAAACCCTAAACCCTAACCCTAGGCCTAACCCTAACCCTAGGCCTAACCGGAGGTCTATGCCTAGACCTAGGCCTAACACTAGGCATAAACCTAGGCCTAAAAACCCTAACATTAAACCCTAAACCCTAACCCTAAACCCTAACCCTACCCCTACCCCTACGCCTAACCGGAGGTCTATGCCTAGGCCTAGGCCTAACATTAGGCCTAAACCTAGGCCTAAAAATGCTAAACGTAAACCCTAAACCCTAGGCCTAGGCGTAGGTCTATGCCTGGCCTAGACCTAACATTAGGCCTAAACCTAGGCCTAAAAACCCTAACCCTAAACCCTAACCCTAAACCCTAACGCTAGGCCTAACCGTAGGTCTATGCCTAGGCCTAGGCCTAACATTAGGCCTAAACCTAGGCCTACAAATCCTATCCCTAAACCTTAAACCCAAACCCTAACCCTAACCCTATCCCTAACCGTAACCATAACCCTAGGCCTAGGCCTAAACATACGTCTAGGCCTAACCGTAGGTCTAACCCTAGGCCTAGGCCTAACACTAGGCATAAACCTAGGCCTAAAAATCCTAACCTTAAACCCTAAACCCTAACCCTAGGCCTAGGCCTAAGCGTAGGTCTATGCCTAGGCCTAGACCTAACATTAGGCCTAAACCTAGGCCTAAAAATCCTAACCCTAAACCCTAACCCTACACCCTAACCCTAGGCCTAGGCCTAACCCTAGGCCTAGGCCTAGGCCTAAAAATCCTAACCCTAAACCTTAAACCCTAAACCCTAACCCTAGGCCAAGGCCTCGGCCTAAACGTATGTCTAGGCCTAACCCTAGGCATAAACCTAGGCCTAACCCCTAGCTACCCCCAACCACCCTACCCCCTAGCTACCCCCAACCACCCTACCCCCAACCACCCTACCCCCAACCACCCTACCCCCAACCACCCCACCCCCAACCACCCCAACCACCCCAACCACCCCAACCACCCTAACCCCTAGCTAACCCTAACCCCTAACCGCTAACCCTAACCTAACCATAACCCTAACCCAATGCTAACACTAACCCTAAAACCAAACCCTATTAAACCGAACCCTAAACCTACACCTAACCCTAACTCAAATACCTAAACCTAACCGTAACCCTAAACCCTAACCCTAACACCTACTAACCCTAACACAAACCGTAACCTTATCCCTAACCCCTAACCCCAAAACCTAAACCAACCCAACCCTAATCCATACCCAACCCTAACCCTAAACCATAACCCAAACCCTGACCCTAAAACCTAACCCTACCCCTAAACCTAACCCTAACCCTAAACCTAAACCCACACTAACCCAACCCTAACTCTAACCCTAAACCCTACTAAACCTGACCCTAACCCCTAACTGTAAGCCCTTACCCTAACTCTTAACCCTAACCCTAAAACCAAACCCTAACCCTAATCTTAACCCTAACCAAACCCTAAACCCTAACCATAATCCTAAAACCTAACCCTAACCCTTACCCTAACCCTAACGGTAACCCTAACACTAACCCCTAACCCTAACCCTAACCCTAACCATAACCCTAACCCTAAACCTAACCCGAACCCAACATGGCCTCCCGGAAGTCCAGTGCCCGAGAACTACATCTCCCGACATGCTCTGGACACCCAGCATGGCCTCCCGGAAGTCCTGTGCCCAAGAACTACATCTCCCGGCATGCTCTGGGCACCCAACATGGCCTCCCGGAAGTCCTGTGCCCGAGAACTACATTTCCCAGCACTCCCTGGAAAAGTGAGCCTCGCTACTCGCCGGAGGACGCCATTATTTGACCTTCTACTTTCCTCCTTCTGTTTTGTGTTTATGGGGGTTTCCCCCCACAGTTCTGGGGGTTTCCCCTCAATTTTGATTTTTTACCTCTCCATTCCAGGGTTCTTCCCCACAATTTTGGGGTTACTTCCCCTGATTTGGGGCTTCACCCCATCCAGATTTGGGGTTCCCCCCCAATTCTGGAGGTTCCCCCCACAATTTTGGGGTCCCAGCCATCCGTTTTTGGGTTTCACCCCTAATATTAAGGTTCTTTCCCCCAGTTTTGGGGTTCCCCCCACAATTTTGAGGTTCCTTCCCGTAATTTGGGGCTTCGCCCCCCCCCCCCAACTTTGGGGGTGTCCCCCCAGTTTTGAGGTCCCCCACCCTCCTATTTTGGCCTTCCGCCCTACTATACGGCCTAATCCCTAACCCCTATGAACCCTGCCCCCTAACCTAAATCCTAACCCTACCACTAATCCCGACCCCTAAACCCTACCCTGACCCCTAAACCCTACCCCGACCCCTAAACCCTACCCCTAATCCAAAGCCTAACCCCTAACCGTCTATCTAACCCTAACCCTAAACCCTAACCCTAATGCCCTTAAAACTAATGACCATAAACCTAATCCCTAACCCTAACCTTAACCCCTAACACCTAAAACGTAAGCCCTAACCCTAACACAAACCATAATACCTAACCCCTAACCCCAAACGCAACCCTAACCCCCTAACCCCTAACCCCAGCCCTATCCCCAAACCCCAACTCTAACACCTAACCCTAACCCTAATCCCTAACCTTAAACCTAATCCTAACCCTAAACCCTAACCTATACGCTATCCCTAATCCTAACCCTAAACCTAACAGTAACCTTAACCCTAACCGGAAACCTAACCCAAACCCTAACCCTAACCTTAAACCTAACCGTAATCCTAAACGTATCCCTAAACCTCACTCTAACCGTAACATTAACCCTAACCATAACCCTAACCCATACCCTAACCTACACCCTAACTCAAACCGAATCCCAAACCATAACAGTAAACATAACCTTAACCATAACCCTAAACCTAAAACGAAATATAAGCCTAAACCTACCCCTACACCTAACCCTAACCCAAACCATAATCCTAAACGTAACCATAACCCAAACCGTAACCGTAACCCTGACCATAACCCTAACCTTAACCCTAAACATGACCATAACCCAACCCCAGATCCGACCTCTACCCCTAAACCTAAACCGTACCCCCAGACCTGACCCCTACCCCTAAACCCTACCCCTACCCCTAAACCCTACCCCTACACCCTAACTCAAATCCTACCGGACCCCACCCTAACCCTAAACCTACCCCTAACCTAATGAGAAACCTAACCCTAACAGTAACCCTAACCGTAACCGTAACTGTAACCCTAGCCCTAACGCCCCCTAGCCCTAACGCCCCCTAGCCCTAACGCCCCCTAGCCCTAACGCCCCCTAGCCCGAAATATAACGCTAACTCTAGGGTTTAAGGAACAGGACCTGTTGATGTCTGGCATGCCTCAGGAACATGGCCGGAGGTGTACTCTGCTGTCACAAGGTGCTTGCAAAACCTGCCTGACAGGCAAAACAGACTAACAAAATCCCCCGACCAACTCAGGGCCCACACTGGCAAAAGGAATAAACAGACTGCAAACAGGCAGTGGTAAGTTTACAATATCTATAGAACTCAGTCCTGTCCCTGTGGTTAGTTTACAGTATCTGTAGAAGTCCCTTATCCTCCGGGGCTATCCTGTCTCAGTACCTGCTATTGTTCTACTGTTAACCCTTTAGTATCCATTTCTTACTTCAACTCAGGCTGCCCCTAAAGGGGTATCCGTAACACGCCAGGCCACGCCCGTCCCTCAGCGGAGCCAGGAGCCCCGAGGCCTTTCCTCACACCCGGGACCGTACGGCGGCAGCTGCCAGCGGGCTGTCGCTACACGTGCCCGGGAACCGAGAGCACTCGCCTAAAGCTTGCTCAAGACCGCTCCTTACCCCTGCTTTCGGCACCACCGCAGGAGCCTCCCAGAGAAGATGCACCGTTCCAGTAAGTACTGCAATACCGGGACGATGCGCTGAACTCACGGAATCATGCTCTGGACCCAACTCCCGAACCCAAAATCCCGTCTAACATAAAAGTCCTCTCACCGACAACGTATCAAACACAAAACTGACAAACACCTATACCACATTCGATCTCAGACAAAAGGCCAAAAAACAAATCGTTGGCTTCTTCCACACGCCCCTCCCACTCCCGCACACACCACCTCCCGTCATGGCCACTCTGCCAACCGCCCGCCCCGTGCTCTCGACGCTGAACCAGACGCTTCTCCGGCCTTTTGGCCGCTTTCATCGGAGCCATGACCCCGCCGCGCCCCGGCGCCGCTCAGCCGGGGCCTCCCAGCGGCCTGTTCGGGCCCCCGCGCGCCACATTAGCGGAGCTCCGCGCTTAATTTGAATGCCCCGCCCCCGGCACCGCCTCTCCCTCCCCACCGCCCACTAGCTATGTGCCCCGCCCACGAAGCCCCTGCGCCCCACCTCTGCGCCATGCTGATTGGCGCTGCTCGCCCTTCTATTTGCATTCGCCCCGCCTCTTCACCCGCCCCCACCCCTCCCTCCGCCTCCGACGCGATTTGCATACCCCGCCCACGAAGCCCCTGCGCCCCACCTGTGCGCCATGCTGATTGGCGCTGCTCGCCCTTCTATTTGCATTCGCCCCGCCTCTTCACCCGCCCCCGCCGCCCCACCTCCGTCCCCGACGCGATTTGCATACCCCGCCCATCCCTTCGTAGCCACGCCGCTAGCTGCCGCCTCATTGGCCCGGGGCCCAGCGCGACCGCCCCTGCGGCACCGAGCGAGCGCGCGGGGAGCCCGGCTAGGGCCTTTTCGGCCGCGCCGGGAGGCCTCGGCGGGAAGGCGTGAGCGGCCGTCCGGGCTTGGCAGATTGCTGCCGCCGGCGGGGGTCCTCCGGCCCTCCGTTCAGCGCCCGAGGTCGCCGCCTCCTTAACGAGGCCCGGGGCCCGGCCCGGCGCGGCGACTGGAGGAGCGGAGGCTGCGAGCGTGGAGCGCCCTCGGGCCGGAGGGGAGATGCCTCCGGACACTCATCGCGTCCACGGACCCCCGAGTGCTGTGCGGGCACGGGGTCGCCACGGAGGCTAGCAGCTGCTGATCGGAAAAGGGGTGATTCTACACGACCACAAAGCAGCCCTGTCTGTAGTGAGACCTTTTCCCCACACACACACACACTTTTTTTGGTGTTGTTGAATATGTTGAATATACAGGGGGGATTCAGGGTGGATATCAGGAAGAGGTCCTTCACCGAGAGGGTTGTTAGTTGCACACCGGGAGCAAGAGGCTCGGGAAGAGGCTCCCGAGGGGCGTAGTCACAGCACCAAACCTTGTCGGAGTTTAAGAAGCATTTGGACTGTGCTCTTAGTCATATGGTCTGAACTTTTGGGTAGACGTTTGTGGAGCCAGGAGTTGGACTCGGTGATCCTTATGGGTCCCGTCCAACTCGGGATATTCTATGATTCTATGTGCTGACCGCTTGCCCACTGCATCTGCGGTACCTATTGCATGTATGGATTAAGATATGCCATGTGTTTATCTCCACCCACCTCATTTTGCTTCCTTCTCTGTATCACTCCCTAGCTAGGCTGGCTGGGGCAATTAGCTTTTTGGGCCTTGAAACAGCACCTGTGGGAGCTCCCAGTTGCCCACTTGTGCCCGTGTTTGCTGAGTTAGTGTAGCCCCGCCCCTTACTCCATGTGAATGGACTGCAGAAAAACTGTCAAGAGAGCAGGGAAGAAAGCAACTGTTTATTAATTCATGCACGTCACTTCTGGGAGGGAGGACACTGTAGGTGTCAACGTCTGAATGCTCATCTTTCCCCACGGTACCCCCAAAGTCAGGGCTGGAGCAATGATCACCCATTCCATGGGGAACAGTTGCTTCCTGTAGCTCTGTGCTGCTGGACAGAATTGGAGGAAGAAAAAATAGGGCCTGGGAGGAGGACAGAGGCACAGAGAGGAAAAAAAGGAGTCAGCTAGAAAGGGAAACATCAAGAGAGATGACGGGACTGGCATTTGGGAATGAGAGAAAGAGATGAGGGACCATAAGGAGAATTGCGTTAGAAAGAAAAACTAGGGACAGCTCTGCTATCTGACTCTGTGTAGACCCCATGCCGCCCCCACCCTTTCCCCACAGACACTGCTCGAACCACGGTACAGTGCTGAGATCCTAAAAGGACCCTGAGCAGCCTCCATCATTGACTTGCTCTCAGTCTGGCAGAGCACAGCCCCTCCACAGCCTCCCTGGCACTGCTCCCCTCTTCCACCACAGTACTGACAGCTCCACCGCCCCCTCCTCACGTGCACTGTCACCACTTGGGACTCTCCCCGGAAGCCTCTGATCACACCGCCGAACTCACCACCGCCCGATAGGTAGGTTCACCACCGAGATCTCCCCAGGCCGCGGGGCGCCCCTCCCTGGGCTCAGCTGGCAGACCGGGGATAGGAACTGGCTCGCTGAAAGGATTCATCAGCGAAGGTAGAAGTAAAGAGTTTTGGTCAGCTGCAGACGGTAGCGAGCGCGGTGATGCTACTCCGCACGTGCAGAGCTCGTTGCTGTAGCACTTTATTTTAGCCGCCGGGTGGCGGTAGCGAGCGCTGCAGGAGTGATGTGCCTGTGCAGAGCCGGGCGCTGCAGTACCGCCTCTTGGTCATCGGGCGGCAGTAGAGAGGCCGGCGGCGTTACTGCGCACGCAGTACCCCTGCATCCGTACAACCTGGCGCTGCAGTACCCCTCTTTGGTCATCGGGCGGCAGTAAAGCGCGCAGTAGTGCTACTGCAACCCGGGGTGCTGCACTTCAGCACCACCGCGACCCCACCAGCGCGCTCGAGCAGTCCCAGTCCCTCCCGTGCCGCTCAGCACCCTCGGGGAGAGCTGCTCTCCGACGTGCCGAGGAACGCCGTGGTGCTCAAGCTTTAATAGGCTGCACTTTTGGTCCTTGTGCACACAGCTCACCGAAAGAATTAGCATGTCATCTTATAATCTCTTTCTGGTTATCACTTTGTATTGTGGTCCTGTCTCTCCTTCCACCAGTCAGCAGCAAAAACACTCCATATTCAGAATTTGTTTGAAAGAGATAATAAACAGAATACACGGTGATCAAACAAATCTAATGGAAGGAAGCCAAAGACCCTGACCTAACTCCCACAAAAGAGCGGTGGGTGTTGGGGGTTTTGGGACAGGGTTTGGAGCAGTGTTAGTCACTGGTGGTCTTGGGGCACCAGCTGGGGGCTTTTGGTCCAGGCTTGGAGGGGTTTTGGGGTCTCAAGGGTCAATGGTGGTTTTGGGGTAGGGTTTAGCAGCTTGCGTGGTTTTGGGGGCTGGTTTGAGGGATGTCTGCAGAGTCTTGGGGAAGAGAGCTCTTGCCAGCAGTAGGGCATTGATTTTTACTATTTTTTTTTCCCCAGAATGAGAGATTTTATCACAGATGAATCAATGAGCAATGCCATATAATGCCATGGTGGAGTCCCAGGAAAGACTGAGGAGCTGACATACATGGCCTGCGAGAATATTGCTCAGCAGCAACTGCTAGCCTTTTTTAAATGTATATAAATTTATAAATTGTGTTAGTTACAGACATTTAGCAAACCAACTAATGGCTATGCACTGCCATAAAGAACTACAGGCTACCATACTCAGGCTTTAGCAGTTACCGTGAGACAAGCAAGATCTGATAGGAGAAAACAAATGCTTCTGATTGATCCTGATCAGAAAGTTTGAGCGACAGGTAGGTTTACTTGGGTAACTTTGCCGGAGCCATGAGTAATAATGCATTATTTGCATACTACCAAGGGAAAGGAGGAATGCTGATCCATAGCCAGCCTTTGGTAGATGGCATTCCAAGATACCACACTTCCCTCTAGATACCTACATCTACAATTTTTGGTGAAAACCAACAGTATGGAAAATCCTTCTCTCAGCTGCGATCAACAGTTTCTATGTTTGGTCTGCCTCCTGCTGCAAAGAAAACAAGGCCAAGACTAGAAAAAAATATTTCTTTAATTCATTATGTACACCCTTTGTCCACTTCCATTTCCATACCTGCACTGCAGCTTCCCTGACATACACAAGGTTACGTACCTAAGGAGAAACCAACAAAGCTTGCCCCCTTACGAGCAGAAGTAGGACTCACTCACTGCCTCTTCCACTTTATCCTAAACGTTCACCACTTTACGTAGTTTGATATGACCTAAACAATCCACATGTCAATCTGTACATGTGGTCCAGCATACCAACTAATAAAGCCCTGCTTCCTCCCCTGTCTCTGTCTGTTTGCATGTGCTTCCACTACTAGTTCTGCCCAGGCAATCAGGACACCCACAATTTAAAAGGACAAACAGTGCACTCCCTAATAAGTATAGCAAGAAGGGCACTACTCTCATTGTCTCCATTCTGGTACATATGCCATGGCATAACTCTTTCTCTCAGCACAGGAGATTGCACAGAACCACGATTATCTCAACACTACTGCAGGCCAAATCACAGAGATCACATGTGACAGAAAAACAGCCAAAGCCCCCTTCCTCCCCTGCACCCCCATGTTTGGTACAAAGCACCCTTCCCCAGTTTTGAGTCTGTAGTGTTTTACAAGCACTTCCCATGCAGAATTGACATGTACTCACAGAATCACAGAATTGTAGGGGTTGGAAGGGACCTCGAGAGATCGTCGGGTCCAACCCCCCTGCCAAAGCCGGTTCCCTAGAGCAGGTTGCCCAGGTAGGTGACCAGACAGGCCTTGAATATCTCCAGAGAAGGAGACTCCACAACCTCCCAGGGCAGCCTGTTCCAGTGCTCCGTCACCCTCACCGTGAGGAAGTTCTTTCACGTGTTGGTGCGGAACTTCCTGTGCTCAATTTTGTGGCCATTACCCCTTGTCTGGTCTCCACAAACCACTGAAAGAGGTTGGCCAAATCCCTCTGTCTCCCACACTTCAGGTATTTATAAACATTGATAAGATCCCCTCTCAGTCTTCTTTTCTCCAGGCTAAACAGACCCAGGTCTCTCAGCCTTTCCTCGTAGGGAAGATGCTCCAGTCCCTGTATCATCTTTGTGGCTCTCCGCTGGACTCTTTCCAGGAGATCCCTGTCTTTTTTGTACCGGGGAGCCCAGAACTGGACACAGTACTCCAGGTGAGGCCTGACCAGGGCAGAGTAGAGGGGGAGGATCACCTCCCTTGACCTGCTGGCCACACTCCTTTTAATGCATGCCAGGATCCCATTGGCCACCAGGGCACACTGCTGGCTCAGGGTCAACCTGTCGTCTACAAGGACCCCCACGTCCATCTCCTCAGAGCTCCTCTCAGCCTGTACTGATACATCCGGTTGTTTCTTCCCAGGTGCAGGACTCTACACTTGCTCTTATTAAACCTCATTTGGTTTCTTCCTGCCCAGCTCTCCAGCCTGTCCAGGTCTCGCTGAATGGCAGCACAGCCTTCTGGCATGTTGACTACTCCTCCCAGCTTTGTATCATCCATGTACTTGCTGAGGGCGGACACTATTCCCTCATCAAGGTTGTTGATGAAGATGTTGAACAAGTCCGGACCCAGCACCGACCCCTGAGGATCACCGCTTGTCACAGGTTTCTAGCTGGACTCTGTGCTGCCGATCACCACCCTCTGAGCTCGGCCAGTCAGCCAGTTCTCAACCCACCTTACTGTCCACTCATCTATCCCACACTTTCTCAGCTTTGCTAGCAGGATGTCGTGGGAGACAGTATCAAAAGCCTTGCTAAAGTCAAGGTAGATGACATCCACTGCTCTCCCCCCATCTACTCAGCTGGTGATGCCATCATAGAAGGCAACGAGGTTGGTCGAGCACAACTTCCCCTTGGTGAATCCATGCTGACTACTCCTCATAACCTTCTTCTCTTCCAATTGCTTGGAGATGGTATCCAGAACAAGCTGTTCCAACAAAAAACTCACACCCATTTTTCATGGTAAAACTCTGTGATATCATGTACTGACTAAGAAACTGTTTTCTGGTATTTGATCACTCTTTGCACAGCAGGACTTGGCTCTTAGTGGTGCAGGGAGGAGTACGCTACATTGTACCATGCATCTGAACAAAGGTGAGAGGATCCCATCACCTTCTTAATGCATGCACACATCCTCTGAGTCTGCCCCTCCCCGTGAACTTAACACTGCAGGCTCTCAACAGCCATCCTACACAGGAAAACATGGGTACCCACCTAGCCTAGTATTCCTGTCCAGATCCCACTTCTTACCTCTGAGCAGCAAACTGCAGCTCTTGCTTGACAGGCAGATGTAGGTTGGTCCTAGTACAAAACCCAGGGAATCACTGACAGCTGGGACTGTGACACCACCAGAAAACCACACATCCAGAAAAACCCGCATCTCAGTAATATTACTGGTAGGAAGCAAGTGTCTTTCAAATGCAGGCTTAAACAGTTTGCTCACTTCCAGGACATGGAAAATTTCCCCCTTCCAATTGTACCAGGTCAGTATGTGAAACAACTTGAAAGGTAAGGTACTCAGAGATTCTTTATCCAGAAACCTGCTGTGACTTTACTTTCCCTCCCTCTGTCACACTACACCTCTACCACCCTACACCTCTCTTGATACATCCAGCCCTCTTATATTACAGTCCAGTGCCACCTGCAACCCAGACCCACTAATTCAGCAGCCCCTGAGCTCATGCTAGAAGCTAGCTTCCTGATCTGTCCCACTTATAAGTGCAACTCCATGATTGACACGAAAGAATACTACCTTGATTCATCCAATATAGTAAGACTAGTCAAGGTCATGATTTAAAGAGGTGTTGCTTCAACAAAACGAGAAAGCAGGCCAAGAGGAACATGTTTTCCCACCGCTCCTCTTCCACCCCTGCTCAGAGGCAAGTGGTTCCTTCCACGCCCCACACTGGCAGTTCCTCCACCGCACGGCAGGTCACAGGGGAGATCCCGACACTCCTCACCAACAGCAAAGATCCATTTTGCCCCTGAAGTTTGCATGGTCCGATAGACTTGATTCAGACTTTGTGCCAGACACCCCACAGTCAAACGAGCACACCTCGGAGCCCAGCGCGGCCGCTGTGCCGTCCCGCTGCACTGACTCACGGAGGGGGAACCCGGAAGGCCGCGGGCCGCGTTCCCCGCCCGGCAACCCCTACTTCGCGGCACAGAGCGCCGGGGGGACCCTATGTGGCGGCACGGTGCAAAGTGACAGCAGCCGGTGCCGCCGCGAACGGCTTCTCCTCACAGGGACCGCGCGGCCGGCAGGGTGCTTGAAAACAACCAAGAACGACTCCCCGGCTCCCCGGAGACCCCGTCCCGGCAGGCAGCGCGCCCCGCCCCGTTGCTAGGGAAGTGAGGTCACAAAGTATGGCGGCTCGGGGCCGAAGCTGCTGACGGTTTGGTGCCGTCTGGAATCCGCGTCCATCCTTCTCGGGAGTTGCGGCGACGGTGCTGCCTGCCTCGCTGTCGCTGAGCGGCAGGACTAAGGCCGCGATGGCATCAGGAACCGCAGGGCTGTGAGGCAGCAGAGCGCGAGCCTGCAGGGCGGGAGGAGCAACAGAACCGGGTCGCGGACGAACCGAGCTGCCGCCATGGAGCTGAGGGTTGGGAACCGGTACCGGCTGGGCCGGAAGATCGGGAGCGGCTCCTTCGGGGACATCTACCTGGGTAAGGAGGGTGGTTCACTGGGGACGTGCCTGGGGGATCTGTGGAGATCGTCGGGGGCTGAGCCGGGGTGGGCGCTGCTTGCTCTCCTGCCCGTTCTTACCGCCGGTCGGGATGAGCTGGGAGCAACTCCCGGAAGCTCGTTTCACCCTCGCAAGAGCTCAGGTTACGCTGGTGTCTGAAGAAATGGCCTTTGATATATGGTGGCTTGCTACGGCACAGCAGTAGCAATTTAATATTTCTTTGACGTCGTGTCTTAATTTAGGTAGTGCAGAAATCGGGACTTATGGATTATGTCTGTCTCTTCACGTTGTTGTCTTGTGACCTTGGACACCGTTATTTGTCTCATATGTAAAATGGGGATATGAGTTTAAAATCTTTGACCTTTAAAAAACGTTCAGAAAAAGATTTGGGGAAAGAAACGCGAGCATCAGCATTAAATATGATTGCAGTGGACTAGGAAAAATTGCTGTCACAGAGATGCTTGTTTCTCTGGCAAGGCCTAAAAATATTTAAATGGTAAGGATGACTAAGTTGAGGTAAAAAAAAAAAACCCCAAATCCTTCAAAGAATCAGCAGTTCAGCTATCCTGTTGCTTGAATGTTATCCTTATGTCGTAATGCATGTATCTTATTTTGCTACCACGATTTCTACGCGATTTTAAAGTTTGAAGTATTAGTGTTGTCTTTCCGTTCCCATTTATGTAGTTCTCTACAATAGTCACAATGGTTCGCTGGTATGACAAGTGGTGGTGGATTCAAGTCCTAAAAAGAAATATGTTTAAAATTGTCAATACACTCGGCAGACTCTCAAAGTGTAAGAAATGGGTTAAATCCAGAGAAATACATTTCTTTATGCTACCGTATAGAAACAAGTATTTTGCATTTGAAAATTGTGGTAACTTAGGAAAGCAAGTCAAGAGAACTGGAGGGGAGGACCTTGCAGGTGCTAAGGTAGGTTAAAATCACATGTCTGGAGAGTGAAAACATCGTTAGCTAATGTATGTGGTATGTTTGGCAGTGCACACGGTATACAAATGCATTTTTTTCCTAGACAACAATGTTTTGTGTCGTAGTGTACATTTGGTATTCTGAAATAATTTGTTAGCTAAAACTGCTTGTTTACAGGTAATGATACACTGGTTATCTGTAATACAGATCATGTGCTTGATGAAAAATCCATGTTTCTAGCCAAAGGCAAGGAATGTGATTCTTTCTCTCTGTAATGCTTGCATAAAAGACTGAAGACTATTGTGAGAAAGATGGTGGTAACATTAATGCAAAATCTTCACTAGCTATCACTGATGTTTTAAGACAGCAAGTAAAATTTGAAAAATCTTACGATGATTTGAGTTATTCCTACAGAACCATTTGACTGCTGTACATTAATTCATGTTAGACTATACTGTTAAAGAGCAGGTAAAATAAACATATTTGTACTTCGATTTGTAATCCAAATTAACCGATAAGTCAGGCAACTTGGTTGTTACCTTCCCACATACGGAATCTAGCATGGTAGTCATAGGTATTTTGTCACTTCTGTCTTTACGTGTACAGCCTGCAACAGCAAAGTTGCACAGGAGATAGTAGTTCTCTGTTTATTAGTACTACTGCCATGCTGCATTTTGCACAAGAATTCCCCATCCTCAAATTTTGTCATATTTTTGTTATTCAGTAGTCCATGTGGATTTACAATTAGGTCTTCCTGCAAACATGATGCTTGCCTCAAATTTTGTCCTATTCTTTTTATCCTCAAGTAGTCAGTATAGATTTATAATCAGGTCTTCCTGCAAATGGGGTACTTGAGCCAGCAGCTAGCAGAGAATTGTACGCCTGGAAGATCCAGCTAATGGCATGGGTGTCTTTTTCCAGGGGAAAATACTGTCTCAAGAACTTAAATGTTGCAGCACTTTGTATAGACCCATTTGGTTTGCCTACCATTATATGGTAAAACAGGGGCTTTCAAAATCTATGCTTTTTATGATAAAGAAATGTGTCTGAAAAAAAAAAAGGCTCTACTCAATTGTTTGGATTATACAGTAAGACATAATTACATAAAAATTACTTCTAAAATTCTGTCAGAGGTCAGTTGTTTTTTTAAGTGCAAATGCCTTCTGATACCTCTCAATGGATTTATAGATTTCCACGGTGTAGATTTCCATCTCAATTTAGTGCTTTGAAAGGGGAGATTTAATTATTGTTTCCTGTTTCCATTTCCCCGTATTTCTTTAATGCAGCTACGGGGGGTTGAAGACATTCCAGAGAGAAGAGGGGAAGGACCTTCTTTCTTTCTCTCTCTTTCAGTAAGTTACTTGGAATGCAGAGCCAACAACTTGGTTGTTATTATCATAGTTCTTTCATACTTTTTCCTCTTATCCATCATACCTCAAGATACGACTTCTGGAATTTGGAAGGCCCACAACTTAGCTTACTTAGAATAATAGGGTCTGTAAAATAGCATTTTGAAATGTAAGACACTAAAGTAAATAAAGTACCATGGAGAACTTTACAAAAATAATTTAGGAAATTAGTGTACCTGCATTTTCTGAAGTTACTTTCCGGAGGAAGATTTGAAATAATAGTATGGATTCCCAGATATTCTGAATAGTATAGAAGATGGACAACATACAGAAGAAAAATCAGAGTAAGCATCTGTTTTGTTGCTCCATCCACAAGGTCAAAAAGACATAAGTCATGAAAGCATTACAGTTGCTGTGTTTTCATGTTTTTTTCATTTTCATGTATTTTCTTAAGGATAAACTTTTAGTTGTAAATGAATTAAAATAATCTTCAAGGCCTTCCTTGTGGCAGAGGATTTTGCAATTACTTATAAATTAGAATTTTCCTATTTAAACTAAAAGACTTTCACAACTCTAGACTTTTTCTTTTCATTTCCATGAAGTGCCTCTTCATTTTACTGCTTACTGCTACTTTTTCATTACTCATTCTTCTCATAACACTACTTCTGGCTATTGTTCAAGGGTGTATGCAGAAGTGGAGAGCTGTTTAAGGATCTTAGCCCTCTTAGGTGATACAGACTTCTAGGGAAGATCAGATAATCATAAGAAATGACCTACTAGGTCAAGACAATGATTTGTCAAGCAGTGGTGAGCAGAACTTGATAGAGATAATACACATCTTCATTCTCCTATGGGCAAGTCTTGTCTTAATCAAACACAGATGTCTGCAGCTGTCTGTATAAAAAGTATGCCATTAAGCAGTTTGTGTCAGAAAAGATTTTAGTGTGTTTGTTTGTTTGTTTTTGATATTTATGGTGGGATTAGGGAGGACAGGTAGAGAAGGTAGGGATAAGCACGAAAGACCCAGAGTTCCACAGTTAAAAATCAAGATATTTGTTTGTTGGTGGCGGGGGGTGCGGTGGGTGGGAGAGTGTTAGTGCAAGAACAGAAGACAGTGCCTTTTTCCTTGTAACATTTATCTGTCCTTTCATATTTCTAGATTGATGTGAACCATAACTCACTTAAAGTCCACCAAAATAATATATTAATAAGATCTGAAAACCTTGGGTTACAGAGTTTCTAGTTGCAACTACTGTGCGGTGACCTTAGTAGAAATCAGGAGTTTGGTGGAGTCATATGAGGCAGATGGACAGCGTTGACTACAGCAGGGGAAAATTAGTTTTCTTCTTGACTCCCAGATGTGCTGTGCTTATTGTACCTACAGTGTGTTTCAGATGCCTAGTTTTCTTAAGGTGCATTGTGAAATGCCTAGTAACTATTGTCCGTGATGTTCTCTCAGAACAGCTCTCTGTACCAGCAACGCCAATTTAATAGATGTGTGCACACAAGAAGACATTTTATTGATGTAAAAAACAACAGATAGCCTTGCATAAACTCAAAGATAATTCCGTGCTCCACCAGGTATTATCCAGTGAAGAGCTTGATGAAATGGCTGAAACTAGACAAAGTAGAAATATGAATTCCAAGGCTGTGTTTAATAAATATAACCAAAAAAACCCCAAAACTATACATTTTATTTTTTGTCTTACAAAGGTGCCAAAAATGCATTTTCTGTAAGCATATGTTCTGTTTATTGAATGGTAGGAAAAAACTGTCTCAAGAAGCTTGTGTGATCACTTTTTACACTAAGACTGTGGTGTTGTCTGATTCTGCTTGGAAGACAGAGTATTCCTTAACAGTGTATCTCAGGGAGCCTTCTTTCACATGGTATCAAGAATTTGACTTGAAATGACAGTAATGCATGGATACGCCTTCATATCCTTTGCTTCCTCAAAAACTAATGGAAAATGTCAACAACATGTGGGAAAGATTTCAGTGGGAACTTTTATTACTTAAAAATGATAAGTAGGTTACAGGTATCTTTCGTATGCAGCAAGTATTCAAGAGCTTGTAACATAGTTTCAGTATTAAATAAGCTTGCCTTGATCTTTAGGTAACAGATCTGCCAGTGTTACCCTAATTAACTTTGCTGATGGCAAAGAAGAAATAAGACAGCTGTGGCATAAGGCTGAATATTTGCTTATAATTTAAATGTTGCTTCAAAGGCAGAAAGGGAGGCAAAGAGAAATGCTTGATTAATACAGAGCTTCAGGTTTATGGAAATAAATTACAGGCAGTGCTATTGAGTGTAATCATAAATGAATTCGAAAATGGACGGAATACTGAGGTAACATAGTCGAATGATAGCATGAAGATATGGATATTCATAAGAGTAATTGCCAGCTGCAAGACAATGGGAAGATTTCAGCGTCAGGTGACGTGCCAGTGGAACAATAGAGGAAATTCAATGCATATAACTGAAAAGTTGTGCCAATTGGTGGCATGAGGCGTTGGCCTGTCTTTATAGTCACAAGGTTATAAAGCAGTGAAGTAGCTCTGTAATAATTTTGCAGTTATAGTTCTGTGAATAAATAACACTCTTGGAGGGGTATTTTATTCCTAGGTAGTCTGCCTCACAGTTAGATTAAATATTAATTAAGGTGTCAGAATACACATGGAGTATGTTGAGATTCAGGAAAGTTGTAGGCTCTGTTTCCAAGACATAAGAGCAGATCTGAATTATTAGCATTTCTTAAGTTGGTGGGCACATGTGCTATGCCTACAAACACTCCTTATGAGCGCCTCCACCACAAACTGGAAGTGAAATGACTCCCCTCAGACCATGCACCCATTTTTTTTTTTGGTATGAGATGGCAGCCTTTGTCTTCCTGGGCTAATTTATTTAATATTTTTCTCTTAAACTGCTAGTCTGTTGGAGGGAATTTATAAGACTTCAGGAGAATTTTTAGATAACCACAGCTGAAAGTACTTAATCTCGGGATCTTTACTGTTGGGAATAAACTTGTCAATATTTGTTTTGTTTCAGTCTTGATAAAGGAAATGCATCTTAACAATATCTTGGCCAATGTTTTATTTTTTTCTTGTTTTAGGAACTGATATTGCTGCTGGAGAGGAGGTTGCAATTAAGTTGGAATGTGTGAAAACCAAACATCCTCAGCTCCACATTGAGAGTAAAATCTACAAAATGATGCAGGGTGGAGGTAGGCAAACTTTCCTTCCTCAGAGATTGAGTTGTTTGTTTTTATTCTTGTCTTTGATATATCTGCTACGGGCAAATAAATAATGGTTGAGAGCTTTCTTAGCAGACTAGAAGGAGGTGGGAAAGGTGGCAGGGTAGGTGAAGAGCAGTACTGCATAGTAGGGTTTAGCCTGATTTGGTTAATACTAGTAGCACAATTCTAAACTTAGTAAATTCAGGATATTATTTGTTTCATATGCTTGCATTCTTTCTTCTGAGGTAAAAGTATTTTCTTGCTATAAAAATTCCAAGACATAATGGCATTAGTAATAGAGAACAGGACTGAAGTAACTTCATAGCTACTGCAAGGTATTACACTGGGATAACTTACTTATGTTTTTGGAATTCTGCAAATGTAAGATTCCCACTACAGCCTGTATATAGCCTGAATACCCTTCATAGAGTAAAATAATTCCTGTATGGGCTTACTAAGACTATGATGGTTCCTTCTGTGGATGAACACTGCAAAGGCAGATGGCAGAAGGTTAAGTAACTGCCAACTAAGGGTTTCTCTCAAGGGAATTTAGGAAAAAATAATTCATATTAAATAAGGGTAACGTGGGTTAATTACAATCTAGGTGATTATAAACCAGATGATCTTTAAGGTCCATTCCAATCCAAACCATATTACAATTCTATAAATGATTGCATACCACTTCACTTCCAAAATGCATAAAATTAAAATAACGGTATTTGAAATTCTGAGTGATACTTTCTACAATTCAAGGTTTAATTCAAAGCATATGATCAGTTTGTACAGTTTTACGTGAAATAATTTTCCTGAGTTTCTCCATAAAGTGGAGCTGACTTTAATTTTCCATCTAGAAATACAGCAGTCTAAGATGTATCGTTAACAATACTGCTTTGGTAGGGATTCACCAACAGCAAATGTAATGGAACTGGAGGGAACGCACGAATATGAAGCGAGGGTGAAATTTCATTCGAAATTGTAACAGAAAAGACGTATTTTACAGTGATCTTGTAGGCTTTGAAACTAAGAATTTAATTTCAAAAACTTTCTTTAGCAATAACATTTACTGGTTTGTCAATGTCTTTATTTTCAGGCTTCCAATTTATTCCTTACTGCCATCTTGGAGACTACTGAGTGTTTACACATGTAAAGTGCTTAAGGTTGAAATCCAGCAAAACCACTAACTTCTTTCAAGATACATTCTTAGCACAAAGCCTGGGAGGTGACAGGAAAGAAGAAAAAGGCTGTTTTTAGATCTCTAGTTATAATTTCATATTGGTTCAGCTATGAAGTGATGAAACTTTTCAGAACAGCTGAAGGTAGCATAAGGTACATAGGTACATCTTTGCTGTAAATACAAGCTTTGACAATAATGTTTATGATGCTTAGAATTCATCTTTATGAGCTTTGGAGATTTGTGTATATGAACTCTATAAATCAGATTATTATACTGAATAAACTGTTTCCTTTGTTCCAGTGGGTATTCCCACAATTAAGTGGTGTGGAGCTGAAGGGGACTACAATGTCATGGTGATGGAGCTGCTGGGGCCGAGTCTTGAAGATCTCTTCAATTTTTGTTCAAGGAAATTTAGTCTCAAGACAGTCTTGTTACTTGCTGACCAAATGGTAGGAAACAATTTTCTTGTTCTCGGCAGTGAAATACATTGGGCATATTAAAATTTCTTGAGTGACCATATCCGTCTGTATTTTACTTCTTTAATTTAGAGGCGATTAGGATGTATCATTACAAGAAAAAAAAGCACGTTTCGAGTTTTTTCTCTAAATATGAAGCGTCACGTCAAAAGTAATGGCAAAGTTTTGATTTGATTTGAAAACTGGATCTGAGCTGTTTGCAAAGCAGATGTTACACTGCTTAAATACAAAGAAATTCCCCCGAGGAAGTTTTGAAAAACAAATCTAAAATAGACACTAATCTAAATCTAAGAAAGAGATGGAGAGAAAGTTTACCTACTGTCTTCTGAATTATACTCTGTAATGTCGTTATATTTTTCATTAAAAAATTCTTTACCTGTTTTATCACAAAGACAGTGTGGCTAGTGTTTTCCTAACAGAAAAAGTGTATGGCTGATCTCTCCGTTGTTTCTCATCCTCTGTACTTAGATTAGTCGAATTGAGTATATTCACTCTAAGAATTTCATCCACCGAGATGTGAAACCAGATAACTTCTTAATGGGCCTGGGGAAGAAAGGAAATCTTGTCTACATAATAGACTTTGGATTAGCAAAGAAGTATCGAGATGCTCGAACTCACCAACATATCCCATATCGTGAAAATAAAAACTTAACAGGAACTGCTCGTTATGCATCCATCAACACTCATCTTGGAATTGGTGAGCTGGGGAAAAGCAATAAGTAGAAACTTAAAAAGTGTAAAAGGATGATGCACGTACCGTTAGTGCAACTGGATGTTGCTTTATGGAGGCATAGAGGACGGTCCCTGTTTCTGGCAATAACAGTGCAGTATGCTTGGGCTCATAACTGTTGGTGGGGTGGGATTTAGTTGGTTTGTAATTCTAAGGAATTAACACATTTTTTAATAACTGCAAGGATGATAGGCTTTTTCTAATACTGGATGAATTTAACATGAACATAGTAATTTTCATCTATCTCTTGTGTTTCTAAGGATTTTTATGACACGTTGCAGACTTGTGTTTTTCCACTAGATAATGAAACCTAATGAGTCCACTTTTTTATGCTGTTGTAGAGCAATCTCGCAGAGATGACTTGGAGTCCTTGGGCTATGTACTGATGTATTTTAACCTGGGCTCCCTCCCCTGGCAGGGACTGAAAGCAGCAACAAAGAGGCAGAAATATGAACGTATCAGTGAAAAGAAAATGTCTACACCCATTGAGGTTTTGTGTAAAGGATATCCTTGTAAGTTACTCTTTTGTGGCACTAGGCCCACGTGTTCATTTTTTAGTGGTATTTCTTCTTTATTTACACTATGTATTTCGAAGGGTGGCATGGTATGTGTGATCTGTGCCATATTGTGTGTACATGCATATATGCTGGCTGGATAATTCCAACAGCCAAATAGCTTCTTGAGAAACTGCCCATTTCTTCATATGTGTGGATACTGTTTCTTTGATAAATCAGATTGTATACTGAATTGCAGCTTTTATCTGTTGCTGTTTTGTTTAGGATTTGCCATTCTAGGTTCATCCAGTTTGGCCTGTGGATGGCCAGCATCTGTGAGTGGCATAAGAAACCCTCCTGTATCTTAGCATTGTCCCTCAAAACTGTTCTGTTTCTCTATTTAGTATTTACACCACACTAATAATTAGGCATTTTTAATCCATGCAAAACGACAAATTTGTTTTAAAACTTGTTAACATTAGTTACCCTCAGAGAATATTGTTCATATTTCATAAAGAGATCTCTGTTCTTTCCTTGCTCTTGTCTTTGGCAGCTAGGTATGATAATGAGAACTGTAGTTATTGTTAGGGATGTATGGAAGCTCGTTTTCTTCAGTTTGTTTCACCAGTAATTTCATATATGTTCCTTTACTCATTAGGAGTAGGACTCGATGATCCTTATGGGTCCCTTCCAACTCAGGATATTCTGTGATTTACTATTTCTTTTCTCTGGGGTTAACAGACGGGGAAGACTAGCCAACTTTTCTTGTGCTGTTTGTTAGAACTCCTTACTTAACATGAATTATTAATACGTTATTTTAGGTGGAAAGGCTTGAATTCAAAAGCTGGTAGTTTGATAATGATTTTTTCTCTGGAGCACTGAATTCACAACAGCATTCTGTTTTTGCTGTGTAGCTAGTATTTTGTGTTCCATATTAAAAACAAAGAAAACAAACAAAAACCACAATAGGTGTTCACGATATTGCAAGTTTAAAGTTGTAGCATAACTTACATGGGAGATTTATATTGGTCCCCATTCAGATTCTCTTCACCCTTCCTGCCCCTTGTTTTTATGAGGTAGCAGACGCACATCTTCATGTAACTTAACAAGGAAGAGATGCTATTCGATGTCCTAAAATAAATGAAATTTAAATACAGGCAGAGCTAAACAGGCAAATAAATCTCTTCTCTTTTGCTCAAATGTAGTTTTAAACCTGTTTTTACTCTCTCTCTCTCCATCCCTCCACCTTTATTATTCAGTCCTCTCCGCTGTTGACAAATGGGGTCTTTACCTAATCTGTGATAGACAAATAATTTCCTTTTCAGGCCATACTTGGTCCCAACACTTGGGATATAGTGTTGCCTTCAGTAGATGTCTAGTATTAGGTCAGTATTTTTTTTCTTACGTTCAGGAGATTTTATTATTATTATTTTTTATTTTTTATGGTTCAGATTTATAAAAAGCAAATGTAAGCTGAAGGAAAAATATGGCTTTCTTGTATTACAGCTGAATTTGCCACATACTTGAATTTCTGCCGTTCTCTGCGTTTTGATGACAAACCGGACTACTCCTATCTAAGGCAATTATTCAGAAACCTCTTTCACCGACAAGGGTTCTCCTATGACTATGTGTTTGACTGGAACATGCTGAAATTTGTGAGTAGTTGGTGTAGCATTCTAAAACAATTTCTGTAATGATTTTTTTTTACTACATTATCAGATTTAAGTTCTTAACCAATACTGTAAGAGTGTTTTGTCCCAGAAGATGTATTGTCTAAAAAATAAATTAAAAAATCGGGAAAAGCAAGAGGTAAGGGAGCCATTAGATTGGGGTTTAATGACAAAAGTTGCGGTTAACAGTGTTATAAATGTATAAGACTTCTGAGATACCTCCTTCAAGGCAGTTGCCGTGTTACGTTACTGAATTCTCATTTTCTGCTATCTTGGTCTTCAGCACAGGTCCCTTGCAACTGTTTAGATGTCTAGCTGCCATAACCATATGTGTGTACATTTTGAAGACTTTCCCAACAGTTGTATGAACTGAATATATGATAGTTCTTGAGAAAATTTACCAAAAATGTAATACCCTAGCGAATTTCAATTTGTGGGTTGTCCAGTTCTTTATTTTCCGCACTTATCCAAATACATAGTTGTAAGCTCAATAATCCCCTAAGTTGTTCACTAGTCCTGACCCGTAGGGTGCAAGCAGAGCGACTGAAGATGCTGAACGTGAAAGGAGAGAACGAGAGGAAAGATTGAGACATACACGAAATCCAGCTGTTCGTGGACTACCCTCCACTGCTTCTGGCAGGCTGAGGGGAACGCAAGATGTAGCTCCTCCTACTCCTCTTACCCCAACTTCACATGCTGGTAAGTAAGCAAATACTTGGGCAGATGTACTTTGCAGACTACTCTAACTTGTAGTTAGTTCCTGGTCACTGGAATTTGAAATTAGAATTAGGATACCTGAGTGGTATTTGTCTCTCATCAGGGTTTCATTTTTTTTGCTTGTCTGATTGTGTTAGTTTTTTCCCCCCACTTACTTAGCAGTAGATTGAAGGTAATTGTATATATTCATTACCTGCCAATTGCTACTTAGAGGTAACTGAGGAGGATGAAAGCCTTGATTTCTGTGGTTTGATGTTGAAGTTACATGGGCAAACGAGAGTGTAATTTTTCCAGTGACCGCATTTTAATCCCATTTCTTATTAGGAAAGTTCTAATGTAATTTTTCTCACAGCCAACACTTCTCCTCGACCAGTGTCTGGTATGGAACGAGAAAGGAAAGTGAGTATGAGATTGCATCGTGGTGCCCCAGTCAATGTCTCATCATCTGACTTAACAGGACGACAAGATACTTCTCGCATGTCAACTTCGCAGGTAAGAAAGATTTTTATGTAATGGAAAAATAATGGTGATTTGATAAAGTTAATTTGCCAAAAGAACATGCCAGTTAATTGATGTTATTTCATACTGATTTTATAGTTGACTGAAATAAATACTTGAGATTTTACCTGAATGTTTGTGATGTTGCTGTAGAATATTCTAATATTTTTTTAATCTTAGCAGCAATAAGTTTAACATTCTCAAAGCAGTATGGAGTCACTGGTTTATGAGATCATGCAAAAAACCAGAGATAAAGAATTTTTACCTAAAATTACAGTTCCTTTGGTCATTGAATATCTTATGTCAGTTTTCACTTAAGAAGCAGGGCAAGTTGGAGGCAGTTTTAAGAGTCATGTTTTCAAATGAGTAGCGCAGAGAATATTGGTGCAGAATAGACAAGAAATAGTTGGTAAAGAACAGGAAAGAGCAGAAGTCAAGAAATGTAGTGCAGTACTGTATTTCTGAGCAGAAAAGAAGCCACATGCATAGATGATTGAGAGGTCACACACGGTAGGCTCGATTGAAGAGGATGACAGGAAGATGAATGAATGATAAGTGTTTCATAGCCGTTGTCTGCACTGCAGTCATTCTCATTGGTCATGGTGACTTAGCAAAGAGATTTTAAGATGTTGTTTTTAGGATTGGCAAATTGTGTTTAAATGTATTTTAGCTCTTCATGCTACAGCTGAAACATTCGTTCTTCAGGGTATTAACACAGACTTGCCCTAAGTAGTGGTAGCCTAGCTTTGAATATCTTACCTTCAGTCTTATCTGCAGCACACTGGTACACTGCAACAGCAGTGGGAGAGCAGTATGTTAGGAGGACTGGTGCAGTTGCCTACAGTCTTTTTCTTCATGTCTCAGCACTCTGCTGGAGATCTAACTGCATAATTCTTGCTGTGGACTGGTTATTCCTTCTTGACAGAGAGTGTTGATAAAAATGAATTCAGTTCCTTTTGGCTTCATCATTTCATTGTCAGAATTAATTATTTTGGATAATACATGTTCTTACGTATAAAGTTTTAGTGCTAGAGAGGGCACTCTTTTGGATGGAGGTGAGATAGTAAAGACTGAGGGTGCAAGGTTGATTTGGTGTGTGGATGCTACGTTCTGGCCTGCAGTATAAATCAAAAAGAAGTCAGTGAAAGGACGATGGAATCAGATAAAATACAAATCTGGAGCTGACTGACTTCATTCTCCTTCTCAGAATAAAATGAAAACATGTGAGATAGGTTGTGTTTGCAAAAAGAATGCAAAGATGATAATTACCTATGTCAGAGAGGTGTTTTTTTAAATCAGTTTCAAAATGCTTTTAAGAAAGAAGGAAATTTACTTCCCTGAACTGTGTAATAGCAGGAATAGAAAGCCCAACAGCTGAATGAGAAGTTGGATACAGTGTAAAAACTATTTCAGTGCTTTTAGGCATATCCGCATCAAAGGGGTCCAAGTGTAGAAGGTGCCATTTATCCCTTTAGAAATGGTCCTGGTAGGAGATTAGATTTGGTTAGTCTGAACTTGTCTTAAATTCTTTTGTTATATTAATGACTTGTGTATGTGACATTTTTTTCTGAATGTTGTAAAGTATGAGAAATACAGAGGGGCTCTCACAGACCGTACTGTGAGATTGTGTAGGAACCTGAGGTTTTTGAGTAATCTTTGAAAACACAGATGTATAATTTGTGGCGTGTCAACAGTATGGTCTGGCTTTATTGCACATTTCAGTACCTGCCGTTTAACACTCTGCTTCGTGTATGGAATTTGACTTATTTACAATTCCAATAATGGACTAGTCAGGAACTTCTCGGGTTAAAATTTATCATTAATCATTTGTCATCTTCATTTAATTTTTACTGAAGCAGTGAACAACTGCTGGTCTCCAGTTGTGGTGGCTGAATAACAGTATTCAACAGTAGTATAATTCTAAAAGCTTCACAAGGGCCTCTCAGATTCGGAAGGCAAGAGAGATTTACTTAGATTTTACTTTATAACACTTACCTGTGAGCTCATCAGACACAATTTCAGTTTTCATTTTCACAGTTCTCACTTGAGCCATCTTGCCTTCTATGGACTAAGTTGCAAGTTTTCATAGCTTATGCTTTTACTGTTTTCATAATGTTGAAGTAGTTTTTCCATAGTCAAAAATTATCTTTGCATGTTAACCAGGTTATAAAATAGACTATGGATTTCCCATTGTCTTTATACCTTGTTCTTAGGAAAACCTAAAGTATCTAACTTGGATGTCCTATTAAGGACAACTTTTTTTTTTGAGTAGGTGTCAAGAATGTAGAAAAATATCTATTCCATGTCATATCAGGAAAATAGTAAAGAAAAGCAACTGTTTGTCCATGCCTGTTCCAATTATATTAGTTTCCTTTCAGAGTCTTAAGAGAATATGTGACCAGTGTCCCTTTTTCAGGAAGTGCTTAGACCATACTCCTGGTAGAAAACAACTTTTAAACTTCACTATTCAGATCTGCAGATGTCTTAGGTTAAGAACTAGATTTATTAGAGTTGTTATTTATAACTTGATTACTTAGTTTTGTTATGTTATTTGGATGGCTTGGTTTGGTAAAGCATCACTGCATCTATAATCTCCGCCTCTCTTCATTCAGAGGAAGAGCTAATGCTTGTTAAACTCTGGGGAATGGAAATTTGCTGATGTTATTCAATCAAGTAGAATTCTTAAAGATGACTCCATGTTTGTATCTATCTTTTTTTCAAACTGAGTTTCGATCAGTTTGTACTGAAACTGAAAACTAAGGCTAGGAATGTAGATAATAGAAACCAAACTTACATTACAGAAAATAGCTCTTCTCAAAGAAGTTTAACACTCATGGAAAAATGGTGATCGGTAAAGATAGCAAAATAGATGTCATACATATTCCCCACCTCCAACGCTTTGACCACATAGTACCTGAATCATTCCAGTTGAAAATACTAGCACTTTGTAATAATACATAACAAGAGTTTATTCAAATAACAAGTAGTACGTCTCCAAAAGGGTTTATGGAACTTAGTGTTTCTGGTGAAATGACGTTAAGTTCTATGACAGTACTTTCCTTGATGATATGGGAGTGAATGCAGCAGCTGAAAACCTGCAGGTTTTGAGATGTTTGACAGTGATAAACATTGGTGAGAGTTGGGCAGTCATGTAAATCCTAATCAAATAAAATATATATTAAGGCAAGGCTCTAAAACCTAAAGAGCATCAAGGAGTGAAGCCAATTGGCTTCTATGGGCATCAATCACAGCATTGATAGCCAGTCAAGGGAGGTGATTGTCCTGCTCTACTCTGTGCTCTTGCAGCCTCACTTCAAGTACTGTGTGCAGTTTTGGGCACCACAGTATAATAAGGACATAAATGGAGGCTGTTAGAGAGCCTCCAAAGGAGGTTGACAAAGATGGTGAAGGGTCTAGAGGACAAGACGTATGAGGAGTGGCTGAAGTCACTTGGATTGTTCAGCCTGGAGAAGTGGAGACTGAGGGGAGGCCTCATGGCAGCCTGCAGCTTCCTCACAAGGGGAGCAGAGGGGCAGGCACTGATCTCTTCTCTCTGGTGACAGCGACAGGACCCAAGGGAATGCATGGAGCTGCAACAGGGGAGCTTCAGGTTGGACTTTTGGGTAGTCCTGTGCAGAGCCAGGAGTTGGACTCAATAATCCTTGTGGGTCCCTTTCAATTCAGGATGTTCTGTGATTCTGTGATATGTGGGAACTATATTGGTGATGAATGATGACTGAGAAGGCTTTGGGTGTAACTTTGGAGAGGCTGGTGTGATGTCACAATGAAAGGGTGTAATTTCGTCCTTGAATGAATATATAATACAGTAATGAACAGAAATAGGGAGGTTATTTTATATCATTCATGAGACAGATGCTATAATATTATGTCCAGTTCAGTTCTCATTATCTTGATCTGCTGAAAATCTGAAAATAACAGAGAACAGCTGTAAAAATTGTGCTTGGGAAAACATACTGTACGATACTAGAGTTTCAGTTTAGTGTCTTTCAGTTTGAAAGATAAGAGATCATCCTGAGTTAGTTGGAGTAGTATCTTAGCAACAGCAGTTAGAACAGGAAATTCAGTCTATGTAGAATATATACATAAAGCACCTGTCGCTTAGTATTAAAACCGCTCATGTTTAAAGAAGTGTGATGCAGAGGTCTAAGTGAAGGCAGTTAGCTACTGAAACAACTTCTAAAAGACATACGGGATCTTCTGTCCTCTTTGTGTTTGCACCAAAACTGGATTCCTTTTTAGGTGGTGTATTCGGGTCCAAAGCAAGCCTAAATTACTAGTCTCAATGTAGTGAAGAGTTGTGATCTGAGCTGGACAGAAAGTCATACTAGCTGTTAAAATATCGTTCTGCTCTTAAGCTGTATGAATGAATTGTTATGCTAAGTCTCCTTTATGTAGTCAGTCTATAAACATTAAGAAACACAGTGAAGGAAGGCATAAATATTCCAGTAAGCATTACTTTGAAGCAGTTCTGTCAGTCCAGAGTGCACAGGCTGCCTCCTGAAAGCATGACTATGCAGTGCTCAACTCAAGAATCTAGTTACAGGTGAGTAGCCTTCATTTCCTTTCACAGAAGGTTCAGTCCTGAAAACAAACAAACAAACAAAAAAGAAAACTACTTCAGTTGGACTGCTCATGGTGTACAGTAAGTTATTTTATTTATTCCTCTTGAATGTGTCATGTTCAGCACCTGACAGTCAAAGCAGTGCATAATTCCTACTGGTAATAGACATATCTCTCCTTAGCTGGAAGAAGAGATTGGAGTGCTGCACAAAGAAATATTTGAACAAATATCTTTGAAAAGAGAAGCTTTCGGAAAACTATAGCCAACACTGGCATCGAACAACTCAAGTGTTGTGCCCACTGGGAAAAAGCAACATTCTTCCAATGCCTTTGCATTTTTCATCTCCTCATGAGCGAATCTTTCTACACATATGTGTCTTAATAGGCATCACACTCTGCATTGTTCTTCTGACCGTCAGCTTTCTTTGAGAACTAATGATTTTTTCCTTTTACGTATGTCCTAATATGATAGAACTGTTGGATAGAAATCTGAAATCAGAGCTCTTCTAAAGATACATTTGCAACTGCCAATTTAGGTTGGATATTTTTAGACATCTTTATATATTGGGGCAGTGGAACCATTACAAATTGCTGTCTTTTCCCCTACCTCAGAATAGCATTCCTTTCGAACACCATGGCAAGTAGCTGCTCGTCTCCTTTCGTTGGAAGGCAGCACTGGGTGAGTGCTTCTCATTAGACACCAAAACTTTGGATGGGGTGGGGAAAAAATCTTTGGAAACATCCAACCTTGCTTCTCCTCACATTATCTCATAGTGGTACTGTGCCTTCCAGTCAGATACTTGAGGCAGCATTGTTTTTCTCTAAAAGAAAAAATAAAATGCCCTTCCAAAAGTTGAATTAGTACTGCTATTCCACTTAGACTCTTTAGCAGAATTGATAAAAACAGTGACTTGAAGGGTCCATAAAATCATTAAAGCATCAATAATAAAATAATCAACTCTACATTTTAGATGGTTTACCATTACATCTTTCCAGGGATGTTTATGCAGCCGTGTGTCATCCATTCAAAAACAGACCAGCTTCAGAACTGTAAAAGCAAAATACTTATATGAAGAATCAGTTAACTATATTACTCAGACAAGGCTCTGCCTTGTCATGAATGAAATGTTCTACCACAGCAGTATCTCATTTTTCACTGTTTTATATTCTTCTCCGTTCCTTAAGAGCTATCATTTTTAAAATATTCAGATACTAATGAGAATAGTTTGAAACGCGAGCATCTTAGAGTCAGACAGACTTGGATTTGGATAATTAGAACTCCTTTCCATTGTTCAGTGTAGAGAAGTTTCTGCCTTTGTGTGTGCAACTTTCAGCTTTTTAGTCCATTCTGCTTTTGGCATTAACAGGTTTCATCAGAGAAATAACAAGTTTTAGTTGGAATCTGAACTTTGATAGCTGAAGGATGCTTTCTTATGTATTTCAAGAGCTTCTTCTTTGCTTTGCTTCTTGCTTTAAAAAAGGCCGTGAGATTCTGTTCCTTAATAAATTCTGTTGTATAACTCCATCTGCCAACCTCACTTCCTATATAAAGCCTAAGCTTGCACTAATCCTGTATCTCTAATTGAAGAATCCTGCTATTCCTCTTCTGTTTTCTCCTCCTGCTTTGTGTGCTTGGCTGACTGTGCACAAGCTGCTTCTTAAACAGTTTTAATGTTAAAAAGGTCCAACTGTAAATTGCAGCTTATTTTAAATTCCAATTAACAGACCTTATTTGAAAATAAAATTTAAAATAATTTTTAAAAGAAAGAAAAAAAAGCTTTGCACTGAAAAGCTTGTGTGGGAGAAGTCCAAATTCTAGTCTGCATAGGGTTGTGTCTGCATTTTTTGTCTCTTACTGTATATGTTACTATTTGTAGCTGTTTACAACTTAAGTTAATACTGAATACTGATTCTGCCATTTAGGCATTTCTTGCTTCTTAAATTGCAGTGATGTGTAAAAGTGATATTGGAATAATATTATGCTGTTACTGAAATAGGTCAAGCTACAAAAATTTGTGCAGCGTCTTTTAACAAAATGTTCCATGATAAATGAAAAGCTATTGAGAGCAATTGTTTTTTTACCCTCTGATTGGGACTTTTTTCCCAAGCTTTATTATTCATTTAGTGTATCTCTACACATTGGTAGTGTTTTCATCTGGTTTGTTCTTTCTTCTATGCATGTTTATGTTCTGTTTACTTTTCTTCAAAACATCTCCTCTGGCTGGAAAGGTGAATTTTCCATGTTAACTTCTAATAAAGGAGGAAAATAACAGGGAACTTCGTGTAGCTAAAGGTGGGTGTGAAACATTATGTAGCTCATTGGATTATAAATTCACTCTTTCACTTTTCACAACAAAATATTTGAAAGTACTTTGAGAGCCACTTGTATGTTAACTGGAAGGATTTGTGCTGATGTTGTCTTGTTTTTGGCTTTGGTAGATTCCTGCTCGGGTAACTACCAGTGTTCTTCAGTCCACTGTGCATCGATGAAAATTTATTTTGCCATGGAGGGCAGATAATGCATGGCTGATCTCCTATGTTATCAATGGCTTTACTAGCAAAAACACCCTAAACTAGAGTGGAAACAATACAACTGGAGTTCTCCATGTGACTTAAAAGGCACTTGGAGGAACATGGACAGACTCCAGCAGCTGCCATTACAGGACGCTTTTGCCAGAAACCCAGTGACCTTAAGAGAACCCTGTGGTAACAGGGCTGGAAAAGAAAGATGGTTTACAGAGTTGACCGCCTGTTACTGGATGGCCATTTCAGTTTTCCCTCCACAGGCGGCAGACTTTATCCCCTTTTTATTATTCTACTGTAACTATAAATCTTTTACTTGGTTTAAGAAAGTTTTTGTATCATTTTGCTAAAATTATTGGGTTAATTCTCTGTAAAGAACTCTTGCTTTTCTCTGATTTAAAAATGTAGAATATAAACAGTCCTAAACTAAAGACAATGACTTGAAATTTTTTGTTTAAAAAATTTAGTCTGGCAGGGAGCATGTAAATGAATCAAAATCATCTGACTGTATTTAAACTGTTCACTTATTTGTATGGTCTTATTCTGACTGAGAAGTTTTTCTCACAAAATTTTTAAAACTGTTAAGAGTTTTACTTTACTGTTTGCCGTCTTCATTCACACTAAACATTTCCATGTAACACAGAGGAATTTTTAATATTCATTCTTTTGCATAAAAGAGAACTCAAGACCCTGTAGAGAGTCAAAGTATAGTATAGATGGTAAAAGTTGATTTATTTCTTTCTCTTTTTTTTTTTTGTAAAGTATATGAAGAACAAAGTGAAAGACACTGGCATTTAAATGGATTGTTTCAAATACTGTTTTTATTGGTAAAATTTTGTTTTCTGCACTCTGAGGCTGGTTAGCTTGGAGGGTACTGTAAGTGGACAATGCATGTTGCCACGGAGTCTTTAGTGAATTTGCACATTTCATTCAGCATCTACATGTTCAAAAAAAAAAAAAAAGATGATGATGATTCGGGCCTTCTGTTTCATGCCAAGACTCAAAAAAAAAAAAAAAAAGGAATTCTAAAAAAAAAAAAGTGAAAAAGTGTTCTTGCTATGAAATCCAGAAAACTTTTAAAACTCAGGTGCATACCATATTTAATTCCTAACTGTATTCCACGTGAGTACTTCCAGAATCATTAGCCAGTAGCTTAAGAATGAATGACTCATGTTGTCCAAAAGAATGTTGCAGGTGTTGTTAGCAAATGTCCATATGGAATATGGGAAATACTTTATATTTTTTGTTACTGTAAACAGTCTCATAAACTAAAAATAGTTATGTTGTCCATGTAGTAATTGGACCACTGTCAGAAATACTCTTTATGCTAGTATCAAAGACGTAATGGGAAGTTCTGTGTTGGAAATGAAAGTACGTATGCAGAGTTTGCTTGAACAGTTAGTTGTTTTGAGAAATTCTTCCTTGCTTAAAAACAAAATTTTAAAGGATTGCTGGTCTTAAGAGTTTTATGAAGAGTAATTTTTATTGTTTCAAGGTTTGCAGATTCCTCCTTCCCCAAAGAAAAAAAGGTCCACATATTAGATATCAGTCATTTTTCTTTGGATGTCTTTGTGACATTAAGTATTTGCTTGTGTGTACTCTGGATCTGACAGGGGAAACTTGTCTTGGAGATTACAGTGGAAGAGTTTAAGAGTAATCCATGGATAAGTTTGCAATAGAGAATTATTTCCTCAGTCACTATAAACTTCAGTATTTTAGGCATGTGCACTACCATTTGAACAGTTTTACACTTCACTGTGCTTTCCTTGTAAATATCTGTGGTTAATAATATACTGTTAGAGGGACTTACAAAGGCTGCCTCTTTATTCTCTCTGTATCTGGAACATTAGATTGCTGTGCTATACTTAAAAGTTGATTGCAGACTTCTAGAAATGTACTCAGTTGTGGGCAATTTTTGTCCTTCATAATAGTTAAAATTCCATCATGTGGAAAATAGACTGTCTGTATAAACCTGTGTATTGGAAATCAGTATCTCAGAGCACTTCATTTGTACTACCACTGTATTTGTGTACTTTATCAATTGTGTAAATACATTCATAATGACTTCTATTCTTCTTTGGTGTAACTTACTTACAATGACTCTTTTCTTGGTGTAACTTTTGTATTATTCTTTTTGTAATGGGTTTCTGTACATATAAAGAACATTGTCAATTCCAAACATTTGAAGAAATGGTGACAGGATTTAAGTAGTCATGGTTAGATTGCAGCAGCTAAGGTATGCAGGAAAAAAGAGAAGACATTAATTGCTTTGCTCACAAAGAACATGTCTTTTGTCTCTATAAAGGTAAATGTTTTTGTTTGGATATTACTTCTTTTGCGGGTCTTTTTTTTTTTAAATCATTTATCAAGTAATACATTGTATTGAGAGGAAGTATGGAAAGAGAATTGCTATTGAGACTTGATCTGTTATAAGAGCTGGAAAAAAGCAATAAGAAATACTGAGCTCTATATACAAAGCCTTGTATAATAAAATTACCGGCTTTTGATAAGTAATCCTCAAAAGTCTATTCAAAATCTGAGGGCACACATACCTTCAAAATTACTGTTTCTGATTAGTAGGCCTTTAAAAGCTGGAAGGATATTTATTTTATCTTCACATTTTTTTATTTAAAACTGGCTATGTGTTTTATGTGGGAAATTTCACATGTAATGCAGTTGTACATAATCGTAATGGTTAGCAAATCCCTGAATTCTTTGTGTTATAAGTACCTTGAAAACAATTGAAAATAAGCCCTGTGCTTTACCTTTTCAGCTTCTCTTAATGTTACTCATTTCATATATAGAAAATACTAAGTGAAAACAAACAACGCTTCTGTTCTTTTAATAGTGCTGAGCCATATGGTCAGAAATCTAATTTTAATCCAGTTGTGAGGAAGTGTAATCCCCAGTGAACTTAATCTTGCATCTGAGTATCTTCTACACAGAGTAGTTCCTACAATTCACTGGATAAGACAGGTTAATAATAAAAAGTTTTTGCACTTGACCAAAAGGTATGGGTAGGATCTAGCCATAAGAAATATAAACATAATGAACAAATCAGAGTGTGGAAAAGGGGAAATTTGTGTGTAGCATCCTAAAGCGTTAAGCACATGTCTACTGTGTTTTTGTCTCCTGTGACCAATTCAAGATACTTGAGGAGGGTGGAGAGGGGTTGGTGGAAGTGGAACAGAGAAATCATTTGGTACATTATGGACTGGGAAGAAGATGTGTAGTCCTGATTGCATAACCAGACCAAACATTTAGTTTAACTACAGTCCTCATCTTGGTTCAGACCTGCAAGTGTTAAAGGCACGAAGTCAATGCAGTACCCCTAGTATTTCCCACAATCCTTAAGGATTCACAGGGTTTTGAGGTCATGCAGGTTTTTTTCTTGAAAGACCCCAAACAGATGTACCTCTGCTTCCACTGTAAATTGTATTTTAAGTTTGTCTGACATTGTCCACCAGTGGATTTCATGCAACTTTTTTCAGCAAGACTAAAAATACTTTTTCTATTTAAGATTTTTAAATATTGAAGTTTAGATGCACTTCTTCATTGGCTTCAGAGTTTTCCACTGAAAACATTTAAACAGCTGAAACAGTAGTAGACAAAGAGTCAGAAGGGCAAGAGCTATCCTCGTTTCTTAATGCTCTGAAGTATTCATCTAGGACTAATGAGGAACTTGCCAGATGGAATGTTGCAGAGATGATGAAGCAGGTATTGAGATTGGTCCAAGAACAAACAGCATATAACTAGAGGTAAGTAGCTTTTTACTCTGTGTACCTCTAACTTTCCATACTTTCTCAGACAAGTGCAGGATCGCTGATCTCACAGACCAGGTCGCTAGAAGGAGATTTTAAGAGCTCCTACTTTTGCAGTAGATGCACATTCTTCCCACTAGCACAAAGAGTAGCTCTGTGTCAGAAATATTGAGAAGATACGTTAAGATATATATTCCAAATCTGTTGCTTCTCATATGCAATGCCTCTGCTATTGTCAAAGTTGTTTACTCTTCGAATATCAGCAGATCACCTTCCTTCAGGCTTCTTGTTTTGGGTCCAGCTGCAGGGAACAAGAGCAGTGCAGTTCAGATCATGCCCATTTTCCTCCGCAGTGAATGGCTGGACTCGTTTCAGACTTCAGAGAGTACCAGATGCAAAGATAAACTGTGGTTTTCCTTCATAAGGGTGTGCTGTGACTGTGTGCTATTAAAGTCTGTCATTTTGGTCCACCCAGTAACATTCATTCTTGTAGTAGGACATGGCTTGAGCTGGCCAGTAAGGTAGCAAAGCATTTGATTAAACCTTAAGTCTTACCACTTTTGACTAAACTAAAAAAATAATAATTAAAAAAAAAGGAATCATGCATTTATTCAAACATACATTTTATGTAAACTAGACCTAGGATCTTCAAAGTGTAACTACACAGAAACTTTTGAAGATGAAGAGATTCTTCCCAGATTGCTCAGCAGAGATGCTTAGTGTTAGGCACAAATAGATGTAAACTTCCCAAGTATCCATGCTTCTAGATAGCAAAATGTTTCTCTTACTGTATTGAAAAGACTGTAATTTTGATGCACATATGTGCAGCCTTGAAAATATACTTTGAGGAGGCAGTCTCAGCTGGGTATCCAAAAAATACCAAGATAAGTACATTATGAGGCAATATTTTTTAGGAGCTTTCAAGTTCTAAAGAGCATGCTAAAGGGTATCACTTGATGATAAAGACAACTTACTGACAGGTCAGTACTCAAAATATTTAGGGCTTTATAAGTCAAAGCAGCTTGTAAAACTTCACCTGCAAATGAAACCTGGAGCACTCTGTAGAGGACAAGAAAAACTCCTAAGTGAAGCACCAGAAAATTAATAGCTATTATTTTAAATTAGTTGATGCTTAAAAGTGACCTTCAGAATCATTTGCAGAAGGGAGCCCATTTCCATTTTAGAAGTGGTCAAACTCTGAGTCATTGCAAAAACAGTCCCCTTGCATACATCAAATTCAGTCTGCCTGACAGCGCACTGTTTCCCGTTAATTTTATTTTTCTCTATAAGCACACTGCATTTGTATGGCTATGTGAGCATGTGCAAATGGAACCCAATTTCCAAATCTGGGCATTAAAGGTATTTTTATCTAAGCTTGTTTTCTCATGTCCACAGTTATCGATAACCAAATAAATATTTATTCACTATATTTGCAACCGTTTACTAGAAAAGCATAAAACAAATCCAGGTATAAATGTACATATAACATTAAAGTGCATTAACAGGAAATAAAAAGTCATCTTACTTGGACAAAACTGAAGTGTACTCTCATAATCCCCAAGAAAACAGTAGCAGAGAGACAGACAGGCATACATAAATCAGTACTTACCATCTAAAATCTAAGAGTTTGCATGCTCCTGAAAACCCTCCGTTTATGATTGCCTACAAAATTTAAACTTTTCTTTGGCAGGTAACAAAGGTACATACATGAGCGTACTTGGGAATTTAATTTTTAAGTTTGAGCGCTTGATTTTTGGACTCTTTTCATTTCTTCTTAGAGAACGATGTTACATCACCTAACACATGTTTGGGTGGGATTTAATAACAAGCACTAGAACTGTCCAGTCTTTCATACTATCTCAGTTTCTCAATTCTCAGCTTTAGGGAACTAGCTGCTATAGCAGCTGGTACTACTGAAGACTTGCTGTAATGTATATAAGGACCAAAAAAAAAAAAAAATCAGAGACTGATTTTAAACAGAAAGCTCCACGACTTCCAAGATTTTTAGTTCTGCAGGGGTCTTGTGGGTTCTAATCAAGATCTTTTATTGAGAAGTAACAATAACAACAACAAAAAGTAAACTTATGTTTGTGTAGGAGGAAGAATAAAATAGTTTCAACTATGGATTGCTCATTGTCCAGTAACCAGATCTCTTTTCCACTCTACTTTGTATTTTGCGTGTTTGATACATACGTACATAGGTGCTCACCTGTTGATATATTCTCTGTGTTACAGGCATGTATACACACACCCTCTTTTTGTATTAAGAAATTATGGGCCTAAGATCCATTATATTATCAAGCATAGAATATTTTAACCATAATTCCTATAGCTCACAATTTATAGAATGTACAGAGATCTAAAAAACTTTCAGCATTATGCTAGCCTGTGCACTAAGAGACAGTTAGTTTCAGAGAAATAATCTGTGAAAACAGTTTTTCAGCTGTTTTGTATTATACTAGTTAGATATTTTGTATCTCGGATTTCAATTGTTTCTCTTACAGACTTCTTAAATAGATTAATGAACTACATGTAAAAAAAAAAATTATATATGTACCAGTAGCAGATGCAAGAGCAACTTGTAATGTGGTTGTTGAAATGCTTGGTAATTCAGTTGTATAATTACCTGTCTTCCAACCTTTCTTTTCAGTTTTCAAGTCTCAAAATTTTTAATAGGTGAAGGCTGAACAAAGGTTCATCTACATCTACTTTGCACGGCACTATTCTGCTTGTGCCTCCAAGCAATTATTCTCTTTAGCAATGCTTTCTGACTCTGACCACCCCCATTCTCAAAATAAATGAAAGAGCACGTCTCACAAACTACACATACAGGATTTGCGTCTCTACAGAGTTGAGATTAAAGAAGTACTGTACCAAAATACCTGGAGGGGTTTAAAAGCAATTCTTTGTGAATTTATAAGCAGAATAAAATTAATGAGAAGCAGGCTAATCTTGCCAAGAGAAAGGGATTCAGATACAGTCTTCTCCTTCTGTATGTAAGTTTCTAGTTGTTGTTCTTAGACAGCACTGGGAGTCTAATGAATTGCTGCTTTTTTTTTTTTTTTCATCGTGGGGGAGGAGGAGCTCAATATAGAGGCCTTTGTGGCTATGGCTGTAGAAGCAGTTGGGTACATGCTTTTAAGGGGTCTTGCTGAAATGTTTTTCCCTTGTCTTAACAGCTCCCTCATCTGCCCCAGTCATGTAAAAGTGTAACTTAAATTTCTGGTTTCCATCTTAACTGTGAAGTTATTTATGAAAAATGAAACATAGTCCATAAAGTCAGTATAAGCCAAAATTTTATAGAGGTTAAAATCTGAATTTAGAATCACAACATCTGAATTTAGAACAATTTAGAATCACAGAATATCCTGATTTGGAAGGGACTACAAGGATCGTCAAGTCCCAATTCCTGCAGAATGTATTTAAAATTGTACCAAACCCTAAGGTCACAGAAACAACTAGTTCCACGATAACAGTATAGCAAAGAAATTTGGTGATCAAAACCCATAATAGGACAAAAATGACTATTTCAGAATCTGCATTCACATTTGGAAGGTTTCTAGTTTTTACTTTTTGAAATGGAATGCAAAACTTCAATCCGCAAGCTGTATTGGGCCTTATTTTATCATCTGAAACAGCCTCTGTGGTTTCCATTTTCCTCTTGCCCTTTGACATGGTGACCTTCTGGGGCTAGCAGAGTAGTATTCCAAGCGCTGATTTAATCTTTGGCAAACTGGAGCTAAGTTATATGACTAAATTCTGGTAACTTGGACATGCCAATGCAATTTCTGCTGATAAATAGGAAATTAAAAAAAAAAACAAAGTTTTAATGTACTATATGCAATATAAACCTTTTAGTTTAGTACAGCATCCATTTCCATTTAAGAACAATCCAAGGGGGGGGGGAGAACATGATCCTAAGATTTCAATTTCTGTGCAAATTTGTCCTAACAATGCAAAACCATTTTGAAAAAATTACCAGAGTGGAAGCTGGTATGCAAAATAAATTAGGGAATGGTTCATGGTTTTGGGCCTTCCTTAGTTTTACTTCGTTTCTGCTAAAATGATAAAGTATGAGACAACTAATGATGTTACTTTGTTATGCAGGGATACAGAGGTTTAGGGATTAGTGTCTTACATATTTTAATTAATAAGAGATGTGGAACGTCAAAGCCATTGTTCCTGCTACCAAGAAGAAAAACTGAATCCATTACAAGTAAGCCTGTTTTGAAGATTGTTACTGCAGTCACAAATCCTACAGAGCTTTTTATAAACATATCTGAAAGTTGGGTTGAAGTAGCAAGATTTTGTAGAGAAGATTATATTTCTTCTATGTATTTGGTTGGAAAAAAAAGTGGAAAATGTAGAATGCCTTCCTTTTACCTTTCTTCTCAATCCAAAGTCTTCACAATTAATCTTTTCTCTTTCAAATCTGCTGTCACTGCCTTGTCTGATCTCTTTCTGTTTGCTCTTCATCCGATGTTAGAGTTTTCAGGACTGTACAGACTCCCTGTGCTGTTTGTGCAATGAACAAGTAGTAGAGCAGACCCCATTCTTGATGGGCTCCTATGCAGTGCTGTTATAAATGTGATCAACAGTTCCACGATGTTTCCTCAAACAACAAGAATGGCACCCTGAACTTCTACAGATTAAGCAAAAGGATAGGGAAGCGGGGTAAAAATAAAATAATAAAAATGTAAAAACAAACAAACAAAAAAACCAGTATGTTAAGTCCTTTCTATGTTGCTAACATTGCATTTCAAAGACAGCTAACATGTTTCAAAGTAGTCTCAACCTTTTCCCTCAGTTAACAAACATACATCTATCTCATTATATGTGATCTGGACACTTAAAATGTTTTTATATACAAAATGGATACTCTTTCAGAAGATTCTAGAAAACCTAATTTCCATCTTCTGGATATTACTTGTAATATTTTCAAATGTTACAGGGAAACTGCACTGAAAACTGTATGTGAATGGAGGTTAACTTTGCTTATTGTCTGTTGGTATTGAATCTGCTCATTTTATTTTTCTTTCAGCATTACCTAGGAATATCACTTGTGTAATCTGCTGAAGACAGTATTCAGCAATGTGCCTTTCTGTGTACAGTGTTTCCAGATGATCATTACAAAGGTTACGTGTTTAGACAAAACTCATAGAAATACGTTGGAATAAATCAAAGTAACAGATATCAAAATTATATTAGGGCTGAGCCAATTAATCTGAAAATCTAAAAAAGTAAGAAATTCAAAGACCTAACGGAGACCGTTTAAGTTCCTGAGATTTTTCTCCATCTCAAACTCTTTCCTTCACAAAGAACACAGCAAGGGAAGTTACATTTAGCTGCACAACACAGCAATTTCATCCATATTGTCTGAAAGCATACATATAGTGCCACTTTTTTTAAGATATATTCTTCCTACATCTCTTACAAGTGAACAGTTTCTGGTGATGCATAGCAAGATTCTACTTGTGTTTATAAAAGCTTTTTAGTTTACATAAAAAGTATAACCACACTGTTTCACCTTTTACCGATAAAGCTAATTTTCTGATAACAGTTTGTCTAATAAATCAGCTTTCAGAGAGACTTCATCAGCTGACTGTCCTCCAGTTAATAAAGCAGATGGCCCAGCCCTATAAACTAGTTCTATTTCTAAAATAAATAGCGTTGAAAATCTTTGACTCTCTTCTAAAGACTTTGTCAGTTTTCTGCCACACTCACACACAGGTTTCTGGGTTAGTTACAACTTCGCCATTTTTTTCAGGCTCATCTTTTAGAAACTGTTCCACTTCAATAGAGTCCACCTTGGCATCTTCAGGAGTTTTGTCTTCAGATTTGTTTAGTTCCTCTCTTTCTGCTGCTGCTTCTTTTGTGTGTGGTTCTTCTGATTTTTTCTTAATGCAGAAGAAATTTCCCAAGGCCAATACAAGTGCTGAGGTGGTAACTTCAATTCCAGCAATAATAAAAACAAACATGTACCTCCGTGTTACATCCAAGAGTTTTCCTGAAAAAGACAATATTCCAGGTAAATGACAGAAGTGATTATCTTGCAAAGAATTTTTGTCTGCATTTTAAATATTCAAATGTCTCCTGTCTAGAAGTACCATAACTATAACCAAGTTTTTGAACTAGCACTTTAACAAGCTCGTAACAAAATATTTCTCGCACACACAATATCATGCAATTCAGCTGAAATAAAACCAGCATAGTCTTCATATGCAAGAGATGAGACAAGTATCACGTATTTCAGATCAAAATCCATGGCCAGAATCTGTATGGTCAGCTTCCTCTCCCAACTTCCTTTCTACGGAGGCAGTGCAAATGTCTGTGGAGTAAAATGGCCTGCTAAAATGCAAGTCTTATTTAATAGGCAGCCTGGGGTAACTGACTGCTTCTGATGCTTTAGACTGGGTGAAGGTGAAAGAAGAGGAGAAAGGATGTGAAGAAAGTTTCCCTTTAAACCTGAAGATCAGAGGAAGCAAAGTACAGTACTGTTTTTTCCATGAAGGATTCTGTCACAACAAAGACAATAGGTGGTTTTTCAGTGTCTGGTGTAAACAGTAAACATTCTACAACAGTGAACTGTTGTTATTTGCAGTGCAGTGTCTGTTAAATTTATGTACTTTGATAATGAATTTGTGATTTTGGATTAAAATTATGGTAAAATAATATTTTGCAATGTTCCCTTATTCTTGGGTTGTGAGACGTGCAGCAGAAGCAGTCAGTGTACCTTCCTGAGGTTTTTTTCCTTGTAAGTTTTTTTTCCTCTTCTTTATCTTCTGAAGCTTTTCCTCCTTCAAATCTACCATGGTTATACAGAATCTATCCTAGTACTTTCCAACAAAAATTGACAGGTTTCACACTCTGAATTCCAAATCCAAAGAGGTCTGAACTTCATCAAATTTATTCACTCTGTGTGAAACTCATCTCATACAATGCCATCTAATAAGAGGTCCAGTTCATGCTTAGAGGGAAGAAAGAGCAGCATCTCCAGATGGCAATTCAACCAATCCTGAAATAGATCCAAGAAGGATCATCCTGCTCTGTTTTGGAGTGTTTCTGATTGCAGCTGCAGAAAGTTGTGTAAGCATGTGCAAGCATGAGTAAAAATACGCACTTCTTGAGTGCCTCATACTGTCTTTTTTCTCCTTTATCATACAATTTGTATAAATAGATGCAACACAAATGATTTTGAATGCTGGAATCGAATATTTACCTGCTGACGGTGGGCCAATTAGAACAGCCATAGCTTCTGCCAGGAGCACTAAACCAATAGCACTGGAAAACTTCTGGGTACCAACAATAGCCATGAGAACTTCAAATTGAAGAGCACCTACCATTCCATAAGAAATGCCAAAGAAAATGCAAAAGACCACCAGGCCACCATAATCAACAGACATAGAACCCATGAGATCTGTAAAGCCATTAAAAATCATAGCAAAACTGAAGAGGTAGACACAGCGTGGTCTAACCCACTTGAGACCAGCTACCATTCCACAAATAGGCCGAGCAAAAATATCAATGAATCCCAGAATAGTCAGAAGAAATGCTGCTTTGGTGTCCTGATACCCTAAATCCTTGGCATAACTCACAACAAAAACTGGGGGAACAAAGAGTCCAAGCACCATGATAGATGCTGCTAGCGTGTAGATTACAAAGCCACCATCTTTAAATACACTGAAATCCAGAAGTTTTTTCTTTGCTTTCTTCTCAGCAGGTTCTTTGGTAGCGTCAGGCTTTTTGGGTGGCTCCAAAGGTCTCATTAGTGCTCCACACACACAACAGTTGAGCAGCATCCCACCCAGTATAAGGAATCCTCCTCTCCAACCATACTCATGTTGAAGTATCTGCCCCAATGGCGAAAGGGCACAAAGAAACACTGGGCTCCCAGCAGCAGACAGCCCATTGGCTAAGGGCCGGCGTTTATCAAAGTAACGGTTTAACATGATGAGTGAAGGCTGAAAGTTGAGTGCCAGACCCAAACCTGTAATAGAATGTACAAAAAAAAATCAATACTGCCCTCCAATATTGCTTTAAAAAAATTAATTGCATGGTATCTGATTCATAGTGTAAGATAGGTTTTTCTTCAACTGGACAAAAGAATTCTCAGGTAACATTTGTAAGAGAATTTCACCTCTATTATTATGCTCTATGGTTTCACTTCACTGATAACAGCAGTGGCTGTTAAACATACCAGAAAAGATAATAGTCATTAAAAAATAATAATTAAAAAAAAATCCAAATTTATCTGCTGTCTTTATAAAAGCCCATGTAGATGATCCCAATAGTTTAGATATTTGTCATTTATATGAAACTTCAGCCTAAAGCAAACACATTAGCTAAGTCATTTTCAATCATGCACATTACTTACCAGTAATCACACCTGCAGTTAGGTAGATCTGAACGATGCTTGTGCAGAAGGAGGCTATCACCATTCCCATTGATGCAAAAAGGCCACCCACCAGCATGACAGGGCGACAGCCAAAGCGATTGACGCATACACTACAGAGTGGACCTAGGCAAGAAGACCAAGTTACAGTTGTTAAGATAAGCCAATTTATGCAATTGATTTCATGTCAGTTCACATTTCTTTCCTTACTTTGCCCACACTGTGAGGCCAATCCAGAAGGTTGTGCTTTTCTCTAGAGTCAAATACTTCATCTTTTTCATTTACAATGTCATGCAATTTTCCTTTTCCATCATCTTTAGTTATGGAGTTTTTAGTTACGAAGTTACAGAGATTTAATTTTATATGGAAGCTGTACGTGCCTAAATAATTTCTGAATTTATGTGCTTAACAATAATTCTTTGAATGCCTTACTTGTACATAAGTAATGACACACCATCATGATTCACACTGTAAATCTCCATATGATTTACAAACATTGTATGATGCAACAGTGGTTCAAAACCAGAGAACTACCTACCTGTTCCATAAAGCATGGCCAACAAAATGGAGGAAATCCATGCAGTGTCACTATATCCAATACCAAATTCACGGATAAGTTCTTTGAAGAAAACACTAACTGCCTTAGGAAAGGCATAGGAGAATCCTGTGATGATAAAACAGCCAAAAAGGACAGCCCAGCCCCAGCCTCCATCAGGGGCTTTAACACCAGATGGACCATCATCAGCTACTACAGCTCCCATGACAAAGCTCAAGAGTGTTCCCTAAGAAACAAGAAACAATTAGTTTACAGACATTGGGGCAATTATCTACCCCAAATAGGCAGAACCTGCACTACAATTAAAGTTACAAACAAGATATTAGACTATTTTAAACAGAAATCTTGAAGATGCAGTGCTTTTTAACTATTCCTTGTTAAGGCTTACAAATCTACAAAAAATGACACAAAAATGAGACAGTAGAATTTTTAATGAACATCCCTTCACAGCTCTCCCAAAATCAAACCTGTGTTTCAACTGAACCACCATTTCATGGAAAAAACACAGCCATTACAGCAATTCAGTGATGTATTCAACTTTCATAAATATGTAACTACTGCATTAAAGTCTGGAATCTTTGTCACAAGACCTTTTACATGAAACTCTTGGACTATTCACTTAGAAGACCTGGATGCAAAATCCCAGTGCATCACAAGTGTTTTGTGTAACACTGGACAAATGGATTTTCTGAGGTCAACAATACAGCCTTGATGCACAGGTATCTTGAAAAGATGGACATCTCTTGGAAATTTTCATGAGCTATTAGTTTCCACACATGATATAAGCACCTAAACTGAAGTGCAATGAAAATCAGCATGGGCAGTTTTTGTGGAAGATTGGAGTTAGTAACTTCAGCAATGTTCGATTTTACTGTGTGCCTGATGCAATGCTTTCTACTGTTATTACAGTATCAATTTAATTTTCTAATATTTTATTTACTGAATCTTATCTTTTACACCTTCTATTTGTAGCCACGAGCTCCTTAATAAATAATTTATTTTCTTGTGAGAATTTTATGTACTACACAGAAATGCCACAAATCTTTAAAAGGGGAAAGGAAAATACTGAAAAGGCAGAAGGAGTGTTACCGTTAAGTGAAGACAGCAGAGAGATATTAGGTATCACATCAATTAAGTTTCTGTAAGATATCCTTATTACAGAAGACTTGACTCATAAAGTGAAACTTCAGAAAAATTATATATAAAATCTTGTGTGAATAAAATGCGGCAATTTCTTTAAAGGGCAATTAATACTCCTGTTGGCTCAATGTTCCTCTATAGTACTACCTAAAAGAGGGATGCAAGCATGGTTGCACATCAGAGAGGATGTTCATCACCAAACAATGCTTCTGCTTTGAGAAACACAGGTCTGCCTAACGATCGTTATGCGCTAGGAATTATGTGACCCAGAGAGTAAAGTACATCCACACAATCTCAGTGGCAGGTGACTTTTGAGCCAAATCACCCTCAAAAGCTATTCGGCAGCACGCTTGTTCCTTCCAGAAAAGAATTGCCAAAGCTTCTCGGAGTTTCTCCAGGGGAGCAGGAAGCTAACTCGGCAGCCGGCACACCGCAAACCCGGCCCGGAGGAAGGCCCGGCTCCTTCCCACTCTGGGTCCGCTAGGCTACCAGCCTCCGAGCAGGGAACGCGCGGAGCCGCTTCCTCCCTGGCGCCGCGGAGGTCGGGCCGGGCCTGCCGGGGCGCTTCCCCGGCTGAGGCCCCACCCCCGGCCGCGGACCGCCGGCGGTGGCACAGGGCGGCGCCCGCGGGGCGGGACCGGTCGCCGCGACCCCGCGTGACCCCGCCGCTGCGACGTGCGGCGTCGCGAGCCTCCACGGCAGCGCGCGCGCCGGAGGCCGCCGCACTGAGACGTGAAGGACGTGACTGGGCGGGCGTGCGGGCGGGGCGCCTCCCGTAATTGCAGCAGACGCAGCCGACCGCGCCACCCGGGGACGGCGCTCCGCCCTGCAGCGCGCCTTCGCTGCTGCGCGGCGGGAAGGTGCGGGCAGGGTTGACGCGGGGCCCCCGTGCAGTGCTCGCAGCCCGCGGAGCCCGGTTCGCTCGGGACAGGTAGAAATACGCTCCTCACCGGCCGTTCGCGTGCTCTTCCGCGCCTAGCAGAGCAGGTCACGCGGTAAGCGAAGTATTTTGTTCCAGCTGGCCTACATGACTTACCAGCTTTGGCTGCCGCAAGACAAACAAGCTCTAAGACGGTTTTATTTTCTGTTATGGTGAAAAGGCCAGACTTACAGACATGGGGGAACATGCACTACTCCCAGCATTTCATAAAAATAAGGCTATGGGAAACGGTAACGTCCATTTACTCTTCTTTTCTTTGTATCTACTAGCATGTAGGGCTAAGAATCACCATAAAACAACATAGCAGACCCTCAGATGCCACCTTGTACACACTCATACATCAGTCTTGGTCTTCTAGTTTAATCCATGTTAACACATCAAAATTAAAAGACCACTAACCTTAGCTAAACGAACCACATCTCTAAATACAGAGCAGGAAATTCACTTCATCCTGTTCCCTTCATGTTGCAGAGTGGCTTACTAGGCTTGACTGTATTTACTTCCTGAAGAACTATAAAGGAAGTAGCAGTGAGGTTCCTCTGTAAGGTTGTGCAAACTAGGGCCAGCACCGGAGGAGGTGGGCTCATGGTTGATTTGCACAATTTTTTTCTTATAATTTTGCTTCCAGTGCTTAGTATGGGGATATTGCCAAAGCCTTCCACGTCTTGAGGCTACTACGTAACTACTGCAAAAGATTGCTTTTCTTTTTGTTTTTGCTAGTTCAGCCCTGTTCAGAGGCAAAGGATCACATTTAGCTGTCTGCAGATGAGCGTTAGTATCTACACAAACAGACATGATAGAATTGCCAGTATTTATTCCAGATTCCTTCCATCATAAATGGAATGGAATTGCCCAGAAAAGCTGTGGATGCCCCATCCCTGGAAGTATTTAAGAACAGGTTGGATGGGGTTTAAGCAACCTGGTCAGGTGGAAGATGTCCCTGCCCGTGGCAGGGGAGTTGAAATTTGATGATCTTTAAGGTCCCTTCCAACCCTATGCATTCTATGATTCTATGATAAATGGGTTCTTCCTTTGGTAATGTGTGAAACAAAGGGAGCGAGTGTAGTTAAATGTGTGTTTTCATGCTGTTGCCATGGGAACTAATACAGTCTCTGAAGGAAATCTGAGGTGATTGTAGGTAGCATGGTCAGGGGTGGGTTTGGTGTGACAGTGCATGTAGTGCATATATAGAAAGACATTTGTATTATAAAAAGCAGCAGATAGAAATGGCAAGAATCTAATATTAGCGTTTAACCAACTTTACACGGTACTTTATCGTCAGCAGTATGGGTGAGAAGGACAGTTGTGAGTCTGTAGGCTGACCCATGTAGCTTGAGAACTTCTCCAGAATGTATTTAACTAGGACAGATTTGCTAGACATCTAGCCTAGGAATTCAAGGCTGGATAGAAATAAATAATGATGATCAAGGAGAAAACATGAACTTCCACGTAGGAGTCCCAGTTCAGACTAGAACCCCACTAGGTTGAGAGATGTACAATCACAAAAGGCAGTCCAGGCTGAGCAAGGTAGAGATCCTTGTTTAGTTTCTTATCCATGGAATGAAAGCAATAATGATTCTCTCTTTATAGGGTGTTGTGAGGGCAATGTGTTGCCCTGCATCCCAACTGCCATTGGCCAGACAGCACTGTCTGGGCATTGAGCAGAGCTGGTGCCGGCTGGAGCCCTGCTCCGGCCGCTGCAAAACATCACTGCCTCTGGCTTCCTCCTTCAGCATCTGGGTCACACCTGGGAGTGCAGAGCTACTGGCCCCAGTGCATGAGCAGTGCTCCACCAGTGGCTCATGAGGCACCCACAAGATGGGCTTTGTTCCTGCCATCACTGGCTTCAGGCCGGTACCAGGATTTGAAGGTCTCCACATTCAGCCTTGCCTCCTTAATCCCTTTGCTACTACTGCTCAACTTTCATTTCAGTGTAGAGCCTGGGGGCTTACATTCCTGAGTTCCCATTGTCACAACAGTGGCAATTCAAATCCACCAAAGCAAGCAAAGCACAGTCTGAGGGATTGTCCCCTGTAAGGACATTGCCACAGCCCCAAACATTAATGCTGTTACTCGACTCTATGAGTGCTCTGAAAACGCTTGGTTAGGTGATAGGGCGCTGCGCCTCGCAGCCGCCTCTCTAGAGAGTGTGTCCGCAGCAGCGGGGAGGGGAGCGCCCTGCAGGCGTCTTCTCGGCTTCAGGCTGTGCAGCTCTGTGCCTGCCCCAGTGCACAGCACCTGCCACCATCGTGCTCCCAGCCCCTCCGCACACACGGGGGGCAGCCACGGCCCCTCTATACTGGACTCTGCCTCTGTTGGGAAATAGCACTTTTTTGCTACTGCTCGTAATCCACACGGAAAGGTCTTTGACTTGCCTTACTCTAAATGCTTCTGCGCAGAAAAAAAAAAAAAAAAGAAAAAAAAAGAAGCACACAAACAGCAGATTGAGTGGCAGCAATACGGCTTCCTTACCAGCGCAGAACACTGCCACCAGCACTGCTAGAAACAGTGGAAACGTGCTTGGAAACACGCTGTCTTGGATGGTAGATTTAAGTGCTTTTTGGATAAAGCAGTTGGTAAACCGTTTAGTTTAGGATGTCATAGGGTGAAGTCTTGTATTGTTTTGCAATATTTATTTCTGAGGGAGTGGAAGTTTGTTAAGGTGTGGCACTCAGCAGTTTAAAAGGTAAAACAGAATCTGTTACTACGGTACACCTGTTGTGGTTCAGTTAGAAGTATAACTCAAGGGAAATTACAAAGATATTAAGGTGACTTATATTGTGAATGAAGTGTGAAGTCACATATATCGATGTATGATACCATGTTACGCAGCTGCACCATCAAAAGTGATTGTGTAATAGGATACCTATGGGCCAGCTGATCTTTTCCCAATACATTCAGCTACATTTGCTAGTCCAGCTTGAGATACAATGCACATGCATGTGAGCACCTTACATATCAGACCAGTCCCATGGTATTCCACAAAAATAAGCATGTAGGTACTGCTGGTGACGGGACTGAATCCTTAATTAGTATTTATCTATCCTTATCAGTTTTTGTTTCTACACAAAGTAATTTCTCTACAGTAAACAACTGGAAAACCAAATTGCAAAAGCACCACAACTGCAGGGCTGAAATTAATTCTCATGATACATGAAGAATGAAATTTAATACTGTAACTTCTTTTTTTGAAAGCATACTGAAAGCAACTGGATAATTCAAATACAACCTAAGTCATGTTTGTCGTTGCTTCTGTGCACACAGAAAGGACATGTCGTCTGGTCTCAAGGTCCCTCTGTGATGCTGACAGAAACGAATTTGTACTTATGGTAATAAGTGTGGTATAAAAACAAACAAATAAACGAACAACATTGGTTTCAGAAAAATAAGCCCAATTCTCAGAAACTGAACATTTGATATAGAGACAATAATTACTGAGGTCAATGATGCTGTTGTTAGAGAACTAGCATATTTGTCTCAAAGGTGGTACCCAAGAAGACTGAACTGTTCGTTACAAGTTGTATTTGTAATTAAGGAAAATATTTATCTTGAGATTAAAAAGAGATGTTTTTTTCTTGGTAAGAAGAAAGTCACAATAAGAATTCGTCTTTCATCTTCAAGTTATTATGCAGATCCATGACTTTTTTTTGCTTTTAGACCACCATAAGATAGGGGTACTTGCTGGTAACATGCTCATTAAGGAAAAAAAAAAAAGGCTATAATATAATCTGATTTTCCCCAGATAATGTAAAGAAAACAGTTCTAACATGTTCATTATAAAAACAAACAAACAAGCAAACTCAACTTCCCCTGCAGAACAGTTTACCCTGATAATATAATGGACACTGATCACCATTCTTTTGTACAGATAAACCTGCAGCGGGAATCTACTGTGTCATTCTAGTCTGCTAGTAAGTCATGGTGTGTGTTAGTGTAGCTGTAGTACTGAAGCAACACCAAAATGGTTTGAGGCTAAGTGGGAACAGGAGATTGATTAATAACAAGCGTTGGTATAGAACACCACCAACAACTATAAACAGCACTGAATTACTCGTTTATCCCAGGAGTTTGGAGTGAGATAGGAGAATAGTGAAAGCTGGCAAGCCCTTAAGAGAAGCAAATGCAGCACAGCCAGAAAACTGATAAAACAAAGAAGACCAAAATGGGAGAATGAAAATCATGGTGGGGCCTATTGGGGAGGACAGGAGGTCAGGGAAGGCATTGGCAAATAAGATAATGCTTTTGTAGGGAGCGGGAATTACAGCAGTCTTTGGAAATGGATGTTTGATTAAAATGGCTGGCATATAAGCAGATAAGCCACAAGTAGTGCGCTACTGTGTCAGACAGGGGCCCGTCAAGATGGTTTGTACCTAGGCATGAGTTATGATAAATAAATTGAATTAAAGTACGCGCATCAGCGATTGAGAACAGCTCCCCTCGCGCCGGGGAGAACCGGGAGCGGGAGCCGGCGCCCCGCCGCGGGGCCCCCCGGTCCCGCGCGAGGAGCCCGGCGGAGCGGGGGCAGAGCGCGCCGTGCCCACCGCCCCAGCGGGCCCCCGCGCAGCCGCGGGGCGAGGGATGCAGCGGCGCCGCCCGCGCCGCACTCGCACAAAGCTTCGGCCACGCCGAGCACGTCCCGCGGCCCGAGCGGCACCAGGCGGAGGCGCGCCCGCCTCCCGCCCGACGCTCCGGAGCGGGCTCGCCCGGCTCGGACCCCCGCGCTCCCCGCGCTGCCCGCGGCGCCCGGCCCCTGGCGCCCAAGCGGTCGGCAGCATCGCGCGCGGCGGCTCCACCTCAGTACCTGAGTCACGTCCCGCGCCTCGGCGTGGGGATGCCCTGCGCGCGCCGGACCGCTGCCCGCTCACCCCGCGCGCCCGCGCTGACCCGTCCCAGCCCGTCTGCGCCCCGCCGGCTGCGGAGCGCTTCGGCGAGGCAGGACGCGTCTGCTCGCCCCTCCCCTGCCGGAGCGGGGCCGCCCGGGTCCTAGCGCCGCCACGTGACCCCGTTCCCGGCGCTACGGGTCGGTCGGCGCAGGGGCTCCCCGGCCGCGTGCAGCCCGGCTCCGCGGCGCGCCGGGGCGGTGGAAGGGCGCCCGCTCGAAGCGGAGCCCCGGGGGGGCCTGGGGCCGCGCAGGCCGTCGCGCGGGACACCGGCACCGGCACGAGCTTCCTGAGGCACTCGCGGGGCGCCACGCGGGGCTGGGTCCAGCCCGCATGGGATGTTGCCCTAGCTGCCCAAAGGAGCCATGGGCTTTCATGAACAGGTCGGCCTCTGTAGCTGAGGTTTGTCCTGTGCTGCCATTTCTGTTTTCCACGGAGCGATCACGGTTCCTTTGTTGTTTCTTCACATAAGAAGGACTTCTATGAGCTTCCTTGCTTTTTAAATTCAGGTGGAGTGATCTTTGTTGATCTGCTGTGGCTCTACTGGTATTCATACAAATGTTGAATTATAAAACTGTGTGTAAAACTGTGAACAACTGCTATTGTTCAGCATCCATGCAAGTTGTGATGGGTTCTTGAAGTGTAGCACAGAAAGTAGCATTCCTTGGGCTACTCAGGGCTTAAGAAATTTAGGAATACGTGCTCTGTTTTGTAGAGCACTTAACAGCACACAATCCAGTCCATGTTTTTATCATTCCTATCACCAGTGTGGAGATGCACAGGTGTTGTGTTGTAACTAGTAGAGGCTAGGATATGGTACTACTTTATGAGAGTTGGTGTTGTGCAGCTTGTTGTACAGCTCCAGAATTTTAGAAGCTACTTGATGAAATGGGGTAATACAGAGGGAAGATCTGAAACCCTCTAGACGCCATAGATTTTTTTTTCATTAGGTTGGCTTTGACTTTTGATTCAGGTTTGGTGTAGTATTAATTTTTACTCACTTAGGGATTCATTGCAGTAATAAACAAGGATGAACATGGCTGGGTGGATTGTTTGGGTAGACAGCATTCAACCAGTGAGATACACATTGCTAATCTTAAAAATAAGTAAAACCAGTTTTTACCCATCTACCGTTACCTGAATTCAGGCCATTCACTTACAGGTTAGTTGAAGGTAATTGCATAAGAGCAACAAAGTGTTGTGGAGCTTCTGAAGCAAGTGGTACAGTGCCTGCAGCCCAGCAAAATTGGTGGAGTCCAGCAACTGAAGACGCTTTTTGTCTCTACAGGTAATCTTGGTTCTCCAGGAAAAAGAAGTACGTTCTCTATTGCCAGACAGGAAAAATAGTTACAGTTCTTGATAAATGGAACTGCCTCCCACACATTGCCCCAGTCTCTGACTAATTTCTTAAGGAGGGACAGTTCCATCCTGCAAAATGTTTTGCTTTATTATTCTACATTACTTGAGTAACTACATCATAGAATTGTATAGCCCCATAGTAGAATTTTTAATTGAAACCGTAGAGATTTATACGGTTGAGATATTTTCAGAATGGACGGAGGTACCAAGGAATGGAGAGAGGAGAAGCAAAGTCCCTGCCAATATGTCACCTATATCTTGTAGGTGCACCTACATTATGATTTTTTTTCTAAGCTATCAGTATCTCTTATAGGCACTCAAATGATATAAGAGGCTAGATAAGGAAACAGGTGTTCACCAAACACTTTAAAAAGACAAGAAAAAGAACTGGTGTGTCTTCATGTCTGGGAACACTGCCCTTTCCAGAGCTTCTATCTCTGTGCAGACTTCCACTTCCTCCGGCCCAGTCAGAAGAGTGCAACACACGCTCTCTGGCTTGAGTTCAGTTCTAGAACACTATTAAGAGGTCAGTTGTAAAACTATTTAAGAGGTCAATGTGTTATCATAGAGGCAGAAGAGTGACATCAGTCTGTTTTTCAGAATGGATGTCCATAGCCATAGTCCAGCTGCTGAGAAAATTGTGAACAGTGTTTTCTGGTGTCACTTTTGTATCTGATTACTCCCATTGTTTTTGAAGAACATGTTTTCTCAAAGTGATGTGCTCATAGATGACATGCCAAGGTACTGGGATCATTGGATTTAATTCAGTATTCAACAAGGCACTAGTGTAAGTGAGTAGAACACAGGGTTGCTGTGCTTGCAGAAGCCTGAATAGAGTCTGGATAACCTCAGATATATTTGGAACTGAGATGAAGGCACAACCCCCCTACCTGTTAAGTGGAATTAAATAGCATGTGTTTAAGCAGTAAATATGCTGTAATACATGTATGAGTAGAAGGAATGTTAATGTGCAGCAAAGAAAACTCAAAACACAGTGACTTAAGGCATCTGTCTCTGAACAGAGCTTTGAAAAAAAATCTACAATTCTAATTAAATAATAGTAATTAAAAAAAAAAACATCTTTTCTGCATCTTGTTATTGTTCATTTCTAAGTATGCCAGTTACAGATAATCTCAAAGTGTTGTTAAGACAAACTCAAGAGGAATCATTAACTAGGCAAATTCTCTATCCAGAGTAGACTGTGAAAATCTCAGTTTAGTTTTTTGCTCAGGAGTATTCTCAACAGGAAAGTCCTGCACGCTGTAATTCCTTACAGGTATCCAAATAAATAAGGATCCCACTGTGTTCTTTATTGACATATTCCATTTGACTTTGTCTTTTATTGTTTATTTTGTGCCTTTGCAGCAGAGAAGGCTAACGGTATCCTGTCTACCAAATAGAAGAGTACATGGCTGGCTCATGGGCAATTTGTTGTCCATCAAGACCCCAGTCTGTATCAATGCATGGGCGTTATTCCTTGCCAGGTTCAGTACTTTGCATTTTCCTCTGTTGATCTTCATGAAATTCATGGATTGTTTCCATTAAAGATGGAGTATAGGTGTAGTGAATCTATTAACTTTGCTATTCACATCAGTAAAAACAGCAAGAGAATGCTGACAATTTTTACCCAGTCAGGCTTACGAAGAGGAAAAAGTGGCTGAAGGATTGTTCCTGATTGTAGGAGTAATAGAAATAATATAGTGTAATAGGAATCAAGTAGCTGACATTAGGACAAAGCTTCATTTCTGTTAAACTTAGGTCTTCCTATGGAAAATGTCTTCCTTAACACCTAACTGTAGAGATTCTTCTGTGTCATAACATTTTTGATTGGCAGTTGTTTACTATTCCATTCCAACTGTAGTCTTTGCTGTTCCATTTGTAGGTAAGTCCCAAATATTACCTTCAAAGTGCCTGTAAATATTTATTCTTATTAAGCTTTTATAGATATGTTATTTTTGGGGCTATGTTTTCTCATTTACACTTGAATTGAGCATGTTATATTAATTACAGATTTCTACTGCAATGTTTTTAAGAATGTTAACAATAACATTGAACATTTCAAACAGTTTCAGACACCGCTAACTGCACTGTGTGGGCATACATCTCTGCCTTTGCTTCAGAAGGTACATGTAGCAGACCATGTTGTACAAAGAGCCCTTGTAAGATCTTTACTGCAGAAAGACCAGTAGTATTCAGAGTGGAGGTTTCAACAATTTTTAGTTTGTTTCTAAAGCAAGTATGAAAATAAAGGCCTTTTTATTACTCTCAAGATGCATTTGAGGAACATGAACTGTACCTACAAAAATGTGTATAGTCTTAAAAATAAGAACCCACAGTTATTGTACAGATAGACATGGAAATCAAATTCTTCTAACCTGGATGAAACTGGAATTTAAATGTTTCCTAAATACACATTTAAATGTTGCTTAGTAGCAGCGCCCAAATTTCAGAGATACTGGGGATCAAAAGTTCCTCTGGAGTCCCTTGCAAGCTGGGCCACTTTTAGAAGATCATCTTTAAAATGTTAGTTTTGGTTTATTTATTTTTGCTTACATTTACTGTTTGTCAAGTAGTATTCTCTAGACCAAAAACATTCCTCGTGGTTCCGTGGAAACAACAAGTTTATTCATTTGAAGGAAAGCTCACCTTAAAGAACGGCTTTTCTGATGCATATTTTGATTTTTAAGTTTAATTAAGGTAGACTATGTCTGTATTTACTTACTGAACCCCTGCCTGATGTTTCTCATAAGCCTGTTCCTTTGACTGTCCAGATAAGCATCTTTGGAGTGTGCCATGGCTCTCAGGTGGCTTGTGCCTTGAACTATTTTATTCCCTAGAAACAAAGCTGAGGGAGGCAGTGTAAATAGTTTGTGTAATCGTGGGACTTGTCTTACAGAGCTGGGCCGTGATGAGTTGGACGCCGCCTTTGGAGCGGAAGCTTAAAAGTGCTCTCAAGCATAGTAGTATATTTGTAGCCCAGATATACTGCTTTTCTCTCTAAAAATGCAGCATTTTCAGAGGTTAAGTTCATTTTCGTTCTTCATGAAGCCACATGTAAATGTTGCTATTTTGCAATACAGTGATGGGGCCAAAGACTTGTACTTAGAAGCTGTGTCTCTGAAGGCATCTCAGGGGTGGCTGAAATCTGCCTTTAGGCTATATCTTCCCGAACTCACTAGTGTTTGGTAAGATCAGAAAGTCTGGTTCTCCATTCTAAATTCCTGTTAATTTTTGTTATAAAAGAAAATGCTTCCTTTCATTTCTGTCTATGAAACCAGGACGTCTTCTGCATTTATTTTAGGGGTGTATGGCTTTCTACCTTGATGCGAAACTCCATGTTGTGTAATCTTTTTTGACTCACTGTTAAGATCAAGATTGACCAATTCTAAGCAGTACTGAATTAGTAGAACCTACCAGTCACTCATTCGGGGAACCAACGTGCATTAAGTGTGTGACTAGGAACTATCTGAAGGTACCTTGGAGAAGATGACAGCTAATCTGAAGGAAGGGGGGGAAGGGGAGGAGGAAGTGTTGCAAAAGATAACGCAATTGATAGGCTGAGCAACCCTGGGGTAAGACTGAAGGAAAAGGAGTACGCCAAAATGGTATATGAATTTAAGCATTCATCTACTATGTATTGATTCCGATGAATGCTTTGAGAGGCCCAATGCAAAGTATAAGTTATGTTTGGACTTGCAGTGTAATTTTTGTATGCTCAGAAGATTTTGAAGATGATTTGAGGCCAGATTTCACTGTGTATTTTAAACCAGAGGTGATTAATATAAACAAATGAACAATATCCCTTTATTAATTTTAGTGTTTTGATATTATATGTAGATACACTTTGTGTAGCTAAATGAAACAGTTTATTTCAAAAGACTGGTTATTAGTTCTGATTCTAATTTTCAATAATAGCTATCAGTGGAAATAACCTATCCTTTCCTTAGGTGATGTGAGGTCAGGATTTTTTTTTTCTCTGAAGACCTAAGGAAACAGAAGTAAGAACTACTGAAAATATTCTACTTTCTAAAAATTAGTATACTTCAGGTATAATTACAATTCATGCAACATTCAGGTTTCTGAAAGGTCTCTCACCTGGCAAAGCATTTTATATAATCCAGAAGCATGAAAAAAAAAGAAAGCATTACAGGAAGTTTGCCTCGTGACTTCCAGACAAGCAAGTCATCTAGAGTGACTAAGGGAAAATCACACTTTACGTCCAGTTCATGCATTACATCTTCCTCAGTGTCACGTAGACGATGTACTCTGTTTTAATTGATGGATACATTTGTGAATAACGAAGTGGCTTGGTAGCAGAACATACTTATCTGTGCTGCATAACCTATAGTTTCGGTTTGCCCGAGCTTAGGTTTTACAAGCTTTTTGAAGGTTTTCAAGCAATGCACAGGGAGTTAGGAGAGAATGGAAAGCTTGCTCTCTGTCAGCTCCTATTCCAAACAGCTGTGCCCACAATAGGCTGAGGCGCTCCTTCCTGATCTGGAGTAGGGAGAAATTGTTTAATACTAATGAATGAAACAGATAGCAAGACAAGCGAACAGCTAAATGGTATTTGAGACTATGGCACATATGTGTGTTGGGAGAAGTGGGTATTATTAAAGGAGGCTGGAATTAAAAAGGTGTGTGCTTACTCGCACAATGTGAAGGAAGGACCGCTGTATGTTAACGGGGAAGATGCGAGCAAAAGATTGTGGTACTAGGCGGCTGGGAGCGAATGCTACGAGAGAAACCGATTTGCACTGGTTTATTGAGCAAGAAGGGGGGAAGCGAGGGGAACCGACTGGCGGTACCGAACAAGGCTGGAGCAGGCGGCAGCTCGCGGCTGACGGCCGCGGGGCCAGCGGTGGACGGGCGGGGCCGCGGCCGGCGGAGCGCGGATTGGATGCGAGCCCTGCTCGCCAGAGGCCCGCCCGGGGCTAACGCTGGGACGGACGTCAGGGGCCGCGGTTCCCATGGTGACGGCCCCCCCCCACCGGACAGGCGGGGCCCACCATGGTTCCCATAGAGACACGGCCTACAGCCACGAACAGGAAGACGGGCGGGTTGGCGTTGGTAGGGGTTAAGTCGTGTCCGAGTTACACCGCGTGCGCCATCAGAAGGCGTGTACTCCGCGCACTTTCCGCTTGTCCTTCAGGGCTGATGCGCGGCACCCTTGCGTCTTGTGCCCCCCTCTCTCTTCGGGGACCTGTCTTTCTGCTCTCTTCCTGCCACGAAGTGCCCTCTATCTGCTGCCTCTAAGTCCTAAGCGTTATCTTCTGTTATGCTCTGCTCTTCTCTACTGCCTTCTTTCAGGGTACTCGACCTCGGCAGTCTGCCTGCCATCTGCATGTGCTCTTCTGCTTCAGAGCACTAGACTCAAGACCCCCTGAGCCCTCTATGGGACCTCTCACTCCTCATCCCGCAATCTGCTTCCCACCTGCTGGCTTTTCTCCAGGCAATGTTTTCATTCTCTCTTGCTTAATTCTGTCTTTTTCTCCCTCTCCGCACTTAAAGCACCCCCCAGAGTACTTGGTCCCCGGCTTGCCAGTAGCTTTCCTTTCATCCATCCATGTGTCTGTCTCTTCCTGTCACTCCTGAGAATACTTGCTCTAGGGACCCAGCGTTAGTGCTTCTTGTAGTGCGTAACCTTCTATTTATCTTCCTGGATACTCTAGCATATGCACCTGTTTCCTAGTCTCAGGGGTAATTGTTTCTTACAGTCATACTTTGTCTTTTATTTATGCAGTCCCTTATGCCTTCTATTCTTCTGCTTGTCCTAATAGCAGAGCCTGACATCAGGCAGTCATGAACCCCCATAGTACAGCCCATCGCGTACTTTGCCAGCTATGTGTCCCTGCTTGTTACCAGATGTCCCAGGTTTCTTTTACATGTTACTGGTCCTTAACCTATCCTCCAGTTTCTGCTATATATTGCCTGCTCTGATAAGATTGTATAATGCATGATGTATGTTTGCTGTTTTATATGTCCAACCTTACTTGGAAGGTAAATAGCAGAAGAGCTACTAACAGTGAAGAGAGGAACAGCACAGAAGTGATGCTAAATTGTATGACTAACTGTAGTATTTTTTTTCTTGGAACTGCATCCATATGGTGTGGAGTTTTTTGCAACGGTGATAGGGCACAGAACTACTTAACGCTGTAGCTGCACATATGTGGCCTGTGCTACTTGAATGTCTTCCTGTGACTTGCAGCACGTAGTGAAACATCCCTGATAAAATTCAGGTGGTCTTGTTTTTTTGTCTCTTACTGCTTCATCAAGGAAAACAGTTGTGACTAGATAGAGACACTTAATGGTTACAGGCTATGTGGGAGTGTCTCACTCTTTCTAGTAGTTTTGAAAAGAATCCAAGCAATACTACTGTATTAGCTCTACCAGTCTGTTATGCATATCTTATTCTTGGTGCAATGTGCAATGTGTTACAAGGATAGCAAGGAACAGAGAATAAAGTACGTATTCTTTATACTTCAAACAAAATGCTAAGGATTTAAATCTATTTGACAAGTAGAGGTTGTATGGAAGTCTGAAGGTTACCATAGGATCATTTAGGCTGGAAAAGTTCTCACCTGTTATACTGAATTGTTCTTCAACATCACCTTGCTCTCTTTATTTAGTTGAAAAGTGACTAGCTCAAACGTAGCATCTGATCTTGTATCACTGAAGTAGCATTTTATTAGTAACAATAGTGAAATCTCCACTGTATCAGATATGCCAGCTGCATTCAATTTTGTTTGATTGACCACCAAGCCATAATTTTTCTTTGGTAAAAGAGGCTGATATAAATTCCGTTAAGCCCATACGTGGAGCAACAGGAGTACCTATCAACCTGCTCTTTATGGATATGCTTGAAGTAAGTGATTGGATTTTAATGGGTATCTTTACTTATTCATATTTTTCTATGAAGCTGGTAATTCTCATGTTAAATGTAACACATATCCACTTCAGAGTACCTCTTTCAATTTACAAGTGCCATTAATTCAAGTAAGATACGTGCTGTTGGGGAGGAAGTATATTTTTAGAGGCAAGCTATTTTTATGGGAAACTTTGTATCACGTTTTAATTTTGAGATGGTTGTAGTAATAGTACCAGTAATAGTTGTAGTAATAGAAAAAATATTATTGTTCTTAACCATTTCTTTCCAAAAAAGTAAAGTGACTTAAGTTTGATAATTTCAAGGATTTAATAAGCTGGAGATGTGGTTTTATTTTTGACTCTTTACACAAAGGTAATGTCTAATAACGTATTGCTAAGGTTAGCTAATGAAGCATGTGTCGGTTTTTTTACATGGCTTTTACAGAAGTGTTTTGATACTTTATTTGGTTTATACTGAGCATAGTTTCTTTCAGTGTTGTTAGAGTTCAGAAAGCCTACCATAGGTGTATCTTATCTTTAATGTATTTATGTAGCATTGCATGTAACAGGCAAGGAGGCAGTACTGCTCATGAGTATCCACTTCTATGTGTTCTACAAAAAAAATCTATTTCTGCTTACCCAAATGAAGAAGATACTACTTATACTATTTTGTATACTGTAGCATAATTTGAAGATAGCTAACAAAAAGCATAATATGAACAGAACACTTAATTTGATTTTGATTGTCTTAAAAATAAATGGGCATTCTATGCCAGCAGAATTAGAACCACTAGACTGTTGTCTTCTAGCAGTGTTTGTTGTTCTGTTATTCAGAGTGCCTGAGAAAAGCAAGCTTTTTTTTTTTTTTTTTTTTAATGCTTATCACTTTCAGCTAGCAGAGACTCATTATTTGGACATGGAGGATTAATTTCTTTAGTTTATCTGTGAGGAAAAATGAGGTTAAAATTGTGCAAAGCTTTAGCATAGAGATACTGCATCACATTTGCTGATCTGGAAATCCCTTTCATTTAAGGAGATTAAAAAGCCACTATTTGAAAGGCACAGTTGTCTGATTTGTACTCTGCAACCCTGTTCTTATTCAGATGGGATTATCTGGAACTACTGACACAGAATAATATAGTGTGGCAAGAAGCTGCAATGACTCCAGAGATTTGTGAGTTTTTTTTTGTTTTGTTTTGTTTGATCAGAGCAGACATTTGTTTATTCAAGTAAAAATCAGCCATGATATATATAGCACTTCTTGAAATAATAATGGCCTCTCTTCTGCCGAGTTTATCGTTATATGTAAGGCAAATATGGAGAACAAACAATAGGAAGAGATGGAAGTGAAGCAGATAGTTACACCAGAAAAGAGCGCTACTTCTATGTTGTCTACTTGCTTTTTAAGTTTAAAGATGCGGTTAATGTGTTACTGAAATAAAGCTATTTCCTCATATCTGTTGTACTTTCTGAAAAGTGACTAAACTGAGAACAGAACAGGAGGTTTGTAATTGATGATTAAAGTGTAATTGGGAAGGAGACACAGGAAGTATATCAAGATAATAGTGGCAAGAAAAGACTAATGAGACACAGCAGTTAATATTGTTAGTGAATGGAAAGATCTAATAGGCAGTCATTTGATTTGACTTGTCATAAATGTCTTCAAGAAAAGAGAAATGTATGCAGGTAACAGCTCTTCTTTTGGCGCTAGACTGCTCTTAGGTTCTTGATAGAAAGCATTCCTTTGAGCGACTTAATTATTTTATGCCTCTGTTTTCCATCTGTATAAAGGCAAAAATTATATTTTCACACCCCAAAATGTAGTGGCATTTAGTAATTAGTAAAAGAGAGCTACATGATTGCCAGTTCCCTTGTCAAAAGAAAATGCTGCAAGATGTCACAAAGCAACTGCAAGACACGCATGAAAATTTTAACAAACTAAAAGATTTTGTTTATAACCTAAGAACTTTAGAAGAGAGAGATGAAGGGTTAGAACTCTATGACGTCACATTCACTCATCTGAAAACTTCTGAAAATGCTAAACAGGCAGAGATTAGTGATCTTAGATTACAGCTGGATAAACTGAAGGAAATGTTTGTCAATGAAAGAAGAAAAAGAGACAAATACTATCAACAAAATCTTGAAGAGCATCAGTTAGAGCTGGAACAATTTTGCAGGTGAGATGCACATCATCTCGAGAGCCATCACATGGCACACGCAGGACAACCATGTGATTAAACCCAGTCAGCATAGGTGGATGAAAGGCAGGTCCTGCTTGACTAACCTGATGTCCTTCTATGATACAACACTGTGCTTGGTGGATGAGGGAAAGGCTGTGGATGTTGTTTTCTTGAACTTCAGCAAAGCATTTGATACCATTTCCCACAGCATTCCCCTGGAGAAAATGGTCGCTCATGGCTTGGGTGGATGTACTGTTGGCTGGGTAAAAAACTGTGGATGGCCAGGTTGAAATAGTCATTGTGCGTGGAGATTAATCCAGTTGGTGGCTGGTCACAAGAGGTGTTGCCCAGGGGTGAGTACTGTGGGCAATATTGTTTAATATTTTTATCAGTGATCTTGATTTATCAATGATGATCCATCCCTGGAGACTTTCAAGGCCAGGTTGGATGGGGCATAGGCCAACCTGATCTAGTGGGTGGCATTCCTGCCTACGGCAGGGGTTTTGGAGTTAGATGATCTTTAAGGTCCCTTCCAACCCAAGCTGTTCTATGATGATTCTGTGATTCTTGATGAAAGGATCAAGTGCATCCTCAGTGAGTTTGCAGACAACACCAAGTTGTACAGGAGTGTTGATCTGCTTGAGGGTAGAAAGGCTCTGCAGAGAGATCTGGACAGGCTAGATCGATCAGCTACATCCGTTTGTTGGTATTCAATGAGGCTAAGTGCCAGGTGCTGCACTTGGGTCATAACAACCCAAGGCAGTGAAATAGGCTCAGGGAAGAGTGGCAGAAAAGGACCGGGGGTACCTGTCAACAGCCAGCTGAAAATGAGCCAGCAGCGTGCCCAGGTGGCCAAGAAGGTCAATGGCATCCTGGCTTGTATCAGTAATAGTGGGGCCAGCAGGACCAGGGAAGTGACTGTGACTGTTCCTTCCTATTCAGCACCGGTGAGACAGCACCTCAAGTACAGTGTTCAGTTCTGGGCCCATCACTACAAGAAAGATACTGAGTTGATGGAGTGCGTCCAGAGAAGAGCAACGAAGCTGGTGAAGGGACTTAGAAATGAGACATATGAGGAGCAGCTGAGGGAACTGGGGTTTAGTCTGCAGAAGAGAAGGCTGAGGGGAGACTTCATCACCCTTTATATCTGAAAGGAGGTTGTAGCAAGGAGGGTGTCAGTCTCTTTTCTCAGGTTGCCAGTGATAGGATGCAAGGAAATGGCCTCAAGTTGTGCCAGGGGAGGTTTAAACTGGAAATCAGGAAGAATTTCGTCAAGGGAAGGATGGTTAGGCAATGGAATGGGCTGCCCATGGAATAGGAGTTCCAATCCATGGAGGTACTTGAGACGTATGGGTGTGGTGCTTAGGGACATGGTTTAGTTGTGGACCTGGTAGTGTTAGGTTGATGGTTGGGCTTGATGGTCTTAAGGGTCTCTTCCAACCTAAAAGATTCTATGTGACATCCTTAGAATGGTATGCAGGAAGAGGGAAATTTAGCTTCTCTAAGACAAAACTTGCATTGGGTTAAAGCAGTAACATTGTTCATACAGTAGAGAGCACTCTGACTGTGGAGATAAGGTTGTCTATTCTGACAGAGGGATGCTTAGAGTGTGAACAGAGTGAAGGCTAACAGAAGTGACCCTGGCTATTTTTACACCTCCTATATCTTGAGTTCCACCAGTGACTTATCCAATTTATAGCAATGGGTTAGAGACAGTGTAGCATTAAGTGAAAATTAGAGTGCTTTCCCTATGGAAAGTGTGCTTTCCCTAGGACAGCATGTCCCTATATAAGGGGTGTGTGTTGGGGAGCTGGCATGATTATATGGGACACATTGTGGGGAGCAGAAAAGGATTTGTCAGAAGGGAACACTTTTTCCTTGGGGATTGGTTTCGTAATTCATCATTATGATACCAGAATTTAATTTGTAACAATCATACAGTTCATATATGATGTTTGATTTTTTTTGGGTAACTTCTTGTTCTTCTGCTCATAGCAGTAAGCAAAATACTTGACCAAATTAAGACGAGAAAAGCAATAACCTGCTGGACACTAGCTAGATCAGATACTGACAGGTCTGTAGGTGTGTTGCTAAGGAACTGGGAGAACTATAGGTATACTGTTAGGTCAGACCTTTAATCAGAACCAAAGATGTGGCTTTCTTTTTGAGGAGTGAAACATCTCATATTCAAGAAAGGGAAGGAAGTGATTGATACTGAACAAGACTTTCAGAGATGAATTATATTGTGAATGTATGTATGGATAAGGCTTCAAATGTTTGCAAGTGAAGTTAGAAATGTTCTGCCATGCACAGTGATATAACTGTTGGGAGCAGCAGACTTAAACAGAACTTGTCCTAACACAGCCTCCTCTGCCTGTCCTGCATGGTATGGTGCTGACCTTTTCTGTATGACAGGAACTTCTGTGTTTTCATCGTAGCCATAGTCTAAAATATCCTACCAGTAGCTGTCTGGAGAAGTCATTATGATTAGAGGCTAGAAACTAGAAAGACAGAAATATGATTTTTTTCTCTTTCCTTTGCTTGCTTATTTACAATATATAAAGCTTTATATGTTGTACAATATACGTAATGAACTTTTTAAAAAAGCTTGTAATTAGTCCAAACTATTTTGTACTTAACTTTCTGATGAATCCCTATTGATCAATAAATAAAGAGGGTACAAGCATGTATCTTTAACATAATGTGAGGTCCAATAGCTTCAAACAAAAAGAGATCACGTTATATTTACAAGATGGTGCTGCTTGCCAGAATATAGCCTTACTCACAAGTGCGCTTGAGAGTCACTGGATGACCAATTCAAGAAGGTCCAAGGCTGATGCAATGGCTAATGTACTTTATGGGATGTTCTGAAGTATCACCAAACAAATAGCAATAGGATTGAATAAGTATTATCATTTGACTTTGGTAACATGGCAACGTATGCTGGTCACAAAACTGTTCAAAGAAAAGGGGGTGGGAGAAGGCAGGGAGAGTGGAGAGTAACTTGAAGCGTGGAAAAACGATCCACTTGAACTCATTCTCAGGGAGCTTCACCAGTGAATATTCTCTATGATGGGTTAAAGGGGAGGTTATCTGAGGGTGTAATCAGCCTGTGTGAGAAGAGGACATCTAATTTTTAAAGAGTACTGTTCAAAACTTAATGCAATCTGGTAGCTGAGAACTGTTGAAACAATACTCATTTTTTACACGAGGGGAACATACTGAAATTATTTACTGAAACATATGATATACTTTGGGTTGTGTGACCTTTTTAATTGAAACTGGACATCTTGGAAAATCAGTAAAAATTTGTATTTTAAAAAGGATATCAAATAGTATGCTCATAGTGGATCATGTTGCTTTAAAAGGTTTATTCACTTAGGTGCAAGATAATTTTTAAAAGGTGGTTGCTAATTATGAATAGTAGAAGGGGGGGAAATCCATCCGACTGTTTCTTTAGGAAATTCTTGCATCTTGTATTTCTAGTTGTTATTGTTCAAAAGATTTTTCCATATGTATGCCTCGCTAGCTCACCAGAGATGCTCTTTAATATAAATTTATTTTTGTTTGTAGTTCTAATGACAGTCACGTAGGTCATCAGTGTGAGTAGTATATAAACCTGAAGTGTCACATGGAGAGAAAAACCCAAGAAGTAGAAGGAGAGCTTGCTTGTCAGAAACAGGTATAGGAATGTAGAGAAACAATGTTGTGTTGCTGCGATGCCACCTAGCAATCAATCATTTATGTATTATGATAATATTATATTTTAATATTGCTATAGTTGTATAAGTGTGTATTTTGTTTTGGTTTTGCCTTTTCTGTTTAAATTTGTGAGAGGTATAATGACAAGTTAAAAAAAAAATATATGCACTACTTGTTTAGTAGCTGTTGCTTTACTTGTCTGGCAGCTGCCTCTTGTAACGAACTGTTGGGAATGTGTTTAGTAATCTGAGATTGTGTAAGATTTTTTTATGTAGGCAGCACACTGCTAAATTTGTTAACCTTGAAACTGCAGAAAAGGTCAGCCTCAAAACTAGAAGCAGTAATATACTATATATATTATATTTTTATATAATAAAAACTAGAAGATGGGTAATATACGTTGTTTGTTATACATCTGATTACAAGGTGTTTTTTTCCCGTTCTGCCTCTTATATTGATGTAATTTCGTCATAAAAAAATAGCCTTACTAACTGTCAGTAGAATTTGACCTTCAGCTGTGAAACTTTGAGAAGACTGCAATTTTCCCACTTGTCTATATTTTAAAAAACAACAAAACCTTCTTTCCTTATTTTTGTATGAACAGGATATTAAAATGATATTTTAAATTATTTACATGGCAATGTGGTCACTCATTATAACTAGGATGTTTAATTTTTGGCCTCTCATCCAAACAAATATAGAATATAATTGGAAGTGAGCTTGTGAAATGAGACTGCTTTTCTCTTGACATTAAAGAAGAAAAAGAAGCAGTGCCAGGCCAAAAATCATAGAATGACTTGGTTTGGAAGGGACCTTAAAGATCATTGGTTCCAACTCCCCTGCTGTAGGCAGGGATGCCACCCATTAGATCAGGTTGCCCAGGGCCTCATCCAACCTGGTCTTGAACACCTTCAGGGATGGGGCACCCACAGCTTTTCTGGGCAACCTGTTCCAGTGCATCACCACCCTCTGAGTGAAGAACTTCCTTCTAACATCTAATTTAAATCAACCCTCTTTTATTTTAATACTGTTTCCGCCTGTCCTATCCTATCCCCCTGTGTAAAGGCGGGACACCTTTATTTTATGAAGTATAAATGTTCCTGAAAAACAAAATACAGTATCAACATGTTTATTGCTTAGAGACAGTTACACAGTGGACTAACTAATTCTCAATGACCAGTGGCCAAGTAAAACCATGGGTACAGAGGAAACATCTGTTCATGAAGTTTAAAATGCAGACATTTACTCTGATGTTTTATTTTCCCATTTTCTGAAAACGATTAATAGATATTAATAGGTGTAACATAGGAACACTTCTGAGAAATGAAAAACTGTTGTCCATTTTGCAGTAAGAAGATGAGATAATGAAGCCAAATTATTTTTCTGTGGAGGCATTTTTTGACAGAGCCAAAAGGTATATGCTTTGAGTCCCTGTCGTGTAATTTAAAGAAAAATTCATTTTCCTTTTTTTTTTTTTTTGTTTTATTTTTTAAATCTCTGTTCTCTTTGTACTTTAGATACTGATGTCCTCTGCTTCCCCTTCTTTCCCTCTCTCCTAGGCTGAAGCTGGTCTACAGAAGACAGGCTACAGGTTGCATGAAGTGGAAACTCTTCTTTCTGCTATGACTGTTGAGAGAGAACAGACAATACAAGCATCATCGTTGAACTGTGGTATTTTACCTGAAGGAGAGAAACAGGTTAGACAACACTTCGTGTCTTGGCTTAGATAAATTCATTCTGAGATGAAAATCTTATGGGTCTTGTTTCCACTGGATTTCTTGTAAAGAGTTCCTCTAAGGCACCTGTTTAATTCAAAATATAGACATATGTAGCTTGGAATACACATAAGGTTAGGTGTCATGGGCTTCATTATGGCTGATATGCTACCTACTGGGAAAAGGAACAATCTGTATGTAGAAAGACAGTTGGTACAAAACAAGACAATGTACAGTACCATTGTGGCACATCCAAATGGGAAGAATTGTTTTCTGGAATGTACCTGAGACTCTTTGTTAGTTGCAATTTGGGGTCAATTTGGAAGTTGTGAAGTTATATTTTGAAGCCTTGCCTTTAAAATTCTTAATTTGCCGGCTCTTTAAAATAACATCCTTTATTTTAGTCTCAGAAACAAGTTTTCCTTTCGTTCCTACTTAAATGCATATGTTAAAAAAAAAAAAAAAAAAAAAAAACACCACCATTCAAAATTGGAAACATAATGCTGGTTTGAAGCCATGCTGGAGGGTTGTGCATTAGGAGTTGAAAATGGTCTATTTTAAAAGAGTGAAAGTAATGACTGTGCTGCAGTGCATCCTACTGGGCAGTTACAGATACTCAACAGTAGACTAGTAAGTGTGTGTTATCTGATCTTGCTGAAAAAAACAGTAGTGTTAAGCACGCCCAGTGTTTTCTACGGAAAAGTAATGTATTCAAGAAGATAAGTCACGAAGACATTTTTTATAATAAAATAGATGAAGGTAGACTGGAGCACACACTTCTTATGGAGCAAGTTGTTTTTCCAGTTTCATCTGAAACTGGACTGATTTGTAAACTGTTCATTCATATACAAAGAGAATAATGATTGGTAAGGGGACATTATTTTACTGTTCCATTTCACTATTCTTGCCCACTGTAATCTGTTAGTGTTGCTGGTATAACTTTGTTTTCATTTTCACACTTTTCTTTATGTTTTTGTATTTTCTCTCTTTGTTACATTTTTGGCCTGTAGGACAAGCAGTACCCATCTCAGCAAAACTATTTTTATCTCTGATTTATGTGAAGGGTCATTGTTTAAAAAACAAACAATAAAAAATATGTAGTATTCTGAGCTAGGACCTTTTCTCTTTTTATTTTTTTTCTGTACAAAATGAATTATAAACAAACAGGAAAAAATGATTAAAAGTTAAAAATTGGTAACATTTGCATCAGTGATTCTTCCTAAAGAAGTAATAGTGTCTTGGCTAGCATCTTCTTCAGACTACTGAGACAAGAAAGATTAATGTTTAAATACAGTGTAGTACAATATCATCAGCGTATGGTTCCTTTCTTCAAATTGGTCTGAGACCCCCTGAAAGTGCTAGAAATATAGCACTAGTCATTCTTGGGCTTTAATTTAGCAACAGATGTGAAACACACCAGCCTGGAAAGTTTTGCTTGTAATTGCTTAAGTACGGCTTAGATCACACGTGCCTAACTAGAGCATGCTAATACCATACAAGTGCATTGATAAGGAAAGGTCGCTTACAGTAACTCTGGATGATAATGTGGCCTTCTGTTTAGACCCTTTTCCACTAGCAACGACCTGGAACAGTTGTATTCCTGTTTCAGACCATAATGGTTCGTATGTGTGTTGCAGATTGAGATGCAGTTCTTGTCCCCAGAATTCAGAATACACCTGGTTGATGTACTGGTACCTACTGCTGCCTTTCTCTTCAAGTCTTTTCAGTCTCCCTTTCCTCAATCCTCACCTAAACAACCTTGGAGAGATTGTAAAAGCAGAATAGAGATTATTCTCATATTCTGGATACCCCATACTCTTAGGGCAGAAAGAGCTACAGGAGAGGGGCTGTGAGGCAGCCACTGTCCTTACAGCAGGGAAATTTAATTTGAAGTCCATTAGTGTCCCAGCTTTTAGATCACTCTCGTAGAATAGGTTTGCAACTGGTAAGTAAGGGGACTGAGGAAAGTGGGGAATGGTGGAGTAGACTGAAAAGGCATAGTATTAGAAGCCAATGCAAGGCATAAATGTTGAATGTTAAGTATTTTGTTGACCTGTGTCCCATGCACAGAGCCTTGAATTGCCTTTCCCTCAGGAGAGGCAGGACTGCTGCTTTGCAATAATTAAAGATTAGGGTTGAATACAAAGAAACATTTTGGGGGCTCAGTAACATAAATTAGCAGCATTCAATACAAATATTACGAATACATTAGACTCTTTTTCTTTTAAAAAATATCTGATCTGGATGGTTTGCAAATTAAGATTAATTTAGTGACTATAATAGTGTATATTCTATAATTCTAGGGCTTTATCATACTCCTGTACCAAAAAGTATCTATTTCTTAAATAGATGGTGACAAATGTCTCCGCCAGCTAGGGAGGATTTTACAAAGTGGAATTTAAATTCTGCACTGTTTTAATGAAACCACCGTTATACACTGCCGTCACTCTAATGTAACTTCTTTGAAAATGTTTGCAGCCACACTTTGAAAGAAAAATGGCAGAATTAATTAATGTCAGGACCCAAATATGTAATCTTTCATTGGTCCTACCAGAACTGTCGTGAAGGTTGTGCTGGAATTTTGAATGACCAGGAAGTATGTTTGTCAATGTGTCTATGTTGGTTGTTCCAGATTTTTTTTCCTATACAATTATAAAAAATATTTTTCCTATACGTGTATTCTTCCTATACATATGTTGCTGACTATTGTCAGAAATTGGATTCTGGAGCAAGCAATATTTGATGTAACAGGAAAACAGTTCTCAAAAGTTATGATCTAGAACATTTCACATTCTTGTCCCAATTGGGCCATCACTTTATTCATGCAGAACTAGCTTTCCATATACTTCCCTTTTTCCAGCTTAGCAAAGGATGTCCAGCCTCTTTATGTTCTTGTGAACAGATGATCTCTAATGACACTTCTGAGAATTTCGCACATCAGAAAGGGCCAGTATTGGGCCAGTAAGTTCTTTCAAGAGATGGTGTACCCATGCATTAAGGAGAGACAGCTCACTTCAAAGAACAGTGATAAGGTAGAGCCACCTCTGTGGCCATCGTCTTCCCTTTCTGTGCCTCCTCCCCCATGTCAGGTTCTCATCACAGCACTTTTGTTAGCACTTTTTTTTTCCCAGGCAAATCCCCAGAATAACCACATCTTTCAATGGTTTTCAATGGTTCTTTTCCCCTAGTCTGTTCTTGGATTGAAAGTATGAATATCTCTGTGTGTGTGTGGTGGTGTGGCATGATCTGTGTTGCTCGTGAATGAAGGATTGTTATTGTGTTGTGCTTTTATTTTACAGATACTTCAATATGATGATAAAAGTTATCTTAGAAAAGATATTCCAATCTTGGAAATACAGAAGCTGAAGGAGCAGAATGCCAGCCTTCGGGCTGCTGTTGCACAAATGAGGAAAGAAATGGAGAGTCTTGATGAACAGATGCAGTCCTCTCTTCCTCTGACAGAACAAACTATCACTGGCCTAACTGCAGAAATCTCGTCACTCACTCCTGGTAATTTGATGGAAAGGGCTGAGGGTGTTGTTACACAGATGTATGTGTAACTGTCCTGCATGCTTTTTTTTTTCTTCACTTAGGTGACACTCTTAGCTTAAGGAAACTATAATTTTTTAAATGTATCAGAATTAAAAATACATAGTACTTTGAAATGCATCCCTTTTACCGAACATTGTCACAAATCAGTGGGTGACTAACAGATTTTTAGCCTCTCTTAGAAACATTTTAATATATCACTGATTAAAAACTTCCATCTTTTTTCTTTTTTGCATTAATCTTTTTGGGAAAAAGCTGATAACAGAAAATAAATAAATGCATGAGCTATAGAAGGCTTGTCCACTACATTTAGACATATTTTATAGTAAATTTATGAAGATTTTTGAAGTTTGATTTTGGTTGGCACAAGTACAGGCCTGTTTGGAAACAAACTGAAATTTGTTTTCATAAACATTCTTGTGACTCTTAGAACTTTGGAGAAAATAGGGAAGGAATCAACTATAACTTAGTAATGGAATAAGGAGCTCTGATTTGTTTTCATTTTAAAAAAATGAATAGACGAGAACTTTTTCAAGGACTTGTGTGGAATAGCTAGCCCTGTTTTTTAGCACCTTTTACCAGTTATGTAAGTGCAGGTAGATAGCTGTTTTATGCATCTTTCCACGCCTCGTTTATGTAAACATTTAAGTTCTGATTGCTTTAAGCTATTCCAGAGCCACTATGAATTGTTTTCTGTATTTCAGAAAACTAAGGTAACACAGGTGAAAATTACTCTGTTGTACCAAGCTGTCATTAAGCTTCTCTGTTTTAATTTTGCAGTAAGGTGGGATCTGTCATATCAGTTTGCAGAATTAGTTTTAAACTATCACTTATAATGTGAAATAATGAGCTAATGAAGTCTGCATTTTTATTAAATTTAAGCATATTTTTCTTGGTAGCCTTGTTAATAATGAGACATTAGCCTTGCTAATAACGAAACATTAATAACCAATTAAAGCAATTTTTTTAATAAAGAGTAGTTCTTTTATACAAGCGGTTAAAGTTAGTCCATTGTTTTTTGAAGATACTGTCCGAGATGCAGATTTACGCCTACTAGAATTTATCAGTGTCCAAGAGAACCAGTCATTTTTGTCAGCTGATACACGTTTTCAGAAATTAATTATCCATTTCTTCTTTGGCTGAAATTCTTTATTCAACTAAAATAATCCTTCTTATATCCCTTTAAAAATATAGAGAGATTATGTTTGATCTCTAAAAGAGTTTATAATGTTAAATACAAATTTTTTAAGACAGTGGGAGAGTAACTTAGAAGGGCATTTCTGGTTTCCAGAAAGTCCTCTGTTCTTTCCCCTGTCTTGTCCACATAATTCAAAATGTTCAGACTCCCATTTTTACTGTAAGTAAAAGAAACATTTTTCAGAATTGATTTAAATTTATTGGTGATTTTTTTTCAAATGTGATAGAAAGAATCTGCTATGTCTTAACTATTCTTGTTATACTGAGTACTGCCAGTTTCCCTACAATTAAATAATGCAGTATTGGAAGAAATAAAAACTTCTGTCTGTGTGCTACTTACCCACAAATTGAACTTTGTAATATGTCGTCGATAGACACTTCTGTATTTTGTAGATGACTGATATTTACATATTGTGAGACTGTACTACTTTCTATATTTCCTCAGCTCTGTTTACAATGCATCTACTGAAGTAATATAAATGTATAGTAATGAGAAAAAGTTCTGCAGCTATTGCTGTGAAAGCCCAAACTATATAAATGTGTATACATTCATATTATACTCCTCTTTTTTTTAAAAGGTTCATTTTGCACAGACGAAGTTTCAGTTAGAACCACGTTGAACAACATCAATGTCAGCTCAAATAACTTGGGTTGTATAATAAACCCAAACACAGAAAAGGTACGAAGAGATTTAAACTACCTAAAATATGTATGTGTAATTAATAATCAGCATATTATTTTATATGCTCTTATTTAGTCAGTAATGAGCTAGCAGTGACTTTTTTCAGACCACCTTATGCTCATTCTTTCTAGGGAATAAGTTTTGACTAGTTATTCCCTGGCACAAGTCATTTCTGATCTTTCAAGCTCTTTTTGATCTTTTTCCTCCCCCATTTTCAAATTCTTAAGCTGTTGTGTATCACCTGAGTTTTCTGTTTTAAATTTGTTAGCCTTTTTTTAATATCTAAAATTTTTCAATATGCTTTGAGGTGGATCAAGATGATAATGTAGATACTGTGTCAACAGTGGACTGTAACCAGCAGGTACTGTGAAGCTTTGGTTTGCATTTGCTTTTTGTTTTATGAAAATATGAATTTGAGCTCCTGCCTTGTCTTTATTCTTTCTTCACTTTTTTTTTTTAGCCTCTTCTCATTCTAGCCTTTGTCCTCCAGAAAGAGGAACTGGGGATATTGTATGAGATGTATGCGTTTTCCTTTAGAGAAACTGACGTGCAAGAGCATTTTCACAGAACAGGCTCGACAACCTGAACTGTCACAGAAGCGCTGCGGGGTGCTCGCTGAGGTGCGCTGGCTGGCTGCGTGGTGCTTTCCTCGGAGAGCCTCGGACCTGCCGGCTCGCGGGGCTCGCTTCCGCCAGTCCGTCGCTAGGGGGCGGTGCTGACTGGGTAGCGAGGCCCCGGTCCGGCGGGCCGGCCTCGGGGGCCTTTTGCATAGCCCGTAGGCCACCGGGGGGTTAAGGGACTGCTCGGTCTGACTGGGAGAAACCGCTGAGCGCCTTCGCTTAGAGCTCACACCACAAAAGATGAAAAAGCTCATTGACTCTGGAAGCGTTTTTATTCAGTTCTAGGGTTTACAAATGTTAATTCTCATTACCTTGTTTTAAAGGGTAGGAGCAATGTCAGCATTAAAGTATGACAGAGGCATCTCTCAGTGAAAATAATAATGGGATTGAGAGCTGAAACAATAACACAGAATACCAAGTAAGGAGTAGGTCACTATAGGGTCTCCCCTTACTGTCTCCCAGAGATTTCATGGTATAGCAAAAGAATTTTAAAGACAGGTTAAAATACAATTTCAAAACATTTTTTTTCTAATTCTTAAGTCATCTGTAAAATTTACTGATATCTGTTTTATGATTTAATTTTACTGCTAAGACTCACTAGTAACATTCTAAGTTCAAGAAAATGGAAATGATAACTAAGTAATAAAGAATGATGAGAGATAATTACATTAAAAGCTAATAGGTTTAAGAGCTGAAACAACAATGTTTAAATAAAATCTCAGAACCTTTTGAACCATGTGTAAAAACACGCACAACCTACCATCCACAATGATGTTTAATATCTTTAAATACTGCATTATTTTGCTGAATATAAAAGTAGTTTTGTTTGTTCCTACTGTGAAATTACATTTAGGAAGTTGTGTGCCAGTATAGACTGATCTTTTTTTCCTCTTCTGCTACTTCCAGAATTAGTTGAAAACTGAATTTTGTACCAACTATTCTCTTCTTTTGCAGAAAGTATTTTACAAGCTACTGTCCCAGGTGCATTCTTATTTTCTTTGAGTTCTTTTAAGTAGGGATGAAACCTTAAAAAAAAAAAAAAAAAAGTGAGTGTGGCTTTGCCTTGGAGACACTAAGATAGTTACTGAACATTCTCTGTGCCAGAGATTAAACCTTTGCTTCATGGTGCTAAACTGTAATTGAATTCTCAGGGCTGGATACGAGAATAAGAATATTTTGCAGACAGCGATCTGCATCTTCAGTATGAAATAGTGAATTACTCTTGCTTTGTGTATATAAACAAGTAGTAGGACATGGACCTAAAAAGAAGATTTCTGAATTTCAGTCCTAACTCTACATCTTACAAGCTGTCATCGTGTGTAATACTGTTGAATGTTTTTATGAAAAGGTCATGAAAAATGAATTTTAAGGAAATAATATTCTTCTCATTGACATGCATTGCACTTCCTCCTCTTGGTACAATGGAGGTGGTACGTAGCATGACAGTTGGTAGTACTGTAAGTGGGCATTGCCTTTACCTCTCTTTATGTTAAGCCTCGGTGTTTTAATTTCACTGTGTTCGTATGAGGGCAGAATGTAATAATTTTCAGCTGCTTATGTTGATAGCTTTGATATAAATTACTTTCTGTACACCAATGTGATGTGCCTTCCTTCTTCCACTGTGACGTCTTTCATCATGTTTTTACAGATTCTACCCCTGCATTTATTTCTCCACCCTTCTGCCTCTTCTGGTTTTAGCTGAGATTGAATTAGTTTTCTTCATAGAGACTTGTATAGTGCTGTATTTTTAGATTGGTGATGAAAAATAGTGTTGATAGCCCACTGATGTTTTAGTTGTTGCTGAGCAGTGCTTACAGTGAGTCAAGGTCTTTTCTGTTTCCCTTGCTGCCCTGCCAGCGAGGAGGCTGGGAGCACACAAGAAGTTAGGAGGGGACACTGCCAGGACAGCCGACCCAAACTGACCAAAGGGTTATTCCATACCATATGATGTCATGCTCAGTAATACAACCTGGGTAAAAGGAGGGGGAAGGGAGAATGTTTAGAGTGATGGCATTTGTCTTCCTAAGTAACTGTTATGTGTGAAGAACTTGTGTTCTGGAAACAGTTGAACATCTGCTTGCCAGTTGGAAGCGGTGAACTAATTCCTTATTTTCCTTTGCTTGTCTGCACAAGCAAAACATCTTAAACCATGAGTTCTTCAGCTTGTACCTTTTTGGTTCTTTCTGCAGTCCCACTGAGGGGGAGTGAGTGAGAGACTGTGTGTTGCTGAGCTGTCTGCCAGGATTAAATCACAACACTTAAAAGTGTTTGTGGACTTGTATGCTTTCTGTTTATGTTCTCAAGGGCCTCCTCTTTTATCCTCCTTTTTTCAGATATGTGAATCTGTCTGAAGAAATAAGAGAGTGGCTTAGTATGTCACGCAACTCCCAAAGAATGTGGTGGTTTTGTTTGTTTGTTTTTTGTCAGTGTGGATAACACCTTTCAGTGTGTACTCTTTGAATCACAGTGTTCAGGGTGACTTTAGTTGAAAGCTGATTGGGACAGCACCATTACAGTGCACTGCACAGTTACAGTGTACTACACTTCTATTTTCTTTATATACAGAAGAGTAAACATGTAGATGAGCAAGATTTTTGCAAAACTATTTTAACATGGGTGATGTTTAGGTACTTGTGGTAATGTATAGTATTAAAAAAAGTCTTTAGGGAGATGATTTGTTTGGTGAATGATGAGTATTTAAATGAATATTGAAACGTGTCCCCCTGTAAGGGGGCTGAAAGAAGACAGGCTCTTGAAAAACGTGGATGTGATTCTATGATTCTGTTCTATTCTATGATTCTGCCTTAATGATTCTGTGATTCTATGGTCTTTTGGGTAGATACTTCATATGTGCAAGACTCCATTAGGGTTGCAGAGACAAAACCAATTATAGAATCTACTTTTTATTCTGCAGCCTTTCTCTCTTAACAATGTTTAAGTCATATCCACCCCACGTGTGCGTATGCACACAATGATTACATAAAAAAGGGTTTGTGGTAGCTTGCTACTTGCAGTAAGATTTTTTTTCCACGTTTTAGTTTGATATTATCCACGCTCATGTTTACAGTTATGTGGTGTGTATCCTATATGTATTACTTTATATTTACAGTTAACAATATGGAGCATACTTGTTGGAACTTCCTAGGCTGTGATAGTGATTTATTCCATGGTTTAAATTTGTTTTGTATTGCTAACAAAATCTTGAAAATGAACCCTCAAAAACAGGCCATAGACTTCAACTTTGCTCTTTTGCTTCAACTAGCTTCTAATTCATGTTTGTATGAATCTCTGAACATGCAAACCACATTTTCAAAATATTTAAATAATAATAGAATATCCCGAGTTGGAAGGGACCCATAAGGATCATCAAGTCCAACTCCTGGCACTGCAGAGGTCTACCCAAAAGTTTAGACCATGTGACTAAGTGCACAGTCCAATCGCTTCGTAAATTCAGACAGGCTTGGTGCAGTGACTGCTTCACTGGGGAGCCTGTTCCAGTGTGCGACCACCCTCTCGATGAAGAACCTCTTCCTGATGTCCAGCCTAAACTTCCCCTGCCTCAGCTTAACACCGTTCCCGCGGGTCCTATCACTGGTGTTTACGGAGAATAGGTCCCTTGCCCCTCCACTCCCCCTCGCGAGGAAGTTGTAGACTGCAATGAGGTCTCCCCTCAGCCTCCTCTTCTCCAGGCTGAACAGGCCAGTGACCTCAGCTGCTCCTCATATGTCTTCCCCTCTAGGCCCTTCACCATCTTCAACATAATAAGTTCTATCTGTTTTTTTTTGTTGTTTTGTTTTGTTTCCAGGGGTCAAAAACCAAAGCTCTTGAACAAAAGACGGTAGATTTTGGCCCTATCTCAGATAATTGTTGTCCTGGCGTTAGTCTTCAGTATGGTTTCAGCTGCCCTCTACAAGGAATGCAAAATAAACTGAATGAAGCAGCAAGGAAAATATCAGTTCTGAGCCAAGAGAAGCAGCAGCTGATTGAAATGGGAAACAGACCCAGAGCAGATATTGGAATGGTATTAAAGGAAGGTAAATGTATTCTAGAAAAGAGTGCTAGCTTACACGTTTAGAATAAAAGCTGTGAATCAGTTGATTCTTTGAACTGGAGAGAGCTAGGTTTTAATATGAAAACAAAGTGCTGGACCTGGCTGATCCCTGAGCTGGATAGTTTATGAGACTGAAGTGCTAACTGTTCCAACTTAGGTTATCCTGTGATAGAAGTCCTAACACAAAACAGTGATAGTCTGTAGTCAGAAACTTTTTGGTAATGAACATCTCTGATGAAGGATGCCCTGATGCTTAGATGTCAGTGTGGGAACTGGAAGTTGAACTGACTTCTAAGACCAGAAAAGAGGTGGTTTATCTCTTAGGATGACAAAAATTATTTATGAAAGTAGAAAGGAAAGCTTACTATAGGTTAACGTGGAATCAAGAGTAAATAAAATGTAAGAAAACTGTGGACATTTAAATATCGTGCAATAATTGCTCTGTCAATGAAGCAAAGGTTAAAAAAAAAAAGCCACTAGACATGTTTTCGCATAGTATTGAATCCATCTCCAGTGAAGGCCTGTGTTCAGTGATTCATTTATACTGGCTATAAACACTTGTTGGAAATGTAATATTGATGATAAAATAACTGAGAATACCTCCTTGGTATCTTCTCTCCTTTATAGGACTTTGGCATCCCATTAGCTCTAAGCGCTGCACAGTTTGTGTTGCCTCTGGTAGCCTTTCTCCAAGAGAGCTTCTCAAAAGAACACAGTGTCAGCTTTCAGCTTTAAAGCATCTACAACACAGGCTTGCAACACAGGTAATCACACACCTCTAGTGATAACGAACAGTTAAGCCAATTCTAGTTCCATGAATCTAACTTTCCTTAAAACTCTGCATTAAATGCCTTTTACCAACTTCAGCTCAAGTCCTCCTTTGGTACCTGGAAAGTTTTATACTTGAAGGGTTACGTTTGGTACTTCAGCATTAACTTTTAAAGTCGTGGTTTTCATTCAAAGAAATTCAAAAACACTTGTGTTACTGCAACATAAATGCAATCCTGAACTACAAGTATGAGTTTCATAAATCGTAGTCTTAAATGAGTAAGATAAGGCCATTTGAAGGATTTGCAATATGTTCTAAGATAAACTTGAAAATGATTAATCAGTGAGAATAATTCCAAGTATTCACAGTGGTGGGATTTTAAAGAACCCTTGTCCAAATTATTGCAACAACACATTTTCCATATATGAAGGCGGAATGTGTAATTAACCTGTCTGTAATCTTTTGTAACTAAAATAGAACTTTTAATACTTAAATTGCAGCTTTCATGAGAGAGACAAACGGATAAATTCTGGCTCCCCCAGTAGTTAGTGGCAGACCTCCCAATGACTTCACTAGAATCAGGATTTCACTATGTACTTTACTTAATTGATCAGCAGATTTGTTCCTGTGAGGATTGAGTCAGAGCAGCTGATTGTCGTTGTAGTTTTGAGGGCAGCAAACAATGTTCTTTCAGAAAAGGTGAGGTTGTTGCTCTGAGGCATAAAACTCAGTAGAATTATTAACCAAGTTCAACTGGGGAAATACTTCCTCTGGGAACCTCTCTTGGTGGCTTGTTCCAGTGTTTGATCACACTGAGTAAAGAAGTTTCAGATTTGGTGGTGGGTTTTGTGTTTTGTTTTTTTTCTCCCTTATGCTTAAGTGGAGTGTCCTGTATTTCATTATCTGCCTATTGCCTCTTGTTTGTCCACTGTATACTGCTCAGAAGAGTCTGGCTCAATTGTCTTTGCCTCCTCCCACTTACCCCATCAGGTGCATGTAGATGTTAATGAGATCCTTCCTGACGTATCTCTCCTGGAGGCTACACAAGGCCAGCCTCCCCAGCTTCTGCTTTTATGTCAGATACTCCAGTCTGTTAATTATCTTTTTAGCTGTTTTTGCTCCAGTGTGGCTGTGTCTGTCTTCTACTAGGGAGCCCAGAACTGTAAACAATACTCAAAATGTGGTTGCACCAGTGTCTGATAAATAGTCACCTCTCTTGACGTGCTGGTAGTGCTTCTGATGCAGTCCAAGATGCTGTTGGCTGAAGACCTCAAGGATGTATTGCTGCCTTACATTCAACTTGTAGTCTACCAGGATTCCTCTTTCTTTTCCAGTGAGCTGCTTTCCAGCAGCTTTTTTTTTGGATGGGAGGGGGTGGCAAGTATTTCTTTAGGAGTTTTTTCTTCTGTATTTTAAAACATTCAACACATTTTTCACTGTTTTTTCTTCCCTGTTCACCTCAACTCTTTAATTTTTCTTTCTTTCACAATTCATCTTAGAGCTTAGCTGACTTTTGAACTGAGATCAATCATTGCCCATCCATTGCAGTCTTCCTTTGCTTTATTTTTAATGAGGTATGTACTAATGCTTGCTATTTTTCTTACCTCTCATGTCTTCCTTGTTCTTTTAAAAATCATTAAAGATTCTTCTTGCTTTTGTAAAAATAAATGAATGTGGAAAATCCAATTTGTCCATGGCTCTTGGTGGGTCAGCATTTGACTGTATGTTTCCAGGTGGTGTGTTAAACTCCAGCAGTAGTTGTCCTACCTCTTCCATTCAAGGATGGCTTGGAGCTCATGATTGAAGTGGCTATCATTGAGCATCTTTCCAGCTCTGGAAAATTTTGGGATAATTTCCATTACTGCAGAAATTTGTCCAAACTAGAAAGAAAGATGTCCTTTCTTACGTTGAAGCTCTTCATCCTCAGTAGTCTCATTCCAGGCTGCTCTTCATCCAGAAAATACATTATGATGCTCCCGCTCCTGAACTGAGGCTGGGCTTCCAAGCACTGCTATTCTATTTGCTTGTTTGTTTTTTCATAATCTCTCTCGCTAGCCATGCTATGTTTGTTCCTGTGTTCAGCATTATCATCCTCACCAAAACCAGACAATTTATTACTACAGGCTACCTGCAGAAATTTCAGTATCAGTTACTTTATATGATGGGCTGCTCACATTTCTTTAGTTTTAAATATATAGCAAAAGACTTATTTTCACCTCCTTTCACAGGGCTGAAGCAGTTCACTCTTCGTCAGATTTCACTTGAAACATGCAGAAAGTTGGTGAAACTTAATGGGATAATTAGTTTTTGTTTGCTTGTTTTGTTTTACATCTTGACAGATCACCTTTCCATAGCTGTGGTGGTTTTTTTTTTTTGTTGGTGGTGGTTGTTTGTTTGAAGTAATTCTTTGGGGGGTATTTCCTCTGTAATGTAATCATGGGAAAAGATGAAAGTGAAGAATAGCCCTAGCAACATAAACTTGAATAACAAGCAGGATGATAGTAACAGTGATAAGAAATGAACATTTTGAACAGAATTAGCAAGAGGTTTATATTAGGAGGATAGTTTGGCCCTGTTGTTCCAAAGGGAATGTAATTTTATTTAATCTTATTTATAAAAGATTTTTTTAAATCTATTAGCGTAACAGCAAACTGAGCTATAAATGTATTGTTTTTAGAGGCCGTGAGTTATTTGTGTTAATGTAACATTTCATACTAGGAGCTGCAGTATGCAAAGCAACAACATCTCTCAAGGATCTCTTCCGTAATTGCCTGCCCTAACTTAAAGGGAGAAAAAGCTCCAAGCAGCTGTGGGGAAGAAACAGAATTACCATCTGCTCAGGTACAGTGCAATTTTATCATTAATCTAATTTGTCTTCAGTTGTATTTTTCAATCAGGGTTCTTCAACAGTCATTTCCTGAGAGACATGCATATATTTGCTAAGAGAGCTTTATTCTACTTCAGGCTTATTTAACTAGTGTATCTCAATCACTTTTAAGATGTTCATCTTATACAGCCTTTCAGAGTTATAATTAATAATTTTCTTCTTCAGTCTTGTCTCTTTGGTGCTGAAGCCTTCTGTCTTTCTAAGACCAAGATGCACCGAAGAGATTTAAATAATTTTCAGACGTCTCTGGTGTGAAAATATATATATCTTTATAAGATATGTTTGAACTTGCACAGGTTAAGCTAGATTTCTCTACTGGAAATTGTGGGCCAGAGCAACAAAAGGCACATGCATCCTCAAAGATGGTTCAAAGTCAGCCGCTCAAGGAAAGTCCTAGTCAAGCCCAGCAGACCTGGATTTCTTCATCTAGAGCACATAGATCTTGCCAAGGTATTTGGCAAACTTTAGAAATGAGATCAAGGCCTTCTATTCTCAGTTCTCAAAACAACACTAAACAAGGTAAGCATGCTGTGCAAAGTAATTTGACTCATCTAGAAGAAAACAAGTACAGTAGTGGATTCTGCCACATTCCACTAATTATTTTTACATAAGTGCTACTGGTGTTACAATCCTGTGGTCAGAATGTAATGGTCTAATGAGTTACTTTAAAGTACTTTTCTCTTGCCACCTGAATTGTCCAACAATTAAGATGAAAGCCAGTACAGCTCACTGGTGTTAATGACATTGTTACAAACACTTCTCATACTTCTCTGCTTTTATTAAATACTAGTTGAAAATGCAAATACCGCTCTGTCTTGACATAGTCTAAACTTTATTTGGGACACACATGAAAGCATCTGTCTGAGAATTGCACTGTTCACTTGTTGCTAAGTGACTGTTAGATCAAATTGTAATTTGACAAATCCTTACTTAATTATTTTTGTAAAAGCTTAATAGCCATAATACTACTTAGTGTGCTAAGACCTAATGGCTAAAAGTGAGATCATGAATGTAGTGTGGTACATGCTGCGAGCACACAGTGAACTAGCGATTGTTACTTGCTAGTATTTTGTAGTCGACTGCAACAGGTTAGAACATAAAAACAAACAACAAAAAACACACACACAAATCCTTATATGTGAGACAGAATCCTGACCTTACATGTCAGACTCATTAGGATTGGGATGAGAGGAGAAAGTAAAACGTAGGCAATAGACTGAAAGACTGAACGTTAATCAATGTTATACTGTGACCAAAACTGTGCGTTCTTGGAAATTTTAGCAGGAGTGCCATTTCTAAGGTATGGGCAGCAAAGTATAGCCTCTTCACATGCAAATTGTGAAGGAACGTTTTAAAGGGTAGTCATTATGTTGAGCACGGTATTGCAGATGAATGTTACGTCTCTCCATAACTGTTAACCTGTTCATGAAGTAATCCTTTCTTGGAAAAACTTTGGAAAACTATTTTAACCTTTGCCATGGATGGGACAAAACATAATGGCCTTAAATTATAATCCTGGAGAAAATTTAAGGATTCACTGAACCACCTTTAGTGTCAGAAAAGAATGAAAAAGTAATATCTAAAAGGGCTTTCCAAGTGAACAATGGATTATAAACATAGTTATTCACAACAGCAATATCTTGCTGTTGTGACAGGGACAAACTAACGTGCATTGACAGACCTGTAGGACTAGAGTGGATGTAGTGCTGAGAGTCATTATTTGTGTGCTGGTTTTGTGGGTCTGGGACTGAAATAGGAAGATTATTTCAGGTCAGGCCTATATTGACAGGATAAGGATGTCTTTGAAACATTATTGATACTGCCATGCAGTTTCATGCTGCTGTGTGCGTGATGCAATGCAATTGGCAGCCTTACAAGGACATCAGTTTCTTAACATCTAGAAATTTCCAGCCACCATTGCAAAACTTACTGTAGATTTTTGGGGATCTAGAGAATAGCAAAAAGAAAAGATGACGCTCCCAACACAAAACAAGTGAAACATCAATAAGGGGTAACATTTTTCATGAGAACAACCTGAATTTGATGTCTGCATCCTGATTTACCCTAAGAATGCTTAATTGCAGAGCTTACTCATTGCATGCAGGCCCTGAAACACTGCGTTGCAAGAACAGAACTTAAACAACATAAAAGATTTTTTTTAAGCTGTCTCCTCCAGGAAATCATCCAAATAGCATTCTTAGCTCTACTAGAGAGAATTGTACATTTTAGAAAACAAGATTATGGAAACGAAATCTTTCTTTTTTGGAAGCATGTCACCCTGCCTTCAGAACCAAATATATAAAATTTTCAAGGAGTTCTGCTTCTTTTTTTAACAGAGGCTTACATTATTCATGCTGAGCTTTCTTGTTTAAAGCCACTCGCTTAAATTCAGTATATCCATCAAACACTTTGTTACAGTGAATAGAACCGTCATTGAGATGGAGCAACTTCGTGGTTGCCTTTCAGATACAAGTGATGCACACACAGGCTTGAAAGCTCAGGAGTAGAAGATGAGTTGGAACAAAGACAAGCAAGTTAGTTTGCTTATTTAAACATCTATTTTGCAAGTTCAGTGCTGTACAGATCTGTCATACCTATAGCTATGTTTTATGGGCATTTCTGGTGAAACAGCAATGGTTATAGTGTGAGAATTATTTTCTGATCTTTCTGATCTTGTTGAACATCTTCATTCAGTTATTTTTCATATACAAAACAGCCTTTTGGGACTTAAAATGGCTGGCATGTCAGATAAGCTCTGCAATTTGCTATATTTCCAGTATATGACTGGATATATTTTGCAGTGTGAATGACATATATGTTAATGCTGAATTACTGAAATGGACTGTTACTTACTTTGTTCATTTCACGATCAAATTGAGCCTGTGGAAACTTTGAAGCAAGTCAGAAAGCTAAGAAATATTTTGATTTTCTCTCTCCTTACTCTATCTGCTATTTTGTAGTTTGTACTGTAGGAATAACATGAATTAAATATTTGTTTGTGTTAATTCTGCAGATAAGTAGAAATAAGGGTTTTAGAAAGGAGCACAGGCTCCTTGTTCAGGTGATCCTGCAACAGGAGTTGATGGGTACAAGCTGTGATGGTATTAAAAACATCAGTGTTGTGTACATACTGTACTAGTAAGGAGTACACTTCTTTATTTCTTTCCTTCTCATATGTTATGTCCCTGAGAGCAGGTGGGAGATGTTGGTCTTCCATAACTTATGTATCTTTAATGCTGATGACAGTCCATCCTCAAAGGAAAGTTGCTTGTCAGAAAAGATGTGTGCTTGCCTCTCAAAATTGTGACACATACAATAGTGTGGTAAGGGTTAGGGATAGCTCCTGCACAAGCTGCAAGCTTTCTCTATTCACCTGTGGGCTATAGGGTCTTTTTTAATTTTCAAATAATTGTTAGGTAGGAGGAGGGAAACTTTGTAAAACATTTTAAAAACTGGATTTTTTTTCTTCAAGTTTAGCTTAATACCATTTTTACTTGCTATTGTGGACAGTTACTAGTTTTTCTGGAAACAAAGACAAACATTACTTATTCAAGTTCAGCTGTAAGATCCCATTTAGAGTGAAGCCAGTACTGTGGGAGGTGCTTTGTGTTACCATGTGAAATGCTCCTGATCATCTAGGTTTCCTAGGGTCAGTAGAGGCTGGGGTCAGTGCAGAAGGAATATGAGCGTAAGGCAAGTTATGTCTGCACTTAGAGTGTCCCCACTTACTTTATATGCTTTTGGAGCAGATGAAATTTTGTATTTTCCATGTCAGAGTAGAGCTCCAGTTCTGGTGGATGGTCCCACTGTACATTTTAAGAAACTCCACGTCCACAGCTATCCGTAACTGTGGTCCTGGGATGTTTAGTTGAGTTTACATCGTATCCTAACAAAACAAACAAAAAAAAATTAAGATGTTTTGAAGCAAAGTAACTTTTCTGGTTTACTACTTGAACTTGGATACAGGAGTTTCTTTTGCTATAATTCTTACTGTTGCTGTTACTTGCAAAACGTTGTGATCTGAAATTCTACACTTTATGGATCAAAAGTTATCTTAAGTGTTTCCACACTAGACAGAATTTCAACAGCTTTGACATCACTGACAGTTCTAAGAGCAATCCATGTGGGTAAAAAGCTGGCCAGAGAAAGAATCTGGTAAAACATTAACAAACAGAAAGAGAGCTCTGGCTCTGGCTTCAGTCTACTTCTTAATCAGGGAAAGACTCATGATTTCTTTTCTATGTTACATAAAACTTCTCATCTTTGAAGTGCTTCACAAATATTAACTAATCCCCTAGTTACACTTTCTTCACTTAAATGTTCTTCTTCTGAATAGGAACTTGTTTGAGTTGGTGTTCCTTCTGAGGCGTTGTTAGCCATAAGCAAATATCTAGTGAAAAGTGTTTTAAATGAAATTTTCCATTTGGGGAAACTTCAATTTGCTCATGCAACGTGTCTGCCTGTATCTTTTTAGTTCTAGAAAAAAGAAATCAATATGAATATTAACCTCTCACTCACTGTAGTTAACACAAATCAAATAGAAGATATGTTAAGCATTTACACAGACTAAATTTTAGGCTCGTTTTCAAAAGCAATTTAGGCTGTTAACTATGTTCTCACTAGTTCTTGTTGACAAGGTCACTTCTGAAAATGAGTTATAGGCTTATAAGTTAGGTATGTCTTTTCATTATTTGTTTATTTGTTTGTGGAAACCAAGATACTACATTTAAATGTCACCCCACTGTGCGTATTCATGACGATTTTTTTCAGGGTCCTTTGGACGTGAACAGTCCCAAGCAGAACCAGTAACATATGACGGTCCTTATTCAGAGTTTGCTAAGGATATTTTACTTCAAATAGCATTTTGAATTCTGGGGTATTGGTTCTTTTACTTTTTCTGTTTTGTAGATATAACCTTGCCAATTTGCAGTTTAATTTGTTTAAATTTCTATATTAATACAGATTTTTGCCAGCCCAAAGCTTTTCAATAGCCATCCATATAAAAAGCTTTTGTTCTGTGTTGTTGTTCCAAATACCTAAGTAGCTTTTACTAGTTGCAACATGTCTAATGTCAAGAGACAAGCATAGAGAAAACTTCAGAGGAAGGAATGCATGTGATGGATACATTGGCGCTTGGTTGCTTTGCCTTTGGATCTATAGGATTAGGGCCTCCCACATTATGTCTGAAAGTCATGCCCTTGGTTTAATTCAAAAGGCCCTTCAAAACTGAGAAAATCTTTCATAAGCAGACCATCAGTAAGCAGTGTTGACTGTGTGATATTTATGGATCTGCTCATTGCTGTTATTTAGACCACAAAAGACAATGAATCTTATTTCGCTGTGGCTCCTGTTCAATCAAAATAATCTTCGAAGCTGTATCTGTGACTTTTCAAACACTGCCTCCCGCAGTGTGATAAAGCATTGATGTTGTCATGAAATTCTGCTCTTTATCTGACAGATGTGGCAGACGTCTAAGGTAATGCACTATAATGATCCTTTTTTCCAGAGGCAAATATACCCAAAGGGTTTCCGAGCTTCAATTCTCTTTAATGTGTCCTACATGTGTAGGTAACCACTAGGTGGCAAGCTGTGCAACATTTCATATCGATGGCACAAGAGCACACTGTGCTTTTGCCACTTGTAATAACAAATGGCACCAAGCCAACCCAGCACAGATATTGCACACTCATAAATGAACAACTCGTTCAGTCTAAGCCTGAACACAAGAATGATTTCGAAGTGTCATGTTTTGACATTTGCCACGGTGTCATGTTTTGCATAGAGCTATAAACCTTCCATAGATAAGTATTTTTGAATCATGGAATGAATTATTTATTTCCTTCCATGTAGAATTTGGTTTGCACTTTCTTCTATGTTCTGTCGACTATGAGAATTTACCTTCTCCTGCTAATAACCTATCTTTGTCAATTTTTGTACCTCTCATTCTTGCTTTGTGATTGGATAGTACCTAGGCCTGAAGTCTGGCAAGCTTGAAAAAAAATTAACTACAGAATGCTGTATCGTGTATTGTCACAAGTACATTATGCCTACTTCTGCTGTCTGCTTTGGCCCTGTGTAGAAAATCTGAAGTTAAAATCTCAGTGCACTGAAAAATAAGGATTAAGTGGCTGGAACCTAGCACCTGTAAACATTGCTTATAGCTTACAATGGCTACTGTGACTGACCAATTCCACTTATCTTACCTAATGAAACCTGTGATAAGGCTGCAGTTGATGTAGTTGGAGATAGTGGTTTTCAGACAATTATGTGAGAGACTGGAGAACAGACTTCCGTTGGTATTAAGACCAATCTTCCTGTTTCCCAACCAAAGATATTACTTTTTGAGTTAGCCCACTCTACTACACAGAAATATTTTAGACAAAAACAAGGATTTCCCCAGCGAATGCCTACCTGTGTGGAAAAGATTGAGAGAAAGAAAAAAAAAAGGGTGGGGGCAAACAAACCCACATGATAGTGGTAGTAATGCAGCTTTGTCAAGCCCACAGAACTGCTGTCGAGCCTTTTGGATCATGCTTCTCCTAACACGTTTTGCTACAGCTCTCGTCTCCTGGTGGTTTCTTGAAAGAGATCAAACCATTGCAGCCAACTACTTTAATACCATTTCACAATATGGGAATAGGTAGGTCTAACTTTGCATCGTGTTATTCAGTATGCAGGTACTGTGTGTTCTCTCACAGTGGAGAGAAGAATAAGCTTGTAAAATATGATGTTTAAAAACAGCTGAACAGATAGTTAGTGCTTGAATTGAACAGTTTCATTGATCTTCCAGCTGTCTTCCTTTCTTCTCTGTCAAGTAGTCTGATGCTAATGGAAACTGAACAGGTACAGATAAGCAAGGACTGAGCAGGAGATGCTGAGATATACCACCCATGTGGCAGGCCTTAATAGACAGTTCTGTGTCCCCTATGTTTGCTACTATAAAAATGGCTCTCTAGCCTGATATAAGATTTTGACAATGTGCCACTGTGGCAGCAGTGTGTTTAAAGAAAAAGTGTAAACCAGTACTTTTCAGTTCTCCAGTCTTTGGATTAAATGCAAACATAAGCACGACATTTTATTTATTTATTTATTTGTTTATTTATTTGAGCATTGGAGTTTGAAGTTACATGTTCAAATGAGCAATCTGAAGAATCTCAGCAAAATATCAAAGGCATGGATAAACTCGAAATGCCAGCTGCAGATTTGACAGTCAGAGGTACCAAGCTGGAAGTTCAGCAGAAGTTAAAATCCAGGATTTTATCTTGTACTTATCCCATAAAACAAAAAAGCTCTTCTAACAAGTCAAAAATCCGCAACTATAATATTAAAGACTGATTTCTCTGTTGGCAGCAAGTTTCAGTCCGTGCTTGCTATTAATTTACATTAAAAGAATATAAATTAGATCTAAATATTACTTTGGTGTTCATTTTTGTATGTCAAATTGGGATGTTTGAGGCCAGAAGAGAGAAGAAATACTGTTCCCAGTTTCATGAGAAAGGGTTAATCTGTGTACATGGTGAGATTATAGACTTCAGTGTTAATACGTATTTATTTTAATTATATATGTTAAATATCACTTGCATCATGGATTTAGAAATGCCCAGTTAATACATATGTAAATCTGTGTGCCGCTAGGCAGGGCTTGCAGGTCTTTAGCAAATATTTTGTTGAGAAACTGTAGATGCGATTTAAACTTAGAAGTGGGATGTGTCAACCCACTTGTTTTCTTACAATTAACAATGCAACCGTTAATCCCGTGCAGCTATCTTTCAACTTGAAAGAAAGGGTTTTGGAAAGATCACACGTTAATCTATATTGTTTGTCATCTTCTGCAGTTCTTTCCACTTGTTCAAGGAGCATGAGAGAGTATAAAATTGAACTTCTATCATCACACTACTACTAATATTTTTGTTAAACTGCCTAAAGTTTAAAGCAATGAAAAACTCTTAGAATCTTGCAGAAGTATTGTAAGAATAAGTCTTACAACAGGTGAAACTAAAAGAAAACTTGAGTGGGTTGTGATTTAATGAGGGATATCTATGTAGTAACGAACATTCTGGGATGTTTAAAAAAAAAAAAAAAAAAAAAAACACACAAGAAAACTCACTTTGTACTCAAAGAGTGGTCACGTACTGGAACAGATTGGCCAGAGAGGAGGTTATGGAGTCTCCATCCATGGAGATACTCAAAACCCAACTGGATGTGGTCCTGGGCAATCTGTTCCAGATGACCCTACTTCAGTAGGGGGATGGGAACTGGTGGTCACAAGAGGTCCCTTCCAATCTCTGTGATTCTGTGAGTGGTATTGTTGAAGTAAATAATACTTCTCAGTTGCTGGTAAAAACATGTGAAGTCTGAACAGGATTAATGAAGGAAGAGAGCTACTACCTGTAAGTGCCCACCCCCCCCTTTTTTTTTATCCCTTCTGTAGTGCTTTTTAAGTACCACTTTCCTGGTACTGTTTGCAAACAGCCTCTCTCTTTGGCATCTGACAATATGTTAGTAACCATTTTGAGAATATCTTGAGTAATTGTTTTTCTACTTCCTGTTGACAATATTTTGCTTTAGAACAAAGGTGCTGTGATATTACAGTTAAATGCTAAATCTGCAATTAAATTTCACTGGGATGTTACCAAGCCCATATGAGGCCTGAGAGACCTTGTGAGCTTTTTTTCTGAGCCATTTAATTACTTGAAAATCCTGTCATTGGATTCAATATTTAACATTGTTCGTGAGCTGGAAAAACATGATGCATTCCCTTGAACCAGGCCCTGAATGAGCTCTTTTTGTAGCTCAAAGCAGTGATTTCTAACAAGTACAGGAATTTTGGCCCAGATCAGACCACAGTTACAGCTCTCATTGGTTATTTCTGGAGCACAATGTGTAAATTTCAGTTTTTAATAGCTGCAGGTTATTCTGTGAATTATTACTTTATTTCCAATTTCATATTTTAATTGAAATGTGGAGATGCAAGTATTTTAATGCTATGAAATTCTGTGCATTTGCAATTGGCATTAAAAGCAGTGTGCCATTAGAAAAAAAAGTAGTTTGATTCATAATCTTTGTAACACTGCATCTGAGACTGGAAAACATTACTCTTTATTTCCTACATCGTCGAGATAATCTCATGGGCTGCAGACTTCAGAAATACCTTTGTAGTTTTCTTTGTGGATATTTAGTTGTGGGTTTTTTGTTGTTGTTTTTCTTTTGGAGTGTTGTTTTTCTTCCCCAGTATGTCACCTGGCATGCCTGGTCATGCAGATCTCTTGCCAAGAAGGCAAATTTAATTTATTCAGTTTCCCTGAGAAACAGGTTTTCTTAAGAAAATTGTACTAAGGGAAGATGATGGCTCTTGATTTTTTTTTTAAATCTTGTTCCTTTTGATAGGGAAAAAAAAAAAAGGAAGAGTTCAATCATTGTACGTTTTTAGAAGAATGTGGCATATAAGTATGCTGAAAATTTACAAAACATGGATAATAACAATAAATAACATGGACTTATTGCTTGGATCCTGTGGGGAGGTTGAACTGTGTCCTAAATAGAGGACGAGAATTCTCATAATTTTCTACTATGACCAAAATATTTAACAAACTGGACATTGATTCTTAAAGAAAAACAGATGAGAATGAAGGGTGATGAGGTAGTAGTGTGGATGCTATTGAATTGTACAAAGAAAGGAGAGCCTATAAAAAAAAAAAAATAATTTCAGCAGATCAGAGTACTGAAAAAGTAAAACTCTGAGCAAATTTCTGGTTGTTGTTGTTATCAAAGGGTTGAAATATAGCATTGAGGAATGTGTGGATAAAGGCAAAAGTTCTGCTGACAGAAGGTTGGAGTCCAGCTATATGTAAGTGGTGGCAGCAGCGGAAAGCATGAATGGAAACAGGACCTCTGACTGAAACGTTATCTACACGAAGAGAAGGGGGATGCTTCCTGCATCTTAGCCTTTGGGCCCGCATTTGCCGACTAAAAGGCAGAAGGGCCTTTTCGTGTCGTAGGTGATACAGAACAAAATTCGAACATTTTTACTGCTGTAATTGAACCGGTACAAGTTACGGAGGAAGTGGACAAAAGGTGGCTGCACACAGTGCGAACTTTCCCCTTTTCCGTTTTTGGAAAGGTAGGTGCACCGCAGACTGGCTCCCGGCGCACGAGGGGAGCGGGTTTTCGGCGCCTGCAGGTAGCCGCCCCCCCCTCCACTTTGGACCGGACACGGGCCAGCGCATCCCCGGCCGGCGTGCCCGTCGCCCTGTGGTAACCTCGGGACCGCGCTCCGCCGGGGTGAACGACCGCTGCCGCCGGCGTGTGGCGGGTGCTGCTCGCGACGCCGGCGGCCTCGGCCGTCCCCTCAGCAGTCACCACATCGCCTTATCGCCTAGCAACACCCCTACGGGGCACGCCATTGGCAGGGCCGCGCCCCCGCCCACACGCCCCCGCCTCCGGATTGGGTGCCGGCCCAGGACTGCGCGTCCAGCCGCGCGCCCCTTCTCTTTGTGCGCTGCCGGGTGCGCGGGCGATCCGTGGCCTGGCGCCCGCCCGGCTTCAGCGCGTCCTGCTGAGCCACGGTGCCGGCGCAGTAGTAGTCCCAACCCCAGTGTGCACATCCGCGGGGCGGGGGGAGAGGGACACAGAGAGGCCTGTGCCGGCGAGGGGGCCGGCGGTCGCTGCGATGGGCTTGGGCAAAGCCAGGCGCCGCTCGCAGAGCCCGGCCTTCTACGGCCTCCAGGGCGGGGCGCAGGAGCTTGGCCCAGTGCCGCGGGCACGGGCGCCCGACCGGCTCCGCCCCGGCCTGCCCAAGACCCCCTCCTCCTGTGGAACGGCTCTGGCGGGCAGGGGTTGGCATCACCCCGGGGCCGGCTCAGGGCGGCCCTGCCCCAGCTCTCATTGGACTGCGGCGAGGAGTAAACTGTCAGCCCATGTGGCGTGGCCGCCGGAGGTGGCGGCTGCTTAAATAGCGGTGGGAGCTAGAGGGAGACAGTGAGGAGAGCGCGGAGCATCGGACGGACGCAGCTCGGCACCGGCAGCCGCAGCGCCCGAGTCCGCCTGAAGAGCCTGTCCCGCAGCAACCCGGTCCGGCGCTGAGCTGACTACAGGGTCCTCTCGGCACGAAGCTTTCCGCACCTGTGCAGGTACCGGTGGCACAGCAGATGCGGAGCGGCTGGGAGAGCGGCGGCCTCCACTCCCGCCTCCGCGGGCTGCTGCGCCAGGCAGCCGCGCCGGGATCGTTCCGCCTGGTCCCCTCCGCCGCGCGGAGTCGGATGGCCGCTTCGTATGGCTGGGGCCCGCGGGCTCTGCCCGCGCGACGAGAAGGTTCCGTGCGCCGGCGCGCTACGCGCCGCGCCTAGATGCTCGGGCTGCCCGGCCCCGCCGCAGGCCTCTCTCCCGGGGCCCAACGCGGTCGCGCTGAGGAGGCTCCTTGCCAGTCGGTGGGGGGCTAGCGAGCCGCAGCCTCCCGCTGGCGAGGCGGAGCGGGGAGAGGCTGCAGCGCGGCATTGTGGTGCCGGCGCTCGGCCATCTTGGCGGCGGGCGGGGACCCCTCGGTGCCGAGCCGGCACGGGCACGGTCTGTGGGTGCAGGGCCGCGCGTGGCGCGGGCTGGTGCGCGAGCAGGGGCACCGCTGCCTGCAGCCCTCGGGTGCCCGGCGGCAGGAGCCTTTCTGCATTCCCCCGAGCGTCGGCGCGCCCTCGCCCCAGCCGCGGCGGCAGGGCTCCGCGGGGCGGCTCAGCGGGTTCCGAGGGGCCGCGCCCGGCGCCCGCCGCGGGGCTGGGCGGCAGCGGTGGCCCCGATCGTGCGCGGACCGAGCGGCGCGGCACATCGGGCCGGCTCGGGCGGGCAGCCGGGGCTAAACGGACTGCTCCGTCCTGGCAGAAGGATGGCGGCTCCTCCGTCACCCGCGATGTTCCGAGTTGGCCTAACAGCACGAGTGTAGCAAGCTGAGGAAGCTTGTAAGTGAAGAGATTAGCGTTTGCACGCCCTAAAGGTGGCTTGTAGATACATACGGGGAAACGTTCTCAAAAAAGGTGCAGCACATACTGCTAAGCTTCTGCTTCTATATAAACCGGCTGCTCACGTGCAATAACCCATTCATTGTACACCAGTCTGGTTTGGATGATGTGATTGTCAGGAAAACGACTGTGGTCTCTCTTCTGCTGTTCTTGCTTTTATTGGTTTTCTTTTTACATTCTTCCCTAGCATAAGGCTCTTGAAGGTACAAAACCCCTTTTTTCCTGGCTAAAAGCTTTATTGTGGTACTTAAGTTGAAACAGGCTGTGTTAAAGCAGTTTACATTAACTTGCATAGTCTTTCAGAAAGCAGTGTCGGGGGGCTTTGGAGCATGCCTGGCCTTTAAAATCAAAAGTAAAAATCAAAAAACTCACTTGAACAAAGGATTCACCTTTTCCTGCAGCTTCTGTGCTTCTTGAAATGAACTGAAAATAGCAGTGCAACTTGAAAGGCTGCATTTAGTGGACGAATTTAGAGGACAAAGGCCCTACAGGGAGGGCAGTTACAAACAGATTTTCTTTTTTTAAAGATGTAGTAATACCGGGGACATCAGTTGGTATAAATCATTTGGAAATCAACAGAGCTGTATTGATTCCATGAGTAAAACCTAACCTACCTTTCCCACATAACAACTCAACCAGATTGTGTTTCCTGCCAAGAAATGTGTTTTTAAATACAAAACCCCACTACCACTTTCCATTTGTCTTGTGGTCAATGGGACAGATCCAGCCTTGAGACAGAAAGAGACAGTTAAAAGGTCTTTGTTATACTGGAGCTATAGTGCACAGGCTGAGAGTAGCCAAGTGCTTTCAAAAATGAAAAGCAGCCTATGTTTGCTTCTATTCTGTAGAGGATTTTTTGGAAGCAGACATTATAGCTCTCTACAAATGAAGTTTCTATGGGATGGCAGTTTAAACTGTAAATTTTAGAAATGATAATCAGAGATTAAGAAACATGGGTTATGATGTAGTCAGATTTACAAGCTAAGAAAACATACCCTTTGTCAATATCTGCGCTAAAGAAGGCTATGGAGGAGTCATGGATGTTTCATTTTAAGGTGAGGGGAGCTCCAAAACAGATCAAGATTTGGACAGCCTAGAACTAGTAACAGAGACTTGAGTTTGAGGAGTCTGTCCTACCATGATGACAGCCATCAAAATAACAGTTAATAAATAAAAGTGATATGTTCCTGTCTAGTAAAGAGAACAACACCAGGCAAAACAGGGTTTGGTTTGGTTTCTTTTTTTTTTTTCCCCTGCTGTTTCTTTGCACTTTATTCTTTGCTCCCAGCCCCCATTTGTTTTACTTAACTTTAGGTGATCATAGGTACAGCAGAATAAGAAAACTATTCTCTTTGGGGGTTGGCAAGTCAGGTATGAGTGGGAGAACAAATTAAGTTCCTCTTTCCTTACTGCTTTAAAAGCTTATGATCTCAGTAGGCACAGAGAAAACAAAGTTGTACAGCTGACATGGTTGATTAAAAAACAATGATCAACATTTTTCTTCTTGATTCATTATTGGTGCTAGATGAGTGGGGTACTGAAAAACATCTTTTTTTTAAATGCATTGGAGGGCAGTAGTTAAGCTTACAAGTTTGTTAATAGCAGTAGGCTGTCATGATATCAGTAGGTATCCAATACATAGAGAGCAAGGTTATAAAGGAGTAAGATGATTGGAGAAAAGAGCTGATATCAATAAACAAACCAACCTTGTCAAGTGGCTGATGTGGGAGGTGGATAACCAGAGCACAAGTATAAAATTATGAAAGTGATTACTAGTCAATAATACCAGAAGGGATTGTTAGTTATTACTAGTCTCAGTGAGTCAGCAAAGGAATATCATTGCAAAAAAATATTGTGTAAATCCAATGAGGTAGTAGTTCACGCTTAATGAGGTGTCTATCAGACTGGTATGTTCAGGGTTTTGATGTCCTTTGTTTATTCTTTTGTCTTCTTTCCCCTGCCTGGGTAAAAAGTCAATCTGTCTATGAAGAATTTACATAATTCTATTAAAACAAAACCATCTGGCAAAGAGAGGACAAAGAATGTTATATGGTTGATTGTATCCAATAAAACACAGCCTTAAGAAATTGGCACTCTATCTTTTTTTGGTCTCCTTTTTTGACCCGTTACATTTGTTCATCTTGCCCAGCAGATATAGTTGGAACAATTTCTTACATATATTTGCTGTAGTCCAATCTCCTTTAAAACTTCTGTGGAAATAATTTTCTTTCCTGGTTCTATGTCATACACTTCAAAAACTGTCAATGTACTGTGTATAGTCCAAAAGTGCTCTACAAAGAAGAGTGAGTCTGTAGTATACTAACATACTATACTGTATGTTTTGGGGACAACGTCCATAAACTTTGAAACAGCCTACCTGTATATTAGCTGTCAATGAAGACCAAAGACATCATTGGTAGCTGTAATGTCTACTTTAATCACGGTTTAATTATTGAGTACTTAATATTCATGATTTCTTCTTTTCCGACTCTTCCCCAGTAAATCACCTCTACTGTCTGCCACTAGGTCCATAATTTGTTATTTTTGATATAGGCATCCTGAGCCCTTCATGTCAAGCCTAAATCTTTCCAGTTCTTTGTGTATATAAATCCTTAAGTTGTGGCTCTTATTACCCATTTACCCAGCTAAAATTAACTTCTTGGCTTTTGTTCTTGTACGTTTTGATTACCACAGCGTCTTTCTGCCTTTGACACAGTCTTGCTCAACTGCAGTCATAACTTGTTGGCAAAAATTGCTTTGCTGATAAATACCATTTCTTCACTGTCTCAGAATAACATTTTGTCAAGGTTGGCCATACCTGGATGGAGTTTTCCTGGTACTCCAGGGAAAGAGATGTAGGAGGGGAAGGGACAATCCCAGAAGAGAAGTTTCAGTCTCCTGAAATACAAACAATATTTATCTCCTTGGATATCGTCACCCAAAGAGCTGAGGCATAAAATTGAAAATTAATCACATTATCATTTTGCATGGCTTTTGTTGTGTGCTTGGATTGTAAGCTCCATGCCTAAGATCCAGTTATTTCTCTGCCCCCAGCACAGAACTGTTGCAAGTGTAGCAGAGCTATGGTCCTTGATGGGTTTTCCAGGTACAGTGGTGACACCAATAGTAAAACTGACTTGCTAGACCTTTGTGAGTGGGAAAACTGGGAAGCTTCTCTTCAGAGCAAAACAGACTGGGCATATTACTACCTACTTCAATTTTAGGGTGTAGTTTCTCAGTAAAGGCCTTATACATTTGGCCCTCACCGTTTTCCTTCTTAAGTGAATACTGAGAGTGGAATGGAAGTTCTGTTGTCTGAAGTATTTAACTAAAGACTGAGAAATCCAAAATGTCCTTTTGGGAGCACTTCTGGTTTTGCTCCCAGAAAGGATGGAGTGGATGAGGTAATCATCTCTTCTACCTCAGAGTGTTGCATGTTGCATAATTCCATGGTTACTCCACAGATCTGAATGGAGATAACTGCTGAAGGAAAGAAGAGTAAAAGAGATCAGGCAGCCTCTGTGGTGGTGTGTGTCGGCTGGTCTACACCTCTGTAAAAGCCTTGCAAACCAGGGGGCATTGCTTTCCCACTGCCTCACCATGCAGTCACCTCTAAGTTACGTGAACTTATTATGCCAGAGCAGTGTGAGGATGGAAGAGGCCTATTGCTCAAAAACTATAAGAATTTCTGAAAGAGACTGTAAAAAATGTTCATAAGTTAAATGTCTTGGGTTGAAAAATCATCTGTGGAAGTGTTCATCTAAGAGTATCTATTAATACTATTTTACAGGAGAGATGATCAAGCACAAGCAGTACTTGTGGACAGTGCCTACATGGCACTATGGCACGTAATCTGTGCTGGAAGTCAAGCTTTAGGTCTTCCATTGCCAAGTTTTTCCTTAAAAGGCAGAATTAGCTATTTAAACACTAATTTTTATTGTGATTTTTACTTGTTAAAAACCCCACACATTAGAGAATATTTTGCCTCTACTCACCAGAAGTATTATTTAAGGAGGTACTGTGAATGCTCATTGCATCTTTTGTTCATGCAACCATGTCTATATAGATGGGTATCTCTTTTTTTTTTTCTTTTTTTTTTTCTGTAACTTGTCCAGTTTGGGTCTACTAATTATAATTTGAGCTTAACTGGAACAACAACAGGTTAACTTGCCTTCCTTCTGCTTCGTTAATATATTTTCAGCGTAATGCAAAATAACATGAGTGTGTTGACTGTAATATGAGCTCTCATTTGGTTCTGCAATCTGTATAGATGGCTTGTCATGCTGTGTTGTATGGGATTGGGGTCTTAGAATGCAAATTTCTTGGGCCAATAGCTAGGGTTTTCACTGATCTGAAATCTCTGTCCGTTCTGTCAACTCTTATTTTAAAGAACCCCCCTCTACCCCATGTACTCAGTTCCTCTTTCCCAGTCCTCTAAGGTATTGGAGTGCAAGGTTCAGTGTTTTGGGAAATGCTTTATATGTAAAATTTACTTCTCATTTCAGGTATTTAGAATAATGCTAAACTGTATTGCAGTCTTCCTATGCTTTTCCTTCTGTGTGTTGGGGTGTGTGCATATGGTTTTTTTTCATTTTTTTTCCTCCAACAAGCTTACTTATTATTGATTCTTAAGTTAGTATTTAACTTTGGAATGATTGTAGAACTCGTTTTGCTGCCTGTAAGGTTTGCCTTGTAATTATGTATTTTACTATATGTATTTCATAATTTCCCCACCCACTTCTGCTCCAGCATGTTGATCTTTCTTCTCTGCTGACTTTAAAGAGAGGCTTTGCTTTTGGTAGAGAGAGACCTGTTCATTTTCTAGCTGTCGTATAGAAACTGGTGGTTTTCAAAGCCTGGCACTGCCTCAGCATCAGTTTTCTTGTCCCCATTGTCCCCACAAATCTTACAGTCTATTTGATTAGTTGGGATATCTTTTTGTAGTAGAGACTCCATGGGCTTTTTCTGTGTGGGTGTTTCTCATACAAATACAGTTGTCGCAACATGTTAGGAAGGCAAGAGGTGCATATATTCTCCTCTGTGTGAAACCTTACTAGTCTTACTGCTTTCTTGGATCTCAGCAACAGGGAGAAGTTAAGAGATGGAGGACGTGGTGATTGCAGGCATAGCAGGAAAGCTGCCAGAATCTGAGAACTTGCAAGAGTTTTGGGAGAACCTACTTAATGGAGTTGATATGGTCACAGAGGATGATCGGAGGTGGAAACCAGGTGAGTGCTTATTGCCTCTCCTTTTGGAGCTCTGAGCTTTTCAGAGGAATTATCCTACAAAAGGAAAAGATTTATCAGATGCAAAAACAGAGCTTTTGAATTCACTTCTGATACATCACCAAGAAATTCAGGAACAGAATACTTCTACAGAGGTCTTAAGTAATGCATTTTATAGTCATATACTGCACAGTAGTAGCTAATAAATAATACGTATCTTCCAGGGAAAAGCACACTTCTGATAGAGCAGCTAAGTACCGTGAATCCTGGTGATTGTGGCAATAAGACTGCTCTGTCATTTTTCTGGGTTCCGAAGTAGCAGAGGGACTCCAGTCCCATGATTTGTAGCTTTTCAGAATGTTCTTTTCTGTTTGATTATCCTTCTGAAATTTTTGGCCCATGTCTATCCAATTCAGGCTAGTGAATTGCAAAGGTAAAAAGTAGTTTTTGTTTTTCTTCTGACTGGAACCAACAATTCAGAGTCTGTGTGCTTGGCACAACTTTCCAAAGCACAAATGCTTATAACCACATAGATGCCTTTTGCTGTCATATCCAGGACAGTCTTAAAAATCACAATTGTTTTTGTTAATGCGGTGTTTTAATTTCCAAATAAGATTTAGAGAGATGAGTGGATAGGTATTCATGTAGCGCTCTGGATGCTGCAAGGGAAAAATAAGATTTCACTTGTAATCGAGAATCAGCTGTGATCATTCTGTACTTTGTCTCATCTAGTAGCTGCTTCAAAACTGATGTAATCTGTGATGCGGTGATTTTTTCTTCTCAGGAATGTATGGGCTGCCCAAGAAAAATGGAAAGCTCAAGGACATAAGCAAGTTTGATGCCTCCTTTTTTGGGGTCCACCCCAAACAAGCTCATACAATGGATCCTCAGCTTCGCTTGCTGTTGGAAGTTTCTTATGAAGCTATTTTGGATGGAGGTAAGCAGGTGAATGACTGAAAAGGGAGAATTGTGGTGTATTGCTTTTGTGCAGCACGTGTAGACGTGCACCTGTGTGACGAGATCACTAACAAGAAAGCTCACAGTAGAGAGGAGACCAAAGAACTGGTATGAGGGTTAGAGAAAATTGCCTTGTTCTGGAACTTGAACTAGGAAATCTACACTGACTGCCAGAAAGTCTCTACAGGTCTGATACAGTGGAACCGGTACTACAGAAGCATTTAAACAGTCAACAGTACTAGAGCTTTTGTATGTTGGTGTCCCTACACTACTGCTCTACTGTAAAGTTCCATAATAGATTCCTTTGTTAAAGGCACAGGGGATAATTGTAGTGCAAAGGGAAGATGGCTCCATGAGAACTCTCATCCATGGTCTGAAAGAATGACGGATGACCTGCTGTATTCCTGTCTATTGGCAAGATCCAAGGAAAACTTGTGACATTAGAGCTGCTACCATAGGAAGTTTGCCCAGGGAGTGTGCTTTCAGAAATCGGAGCCTCCTTTCTCCATCACTGCCAGTGTCGAGAGCTTTTTAGGTACTTGCCCACAGAGCCAAAAAAATTGATTCTTCATATTAATGAGTTTCATGTCTGAACATAAGGAGGACATGGAAAAAGTTGTAACCAGCTCTCAAATTAACACTTGCTGAGCCTCAGTCTTAAGGCTTGTATATGAATGGTCTGCTTGTCTCCAGGATTCCTGCAGCACAGAGAAGAAACAGCAGATTGTTACAAGTTGAGCTTGCCATGCAGTTTTTTGGAGGGGAGTTGTTTCTTGTTCCAGCTTATTGGCTTTTGTGCCAAAGAACTTTTTCTTTTCTTCCTCGTACTCCAGATCTAGGCTTTGCATGAGGATAGATATTCAAGTGCTCATCTGACATTCCATGTGCTGCACTTTTCTCCCTTTGTCTGCTTCTTTTCTCTGCACTGGAAATCTGCTGTTAGCTTATCTGATCAGCATTTATATCTTTAATGGTTGTACGCTTCTACACAAGACTCTATCAATGCCCATCTAACTCAAAAAGCTGTCTTAGGGTGCGATGTGTTCTGGCCAAAAGCCAGTACCGAAGTTCTGGTGGACTCTGTTGTAACAAACAGGTTGAATAAACAGGAGCTCTGCAGAAGGCCTGTGATTGAAACAGGTAGAAAAGTAACTATGTGGGCTGCAGGTCTGCCAGAAATGGACAGTAAGAAATTGTATTTCGTGAACTGGTACCGTCAGTACCTGATACCTTACCAGTTTTCCCCTCATAATGAGTTTGTTTGCTGTAATCTGCCTTCCAATATCCCCATAGGCATTAATCCAGCTACCCTCCGTGGCACAGACACGGGTGTATGGGTTGGTGCAAGTGGGTCAGAAGCTGGTGAAGCCTTTAGCCAAGATCCAGAACAGCTTTTGGGATACAGTATGACTGGCTGCCAGCGTGCTATGTTCGCCAACAGGATTTCTTACTTCTATGATTTTAAAGGTAAGTGTCCTCAGACTTGTCAGTTCTGATCACTAATTGCAATTTCAGCATGGTTGTACCATGGTCGCTCTGAAGAGGTGGGATAGATATGAGGTATAGACTCTTTGGGGATGAGAAAGTAGAATGCAGCTGTTGTAAAGAGGCGTGTGAGAAGCAAAAACTGTGTTGTAACTCTGTGTTAAGACTCATTACAAGGCTGTGTACTTCATTTGTTGAAAATGGGCATAGCTGGCATTCATATGAAAGATAATGATGCCAGGAGAAAAACTAACTGGAACAGGTAACTCTGAGAGAAGTAGGAGTGGTACGGGACTGGTATGATTAAAGGCATGATGGGAATTGCCTTGAAGAGCAGTAGACAGGAGGGATCGTGGTAAGGGTAGCACCAGGAAGTGGGAGAGATTTCGTTGTTGAAAATGGGGAGATGTTACCTGGTTGTGATGCTACAATGTCTTTTTTTGATGGAGATGGAGGTGAAATTTTAAAATGTACCCTTAAAGCTAAACTGTTGGCATTTTTTTCCTCCTTTCTCATCCCGTGTTACTGGCAAGCAGGCAGAGATGGTGATTCTTGTCTCCCAGTGTATCAGGATTGCCTGTAATGTTCTGAAGCAACTGTTAGTATTTTTTAAATGCATTTTGTGGTAACCATCCTATAGTCTTTGGAGAGTAACTCAAGAAAAATTAACAGTAAAAAAGTGTTTGGTTTTTTTTTTTCCCCTTTCTGTTCCCTAAGGACCAAGCTTAACTATTGACACAGCCTGCTCCTCCAGTCTCATGGCTCTAGAAAACGCTTATAAGGCAATTCGTAATGGACGGTGCAGTGCAGCCGTGGTAGGAGGGGTCAACCTTCTGCTGAAGCCCAACACTTCTGTGCAGTTCATGAAGCTGGGTATGCTTAGTCCTGATGGTGCCTGCAAAGTTTTTGATGCTTCAGGTAAGGCATTAGCATGAAAAATCGTCTTGTTGTACGAGATGAACTTATTGCTGAATCTGTGACGTGATGGTCTGGTAATAGTGGACATAGTTGGTCTTGTCCTTGTTCTTAGGTGCACTGTTTGGGACGTACCCCGGACTTTATCTGTGTTGCACAGCTCCATTAGACCTAGAAAATTACCTGTGGAAAATAAATTGTATGGTTCGTTTCTGTGCCAGTGGGGAAAGGAAATAACTGTCTCTTGATGTAAACTTTCTTTCATCATTTGTGATGAGCAGTGAGCCTTTCTAGGACATTCTTTTTTAAACAAATGTACATGTTGTACTCCAAAGCAATCTGTTTTAAGCAATAGCTCAGGAATGAGATAACCTTAGTGCGTGGTGCTTTTGCTATTTTATTCAAAGCAGAACAGATTAATGACTTGTTCTGTCTCTATTCTCAGGAGATGGGTATTGTCGCTCTGAAGCTGTTGTTGTCGTTCTTTTGACCAAGAAATCCATGGCTAAACGCATCTATGCTACAATAGTTAATGCTGGGAGTAACACTGATGGCTTTAAAGAGCAAGGTAGGCCTTGAGCTTCTGAAAAGTGAGATACCTGCAGAACAGTTCATTCTAGAGTCTTTGTTATCAGAGAAGGATTATTGCAGGGTTCCTGTTCTTTAGGTGTGTGAGGGTTTTTCATAGTGCTTTTCTTTTTTTTTTTCCTTTTTCAACTTTGGTAACACAATGTTTAGGCCCCTGTTTTGTAAAGGAATGAAAGGAGACAAGTGGTGATTGTTATTATACAGAGTATCAGGACTGTCCTGTTGCTAGTTTAGCCTTCCTTGGGATATGTCTGGAGTAACTTTTGCACAGATAGTAGAAATGTACATGTTGTTACTGGAAGGCTCTTTTCCTGCTCCTGTCCCATTTTTCCCACTCATGGAGATGCCAAGTTTTATATGTTCTGCTTGATCTAAACATATAGTGTTAACCAGTATCTTCCCACAGTACTCTAATCATCAGTTTAGTTCCATTTCTGGTTCCTCTGCTCTTCTTTCTAAGAGCCTGAGAGGCTTACTCTGTTTGGTGCAAAGGACATAAGTATAAACCCTGAAAAGATATCTTTCTTTTTGACCTGGTAGCCCCAGTCAGTTGAAAGGGTGCTCAAAGCAGAACAGGAAGCATTTATCGAGAGAGAGGAATTGATGGCAATTCTGATTCTAGGTGTGACATTCCCATCTGGAGACATGCAGCGGCAGTTGGTCAGTTCTCTGCACAGAGAATGTGGTATCAAGCCTGGAGACATTGAATATGTTGAAACTCATGGGACAGGCACCAAGGTCAGTATGACCTCTTTGGTTTTGGGGTGTTTTCTTCCCTTGCACCACTTGTCACACTTTCACATCAAATTATTCTTTGTTCTTTCAAAATAAAGGTAAAGGAATTGTATTTCTGTCTTCTACCAGTTTCTGGAATATATACTGCTTCACTACTTTTGGATTTTACCCAAATATCTTAACCTTTCAGATTTTTCTTTTGTGGTGTGTTTTGGAAGTATTGGCTATTAGCCATTCTGATTATTTTCCTTCTAGGTTGGAGATCCACAGGAAGTAAATGGCATTGCAGATCTCTTCTGCCAATGTGAGAGAGAGCCATTGTTGATTGGATCAACCAAGTCAAACATGGGTCATCCAGAGCCTGCCTCTGGACTTGCTGCATTAGCCAAGGTAACACATGGCTTGTGAGGGAAAAAGCATGGGGGGTGAGGGGGGGACTAGTATTGGCTGTGTTTGTTTGTTTGTTTTAAAGAAAATTTGCACTGATCCAGAATAAAATCTACGCCGGTATTGATAAGTCAGGTGATTCTTTATTACCTACTACTTGTTTCGCCTGCAGATACTTTTAAAAACTCAGGTGGCTATTCTACAAGCTGTACATGAGTGCCTAGGTGACCCTCTGCCATGTGTACTCACAAGTGCATGCAAGCTCAAACATTATAATTCACACATACCACTCAATTCTACAGGAACATAACTCTGCTCAGAATAAGGGGTTTGAGGTCACCTTACTGATTATTCTTACACTGGAACTTCTAACAGAATGCTGTAGGTCATTTGGGTTCAGGGGAGATACAAATAAAGAGGTACTGGAGTAGTTTGAATGACCAAAGGTAAGAAGCAGTTTCCGTACCAGAAGAGTAGCTGATCCTTTGAGCTGTTTGTCAAGGATGTATTTTCTCTTTTCAGTCTGTCTTGTGTTGGTGAGAAGCCAGGTGATTTATTTGGGATGAGGCTACCAGCTTAAATAACTGGTTGTCTTAGCAACCAGCCTACTAATTACTGCTGTAGGCAGACAATCATCTCCCAGCTCTGGCTGCTAAACTGCTTAGCAAAGAGCTAGCTATTGTTCATGCTTGGTTGTAAGCCTATTACTGACAGCCTTATAGACATGCAAACTGAATTCAAGTATACTATCACTGCTATGATTTTAGGCTCTTTAAAATAATTATTATGATCTGAGTATGTACAGCTTTCTATGGATAGCCTTGTCCGCAAATAAAGCGTGGAAACTGCAATATCTGTCTCTCTGTAGAGGAAAGTTTAACTTTTTTTTTAGAACCTCTATCACCCAGACTGACACCTTTTTCAATAGAAGGAATGATGACTTGATTCATTAAAATGAACCTCTCCATCCTTAATGTGTTGTATGTTATGAGCAATTTGCTTAGTACAGTTCTTCTGTGAGGACTGAACTGTCAGGAGAGGATCAAAGCTTTGAGGTAACTGTTTCCCTGTTTGTGTTTCTTAGAGAATGCAGAATTGCAAAAATAGGGACCACAGTTTCTTTTTGAAGAATTCTGTGACATCATATTTTCTCACTTTTCCATCACTTTTTTCACTTAACTTTGTATCAGAATTTACAGCTGTAGGCAAGAGCCCATAACACCTTTCACATGTGTTAGAATGTGTTTTTGTTGTGCTTCTATTAAGTTGTATTAGGTCTTGTTCCCAGATCTGGCATGTTTGAGAGCACCTGAAGCTTTGTCTGGTTTGGTATTGGAAGTTCTGTCTCTGTTCTCGGTTCTTTGAAAGTTGGGCAGCAATTGACATTTTAATATTTGGAATTTTAATAAGAATGACAGATCTTGCATTCTTGAGGCCAAACCAGAAACTACACTGAGCCCATCCTTTTCTAAGACGGTAACTTTTTCAGGAAGTATGCAGTTTCTGTTAATTTTTATTTTGGCATTCCATAAAATGCTTTTACATATGAGGTGTCAGTTATGAAAGTAGATATTGGAAGTATCTGACTTCAGACTTAAAGAAAATGTTTATTATGGAAAAAAGAATAAGAAAGAAAACTAGGGTTTGCCAAGGCCACTTTAATTGAGTTCTGGTAAGGGAGGGAGAACTCATCAGCACTTTGCTGTACAGCAATTAGGCTGAGTAGTTGAAAAGACAAATTTCTTGTTGGCTGTGCTGTACACTCACTGTACTGCATTCTCAAACTTGTGTAGAAGCCATGGAAGGCTTAGAGGACAAATATGTACGTTTTATAAAGCAACAGCAAATTCAAAGTAAATAGTATTGTAGGTGTAGGATAGAGTTCATGAAAAGTCTTTTGTCACCGTGGCTTTATAATATGCTAACTGGAGATGAAATTGTACATTTATGGTTGTTTTCCCAGATAGTTTACCATGTCTGATGGTCAGCTTGGAAGAACTGTTCCCCAACCACGATCTGTTTATCTGACAATTTTGTGGTGATGAAGGAATTGCCAAACACACAGGAAATGCAGTATCTGCTACTGACCTTGTGGTCTTTGGTTTGCTGGACTTGTGCCACAAATGATTATGGCGTTGGTGTCATGGGCTGGTTGTAGTGTTGTTATTGAAAAAGATAGTTCTTGCTTGTTATTATAAGTCTTGTGCTGTTTTCTGTGCTTCCCTTTGGCTCTGCCAGTTCTGATCCATCTGCTGCTTTTCTGGGTCAAGAAGACATCAAATGGATGGAAAGCAGCATGAAAACCCTTTCACCAGTGCTTCAGTGTGTCTCTTTTGTGGTAAAGGCAGAAATGGGAGCATTTATTGTAATAAAGAATAGTATGTGTGGCCATCTGAATGGGGAAAGATGGAGTGTGATGAAGGAAGAGCTGAAAGAGGAGAAAAAAGATGTGGTATCTTTAGTAGCCAGGTTGCTTTTCCAGCAGGATTGCATGGCTTTACAGTTAGAAAGGGTCTGGAAGCTAAACTTAAAACTACCACCCTTAACCTTAACCACTGACTTTCTACATGGCCTTAAAACTTGCCTAGGTGAAGTAGGTACTGCCTCTACCACATTGATAATGTTAGTCTGTGAAGGGTCCCTTTATACAAAAATGAGAGGAGCTGCTTTTGTGTATTCTTACATAGCAATTTATAGTAATAAAAATAAATAAAACAAAAGGTAGTATTATGTGCTCCATAGTTTTTTTTTTTTTAAATAAAAATAAGAAAATATGTTCTGTCTTCCAGGTCGTTCTCTCTCTGGAACATGGGCTGTGGGCCCCAAATCTTCATTTCAGTGACCCAAATCCAGATATTCCTGCTTTACACAATGGCTCCTTAAAGGTGGTTTGTGAACCAACACCAATAAAAGGTGGCTTAGTCAGCATCAATTCTTTTGGCTTTGGAGGTTCTAACGTTCATGTCATTCTGAAGCCAAATGAGAAGAAACATCAGCCTCCAGAGACTTGTAACTTGCCAAGACTGGTTCAAGTTTGTGGCAGAACTCAGGAAGCTGTAGAAATACTAATTCAAGAGAGCAAAAAACATAGAGGATGCAGTCCATTTTTACGCCTGCTCAGTGATATCTCTGCAATTCCTGTATCCCTCATGCCCTACAGGGGCTACACCCTAGTTGGCACTGAGAGTGACATCGAAGAGGTTCAGCAAGTTCAAGCGTCTGGTAGACCACTCTGGTACATCTGCTCAGGTAGGTCCACAGCAGCGTCCAGGCTTCTGCATTCTTCTATAGAAATGAAGCTTGAATAGTTGGATCTTGTGCACTAATGTTTTTTCCACTCTCCAGAATGAGGAACTGTCATGCAGACCCACGGTATGTGTAGGAGAATCATGTTTCCTGTGTTTTATCTAATCCTTCCAATTTATCTATCTTTTGATGACAGCAAAGTCCAGAGAACAAAAAAGCGGTGCCTAATTTAGAGGGTGTTAGGTATGTGCAATGATTTGTCCTTAGATAGGATTCTTTCACTTCTAAAGCAAGCATGTGATGTCCACTCCTATTATATAGAGCATTACAAAAGCACATTTTCTTGCTTATCTTGCAGGCATGGGAACCCAGTGGAAAGGTATGGGCCTGAGTCTTATGAAATTGGATGTGTTTCGCCAGTCTATAATACGCTCAGATGAGGCTTTGAAGAACACAGGACTGAAGGTCTCAGACCTGCTTCTGCAAGCAGATGACAATACTTTTGATGAGACTGTCAATGCATTTGTTGGAGTAGCTGCTGTTCAGGTTAGTTGCAGTTAGATTTCAGTTAGTTTTGGGCCCAGCCCTTTGCAAGATGCTTTCAGGAATGTTGATCTAAACTGATCTGTGTGTGTGTGTGTATGTGTGTGTGTAATGTTGGGTAGTTTCTCTAAGATACTAAGGAACATATGAAGTTTCGTGTAAATGTTTCTGCCAAGAAACAAAGTTCTATAGAATGCCTTCTAAAATCTGTTCTGAAAAAGAACAAAATGATGTTAAATGAAGTCTCTAATTCTGGAAGAGTATCAAAGCAGGATTTGTTGTCTATTAAAGAAAACTAGAAACAGAGTTTTTAAAGTGATCTGGAAAGCTGGACTTGGCTCTTGCTTTATACAGACGCTCTTAGAATCATAGATTGGCTTGGGTTGGAAGCGATCTTAAAGATCATCTAATTCCAACCCCCTTGCCATAGGCAGGGATGCCACCCACTAGATCAGGTTGGCCAAGGCCACACCCAACCTGGCCTTGAATACCTCCACGGACGGGACATCCACAACTTCTCTGGGCAACCTATTCCAGTGCCTCACTACCCTTACCGAGAAGAATTTCTTTGTAATGTCTAATCTAAATCTATCCTCTTTTAGTTTAAGACCATTCCCCCTTGTCCTATCATTATCCACCCGAGTAAAGAGTACCTCTCCATCCTTTTTATAAGATCCCTTTAAGTATTGAAAAGCCACAACAAGGTCTCCCTGGAGCCTTCTCTTCTCCAGGCTCAACATCCCCAGCTCTCTCAGCCTTTCCTCATAGGAGAGGTGCTCCAGCCCTTTGATCATTTTTGTAGTCCTTCTCTGGACTCGCTTTAACAGGTCCACATCTTTATTGTGCTTGATGCACAAAGGTGCAGTACTCCAGGTGAGGCCTTATGAGGGCAGAGTAGAGGGGGACTATCACCTCCTGATTATGCCTCTCTTGATGCAGCCCAAGGCACAGTTGGCCTTCTAGGCTGCAAGCACACACTGCTGGCTCATGTCAAGCTCTTGGTAACCTCCTGTTTTTGGAGATAACTTCCTAGTATAAAGGTGCATAGTGGAGAGGCGCAAACAATACTGGAGACACGATGATTCTTGACATGCTTTGAAATGAGGCTGAAGCTGCTGTTATGTTTAAAAAAAAAAAAAAAAAGGGCAAGAAGAAAGTCTGTACAAAAAAGTAATCTTGAAATGCACTCAGCGCCGTTGTGTGCCTTTGAGTCCTTATACCTCCTTACTCTGGCATGGAATCATTAATTCTGCTTTTCCTTGCAGATTGCCCAAATTGATGTGCTGAAGGCTGCAGGTCTGCAACCTGATGGGATTTTGGGCCACTCAGTGGGAGAAGTAGCTTGTGGCTATGCAGATAATTCCTTAAGTCATGAAGAAGCCATTCTTGCTGCTTATTGGCGGGGGCGATGTGTTAAAGAGGCCAAATTGCCACCAGGAGGAATGGCTGCTGTTGGTAGGTGTCCGCTTAGCAAAAGAGTGATAGAAGAAAGTGCATCTGATCTCTGCTGTATGGCATCAACATAAAACTGGGCTCTGAAATGTGTTTGTGATAGCAATCAGTTCCCTAAAAGTTTGGGTACTGTTGCCTCTTCTTTTCTTCTGATGAAGAACAGGTTATAAAATATTGAAGTTGATACAATGGTAGTAATCTCTGACCTGTAATACAGAAGAGTTTTGGTCATCGTTCCAAAACGAAGTGGAAATAGAGAGATTTATTGACAGGTGACAAATGACAGAGTCCCAGTAATCACCTTGAAAAGAGATGTGAAAAACATAAGGCACTGTGTTTTTTCTCTTTACTCTTTTTAAAAAACAGTATTTCTGAAGTATGCAAGGATGAGACATGAAGTCACTGTTATGTAGTGGGCAGCTGGCTAGCAGAACTTAGTGCCACTAGCACATGCTTGTGCCTACTAGTACTTAGGAAGGAGCTTTCTCCCAGTCCAGCACTGCTCAGCGTTTCTGTCAATTGTAAGTTTTGTTCAAAACTGGGTGAAGTTTTGAGCTTTGAACCCAGCAGTTTGTCTTCAGTGGCTTCGTGGTAATTTATATGTTTAAAAATAACATGACTATTGATAGCATGATTGTTTTTCTGTTTCTTATGATTGGACACAGTGGTTGATTAAAAATGGTGAAACGCTTCAGAGAAAAGCTGTTGCAGGTCTAATGCAATGAGTTTGATGACTGGGTCTTATAAACCTACACTTCGTATTTTAACCAATGCTATAAAGTACTATCTACCTAATTGAGCATTTTTTCTGCTTGATATTAATTACGTGACACCTTATCACAGAACTTAGCTTAGAGTGATGCATATAATGTTTTTCATAATCTGATTTTGAGTTTAAGCTTTTACTGTGACTTGTATCCATGTAATATGTGCTCAATATGACAGTGACAAATGAAGTGTTAAAGCCATGAGATAAACATCCATTGATTTTGCAGAATCACTTTTGGGCAGAGGGGGGATGTCTGTGATCTTTCTAGGAATCCATTACAGTTTCGTAAAATGCTGAATTAAGTGCAGTGATTGCATGCTTAAATGGGGAGGATTGCCTCCCATCATGAGGCTTACTTCTCAAAACACGTGTTGTCCTGAACTCTTCCTCCTGCAGGTCTGACATGGGAGGAATGTAAGCAGCGCTGTCCTCCAAATGTGGTACCAGCCTGCCACAACTCTGAAGATACCGTCACTGTTTCGGGGCCTCTGGTAAGGAAAGAACTGACATGGAGCATGCCAGATCTGTGACTGGAACCTGTGAAGTTCTAGTTTGAAGAAAATGTGAAGCTACGCTGCTTGAAAAGAAAAGCACCCCTCCTGGTGGGAGGGGACATGGTGTTCTTTATGAGTTCAAACACTCAAAAGTTCTCTCAGAGGAATTGTAAGCTAGTAATGACACATTTCTTATGCTGAATACTCTTATAGCCATGGGTATAATGAGTGATGAATGATAATACTGAGAATGACAATAACCTCATAACAGATATGGCTCCCCTTAAGTGGCAAGTGATAAAGGGCATGGGGGGAGTACAGTGCTTCAAACACTTCCCAAATATGTTGGGAGCTGTTAGTTTTAGTTCTCTTTTATTCCTCTTCTCAGGACTCTCTGAACGAGTTTGTAGCCAAACTGAAAAAGGATGGTGTGTTTGCAAAGGAGGTGCGCAGTGCCGGAGTTGCATTTCATTCCTATTATATGGCATCTATTGCACCAGCGCTGCTAAGTGCTCTGAAAAAGGTAATGTTACTGAGTTATGGTGTGCATGAGTTGTGATGGGGCACCTGGATTTGAGCATCAGTGATATTAAGCTAAGAGGGTTCCATCCTTTAAGAGGGGAAGTCTCTTAAAGAGTACGTAGACATCTGTAAGGTTTGAAGTCCTATCACATTAAGCAGAAGGATGACCTCAGCAATCAAGATAAGGAAAATGTCCCACAAAAAAGCGGGCAAGGGCTTCTTGCTTTTGCCTGTCTTGCTCTCATCTATGACCTGTAACTCTTCCTCCTGTCCCTCTTCCTTGTCTTTCTGCAGGTCATTCCACACCCTAAACCTCGTTCAGCACGATGGATCAGTACATCTATCCCTGAATCTCAGTGGCAAAGTGATCTGGCTAGGAATTCCTCTGCAGAGTATTATGTGAACAACCTAGTGAGTCCCGTGCTGTTCCATGAAGGCCTGAAGCATATTCCAGAGAATGCTGTTGTAGTGGAGATTGCTCCACATGCTCTTTTACAGGTATTTTGTTTGATTATGTCAGCGTGGTAGTATATCTCAAAATGTTCCTGCAGGAAGGAAATTGAATGTCTGAAAATTAGGGAATAGTGCTTTTTTTTTTTTCTTTTCGCTTTTTCCCTCCCATTCTGAGAATACTATCTTGCTCGAGTACTTTCAATTCTCTCCCAGTTTTAAGAAATTTTGGTTTTGTGTTAAATAAATAAATAAAAATCCCAACATACTACAACTTCCCTAGCCATGCGTTCATGTTGTGGCCTTTATTCATTGTCTTACATTTCAGATAGCTGATAGGTAGCTCTCCAAACTGCAGTGAGTAAGAAAATTGTTTGGACCTAATAGGGCACGTGTGTATGAAGCAGGGCAGGGAGGAGAAATTCAAGACTAACAGGGCTTTTGTGTGGAAAATCTGGTATCGCCATCTGTACTTTCATGTTCTTGTATTGGAAAGTGGTAGTTGGTAGTGGTGTTTCTTTCTCCCCTATTCTCCTTTTCAGTTTTTAAAAGCTAGTTCAGTCGATACTGTTCTCTCTCACTTCATTTGCGGACTTGGATAATCAAACTTACATAGCCGTAGAAATTCAAGGAGAAAAGAAAACACAATGCCACACTAACATGACTGGCTAAAGTAATACAGTATGCAGTGTTGCATCTCTTACAGATATTAAGTATGTCTACATCATGTTAATTTTTCAAAGAAGTAAGATCTGAGTTATTACTCTCAAAAATACCTTTATGCTAATATTAAGATGCATGCTTTTAGGTATTCTCCATTATTTTGTGGGGCTTTGAATTATGTGGTGTCCATTCCTCCTATCCTTTCTCCTCACCCTCAATGTGAGCTGAAAATAGACAGCACTTCAAATGGAACTTATAAAAAACAGAATGTCCAAGCATTAACCATCTTTAATGAATGGGATTTGAGGAGGTTTTCCCCCCAGCCTCTGCTAGGTAACTTTGTCCTATGTGATCAAAGTAGAAAGCCAGAGTGTGCCTTTGGATTCCTGAAGTGTAGTCTCTCCTTTGTGTTCCCCTACCTTCCAGGGAATTTGAGTATCATTATACTGAAGCAAAACGTTGCTTCACATATCTACATTATTTGAGAGGGTGCTAATGAGGTGATTATAGGTAAATGCAAATTTGTATGGCATCAAATGCTTTCATCAGCTTCCAAAAAAAGACTTGGATATCTATAATACCAGGCATACACAAAATGTCTTCTATCATCTATTTCAGAACACTACTAAAAATGTTTTCTATTTCTAAGATACTGCTAGATGAGTATTCTGACCTTCCTGAGAGTTAGATGAAAATTGAATCCTTTTTCCTTACTCTTTGAGAAGCCTTACCCGAGGAGTGGGTTACAACTCAGAAAACTGCATTTAGTTGCCTTGTATAGGTTTATGTAGTGACTTAATAAGCGTGCTGTGAAGCCTGCGGTTTGAGTATAAGTGTACAGTTGATACCTTTTTTCCCCCCCTTTGTACCCTTTTGAAGTTGTAGAATCATAGAATGGTTTGGGTTGGAAGGAGCCTAAAAGATCATCTAGTTTCACTCCCCATTGCTGTGGGCAGGGACACCTTCCGCAAGACCAGGTTGCTCAAAGTCCCATCCAACCTAGCCTTGGACACTTCCAGAAAGCAGGTATCTGCAGCTTCTCTGGACAGCATGTTCCAGTGCCTCACCACCGTCATAGTGAAGAATATCTTCCTCCTCCTATCTATTCTACACTCTTTTAGTTTAAAGCCATTACCCCATGTTCTATCACTATGCTCCCTAATAGAGTCCCTCCCCAAATACGATGTGAAAGAAAGCATAGTTCTTAACCAGACCAAGTATTCCCTTCTCAGTGATACCTAGATACTAAAATTTTTAAGTAGAGTTGAGGAAAATACCATTCACAGTATGGTCATGGTAATAGTAGTTCTTGTAGGTTTCGCAAGGTAAAAATTGGAAGTAGCTCTTTTAGGAACTTTAGGACTTTTCTTTGGAATGGTAGTGCGGTAGTACCAGTAAGCATTGTCCTTCGAGGCTAAGTAGTCTGAGACCACAGGAGCTTTTTGTTTTCATAAACTTTTTTCACCCCCCATAATTATCAGATCTTTATTCCCTTTTTCCCATCCCATAAGAATTGGTCATTGTGAATTAGCCCCTTAGCAGAGAATGCAGTACATGAGGTACACTAGGTTGTGCTTGTCTCACAAGATCAATTCTGTAGTCTTGTGCTTGTCCCACAAGTCTCAAGAGCTGGTCCTTTTTATTTGCTCCGTGGCACGCAAAATGAGACAAATCTTAAGAAGATCCATTTATGAATCAAGTTTTATAGTTGTACAGTGCTTCTGAGTTCCAATCCAGTATATATTTTTTATGTATATTAGTTTTATTTGCGCTTTGAAAGTGCGACTTGAAGGGAGAATCAGAGCAGAACTATTTAGACATGTAATTTTCTCGAAAAAGATTTTTTACTTAATATTAAAATCACTGTACCGTTTTGGAATCTAATGCAAGTGACTAATGATTTCATCAGCTGGGTTTGAGAGTGTTGTTTTTCTCTTCCTTCCTCCTTCTCCCACTTAAAGACTGTAGACCAAATTAAAGAACAGATCAAATTTGGGTCAGATGTTCAAGGTTGGGTTTTTGATTTAATAGCAGTTGTTTGGAAAATGCTCTAGGAAGCTACAGACTGAAAAAGGCTGATCCTGGGAGCAAGAGCTTAAGGAGGGGTGGCGCACAAGTGGGAGGCTCAAGGGGGTGATCTTGCAGTTCTTGAAGTGTAGCTGTTGATTTCACAGGGCAATTTGCCTGGGAAGGGGAGATGTGTGATTTGACAGAATTTCATGAATATTACATATATTCTTCCTTACAAGACGTGCAGCTTCCTGGGTGGCTGGAAGGGTATTGTGCTGTGCTGCTTCTAGCCTGTTAAAATGTGCACGTTCTAGCACCTGGCACAGGTGCAGAAGCAGTTTGACAAAACAGTTTCTTTGTAGTGTGTGGAAGGGAGGGAAAATCAGAGGCAAAATAGTTAGTAATACTTTCCACCAGTGATTTCTGAACTCTACTTGACCAGGCTATCTTGAGGAGAAGTTTGAAACCATCATGCACTATTCTACCTTTGATGAAGAAGGACCAGAAGAATAACTTGGAGTTCTTCCTAACACAGACTGGAAAGATTCATTTAACTGGGTAAGGAGACTAAGGGATCAAGGGTGAGTGGGGTGTCAGTTAGGAGAGAATTCAAGCCTCTTCTCTAGTATGCGTGTCTTCACCATGATTGAAATACTCCTTCAACAAACTTGGGAAAAATGGGATTTACACCTATGCTTTACATATTTTATATGCTCACTTAGGAAACATTTCCGCAGGTTAGAGATTGCTTGGGCTGGGGAGGTGCTTTTCAAAGAGAAGGAATCCGTTTCCAGAGGCCTAGGAACCTGCAACTGGCTCATAGACAGTAAACTTTCTATCTCATAGACTGTTAGAATTAACAAATTTGGCTACAGTAAATGTTCATGGAACCCCTGGAGAAGTCTCAGACATGGAGCCCAGGAACAGTTACTATATGACCTTTAAGTATTATGGTCAATTTTCTTTTTTTTTTTCTTTCTTTTTTTTTTCTTTTTTCCCTCCAATTGTCTTGATCCTTTTTGTCTTCCTAGGATAAATGTTCTTGGAAACAACTTGTTCCCATCTGTGGAATACCCTGTCCCTGTGGGAACACCCCTTATTTCTCCATATATCAAATGGGACCACAGCCAGGACTGGGATGTTCCAAAAGCTGAAGACTTCCCATCAGGTTCCAAAGGCTCTGCATCTGCTTCAGTCTACAATATTGGTATGTTTGTCAGTTGGTTTTGTTTGTTTTCCTACTTTACCTCTGCATTTTTTATAAAACTAGGAAAAGAATACTCAAAGCACAGCACCTTGAAGTCATCTTCTGAAGCTTCATATATTTTTATTTATTCGTTTTCAGAGAGACTGGACCTACTTCTGAAATGAGGTTAAAGAATATGAACAGAGGAGGAAATTGTCTTGATTCAGACTGACAACAGTCTTAAGATTGGCATGTTGCCAATCGGGATTGCTGGGGAAAACACTAGATCCTCTTAAAGAAATTTAGGGCAAAAGATCTCTTTATTTGTGAGTTTTTATTATTTTTATTCTGCTCTTTATTCTTTCACAGATGTGAGTCCTGACTCTCCTGACCATTACCTGGTTGGTCATTGCATTGATGGCAGAATCCTGTACCCAGCAACTGGGTACCTTGTGCTGGCTTGGCGATCTCTGGCACAGTCTCTTGGCATGGCCATGGAGCAAACAGCCGTTATGTTTGAAGAAGTTACAATTCATCAGGCAACTATCCTTCCCAAAAAGGGTAAGTGAGTGGTATTGTCACAACTGCAACAATTAAAGGAGCGTAAGGAAAAAAATGCAAAGGAAAAGTGAAGAGGAACTGGGGGGGGGGGAGGGGGCAGGTAGAAGGATTGGGAGTGCAACATGATGGTATGAAATTACTCATTGTTCAGTCAAGTAACACATACAGTCACCTTTACTCCATGTTGTATGGAGTGAGTCTGGAAATGATGCTGGAGAATGGAGGCAGTAAATGACCTTGCAGCCCTGTCTTCCTCAATGTTTCTTGCAGGATCAGTGCAGTTGGAAGTTCGAATCATGCCTGCTTCCCACTGCTTTGAAGTGTCAGGGAACGGGAATTTGGCTGTGAGTGGTAAGTGAATGAAGTGTGTGTGCATGCCCTGGCCTACTCAAATCCATTATGCATAAACACTGATGATTCTTATTCTTGCCACTGTGCCCATCAGGGAAGATTAGCCTCCTAGAAAACGATGCTCTGAAGAACTTTCATAACCAGCTAGCTGCCTTTCAGACTCATTTAGACACAAGCTCAAAGTCTGGCCTCTTGAAGGAAGACGTTTACCAAGAGCTGCATCTTCGTGGATATAATTATGGACCAACTTTCCAGGGTGTTCTGGAATGCAACGGTGAAGGTGAATTTACTTTCTATAGAAGAATGATGAACATGGTTACTGTAATGATGAATATTTGATCTTTTAGTTCAATTTGTATTAATGGTCCACTTGACTATGCTTTGTGGAGTAATTATACTTTTTAGTGTGGTAACAGAGAACAACTAAGTGTTCTAACAGGGCACTGGGAAAGCTGTTATCTCCAGTGCAGAACTGATTACTGGAGTTTACAGGGGAAGCTGGGTGCATACAACAGACTTTGTAGTTAAGTAACGACTTCCCACATCTGCTGAATGGCACAATTACGCTGAGGTTTCCACTCTCTCTTCTTCTGCAGCAAGTGCAGGGAAAGTTCTGTGGAATGGAAACTGGGTGACCTTCCTTGACACCTTGCTGCACATGATAGTCTTAGCTGAGACTGGGCGCAGTCTACGCTTACCCACCAGGATTCGCTCAGTGTATATTGACCCAGTGCTGCATCCAGAGCATGTGTGCCAATACCAGGACAATGTAGAAGGTAATGTCTTTTGTGCTTGGGCTTTTACAAGTTCCTTTGAGTGCTGTGTGTGTGAATGTTTGACTTTTTTAGAAGTAGGATGGACTTTAGGGGCCGTCTTACTCTCCAAGTTATTCTAGAGCTCCCTTTGTAACGGTCTGATATAGCACTCACTGTTCATCTGGTCACCTTGAAGAAAATGCTTATAGAGTTTGGTTCAAGCTTATGTTTGTTTCTTGTCTTTCAGCTTTAGATGTTGTTGTTGACCACTGTCTTAACAGCCTCAAAGCAGGAGGTGTTCAGATTAATGGTCTTCATGCTTCTGTGGCACCACGACGACAACAGGAACGAATCCCTCCCACCCTGGAAAAATTCTGCTTTGTTCCCTATAATGAGAGTAACTGTTTGTCTTCCAGTGCCCAGCTTCATGCCTATCTGGAGCACTGCAAAGGTAGAGTGGGGTTGGTTCGTTTTCACACTAGGGGAATCTTCCAGCTTGCCAGAACTGAAAGAAACTGTTCATACTACTTCAATCCTTAGAGCAATTAAGAAATTAAGTGTTGGTCTCTGTACAAGACTTCAGCAGGAGTCCTATGTCTGTACTCGTGTTAGAAGCTAAAAACTACTTTTGCCTGAGGTACCTCTAGAATGCAAGTAGGAATAAAGCCAGCAGGCGGGGGCATCTACACTTCTTTAACGGGCAATGTGTCAAATAGCACAACCTTTCCTGTAAGCAGAGAGGCAGAAATCAGCTGCTTCTTGGAGAAATCCAGTCTGCTTACTTCAAAAACTGGTAAGAAAGCCTACTTCGTTGAGTCTTTGGCTTTCTTAGTTTGCTTTGTTTTGTTATTCCTCTGAACTGCCAAGATGGGGAAGGTGACATGTCTGTTCCCATTTATTTGTGGGCATAAGAGCCTACCCAAGGAGGAAAAGTGTTTTAGTGAGATATGCTAAAGAAAGTTTACGTTTGCCACAAGAATAGAATAAAAGCAGCTTAGACCGTTGTGAAACCAGTAGCCTAGTTTAATGCTCTCTGGCTGGGGAGACATCATCTGTGCCCAGCTCCTTGCCTTCTTGTCTCTCTATCAAAGGAGGCAGGGAGGAATTGAGTGCAGGTTTTCTTTATTTTGGGTTTGTGGGTTGTTTTTTGAGGTCTTTGCTATACCTTGAGATGTCATTTTTGGTATTCTATGTTGGTAAAGTGACTTCATGCTCATCCTTTGATTAGGCAATAAGTTTTAAAGATTTTATTTCCTTTTTTTTTTTTTTCTTCAGTATATCTTTCTATCCAGATACTTTCGCCAAAGTTTTTATCTGTAGTGGGATTTTTTTTTTGTTAGCACTGTTGCTGATCTCAGTCAAAATCAGCTATTTTCCATTCAGTTGTAAAGCAAAAACTCTTCTACTCACTTTTGTATTTGTCGCAAAAAATACAACTTTCCACCTCGACTCTCTAAAGCTCTTATCAATCACAGATTTTCTGTTAGTTGCCCTCTTTTAGTTGGAGCCTTACCCTGGGTAGTCTTGGTGGTTTAGATTGTCTTGGCACAAACCTTACTTGTTTTGAGGCTGCAGCTACTGTATGATCTGTAATTATGGGAAAGCACAGAATAATGCACTGTGTCTTTGTAGCTAGGCTGATGATACAAGACTATGACTTGATCAGTGGTGATCACCTGGTATAGCAAATGGGGGAGGGGACATTCTCTTCAGAAAGAGGAAAAGAAAAATCTTTGGAAAATCTGACTCCTCCTTGCATTTCTTCTTCTACTCCACAGGTCTGATCAAGAACTTACAGGCTAAAGTGGCTGTGCATGGTGTCAAATTAGTCATCCACGGCCTAGAAACTGCAGGAGCTGCTGCAGGGTCCTCACCCATGCAGAAGGGTCTTCAGCATATCCTTGCTGAAATCTGCCGTCTGGAACTGAATGGAAACCTACATTCTGAGCTGGAACAGATCGTGACTCAAGAGAAAATGCACTTCCAGGATGACCCTCTTCTCAGTGGCTTGCTAGATTCTTCAGAGTTGAAGACTTGCCTGGATGTGGCATTGGAGAACATGACCAGTCACAGGATGAAGATAGTGGAGGTTAGCTGGAAGCCTGGGATGGAATCATAGCTCGCGTTTCCATGCCTCCCAATAACCTGATCACATACTTCTATTATTTCAGTTACAATTCTGAATATTATTCATTTTTCAGCTTGGTTTTCCATTTCCAATTCCTTTCTTTTCTAACAGGCTCTTGCAGGAAATGGACATCTGTTCTCTCGTGTCACGAGTATTCTGAATACTCAGCCCTTATTGCAGCTGGACTACATTGCCACTGATTGCACCCTTGAAGCTCTTTCAGCTAACGAAACAGAGCTACAGGATGATGGAATTTCCTTTAGCCAGTGGGATCCGTCTAACCCTCCTTTTGGAAACCTGACCAATGCTGACCTGGTGGTATACAACTGTTCAACAAATGTTCTAGGGAACACCACTAAAATTGTCTCTAATTTGGCAGCTGCAGCGAAAGAAGGAGGGTTTGTTTTGCTACACACCCTTCTTCAAGGAGAAACTCTTGGAGAAATTGTCAGCTTCCTTACAAGCCCAGACCTACAGCAGAAGCACAGCTTCCTGTCTCAGGTAAACATCCTGGAAGGACAAATGTTTTCTCGGTGGTTAGTCTGAAGTTTGCTGCTTGCATACTTCCTTGTGATGAATGTTGAGGAGATGTTGCTTTCCATTGAGGCTCTCTGTAAGAATATATTTAAGGAATACTACTTCAGAAGAAAAGAGTTGTCAATTGCCACAGATTAGATTGGAAGAGTAAACAGCAAATTCAATCAGGAACGCCTTTCTTAATGCATTAAAAAATAGTCATTGTCATGCATATATCTATATAATCCCTAGGAATACACTGGCCAGGACAACTCAGTTATAGCTAAAATAACATGATGCATTGTTGGGTTAGAGGGTACAGCTTTTTCACTGTAGGATCCTAAAAGGCTTCAGTGTCAGAATATCATTCCTCCAGCTCTAATATCAAAAGGAAGTGAGACTTTACATAATAGTTAAGCACGCGCTTGCAGCCCAGAAGGCCAACTATGTCCTGGGCTGCATTAAAAAAGGGGTGGCCAGCAGGGAGAGGGAGGTGATTGTCCCCTTCTACTCTGCTCTTGTGAGACCCCACCTGGAATACTGTGTGCAGGCCTGGGGCCCCCAGCACACGAAGGATGTGGAGCTCTTGGAACGAGTCCAAAGGAGGGCCACTAAGATGATCAGAGGGCTGGAGCAGCTCTCCTCTGAAGAAAGGTTGAGGGAAGCTTGTTTAGCTTGGAGAAGAGAAGGCTCCAGGGAGACCTCATTGCAGCATTCCAGTACTTGAAGGGAGCGTATAAACAGGAGGGGGAACTGCCCAGTGCTTCTATCTATCTAGAACATTATGCAAGGCCTCTTGTCCCTCAGGGGAGTCAACAGCACTTCCCAGTTTAGTATCATCAGTAAACTTGCCGAGGATGCATTCAACCATTCAACTCCTGGATCCAAATTGCTGATGAAAATGCTGAACAGAACTGGCCCTGGAATCGAGCCCTGGGGAACACCACTATTGACCAGCGGCCAGCCAGATGTAGCCCCACTCACTACAATATGGAGGCAAGAATGGGTCTTAGAGTTCTTACAATGTCCCTGTCCAGAAAACTTTTCATAGTCCTTGATATCACATATCACACTGTCAAAACGTCCTGCTGTTTTATATAGCCTGTAGTCGTCTTTATTTCATTAAAATTGTAGAGCCTCAGTGTTCCTGCATGTGTCACGCATGCGTTTTCGTTCTCTTGTTTTTCTGAAGTGTTGTTTCAATATAATTTAAGCATATAGGTGCTCCTTCCCTGCTACAAGTTTGTTGCTTCCAGGCTTCTCCCTCCCCTATCACAGGATTGAAGAATTTAGGTGATTTGTGTGTTTTTTTGTGCTTCCTCTGTCCCACTTTTTCTATTGCAGATAGGGCTTACACAACCTAGATTAGTAATATATAAACTCAGTGTTTTCCCTTTCTGTTATTTTCTCTGCTGGAATTTGTACATTCTTTTTGTCCCTGAAGATCTGCCTTTCTTAGACTGCTGAAATTAAATTTTAGGCACATTCAAATCCTATATGGGATTTTCCAGCATGGTTACTGCTCTGTTTTTTGCATATCTCATAGTGTAGTAAGACAAGTTGCCTAACCAGGGCTTTGAGGTACTTGTACTACTGCATTCAGAAGATATTTTAGGGAAGAAGGAATAGTCTAGACATGGATAAAATACTGCTATGTTAAACAAATATGTATTTGTACTGAGACAGTACAGAGCTAACACCAAAATTTCCAGCAAAAGCAAGAAAATGGTGGACAGGGCCTATTGTTCCCAGTGAGGCAGTCTTCAGGGAGACTCAGCAAGGTGGTTTGTAGTTTTAATTGATTTAAAAGAAACATCACAAACTTTAATTGTTGTTGTATGTGATTTGACAGGCACAATGGGAAGGCTTATTCAGCAAGGCCTCACTGAAGCTGATTGCAATGAAGAGATCTTTCTTTGGCTCAGTTATTTTCCTGTGTCGCCGGCAATCCCCTGCCAAAACACCCATTTTTCTCCCAATAGATGAGACCCATTATAAGTGGGTTGAGTCCTTAAAGGTGAGAATTCCTGTGTTTTGGATATTTGGCTTTCCAAATCATTACACTTTCTTAATGAGATATTTAGCAGTATTGGGGTTGCGGGGGGAGAAAAAGAGTATGTATTTGTTCAATTGCTTTTCTTAAAGTACAACTTATTCATGTCTGCCTTAAGGATACAAGGGGTGTTTCCTTTCTGAGGTTCCTGGCAAAACAGTCTGGGGTTTGTCTTGTAGGAGATCTTGGCCGACCAATCGGAGCAGCCTGTGTGGTTGACTGCCACCAGTTGTGGGAACTCAGGAATTTTGGGCATGGTGAACTGTCTCCGCCTGGAAGCAGAAGGCCACAGAATCAGGTACAAAAGCATGCCCTTGAGTCACAGTTGGAGAAGAGATGTTTTTCTCTTAGATTCTTTTCAGTCTTACACCAAAACAAACATAATGACAACTCTTGGCTTCTAGGTGTGTGTTCGTTTCCAACTTGAACCCTTCATCGGCTGTCCCATCCATTAGTCTTTCTTCTCTGGAGATGCAAGAGATTGTTCAGAGAGATCTGGTGATGAATGTATATCGCGATGGAAAGTGGGGCTCCTTCAGGCATCTCCCATTGCAGCAAGGTAACTGCTTTGAGGCTTAAGGATCACTTGCAGGGCTTAAAAGAATAGAATATGAATCGACTTTCATAGACTATGAGTAGCTATTGTTCCCACATTTTTATTATTATTTAATAAGTGGATAATTTGAAATACTTCCGTTCCAGCTCAGACTGAGTAGTAGCATGTTCTGGTACCAGGAAGAGGGATAAGGTATTTAGGGTATGGGCAGAATTGCAGGGTAAGTAAGAGCTTTGTGTGGAGGGCAAATAGAGGAGAAGGCAGCAATTACACATGGAGTTTACTCACTCTGGAAAGTGTGTCCCTGTGTTAATGTGTATAAAGTTAATCTGTTCTTCCTTCTGCAGGACAACCTCAGGAGTTGACAGAATATGCCTATGTCAATGCGTTGACTCGTGGAGATCTCTCATCCCTTCATTGGATTGTTTCCCCACTTCAGCACTTCTACACAACTAATCCAGATGTTCAGCTCTGTAAAGTCTATTATGCATCTCTTAATTTCCGGGACATTATGCTGGCCACAGGAAAGCTTTCTCCAGATGCTATCCCTGGTAAGCTAAAATTACACTAAAAGAAAAATCATTCATATATTACTATGATATAATTTATTCACATAACTTCATTAATTTTATTTATGCAATGGATAAAGTATGTATCAGCTTTTGTTTAGCAAGAAAGTACACTTTTGAAAAGGAAGTATAGCCATACTTCAGGACTATGCACCTAAAACTTGCAAGTTCTACTTCCACTTATAGCCCCATTTTTCACATGGCAGAATTGTTAAAAAGCTATGAAGGAAACATTATTAGCCCCATTGCATAGATACCAAGCATGAGGTGAAATGTTGGAGGTTCCAGAGATGGGCAAGGTACATACCAAGGTGAGAATGTTGAAGTTTCATGCTGCCATGCTACTGGACATGTTTTGCTTTTAGGGGAGAATAATGCAAGGTGAAGTATCTGCTGTCTATGAAATGTAGATTATCATCTATCTTGGTAGGGAGTTAAGGATTAATGTAATGTCTGTGAAATGGTTTTGAAGCTTCATTTAAACAAAGTAAAAAGTATGTTTGGAGACTTTTATGAGTGACTTTGACTAGGGCTGTGTTTTCCTTCGTGACTGAGATTAGTCTCTTCCTAAAGTGTGTGTTCACAGAAACAAAGGTTTAGCAGTAAACCTGTTTTCTCTGTGATCACCCTTTCTAGTTTACGGATCATTCTTTTTTAAAAAGCAAAAAAAGTGTCATTGAAACAGGACGTTTCAATGAAACTTCTCAGATGCAAGCTGGAAACTAAAGCAATACGATCAAGGACAGAGAGTAAAATTTAATGAGACCAAGTCGTTTTCTGCTATTCTTGCTCTTAAGAATGAGAGATTAACTGTGGTGGCTTATGTACTGTGTACATAATAGACAAATCTTAGCATTTTTTCTGTCTCTAGGGTTCCAGCTTTCAAGGACTACTATTTCAGTAAATTCTCTGCCAAAAGATTTTAGAAGAGAAGTTTTCCTTTGTAAAAGATGTTTACCTTCTTTCAGGTAACTGGGCTTCACAGCAGTGCATGCTAGGCATGGAGTTCTCAGGACGGGACCTGGCTGGAAGAAGGGTGATGGGATTGCTGCCAGCAAAAGGGCTGGCTACAGTGGTAGACTGTGACAAGAGGTTTCTATGGGAAGTCCCTAAAAACTGGTATGGCATCTTCTGTTTTCTGTTTCATGTACGTGGGTAAGATTTGCCTTGCTGCCTGAGGCTGATGACAACCCTGATCTGACTACAGGACTGCATAATGGGTAGATTCTACTCTGGGAAATGATAATAGAGCTATAGTCTCCCAAGTAGGATTTGGCACAGTCATCTGATTCACTGCAGGAGCTGAGCACTGTGGGTTTTTTGTTTGTTTGTTTTTGTTTCGTTTTTCTACAGTGGCTTGTACTATTTTTCATCTCTTTGTTGGGCTTTTGGCTCCTTGTGTTTTGGTATATGCAAAGATTTTTGGTGTGGATTGTGTTACTGGTGAGTTACTGAGATACTTCCATAGAAGAATAAAGCCCTTAGCTGTGCTTGGCCACTGTGGTAATCTGTCATATTGTTGAGAACCATTTATACTCTTTGGTCTATCTTGGCAGTTTAACCTTCCTATTGCTGAAAAGCAAACTTCATCAGGAGAATCTGGGAGGTTTCCAAGGGTAAAGATCTCTTCTCCCCTTCACTTTGCTTCCTAGGACTCTGGAAGAAGCAGCTTCGGTGCCTGTGGTTTATGCCACTGCTTATTACGCCTTGGTGGTTCGAGGTGGTATGAAGAAGGGTGAGAGTGTCCTTATTCACTCTGGCTCAGGAGGTGTGGGACAAGCAGCCATTGCCATTGCCCTGAGCATGGGCTGCCGTGTCTTTACTACTGTAGGTGGGTACCAAGAATCCAGTTTTATTAAATGTGTATATGTGTGTGTGTGTATATATGCCTACATTTGTTTTGTTATATGCGTACACACGTGTATATAAAAAATATATTTACGTACATATTTTTTCCCCCAAGCATGATCTACTGTTACCTTGACCTAGTTTCTAGTCTGAGGAAGGGATACATAGTGAATACAGCTACTGCCTATGTGCTAGAAATTTTCACAGCACAGAAAATTTATCTACCTTCTGTATAGTATGTAATTCAGAAGTATGGGAGAACAAAACTGCTTCATTTTAAATTCAGTGATGTGATCAAAGAATGTCTATCCATTGAAAGGCTTCATCTGCTTCTGGTCATTTCTGTGTCCCATAAATGACTAGCCTCTGTCCTAACATTTGACACCTTGAGAGCCTGAGAGCTTTGAAGCAACTGCTTGGTGGCTGCTTAGACTGCACATCTTTTCTTGAGACCTCAAAGATGAAAATGAATTGTTTTCATCACTAAAGAATTAACATAAAAGTACTAACATCATTCAGTCATCTACTTCTCTTGTACTTCTAGGCTCTGCTGAGAAACGCCAATATCTCCAAGCAAGGTTCCCACAGCTGGATGCCAATAGCTTTGCCAGCTCCCGAAATACTACCTTTGAGCAACATATATTACGAGTTACCAATGGAAAAGGTGTGAACTCAAAAATATTTTTCCTTCTTTAGTTAGCTGTGCCATGTTACGTAGTTGCACTTTCTGAAGACAAAAGGGATCACTATAAAACAGGGGTAGGCTCTCCACAGAGTTGAGTTTATTAAAGTTCCTTCTTCTTTCATTGCAGGTGTCAACCTTGTGCTGAATTCCTTGGCAGAAGAAAAGCTCCAAGCCAGTTTGCGTTGTCTTGCTCAACACGGGCGCTTTTTGGAAATAGGCAAATTTGATCTATCTAACAACAGTCAGCTTGGTAAGATGAGGCATCAGGAAATACCTTTTGTTATGTTTAAGCAAGCATGACAGCACAACCTACTTACTATCGTAATGCAGGCTAATCTTCAAATTTAGAAAAAGCTCTTTAGCTGAAACATTTGTTTCATAAATAGGAATTTTGCCTTGGCTTTACAAGCCATGTGTTAAATGCATCATTGCAAAATTTGCATTGCTTCTATCACTAACAATTTCTCTAGCCTTTTCCATGAATACCTTCTTGTTCAGCATTTTTCTAGAAGCCTGCATAAAACGTGCAAAATAAGTGAGTGATCTTTCCTGAAGTCTTTCTTTATAATCAATGTAGGATGTGTTGCCCACAAAGAGTTTGGCTTGGAAGGTAGTAAGAAGCAGCTTTTGCTTCACATGACACTGTTTACCACTGTCGATTAGCTTTTAGATTTCTTAGATCTGTTAGACAATATTTATAAACTTTTTGGGATGAAACATGTCTATTTGTAGTAGATTAGTGCACTGTAAAAGTAGCAAATCATAGAATCACAGAGCCATAGAATGGTTTGGGTTAGAAGGGACCTTAAAGATCATCTAGTTCCAACCACCCTGTCACGGGCAGGGGCACCTTCCACTAGATGAGCCACTGAATATGAGCCAGCAGTGTGCTCAGGTGGCCAAGAAGGCCAACAGCATCCTGGCTTGCATAAGAAGCAGTGTGGCCAGCAGGTCTAAGGAGGTGATAGTCCCCCTGTACTTGGCTCTGGTGAGGCCGCGCCTTGAGTACTGTGTTCAGTTTTGGGCCCCTCGCTACAAGAAGGACATGGAGGTGCTCGAGAGAGTCCAGAGAAGGGCAACGGAGCTGGTGAGGGGTCTGGAGAACAAGTCTTACGAGGAGCGGCTGAGGGAGCTGGGGTTGTTTAGCCTGGAGAAGAGGAGGCTCAGGGGAGACCTCATCGCTCTCTATAGGTACCTTAAAGGAGGCTGTAGAGAGGTGGGGGTTGGTCTATTCTCCCGTGTGCCTGGTGACAGGACGAGGGGGAATGGGCTAAAGTTGCGCCAGGGGACGTTTAGGTTGGATATTAGGAAGAACTTCTTTACCGAAAGGGTTGTTAGGCATTGGAATGGGCTGCCCAGGGAGGTGGTTGAGTCGCCATCCCTGGAGGTCTTTAAAAGACATTTAGATGTAGCCCTTAGTGATATGGTTTAGTGGAGGACTTGTTAGTGTTAGGGCAGAGGTTGGACTAGATGATCTTGGAGGTCTCTTCCAACCTAGACGATTCTGTGATTCTGTGTGATTCTGTGATTCTGAGGTTGTCAAAGCCCTATCCAACCTAGCCATGAGCACTTCAGGGATGGGGCATCCACAGCTTCTCTGGGCAACCTGTTCCAGTGCCTCACCACCCCCACAGTGAAGAATTTCTTAGTAATATCTAAACTAAAGCATACTCTCTTTTAGTTTAAAGCCATTACCCCTTGTCCTGTCACTATATTCCCTGATAAAGAGTCTCTCTCCAGCTTTCCTGTAGGCCCTCTTTAGGTACTGGAAGGCCACTATAGGGTCTCCCCAGAGCCTCATCTTCTCCATGCTGAACAATCCCAACTCTCTCAGCCTGTCCTCATAAGAGGGGTGTTCCAGCCCTTTGATCATACTCATGGCCCTCTTCCAGACCTCCACCAGCACATCCATGTCCTTCTTATGTTGGGAGCCCCAGAGCTGAACACAGTGCTCCAGCTGGGGTCTCAAGAGAACAGAGCAGAAAGGGAGAATCACCTCCCTCGATCTGCTGGCCATGCTTCTTGTGATACAGCTCAGGATATGGTTAGCTGTCTGTTCTGCAAGAGTACATTGCTCGCTGATACTGAGTTTTTCATCAACCAACACCCCCAGGTCCTTCTTCCCAGGGCTGCTCTCCATTCACCACCCATCCCTTCCCTCCAGCATGTTGACCACACCACGCATGAAGTGCATATCTATACAAGCTGAAATTTTGCCCTCTGTTCTGGGTAAACTTGATCATTTGTAGAATGAAAGTAATTGGATTTTATTTTTCAGAAAATTACAGATAACTTGATCTGAGGGAACTTTATTTTGTTGTTTCACTAAATATCTGCACCATTTTGATGTCAAAGGGGCAAGATGGATCCATTTCTCTTGGATAGAAAAATAAATTCAAGTATTACAATGTGATGTGTTAGTGAAAAGTGACCAGAATGTTCTCTTGGAGAACAATAGCATATAACAAATGTTGACAGTCTCCTTCCTAATTCTAACTAAATTACAAAAGACTATAGCATCAATTAAAGCTTTTCATGGAGAAGAGTTTCCTACTGGAGAAGGACAGGATGTATATGGGATTCTAGTTCCTCTGTGACTTCTGACTCAGCTGGCACTATATACAAAACATCTTTTTTAACATCAGACTGACCATGTATCAGCTTGTCATTTTGACACAGTTTTTATAGGTGGAGTTTCTGTTTAACTGGTCTACTTGTAATATTACAACCTAATTAATATAGCTTTTAGAGAGTATATGCAAGAATGTGTTTTGAAAAACATGGGATTCTAGCAACTAATGACTGCTTTACTCTTCAGTTTTACACTACTAACCTACACAAAAACATTTGTGAAGCAGAAGATAGACTCTGTTTTGAAATGGCAGCAGCATCAGGTAATAACAAAGTTGCTTTTTCCAGGAATGGCTCTTTTTCTCAAGAATGTGTCATTTCATGGGATCCTACTGGATTCAATCTTTGGGGAAGCAAACGAAGAGTGGGAATTAGTATCGAAGTTGTTGACAAAAGGCATAGAAAATGGTGTGGTAAAGCCCCTGAGAAGTACAGTCTTCAACAAAGAAGAGGTAGAAGCTGCCTTCAGGTTCATGGCACAAGGAAAACACATTGGCAAAGTTATGATCAAGGTAAGGGCATAATAATTTTGATTCTCTGATGCATCTGTAATCCTCTGTAGGTACTATATGGGATATTCTGATCCAGTTTGACTTGAAGCTGTGTAACCAAAACAGCACAGGTTTACAGCTTTTGCTACTGACACTGGAATGTATGTAACATTGTCAAGTCTGTCACTCAATCTATAAGTTTGATTCCCAATTGATTGGAGGAGCATAGCTGTGTGTGGAAAGACAGGAAATACGTTTGTGTATCCAAACTTAACTTGCTTTTTGGTGGTTTGATTTGGTTTTGTTTTGCTGTGGAAGATCCAAGAAGAGGAGAAGCAATATCCTTTAAGAAGGTCTGAACCAGTCAAACTCTCTGCCATCTCCCGAACTTCCTGTCCACCGACCAAGTCTTACATCATCACAGGGGGCCTGGGAGGATTTGGGCTTGAGTTGGCACGGTGGCTAATTGAGAGAGGAGCACAGAAGCTTGTCCTGACATCTCGTTCTGGCATACGAACTGGTAAGCAAAAACCATAAATGATGGGGAACATAACTGCCTTCAGCTGACCTCAGTTTGTTGTTTCATTCCATTTTAAGTGTCTTATCAACAAATAGGAATGTCTTGATCACCCTTTTCCCTCCTCTCATGTATATATTCTCTCACTTTCAAGAAGCTGTCATCCCCTTTATTCTAAAGGAAGAAGTATCTTTTAAGTCTGCCTCTTTTTTCTACTACTGCTTCTTTCTTCTTTTTTATACTTCTTAATTCTATCAATCCGTGTTTGCCTTTTTCTTCCTTACCCAGGATTTTTTCTGTAGCTTTACTTTTACCTTTACCCCCTCTATAATGTCTGTATCCAGCTGCCTCATTGCCTTGTCCAATAGCTGTAGCGTGGTGGCTTGCATGCCCCAAGAAAAGGCCTGTAAACACCTTGCTAAAGATACTCTATCCCTCAAGTTCTCAGTGTGGATGGTTGCTTCTGCTCCTTCAGATAACTCATCTAGAAAGATGTGCCCTACTGTCTGGTAACACCAGTTAGTTTTCTTGCTCAGTTTTGAGCCATTAGGTTGATTACAGTCTCAGTACCAAGATTTCTTATCAGTGGTAGTCTTAAAAGTTTCCTTATACAAATTCAGGCATAACTTCTTTCTGTCTTTACAGCTTTCTTCTTTCTATTGGCAAGTTCACAATTGCACCACTTACGCAAACATATAGATCAAATCCTTTTGTACTTTTCAAGTTTTGGTTGTGCCACTACTGATGGTTGTCTTCCTCTAATCTAGCCACTCTTTACTGTCTCATTACGCAAATTCTTAAGTTTATTTCACTTCACTGTTGCACCCTATCCCCCAAATGTTCTTCCAAATCCCTTGTCCACATTGTGATCTGTTTAGGATACTTCTGAAACTCAAGTGATTTCTATCTACTATTCAGGTTTTGTCCAGTTTTCCTTTTGTAGCTGAATTGGGACTTATTTAGCTATTCGGTCCCTATGTGGTCAGAAAAGTGTAGGAAGCCCACTAATAAAAGCCTGATGGTCTGAATGCTTCATTGTAGACATTATTCACTTTTTTTTTTTTTTTTGGTAGGCTACCAGGCTAAATGTGTTAGAGAATGGAAGGCACTGGGAATCCAGGTGTTGGTATCTACTAGTGATATTGGAACACTAGAAGGAACACAGCTATTGATAGAAGAAGCTATGCGGCTTGGACCAGTTGGGGGCATCTTTAATTTGGCTGTGGTAAGTGCCAAAAATACTTAGGACTTTTAAGAGACAGCAGCCATTAAAGTGGCTTTTGTAGTGAGGGCAGTTCAGGTTTTAGATTTTCTCTTTGTGTTTCAAAGAGCACTTTGTTTGGCCCTTAGCTGATGAATAAATAAAGGCTGATGGGTCTGGCCCCTTGACCTGGGAAGCAGCAGTATGCGGCCAGCCAGCTTAGTTCTTTGGTCAGGCGAATGTTGCCCATGACTCCTGGGGACAAGAAAAACACTATGCAGAACTTGCTAGTTGAAGACTGCAGTGGCAGTACTGGAAAGAGTAGACTTACCACAAACTATGTTGGCCTTGTTGTAATTTGAGGACATCTAGGCAACGTCTGTGTTGTAAAGTTACAAAAATCCATTGTGTAGTGATATCCTTTCATATCTCAAAAAACATGGTCAATTTAAACTGGAGAGAATACTGATTTTTTGTTTTGTTTTTGTTTTTGTTTTAAACCCCTCCAATAGGTCCTTAGAGATGCCATGATTGAAAATCAGACCCCAGAATTATTCTGGGAGGTCAACAAGGCCAAGTATTCAGGCACCCTTCATCTGGACTGGTACGTATCTGTAGAAGGGATAAATATGAACTAGTTTTATGGTTACAGAATTGATCAAACTTAATCATTTTAGTCTTACATTAGCCTTCCACAGCAACACATAGTTAGCAGGCTTTTCTGATGGGTTTCTTTGTCTCCTTCTCCATTCCAAGGGTGACTCGTAAGAAGTGCCCAGATCTGGACTATTTTGTTGTGTTCTCCTCTGTAAGCTGTGGAAGAGGAAATGCTGGTCAAAGTAATTATGGCTTTGCCAATTCTGCCATGGAGCGTATCTGTGAGCAGCGACACCATGATGGACTCCCAGGTAAGATGACTATTTATTGCCCAGAAAAATCTATCCCACCAAACATCCAGAGGAGAACCAATTCACCAGAAATTTGTGCACTTGTCTAGAATGATAATGAATGTTGAAGACTATTTCCTGTCCTAGCTGTTAACCTTAGTCGTTCATGCATGAATGAACACTGACTGTTTAACAGTACAAAGGAAATGCAGGCATTTGCTTGAGCTGTTTTTAACTCCCTTTTGTTGCTGCCATGTGTTTTAGTTAGTTGCCTAGTGTGTTCTTCCTTCTGATTTTTTTCCTACAGGCCTGGCAATCCAATGGGGGGCCATTGGTGATGTGGGTATCCTGAAGACAGTGGGAAACACAGATGTTGTGATTGGGGGAACCATTCCCCAGCAAATCAGCTCATGCCTGGAAGTGCTCGATACCTTCCTGAATCAACCTCATCCTGTCATGTCCAGTTTTGTCATAGCAGAGAAGGTCTCTGTGAAAAGCGAAGGAAGCAATCAACGGGATCTTGTAGAAGCTGTTGCTCACATCATTGGTAAATGCAAAGACTAGCAATTGCATAGTTGGCGCTGATTTTTCTAGAAGTGGTATTTCTCCAGTATGTTCTGAGGGGAATATTGTTTTCAACTGCTGTTTGGAGGAAAGCAAGGGCTGATGTAAAGTACCTCATCCTCTGCTTCTAGAAGCATCCTTTGCTGAAGCAGACATGGGGATACTGCTGATACAGTTATTTCCACAGCAGTTTGCATGAGAACCTGAGAACAGTGTGATGGGGTGAGACTGGAGGTCCATCTGTCCCAGTATTTCGTGTCCAATAGTGCCCAAAAGTTTGTTTCCCTCCTGCTGCCACTCAGCTATGACTGGGCAGCAGCCAGTGACTTCTGGTCCACTTTCAGAGTGGTGGGTGGTTTTGGGAGTGGTCTGTTTAGTGCAATGCTATGCACCTCTGATTCCCCATCTGTCCTTTATTTAAAAAATGTATTTTTATTCATCTTTTCCACTTCCCTCTATTTAATTTGTTGTCCTTTGGAGTCAGCTGTTCTTCTCTTCTTGTTTCTTTTCTTTTAGTCCTCTGCCTTTTGGAGAGAGCTTCAGGGTTTTGTTAGGGCTGGGCTAACATGACATCCCAAATGGAGAAACCAATAGCAACAGTGGCCAATGTCCATTTTCCCTTATCCTGCCAGGTCTCTAGAGCAAGCACTGCTGGACAGTGTCTACATGTCAACGCTTTTGGAAAGCAGTTGTGCTGTTGTAGGTGCTCTGTTCAGCATCTCCCTGTGATTGCTGCGGTGTGGGTGTGTTGTGCTAGTGGTGTTTCTAGGGAGTGGATTGGGGCATTATTTGTTTGTCTTTTACTTTAAGTTGCTCCTTCTCTTTCATTGTCTCCAATAATACATTTTGTTGAGTGTGGGCTTATCTCCCATAGTGTGTTTCTGTACATGTGCACACTTACTTCAGTCCCTTCGGTTTTGTTTAGAGTGGACTGGTGCCTTTCTCCAAGTGGAGAATCAATAGGAACAGCCCCCAAGGGGAAAATTCTGGGAGCAAATATATGATTAACGCCTTGAGTGCTACTCCAGATTTGAAAACACTCAGCTTGGGAATTCCCCATGCTGCAAAAAGTGGCTTTTATGTTCTTAGTAATTAACTGGTAGTGTATTCTCTTATCAGCTGTGTGTGATCCCATGTGAACCATAGCTGAACTATGTGTTACAAGAAGTGCAATGTCTTTGTCTGTTTTGAACCTGCTTCCTTTTACCACAGTGTCCCCCGTTCTTGTGTTGAAAGTGAATAATCTGTCAATTCTACTATGTCCCACTTCAGTTGTCTCCCTTCCAAACAGAAGTGTATACTGATCTTTTCTTTCCTACCAAAAGAGGCACTCAAATTAGACAGTCTCCTGAGGGTTAGTTAAAGAATTGTGTCTAGTAACTAACAGCAAATTTGATTGCAGAAAACATTCATGGCTTTTAGAAGTTATATGAAATGCATAGGAGTGTCTGGAAAATTGTACCAGCTGTAGGGTTTGTTTGGAAGGAGAGAGTGGCTGAAGACAACGAAGGGAGAAACTAGTAAGAAGCCTAAGGGTGGAAACATGGGTCAGAATAAGGTGGAGCGGGAGAGGGAAAGCTATGGGTACAGGTGTTATTATGAGAAGCCTTTTGCAGGTAAGGAAAGGATGAGAGATGTGAACAGTGCAAAAATTGAAGGGGAAGAGGGAATTAAGACTGGAAGAAAAGTCAGTTTTTCTAATGTGGTAAGTATCAAGTGTTGCAATAAGCCATCATTGACACTGCTAACTGTTTCAATCTCATCTTGTAACCTAGGATTGTGTTAGGTCTGAGACTGGTTTCAGTTACAGTCTTCAGTATGTGAAATTTCTCTAGGTGGCTGTTCTAAACTTTGTCTAGAGCTGAAGTGCTGATGTTCACAGCTATGTAGCTGGGACTGATGTATTCCCTGTCATAAAGTTCTGTACATTTAACGCGTACCCTAAAGACTAGATCCCATATGACCAGATGTGGGTTGTAGAAGTAATTTTTGAAAGCATTAGACGATCCTGAACGGTAAATTCTGCTCTGTAGCTGAAGTTTATTCAGGTTTGAAGAAAAACAGAAAAGCTGAGAAGAGAGGCCTAGAGCTGAAAAGAAATTGATCTTTTGCTTGTCTGCTGTTTTTTTCCTCAGGTGTCCGAGACGTGAGTAGTCTGAATGCTGACAGCACCTTAGCAGACTTGGGCCTGGATTCCTTGATGGGTGTGGAGGTGCGCCAGACACTGGAGAGAGACTATGACATCATTATGACCATGAGAGAAATCCGACTCCTTACAATCAACAAACTTCATGAACTTTCCTCCAAGTCTGGGACAGCAGAGGGTATAGTGCCTGGATTAGGGTTGCTACCAGTCATCTGAGTACAGATAACTAAGCACCCAACCCATTGTTTTCATCTCTGGTGACATAAGCCTCTATCAAGCCATGAAATAAGATGATTATAGCTGAAAGGCTTTTATATGACAGATGTATTGCTGAAATGCACTGACATTGGATTAGGCCTATCAGTTCCAGGGGAAGAGCATAAGAGATTGTGAAAGCTGTCTTGCTGCCTGGATAGTATCTGCCAAAATGGATATTCTTATGCAGCTGTATGTTTGTATCTGTAGGAATAAACAACATAACATCATGTTTACTGTAAGCTAAAAGCATATGAAGTTGCCACAGAGCACATGATGGTAGAAAGATCCTTATGTCTGTGCCTTGATTTTGTGAGCCAATGGGCTAATCTGGCCAACCATGAGCACCTCTTTTAGGGTTATGGTACAAGACCAAGACTCTGATCCTGTATCTAACTATGTTTTTCTGGTGTGCTTTCCTTCAAAGAGCTGAAGCCATCCCAGCTGTTGAAGACAGGCCCAGGTGAGCCTCCAAAATTAGATTTGAACAACTTGCTGGTGAATCCAGAAGGGCCAACGATTACCCGTCTCAATGATGTTCAGAGCACAGAGCGCCCTCTTTTCCTTGTTCACCCAATTGAGGGATCCATTGCAGTTTTCTACACTCTCGCTTCCAGACTTCATATGCCCTGCTACGGGCTCCAGTGCACAAAAGGTATCTCAGTTCTTCAGTATCTTGAATTTGTAAATCTAACATTTTGAACTTCAGTTTCTTTATAGAAGGAGTTTTGTTTCTGGACCCTTAAACTCAGAGGATCAAGCATCAGTACCTACAGTCCACACAGGGTTGTGTCTAACAACCCCAGGTAATGAGAAGTATTAGGTTAGATTGAAAAGCTTGTGCATGGGGAAAATGGGACAATTAGATATTTCATTAAGTCCCTGCCAGCAGGTAAGCATGTGGGAGAAAAACAAGGCATAGTGTTCTACCTATCTTTGGAAACTAGAAGCATTACTGTTCCTTGTCCGTAATATAGGTTGCTTACTGTGATTTAGAAGCTTACCTTTAAAATAATGTGGATGTTTCTAATGAGGTTGTTTCTATGTTCATGAAAACATAATTGTCTCTGCTAATGTCTGTTTCACCTGACTCTATTTCTAACTTACTTTCATGTTCTAGCTGCTCCCTTGGACAGCATACAGAGTCTGGCATCCTATTACATTGACTGTATGAAGCAGATACAGCCTGAAGGGCCTTACCGCATTGCTGGATACTCTTTTGGTGCCTGTGTAGCTTTTGAAATGTGCTCCCAGCTGCAAGGACAACAGAATGCCTCTCATGCACTCAACAGTCTATTCCTCTTTGATGGGTCTCATTCTTTTGTGGCAGCTTACACTCAGGTAAGAAATACAAAGAAAATCTTCAATCTGGAGACCATCCTCTGTCGTCAGGGAGGATTGAATGCTTACTGGGAGCTTAATATTCTAGATATGAACTATCTGAAAAGCTGAGACTTTTCTTGCTGGAGGAGTTGGGACAGAGCTATAGATAGCGGATGCTTAAGGATGGCTGAAGAGTGGAAGCATGTGGGGGGTGGTCTTCAATAACTGGCTAGGGCTGACCCACAAATGCTGCTCTTGCCATGGTAAATAATAATATTAGTATGGAGCCCTCAAGACAAGATCCTAGTGTAGGGGTGCTAGGAAACCCTCCTTAAGCCTTCCTTTCCATTTTAGTTGTGCTTTCTAGGAGATCCTAGAAAGATCCTAGATTCTTGGTAATTGCCACCTGTAGATGTGCTTTCTAATCTGTCCTCAAGGTATCTTTCCTGTGTACCAAGCTTCGGTTTCTCTTTTTTGTTGGTTTCTTCTCCCCCTGCCTTCTTTTCCTATTCAAAGTCCTTTGTTCTGGAATTGTTTTTATCTAGCATTCAAGCTCAGGTATATCGGTTTTTTGATAGCTCTTTACTGCTTGCTTTTCCAGAGCTACAGAGCCAAGCTGGCCCAAGGAAATGAGGCTGCACTGGAGACAGAAGCATTGTGTGCCTTTGTTCAGCAGTTTACAGGCATTGAATATAATAAGGTAATGCTTATTTCTTATATTGCAAAGGAGGGATGTGGATGTGGGTGTTTTGTTTTGTTATTTTTCATGTACATTAATTCCCAGATATTGAGACTAAAGCGAAAAAAAAATGTTAATATTTCTAGCTGTTGGAGATTCTTTTGCCCTTGAAAGATCTGGAGGCTCGTGTCAATGCTGCTGCAGACCTGATAACTCAGATTCATAAAAACATCAATCGTGAAGCACTCAGCTTTGCAGCTGCTTCCTTTTACCACAAGCTGAAGGCTGCTGACAAGTATATACCAGAGTCAAAGTATCATGGGAATGTGACACTGATGCGGGCGAAGACTCACAATGAATATGAAGAAGGTCTGGGTGGAGACTACAGACTCTCAGAGGTCAGTGTGAGGCCTCCTGTTGGCTGTTGAGGTTCCCCTAAGAGTTGGGAGAATAAAAGAAAAGCATGGAAAACCATTCTTATGGAAGGGTGAAAAGATGAAACCTAACTGAAAGAAATAGTTATTCTGCAGCTATCATGCTCTGACAAGAAATAAGACTCAAGAAGCAAATAAGTTGATTGGTTCCAAACATTTTTCTCAGGGCAGGGAGAGCAAAGAGGTCTAGCTTCTATATTGGATAATCTGTTTTCTATAGCTAATTCTTGCAGCTCCCTAAATAGACAATAACTAAGACGATAAAGATACATGACCTAAATAGATGATAAAGGTACTAGAAGAATGTGACTCAACAGAAGTAACTTTAAGACTCTGTTTTTTGGACTGTAGAACACTAAAGTTTGGCTACTGCAGGAGGGCAGACTTCAAAGAGCGAATGTCAGCCCTCTGATAACAGAGGCAGCATTTTCTTAGTTATACTTTGTGGACATTTTCCTGGTATCTGTGCAGTAAAAGATTTTCAAAATCACTTTCCTTCTCCTAGCGTCTTCTGCTCCTTCAGACTTCTGACTTGCATTCATTCTTGATTCCAAGCTAACATGAAATGTGATTTAAAGTTCCATAATGCCCTTAAAGGAAGAGGCATGGGGATGGCGGGAGAAAGATAAGTGGAGGGTTATTTGGTTTTCTTAAGAGCGTGGAGGTAGCTACTTTAGTCATTCTTTGACTAAGTAGGTAAATTATTCTATCAGTATCATGTTGGTTGTTTTCCTGCCCAGCTTATATTTGAGTGGGTCACCTGTCAGGCTGCCAAACTACAGTGCTTTAAAACATGAGTTCCAAACAGTGTCCTGTAGATGATCTATGAAAAATGCATCGGAGTAAAACTGGTCATGTTTTCTATTAAATTGGTAGAGACAGTAGGGTAAAATATGAGTAACTTAGACTGACAAACCCAAAACAGCCAGGTGGCTAGCTGGTTGTAAATTGAGAATGTAAAGTTTTTTCTGTTTTGCATCTGTACAGGTATGTGATGGAAAAGTGTCTGTCCATGTCATTGAAGGGGATCACCGCACCTTATTGGAGGGAGATGGTGTTGAATCAATTATTGGGATCATCCACAGCTCACTGGCAGAACCACGTGTCAGTGTCAGAGAGGGTTAAGTTCTGCTCGCTTACTGTCAATGGTGAAGAAAATGCCAACAACATTCCTTGTTATGACAGACCCCAAGGAACTCTTCCTGTTGTTCAACATCTCATCTGCTCTGCTGCCAGAACTGGGAAGTCCAGCTGCATTTGATTGGTCTTTCTCACTCACTCACTCTTCTTTCCCAACTTTTATGGGTTCTCTCTCCTTTTTCCCTTTTTATGCTTTGTTTTATTCCTGTCCATGTTACATTAGTGCTGTGACTCTGTCACTGTGCACTGCTGTGAGGGTTCCCCACTGATGGTTGCTTCCTACACCTTTGGCAGTATGAAAAACAAATTTAGCAGTAGATTTCTTGTGCTCTATATTGTTTTGTCTTAACAGTATTCCAAAGGGTAAGTGATAGCACTTGTTGACCAAGCCCAGTGAGCAGAGAGGGGAGCTGCAGCTGATTTCGGAGATACCTGTTGTCTGTGAAGAATCTGTCTGTAGGTCAGAAAGAGAATTCCATTGAGGCTTTTGTAACTATGTTGTGTTTGTTTTGTTTGTTTTTTTTTTTTAATTTGATACGTTCTAAGTATTTATTGTGTCAAACCAGAGACTTCTTGCTTGGTTTTAATTTATCGTGGGTACCGGAGAAAAACATCCATTTTGGAGGGGTAGGTTTATTCTACAAGGGAAAGTTGCCCATTTTTTAAACCAAAGTGCATCTTTGGAACAGCCTGTTTCTTTTTCGTTTATTTGGTGTTTTTTGTTGTTTTGTTTTGGTTGGTTGGTTTTGTGTGGTTTTTTTTGTTTTGTGGCCGTGTTTTTTTGTTTGTTTTTCACCCCCACACACACACCCTGCCCTGTTCAGAAAGGAAATGGTAGAAGGGAGGGTTCTTGCCATCATTCTCTCTTTTGAGAAGAGAGAGGAGTGGGGGGCAGGATGGATGGTTCAACAGATGCAACTGTATTGAACAGCATTAACTTGAGCTGATAAAAACAGGCAGAGCTGTCCCTAGAGATGTACTCGGTTTTTATTTGTGCAAGGTTCTGTTCTATGCTTTACCAGAACCATAGTAAAGCATTACTATTGCTTCACCTTTATTCCCTCCCACCTCCAGTCTCTCCACCCAACCAGCCATTTGGAGTGTCAGGGGGAAGAGAGTTCTTCATTGCTAACTGTACAAGTCCTCCTACCCCTGCTCTCCCATAACTGAAGCTCAGGCAAACATACAAGCATCTACCCAAAGCCCCTGCATATTTTATTTAGCACAGGGCTCGCTTAAGCCTTGGGTATTGATTTTTCTCTTGGCAACGAAATGGGAGATCCTACATAACTTAGTTAATTTATCAGTTTGGCATGATTTTAAGATATAGTACCTTTTTAAAGGAAACTTTAAATACAATACAAACATAAAATACAATTTAAAAAAAATATTGTCTTTGCTGTGTTGGATCTGTCTTTTCCAAAATCAGTAAATCCTTGCTACGCTTATGATACAGAGGAGACCAGGATAGCAACAAGGTACCAACTAGGAGGCATTATTGTGCCTCCCAGAACTGCTTAATCCCCAGTTCTTTGTGTATTCATTCCCCAGTGAAGTATCCTGTTAGTACAGGAGCATTCTAGTGAGAGGAACAGCTGACTCCTCACTCAGGTTCTGACCTAGTGTTTTTTGCTTATACTACCCTCTGTGGATAGTGGCTGGGTTAACTGGTTTTAGTTTTTTAAGGTATTTCTTTTGTGAAATCTGAAATAAAAACAACGTAATGTCAGCTTAAAGCATTTCCAGAATAAATCTTGTTCTTCCTTTCTTCCTTTCTTCCTTTCTTCCTTTCTTCCTTTCTTCCTTTCTTCCTTTCTTCCTTTCTTCCTTTCTTCCTTTCTTCCTTTCTTCCTTTCTTCCTTTCTTCCTTTCTTCCTTTCTTCCTTTCTTCCTTTCTTCCTTTCTTCCTTTCTTCCTTTCTTCCTTTCTTTCTTCTTTTAATATATATATTTTTTTGGTCTGAAGAATGTCTTTCTCTTTGTCTCTCCTAGAATTAAACAGAATTGATCACTCGTTGGCTTTTTGTCTTATTCTCTATTACCATTTTTTTAATCCTAACTTTTATTTGGAATCTCTCATTTCTTGATATAAAGGTAAAACTGCTGCTGGCATATCTAATTTGGATCTGTAGAAATAACAATAATAAAGAAGACATTAATATTATTTTGGAGCATGGCTTCTTATTGCCATGATTTTAGTATCTTAGATGCAACCAAACCACACACCCACAGGACTGAAGTGGAAACTCTCAAATTCTAATTCTGGCTCCATTGTTGTGGTTTTGGACAAGCCATTAATGCTACCACCTCAGTTTCCCCATCTGTAAAATGGGACTAATAACATCTACCTCAAGGTCATTGAGAGTGCTAGATAGGCAATGGGTATACATGCTATTAAGTTGTTAGGTATGATGATCAGGTGTTAGGTGGCAATGGAAGGAGGCAGGCAGGTAATGTGTGAAGGGGAAGGTGCCTTACATCCGCAAAGAATGTGATACTGAGGAGTGGCTATACGTACTGGGCATATGTGCATAATATGGGACTTCATTGTATCTACTGCATGCTATCCATGCACATCCTAGCATATGACACCACGTAAAACAAAAACGATGAGGACTGATTTTTTTTTTCTACTTGTTTTACTGCTGGCAATGGTAGTGAGCCTCACACAGAGTGAAATAATCCTATTTGCCTTGGTTATGTTGAAAACCTAGAATGAAAAATAAAGGAGTGATTAAACTTTAATCAAACAGGTACAATATTTCTGCACTAAAATGAAGTGTTTAACAAGTCTGACCCAGCTTCTCAGCTTGGAATGAAAGTGGTGCAGTTCTGAATGGGCTGTGTGGAGGGAGCAAGGACTAATGCTGTTCCAGCTCTCTGAGCAGAAGTTGTACAAGTTCTCTGTATAAACATAAATGTGCATGGTCTCCTCTAGGCAAAGCTTGAAGATACTGGTTTAGTAATAGAAGTTCCTCAAGAATTACTTATAGCCTTTATTCTCTCAATGTTCTTGTGGTTGTTATTTGAAAAGCAGAAGGTTATTGTTTTGTTTTTCCCATAATTGTCTAATTATGAGCTACTGCCCTGTAACCCATTATGTAACTGGCTACTGAAAACAGTGTGCCAAAAATAAAAACCTTATTAGTGCTGGTATTGCTTGTTATTTCTCAGTGGTCTATTAACTACACGGGTGGAAAAATAGCAGCATCATGCAAAATGAAATACTGCAATTGCTGGTTTTGAGAAGTCAAAGATTTACCCTTCTTTGTGAAACTGAAGTGGAAATCTCTTGTCAATTGATACCTGCATCCCTTTTCAGTTTGTTTCTCAGAGGCTTCTTTACACCATGCTGGTCTTCCTTGAGACTGCAAAACATAGCCATTTATTGGCCCTGAAGCCTTACTTAGGCTCACAAAAACACATACTGCTATTGTGAAATGGTGTGCAGTAAACCTTGAATCTGCAATATAGCCTAACACTAAAAGAGAACAAGAACATATGGTACACAGTGGATATAATTGTCAGCACTAAAGCTATTACTTTGCTTTTGTATTCTGTCAGCTTCCTGAGGGGAAGAAATACTCCTTTTTTTGCCAAAGGCAATAACTTTAAAAAAAAAAAAAAAGCTCTGAAGTGTCATAGATTAACAGAACTCGCGCGACTTTAAACAATTATCCCAGACAGCTGAAGTGGAGAAGCTTTCTGTCTCTGGAAATGAGAGAGGTCAAGTAAAATCCAAAAGATTTAGGATAGAGTAGTGAAAAGGAAGCAGTCATTTGTTACTCCTGCAATTAGTTAAGATCGAGCACCTTGCCTGCAAATCAGGGTCAAAAGAAAGGAAAAATAAACTCTGGAGAAACAGCGTAAGGGGAAAGGGGAGGGCTGGAGAGCAGAACTGATTGCTTAGGCCTCTGGAAGGTAGTGGAAGAGGTGGTAGGAAAGAACCAGAAGAGCTTCAAGCTTAGCTATTCCTTGCAGCAGGATTCATCACAACCATGAGCGCTAGAAAAGCAGGGGGGAGAAATGTGGGATTAGGCAGTGAACTTGAACTGTGAAGGCTGTCAGGAGACAAGCTCTAGCAGACTCCTGAACAACTGGAGAGTAGGTAGAACCCCTCTTAGACTACGTTTGTTGGAACGATTTTGTTTCAATTTTCTCTCTTTTGAGGAAGAAAATGTCTTAACGCTGTGACTCAATAAGTTACATTGATATGAGTGGAGTAGAAATGTGGCATTTTTTTATTTTTTTACTTTCCTGAAGGTACTCGCTGATGGGAAATCTTGTACTGTGTCACCCCTGTGGTGATCAGTATTTTCTAAACTGACACAGAAGTGTAGTTTTGTCACATATGTTGTTTGGTTCAGTGGCTCGTTCCACTTCTCTGCGCTGGTGTTACCTATCCATCCCTTTCATAACTTCGAGGGTAAGTGAGGTCCCTCCTTCAGTCCAAGTTCACACAATAGTCAACAACCACTTCACCATGGTGTGTGCTGGGGATAGCAGATGAAGTGCAAGACCAAAGACGCTTCTCAAGAATTGGGCACTGCACTGGGGGAAGATGGGTGTGCTGCCCACTACCACGGGGTGCTCCGGCCAACTACTGCTGCACAGGTCGCGCCAAGGGAGGCACGACCGGCGGACGGGGCTCATCGTGGTGGATCACAGCGGGCCGCGGGAGAGCCGCACGAGCAGTGGCACCGCTACCGGGCGCCGGCGTTGAGGCCGCCCGTGCCCGCCGTCACGGCAGCTGCCCCTCAGGCTGGGGCGGCGCGCGGCTACGCAGGGCCTCGGATCGGAACAGCCCTGTAACGTCCCGTCCGGTACCGCCCTCCGCGACCGTACACGCGGTGAGCGCGACCCCCGCGCTGCTTCACGGGGGCGATGATCTCGCCGTGAGGACTCCTCCGCGCGCGGCCCCTGCCGGGAACGCTGAGGTTTCCGGAGGGGACGGTGCGCAGCTGCACTGCTGAGCCGGCCGGAGGGAGATGGCGGTTGCACCGTCCGGCCGCCTCTGTGCCCTGCCAGGGCTCGGCGTTCGCGCCCGCCTCCAGGCCGCAGGCGGCGGTTGCGAGCCCCGGTACAGCGGCGCGAGGCGGCAGCTGCCGCAGCGCCGCGCGGGCGGGAGATGCCGAAGCTGCGCGGGGAGGCTTTCTGGCGGGAGACGCTGCGGAGCGCCCACTACGTGGTGGCGCCCATGGTGGACCAGAGCGAGCTGGCCTGGAGGCTGTTGAGCCGCCGCCACGGTGCCCAGCTCTGCTACACGCCGATGCTGCATGCCCAGGTCTTCCTCAGGGACGCCAACTACCGCCGCGAGAACCTCTACGGCGAGGCCTGTCCCGAGGACCGCCCGCTCATCGTGCAGGTGAGCGCTAGGACCGACCGCTCGGTTCGCTCCCGAATCGGCAGCCCCTACCGGGCTAGCCCTAGCGCCGCCAGCAGCGGCGGGGACTGCCGGGAAGAGCTTCCCGGGGGTTCGCCTTGCAGCGTGCTCTTGGGCAACAATGCTAAAGTCAGTCAACGTTGCCAAATGCGCCCTTGCCCTCGTCATCCACCCTCCATGTTCGTAAATTCAGCCGTTCTCCAAACCTTCACGAGGACAAACTAGTCCATTTTACACAGATTTCAAAGTGGTTGTACAGTATGACAGAAAAATCATTTTCTTCACGTAATAAGTACCAGGAACAGTACTTAGCTCGTGAAGACAAATGTGTTTTTCTGTTCACCCCATGGCTAGCAGAGAGGATTTGGTGTCTTAACCACAAAGACCTGAAGCACTAGACTTCTAACACGGTGTCAGTCCTCTGCCCCTTGTCTTTGAAGATAGACTGCAGTTGGTCTTTTCTGGAGTCAAGGCTTGTTCCAGATCTTGTACCAGTCTAGGAGAATCACGGTTTTTTAAATGGGTCTCTGAAACCACGATCTCAGTGCTTAGCTATAGTAAGAGACAGAAGAGCACATGCAAGAAAAAGTACACCCCTTTAAGCTTGTTTTACTAGTGCTGTGTGAGGTTCGGGTACTTCTTACCACTCCATCCCAATGAGGGAGGGGCCTGTGGAGCTGGAGAATAATGCAGGGAAAGACAGTGTGAGCAGAGGAATGGTGTGATTATGAATATGAGCCAGCAGCGTGCCCTGGCAGCTGCCAGAGTGCATCAGGCACGACATTGCTAGCCAAAGGGAGTGATCATCCCACTTTGCTCTATGCTGGTGTGGCCTCACCTTGAGTACTGTGTGCGGTTTGGGGCAACAACAATTATAAGGAGGACCTAAAGTGTCCAAAGGAAAGTGACAAAGATGGTGAAGAGTCTAGACATGAAGATAGATGAGGAGCAGCTGAATTCACTTGGATTGTTCAGCCTAGAAAAGAGGCAACTGAGGGAAGGCCTCACGGCAGCCTACAGCCTCCTCGCAAGGGGAGTGGAGGGGCAGGCGCTGAGCTCGTCTCTCTGGTGACAGTGACAGGACCTGAGGGAACGGCATGGAACTGCGACAGGAGAGGTTCAGGCTGGATGTTAGGAAAAGGTTTTTCACTGAAAAGGTGATCGGGCACTCGGCCAGGCTCCCCAGGGAAGAAGTCACAGCACTAAGCCTGTCAGAGTTCAAGAAGCATTTTGACAACACTTTCAGACATACAGTTTGATTTTTAGGTGTTCCTGTGCACAGCCAGAAGTTTGACAGATAATCCTTGAGGGGTCCTTCCAACTCAGGATATTCTATGATTCCATCAGAATGTACTAAAAGGAGACAGCAAACTAAATCCCTCTTTCTGATTCAGAAAGTAAAGCTTTCATCTACTTTGTTCTTCACACCCTCTTTTCTACAGGGCACCAAAATACCTTGGATATCTGCCATCACGGAGCTTCTTTCTTCAGTACTCTTTTCTGTTAGCGGGCTATTCTTACACTTCTGGACAGGCTTGGGTTTTGTCACAGGCACTGGGAAGTAGATCAGGCAGAGATATATATGAGCCCATTGTTCCCTGGAGCATTTATTTTCCATGTAAAAATACACGTTGATGTGGCTTGGTTGGAGGTTTTCTGTCATTTCAGAGAAGGCAAATGACTTTCCTGGCTTTGGTCAGTGTCAGCTGTGATTTGTAAAGTGTTACGGGGTTTTAAGTAATGCTTTTTCACATATTTGTTTCCGTTTAAATCCATATTATTTAAATTTAAAGATACAGTGGATTATTTTTTGTTAATAAAACATTTTAGAAAATGTGTTTAAAACAATACTTGCGAAGAATGGTCTGTCTCTATCCTCTTCAACAAAACAGCTTCAAATTAACGTAATTGTTTGTAACAAATCAATGTTTTCTCAATGTTTTAAGCGTGAAGTTAATTATTTTTGTGACCAAGCATTTGATTAACAGCCCAGTGTGTCTATTTCACATTCTGCACAGGTCAATTCAGTTTAGAGGCAATGGTATTTATTAGTATCTACAAAGTTTGAATTGTCTCAAGACCCTGAGACAGACACCATAAGTAACTCCTTTCTTCTGCATTACCTTTTATGTATTCAAATGCTTCAGCTGTTTGTTGTACGGGGAATTTGAAGAGTTGTTTCCTCTTATTGATGGGTGCCACATGTAAAATACTCTGCAAATATTTTTTTGCCTCTTGATGCTTATCTTTCTCATTTTGTCATTTGAAATTTGAGGCTCTTTAGCTGGTGTCACAGATCTTTTTGAGAAATGACAGTTGTTACGAGCTGTGTATATTATGCCCATTTTTTGTAGCGACTGGTTGCTTTGTAAGTATGTCATAGAAATAATGTTATCAGTACTTGAAAAAAAGCTATTGCCTGATTTTTCCACTTGTTTTTGTCTTTCTCAGTTCTGTGCCAATGACCCTGAAGTGTTTGTCCAAGCAGCACTGTTGGCTCAGGATTACTGTGATGCCATAGACCTAAATTTGGGTTGTCCCCAGATGATTGCAAAGAGAGGTATGTGCAAATCTGAGCCCTGGATAAACAAAGAAATTGCATGTTTTAAATGTGTACTTTGGCAGTAAGACATCAAAAGGACCAAATTAAGCCTTGGTGTGGGTGGCTGCAGTACTGTTGAAATCAGACTTAATTGCATCCACTTTAATAGGTACAGATTTGTAATACCTAAAGCAAAATTAGGTACACTAATAATTCCTACTTCTCTTGAGTGATCACTCTTACATCTAGAATATTCTTCAAAAAATTCATTTTTTAGCAAGAGCTTGATTTTTTTCTGATTTCAATCAAAGACCCTAAATTCAAAAAACTACATTTAAAATAATACTAAGCTGTCACTTAGTGTCTCCTGTTTCCTTGATACACTCAGAGTTTATTCACATTAGCATATAAGAGGATAAAACCTGCTGAACCCTTAAGAGTATTGCAAAGGTAGTTATATTTCAAAAGCCAGAACCAGCGTAGTAAATCTAGGATGGCATGGGAAACAGAACAATCCAACTCTTCCAGTTTGGGAAGGACAGAACAACTCTGTTTCTGTCAGTGAGGCATTAGTGTCTGTATCTTTGTGTGTGAATGTTTATGAAAGCTGTATACTTCAGAACCTTACTGTTCCGCACAAGTCTGTCATATGCTATTTTATTATAGGTCACTATGGAGCATTTCTGCAAGAGGAATGGGATCTTCTCCAGAGAATGAGTAAGTCTTTAGAAAGGCCTCACTTCAGAGGCTTAATTTGAGAGGGAATGGGACGAATTCATCAGTAAGAGGAGGCTTAGTTTTTGTGGGGATAAGGGGTGCAGCAGGTTTATTTGGGGAAGGTTGGGGGGGGTATTTATTTTATTTTATTTATTTTACTACTGTATTTGTATTCCAATGGCACCCTCGTGGTACTTTATGATATCCCACTACAAACTAGGTCTGCTAAAAGACTTTTGTACCTTTCACGTTAGGTGAAAGTGAGTCGTTTAAATCCCAGTCTAGTGATGGCTTAGTGGCTCTTCAACTCTAGAAATAGGAGAATACCCAGCACCTTACTTTTTAACTTTGAAGCTCTCAAGTACCAGGGAGGGTGTTTCTTTCTGACATTACAGTTGCCCTTTTGTTATCAGCTCAGCGTACTTTTTCTGTCCACATCTTAACAAATTATGCCTCTCTTCTTCAAACTTGTGTAGGATGTTCTTGAGATGTTGGTAGTGGTTGTGAACAATATTGTATGTGTATATATATACACATATATATATAAATAAATACATTTGGAACTGCTTTCTTTTTAAGAAAGCTTTTGATCATTGTATAGAGCCAAGAATGTCTTCCCCCCACTTCAAAGCAAGTGTCTGAACTGTGATGTTATAGACTCTTACTTCTGTTGTGTTCCCTGTAGTCCAGGGAGTCTTGAATGATATACAGCAAAAAGACACTGCTGGGAACCTAGAAAGATAGACAATGCTTTTTTGCCCATCACGTAATGCGGTTGTTAGGGTGCTTCTCTTTGGAGTGAAAGATGTAAATCAGAACAGCCTCAAGGCGAGAAGAGAACACAGGGCATTTGGTTTGTAAGAGAGTTGTCTTATTAGGCTATTCTGTAAGAGCTGGGCAAAGCTTCTGCCTCTTCCTCCTTCTCCACACAGTACTGTTTTCTGCTTGGACCTGTATACACCTCACTTGCTCCTTCAAAAGAGTGGTAGGAAGTACTGACCACTAGAACTTCTAGGATTTCGATTAGAAGAAAACCGGTGCCTTCATGCATTATGCATCTAAGCTCTGGAAGAAAATGAAAATAGAATTTCAGGCATGCCACTGCTCAGCATTTTCTGTTGGCTGTTTCATTAGCCCTCTTTTTGGTAGCATTCCAATTCCATGCCCTGTGTAAAGACTATGGAAGTTTAACATGATGTTCTAGATTTTACCCTGACCCGGTTAAGTTTCCTACTTGACTGGGTTCACAACCTACCTCAGTCAAAGAATGGTTGAGGTTGGAAGGGACCACTGGAGGTCATCTGGTCCAACTCCTCCTGTGCATACAGGTACACCTAGGGCAGGTTGCACAGGACTGAGTCCAGATGGCTTTTGAAGCTCTCCAAAGAAGGAGACTCCACAACCTCTTTGGGCAACCTGTTCCAGTGCTCTGTCACCTACACAGTAAAGTGCTTCTTGATTTTTGGATGGAACCTCTTGTGTTCCAGTTTGTACCCAATTCCTCTTTTCCTGGCACTGGGCACCACTGACAAGAGCCTGACTTTGTCTTCATTGCAGGCCCCCTTCAGGTATTTGTAGACATTGATGAGATCCGCCCGAGCCTTCTCTTTTTTAGACTAAACAGTCCCCCCTCTCTCATCTTTTCTTCATAGGAGTGATGCTCCAGTCCCTTTACAGTCCAAGTGGCCCTACATTGGACTCTTTCCAGTATGTCCATGTCTCTGTTGTACTGGGGGGGGGGGGGGGGGGGGGGAGGTGAACTGGACACAGCACTTCAGTTGCAGCCCCACCAACGATGAGTAGAGTGGAAGAATCACCTCCTTCGACCTGCTGGTGATACTTTGCCTAATGCATCCAAGAATTCTGTTAACCTTCTTAGCGGCAAGGGCACACTGCTGACTCGTGTTCAACTTGGTGTCCACCAGGACTCCTAGGTCCTTTTCTGCAAAGTTGCATTCCAGCTGGGTGGCCCTAGCATGTACTGGTGCCCCCAGCATGAACAGTCAATGAGCTGCTGGTTGTCATGGACAAGGCTCTACTCATAATTATTTGGATGATAATTTAGAAAGAAGCAAAGGATCTCTAGTAGGAAATCTAGACAAGCAAGTGTTAATGTTGTTGGCAGAGTAGGAGAGATGCAACATGCTGTGACAGTAGTAGACCTGTATCAGTGGTTAAGATTTGAGGGGGGAGGTCCTTTAGAGTGAAGGTTAAATATGGTGGAAGAGTTAGATCTATTAAATGCTGAGCATTTAATGCCTCCTTATTAGAATGCAGGTTTTGCGCATCATTGTTTACTATCAGTTGATGAACCTCTACAATAAGGATTGCAGAGGACATTGCTCATTGTTTAAGCTGTGAGAACTGCATAGCATTAACTTTTCAGGCTTTTTCCATCACACCCAGTATCTGATCTTGAGGAGAATAGGCACGCTTCATAGCATTGTGCAGCCCACTTACCTGTCTTTTCAATCTTTCCCAGTTTTGCTGGCTAACGAGAAGCTCTCTGTTCCCATCACATGCAAAATCCGTGTTTTCCCAGAAATTGACAAGACAGTGAAGTATGCACAGATGCTGGAGAAAGCTGGCTGCCAGGTAAGGAGGCAGCTGCTCCCTGTACTTTTGCATTGGACACATATCTCCGTGTAAAGCATCTTACAACCAGATCTTGATGTACTGTGGAGATGAGTAGGCTACGTTGTTTTACAGAGAAGGAAAATGGGGCATAATGTGATTGTATATATTAGCAGTCATAGGCAGCAAGCAGTTCAGTAGTGTGATATGGAACAGGTCATGAGTTCAGTCTCTGTTGTAATCACTTCACCATGTGACATCTTCACTGTGGGTGAGCACCTCAGCCTACCAAAGAACTGCAGGAGGCAGTGTGAATGTATGAAATACACAGGGCTATATATATATATTAAAAAATAAAAAAAGTAGTATCAAAGGTCACCACCACCAGTTAAGAAATAAGCAAACCTTCTGGGATTTAATTTCAGAGGCAGTCTGTAGTTAGAGAAAGTACTGCCAGTGTTTAAGCCTTCTGCTGAGGGGCATGCCAGATCAATATATCACAAACAGGAGCCAATGCAATAGGAAATCTATAGCTTCTCCCAAGATAAGACCTTGTTGTGCCATGGAGCAGCAAGATGAATGAAGCCCAGGACTCTGTCATGGTAGGTGACCTGGTAATACCTTTCCGTGATACCAACAGCCCTGCACTTTTTAAATAGCACTGGGAATTCAGTAGCATCCATGAAATGCACGGGGTTAAAGTAAATCTTTTGTTAGTGGATTTGTTCCAGTGGTTCATACACTTAAAAAGTAAACGGAACTTTGTGTTCTAGCTGCTGACTGTCCATGGCCGTACTAAAGAACAGAAGGGACCACTTGCTGGCGTGGCATCCTGGGAGCACATTCAAGCTGTCAGGTTAGTGAGCAGTACCAATCTTAATGGATTTCTGCTAGCACACTATGAAGGGCGATTTTTTTTTTTAAGCAGTGAGTGCAATGGCACCGAAGTGCGAATTTGTGTGACAGGAGTAGGACTTCTGGATTGACTCTAAAGAGTCCTTCCTAATTCTCAATATTATGCATCTGTTTTATTCACTGGTATAGAAAAGCCGTGAGCATTCCTGTGTTTGCAAATGGAAACATCCAGTGTCTCAGTGATGTGGAAGAATGTATCCGTAAGACAGGAGTGCATGGTGTCATGACTGCAGGTAAAGAAAATGAGCTTTTACTGTTAATAGGTGAGGATACAAACTGTTTCTTACTCTCTTTAGCAGCCCCATACGCATTTATTAAAAGCCTACATCAGGCTGACATGGTGAACAACTTAGATTGAAAGCTGAGTGGCCTTTATCTGTCCTCTTACACTGGCTATCTCTTACCAGGACCAGGAAGCACTTTACAGTAAGAATTGTTGTGTTGAACTTGTAGTACCATTGAGTCGATAGCTCAAGTCTAATTACGTGACAAAGACATACAGGACTCCTGTCTGGGAATATTTCCACAGCATCGGTTAATCAGTGGAATCGTTTTTGAATGGGTCTTGATGCAGTAAGTGTATCCACTGATTAAGATTCCTGCAGCTGATTCATGTTTGGTTGGGATAAGAAAGAAGTGGTATTACTTGCTACAAGAAGATAGGATAGACATCAGAAAAAGCTTCCAGTCACTTGCACAGTTAAAGCAATGAAACGTGATACCTGGGACATTGTCGAATCTTATTTTTAAGAAAACACAGATTAACAAAAGGTTTCTCAAACTACTAGAGCAAGGCATAGTGAGACGCTGTATTTGCAAACTTAAGCCAAACAAATGAGAGTGCAGACATACCATTGTCTAAATATTTAACCATTGGCCAAGCATTGATTTCTCTTTTATTGAATGTTTTTGTGGAAAGGTTAGATGCCTTTGTGGTTAATATTTTAATTAGGTATGATCTATTGTGCTCAATTAAGAATTATACAGTGAAATATAGTATCCTGAAGTCAGGCTAGAATTTATGGACCCTTTGTTTCTCTTTGTGGCTGATGTGTCTGTGACTGGCCAGAACAATCACAACAGAGCTGACCAACTACAGAGCCCAGATTTTGTTGTCCATTATAATCCTGAAATGAAAGTTTGAGTGTTTCTTTTCATTCCCTAGAAGGTAATCTTCATAACCCAGCTTTGTTTGAGGGCCGAAATCCATTGGTGTGGGAGATGGCTGAGGAGTATCTGGAGATAGTGCAGAAGTACCCTTGTCCACTGTCTTATGTTAGGGCTCATCTCTTCAAGCTCTGGCATCACACGTGAGTATCTCCAGAAAACACTTAATGTTTTCAGGTGTATTCCTGCTTAACAAGTGTCTGGCTTTTCTATACAAGATATGATTTAGTAGCTTAGCAGGTAGTATTGGTGATAGGAGGACAGTTGGACTAGATGATCTTGTAGGTCCTTTCCAACCTTGTGTTTCTACGATTCTATGATTCTATACAAGAATTTGTCTGACCCGAATTAGTGTGTTGCAACGTTTTCTTTCCTGGACCTGCCTGGAGAGAATGTGGGCTGAAGCCTTTACCCTTCACTACAGGGAAACAGGGCTTGGGGAATGAACAAGTTACCACGCGATAAGCTAGGGTGTGAGCTTGCAGCACATCTGCTATTGTGTGGTAATTGCCTATATGCATACATGCACTTTGGCAAACATGAGTTAACTAACTTCTCATTCATTGTGAGGCAAGCTATCTCACATTTATTGTGGAGTAAGAGCATGGTCATGGGCAGTTACTGAGTAGCTGATGCACGGTATGTTTATGTTAGCTTATCTTAGAGTATCTTGTTTACGTGCCCAAACTTGCAAGTATTTACCTGAAAGAGTAGCAGGTGTCTGTGCTTCTTTCTGGACTTACAAGAAAGAAGATAAGCTGCTACCACAGGCAAATGCAGTGAGAAAAATCTGTAAAAAGCTTTTATAAAAGACATTTTTAGATGATCTCCTTAGACTAGCAATAATGAATAAACATGACTTGATGTTTGGGATTTGTCTCAGGCTTCAAGTTTACCAGCAGCTGCGTGAAGAATTAGCAAAAGTGAAGACTCTAGAGGGAATTGTAGATGTCAACAGGGAGCTGAAGCTACGATGCCAGGTACCAAGATGGGCCCTAATCTCCCAGAACAACTCTGTCTGCATTTGGTGGGAACATACCATGTATGTAACACAGTTGATGTCTGTTAGCCACCTCACTGGAACTTCGAGGCTTGCGAACTGTGATATGGGTAGCTTACTACAGTACCAGCCCCTTAAGCCCAAACAGCTTTGCATCGGTGAAAGCTGATTTAGGAGTTACAAATCTTCGTCATTTCATCTGTCTTACTAGAGGTTTTTTGACTATATTTAACTCTCAGTAGCAATTATTTTAAATTACTCTTTGTGGTTTCCTGGAGTTTGAGGCATTATTTAGAGTATTTCCTGAGAACTACAGGAAAACTGACTGTAACTCTACGCTGCAGGAAGAAATAGCTAATCAGAAAGAAGGAGAAAAGCCAAAAGAAGGGTTGCCTTTTTCCACTGGATCTGTCAGCCATACATCAGGCCAGGGTGAGTTACCTATTTTAACATGACCAGGTACACATATGCTTTTCCTGCTCATGCTGTCAGTGCAGAGTCCTTCAGTTCTGTTCTAGGAGCTTACATACATTTAAAAACAAATGAAAACTCTTGGTTATACTTATTGTGGCTTTTCCTTTACTTTCTTGATTATTGTTTTGTTCATGGGGATGTTGCTCATTGTAGGGAACACCTACATCTTCCCTTCAGCCAACTTATAATGATGTGCACCATTTCAGGCCAAAGGAGAGATGCAAGGAGAATGGAACCAGGGGACTGAAAAAGGTGTGCGAGGGAAACGTGCTCTGGAAGAGGATGAAGATGGAAATTCTGAGCTTCTATCAAAGAATAAGCAAAAAAAGAAGTTAAGAAATCCAAATAAAAGCTTTGATCCATCTTTAAAACGTAAGTTCCATCTATTGGCATATATACAGGGGAAGTTGCTGGTATTAACTTTGACATAAGTTGCCACTATTTCTTCTTGTCTATGTAGTTGTAGAAACTTCTTTTTAAAGATGGGGCATTATAGGAAAACTTTGGTAGTAGGCAACATTTATTCAAATTGCATTCATTAGGAAAGCTATCTAATCATCAAAGAAGTAGGTCAATGTCCACTACAAGCAACTTTTTAAGCTCCAAATACTTTACAAATTAAATTTTATCAGTTGCTAGTATTTGAAATTGAAATTGCATATGCTTTTCAAGCAAATTTCCTCCTCTTTTGCACTAGATCTGAGATTTAAAACTGTTATGTTTATAGCTGTTATGCATATAGCTTAGACACACTGTAAAAGTCAATGTATCTTTACCTTCTTTGCACAATTTTTTGAGGTACTGTATTTCTATCTCAAAGAGTCCCCCTGTGGCTGGAGAGGCACCAAGCTTTGTCTGATCCTGAATTTTTGAATTTACTCTTTCCATATGAAAACACTATTGCTGAAATCAGGTCTCTGTCTTTTCCAGCCAAATATGCAAAATGTGATCAGTGTGGGAACCCTAAGGTAAGTCAGTGCCAGTGTCTGTTAAAGCACTTCCATGAAATCCTGAGGTAGGGCCATACCAATGTCCATTAATGTATGCATGCTAAGTTCTGGTGATATGTTGGGGGACGGGGAAAATGTCCATGTGCAGGCAAAAGCCTCTTAGCTATTAACTGTAACCAGTTTCTGAATTGAAGGTGCTGCATAAAACTCACACAAATGTAGATGCTTTGAGATCATTTGCCTTTCCAAAAAACACAGTTTTTACTGCTCTGAGGATATTTATTGCTGAGACAGTTGAGTTGGATAAAACTCTCAGGAGCTCTTGGAAACAAATCTCCAAACATCCAGTAATTACACATGGCTATTCTGTGAAATTACAGCAAAACCCCTTTCGCTAGGGTCAATGGTGGGTGTTTTCTGCAAGGATTGAGTATTTAAATAACTGGTCTAATAACTAGTTTACTAATACAAGCACTCTAAACATCATCCAGTATGGTTTGTACCGAGTATCAGGCAGCATCTGTTTTTTTTTGTTTGTTTTGGATTTATGTCCTTAATCAGAATAAGAATGAGCACCTAGTCACTCTCAGTTGTGTTTTTGAACTTCAGCTAGTAGATGAACATGAACATTCATCATTAGCAATGTTTAACAAACCAGCTATTTTCCACATTATGTATAGCATAGGTATTTGAAAAAAGCAGTTTTGTGGAATTGTTTGTTTGTTTTGGTGGTGGTGTTCTTTTTTTTTGTTTTTCCTTGGGGAATACAGCTCTTTCCCAGACAGGGAAATGTCACTGAGCTGAGTGAGCAGTGTTTACCGCTGCTACCATAGACATACATGCATACATAGACATACAAGGAGGATTTAAGTGCAAGAAACAATTCTGTGTCCTAGCTGAAAAAGCAGTAGAGCTGTAGCAGCTCGGGAGGGGGCAGGGGTGGGGAAAAAGGGGTTGGTGACAGATGCTGTATGTCTGTTTTGGGACATTGTTACAGCACCTAATAAACAGCAGCCAACTAGGGCCCAGTTTTGAACTGCAGCAACAGAAATAGATTTCTTGATGCATTCATTAGTGGGAAAATGTTGCGCTTTCATCTAGCCTGTTTTCAAAGCCATCCTGTTTCATAGCTGGCCAATTAACACAGCTTGGTGGTTCAACTGTCATCGTTTGAAATGGGGCTTGGACTCATTTTTGTTTTGCCTTTCAATCATTGTAATGTTGCAGGCTGCCCTTCGAGTCTTTAGAATGGGGTCTGTATTTTTTTTTCCCTAGGTGCTAAGTTTCTAAGCTCTGTCATGTAAGGGCTACAGAGAAGGGCTTTTTTTTTGTTTGTTTGTTTTGTTTTAAAAGATTATTTTAATGGGAAAAAAAAAAAACTCAAAGCTCATTAAGCATGGGTGAGTAAAGCATTCGAGACACCTAGTCTGGTTTTGCCGAGCTGTAAAATATCCAACTGAATTACTGCCCTCCCCTGAAGAAGGGTCATACCTTATATTTTTATACTTTGGTGTATTTAGTCTGGAAAAAAAAAAAAAGGGCAGTAATTGATGTGGTAACATTTATTTATTTTAGGCAGAGTTTCAGATGGTACCAAGCATCTCTGGTCAGGTACCTTGTTTCAGGTAGTGCTTTTGTAAAGAAATACAGAAATACTGTAACAAATATCGTAACTCTTGTTCCAAAGTGCTTGTGACATTTGTCTGCTTATGGTATGTAACTTGGGCTGCCCAACAGATTAGTGCTGTTGCAGAAGTGGATGGTAGATTTATGTATTTTTTATTTTTGTTTCCTCTGCATAAACTGTCGCTAATAGCTGCGACACCATCCTCCTCACTCTCCGTGACAGCAGCTCTGTCACCTTCATTATACAGAGGTGTGACTGGCTAATGTATGAGTCCAGGTGTTTTCCAAAGGTCTGAATGTACAGAGCTGGAGTGTTGCTTATTGGAGTTAAATAATGAATTCTCGCTAATAAACTGATATAAGCTTTTTTACACCACCACCCCACCCAGGGCAATAAATGTGTGTTTAACATGTGCCGTGGCTGCTGTAAGAAAAGAGCATTCAAAGAAACAGCAGACTGTCCTGGTAAGTGCAGCTGTTCCTATCAATTTTGTCCTTAGAAATCACTGAGTCTCATCTCCATATATAATATAGTTGTTATTTTAAGCGGGGGGGAGAGAAGGGGAGGGAGGTGGGAAAAAGTGTTAAATTATACATCCATAGCTAGCTAAAAACTTACAGAGTACAATTAAGAGTATGCACTTTCTAGTGTGTGTGTGGGAGTTCTTCTTCCAAGATCTGGGGATGTGTTCTTTCCAGACCAGACCATTAGGACCCATTTTTTCTAGCTACAGGGAAGGAGTTGCTCTGTTTTCCAGTGCGTTCATTTCAGTTTCTTTCCCCCCCCCCTTCCTTTCCATTTTTCTCCTCATCCTTGCTTCTTCAGGTCACGGATTGCTTTTTAAGACCAAATATGAAAAATCTCTTTTGTGGCAGAGCAGTCAAACAGCAATTCAAAACCCAGAGATCAGTCAGAGAGATGTGGATGTTGGGGAGACAGCTGTACTGAAGGAGGCTGATGCCACCACATTGTGAAGCTTTGGAAATGAATAATAAAAGAGCTTCTGAAAGGCCTTTGCTTCCCTGGGCCAAAGAAACTGCCATCTCCAGAGCACTCTCAGCTCTGTGAACTTGTTCCACAGGTTTATTTTAAGTTCTGGACACGTTTATTTAATTAAAACGCTGCTTACTCAGGGATTTTCCTGCATTTGAAATAAAAAGGATGCAATTAAGTTTCTCGTGTTTCAAGACTGAAAAGGCTGCATTTGGGTTGGTGGGGCAACCATGTGCTGCCGTCACAGTCTGCTTTCATGTAAGTTTACTAGTCGTTCATGTCACATTTTTAATAGTGAGGAATAAATTTCATATATTAGAACAACCTCCTGGAGTGTTAAAAAATAATCATGTTAATGACTCTGTCACTAATGGAAAAGGGCACGTCTGTCTTGAGTTTCAAAAGGCCATATTGTCACCGCAGAAAGGAAGCTGGGGTACTTTGAAAAATGTGAACATGTAATACGTTGCTATAACCACACTGTGGATTAACAGTTACTGGTTTTATACAGTATGCTAAAGCTTAATGCTGTCCCCCAAGCTAAAGGTCAGGAGGAAAATAAAATCTCTATTTTCATAGAGAGGGGTTGCTGAAATAATTTGCTAAATTAGAACCGCATCTATGAACTGGTCCTTGCCCACATCTCATAACTACATGATCCTGTTTCTTTTCCATACGATAAGCGCTGTGAAAAAGTGCCTCAAAATCTGCTGCAGTTCTACACATACAAAACCCTACCCTGCCTGTCTTTTTCAAAACCTGCTGCAGTTCTACACATACAAAACCCTACTCTGCCTTTTATCTTTTTCCCCCTCCATGTGCTTTGCATGTCTCCTAGGCACTCAGTCAGTGCAGCTGTCTGTGTTCAGTATGCTTTCTAGAATCCTAATTATGGAGCGTCTTAACCTGCCTCCCAGACATTCCTTTGGGAAGTTACGCTGAGTTTGAAAGGAAATGAGCTGTAAACCCAGCACATAGCATCATGGGGCTACAAAGCACTATACATTGCTGGAAACAGAGAATATATACCTATACCCATACCAAAACAGCTGTTAAAGATCTTTTTTAAAAAAAACAAACAAAAAACAACACAACTTTCAGGAACACAGAAATAACAGCATGCTCTGGTAACTAGAGAACCCCTTTTTTTTTTTTTTAACTTTTTTTTTTTTTAAATGTTTCAAGAACTGTGCCCATCTTATGCATATATGTCTATATCCATATGTACGTGTGTGCACCCCCCCCCCCCCCCCCCCCGAAGCTCAGGCAGGATTTAGAGGTCTCATCACCAGTTTATATTTCCTAACCTGCATTACAAACTATGTCATAGAGTCATGAGTTAATACATGGACTAGAACAGTGTGCTAAAGAGACCAAACTGCTAGGAACTGTAGACCTATTTAAACCATGGGGAACTAGTCTCACTCATACCACTAACACTAAGAGAGCTCACAAGATCATTAGCTCACTAAGCAGAGCACCACATGTGAAGCTGAGGCCTTGGCCTACCCTCATAAGACTCACCCTTGTGCTTTCCTAGTCTGTGTTCAAATTTTCCATACAATTTCTGCAGGCACATTGTCTATCAGCTGATTATGCATATCTTTAGCTGAACATCTGGCTACATTTAACAATCTTTTATCTAGCTCTTGCCATTCATTCCCACTTCAAGTCCTCTAGAGAGATCACAAGAGTTAAGAACTTCATATCCATTTGGAAGTTGAATTAAATACTGCCTAACAGTTGTGGCATTCTACAGATTGTGACAATAAAAGTAGTTCAAACTCTCCTAATGAGTCTTCCCATTTCATTTGTTCTTTATTACAACAAAATATTTTCCATGGTGTTCTCAGAATAGCATCTTCCAAGCCTTACTCAACTTGCTAACCAAGTCTTTCAGTAGCTTTCATAATTTCTGACTACCCTTGTATTTAATTCAAGTTTAGACACTATCCTGGAAGGTTCTTTCTACTTCACCTTGTGAACAGGAACTAGCACAGAAACCCAGGAGAGGGAAAGAGTGTGGTATTTATCAAAGAGCTCACGATTAGTGTGGGAGTACCAAGTTTAAAAATAATGCCTCTCTGCCTTATTTAAAAATGGAAATTTAAAACCATGCCACCTATCTCCCATGGAAATACTCCACTCCTTCCCTTGCACAGATACACACTTGTAAAGTGTTCCGAACATAGTTCAGAAAAGCCCCTCTTTAATAAAAAGCTAAATGTTCATAATCGTAGCATTTACAACTGCTCACTTAGACCCTTCCCACTTTTTGCAGTCCCCCCCCCCCCCAATATCAGGAAGATCAAGCGTTCTCCCATTCACTGTGCCAGAGAAAATTCACAAAGTCAGAAAAGGCTTTTGCATGAGAAACATTCACTATTGTAAGACAGTAGTGGACTGGTGCTAATGTGAGTGATCTGGGTTATATTCCTAACCAGACAGTTTGATTTTAGATCCTGTCTCCTAAGTACACAGTCTCATCCCCAAATCACCAGTGTGAAAAGATCAAGCTGGCTTCAGGCTCCCGAATTCAGGAAGGGCATTGTAGTTGAGAGTCATAAATGGATACATCTGTACAGAATTAGTATTTAAGGCATATTTGTCCCCATCTCCTCTTAACAATAAGCAATACCAAGAGACATACACATGTTTTTGTCTCCTGGCCCACTGTATGGCAGAAGACTAAAGTGCTCCTAACATAGGACTGGACTAGTGTTCAGTCAGGCCCTGCAACACAAAATTCCCGGTGTGCTTCTAACTACAAATCACTACACTAATGAAAAAGAGATGCAACCTGAACTTTCAATAGACATTATAGAACATCATAATTAATAGATTGCAATCAATGAGTTAACAATGACCAGTGTATCAATTTCTTAACAACCAATGGTTGCAAGTCAGGAGGCACTATTACAACATACATAAAGCAGAACCATTTGCCATTTATGCTGGGCACACCTGCACCTACATTAACCAACTAGGGATTGCTTTCACGCTGGGCAGTACGCTAGTTACCTGGCTTATCTCTAATAAAAAAAAAATTGCAGCATGCAAACTCAGCAAGATTATGTCCTATTTTGTTTCTGTTTCAAAAACCTTCAAGAAGAAATACACTATTTAACTTTAATGGAAGTAGAGGAAGGCAGTACTCTGCAATGTAGAATGCTGATGAAGCGAGCCTTGATCTTTGGACTTCTAGGAGACTGGATTCCTGTATTTAAATCTATCTTCAGAGGCATGTAAGAAAAAGCAGTAATAGTTCATCTGACAAAGAAAACTAACTGCCTTTATTTGGCAGCCAGTTTATGACATTTCAGAGAATTAAATGAATAAATCCCAGATTTCAGCATGTATTTACACAACACAGACTTTATGTACACACAGACTTCAGTTACATAAACTGCAGGAGGGTGGTATATACTAGTCAAAGCTATGTGTGCATAAGTATTAGAAAACCTCTGTGAGATGAAGGGTAACACAATTACCAAATCCAATCTCCCACATAAGACAGATTTTCAGATCTTGCTACTTGAATTTTTGTTTGAGTTAGGCCATCTCTTGCTAATAAAGTTATCTTGAGTTTATGACTTAATGCCTACTAAAATCCCAAGGCTAAATCATTTATTTGCTTTCAAGAAACTGTCTTATTTGCATTATGAGTTTACCAAACTTCTAACCACTGAATGTCATACATTTCTCTTAGAGGTTGATATATCATATTAGCAAGTTTCTGTTCCTATCTAATTAATTTAGGCTGATCAAGTTAACCTGTAAGATAATCTAAAGCAGGGCTGTTCTATCAGGTCCTATGAAACCTTGAATTGAATTCATAGATCAGTAAGAACACAAAAGCCAAACTAGTATCAGCTGAAGTACAAAACTCACTTGCAACGCAGAGAATACTTTATCTTTGCTCTTTAACAGCAGAGAGATACGGTTCAGTCCCGTACCAATGCGTTTTTCACCATACTGCACATTCACAGTTAATGGCTACTGAAAAAGGAAATTCTTACTTGTATTACCCTCAGCTCTCACAAGAGAGTGGCAAGCCAAAATACTTAATCATGTGGAACACACTGCCTTCCCATTCCCTCCTTCAGGTAGAATGTAATGAAGGATATGATGTAAGAACCTCAGAGAGCCCGATTAAGTTGGTTGAGACTTCAGTCTTTACAAAAAAGTAAATACTTGAACACCACTTTCTACATTTTCCACAATGGGTCTTTATCAGAAGTGTTGTTTATCAGAAGTGTTGTTGTTGCTGTTATTAAAGGTTCCTTATTTGCTTTTCTTATACTACATTGCTTCCATTAGAAATAATGCATTATTTGTCAGCAGTTTTGGGAGCCATGCAGAAGATGGAACAATGCTGAAATTTCAACTCAGCTAGGAAGTAATGCCGACAAGGTTACAATGGAGTCCCAGAAAACGGTATACAGATCATATGTTCATGGCAGGGAACAGAGACAGAACTCTTCTTTTCTCCCTCACCCACTGAAATCTCAAATGACAGAAGCTTATGGATGAGGATGGTACACACAGCCATGCTCTAAACACTAAAATAATCTCTCCCCACAGACTTCCCTCTACAAATCTTACCAACATAGACCACTGTGTTAGGTTCTGGCCAGATTATGATCAAGCATCCCCAGCTGCTCAAACACAATCTTATAACAACAGTTTCTGCATTAACACTCAAATTAGTTTTGCTAATTAAAAAATAACTGCCTTTGCTTAAGAAAAAAAAAAAAAAGCTTCTTCAGTTTTTCATTAATCCCTAACCAGGTCAGGTAAAAAAAAAAAAATTTACTCCACATGAGGACACCATCAAATACGGGCTACCACTGATACCTCCTTCCTTATCAACAAAAGCTGCTGCACACATTCATGAAGTCCACTTAAATGAAGTATCACTGAACATATCCTGGACATAGCAACATGCTACAGAAACCATAAATCTTTACTCCCTGAATTAGCTCGGTGGTCACAGGGAATCAGTGAAGATTCATCACGAGTCATTTTCTCATATATTACTTTTTCCCTCTTAGACATTTAAGATAAGAAACTTTCAGTGGTAGAAATAGTGTATGAATGCAAGTTATACAGAACTATATCTGTGCTGTGTTGTATTTCCTGGCATGTTGTTTGGACTGAAGCAGGAGTTAAGCAAAGTCTGGAAGAAACACAGCTAGATGAACCTGAATCAAATCTACAAGACTCTAGAGCAGCAACAGCTTCTTTCACAGGTTGAAGAATTACAAGCCAACAATTCCATACCAAAGCATACACTGAACTTGAACCGTGCCAATGGGCTAAGCAAGAAGAGAAAAATGCTCTATCTGTCCAAAAGAAGTTGTAAGCATTTTTGTCTGGAGAAAAGAAACTAATAATCTCTGCTTTAGCTTTGGAACTGCTTTGAACCACAGCAAGAGTCAGAAACTGCTTTTGCAACTTAGTGGGCTTAATGCTGACTGCTAAAGGACACTTCTAGCCACTTCCCAAGAGTGGACAGCTGTTAGTGGCTTGAAAGAACGGAGATTCTCAAGACAGCATGCTGAAGAGGCAGAAGACTTCTATTTACAATTGAGGATTCCCTCAGTAGAAAGCCTACAGGATGGAATGAAAGTAGCCTAATAAAATCAAGAGAACACGAGATGCGTGTAAGAAAAGATAGCTGGCTGACATGATGCACTTAATTGGGTTGCAAAACCATCTTTTCCAGAGAAGGGCGTAAGACCTTTTCCTTAAAAATGATATCACTGGTCCATTTTAGGAATAGATAGATCTAAGTGGCTTCCCTTCAGCATAAGCAGAAGGCATTAAAGTGACTTTCCCAGCATTTCTGCAACACTGCACAGCAATCTACTTGAGCAGTCGACCTGCCTTTCTCTCAAAACTGGTGATCAGTGGTGTTGGACTCAAAGTTCTTAATTAACGAGGTCCATCCTTTTGCTCCTCTAAAAGAGAAGTATTTTTCCATGCCAAAGTTGTTTACCCAAAGACCTCTCATGAGCTACTGCTGCTTCCATTTTCAGCACCTATCAAAAGCATAGAAAGCCAAAGGGAAAGAGCACTGTTACATGCAAACAAGGAATTCCCTTCAAATCCCACTTTCTTCACAGCTCATCCAAACTACAACTCCAAACAGACCAGAAGGCAAAATATAGCAGCCCACAAAACATCAGCAAGCTTGACAAAAAAAATCAGTAGCTTGATCACGATATCTAGAAACCAACTTTAATACGGAACTCCAAACACTTAGAAGCTTTTTGATCCTGCTGTTTAATGCACTAGATGTAACAACATATTTAAAAAAAAGTATTAACAATAACATCTGTAGTCAGTTGCCAGACAAGTCAGGGCTGGATCAAAATTCTTAGCTTGCTTTATGGATTAGATGAATGCAAGGCTGCAGTGACTTCAGAAAATTCAGTGCATGTCTTCTTACATTAACACAAAACATGTACACATCTGGGCTGCCACCTTTAATCCCTTATTAAAAAGAAAAGCAGAATAAACGCAGCTGGAGAGCAGGCACCCAGATTGACTGTTTTCAGCTCTGCTCCAGGACTTGCATGGTATTTTATGGCATTTATCCATGCTACCAGAAGTAATTGCTGAACATGTTGGGAAACCATCATGCACTATGTCAGTGAGACTAGACAAGCAGCAGCAGCATTTGCTTAAGGAAGAGATTTACTGCTATGATAACACTGGACCCCCAAAGACAGGTCACATGCATGTGGAAACACATCAGGAAACAGGTCTTGAAAACAGAGACCAAAGGGAAAGAACATGGATCTAGGTAAACATAACACCCTAAAATAAAGGCCTGTGACTGAATGCATGGAAGTGGTGCCATGTTTTAAGGTGTAGGTAAAATATCATTAAGAGTTTCTCAAAAGAATTGCCTCTCCCATCAGAACTCCAGTTCCATAATTGAAAGCAATGCACTTAGAAATAAACAGAAAGCACAGCATTGCTCAGAATCAAGGTGATACTTTTGGGCCAGTGAAATTCATCTTAGATCACTCCTGTCTATTCAACTTAACACTACTTTTTGAAGCTTTGAAACAAACAAAGAAAAACTAATAGCAGCTGGAAAAAAAAAATCAAATCAGCATCTGTACAAATAACGTGCCAACTCTTCATGGTGGATGAAGGAGAATGGAGGGAGAGTCCTAACAAAAGTGAAATGAAAACCCATTGCAGGGATGCTGTTTTTAGAAATTTCTTTTTAAGGAGAATTCAAGTTACTGGAATATTCGTATTATCCACCATCAGCCCTGACCCTCTCAATCCAAGCAAAAAGTGAGGGAGACAGAGACAGTTGTAAAGCTCAGCAGTTTGTGGGTGAGACACTAGACAGAGTCCCAGAGGGACCATTTCTTTTGGTAGTGAATGAAGTTTTTCACATGTTGGTGCTCATTCTGGACTGGCTGTTAGCTGGAGTAAGCTCCCCTTGGCTACCTTCTCTTGGAGGAGACTGCAACAACAACAAAAAAAATCCTAGTTAGTGATGTGTAAATATCCTGCAGAGTGCTTCCAAAGAGACCAAACAAACCACAGGTGAAGCAAAGCAGGATAAAAGCAGGAGAGCATATACCCAGCTCATAAATAATGATGGATTTGAAAAAGCTTTGTGTTTACAATTTCGACAGTTAAAGTTCACAAGAACTGTTCCTATACAAGTCAAACCAGAAGTTTTAAACCACTCTTTGTTTACCAAGTACAAAGTACTGTTGGATGCAGAAGCTGAATCATATCTGACACTTAGTTATCACAGAGATGAATATGCTACAGAATTTAACATATTCTGTGGCAGATGGCCTATCCTCCCTATGGGCATTCTTTGGATCCTTGAAGGAATACTCCAAACAGTTCATGCATTTCTTATTTGCTCTACTAAAAAAGTTATTTCAAGTTTCTTTGTTTTGGTAAGATAAAAGATCTGTGTCAAGAATTAGTCAGAATGAATTAGCCAGCATCGACTTGAGCATATTAACTTCAAAGGACATTTTGCATTGTACAAGAAATTCGGTGTACTGTCTAGAAACTCTTATTCCTTCTGTATTTTGTATTTGATATGATAAGAATTTGTCCATTCATGATGACAGTAAATCCATTCTTCTCCAGAATCTTCAAATCACCAACTTACACAGTTTCTGGGGGGAAAAAAATCATAATGCTGCCTTTAAGTCCACATTTAATAAGCCCATACCTTGACATGTATCTGGTTGCGCAGGACTGCAGCTCGTAGGATCATAGCTTTGGCACGTCGCTGAAACTCTTTGCCCATTAGTAAAGACTTCTCAAAAGTTGTGCTGCGCTGGTCAACATCTCGAGCATAAAGAATCTGTAACCAGTACAGAAAACTCTAAGCAGGAGCTATGACACGGTTTCACAGCAAGAAGCCCCTTCTGCCCAAGGGAACAAAGCTGGGGTACTGTAGAGTCTGGGTTTTAAACCTTAGTACAGCTATTCAGTCCATAATCTGTGGCTCAGACGCACTCACCTTACTGTGAGAGTCTATTCTGGCATTGATCAGTCCCTCCAGGATCAGCTGAGTAAGTTCATCTTCCAGAGCAGCCACCGTGGTATTAAAAGCAGTAGCCATCTTGTGCATATCTGCCGACACATAGGGGCTGAAGTACTGGGAACAAGAAGATATTCAGTTGACAAGGGTACTCCCCCATCCTCTGAAACACCATGGGAAAAACAACTACAAAGAGATAGCCTATCTCACTGTCCATCTACCTCTCAGGATTAAAGGAACAATTACCTGAATAAGGGCACGATTTCGAATCTGAGTATAAAGTGTCCTGACATGAGGTGCAAGGTACATATCCAGCAGCAGGTTGTCCTGTGCAAAAAATACATCAGAAGCTGAGAGACAGCCTGGAAAAATATATTATTTCTATGTTCTTTAAAATATATATCCGTATACTTAAGCCTTAAGAATATTAATATCCACTACTGCAAGACAACACTATAAAACAAGAATGAATAAAACTCATATTTTATATATATGCACACACACACACATATATATATATATAAAATTTCTCCTCTCTCTCTGCTCCTAAACTAGTCCTAATTTTGATCATGTCAAGAGGTAGAAGACACCACAGAAGAAGTGAACATGGAACACTCAGCTACTCTTAATAGTCACCGCTTCTCACAAAAGGCTAGGGGAAGGAAACTCTTAGGAAACTCTTTGTTCCTGCACTGCTCCCCTGTAACTCACCTTCATCTCATCCAGCATCTTCAGGCATGAAGCATATTTAGATTCATAAAACTTGAAGATGATGTCACGAACCTGTGGCTCCAGCTCCAGAAACAACTTGAAGGAACTACAGATAAACATGGCAGTGATCAGACCTTGAAACCCACCACTTAAACACCCCACAACCTCATCATTCCAAACTGCAGGTTTACAAAAACCCACTATCATCTGGAAATTCCAAGAATTTACTCCCTAACAGGCCAGAGAGCCCATTTTCAGCAGGGCTGGGAGCCTGGAAGACAGAAAGATGCATCATAGCATCAGAGCTCTGGTAAAGGGAATCAAAAGACTTTTGGCAAACTAAGTAGTAGAAGTGTTTGTTCACATAAAGCAAGAAAAACATTGGAATAGGTGGGATTAGGTCAGAATCAAGATATATAACCAGAAAACATAGGCAACACCCATACACCCGTGTGTGTACTGTACTCTGTGCTAGCCAGTTTTGTGATCCTTTTCAAAGCACAGCCTTCACTAGTACAGCATGCCGTACATAACTAAGTGTGGGAGACCTTCAAGATGCACATTGTTTCTCAGTGCTCTCCCAATTCTCCATCCCAAATTTTTGAACACTGACCTCAACCTATGAATCAGACAATAAAAAAAGTCAGGCTAATAACCCTTTTTCCATGTCACATTAAAATTAGCGCTTCCATACCTGTAGCTGTCAGGAATTCAGTATCATGGTTATTTGTGCATCACAAATTGAATGACTATTTTTTCCCAAAGCCTGTAATTCTCTTAACCTTGCATCTGTCACAGTTAGACTACATTTTAAGCTATAGTACAATTTAATAACTGTTAGTAATACAATTAACATACACTACAAGTCATAACACAAAGTCAAATTATCTTACAGCTGCCTTCTATAGAGCTCTATCATTCTGACTGAGTATCTGATACGGGTCACTAATAGAAATTGAAAATAGGGTTACACAGATGTTAGATTTAACCTAGGTTGGAAGCTTCTGTTATACTACAAAAACTTCAGCTGTGATTAACCACTGTGTTTTGATAGTGAAATCTCACCTAATGCTAAAGCAAAACCAAGGCTCAGCAATTCTTTCTTTCCTGTATGAGAAAGCTACTACTCCTACCAGAATCCATTCTCAACCAAAGTGTCATTTCCCAAAAGATGTACAGTAGCATACAAACTCCTCACAAGGCATCACTTACCTGCTGGAGATGACATTTCGTTGCAGTTCCTGACGGTCAAAGGTAGCGAGGGCACACAGACCACCATACACAGCCACATTGCTAGGAGATAACAGCTAGCAAAAGAGAGAGAGCACACTCTGAACGGGAACACTGTCATTGACTAATGAAATGGCAGAAGGCTGGAATTAAGTATTCTACTCCAGGCATTTCCCTCACCGGGTGACAAGATTAGTCTTTGTCAAATGCAGTAGAACAACTCAGCATGCTCTCAGATGTTCACCCAGAGTATGAGGAGTGACTGTACGCTGCTAAGAGCAAAAGCCAATTACAACAGCCAGCCTTTTGACTTAGCTACACAGGTACACAAATCTCACAGAGAACAGGTATGTGATCTAAATAGATCATTTAGAGAACTCAAGAACAGAGATTTATTTTTGTAAAACATGATTCACAGTAACATCAAACCACACAGGAGTGCTGTGAGGATAACTACAGCATCTGAGTTTTACAAACTAATACTTAGAAGAATTATGTCCCCTACAAGCCCTGCATACAGCTCCCTCTTGGTCCTCACCTCTGGGAAATCACAGTGATCAAATGATGCCAACAAGAAGCACTTTGCTGCCTGTTTGTACTTCCGAGCAGCTAATTCAGCCAAGCCTAGGAAACAGAAAAAGCGACTCCTTTATGTTTATGACAGCACACAGATTAGAAGTTGTAAAACCTAGGGAGTAGAACAGGCCCCCACACAGTTGCTAGTGCCTTCACTATTGAAGTGAAGCATGACTCTTGGACAGTACGGGCATCCTTTAAACTATATTGATGAGAATTCTGTCTCATCAGCTTTATTAAATTTTGCATTTCTGGTGAGAAAATACAAAGTTTGTTAAATCAAAGAGAGGGAAAAAAATAATCAAGCACATTCTACTGTCAAAGAGCCCTATGGATACCTAAGAGGCAGAAAACCAGGCATGCAAAATACAAGAAGCTGAAGGATTCACTCACCTGCTGCACATTTCAGTTTGGTGAGAATTGCTTGTGTCTGGCTGTCTCTCTCTCCTCTTTGCTAAAGGATGAGAAAAAGCAGTAGTGAGCAAACAGTATGAAAATCATTTTGTTTACAACTGTCCTTGGGATATTTCATCCTAATAATTAATTTGCAAATCTCAACAACAAAATAATGTCACCCTATCTGTCTTGGGAATTATGGAAAGAACTGAGGATGGGAAGTCTCTCAGTTTTACCATAAGTCAGATTTCTGACATGCAAATTGTGGAAGATAGGCAACAATGAACCTCAAATGGAGTCAGAAAGTGGCTGGACTAGAGTAAGAATAGACTGTAAGATGAAGGGAGTCTTAGAGGAAGCAATTCATAAAGGAGGAAAGGAAGAAATTGTTATACAAATTTTAGAGACAGAAAACAAAAGGAAAATTCATGCATATTAAAAAAAACAGGACCTTACTTCTGCAATTTCTGGCGTAGACTCAGCCTTGCTTACATAGCTCAGAACATGAGACCAATTCTGGAGGTAGACACTAACCTGCAGAGAGCCATGAACAGTGTAGAGAGCCATGACTAAATGGTCTTACTTCAATAAACAATATAATTGTAGACACAAGAGCTGTAACCAGAGCAAAGTACAGGCAGACTTCAGAGCAGATGTCAGAAAGACACCAAGTACCAATCCCTGCTGGCCTTCCTACCTTGATGACATTGAGACACATGTTGATAACATGTTTAGCGCTGGTGCAGTAATCACGGGCTCGTGAGTAACACTTGAGAGCATTGCTGAGGTCCCCACAGTCAAGGTAATGATCACCTAAGTCATCATGGCCTCTCCTGGAGCACAGGAATTACAATACTAATGAACTGTGTTCTCACAAAGTGCAGGGAAAAAAAGGGGACAGAGTCAGTTTGTGCCAAACAAGTAACTCAGTACACTGACCTAAGGCACTGAATGCAGTTGACATCCTGTGCCTGGAGGAGCAAAATGCTCTTCCTTGCTCCAACAGAGCCTTCTGCATCTCACCTGATACTCTCCTTGATGGAGTTCCCTTTGTAATTTTTCAAATCTGTGTCGAGTTTCTCCAGTTTAAGAAGAGCTTTTTTGCGCGTAGCTTCAACCCAAGCTGTGTCAAGAGGAGGGGGTTCGATTCCACTATCAGGGACAGCATCAGGTGTATTCTGCAGTTCTCTGAAAGAGTTTGCTCTGGGTTATTATACTGCAAGCTTTTCAAGACAGATGTCTGCTAAGTACCTGGCACTGTTTCCCTAAAAACAATACCACTACATACACCAAAAAAAAAAAAAAAAAAAGAGAAAACAGGCGGGGTGGGGAGAAAATGATAAGATTTGCAGTGAAAATAGCAATATTAGCATCACAGGTGTTTTACAAATTCTTCTCAAAATTATCCTAATGATCTTTTGCAGGCATTTTATTTATTAACAAGCAATTTATCACTAATTTCAAAGAAACAACCTGTTCTATAAATCAACTGACAGCAAATTAGTAACAGTGCTGCAACAAATTATTAAATTTTAACAATGTATTTAAATATTCTAAAAAGTCACTGTAGCCAATCAGACATCCCTATATGGGACACAGTGTGCAGGTGTTGGTGAATTGTCTCCCCAGCTATATCACAATGGCTTGATAGCAAAGCTAGACTGTACAGATACCATTCAACTTCTTTTAAATGAGGTATCTACAATGGAGCACAAGTGAAATACAAACTATTCCCAGAGAATAACATAATTCTGTCAAGATCAGATCAACTTTTCTACTTGCACAGAATTCTCTTTCCAACATTTTAAAGAGAAAAACCCATTCGTTTTTTCTACCAACAGTCCCTATCGCATATAAGAAATCTATGAACATACTATCATAAACACATGATAAAGACTCCCTGATCAAAACAGACAAGAAATCAGCAAATATGCATAGCAAGAAAAATAGTACAAAGACAGGAAGTGTGGATGGTTAAGTGAAGTAGTAAAAGCTACCCTCCACAGCCAACCTGTTGTTAGAAGAAAAACACGGCAAACATTTAGATAAGGTTTTAATCTATGAACATAAGGGCATCTAGAAGCTTCAACTCCATAAATTACCTAAGGAAAGTAGGCTCGTTAATATCTGAAGCAGTTGCAAGAACTAAACTCCTCTCAATGTCTACCTGTAGCCCTTTAAAACACTAAAACTTCAGAATGAGATAATTAGTCTTTTGTGTTTAATATTTTTAAAAGGGATTGGACCTTAGGCCTGAACACACACACACACACACACACACACTGTTTTGCTATCATATTCTATGGGTGAAGACAGCTTGCATAAGGAACATTCTACTATATACATGCAAAGTTCCCCACTGTAGGGCACCCGCCTTAATTCAGTCAAAACGCTCCCCAGGTTTCCTGTAATCTTTTAGTACCTGGTGGCCTCAGACAACTTTCTGTGGATTTCTTCATACACATCAACATTGAAAGTTCTCTGGACAAATGACAGTGCCATCTTGAGAGCTTCCACCCGCAGCTGTGGGCAGTGATCAGCAATAAATTGCAGCCGCTCAATTCGCATCAGACCACTGTAACTGGATGCATACTGCTCCAAATCCTGCAAATAGAACAGAGTCTTAGAAAGAAAAGATGGAAACACTAAATCAAGACACTACACTGTGACCTGCACAAGTTTTCCTGCAGTCCTGATCCCTACATGGAGAGCAACATGGCCAAGACAAATAAAAAGGTAAGATTATTCTATTTCTCCTTTCTTCAAACATAAGTAAATTGTAACGTACTGCAGATTTCTGAGGAAATTACTATTTTTTCCTGTAGTGTTGCTATCCATTAAGGGCGCTCAAATAATCCACTCTAAGCATTGCTTGTATCACTTGTTAATAATTTTGCCAGAATTTCATCATTTAAACTGAAGTTTCCTAAACCAGACACCCACTGCAGACATAGTTCTCCCTTGAAAAATAGTTTCCAAATGACAATTTGCTCATTTCTTAAAAGATTACATTTGAGAACTATTAGGATCTCAAACTCTTGAGGAAGGATCTGAAAAACCCCAACTCCCTCAGCCTGTCCTCATAAGAGAGGTGCTCCAACCCCTTGATCATCTTTGTGGCCCTCCTCTGGACTGCCATGGACTTCCATATCCTTCTTGTGCTGGAGGCCACAGAGCTGAACACAGCTGGGGTCTCATGAATAGAGGGAGAGAATCACCTCCCTCGACCGTCTGTCCACACCTCTTTCAATGCAGCCCTGAATATGGCTGGCTTTCTGGATTGCAAGCGCACTTTGCTGGCTCATGTTGAGCTTCTCATCAACCAACACCCCCAGGGCCTTCTCATCAAGGCTGCTCTCAATCCATTCTCTGCCCAGCCTTTATTTGTGCTTGGGATTGCCCCAGCCCAGAAACAGGACCCTGCACTTGGCCTTGCTGAACTTCATGAGGTTCACACAGCAAATGCTACAAAGTCAAACAAGGTATCAGGCCATATTGCTGAACAAAAGCAATGAAAAAAAAAAACAAACTACCACACCCATCTCCCACTGTTATAGAGTTGATATGTAGAAATTGGCCAAAAACTCAAACCATTAATTAAAAATAGAAGAAACTGATTTAAGCAAATGCAGCCTTTCATAACACAACAGCTCTGAACGCCTTAGGCAGTCTTCAAAGGATCAAGACACAAGGAAATAATACTATCCAAATTACATACTTAAAGCACCTGACCTTAGCTCCTCAAGGAACAAGATTCAAAAAAAAAAAAAGAATGATGTCTCTGTAAGCAGAGATGTACTAAACTATTTCGTAATGGAAATGGTGACAAACAGGCAACACATGGCACACCACAAAACAGCAATTCCTCCTTCATCTCAGAAGATGAAGTAGAGGATAGCAAATCCAAGGAGTAACAAAAGAGGCCAGTGCTATTCTTATGCCACCATGCTTAGAAGAGAATCTATTAACATCTAAATAACAATTTCACAAGGGATAAAATGAGGAAGTTTTCAGAAACCTGAAAGGAAGAGGCTATGTAGTAGAAATGTAGTCCTTCTGCCCTCAACCAGCACATACCAGAGTGGGGTTTTCCACCACATAATTGATATCAGGTGCATTTTGCTGATCTTCTTGTGGATCTACATCAATCTGCATGGGCTCCACTGCACCCTAGAATAGCAAAATGTGGTAAATGTAGCTTATTACATTTGAGCAGGAAACAACTATGTGACTCAACCTATTAAGGACTTGCTAAAACACACACCAAATTTTAGAAGTGAAAACACACCTCTCAGCTTTTAGCCAGGTTTAGGATTTTTCTCTAGCAATATCATTGCTCCGCATGAAGCTTTGCCTAAACAAGCTGCAGTAATACTCACCATTCGCACAGACCATTTTATTTGGTTTGGTGGATTATCAAACAAGAAAATAAAAAAGTCAATAAATCTGATTCGACAAAGCATCTCGGGCACGGATGCTAAATTCCAAATGACATTCCATTTCTCTTCCTTGAGGAAGAGTAGGCATTAATACTCAGCTCATGAAACTCCCAAACAGTCAAAAAGTACCCATAAAACTCATCAGACCCTTTCAACGTTGGTTTAATGCTTAAAAGCAAAATTGTGAAGAAAAGAAGAAAAAAAAGACAACTTAAACTTATTCTGAAGTATCGAGAAATGTACAGAACAGAATGCAGGAGGGCATTTACACATTTTCTGAAAGACGCTTGGGAAAAAATGTATCTGCTCTGTGAAAATCTATGATCAATCCTACTAACATATACTACTACTACTACTACCACCACCATATACTAACACATAACAACCCTATGAACAATCCTACTACAGTTACCATTGTCTAACTGGTTAGGTTTATCTTTTTTTGCACAAACAACAGAACTTTATTCTCCCGGTGTATTTTGCACTGCTTTGAACCATGTGAGGAATAGCAGTACATAATCTCAGTACAAATACATTACTACAACACCCATGCATGTTCCCATTTAAGACCAATTTACTGTGCATTCCTACAAACAAATGAAATGTGCATGCTATCTCATAACATATGAGATAGCATGCACATTTCTTCCTCCAAGTCAAAAGAATGTTGAGCATTCCCTCTAGGTATTATTGATTTAAACTTGGGAAAACCAAGCCAAACTTCTTCTTATAAAATGCTGAGTATGTACTGATTTTACCATAAGCAACATCTGATTTGGCAAAAATTGCATGGGTGGATCTTCGGAGAAGAAAAAAATAGCCAGCAACCTCGCCCCACTACCAACACCAAATTATTTCTACGTTTTTATTAGTTTTGCTTCTTGTTAAGGAATTAAAAATATAGGATTGATTTGCGTGCGTACATGCACACATGCAAGAATAGGGCAGCTCCAGATTTTCTAACTCAAAAAAATGATGTATCTAGCATTTACCCAGAGTTTACTTTTTTGTAGACTGATACATACCAAACGTGCACACATCTCAATGCTTTTGCTCTCCCAAAATCTGAAGCATGTGCAAACAAAGTAAATAAAAGTTTGTTTCCTAGTTTGTGATTCTCTCAAGGAAGGAAGGAGAGGGAGGGTGCAAAGGAAAGTCTGATTGCTCAGATCAGCACTCAGGAAAACAGTGCATAAAGCCATTTAAATTGCTGTGTATTGAGACCACTACTTTTTCCATTTCCATCCACCTTATTTCGTTTCTTATACCGCAAACGCTAACAGTCAGTTTGCCTTCTTTTTTTTTTAAAGTATTTGTCTACCATAGTAAAAACCTAATCTGTACTCCATAAGAATCCCTATTACAGAAACTAACAATAATTTCAACCAATGAAACAAAATGATTTGTGTCCTGCTATGTTGGCAGGCAGCACTCCTCTACGTTTGTCCTAAAGTCCCAGACAAGGAAAAACACAAGTGAGCTGGAAGTCCCACTTGGATATGCAAACTCAGACACTTTCAATCTAACTCATTTTGGGAGGAAGGGACAAGGTTTCTTTAAGAGCTCCTCACAATTCACCCTCTCCCCCTCAAAAAAAAAACAAAAACCTAACTCCCCAAGAATTTCTGGGCCCACAAGAGTGCCCTACTGGAAGGTACCTCATAAGGCCTCATACAAAATGATGGTCTGGCACTCACGTTGAAGTCTCCTGCTGTACTCAGGGGGGGTGCATCACAGATCTGTCACTGATGAAAAAGCAGAGCTGTGTGCTGAACCTCACCCTGTCCCACCTTCCCACACCCCCACGCTCTGACAGAGAGCCTGCTGGCTGCTGAGCGGATGAAGGTCAGTCCTGCGAACAGATCGCTTGTGCGGCCACGGAAGGTCCACGTTAGCCCTGCAGCGAGTCCCTTCAGGGCTCCTGCGGCTAAAGCCCTGCACCGCAGGCTCTCCGTTCCTCTCCCCCGGCGCTTTACGACGCGTCCCTCCACCACCCGAGTCCCTGCCTACAGCGCACGCAACGCGAGAAACAACCGAGGGGGCGGCGGGGCACGCAGGGCCCGGCCGGGCGCAATTCCTCGTAAACGGCAGCGGGAGCAGCGCAGCCGGCCCCCGGCGGCAGGGACGAGCGAGCCCAGGGACGGCCAAGAGCGGCCCCCACCTCCAGCGACGGAGCCGCAGGCACGGGGCCGCTGGGCCGGAGAAGGCCGGGCCGGGTCGCCGGGCTCCGCGCGGGAGCGCCGCCAGGAGCGGCCGCGGCAGCACCGGCCCCGTACCTGCAGGTTAAAGACCTGGACGGGCAGCGGCATCCTCCCCTCGCGGCCGCCGCTTCCGGCTGACCTCCCCGCCTCTCCCTCCGGCTCGGCTTCCACTTCCGGGTCGCGCGGCGCCGCCAGACCGCATCCGACAGGTGAAGCCCTTAAAGGGGCCGCGGCCCGCCTCGTCCCCCCCCACCGGCGCACGGGGCGGCGGCGCGGACGGGTGGGGTCGCGCGTGGAGCCGCCGCCGCGCTCGCCCGACTCCTCTAACCGGCCCCGGCCCGGGGCGGCGGCTCCCGCGGGCGGCGCGGCCCGGGGGGCTCCCGCCGCCTCGCGGGGCGCGGCGGGGGCCGGCGAGCGGTGGCCGGGGCCGGCCGCGGCCGCCTGGGGGAGGCGGCGGCGGCGGCCGGGCGCGGGGCTCCCGAGGGGGCCGGGGGCCGCTCGCCCGGGGCCGCCGCCCGGCCGCAGGGCCATGAGGCCGCCGCGCAGCGCGGCGGGGGCCGGCGGGGCCGCAGCATGAGCAGCTCCTGCCTGGGGCTCCGCAGGGCCTGCGTCCTGCTCTCCGTCACCGCCGCCGCCGTCCTCCTCCTGCTGCTGCCCCGGGGACAGCCCCCCGCGGCGCCCCGCCGCCGCCCGCCGCCCGCCGCCGCTCCCAGCGGGCCCCCGCCGAAGCGGGCGGGCTCCGGCGCAGCGCAGCCCGCGGGCAGCGACGTGCCCGGCGCTCGGGCGGGCTCGCGCGGGGAGCGGGGCGGCGGCGGCGGCGGCGGCCCGGGGGCCGGGGCGGGCGGCCGGGGCGGGAGCCTCGGCGGCACCGCGCAGCCCGCGCGGCAGGGCCGCCTCGGGCCTTCCAGTGGCTCGGCCAAGGAGAGCCTGGAGCTGAAGGACATCTTCATCGCGGTGAAGACGACGAGGAAGTATCACAAAACGCGCCTGGACTTGCTTTTCCAAACTTGGATCTCCCAGGCGAGAGGACAGGTGAGGGCTGGCGCCGTGGGGGCCCTGCGGCCGAGGTTTCTCCGGGTGGCAGCTGCGCTTTCTCACCTCGCTGGGGTTAAGCACATCTTTCCTCGTGGGACGGAGGAAAACGATCTCGTCTAAGTAGTTCTCCTGAGTGTATCGCTGAAAGAGTTTGTTGTTGATTAAGCTGCTTTCGTACTATCTGGGGCCACTGGTCCAAGCAGAAACAATTTACTGATTTTTTATTTCTTTTTTAGGACTGAGTAAAATGCTAAATGGTAGTGAAAGATCTCTAGTGCTGATACATCTAAGCTACTTTTTTGGACACGCTGGTTCGATGATTTAAATTTTTATATAGAGCAATGTAGAATTTATTCCTTTGTTTAGGAATTTCCTTATATTCAAGCGTTTTAATGCAGCTTTGTCCAGCACTTGGGACAAGACAGTGCTACCATCTGACACTTCACCCTGACTTTCATTCTTTTCTTTTTAGCTTGAGTAACAGCTGTGGATGACTCCTAGCTATAGAGGAGGCGAAGAGAAATATTCCCAAAAGGGATAGCTATTGTTATTTAGAAATTCCTTATCTGTACACTGAGATAAGGAAACCAAAATGTTGGATGCTTTACTGAAATGGTTTCTTCTGGTTTGCGATGCAGAATCCTATCCAATAAGGGAAGAGCTGAAGTTGCTGGGGTTTCCCCTGCTGTGGCTACCGTGTAATAAATTAACAAAGTAAAATACTCAGGATTCTGACTGGGAACTGACCAAAGTAGAAATTAGGCATTGAAATCCTTAATTATGGATATACCTTTCTCCCCACCCGTTTGTGTTTCCCGCAGACATTTATATTCACAGACTGGGAGGATCAGGAGCTACGCCTGAAAGCAGGTAAGCTATGCCTCATAGAATTGTGCTGTCATTTATAACAGTTTTATATTGGTCATACTTTCCCCAGAAGTCCTTATGCTATGTAAGCAATTAGGGAAGTTAAGATAGAGAAAATGGAGGCAATTTCTCCTTCCACAGGAGAAAATGCTGTTCCTACTGGACAAGCTGCCTGGAGCTTCCTGAATACTGGGTTCACCTTTGCACCCAATTACTTCCTGTTAGTAAGCTTCAGTCTATGTGGTCCAAAGTTATACTAGGCATTTCCTTTGCTTACAGTCTCATGGCACTGATTATATACTGTGCAATCTAAACATATTTTTACGTACTTGGCAACTTTCAAGCCATACGCACAAATGGTGAGCACTGCCTGTCCAAAATTTTACTACCCATGCATGTACCATATGCACTTTAGATACGCTGTACTAGTGCCAAATGTGTACTGTGTTTTTTTAGACTATTCATGCTTCTGATCGGGCTGACCTTTTTTTCTTTTCTTTTTTTTTCCTCCCTAGGGGATCATATGATCAACACCAACTGTTCAGCTGTCCACACGCGGCAAGCTCTCTGTTGCAAGATGTCTGTGGAATATGATAAATTCCTAGAATCTGGGCAAAAGTGGGTGTTGTTCTAGTTGACTTTGTTTCTTTTACTTCTGTGCTCACAGGAAGCTTGGGTATCTTTCTCTGCTCCTGTGACAAAGGCAACATTAGATAAAACATAGTGATGATGGTAGGGAAAGTGGTGCAGCAGGAAGCAGTGTTTATAAAAAAAAGTATCATCTGAAACCTAGCAGGGGTTATTCATTTCAGTCTCTTTCCAGATACAGGATCTATGGGTGCTTTCACCTTCCAAATCGTGTTATTCAGGATAACAGGATATACTTTCTGCTCCAAGTCTGAAAGATCAGGATGCAGCTTTAAACCTATAACTTGTTTTCTTTGTCACTGCTGTGCAGTAATTTTATTATTTCATTTTATTTGAAGATGGTTTTGCCACGTGGACGATGACAACTATGTGAACCCACGGACTCTCCTGCGTCTCTTATCTGCCTTCTCACACAGCCAGGATGTCTATGTGGGGCGACCAAGTCTGGACCATCCCATTGAAGCAGCTGACCATGTCCAAAGTGATGGATCAGTAAGCAAAGTTTGCGATTAGGCTGAGAGTCATCCTAACCTATGCTTTTAAACCCATGAGAGTTCATATGATCCCCCATAAGAACAAGTGATTTAATCTGCAAGCAATGGTCATTGTTAGAGACAGGGTGCTGGGTTAAATGGACCTTTGATCTGATCTTACATGTACATGCTTATGTACAATAGAGTTGTCTCCTGGGTGGATGTCTGCTTCTCTTCCTTTGCTCACATATTTGGTGGTCTCCCTCACACTGAGGTGAGTAGGGCCTCCCCACCTTAACTCTTTCTTTTGCTTTAATGGTTTGGGGGGGGCTGTTACTTGTTTGGGGGCTTGTTTTTATGGTTTTTTGTTGTTGTTGTTGTTGTTTGAGAGCAGTATCATATTGTCACCATCTTGAACCAAACTCAGATGGATGACGGGCTCTCTCGGTATTTAAGGCATTTCCAATGCTGAGTGGTTACTGTGTTTCCAGGAAGTAGGAGCAAAGGTGTCTCAGTTGCAATATACATATGTTAAAGGACAAGTTCTCACCAGGTCCTCTATGCTAACAGGCCTGAATGTAAATAATCCACTGTCCACAAAGTCAGTTATAAAGCAGCTTGTTAGGGAAAACTGCACAACAAAATAGTCTCCCTGGAACCAAGCATCCAATGAACTATCTTTGATTTCCTCAGGAAGACTGAGTTGGCTGTGACCCTTGGCTAGAATTAGCAGGAGACAACTGGAATTGTGTAGCAGTGGGACTGTAGTTTTTCACTTCACATGTGCTCCCTCAGATGTGTGAACTTGATGGTTCACCTGGTGTCAGCTCCAAGGTGAAGTTCACTTTGAGAGAAAGCTAACCAGGCTTGTAGAAGCCTGAAGAAATAGGATTACTTTGTAGTCTTGTTCTGACTCAGTTGAAGTATGTGATATCCAATAGAGCCTCAAATTCCCCTGCCTGCCTGGCCGAAGGGAGAAAAGCTGATTATCAGTAACTAGCATGTTTTTCTTGTTGCTTCTTCAGAAGACAAGCGTGAAATTCTGGTTTGCCACAGGTGGAGCAGGGTTCTGTATCAGCAGAGGTCTTGCTCTGAAGATGAGTCCCTGGGCCAGGTAAATGCTGCTCCTAGCTGAGTTCTACCAATATGTGTTTGGTAGGCTTTAAAGTGCATTTGATCTTGTTTCCTGTACTCTTACAGCCTGGGTAACTTCATCAGTACTGCAGAAAGAGTGCGTCTTCCTGATGATTGCACGATTGGCTACATCATTGAAGGGCTGCTGGAGGTAAAGTTGCTGCACAGCCCGTTGTTCCATTCCCATCTGGAAAATCTGCAGAGACTGCGAGGCGAGTCTGTGCTGCAACAGGTAGGGCTAAGCATGTCCTGTTCTAATAATTACACCTCAGTCTGATCAGAAAGAAGGCTGAATAGATTTAGTACTTTCCAGTGAAGGAGGATGTCTACGGAGAGTAGCTCAGAGCTGTGTCCTGTCCATCTCCTTCATTTAACTAAAAAGTATGCTTCCACCCTAGCCAGTTGGGTCATACCGCTGTCCCCTCTTTCAGGGGCACATTCTTAGTCTCTGAATTTCCATGAGTCGCAATAGCAGCAGGTGTAGAATAAAGCAACATTTAATGTGGGAAAGTATCTTTGTCTAACACAGTCTGTCTTAATTCATGCTGTTTAACAATATTAGCATCAGAGCTATAGCAAGTACCTCTTTGATAACTAAGACATAATTGTCTGATCATTGTTAAGAATAATTTGTCTGAATCTCAAGAAACCTAATCAGTGCTTAGAATAAATCAAACAGTTTTCTTTGTTTAGTTTTGATTTTTTGTTGTTTTGGTTTGTTTGTTTTAAATTTCTGGGATACTTTTTTACTAACTAGCAGCAGATGGAGCTATAAGGCTATCAAGAATCTTTTTCTGCCTCTTACTGATAGCCACCATGAACAAAGAAAAGTGTGGTTTTGCCCCTGCAAAATGCTTGCTTATGTTTTCCTGGTAGTGTTGTTATGCAGTGGAAATGTACATTTGGGATGTGATGTAATCCCTTGTGTCAGGGAATTTAACTGTAGTCTGAATCTGGGCTTTCGGTGGTGATCATTGTTTCCCTGAGACTGATAGCTAACCCAAAGTCCAGATCTGCAATTTGACAGAAGGCTGAAGTCTTCTTGTACCTTGCACATGCAGATTTCTTAATACAGTGCTTGTATGGAAGAGTAGCACTGAACTGGAATTCTAGAGATCTAAATTTTGTTGCCAGGTTTGTCATGTAGCAGTCCTTTGCACTCTGTTTAACATCCAAATGTTTCTATTTTCCTTCTGTGCTAAGGCTTCTACTTTAGACTTCAGACAATGTCTGGTAAGGATGAACATGTTGTTTAGCAAAGGTAGAGACATTAGCAGGATTGGTGCCCTTACAAAGCTTACTGTTGCCTTGAAGGACAAGATGAGTTACAACTAAACTTTCAGCTCCTTTGTTTATGCTTCCAGCTTGCCTTTAGGTGAGCAACGGTCCACTCAATAGCTACCATCCATTGCCAATATTGCTTATGTCAAAATTGATAATCATTTTTCAAATGTAATCCACTCAAATCAGACAGGATCTTTGGAGTCTTTCTTCATACCTCATTAATAATCCTACCTCTACTCTGTTTTTCGGCATTAGTGTTACAATTTCTGAATGTTTATTTGCTTTTCCAGGTAACCCTAAGTTATGGAGACCCTGAGAACAAACGCAATGTTGTGAGTGTGGGAGGAGTGTTTGGGCTTCAGCAAGATCCAACCCGGTAAGCGTCCACTTCCAAAACCAGATCTCCCTGCCCTGTTCATGTTTATCATCTGTAAGATGATTAACCCCACTTATTGGGGTTATTTTTTCATACCATTCTCTTGTCGCTGTCAAAGGTGGGTAGGAATGCTTTTTCGGCTCTATTAGTCTGCTACACATTCAATGCTAAGATGTTCCTGGTCTGGAGAATTCCAATCTAATTTTTTTTTCCTTCATAGATTTAAATCTGTCCATTGTCTTCTGTATCCTGACACTATCTGGTGCCCTACTAAGAAGATGTTCTAATTTTGACCAGTTGTTGACACCTGTATCCTACCTACTTTGCATAAAACAGGAGTTTGGACTTTTGTCTCCCAGGAAAAAAAAATACCTACAAAGGAGGTAGACAGACTCTATTTACAAAAGCGAGACTTTGATTGTATAATTATGGCAAGAAGGTGTTCAGCTGCAGCCTGGGACGTTCCAGAGAAGAAAATTTTCCGTTCCTTGTTCTTTGGTCCAGTGGCTCTTCATACAATGGCTACGGTCATATACGTGTACAAGTCACTTTATGCTTTCATCTGATGTCATGTGAGCCCTGCCTAACACATGAATCTGTGCTCAGACACATCCTAGGCAAATGCAGTACTTAAAATGCTAGAATTCTTACTACTGTTACCAGCTTTGAGCGGCTCTCTTGAAGCTGAAGTGCTACAGCAGACTGCAGTCCCCATGGTGACAAGAGGGGAGAAAGTTTTTGCTTGTCTTTCTTGGGAACAGAATTATTTAAGAACTTCTACGGCCTGCCAGTATTACACTTCCTCTGCCTCTGGGCTGGAACAGGCTCTGCTTGTAACCACCAGAAATCCTGGAATTGCTAGGGTAGACAAGGGTGAAAGCCTTTGTCATGGGAAAACCCTGTGTAAGGAAAACCCCATGTAAGCTTACTCAGGACTGCATAAGAGTTGCTTACAGTGCACATTCTTCCAAACAGTCCATGTGTACCTCCCATGGAGGTGATTGTCAGACTTGGTTCTCTTACCACTGAATGGCAGTGGTTGTTGATTATGATGGTGGTTTGCTAGGTCTAAGACTATTCCCTTCATATTTGATACTGAAGAAATATTTTTCAGGCTAGATAGTAATCGTTTCTCCTGCATTGCCCACAGCAGGTTATATGAGCTAGAGCATGCTCATTGGCTGATGAAACACCCTGTTTTTGAAGCTGTGCTGTATCCTTTGCTGTCTGTGAGAGAGGAGGAATGCTAGATAGCTGTAATGCCCTGAGGAAGTTTTTGATTATATCATTTGAGGACCTTTAATTGTGTGTCTGTGTTTACCCCACTTAAGCTTTACTTAAAGGTAATCTTTACTTAAAGGTTATCTTTTGAGGCTTAAATAAATGCTTGTTTTTACTCTACATATTAATGTTTCAATAAATAGATCATGCAATTGGTAAAAGGAAACTGCACACTTGCACAAAAGCAGAAGTTCAGTGCTGTAGCAGTATCACCTGCTGTTTTTTAAATAGAGTAAGCTTAGTTTTGAAAGTGGAAGAAATGAGATTCTGTATATTTAGTTTTCTGTTAGTCCAAACTTTGACTGTGCAATCTATATCTGATATGAGGAACAGCATTAAAAAATTACTTTACAAAACCACTGTGTACTCAAACTCTTCAGAAAATACTTGCTGGTTTAGTGCTAAGTCTGAGGCTGAATTAAGGGGAGAAAAATAGAAAGACATTGTATAACCTAGAACCATGATTTATGGCTAGAAGTGAACCTACCAGGTTGCAGATTTTTAAACAGCTGTGCCAAGCTGTACTGTGTATTTCCGCTAGTTACTTTACTTCCTGCCGTTTGAAAAGTGGTATAATGTGGGCAAATACCTGCAGTGTTTTCAAGTATGAAACTTAGTGGAGGTATCAGCCTCCCAGAATATACTTTTCTTTGCACTCTATTTTTAAAAGAAACCTTTCAGTAACTGGATACAGTGTCCTCTCTGCATCATTTTACTTAGTTTCACTGAGGAGCTGACTGCTCCTGCAGCTTGTTCTTAAATTTCTCCTTTCCTTTACCCTTACCAAGGCAGTGCTTTGACCATGGCATGGGCATGGGAATAAGAGCGCTGTAGGAAGGAGATCAAAGTCCAGCTAGCATAGCAGCTGTTTTACAGCAGGAACTCCTGTAACACTGACAGCCAGTTACAGACAGTGGAGGAGGACTTGTGGAACAGTAGGTTGTGGGATGTTCTGCCTCTCTATTAGGTCTTCTGCTAACCAGAACTCAGGCATCCTATGGTTTAATAATTTTGTTATTAATAGCTCTGGAGATTACTGATATCCATATAAACACCTTTCCTTTATTTTCCTTTTATTTTTTTAAACACTTGTTAGGTTCTTGTTTTCAGCCTCCTGTAGCTGAAAGTTATGAAGCTTCATGAGCACTTGATGAGATTTCATCCTCAGCATTTTCATCCTCAGTGATTTTTGAACTCTTCTGTTGGAGTTTTTCTTCCTCTTCTACTGGGAGCAGCCTTCTTGTCAGATACCACAGACAGCATGGACTGGGTAGTGATTAAGTGGCAAACTGCAGTTCAAAAATGGTAATACTTCATACTGGTGGCAGCAAAACTGAGTGGTAGAAGTTCCACGCTGTAGTCACTGCTCATCCAAAATTGAGTATGCTGCCTCTATCATGTCTAATGCTGGTAGGGTGTTTATTAAGCTGAAAAAGACCACGTTCTTCTGTATGGCAATACAGAACAGTTTGTGCTCAAGCTTCTTTTAAGGTTTTTCTTCTTGACAATACATTAGGCTCTATAGTTGTATCAAGGATGCAGCTTTTTAATCAAACTACTGTCTTATGATAAAATGATCCTATGAAATTAAATATTTAAGTATGTCAAAAGCTGTGCTTTGTGATGTTTCTTGACACATTGTCTACACCAAAAATGGGCCATAAACCCTGTAATACAGAAAAACTTGTCTCCTGTCAACCTGTTGATATCAAATGGCCAAAAAGCATATGGGAATTAGATGACTTTGGTGTGCAGAAGAAATAGGGATGAGGAGAATTCTTGCAAATAATTATGAAAGTGGAGTAAAGTAAAAGTATTGAAATAAGGACTAAGTGTTGTAAATCTGTACTGGCACCTTCCCATCCTGTTTCTGCATTTATTAAATATGCCACAGCAGTTCTTAAGAGTACTCCGAATGCAATGGATAAACGGGGTATTACAAGCAGACTTCTGCTTCTATCAACAAAACATGTTAATTGGATGTATAATTGCCGGTGCTGCTCTTCTGTTATGCAATGTCAACCCTGCAAATCAGGAGACACACTTGCTACCACTGGAAGTAAACTGGTTGTAGTAACTTACGGATGACCTCTTAACTAGCTTTAGACCATATTTCCATTGTACCTTGCAGTAAATGGATATTGCCATATAGGTGCTGCATGAGAAATCCTATATGCCTCAACCAAGTGGGTCCTATATAATTATAGCTGGTTTTCTAGGCACTGGCTATTAGACTAGGGCTGCCTACAACCTTTATCAGCAGCTTTAAGTGGACAAAGCGGGTCCTTTCATCATCTGATGAAAAGGTCTTCTGTGCTCTCACTGTGACGCGTTAGTTACAATCAGAGGCAATAAACCTCAACTCTGTGCCTGTCGTCTGCTGGTTAGGCCCAGAAATGGCTCCTCGCTGTGCCCTCTCCAGGACAGTATGCCCTCCTTGCAGGCGCCTTGGTTATGAGTCTGCCCGCTGCACGGCAGCGTGTGGAGCAGCGCTCGAGCAGGCTCAGCGGCTCCGGGAACGCTGGCTACCCGAGCCCGCGGTGCCCCGGCTCCGGCCCACGCGGCCAAACCTCAACCCCCGGCCGGGGAAACGGTGACTCGCGTGGCCCCAGAGCGGGGAGGGCCCTGCCGTGCGGCCCCGCCAGGCCGCGCCGCTTTCGGGCTTCGCCCGGCCCCCGGCCCGCCCCAGCCCCGCCGGGCCCGCCCAGGTCGTAGCTCTACCGCAGCATGGAGCCGCACCTCAGCTTCCACGGCCGCCGGGCCCTGGTGACTGGGGCCGGCAAAGGTGGCCGGGGGCCTTGGGCCGGGCGGCGGGGGCCGGGCGGGGGCCGGGCGGGGGCCGTGGGCTGACGCCGTCTCCCCACAGGGATCGGACGCGCCGTGGCCGTGGCGCTGAGCAAGGCCGGGGCCCGCGTGACGGCGCTGAGCCGCACGGCGGCGGACCTGGAGAGTCTCGCCCGAGAGGTAGGGCCGGCCGCCGGCACCCTCGCGGGACCCCGCCCGCGAGCCCCCAGCCCTGTCCCGGGGCAGCGTCACCGCCACCCCAGCGCCCCCGGCCCACCCGCGACGACGCTGACCCGGGCCCCCGGCCGGGCCGCCCTCGCCGCAGTGCCCTGGCATCGAGCCCTTGTGCCTGGACCTGGCCGACTGGGACGCCACGGAGGCGGCGGTGGGCGCGGCGGGGCCCTTCGAGCTGCTGGTGAACAACGCAGCCGTGGCGGTGCTGCAGCCCTTCCTGGAGGTGACCCGGGCGGCCTTTGACCGGTGAGTGCCCCGGCCTCCCCAGCTCCGTGCCTGGACTGTGCTTCGGGCTAGAAAGGCAGAAAGGTGCTGTCTGCCGAGCCTTAGCAAAACAGCCAGCGTAAAGGACTGTGGCAAAGCGTTCAAGATAGCGGTATCTCTTATGAAAGCAGCAGCTGCATGGGTACCAGTCAGGTGGGGCTGGGGGAGATTGGGGGGGTAAGAAGGAGAGAGGGACACGAGCAGGCCTCTAACATCCATTTTCGCAGTGTTTTGCTGGCTGTTAGTGCTTTGGTCTGCTTTTTCTCGACTGTTTTACTAATTAAAAAAAAATCACCTTTCAGACTCTTTTTAAACATCCATAGGAAACTAAGAACAAAGGTTATTTCACACTGTTACTGAGTAGCCAGAACCTTGCAACATCACCTTCTAAACGGTACCCACACTTCACCCAGTCTGCGCAGGAGAAAAGAACACCATTTGCTGGTAATCAAGCTCAGACCTTCCCAGAGCTTCTAATCTAGCCCCAGCTCAGTCACTATTAAATTGAAAGACAGTTGTTGATAAGACAATTTAGAAAGAGACAACAAAGCCAGCTAAAGGAGTATAAGAATAGTATCATAGAGTATCTGGAGTTGGAAGGGACCCACAAGGATCATCGAGTCCAACTCCCGGGTCCCAATGAAGGTACGAAAAAATGATCAAGATAGGAAATGAAATTTGCTTACTGCAGTGACTTTTTTTTTTCCCCTCGAAAGAACCATAGTTCCAGATGTGTGTAAGCTTTAGGATACAGGCTATGCTGAGGCTACTTCCTTCTAAGATGGGTGTCATGCTTTGTCCGACATTATAGCTCCACATTTTCCATTTATAATATAGGCTTCATTTGTAACTAGACTGTAAAGTGCACAGATTCTACTTAGATCATTCTGTAGAACTAGCTGGTGAAAATCTGACCAAGGAAGGACTATATCACAAATAGAATAAAGGTTGCTTCTACCAATTTTATAGCAGATTCCCTATTTCAAAGTCTTGTGAAGATTTGATTGTCCTAAGAAGAGCCACTGGCTGAGGCCCAGGGATCACTGTTTAAACTTTAATAGAACTGCTATATAATCTGCCAAAGAACAGAGTCCTGCTAGAAATGTGAGGATGCATGAGTGCACCTTCCCCTCTGCCCAGGGGAAAAGGCCACTAACTAGCTTGCTTCCAGTGAATGGTTTATTGGTGAACACATGCCTAATTATTAGTGTTATATCCATTCAGCTTGGCATTTCTATCTGTGTTTGAGTATCACCAGTCCTTCCAAGATACCAGCAGCATTTGTCCTCTCAAAACTATTCCTCTCTGGCCTGGGCTGCAACCACTGTGTAATTTTTAAATCTCATTTATCTGTAGGAGTCTTGATGTGAATCTTCGAGCTGTGCTTCACGTTTCCCAGGTGAGGATGAATTGTCACTTCAGTTGTCTCTAAGAACAGCAGCAACTAAGTTGTTCTCCATAGTGGAATCAAGCCCTGACAGGGGGAGGGCTAAGGGGACCATAATCCAACATTAACCTGACAGTTTGTCTGTACAATACCTTCACTCTCTTGCTTTGACCCTATCTCTTACAAGTAGAAAGCAGTGAGGACTTCCTCTGGATGTTTTTGCTCTTTTGGCTACCCCAGTAGCCCTTGAAGATTACTGCTGAATGAAATAATGTTCTCTCCTGTTATGATTCTGGCATCTTTTTTTTTTTCCTTCAGATTGTTGCTCGGCAGATGATTACACAGGGGATACCAGGTGCAATTGTAAATGTCTCTAGCCAGGCATCTCAGCGTGCCCTGCGGGATCATGCTGTTTATTGTAAGTGTGTGCAGCTCTAGCAGTGTTTATTTCATTTTTGACTAGCTGGAGACCCATAGCCACCAAGATGCTGGCTGCCAGTTCCAAGCAGAGTAAAATACCTCTCTGTGATCCAGACAAAATGCTATACACTTAAATGCCTCCCATTTTTCCCTTCTCTTGAAGGTTCCACAAAAAGTGCTTTGGATATGCTGAGCAAGGTAATGGCAATGGAACTGGGACCCCACAAGGTAGGATTATTTCTGAAAGAAAAGCGTGAAAGCTGAACATGAGCATTTCTTCTCAGCGCTGTTTGGTTATATAGCGTGTTGCTCTTGGTCTCAGATTAGGGTGAACACTGTGAATCCCACAGTAGTTATGACGGACATGGGGAGAATTAACTGGAGTGATCCTCAGAAATCTGCTGCCATGATTAACCGGATTCCACTTGGAAAGTTTGCAGGTCAGTGTAGATCTGCTGCCAGGCTGAGGTCTTTATCATATCCAGACCTTTCCCCTAATTGATATCACAGCCATAGGTACCTTGTTGTTTGTTTTGTTGTTTTTTTTGTTTGTTTTGAGCAAAGTCACGACTCTGGTGAGTGGCTGTGGTGGAATTTCTGAAGCATCTGATGAGGACATGGCAACCTTACCACCCCTGTTTTAGAGTCTTGTCTCTTAGGACAAGTGGAATGCCCTTACTCTATTGTTCTTGAATGTGACTGGTGGGGAGCATAGGTGCTTGCTGTGAACTAAGTTACATCATTTGAGGACAACAAGGACTTGTGAATGTCCAGGTTTCAGCCACACTGTTCTGTAGATCACACCAAGCACAGCTTGGAGGTTGGAGATAATTTCCCTGCTCCAATTACATGTAGAGGCCAAAGACATACTTTTTGGGATGCATGTTTCTCTAGTCCAATTTGAAAGGTGCATTGGATGTCCTCTATGTTTTGATTCCAGAGGTGGATGATGTGGTGAACAGCATTCTTTTCCTGCTCAGTGACAAGAGTGCTATGACAACTGGCAGCTCACTGATGGTTGATGGGGGATTTCTTGTTTCCTAAGATGACACCTGCATTTCACACCTGGCCTAATTTTCATACTAGTACTGCATACGTGTAAATGGGATAGAAAACAGTGACAAAGACCCGGTGTTGCTGGACAAGAGGGACAGCAGGGCTGGAACTTGTATGAGAAGTGAGGCAAAAAGTTACCTTTAGAAGGCTGCTATATAATAAAGCTCACATACGCTGTCATGGAGAATGTTTATTGCACCAAATAAGGTTTTATCTTTGTCACTCTACATGATGATTAGAAACTGGATCTGTCTTTCTTCCAACCCTATTCCAACCCCTCCCACAATCCTTCAGAAGTTCTCCCTGTTCCATCCAAATCCACAGAGTCTGCCTGCACTTTCAGTGGGAAGGGAAAGAAGAAGTTAGCATACTCCTCATTGCCTTCTTTGCTCTCTTTAGTAGAAAGGAAAAAAAAAAAAAGGAAAAAAAAAAAAAACAGAGGCAACAACCTCAGCCCTGCTCTGCAGAGACTGGATTGTACGGGGAGGCCCTGCTAAAGACTGATGGGGGGGGGGAGCAGCACCATGCTGTCCTAGGGTGTGCACACAAAGGCAAATACATTGATTGCACAGGGCTGTTTCACTCACTGAGTTTGGCTAGTATCCAATAAAGCACCTAATGATTAGTTTTTCAGCTTCACATTTCATTTACTTCGACCCCTTCTGGGTCTAGTTATGATTCCTTTAACAGTCTCAGGCACATATCTGCTAGAGCACCAATTTGTTAACTAATAGCCACAGTAGGCTGGGCAAGGAGACCCCACTACTCTCCTAGTTGTTCTTGTCATTCACTACCATTTATATCAGCTCCCTCCCCACTCCCACAAGGATCTTCAGCATGTGTTTCACCTGCAGATAAAAAAAACAGGTGTTCCCAGCACAGGATGGATATCTCAAGCCCTTTCAGCTTTGAGCTCAGGAGAGCCAAAACAGCCTGTTGCCCCAAGGAGCTACCTTGCCTTCCCCATTGGACTTCCCTGGGGGCTGTATAGCCCTCAGCTAGTCTCCTGCCCCCGCTGCCCCTTCACATCAACATTGACGTTAAATCAAAGAGACATTTAAAAAACACTGACTTCGTACATGATGAAGGGCCCTACGCATCCCAGCCCCCTCCAGAAACACCCAGCTAATACGCGATCTGTCGGAGGACAACAACATGCTGAGCCAGCACCTAGGCCACAGCCCTCAGAACATGGTGCACTTTTTGCCAGGCTTCTTCACAGGTGGTGGGCAGAGCACAGCCCGGATGGCTTCGTCAAACACCGTCTTCAAGCCCCGCTGTGTCAGGGCAGAGCACTCAAGGTACTTTACCGACCCTAGGGGAAAGAGAGCTCCAGCTCAACCACTCCAGTGCTACCAGGAGACAGTGGCCCTCACCCACTCCAAAACAAAAATCTCAATGCCATGGAGCCCTGCCAGCACATCAGACTCACCGATCTCTCGAGCCATGGCCAAACCTTGGGGATAGGTGATGGGAGCCAGTTTCTTATCACGTAATCTTTCAATGGTGTCCTTATCATCCCTCAAGTCCAGCTTGGTGCCCACAAGGATGATAGGTGTATTTGGGCAATGGTGTCGGACCTCAGGGTACCACTGAAACAGAGATGCATGATGAGAAAAGTAGCTGTGGCAGTAGATGCAGCCATGAGGACGCATTTACTATTAGCAAGGGTTTTACTAATATCTGAGATGGTGTCAACACCTGAGCAGGATACTTCTGCCTACAACTCTGAATATGCTGTGCAGAAAGAGATCAGTGTAAATGTAATAATGAAGCCATGGAAACATGGAAGCATGACAGATAGCACCAGCCAGCTCTGCATACACTGCAGAAAAACTGCATTTCTGTTTCTAGGACATGCCTCATCTTTAAGAGACAGATATGAAAAGGCAAAAACTTAGCCAATGAATAAAGAGAATGCCCCACTTAAAAATTGCAGACTATGACCTTTGTTTCTTGAAACATGAGTGCTAGAAATGGGCTTGTAGGTGTCAGTCACAGTGCTGAGTGGAGCAGTGGATTTCACTGGTTCCTCCCTTCCACTGTTGCACCAAGAAGGAGAACACATTACCTTGGCTCTGACATTCTCAAAGGACGCTGGACTCACGAGTGAGAAGCAGATCAAGAAAACATCCTGTGGAGAAACAAAAGAGCCAGTTGTGTAGAAGAGAACAGGTAGAGATAATGGAGGAAGGGTAGAGAAGGGAGCCTTACAGAAGACAACCTCCTCCCACCAGCAAGGACTGTAGCTGTATGAAACCCTTTCCCATTAAGGTGGCTAAACTAATTCAGATTTTGGACATATGACTTCATTTTAATTTACAATACTCGACTCTACATGTTCAGAGCCTGTGGCCACAAACACCTTAGTGTGAGTCTTCACCCTGATGGAGGGGCCATGTAGCAATTGCTACAGCCAGGGAAGCAGTATCAGTGCAGCCCAATGGTGAGCAGTGCCACCAAGAGAGAATGGGAATATGGAACATGGCTCAGCTTTACAGCAGTTCCACACCATTCCTTACACCTGAGCATTTCTATGACATGCATAACTGTTCAAACACCATTGTGAAGTAGGAACTAGAATGTGACAATCACTTAGGAGAAATTTAGCTGTGAGCCTCCTTGAACAACAAGAATTATGGCTGAAGTTATAGGAACTTAAAGGAATGAAGCCTGGATGTCCTTGGGAGCCTCCCTGTCCTGAAGTGAGAACAGTTAGAAGCAAGTCCAAGCCCAGCACTCACCGTCTGTGGATAGGAAAGAGGCCGCAGTCGGTCATAATCCTCTTGACCTGCTGTATCCCAGAGGCCTAAGTTCACTGGCTTTCCATCTACCATGACATTGGCAGAATAGTTATCAAACCTGCCAAGGAAGAATCCACATCAGTGACAATCTTGTTCTCACCCACACACGACTTTAGATGAAATTCAAGGGGCAGTGAATCAGGAGCGGTCACTGTGCAACACAGTTCCAGTGGGAGTACTCTGCCCTCTTCACACACACAGCCATACCACAGGCATACTCACATGTGCAGTTCACAGTCGCCTCACCCAGAAAACTAACTTTTGTACATGCACACATAAGGAGCAAAGAATATCTGAAGCCCAGGCCATTACTCACACAGTGGGGATGTACTCTCCAGGAAAGGCATTTGTGGTGTAACTGATCAGCAAGCAGGTCTTCCCTACAGCTCTGCAGAGGATGAGAGTGACAAGCATAAAGAAAGGTACAGCAGAAAGCACTGAAGCAGGAAAACTCACCCTTACCCCAGCCAAAAAAAGAGTTTAGGCAGAAAGTAAACATGTGAGGAAATGGAGCTGTAGCAGGCTAGAATTCCCTGTCAGGGACGAGGTCTGAACTCACCAGATGCATCCTGCCTCAGCATACATATGACCCTGCTCTCTCCCACTCCTTTTCCCCACCTCTTCAGCCTCAACAAAACACCAAGAAAAATTTATTTGTTCCAGGAACCAAGAGGGGAAAAAAAAATAAGGTTCTGTGCTGGGCTTGCTATTGCTCAACATGTCCATAATAACCTAGCAAAATGGGTAAGCAGTGAAATGAAAAAAAAGTGCAAAAACACACTATTCAAACTCCTCAGACATAGGAATTGAATGTCAGTAAATATAAAGGGGGGGGAAATAAGTAGCCATAAAAAAATAACAACAACAACAAAACTTTAAAGTGACTACAATCAGTTTGGAAAGAGATTTTGGCATTGGCATGGATCACTAAAAATATTGGCTCAGGGCTTTGATGAAGGCAGATGGCATTGGTCAACCCAGTGGTGGCAGCTGGCACAAGTTGGGCCTTGCTGACAATAGCGTTAGCATATGAACTTTAGTTATCCCTGTAGAATTAGAGGGAAGCTTATTTATAACAGAGGAGTAATGGGAGTGGAAATGACCTATTTATCACTGTACAAGTTGTGCGCTGTGGAGAGCCTTTCAAGGAAACTGATAGTGAATGCCAGTGACAGGGACAGCTGGTGGTTAGTGCTTGAGTGAACCTGAATAGCCAGCCAAGAACTGGGTATTCTCTACCCAATTCTCACAAAAGTGATGTGAGAGACTTGAAGAGAGAGCCTGCAGGGGACTGCACAATGGTGCACTGGGACGACACATAGCACAGCTAGAACCACTACACAAACTAACCCTGCTTTTCCCCTGGACCACATCTCCTCCCTAGAAGAACAAGGAGGCTGTGTAAAGAACAACTACACTGACCTGTCCAACTCTTCTCCTGAACTGGCACCTTACCCACCACACAGGGCAGTCACATCGTTTGTAGATCATGGATATGCGTGTCTTTTAAGTGGTTTGGTATCCAAGTTCATTTAGTCTCTGCGCTGTCAGTTTGGTCTTAAAGAACACCACTGGTCTGCAAGCCTTTGAGTTGTAATCCATCTCCAGCATGCCCTACTCCCAGCTGTTACTGCCCGTTCCATCATAACGTTGTGCTGTTTTGGTGGGCGACTCTTTCTCCTACCTCTCTTTAGCCTCCTCAGGTTAGAAGCTGGAATGCTTCACTCCAAATGCATATTTAAGGATGTGGCATGCAGGAGAGGGTGGAAAGACCAGTCCTTGCCTAAGACCAGTTCACATTTAGTACTCTGCATCTCAGCTCCATGCTTGCTATGGTGATCAGAAAATCATAGTATTAGGAATGAGGAAAAACACACAGGACAAGCTAGGAAAAGTTACAAAGCACCATAAATCTACTGCACGCCTGCATCTTGAACGCAGATGCGTTCTCAGAAAAAGGCATACAGAAAAAGCCAAGAGAGAAGAGCAAGGATGGCAAGACACATGGTGAAACCAGAAACAGCGATGTATTTCACCTCAGAACACAAACAACAGAAGGAGATACGAGAAAAACCTATGAAGTCGAAATTTTCTGGAGAGGGTACTTTGCAACAAATCACCCCTGTACGGTGAAAATAGTCCAACGGGGACACCTGACAGGACGCTGAGGAGGCGGCCTCGAGGCCCAGGCAGCGCAGGGTTTTGTTCCCCGGGCGGAACGCCGCCAGACGCGGAGCCCGGCAGCGCCCGGACACCAAGGCTCAAGTTTGCGAACAGGAGGGAGCGGGGCGCGCGGGGGCAGCGGCAGGGCCACGGCACCGGGACCCGACCTCCCGCCCGCCAGGACCCCAGCACCGCAGCGCGGCCACCGGGAGAGCGCCGGGGGCGGCGCCCGCGTGGCCTCCGCTCGCCGCGCGCCGCCGGGAGCCCCGGCCCCGGCCCCCGCCGCCGCCCCGCGCCTTTCTGTCGGCGCCGCGGCGACCCCAGGGGAAGGCGGCGGCGGGCGCGGCCCGACTGGTCCCGCCGCCGCTGCCCGGCCCGGAGCGGCGCCTCCCGCCCGCGGGGCCGCCGGGCCGCGGGGCGGGGCGGGGCCGGGCCCGGCCGGGCCCTCCCCCCCGCCCTCCCCTCCCGGCGGCGCCGGCGGCTTCGGGCCCGCTTTGTCCGGGGGCGCCCTGGTCGAGGCGCGGCCGGGCCGGCCCCGCCGCCGCCCGCGCCCGCCGCGCACTCACCCGTCGCCCACCACCACACACTTGATCGCCTGCATCTGCCCGCGATGGCGGCGCCGCCGCGACTCCGCCGCAGTGACAGCCCGAGGGGGCGGGGCGGCGGGGGCGGGGCCTACGGCGGGGGCGGGGCCTGCGGCGGGGGCGGGGCCGGCTCGCCCCGCGGCGGCGCTGCGGGCCCCTCTGCAGCCTCGGGGCCGGGGCCGGGGCTCAGCCCCCGATCAGCGCCCGCCGCGAGGGGCTGCGCGGGAGGAAGGCGAAAGGCGCTGCCAGCAGCCCTCGTCCCGCCCCGCCTCCGGGCCACCCCCGCTCCTCCTCCTCCGGGCGGCGGTCACCGGCTGGCGGCGGCTCTCCCGGCCGTTACAGCAAACCCCCGGCGGGCAAGTCCCGCGCCCCCCGGCCGCTGGGGAGGCCGAGGGGTGCTGCTGACGGCCGCGGGGGGGCGGTTGGCACAGCCTCGGGTGAGGGTGTAGGATCAGGTCGCACTGTAGCTTGCATCACGGAATCGTAAAGGTTGGAAAAAGACCCCCGAGAGCTTCTGCTCCAACCCTCGTGCAGCCACGTTTCGATGTCACTGCCGTTTGCCTAGCGGTGGCGATGAACAAAAACACGGCAGCAAGAATCCTGAATAAGGATTACCTCTGGATTCCTCCATCTCTCCAACTACTCTGCCAAGAAAGCAGTAACTCGTTCAGAGGGGCCGTCTCTGGCTTTGCTCTTCCCTTACCTGCTGGTCTTACGGAGCCACCAAGGATCCACAGACGATTGCGCTGCCAGCACAGGCCCCCTCCTCGTGACTGGGACATAGGTCCCAGCTTCTTTGCTTTTATCTTGGTACCAAACCTCAGCCTATAGACACTCAGCTTAATCACTTCATGCAGACAAACAGGATCTCTGTGAAAGTAACACAGCAGCAGGCCCCTCCACATCAGTCAAATAACCATATTGTTATTGTCCAGTATTACGGAAAAATGCAAAAGCTCTTTATTAAAACAGCAAAGCAAAGCTGAATTATGACAAACAAACCACAAATACAGACCAATTGGTCCATACAAAGTTTCATTTTCCACTTGCCTCTGAAAGTACTAATTTCTCCCACCACAGACTCACTGAAGAATCAGGAGGCTCTCATTCTGGAGTCCTGACAGAGCTCTCCCCTTTCTCTGATTCAGACCCTCACATCCCTTCCCTTTCTGCTTGCCACCTGATGGACTTCTGTTGCCAGGAAAGGAAACACATCCACACCCTGGTGGGTCAACCATCGCTCCTCTCTAGGATAAGGCCCCAAAACCAGCACTCAGTTCCAGGATCCTGAGAAGCCAGGAGGACAGTTTTGCCATTTCTCATAGTGGAATTAAATCTTGTTGCATTTTGGTCACAGGAACTTTAGTCAAGGGCTGCAGTTCACGAGGAAGAACACAGAACTCTCTCTTTCTATGTCAGTTGGTGTTGTAGAGGCTTGAACGATGTCCTAAACCCAGGAATCCAACACAGATATGGATTGCCACTGCACGGCAGTCCTCCACAGAGCTGTTCGTATATATAACAAAAGCACCTGTACTGCCCATCACTACAGCCAGGGCCATGGAGCAGCAGGGTAAAAGAGACAAAGTGAGCCCTGTCAGCTGCTGCTTGCATCAGTAACCACTGGCTATAAAAAAGATCTACACTATCAGTAGCTTCTGGGCCCCATGGCTTAGAGTAAATGGCTCCCACATACAGGGAACTGTAAACACTGCTAGCAATCATTTACAAGGTTTCATTGTGAACAGACAGCCCTGGCATTCAGACAAGTGTTTCAGAATGACCACTTCTCAGGGAACATACAACCCAACTGGTAACAACAGGGTATGCTGACAGACTGGTGCTGTGTAAAAAAACACAGAAATTGCTTCAAATGCTATAGCAATGCAAGGGGAAGGACTCCAGATAAAACTCAGACCCACAAGCCTCTATATCCTAGCCATGGCTGGTTCCTTCCTCCTTTCCTCTATGCTGTTGGGAGCAAGGTTTCTGAAAACCAAGAAGGGTTTTCAGTTTGCAAGCCTTCATCTCACCCCCAAAACTGTCCTGCTTAGAAAGAAGAGGCTGTACCTGAGTTGCTCACCCTCTTTCTGGCAGCAAGTATCTGGATTCTTTAAGCCACACTTTCATTTCCTAGAACTGTGGGTTCTTAAGGGAGAGCCCTGCACATATGCCATGATGGCATTCTGCAACAAATTTGCTCGCTGGGCCTCTTCTTCCCTCATCCTGGAGATGGCAGCCTCTTTCATTCTCAGCTTCTCCAGCAACACAGAGATTTCACCTTCTTTGTCCAGCAGTGCCTCCCGGTGATTGCTTGATAAGACTGTGAAAGAAGAGCAGCATTGGTACAGAAAGTTTGGGCGTCCCTAGAACAAACAGGAATAACAGATAGGCACAGCCAAAGACAACAGAAGCAGGAGTGATGAGTACATCAGACGAGCTGCAAGGCAACTTCAGCTGCAGGAGCCTATGGGAGAGGTTTTGCAAAGATGTTATACTTCACTGTGCAGGAAGTTCAAACATTTCGCTTGCTATGCAGCTTTAGACAGTTAATTTCTAAGTCTTGATCTCTATACAATGAGGATAAGAATCCTTGCAAATACATGAGGATAGAGAGTAAAACTCATGGTTGTATTCAAAGACAGGAAGCACCTCTGTCACTACCTGTAAGCATAGCTCAGTTCCAGGCCCACTCTAGGCTACTACGCATTAGCATTTGAAAAGCATGAAGGGATGTATCACCTTTCAGCTCTCTCTCCAGGGCTGCAATCTTCTCTCTCAGCCCTTCCTGTGCTGTGCGTTCAGCCTGTAGGTGTCCAATCTGCTCCTGTAATTCCACTTTCACTTTATTCACTTCTGTCATTTTCTCCTGTTCCTTACTATTCAGGTCCTGACACACAAAGACAAATAAATGATTAACCATACAACTTCAGCAATTTGTTCTGCCCCTGTGGTGACCGTATCTCTGCTCCAGTCCAAATTACCTGCTGAAGTTCCTCTATCCGCCTTCTGAGTCCATCAGTGTGCAGGCTCAACTGACTGGCCTTGGCTTGAGCCTCACTAACCATTTGTTTTTGTTTAAGGCAGCAGTTCTGAGCTTCATCCCGTGATTCAGTCATCAGCCGCAGCTTCTCTTCTAGATGTTCTAGTCGTTGCTGCTGTAAGACACAAAGAAAAAAAGAAAATAAATCAGTCCTATTTCATTCCTGTGAAGGGATACTCCCATCTTTGTCCCCTGCACAGTGAACTCTTGGTTCAGTCAATTGGCCCTGAAGAACAAGCACAGGATGTATCCATAATAGATATAGCACGTATCCCTTGCATTCCAGAGAGAAACCAAGCTGCTTTCTGTTGACTTGAACCCTGCGCTTCCTGGGTTTCGAGGCTGTCTCCTCACCATTTTATCAGGTGTTCCTATTTTACTGTTCTCACCATACAGGGATGATATGTTGCAAAGTACCCCCCAAAAACCTCTTGATGTTTCACAGGTTTTTCTCATATCTCCTTTTGTTGTTTGTGTTCTAAGGGAAAGCATTTTGATGGAGATGCTGCAAAGCCCAGCTCACTCGCTGAGGAACAGAGGCATTTCCTTGGTAGAAGCACCAATAACACCTCTGTCATTCACACCTCCTCCATATCCTGAATGGCTCTGAAACACCACTGTATGCAGCTAAGGAACTGTTGTGTCCCAACACAGAAACAAATGGCAGCTTTTATACGTTTTTAACTCTGTAAAGCATTTTCTTTTGTGCTGTTATGTATAAGCAAAAATCCTAATAATTTTTTGTGTATTTTCCTCATCCCTCATTCTCTTGTACAGTATTGACTTCACTGCCATTTCCACAGAGTTCAACTCTGCAGTGATATTTTTTATCCATCAGCAGTAGCCACCTGGGAAAATTCTTCTAAGTTTGGAGAAACAGAAACAGCACTTGAAAGCTGCTGTTAAACAGGATCTACACCTGGCTGCTAACTTCGAAAACTGGTAACTTAGATGAACTCTGCTATGACAATATCCACATCAATTCTGTTACTACTGGAAAGCACAGAGCAGGAGGGGACAGTGGTTACATTCTGGAGACGATTCAAAGCAGACTTTTCAGGGTTTCTTCCTCAGAAATCAAACTATTATTAGGAGAGTGAAGCCCAGAGGAAGGAGCTACACTTACCAGCTCCCTAAGACAAAAACAGGCTAGGCAACCAAATCCAATCCTTCCCACAGAGGCAGGGCCCACAAACAGTCCTTACCTCATCCAGCCGTGCCTGATTACGAACTTTTATTAACTCTTCCTCTGCATGTCCTCGCTCAGTGAGTGCAGCTGCTTTGACTTGGCTCAGCTCCTGCCACAGAAACATGAAAGATCATTCCATGTAGAGAAGCTGCATCACCATAATACTGACCAGCAAACATTAGCAGCTTCCAGTTGCAGGCCACAAAGTGACACAACTTCCTCTCTCAGTCAGGGACAGGGAAAACAAATCCAAATGACATACTTGCCCTGACATTGTCACCTAAATTCAGTGAAAACTTCAGTTATACAGGGGCAAGTAATAGGTGAAGCTTTCCAAAGACAAGGGAATGGGAGAGGGCAGCATTAGATCTGCCAGAACAAATCTGGAGAAACATGCTCCTTGGGACCCCACAGGAAACCCAAAGAGTTAAATCCTGAAGAGAATCTAAGGAAACTGTTCAAAGTTCTCTATGTTCAAAGGAAACTTTATTTTTGTTCAGACAGAATCTACAAGTTCCTCCATGGAACCTTCTCCTTCCTTCATCCAAAACAGTAAAAATAATTTTAGCCAATAAACTGAATGCCCCAGTTGCTGTCTTCTGTTCCTCTCCAAAGCACATTACAGTCTTTACATAGGTCATCATTAGAAGATTCCACAAAGGACCCATGGCAGCCTTCTCCTGCGCTACCTGAGCATTCCAGTGCACCTAGAGCACCCATTCTCACCTCCTCCAGAGCTATCCTGATGGCCTCCAGCCTTTGGACCCTGTCTTGCAGAGAACGTTCACTGGCCTCCATGTGCTGTGTCATATGATCCACCTGCAAAGCATCAGAAACCACTTAAGTGCCAGAAAAAACATTCACATCTCCAGGTATAACAGCATGGCCATCCAGCATGAAAAAGAACGTCCTCCCGTTGACCCAGCTACCATCGAAGAAAAACACCTCCCTCCCTCACAGAACTCCACTAAGAAACTACAATATGGACAGAATCATGGAATCATAGAATGGTTTGGGTTGAAAGGAAACCCTGAAGATAAAATTCCCCCCCGTCATAGGCAGGGATATCTTTCACTAGATCAGGTTGCTCAAAGACCCATCCAACCCAACTTTGAACACTTTCAGTGACAGAGTATCCACAACATTTCTGGGCATGTCCCAGTATCTTACCACCCTCATTGTGAAAATTTTCTTCCTAAAATGCAATAAAAATCAACCCTCTTTCAGTTTAAAACCGTTGCCCCTTGTCCTGTCACTGGTGAAAAGCCTCTCTCCGTCTTTCTTATAAGCCCCCTTCTTATATACTGAAAGGCCACAGTAAGATCTCGCTGGAGCCTTCTCTTCTCCAGGCTGGAAAACCCCAAGCTCTCTCAACCTTTCTTCATAGGAGACATGTTCCAGCTCTCTGACCATTTTCACTGCCCTCCTCTGGACCTGGTCTAACGGGTATGATCTGCCCTCTAGAAACCGGGAACCTTAGACAGAGATCCTTTTTAGGCCAAGTTTAATGAGAGGGAGTCTGAGGTCTCATCTTCAAGCGATACAAAACACCAGAGGTTCATTTTCAAGTTGTAGTGTAACTAGTATCTACCTTCCCTATGACTTCTCTTACAAGATCTCCAAACCTTCAGAGAAATCTACTGAGCTAATTTTAAGGGATTTGACACCTCAATAAACAATCCAAACAGAGTTGATCACAGCCTCTTGTCCTCTCCACACTCAGACTGAATTCCCCTGAAACATGACAGAGAAGATGCTAGCAAGCTGAGACCTCTTAAATGATTGTTTGAATACAGCATGTATGTCTTAATTTGCTCCAATAATGCATCTCTACTTCAGTAAGCATGACAAGATTGCTTATTCATAATTACCACTATGCATAGCAACACTGACACATGGACCAGTCTCCACACCTCTTCAGTAGTCACATACCGCTCTGGCTTATACTCTTGCTAACTGGTACAATGCTCTGCTTGTAGCAATGGTCTATTATTCCCACAGAAACTCGAATAGATTAATTTTAAGAGCAGTTGACAGCAAACAATGGTCTCCAGAGGCCACTGTATGTCAGGACCAAAGAGAGACCAAACTCAGGAAGCTACAGAAAGGCCATTCTTACCTCTTTTAACCGAAGTGATTCCATGTCTTCAAGACTTTGTTTTAATCTTCTCTTCTCCATTTCTAGGCGCTCTGAGGATTAAAACCAGGCAGATCATAGAATGGTTGGGGTTGAAAAGGACCTTAAATACCATCTAATTCCAAACCCCTTGCCATGGGCCGGGACACCTTCCACCAGACCAGATTGCTCTAAGCCCTGTCTAACCTGGCCTTGAGCACCTCTAGGGATGGGGCATCCACAACTTCTCTGGGCAACCTGTTCCAGTGTCTCATCACTTCACTCATAATGAAGAATTTCTTCTTTACATCTAATCTAAATATACCCTCCTTTATTTTAAAACCATTACTCCTTGTCCCATCGATACACTCCGTCATAAAGAATCCCTCTCTTCAGCTTTCTTGTAGGGCCTCTTTAGGTACTGGAAGATCACAACCAGGGCATTCCAGCTAGGCAGGCAATACTTATACTGTATCACAAACTCTTCCACCCTTTCTCCTTGGCTAACTCGCACCACTGGCTCACTGAAAGTAGCAACACCCCGTGGGTGCCCATGAGCTGTTTTTGCTCCTCCACTTACCCTCAGCCTGCACAGCCCGCAGCTTCAGCTCTGCTGTTGCGTTGGTCAAGTCTTGTTTCAGCAGGAATAACTGATCCTGCTGGACTTTGCACTTCTTCTCCAACTCATCCACCTAAAAGGAAATTACCACCACAAAAGAGTTTCTTCTCCTAGTAGCAAAGCAAATTGGCTGTACAGAAAGACTAGCAAAGACACAAACATGAGTTAAAGCAGAGGACACATGCACAGCAGAGGCAAGCAATGCCCAGGTTCCACCTCTCAGCCTTGAACTTTCTTTCTTACCTGGTTTCTTAGAAGCAAGTTCTTCTCACTGCAAGCAGACAAGTCACGGAAAAGCTTCCCTTCCCGATCAGCACCTTCCTGCAAACGGCATAAAAATTAAAAAGAGCCTGTACAGCCCTTAATTCTTTGCACTGCAAACTTACCCTCAACCAACACCACAACCAATTAAATCCAACCTACCCCACAAACACCATGACTCCTCTCCATGCCTATAGCACTATCTAATTTACACAACAGTGTTTGTCACAGCAGGTGTGGCTAACCCACTTATGGTAAGAATGATGCTTGCCTATCCCAACCTGCATCCCCCAAATCTATACAAATGAGGTATGACCTAGAACCGTGCTCTCAAACCTAACTAGGAATTATCCAGCCCACCTGCTTTTGCTGCTGGAGCTCTGCAAAGTGGCGCTCAACCATGTTGGCTTGTTCCTGTTTCATGGCACTCAGAAGCTCTCCCAAATTGTGCACCTTCTGCTCAGACAGAGCCAGGGCAGCTTCAGTCATCTGCAGTCTATACAGAGAAATATTTTTCAGGACCCTTTCTAAGGGAGACACTTCCAATGAGCTCTCTAAACTACATGGTACAAGATGTTAACATGAATTTGGCACTGGATGAAATGGGGATGGCCAAATGAAGCAATTTTTGCCCCTGGGTAAAAGCCACCATAGACCTTTGCACCCAGAAGCCTCTGCAAACACTGACCTGGGACTTTTCAGAGCCTGGTGTTCTGGTGCCCCATCCCATTTGCAATGAGATGTTTTCCCTGCCTGGACCCCTCCAGGATTTGCCCAGTCTCACAGAAGAATAAAGCTGGCTCTTTTATACCACTGAAAGATTATCTAATGTTAGGGATAGAATTTAAACCACAGGTAGTGAAAATGAACTGTTTACTCTCTACATTAGGGACATGTCCACTCTGATGCATGGCACAATGAAACTACCTTTAGCTGAACTAGCCAGTCTCATCAGTGTTTGAAGTCCAAACACTGTCATGCGCATATGGCTCTACACAGTCTAACACCACTCCTGGGCAGTTCCAGCTCGTTGCTCCTAAACACAGAATCTTGTTGGTCAGGTTCCTCCATGTCTGCAGTGGTTTCTCAGAGGATACTGTCAACTGACAGCGGAAGCAGGTACAGTCTCTTGCCAAGCTGTAAACCGTGCAAGGAACATGTCCCCATCCCATCCCCACAATCCCTTTACTCCTTTCACTTTCTGTAATTCACTTGTACTTACAGCAATGCACTATGTTTTTACTTAAAAATCTAAAGGCCTGATTTGGCCATAATTTCTGGATATTACTGCAGAAATTATTAAGTGAAATACTAAGCCAGCCACTCTACAAGATTAGCTAGCCCCTTTCTTAACAGCTCTGCTCAGCACTGCCTACACAGCATTGAGCACTGAGAAGATTAACGTTTTTCTCCTCCATACTTGGCTTTCAGTGAATTCATAATAGAGTGCTGTTCCTTCAATGCTTCCTGCAGCTGGCTGACTCGTCCCGCAGATATCCTGCATTCAGGGAGGGAGAGAGAGAAAAAAAAATGTGGCTAATTTCTGTGAGGAAATGGGAAGGGCCCGATTCTGCTATCAAAAAGCAGAAAGCACTCAGAAATTCAACTCACCTGCCACTCCTGGCTATTTCTTCTCTCTGTTTGTCTATAGTATCCATCAAATCTAGGAACTGTGAACAAGGTGAGCATCAGTGAGAAAATGAACCGCATCAGCTTGAAGCACTTTTGTGTCTCAGCTTTCTCTTCCTAATGACAGTAGGAGACAGGTCAAGCCACTCTCTTGAAAGAAACCAAACTGGAGGTTTAAATGGTTCCTTAGCATGTCAGACTGAGGTCATTAGCTAGACTCTACACAATTAAGGGTGAGAAGGAAAACAGACTTGTATTTCTAGGTTTTCACTCCTTGGAAAATACCAAACCAGTTACGGCAGAAGAACTGAGAGCACAAATATGAGTGAAAAAACACACTCAAATTCCTCCAGAATCCAGACTGAATACGCTCAGCAGGGGACGTGTCAATACCTACACTGGCATGGATTTGATTCCTAAGCAACCTAGCTCAGAGGAAGAACCCTATTTACTAAACAATGCTGAGTACTGTTCGTAAAGATGTATGTGCAACTTCAGGTGCACTAAACCTGTCACTAAGTGGTTCATGGGGACTGTGAGGGAAAGTACTTGATTTCAGCCATCCAATTTGAATTGCTGACATATAAGACTGCTGACCTGCTTGGTCTTCTCATCCTTCAGATTCAAAATCTCCTTGCTGAGCATGCAAGCTCGGTTCTGGGTCTGACTGAGGATAGTCTGACGGTCTTGGTTGTGATCCAGGGCTTGTTCTGATGCAGAGAGAGCAGGAGAACATGGACATGTTTCTATAGCAACAGAACAGCAAGCACTGCTGGAGGACCTAGTACTCAAAATGATAAAAAAAAAAAAAAAGCAATCAAGCTTTTGGTGCTACCAAAAGCACCAGGACAGTGGCTCCTCTCAGGCAGGTCCACGTACAGAGACTGCTCTCACCTTACAGAGGCAAGGCAGGGCATAATCAAAGAGACCAGTGTATGTGGGGTAATCAACATCCCAGTCACAGGAGAACCAATGACGAAGGACAAGCTGCATTAGCCATATCCAAACTTGGCTACTCAGGGGCAAACTTAAGCCCCAAGTTCTCCCATATTAATGTGGCATAGCAGTCTTTAATTCAATCCAAATTATTTTTTCCTCTTGCTGGTAAAAGTAACATCTCCAAACTGACTAGCTCTCACTAGAGGACAAGAAGTAGCAATGTAGGGCACTGTGTATATGTTGTAGAGAAAAGGAGAGGAGAAGGGATAGCTCTCTTCTGGAGCAGCAAGCGCTCTATATCCCTCAAGTGCTACATCCCTCATGTGAGATAGGAGAGGAGTTACTGATTCCTTCCCATGTGCTTAGGGACACGGCTTAGTGGACTTGGTAGCGTTAGCTTGATGGGTGGACTTGATGATCTCAAGGGTCTTTTCCAACCTAAATGATTCTACGATTCTACGTCCTACTTACCCACAGCTTTCAGGATGTCACTGGGAACGTTGTTCCCAGCCAGCTCCAGCCTCCTCAGGGTCTTGTTGCTGTGCAGGCAGTTCAACAAAGCTCGGCCACCCAGAAGCCCGATATTGTTCCAACGCAAATCTATACAGAAAGCAAACTTTCAACCCAGTAGTCACACATCTGCTGAAAAATACAGGGCTCAGGAGAAGCCATGCTCCTTATACCTCTGCATGCAGTGCTAACTAATCCCGTAAGGTCTCATCACATACATATATGACTACTACCTCCCTTTTCAAGATGAATGAAGGGGACGGAAAATAACTGGCAAAGCAAGAATGAATCTTAAATGCAGGAAACCATCACAGTTCAACAGGTACACAAGTTTGTCCCTCAAAATTTCATCTCATGAGCTTTCCTTCCACAACCACAATCTATGGATGAGAAAGAACCATCACCAAGAGCCACGTTTTCCTAAATGAAATTCTAGCAAAATTCCTTAGTAAGAACAAAGCCAGTGTAAGGTAAATTCCAGAGTCTGGCATGAGGCATGCCAACAGGATCTAGAAATGGGAATTAACCCATTGCGTCCTCCCAGAAAAACTGTTCTGCTCCAAGCACGCAATCTTCATCTGCAGTTTTGGTTCCAGAGATCCCAATTACAGTTCCCGCCCTGCAAAGCACTCTGGACTGACAGGAACTGGGAATGATTGCTGACTGGTTGGCAGGTATCACGGCAGGCTGCAATGAGCCTGTGCGCACACATGCATGTGCGTGCATGTAGGCGGACAAAAACTAGTCACTCTTACCCAGCTCCTGTAGGCTAGCATTTCGTTTCAGTGCCATGGCCAACTCTCCTGCCCCATGATGGTTGATCTGGTTATTGCGCAGATCTAGTCGCTGGAGAACGTTGTTTGCTCCCAATCCCTGGCAGAAAAAGGAGAAGCCCTCCTCCCACACGCCCAGGCTGTTCCATTCCAAGATTAGGCTAGGGAAAAATCAAACAGGACAGGAGTCTACAAACTGACAGCTGCAAGAGCTTGAACAACACCTGGATCATGGTACTCATTCATACACCGAGCTCCCCTAACAGAAACTCAGTTTCAGAGAGCAGGGTGCTGCTAGAAACCTGCAGCCTCAGAAGGGGCTCCAGTTCTCATTCCTTCACCTGAGCCGTACTTCACAAGAAATGGAACAGCATGACATTCCTCCTACCCCAAGAAATACATCTTCACCCCTCATTCTTTTCCAATTTTGTGTTCCATTTGGCAGGAATAACAGAAAGAGAGACAGATGCATTTTTTTTTTTACCTCCTGATGGATTTGTTCTGCCTAAGAAGTTTTCCCAAAGCCTCAGCTCCCATGGTTCGCAGGTTATTTCCCTGAAACAAAAGTCCTGGGTGATCAGTAAATTACACACTGCCCCAGTCTAGCTACCCTATCAAGCAAGGTGTACACCACCAGGTGTACTCCAGCTGTAATACTGACTTCAGTCAGTCAAAGATGGCCTGTGTAGTATTTGTTTCATGTATCAGACAACCTTCTGGAAAGTGAAACACACCTGGAGGAACAGTGGATACAGTTGAGAAAGACAGGTCTGATGCAGTTTAGGACTGTAGATCCAATAGAACAGCTATGTGCTAGAGGAACGCAGACAGAAGGGCACTCTCATTGCACAGCAATTATCACATCTGAAAGTGCGTGTTTAGTAACAAACCCCAGGCTAGCAGAAAGACACTAGCCAGCTGGATAAACTCTACAGAAGAACAAGTTAACTAGTAACCCACTGATTAACAGAGAAACCCGAGGAAAAGCCTACATCTGACCACGTAACAACTGACAAAAAATCTACAGTAATAACTTCCTATCAAAAAAAGTGAATAAAAACGAAAACGAACTGTGAGGTAATTCTGGGAAGTTGTGATGCAGTGTTAGGGAGGCAAAGACTGAGTCCCATGAAAACAAGAAATATACGGAACTACACATCTTGCAGAATAAACCTGCGCTCGAACTGTCTATTTTTAACTCTGATTAAGCTTGTACTCCCCTTTCCTTCCCAATCTATTCATCTTAATTTTAATCTAACGGACTCACCTTCAAATCCAAAGATTTGACCGTGGTGTTAGAACACAGACCATGCAATAGAAGTTTCACACCTGGGTAGGGAAAAAAAAAAAAAAAGGCGGCAGCTATTTATTTGGTATGTACGTGCAACCCTCTGCCCTAGATGGAAAACATTCTTTACAACAGCTACTTCAGAAGAGGTTGCTACAACAAAACGTATCACTTAGCAAATGGCCAGTGTTGCTGCTGGGGAGGCACGAGCCTGAACTTTCAGGGCAGTTTTTTATCTACCACCAGAGAAAGAAGAATATTGGTAGAGAACTGCATGTCACCCCATGGGCCTTCCTATCTCAGGCATGGAAACGGTCTGTGCCCAGACAGGCCACATGGACAAGGCACTTGCTCTCGCTGGCTTACTGAATTCCTGCTCACACAGTAGGGACCGAGCAGAGAATCGCCCTATGGCTGACAGAACCCCTACCCAATGTGTCCTGGAATTAACGACCTAGCAATTAAAGCTGACTAGCACCTGAAACTTCCTGAACTGGTAGCTACATCCAATCTCTTCTATTCAAGTTAAACACCTGGAGACGTACTCTCGAAGACAGAAGGAAAACACTTCTGGCCAAAAAAAAGGGATTTGTGACCAGCTTCCAACTACGCTGTCACCTCACTGCCCAGTCACAGGCGGGGCAAATCCATTTGCTTGGAATAATTCGCTCTTCTCCAGCCGTCCTCCCTGCCGGCAGACGGGTCCAGGTCCACAGCTCCTCCTCTACCGCCGGTGGGCCCCCGACAGCCCCCGGGCTGCGGTGCAGCTCCCTAGCCGGGGGCACCCCCCGCGATCGCGGCGGACGGAGGAGAGCGGGCACGGCCGCGGCCGCACGGACGGGCCGCACCCGGGAGCGGCCGCCAGGGCCCGCCCCGCCGCACGCTGCGGGTCGGCTCCCGCGCGGGGAGGGGGACTGCCGGGGCCCCGCGCCCACCTTCCTCGCTCAGGCCGCAGTCGCCGAGCGCCACCTCGGCGAAGGGCGCGGCGCCGGGCAGCAGCCGGCCCAGGGCGCCGCACGTCTCCAGCGAGAGGCTCTGCGCCGCCAGGTCCAGGCGGCCGCGGCCCGGCGCCTCGCCGAGCTCCCGCAGCCGCCGCAGCACGGCCTCCTGCGGCGCCGCGCCGCCGGCCGCGCACAGCCGCGCGTAGGCCCGCCGGAACTCCTCCATGGCCGCGGCGCGGCGCCACCACCCGCCGCCACCACCCGCCGCCGGGCGCGGCGCTGCCGCCACGGAGCCGCGCCCCCTCCCCCCGCCGGCCGCACTTCCGCGGGGCGGGGCCGGCCGCGCGCGCCGCCATGGAGGAGCGGGACGGCGGCTTCAGGAAGGTACGGCGGGACCGGGCGGGACCGGGCGGGACCGGGCGGGACCGGCCCCGCCCCGCGGCCCCGCGCCGCTCAGCGGCCGTTCTCTCCGCGCAGGAGACCGTGGACCGGCTGCTCCGCCTGCACTTCCGGGACGACAAGACGCGAGGTACGGGGGGCGCGGGGCGCGGCGCGGCGCGGCCCCCCCCGCCGCGCGCCCGCCTCCCGCTAGCGCCTTGTCGTTGCAGTTAACGGCGACGCTCTGCGGCTGACGGCGGAGCTGCTCAAGGTCTTCGTGCGAGGTGAGCGCGCAGCACTTGCTCCTGGCCCGCCCGCCCCGTGGCAGAGGCCCGTTACCGGCTCGAGGGGCCCCCGCCCGCCCCCCGTTCGCTCCGGTGCCGCAGCGGAGGAGCCGCGTGCCCGCTGCCGCGCGGCGCTCCGGGTGCTGCCGAACGGCCTCCAGGGAGCTGGCGGCTCGCCCTCCCGGAGCCCCAGCCTCTGACCGCTCATCGCAACCCCGCCCGCCGTCTGTAAGCCCCCCCCAACGCCTCCGTCCTTACATTTGTACCGCAGAAGCAGCGGCACGAGCAGCGCGGCAGGCTCAAGCAGAGGACGTGGAAAAAGTGAATATTGAGCATGTAGAGAAAGTGCTGCCACAGCTGGTACGTAACTAGAATCCGAACTGCACCTTTACAGGACACGGACATGGACTGAAGCTGCTTAATCCTCTTCCTTGTGGGAGGTGTAACAGTGAGCCAGCAGCCGTGCTAAGTGGCTTGTTGATTAAAAAACTAAAGAAGCTGTTGCGCTTTCCTTACAGCTCCTAGATTTCTAGAGACCCCATGAAGCAAATGTGACGTGCCAGCTGCCAGCAGAAGATCCTGATCTGACAGTGAACATCTGCCTTAGTATACTCAGAGTCTAGCTCTAGGAAGAACAGCGTCATCACCTTCTTTCTCTGCCATACGGCTTCCATTTCCTCTCTCCTTTACCAAGCATGACAAAGCCCTAGGCAACTATGCTATCAGATGCTATTTTTAAAAAGAGGCTGCCCTACACAGTTTTGATAGACTGTAATTGGTTTCCATGTTGCTGCCTTACTCCTTGAACAGTAGCCTGTACTTAAGAGCATGGTAAAGTGCTGTTGCTTTCTCAGCTAATGTGAGAAACAGGTGCTGCTTCACAAGATGAGATGCATGGAAAGACTTAATGGCTGGAAATGTCATCCAAACATCAGGCTCTCAATGCCTCAGCAGGCAGCTGTGGCAGAAACTTGAGGTTCAGCTCCAAGTCTGTCTAATGAATAGGTTGTTAACAGGAGCTCTGTTACAGGCTCCTGCCAAAAACAGGTATCTGATCTTTGTTTTATAAATAAACAGTGCCTGTCCCTCACTAGTTTCCAGTATTTCTCCAGCACTGTGACATCAAAGAATGTTCAGAACCTTTTAACCATTTGATATTCTCCTCAGAAGCTGCTTCCACTCTGCTATAAATTTGTTCTCACAAAGAAACATCAATAAATCAAAACCAAGTCTCCCTCCCTTGTGCAGGCTCCTTGCTGTAATTAATCATCAAAAGTCAAGTTGCTTCAAAGACTTGCACAGTTTTACCCTCACCCACCCTCTTCTCTAGATCTTTGTAGGACGAAAGGAAAAAGGACAGAATAACAAACAGCATGTGTGAGAATCCCACATCATGGGACAGCTCAGGCCCCTCAACCAGTGGGGGGGCTGGGGGCGGGAGCTGTGAAATAAGAAACCTTACACATGTAGGGAGGATTCACACAACTGAACTGGCTTTGTTGGGAAATACATAGCTTGCTACATAAAAAGCAGCTGACACTAGTGTCTTAAGGGTTGCAAATTGCTGCTGGCTAGCTGTAGTCTTTATAATTCGTAATAGTGACTTTTTTTCCTTCCAACTGGCAGCTGTAGCAGGCAAAGGCTCAGTAGGTCACTGTACTCTTTCATCTAAGAACCATCCAGGTCATCACTCCAGACACAAGTCACTTGGAAACTTAAATAAAACCACAGTTTAATACACATTCTTTTTGGTGACAGTACCAGTTTAAGCAGTGCCCCAACCCTCTCCATTGCAGCCTCTTTGCCAAGAGAAACTGTTTGTGCAGCTGTACAACGAAACCAGTGAAGTAACTGACCTAGTTCAGCATTCAGCCCCACAACCAAGCTGTAAAAAGAAAGTCAATAGCAAAAAAAAAAAAAAAAAAAGCACATAATACTACCTTTGAATGCCCAACACCCCAAAAATGAGTTCAGCTACTACAGCAGAAGAAAGATTGAAGCAAATCTGGTATCTGCTGGTATCTGCATGTATTGCTCTGTGGCACAGTAGGAATCCTTGTTGGCAACTACCTTATTGAAGAACCTGCAGTTTTAAGTATCAGGGCCTTATTCCTCTTTAAGAATCCACTCCTATTCTGCCTTATCTGCATTCCTAATCCTCATTTCCCCCCATTCTGACTCCTAGTGGCATACAGATCTGTCAGTCTACTTCCCTAAAAACGCAAGAGTTCAATTCCCCAGCCACCAGCATTCTTGACTGTAGATGACTGCAGATCTGAATGTTAGTGGTAAAGTGGTACTGTAACAGCAGCAGTTAACACCCCCCCCCCTTTTCTTTTTTTTTTTTTTGCATAGGGAAGGGGGAATAAGACCTCCGGTCCAGCTGTTGAAAGTACCATTTTTTCATTCTGAAAAAGGAGTAGATTAAATTGTGTTTGGTGCATTGCAGTGTTACACAAGGGACATGCATAGGCAGAACTGACTGAAGTAGTGCACACAGCAGGATGAACGTGGCTGCACGAGTCAAGAGGGAGAATGCTACCTCACCAGAAACCTCTTTTGACTGACATAGCCCATTAGATTATAATTAGATAAACCAGTATCTTGACTTTTAAATTATTAGCAAGTTCACTCTGGGGATCTGGTTAAACCCAATATTGATCCTGCAGCTGTTGCTCATCTCCAGCCACAGCTAAAAAGAAACTGCCAAGATTTTTTAGTGTCTCTCTGTCTGATTAAGTCACACCTAACTTTCTGTGAACAGCAGTTAGGTCAAGATAGACCAGACACTAGCTCCCTAATCCTCATCCCTGTGCTTAACCCAAGAAACTGCCCCAATAATATTGATACTGCTATCCAAACATTTCCCTCTGTTTGCCTATAACACATACTTGCAGGTGACAACTACGGTGCTTGCTCTTTTATCAAAACTGTTGGAATCAAAATAGCTAAGCTAGTCATAACTAGTTGACGTTGCCTGTGCTCTTCAAAAACAAGACTAGCACATTTGAAAGCCCAGCACAACTTCCTACCAATCAGAATGCTTCCATTTATTCTACTCCAGTGAATCAGACAACACCAGCACAAGTATATACACACCGGCACACCTGTACCTATACAGGAGCCAACCTATGGTTATTTGCCTCCAATATATCCCGCATGAACTCAGCAAAGTATCTCTAGCTACTGCTGACTTCTGTGAAAAGAGCAAGCGTAACATAGCACCTGAACCAAGATAGGTAGTCCTGTGGAATGCATGCTCAGCCCACACTAAATCCACTAAAGTAGTAAGCTTTAAACATTATTTTAGTTTCTTTTGTTTTGCTGTAGTATGTCTTTTACAGATATCCTGTCAAGTGCCAGAAGGGCTTGCTTTCCACAGAAAGGATTTAGAGCAGCAGCTCTATAGTGCTCTTTCGTTCTCCAATGCCAGAGGCTGTACACCCTCCCTGTTTATGTTTAGGTGTCATACAAGAAATCAACCAGCATTTTTGCATTCTGCTCCCTACATTTGGAGTCTCCTTTTTCCTCTTCCACCTTTCATGCCTTCCCCTCCCTCTGAGTTTCTTCAAAGCATCTGGGAGCATTTGGAAGTAATTAGACCTGAAGGGAAATGTTGGCCAGACTGGGAGACAATTACAAGTGCCAGGAACCCTGGGTGCCCTTTCTAGCCACTTTGAAGTTCATTCAGATGGTACAAAGCTCTGTTTTGCTTTGTCGGGGAAAAAATGGGAGGAAGGGAATTAGGCATGACAGGCCCATTGAAAAGGGAACAGGTTCCTGTGAACTAACAGAGAAGCAACAGAGAAGCAGAGCACTGGGGGAAGGAACACATCATCAAAGAGACCGACAAAAAGGCCTCCTCTGGACACTGCGCTTTATTACATCTACGAATCGTGCAGATGCACACATAGTTTAGGGAACAATTGTCTATACAGGGAAAATGGAAAATATGTTATTACTGTAACAAGGAACCCCAGCTTGTCCAATATGAATCACCAATCCATGAAGAAAACTTCAAATAAAATACAGCACCATGGCTACAGTGGCACTATACAGTTCATATCCAATATAAGCACAGTTCTAAACAGTAATACCCATTCCATTACAACATCTGCAGGAGGCAAAGATCAGGACTAGCACTCCCCTCTGTACACACACTAACTGCATTGCAGAGAACAGCTACTTTGCTGTGGAAGTACTCAGACCAAAGAAGAAATCTGTAGATCGAAGATCACATGAAGAGATGCTTTTACGGGACTTATTTTTTTTCTGATTATACCCATAATTACTGATGTTAATTAGGTATAGTGAAAATAAAGCACAGAGCTTGTGGCAGAAAAACTCTGCATGCTTTGTATTAACAGATACCTGTGTTCTTCGTTAAAAAGATTCTGGCAAATAAAAAAAATACAAATGCAGCAAACCAAGCGGTTCACAGGAAAAGCCTATTTGAGCTGTCGTGATATAAGTGCTTCCTCTGAACTGACTTCCCAGCCAACTATGCCCAGAATTACCAGCAGCACTAACCCTAGCCAGCAAAAAGCAGAGAGAAGTCTTGTTCTAGGCAGCACTAAGCTATAGATAAAACTGAATTAATTGTACCTTGCTGCTAGAGTTCAGGAAGCCAGACTCCACTTATCTTTGAAGGTTGAACTAGGGAGATTCGAATTTAAAAACATGGATGGAAGCAAAGTCCTTCAGAAAGATTATCTAGGAATCATATCCCCCTCAATTCTCTATTCATATTATTTGCATGCAGGAAATCTTAAATTTAACCTCTAACCTTGCTTCTGTAGTCACAAAGCCCATAAACAGGCCTTCCACTCCTCCAAAAGATGAAACTGGCAGCTGAAATAGCAATTTTCTGTTTATAACTTATGTTCATACAGATTAGGCCTCTCCTGGGCCACCAACAATTTCTTACAAATTCTCAAGTAGTTCATCAGGAAAGAGGCACAGCTGAATGCTCATTGCACCCCAAAATGCTTCATCTCTTCCCACCTACAACACAAACATAAGACCATTAAAACACTTAACCACATAGTTCGCACTGCGTCATTTCTCAATAACATGATCTCATTCTGTATGTTGCTGTGTTCAGACAACAGTTGGGTAGCATGGAGAAGTAGTTCTTCAGCAATTGGAATGGTGAATACAACATAACTTCCAGGAAACAGAATTCCATCTTACATGTTACTGACATAAATATTAGAATATGTTAATAAACCTTCATACAAGCTGTTTGTGGATAACCTACATAGGTAGACAAGATGTTTTGTGCTTTATCCAGATCATCTTTACTTGGAAAAGAAAGTTCTACTCAAGTGAAACGGTTCAAGCATACTGGAAACAGGAAACAGTAAAGATACCGTTTTCCACATAATCTGCACCAGTAATCCACTACCAGTCATAGACTCATAGAATAGTTTGGGATGGAAGGGACCTTAAATAGCATCTAAATTCCAACCCCCTGCCAGGGGCAAGGACACCTTCCACTAGACCAGGTTGCACTAAGCCCCATCCAACCTGGCCTTAAACACTTCCAGGGATGGGGCATCCACAACTTTTCTGGGTAACCTGTTCTAGTGCCTCACCGTTCTCATAATGAAGTATTTCTTCCTAATGTCTGATCTAAATCTACCCTCTTTTAATTTAATCACTGCCCTTTGTCCCATCAAGGACAGATCAGCTATAGCAGGGAAACACACACAGACCCACTGTTTGCAGCCTTCCAGTAATCACTTCACACCTTATGCTATGCTGCTGGCCCCACAGAATCAAGTACTAAAATTCTAACGGGAAACTAAAAACAGGAATTTCAGATAATGCTTCCTAGTTTTATTGCTTTTTAGGGGGGTTGACTTAGCTTCTTATTCTTTGCCACTGCATCGGAAAATGAATATTGCCAATTGTTTAATTCAGGAATGCTTTTTTCAGTTCCTTCATATTTTGTATAAATTCTCATATAAAACCACACAAGCATTGGTTCTGAGACTAAAACCAAGGCTGCAGTTCTCTGATGAGGAAAAAAAAACATAATGGAAGTTTGGGTGCAATCTCAACTATAGAAAACCACTACTGCTCTGAAGTAAAGAGACCAACAAAAAGACCAGCTCAAAAATTAAGAGAAAGGAAAGGACTAAAACAGACTATGCCAGTAAAGGACAAAGAACTGATGGAGGTTTAATAGACTACACAGGCCGTTTGTAGATAGAATGTCATGCCTATTAGTATTAGTATTTGAACTATACTGGCATAGTTAAGAACTCAGAACATTACCTCCAGGACATAGTTAAGGATGCTGCAAGCATAATGAATTAGACCTCAGGCTCAACACGGCCTAGAAACAGCATTCAGGTGCTTCTCCACTGAAGGCTGAAGTTTAGGTCACAAATTGGTTTGTGACTGACAAGCACTGAACCATGTATATATCCTGCAAGCCTTCTGTTGACATCTTTAAGAACAGTGTCAACATCCAAAGCATTTGACATAGAGGAGGAGCCTGCCTTTCTGTGGAGTTCAGCAGAAGAACTCTCCTCTGATTTCATGCTACCTGGTAGCTTCAGCCATTTGGGTATTTTCCCAGGGGCCCTTTTCAACATTTGTGGAGCTTCATGCACTCTTGCTGGTTCTGGTTGCTCATCAGTTTTTTTGTCACTTTGGGCTTCTGGTTCAGGTAGGGATGGAACCGTTGATTCTAAAGATGATGAGGCAGAAGGAACTAATGACTTGGACAAACATCTGAAGAGAAAATAAGCAAATTGAATTAAAAACTTCATTTTTTTCATAATAGCCCCATGTAAAGCCCACCTTTAAGCTTTCAAAGTCAGATTGAAAAGGCTCTTCCTTTTCGTAATAAAGACCTTAGGATTACTTTAGTCACTGAATTCCTGCTTTACAAAGAAGGATTCTATGATTCATAAGCTATGAACTCAAGTATGACTGTATGAAGGAGAAGCTGAAGTCCTAGTATCTGTCTTCAGATCATATTTCTTTTTAGAAAGATGGACTCACTTCATGGCTCCCCTCCCTGTAAAACTCATTTGCAATTCTATTCAGTCCCAACATACCTGGCCACTAATAAATCAGCTGCAGAAGGGGAAACTGCAGAGCTCAGCAGATCCGATTTCAGGTAACAATCTGTTTAAAATGAAATCCAATGAAATACAAACACTTGTTTGGTAACAAAGACATCAATCACCACAGAATCACATAGCTCTACAATCAGCAAAGACCGGCTGTATACTATAGTAAATCGCCTTCCACCAGCTGACAAATAAGATGCTTTTAAACTATGACAGTTTCTTTCACAAGTCAAGGTGCTCTGTTTCATCATTCAAAACTCAAGATAATGACATTTTCTTCCAGTGCTCACTGCATCTCAGAAGCTATTACGTGAAGCTGCAGCATTCTTTAATCTCTAGGACAAACAGAGATTCTATGCATAAACCACAGACATCAGAGAACTGAAGGTTCAAATCTGTTCTCCCGTCTCCAGCTAGTCTACTACAACAGAAGGTCTGTAAGAGCATTTCACAGAAGGATTCTTCTATCATTCTTGTCCTCAGAGTAGATAATGCTTATTCCATAGGCTAAAAAAATCTCACAAGAAGGGTACTATATTTACATTTGTGGTCAAGCTAACCAGTAATCCAACACAATTCTTGCAGGACCAGGCTACCTCTGAAGAGCTTCAGCCATTCTAAATGGGAACAGTTACCAGCAATCTCAAGGATTGCTTTTTTTTTTTTGGGGGGGGGGGGGGGGGGGGGGGGGGGGAATCTGAATGTACAGATATAATTTTTCTCAGCCTTCTATATAGGTGCAATACTATCAGCTAAAGAAGAGAGGAGGCTCACTCACCTCTGCGCTCCTCAGATCCAAAATGAATGACAGCAGCTGGAAAGAGTCTAGCCTGCAGTAAAGGGGAAAAAGACACGACTGACTGTAGATGTTTTCATGGTCCACTGTGAACGTTAGAAACTGGTTAGACAATTATGGACAATGCAGATTAAGATCAGGTCACTGAAACATCTATAATTCAGAAGTCTGAACTTGTGTAAAGCACAGGGCACTCAGATATTAAGCAAAACTGTAGAATGTAGCTATTCTACTACATACAGATGATGAGACCAGTACAGCAATGTGCTCGTTGTGCTAATGACCTGCTATTTGTTTTCAATCTAGTCTAAACTGCTAGTTCCTACCTGTCAGAGTAACTGCTATATTCAAGCATTTTTTTTTTTAATCCATTTAGCTCATTATGTGATCTAGGTAACTGTACGACTGTGTAGGACTGCCTCCTTTACATCTGCATTTATCACTCAACCTTTATTTCATATGCAAATGCTATTATTGATTTTGCATTTATACGTTTATCTCCAAACCAGATAAAAGCAGAGTGTGCCCAGAACACCAGTGTGATTCCTGTTTTTCAACAGCTCCTCAGTGACTATTATGTGAGGTGTCAGTCAGCCAAAGCATAATTCATTTAGCATGCACTTTAATTACACTGCGACACACCTTAAAAAGAAATATACATATAGGTCATGAAACACTGAATCAAATGGAAGTATGTTACAGTATGTAAATTTATCGAGTCTGAACTTGTAAGTACTGCCACCGTATTAGAATGATATGATATGCCACAGCGCCCCAGCTGACCAGATCAGTGAAAAGGTGAGAAACACTGCGCATCTCACTGGGGATGGCCCCAGAAAGGTATGCACCACATTACCTTCTATCTTTCTGCCTACCTCTTCAGTAGTCCACAACGAGCAATTTCTGGTCAAAACGCACACACAAAGAACACATTAAAGAGGGTTCCCATGAGCTCATATTTTAACAGAATAAACTCCTCCTTTGTCAACCCAGAAGCGCAATAAAGCCAGACTCAATTTTTCCCTCCCTACTATTTACTATCACTCTGAAGAGAAGAGACGCACTCTGCAGGAAAAAAAAAAAAAAAAGCAGTAACACTGTCTATAATTCTAGTTAGCAGGTCTGACACCTAGTTCCATTTGTTTATAAATTTACCACACTGCTTTATACTTTGTTTTCCCCCATTTTAAGATGTATGTCCATCACACAAGAAGGAAGTTGCAACTGATATCCCTCAAGTTACACAAATGTAAGGAAGCAAATAGCGTCCCGTCTGTTGCAGTTCACTCTTTTTTAAATTTCAAATAGCAACAAATCAAAACAATGAAGCTTCTCAACCATACAGCTAAGCAACTTACGCTCTTGCCCCTTTTCTCTCACTTTGTACCCATCTGCTATGTCATTGCTAAATAGCTTTGTTCAACTACCTCTGCATAAATATATAGTGAACCAAATTCAGTACAGAATATGAATTATGATCCCTGTTGAACATATTAACACATTAAATGAAATTGTACTAGTAGCTCAGATGGTGACCTCTTGAATAAATAATTCCAAAGATACAAGAAAAGAAATTATTCTCAATTAGCCCTAAGTACAAGATCAGATTCAAACTGTAGTGGAAAATAAGACAATAAGAAATAGTGATCACAATGTAGTAAAATTCAACATCACAGAAAATGAAAACATGAAAAATTAATGCAAATACTGGATTTTAGAGAGTTAATGAAATTAAGCATGCTGATTAGAGAACAAGAAGTCAGAGGCAATGAAGTAAAATTCTTAGCTGTTTAATAAACATTATTTGGAAAAGTGAGTCTCAGAAATGGTATGCAGCCCTAACTGAAAAAAGGCAGAGAAGCAAGTATTAAAGCAAGCTAACAAAGTGTTGTCATTTACCCATAATTCAAAAAGAAAAGATTTTTCAACTTTGGTAACTAACACTTGTGAGGCCAATAATATGACATGAAGCAGCAGAAAAGACTTGGGAAGGAAATTCAGAGAGTTAAAATACAACTCGTGTTAAAACAGCAAAAAGTTAGAATAAGAAGTTCAGATAAAAGAAGTCCCTAAAATAATTGGTTGGTACGCTACATACATATTAAAGAATCCCATTAAAAAGGAGAATTTAAATGATGATTTTGGACCAATTTCATCATTAGGGCGACTTGAAGACAAGTAAATTTGTTCTCGATCTTTTCTTTCATGAGAGACGCAGTAGTTTCAGGTCACTGTTTCATTTTAAGTTCCTTGTCAGTAAAGACTGAATTGTTGAGGTTGGAAAGGACATCTGAAAATTGTCTTGTGCAATCCCCTCTCCTAAGAGCTGGGTCTGCTACAGCACTTTTCTCAGGACCATGTCCAGTTAGCTTCTGAATATCTCCAGGGAGGGAGACTCCACAACCTACCCAGACAACCTGCTCCGGTATTAGACCACCCTTACAGCATTTACTTTCTTCATTTAAATGGAAGTTCCTGTAAGTTGTGTCCATTTCTTCTTGTCTTGTCCTTTCATTAGGCCCCACTGAGAAGAGTCTAGCTACATCTTCCTTGCCACTTCCCATGAGGTAATTACACACATTGACAAATCCACTCCTGTCCCAGAGCCTTCTCTTTTCCAGGCATAACAACCCCAGCTCTCTCTGCCTCTCCCTGTATGTCAGATGCACCAGTCCCTTTATCATCTTTTGGTCCTTCGCTTGGCACCAGAGAAACTTTAAATCTGTGCCTGCAGTCCCACTGGTTCATTTGAGGAATCATAAAAGCAACTGCACATAAATGTGGAAGGTACGTACCTATGGAATCTGCTCTTCCATTACAGCGATTATAGTATTACACCACACCCTCAAAGAAACCGAAGCAGTACAAAAACTGGAACTAAAAGACAAATTAAAAAGCTCTAAATTACCATGCCCAGATGGTACATCCAAGTGTTCTCAAGGAACTGCAGAGTAGTAGATTCAAAATTAAGCTTCTTATTAAAAACAGACACTGCTGCAAGCACAGGCTTGTATTTTAAAAAAGGGCTGAAAGTGACATGTAGATTAATATGACATGGTGTAACCAGCTGTACACCAGCAAGGATTCTGAAGGAAAAAAAATAAATCTTATTATTGGAACTAACATGTCAGTGTAATATTACATAAAGAAGTATTTTTTAAGGTTTCAGAAGACCTTTTATTTTAAGAGACAGATAAAGAAGCCAAATCACAGTGTAGAAGAGTTAAGGACTGTCACAGCTAGCAACTATCAGGGAGACAGAAGACATTGACTGATGGTCTACATTTACCCCAACAAAACAGTAATACTAAATTTCTTCTCTTGAAGAAACCAAACCAAAAAAAAAAACCAAAGAAAAAAGCCCACACCACCACCTACCTCTCCCTCTTCATACCATCAATACATACTTAGAAACCATGCAGGGCAGGCTGCCTGCTCTCGAGTCTTCTTGATCCTCTGTTGCCATCATCAGCACAGTCAGGATACTAGAACTGATGGTATCTGGACTTGATCCAGCAGCACAATTACAAGAAGTCAGACAAACCCTGATCTCTGCTGGGGAGTCTGGATTCCTACCTAGTACAGAGACTAATAAAAACGTATGAACTGCAGACAAATTGAAACAGCTTCACTTATCTTCCCGACTACAAATGTCAAATGAGTATTTGGCATTATAAATGCAAAAGTTTTTGGACTTTAATCCAAAAGGCTCAGGAGACTTTCACATGTAGTATGGCCCACATGTTAGACTGAAGCAGGAGAGATATCCCTCAGTCTACTCCAAGCCTCAGCTCCTGCCTAAGTAGCCAGGAATCTTCACATCCTTGAACTGACATTTTAGCAGAAATCATTATTTATTAGGTCTTTTAACGTGTCATTCCTCATTCAACAGGGTTGCCTGCTCCAATCAGAAAGACAGCTCTCCATAAACTTTTTAATTAAGAAGTGCCAGACAGTTTAGAAACCCCCAGAGAAGACTCTTGCAAGAGCTTTGATGTTTCCGCTGCATTTGTCTGAAGGGATACCTCTATTTAGGAAATGGGTGGCTTAAAAAGGAGTCCCCCCAACACTCCCTCCCCAAACACACATACACTCAAGCCCTTTTACACACAACATCCTCTCCATGAAGGCTGCAAGTTGGAAAATTAGGTTTTTGTAGCGTGTTAGTGCTGGAATTTTTTAATAACCTCCCCTCTCTCTTTTTCCTCTCCCACCCAATTATCTCGGTAAATAATTAACATTCTGAAGGAGATAAGTAAGCACAGTATCTCAGAGCTCAAAGCCCTTTAGTTCAAAGCCCTGTTCTTTTCTCTTCCTTTCCCTGCTGCCACCACCAAAACTTCCTTGTCAATCAAGCTCTGGGCACACACATCAAAGCTTCATGTGGGAATGGCCCCAAGAGGTCAAAGAAAATTCATGGCAGGGCCTGCATGAGGCACAAAGAGAGAGAGAAACAGACCAAGAGCTAGACAGACACTAACCACACAAGCACACAAACAGAATGTGCCCCAGTATAAACTTCTACACTGTTTACTCACAAGTTGACAAATAACCATAGTTCTAAATTTCAGGCTCCACCACAACCATTTCCAACTGCTGGCAAAACATCAGTCCAAATGCTTCAGTTCAAAATCATTTAATTGAAAGACACTTAAAGGCACTAGAGAGCAGCTCACAAGTATACAAAATGCAACCTCCTTCCCATGGCTCACTTCCCTCCATCACTACCCCTTCCTAGGGCTCAGCCAACACAGAGTCCCATCTTGCCAAATTTATATCCAGTAAGTTCTTTTTCTTCAATTCTTTCTTAAGAATAATGGTTCATTCATACCATCCTTTGTCTAGTTTCCTTACCACAGAATTCTCAGGTGTCATTCCTATTTCAATACTTATTAAGGGTTCAGCACAGAAAACAGTTAGCTACATCTCACTGATCATCCCAGTAATTCTCCAGCCAGTCACCGGTAGGACAAGCGCCGCCTGAGAGTTTTTTGTAACACAAAAGTATTTAAACCACTACCAATTTCACATTAAAAATATATACACACACTCAGAGTGGAATAACTCCACTAGCCAAACAATGCCTTGGCATAAAGATAAGAAGGTTTTAGGATCTCCGGTCCAGGAAAACATACAACCCCAGAGTTGGACCCTTTAGTATTCCCATACACTGCTAAGGATGCAAGAATCAAATACTGTGTAGAACATTATCTGAAACCTATATTCACAAGTCAGCTGCTATTTCTTCATTTGCATTTGTTCTAATGCATGTATCAATGTCCTTAGAAGGATGTTGCAGTTCTTAAACTCACAGTGTAGGACTCTCAATATCTGTGAACCAAGAGAAATTTAGAAACCTATAACAGTTACACTGAGCCTAGCAGATTGACCAAATGAATCTCAGATTGTTTGAAACAAATATTAAAAAAAAAAAAATCTCCATTCAGCTATACGCCAAGAATTACTACAAGTCAAGAGCTAGCTATTGCGCTCAAATATACAGCATTTCTCTTCCTTGATGCTTTGATTTTCACCCAAAGTACAACGTCATTCTTACTGGGAAAATTAAATACAGCTAGATTATTGTTACTGCAACAGCACTCAGAAATCCAATTGGAAATGGTGTCCCATTGTGCACTTCATGTCATAGAATCATTTAGGTTGGAAAAGACCTCTAAGATCATCTAGTCCAACCTTTAACCTAGTACTAAAGTCCACCATTATACCATGCTGCTAAGTTCTAAATCTACATGTTTCTTGAAGACCTTCAGGAATGGTGACTCAACCACTTCCCTGGGCAGACTATTCCAATGCCACACATCTATCTATTTATGTTCATATAAATGGAAAGAAAAGTAACGTGCAAAGTAAATTAAATAAAAATGTGAGAAAGTACAATTGCTATTTTTTGTACTGATGAAAAACTGAGATTTAATGAGACTAAGTAATTTATTCAAAGTCACAGAGAATGGCAGTAGTAGAAATGAGAGCTATATATATACACACACACACACATATATATACACACACACACACATACATGTATTTCCCATCCAGGGTCTTAGTCACAGTAACTGATGAGGCAAGAAGCAGAGGAACCAGTGTTCTGCTTACCAACCTCCCCATTTAAAGAGTATCATTACAAACAATTCCTCAGGTTTTAAAAAGATCTCAATAACACAGCTTCATCAATATGCTTAGTTACAGTTGCAGAAGTTTAAATGAATACTTTCAATTTCTTACAGCTGAAGATCAGCCTGTTACTCAGAAAGCCACATTTAGTCAAACTGTAGCTACAGTAACTCAAAGTTTTATTTCAGACACTCAGGGTGAACTTACTCAGATACCACAGTGGTGAGCGTGGTTTATGACAGCAGGGCATCCTGGTTGTAGAGTGGTATGTTAGGTCTACTGGATCTTGCATTCCATGACAAAAATATCTACACTAGAACAGCATTCCCCTGTATATCACAGAGGAGAAACATTTCTGCTTTCTTTTATTGCATATTTTCGTAACTTGTTCTCTGAAGCACAGAAAAGGTTTCAGGCAGTACCGTCCCAAATAATGTCTCAATACTTCCCCCTTCAGTGGTCACTTCCAGACACACAAATTCAAAAAAATCCTAGAATTGAGTACTGCAAAATATGTACATTGTTACCATGCAGTTATTCTGTTCACAGACAGAACGATGCTTTCAAATCAGGCAGAGACTGCTAAGGGGAACTTGCAGCTGCCAGAATGAAGCATTCTTTCCGTTACATGATCTGAAAAGATTAGAGTGCCACAGGTCTGCTGTTAGTTTGATCTTAAAAGATGAATAAGAAAATAAGCACTTCAAAGGAACACGCACATGGAAGGAGAAATCCAAGCTACCAACATGAAATACTGCACAGTACACACACCCCAAACACATAAACTAGCACTTGGAAAATTCAGCCGGAAAGCCGGTGGATCAAAAGCTTCTCCAGCAAGACTGCAAAGCATCGCTGAAATAGAAATAAACACCACAGTCATGGTGAAAGGGGCAAACTGACTAAGTGGTTCTTGTTTATAACCTGAGAACAAAGCTTCTCAATGTGGACTGCAACTGCGAAAGAAGATGGATATTCTGCAGCCAATACAGGGGAAATCTGATCCAGCTTGAACAGGGGATCTTTAAAATTCATAAGGCAAAGATAAGACTTGAAAGCACTATTTTGAGAAGGCTACTTAGAAAGAAATCCAGGTATAAAGAGCGTTCATTGAGCCCTTGAGCTGAGATCAGAAAGACTTGGCCTCCAAAATTAATAGTAGAAGAGAGAACGTTTTTGGCAGAATTTCTACTCTAAAATAAGTCACACAAGGAAGGCCTCATCCTTACTGCAATGTCTAGCCTTAATCAAAGCCAGCATAAGAAACAAGTATGTACAGACATTACGAGTATGGTAATGAACAAGAACTAGAAAGACCTCCTATCTGGAGGTAGTATTAATAACAAAATTTTGTTAGATGAGAAAATCCAGAATGAATAAGTAAAGGGCTAAAACCTCACATAGGAAGGCAAATGCCATCCTCTGGTCTGGATGAATTTCACTACTAATTGCAATTTTCTTTGTTAGTGAGTAGGGTAAATGCAAGACCTGCCACTGGAAATACCTCTGACAGACTGACTCTGATGACTTTTTTTTTTTTTTTTTTTAATGAAACTGCATTCAGACTCTTGCCAAAAGCACAGAAGGCTTCACACTGCCCAAGTCATAATCTGCTTCACTAAACAGAATGCCAGACGTTGCCCAAAATGGCATTAACAAATAGGATATGGAAACAGAACCGAAGGCAAAAAAAGGAACAAACAGCTCCTCTGGATTCCTGCCCATGGTACATGCCAGAGGAAACACTTGGTGCACTCTAAGATCTGATTAGAAAATCTAAATATTTATGTGGAAGTGTGTGGATTCCTTTAGCTTCTCTAAAGACAGAAGATGGCTTCTTGCCCTCTTTACTGTTTTGACTTTTCCAGTGGCTGATATTCTTATATTCTACTAACTCTTTCCTAGTATTAACTCCACAATCAATTACTCTTTCTACTAAAGTCCCCAGATGAACACTACTCAAGTGCCTGTTTCTGGGAGGAGAAAGAAAGAGAAGAGCAACTCTGAAAATTCAGCTTGGCTAGCCTAGGAAAGCACAAACATGCAACCAGAGCTATAAGAAACTCGAGGCCAAGTGCTACAACAGGGAAGCCTGCAGTTGATCAGTTCTGGAGAGCAAAAATTATAAAACACTTCAAGGGGCATGAGGATAAGGAAGTCGGTGAAAACAGCAGTAACAACAAAAATCAAAGTAATTCCCTTGAAGTCTTCTTCATGGATTCCAAAAACACACTGCTGCCAATCTGCACGCTCACTAAATTGTAAATACACATCTCAGAAGAATTTACTTCAGACAGTTCTTTCAGCCCAAGTATCTTAGCAAACAAGTTGACAATATTTTTCTTTTTTCCTGGTTCTGCTTACTGCATAATGGCTCTCCTTTCATTGTGAGCAACCAGATTAAGGAATGCAGTTCCAATCTTATCAGCCTGAACATAGTGAGAGGGCTGAGAAAGCAGAAATACTGATAATATGGTACTTCAAAAAGTTGCAGTCATTTATATATATCTGAACACTCAAATATGCTCACATTACTACCTCAGACACCATGTACTCTTTCTTGTAGACAAAGCATCACAGCAGCCTGAAAACTGGAGAATAACCTACTGCTAGCATAAGGCCTAAGGTACAATTCTGAATCATGCCTGACATTGGACAAACAATCCCAAACAACCAATTCCCAGTCATATCACAGAAGAAGAAACTCTACCTGCAACAGTTTGTTCCTATAACATCCAGGCTGGCAGCAGTTAATGTGCAGAACACTCTGTGTTGGGGCTTAAGCAGTCTCTGCCTCTGATAGTCTCAACAATGACCGTAAGTTTCTAGAAAATCCTTTTAAAGTTCACCAAGAGAATTTCCATATCCTTGGATGATGACGTTTGAGTTCCCTATGCAGCAAAGCATCTCTCAAAGAGAAGGAGAAAACAGAAGGCAGTTAAACAGCCCACAACTAAACTGAAGGGAAGAAATAAAGGGATACTACCTAAAAGGTAATATTAATAGTTCACTGGTGTTTAGACATGATAGCATCATGTATTTTGAGAAGACAGGGGGCAACCTAGAAAACCAAGAATGGACTGTGCAGAATCCATAAGCCAATCTATTCCTCTACTCTTTGGTTTTCTAATTTTCTGTTTCTAAACAGTTTAAGCACCATGTTTGGGGAACAACAATCTAAAAGTTTCTGAGAGCTAAAGGAGAACAAAGCACTTTAAGACATGAAAAATCATTTATGAGAGAATAATTAGACAAAATCTCATGTTGGAAAGTAAAGACAATGTTAAAAAGTTTTAAAGTTAAACACTAAAAAAAGTACAGAATTGCTAGATACAGCATGGTAGTACGCATGTTTTGGAAGATCTGTTCTGAATAGAAACAGATTTCTAGTCATCTAAGAAATATCCTATTAGAATGAAGTGTCAGGTTATATGCGTACATGTTTGCAAAAGAACTGCATCAGCTGCAAAACGTACCAGGAGGCTATTGCTAACTCCACTGTCAGAGCACCTGGAGTAAAAGCCATGAATTTTGGAGGTTACATGACACAAACTGACAAACACAAAGAGCTCTAATACCAATAAAGACAACCTCCCTTCTCAACCTTTCATGCAGCCATAAAAAAAGAGATACCATAACAGCTTGAGAAATTAGCTACCCATGCTCCCTTTCCCTGTGATGTGTGGAAGAACCCCACATTCCACATCATTAATGTACGCATTCTAGTGTATCAAAACAGCGTTATTCCAGAACAAGTTCTCATAGCACAGAGATAAGTACTGCATGGTCACCTTAGCATAAAAGCTCCTCTTCTCCAAGCCTGGAAGATGCACTTTTTCCTTTTTTTTTTTTGTACAAAATAACCTAACCGTATGTTTTCTGTCTTCACAGATCAAATTTGCTTTTTAATCTCTTTCCTTCCAGATAGCAGAAATAGAAGGGGAGCTCTGAGTAAAGTACAAAAGGCTTCCCTTCTGCAGACCACACGATGCCTGAAAGGGGCAAAGCCTTCAACTAACCCACCCATACAGAGCCCAATCCCATCTAGTGCAGGACCAGGCACTGTAGTCTGTCCTCAACCTTACAACAATTGTGAAATTGATACTGACCCACACAAACTTCTTCCCAGACTGAGGATTTCACAGTTTGAAAGACACTAGAGACACGCTAGCAGTGAGCAAGTCCTGTCCCCAGTGCTGCCCCACCTGGCCCAACACCAGAAGTAACTCCCCTCTGGCTCCTGGCACTGAGATGCATATGAAGTCCAAGACATTTCTCCCCCACACATGCATCCCTACATTTGTATATACTGAGACAGCTGATTAAAAAAATTATCAAAGTCATGCAACTGTTAGATAATGCAATGATGATATCTTCATAAGGTCATGGTCTAATCCCTAAAATCTCATGCTTAAGATACTTTTATGTGCATTCCACGTTTTCAAGCAAGTGATTCCATGTATTCAGATTATGCTTAAGAACATCCTTTTTTCTTTAATTATGCCCAAATTCTCAACACAATCACATTCTAATTACACTTTACTTAAAGCGCACTGTAACTATATGTTGCATGAAAAAAAACAATTTTCGACTTTGAATTTGCCACCCTTTATTTTAATTGGATGGTCTGCTTTTATGTTGACACAGAGGAAGTTAGAAATGAGAAAGATGATTCCTTAAAACAGTCCATTTGCAGGAGAACTTTCAGCTTTAGAATGCTGTATCTTGAACAATCACAGTTTTGTACTAATGCCAAGGTTTTGCACCTTTGCATGTGATATTGCAAGTAGTTCAACCTCAAGAAAACCATCATAAACTGAAGGTGCTTGACATTAAAAATGATCAGGATCTTTATCAAGCTGTCAGTTCTAAACAGATCTAGAAGAGACTAGGCTCTAAAGTAAAAAGTCTTTACAGTGCAGTAATATAGTACATTTTTATATATTTCAAGAAGCTGTCTTAAGGAATGAATTCCACAATAAACGTCACAACTTGGGAACTGGGAAGTTGCCACACATGTAACAAGCACAAGTAACGGTGGCAGGTGCCAAATGAAGACTTTAACATAGCCAATTAAAATTCCTGCCACAACATTTCTGATTCAAACACAGGGAAAAGTAATTATTTCTTTGGTGTTTCACTGAGCAAGTTGTGTTTTGGAAGAGGTCCAGAGAAACAACAGGTGTATGCTGAAAAAGAGAAAATAAAAGAACATTCTTGCTTGGGGGGGGGGGAAGGGGGGGGGATTGGTGGAATAAAGGGAAACAGAGGATTTTGAAGTTTATTTAGAAGATGGACCAAAGGTAACAAAAGAGACCAGAGACACCAGAGGATACATGGAATAGAAAGCAGGTAAGGGCCAGCAAAGAAGGTGATGCATTCAGTGTGGAATGCAAAAAGCTTCTCCTATGGTGAATGAGTGCAGCATACAAAGGATTTAGATGCTAACTAAAGAAAAGGAAGAGAACGGTCACAGGTGATTTTAAGGTGATACAGATAGGCACATGAACAGACAGAATACTTTCCAACAGTGACTGAGAACAACAGAAGAAAGCAGCATCCAGAAGTGAAGTACCTAGATCTCAAAGAAGCAAAAAAATATCCAAGAGAAAATGAACTGTGAACCAAAAATAAGGAAAAGGTTAATTACAGAGGTAGAACTTGAGTCTTCAGCATCTAGGAGGTACAAAAAAAATGGCAAACTAAATTCATGGGATTCTAGATGAAAATGTGGCATATGGAAAAAACACACTTCTTGCAGAGAAACTCAAATGAAGCATTATATTTTGAGGGAACACATGATAAGTCAGAGGCTAAGACAGGAAACCTTGGGAGGCATCTCAGCCAAATCTTAGGAAAGGACAAAAACACCCATTTTATGCAGGAGACATCTACTGGTGAGAGCTGCAGAGAGACTTCAGAATGTTGAAAAAAAGCTTTCCAACAAGCATCTTAAAAAATGTTTTTAAAGGAACTCTAGGTGAGGGATGTGTTCACACACGACAGCTTAGTACACAGAGGGGAGCAGGAGAGCAGAGAGTAGTGTGCATGTGCCATTTCAGACCAGTCTGTACTAGTCACAGCTCTGAGGCTGCTTCCCTTGCCTCAGAACAGCTAGCAAGTGCAGAACACTTTTTTTTTTTTATTACCATCTGCTCTTCCTCTGAATGTTTTCCAAATGTATTATTAGCAATGCAACCATAACCAGTTTCCTTTTCCTGGGGTTTCTCAGAAATCTGAAGACAAAATTTGTCTTTTGCATTTCCCATCATGGTCACCATGTGGGACTTGAGACAGTGTTTTGGGTGGCAGATGTGGATGAGATGGCACAAGTCAGAGGAAGCTGGAAGGAACTGCCTTCATGCCTGAGTGGCAAAACCTCCTGTTTCAAAGACACAACGTGTTTTCCACTGGTATTTTTGTTATTAAGTAAAATATACAAAAGGGCTTTGAAAAGAAAAATGATTTTTCTCCCCACCCACCATGGTATTATGCCTTACGAACACATATGCTGTCCCATTCCTGTCTGGCAGGAGAAGCACTGCCATGCACGCAGCACATTCAAACAGATGCCATGCTCAAGTAGAGAGTAGGAAGGCTGATAAAAACAGAGCAGTCCTCAGGCTGTGCAGAGGCTAAAAGCTACTGCACACAGGGTTCCTGAACCACAGAACCAAACAGGGCTGTGATCCCCAAGATGCTCAGGACTCTCTAGGAAGTTATACCTCTCACAGGTATTGTGATAATACAAAGAACTCTGACATAAAACCACTCCCAAACTGTCAAATTTCAGCCACGAATTCTTAACAGGATTATTAGGAAGAGGGGAGACTTCCCACTGAACACAGTGATCCACACTTTGCCTCTCCGAACCTTCAATAGCCTACGATCAGCTACATTTGTATTGCACCCACATGGCCTGGTCAGGAAGTTGTGGAATTTGGAAAGCTCCATTACAAACAACTTCAGAGACATACTAAACCCTACCTAACTCACCATGCTGCCTAAAAGGTCCCTTTTTCTATCCCTCTCCTGCCTCCCTGCTGCTCCGCTCCCTTAGGGGCATCAAGCTAAAACTCCCACTGCAGTCTGCTTGACCATCCACACTGCAAGTGAGCTTCAGTCCATTGCTACAAATGTCTACAAATCTCTGAATGACAGCATGTTTTAAACATGGTGAGTCTGGGGTAAAGTGGCTGGCAAAAATTAATCCATCAGTCTCTTTTTAGCACACGTGATTTACAGAGCCCTGAGTCTCTAGCCAGAGACTTCAAGACCACCTTATATGACATTTGCAAAAGCATCCAGGAATATGGATTTGAGAAATTAAAGTCTCATCTAGTGATTTCCAAAAAGATCAGATTTGTGTCTAACATAGCCTCTACCTCCTGCTGTACCTATCCAAATCCAGTGTTACATCTCCTACTATATTAGGCCAACCACAGATACAACAAACTGTCATTAACTCAGCTCTTGCAATAATGTTTTAAGGTTAAATATGGTTTGGACTTCATAAAGGCACTGAGCGTATGTATACAACAACATGAACCCCCCCCACCCCCATAACAACAAAAGTGCATCTTCCTGCACAAGGTGGACCTCTTCTGGTGAGGAGCTTGTGCTCTGAAACACCTTGTTCCATTAGTCTTGGCTAAGCAGAAGTCTGCATGGATCATAACATTACACAACTTCTTTTTAAAGTAACTAAAGCACATGACAGCGAGGGAAAGCAGCAAGTCAGAGAATCAGAGAGTGAGTCCTTACCTCAAAGAGCGTCAAACTTTCATTATTCAAGATGACTCTGGGAGGTGTAATAACTGAAGTTACAAAAACAAGTTACAAAACAGGACCATCCAGCAACCAAAACAATAAACACAGCAGGTATGGGAGGGATTACTGTTTTTTTCTTTTTCTTCATTTGTTTTTTTGGGAGAAAAAAGTGACACTTTCACACTGCCAACACAGGCTTCTTATTAGGCAGAAACATAATGTGGCTAAGTGAGCAGATTATACCTCCTTTGCATTTTGAGGCCACATTTAGGGAAAAAAATCCCTCCCCAGGTCATCTCTCATGGCATCACAAGATCCCATACACATCGCAGCTACGAATAGACTTTGTAAAGTAAGGTCAAATATTACCAACAGCACACTCACACAAATAAAATGGCAAATCTGCATCTGCAAGATGGCTTCTTACAAAGTCTCTCAAAATGCCAACTGTAAAAGAAGGAGGAGAGAAAGGTTTTCTGAATTACATTTGTTTCTTCAGATGCTGGGCAGAAGGGCTAATCTGTTTCTCCAGAACTGCCCTCTACGACATCTGCATATTACCTTTTGCTCTACTCAACTGTACCATCTTTAGTACACTACACCCATTACCATTACAAATTTCTTTGAGAAAAAAATTAGACATGTTTGTCCCCTGGCAAAAATCTAAGGATGGCAGTAAAGTTCTTCCTAGGAAATTCAATAGCAGCTGCAAGATTTTCAGAGTAGCCAGGTGAGACACTAGTAGCTAGTTATTAGGTTTTCTTCCATAGAAAAACATCAAAAAACAGCATCACCGCTATCTCAGAATACGAGGCTCTAAATCAATTAACAGCAAGGGTTACACTGTATGCAGTCTAACTTACTACCTTTTCTGAAATGATAGAGGCAGAAAGGTCCAGCCCGTTATCCTTATTACGGTAGGTAAATCTTGTTTTCTCCTTTTTTTCCCGCATGGGGAGGGAGGTTTGTGGTTTGTTTTTTTGTGTGCATGTTTTGTTGTTTGTTGTTGGTGGTGGTTTCCTCCCTGCCCCCCAACCCCCACCCCTAAAAAAAAAAAATTAAGCTTTGACATAGAGGAAGCATGCAAACTTTTCTCTTGCTCCACCAAGACTTCATTTACAGACTCTCTCTGAAAAAAAATAACTCAGTAACACACCGTTTTGACCCAAATAATGGGAAATCAAGTGGAACACTTTCCTGAGCACAAATATTTTTCCATCAAACAGCCTGACAGACTCCATCAAGTAGTCCTGGAAATAAACTCCCCTTAAGTAAGGTAATTACCCCAGACTCCCTCCTCATCCAGTTCAGGGATAAGGACAGTATAACTAGCTACAGCTGCTTTTTCAGAGCACCATTCCTCCCCTGGACAGCAGAAAGATCATTCCAGAACCACCCCTCTTTTGTCATGCAACTATCCAACAAGGAGAGAGGTTAGCTGCAGGCACACAGGCTGAAGCAGAGATACCTCTTACCAGTTTCACTAGGTCGGAAGAACCCTTGTAGAACGTGACGGTCTGGGAAATGGACTCTCAACACTACCTAGTCAGAGGCAAAGCACATTAGGTTAGTTGCATAAAGCTATTGGTAAGGCATGCCCTTGGCTTCAAATTTGTGAGCAAGTTTCTTTTTAAATAGGGAGATTTGAACTATTTACTCTACATGGGCAAAATAACATACAGGCTAGCAATTGCTGTGCAGCTCCTTGGGCTGTCTGTCTTTCAAAGACTAAGAGAATTGACCTATATAAACACTATAATGTACAATGCAGCAGCATTTATTCAGGGAGAAGGAGCTCCTTGTGCTAAGTGATGCTCAAATGAAGTATGAAGTCACTCTATGTCCTTAACACAGACAGGTACAGACAAAAGCATCCATAGCAGCACGAATCCTCCCAGTCAGACAGTCCCCAGGCAGTACATCTGAAGTAAAACAGAATTGTACCATTCTATTTCCAGTGTTGGTTAGACAGCACCTAACTTGAGAACTTCATCTCTTATTACTTTGCAATAAGAAAGAAGACAAAAACTGCATTAGGATCATATTTATAGAGCGAGATATCTCCAGTCCGTAACATCATTTACCCTGTAATGAGACATTACTGAATCTTAAGAGTCAGACATACTGATGTGTGCACATATAAGGGTTTTGAACCATCATGTGGAATAAAATAAAAGGACCTGTACTGCCTGCCACTCAACCACACCATTACAGGCCAGCTGATTTTACGTGGTACCACTGTTATGCAAGTCCCACAAACAATTAACAAGGACACAAATTTGAAAAGTCCTCCTGTAAGTAACTGAGGATCCTGTTGTTCTCAACTGGTTTCCGAAGCTACTTAATTCCCAAGTTTGGACTAGCCAAAAGGACTGGAAAAAGAACAAAGGCTACCTTTGGGTAACGTTCTATCTTTTCTTTCATCTGAGCCTCCCTCAAAGAGCTGGTCAGCAGTGGAGCTTCTTCCAGGCGTTTCCTAGATACATGGGAAGATGACAAGCTGTCACTTCTGTAATTTTAAGATATATTTTGATATTATTAAGAAAGTGTTAAGTCCAAGCAGGGCTGATAAAAACTGCTCAATTGTTCCATGTATCCCTCACAGCAGTTTCCCCACCTCTCACAGTGCCCTACCCCACTCTCACATATGGAACTTTTGAGCATCAGTGATAGCATTGTATAAAATTACTTTTCTTGTACAAGTTTAAAAATAAGTTCAGTAGAGTAGGTGCCAGAAAAGCTACTAAGAGCAGCAGCAGAACATTTGCTGAGATTATGTGAGAAGAGCTGGATTTATTAAACCAATAAAACAGAGACTAACGTGGGACAAGCTTACTTCAGGGAGGGAGAAGAGCTACTGAAAAACAATATTGGCACAAGAATTAACAGGTTAATTAATCAGCAACAGAGAAACAAAACAAAAATGGCAAGTTTCAGATCATTCAAGAAATGGCATTGTAGACTGGTCTTTCAAAAGGAGTAGTAGGTGCAAAAAAGATCTGCCAGTATTTGCAATGAAAGAGTACATTCAGGAAAAACATGTATTTTTAGCTCTAAATAAAAAAGTAAGCTTAGATCCAACAGATCCCTTTCAATCTCATGTTCAGCTGTAGATTTTTTTCCTTGTTTGCACTTAATTCCAGATAACTCATTTACTAGAGTAAATTTTGGTGAAATATTTGATCATATAATTAAAATTTAGCACAACTATTTGAAAGCTCTCTCTTATACCTCAACAGTTTGAACCTCTTTATACATACTTTTTTTTTTTTTTGAGAGTCATCAAGGTATCTCAGGAACAGCTGCTGAACAAAACAACTACAGGCATACTTCACCAATTGTACCCAGAACTGTCAGCCAGTACACCACATTCAAAGATGCTCTGAAAGTGTTACTCAGAATTTGAAAAACAAACATGAAATTAACCTGCTCCGTTTCTTCTTTGTGTACCTATTTCTGATTCACACCAATTCTTGCCTCTTTATGAAATTAAATTCTAACTGCACTTAAAGTATTGCATTGCATGCAGCTAGTTCTTGGTAAGATTCACCAGCTTAAATAAGAAGCCAAATGATATCAGTTTCATGTGCAACTTGCCTTTATTTTTATCCCTGGCTGCAAGGGAAAAAAAGGATTACAAGCATCAGCAAACTTGGAAATGATGTCTTTTTTGAGGGGGCTGAATTCCAGTAACCCCCAACCAAATGACCCTACATTTGTACCACTAACTATTCCAGACCCACAAGTGGCAGAGCAATTTTCAGGCCAATCTGTGTATACATGAGGATTTCAGAGGCCTTGCGGGGGAAGGGGGGAGGAGGTGGAATAGCTCTAAGTAAGAAGTTCAGCTCAGTCTTGGCTATAGTGCAAAGTAAGCTGTCCCAAAGTTTCACAGAATACTTGTAAAGTTTAACAGAAAGTTGTGATCCTCTTGAAAATAAATACATTAATGAAATTAATTTCTTTAAGGACACATTGACAGCAAAATGGTGTTGTGATAGGGAGACAAACGTTACCTTAACCCAAGTTTTTAGTTCAGAACTGGAATTTAAGTACAATGAAGTCATGAATATTCAACAGCAAGCTACTTGAACAGTGTCTTCCTATAGTTCTTCCCTCTCTTCGTGTGTGTCCCAAACATTCTCACATCTTGCTTTGTGGTTAAGCTTAATTTGAGAGATTACCCAAATGGAAATAATGTAAAAGTTGGCCTTTTCTGATGAGGTCTAATAAAAGTTTAATGCTGTTTCTTAAAATACATGGCTTTTCTTACTGGCTGAAAAAGCTAGTAGCTGCTAATGATGTCATAAAATCAGAATGGTTTGGAAGGGATCTTAAATATCATCTAATTCCAAGCCCCCAGCCATGGGCAGGGACACCTTCCACTAGACCAGGCTGCCTAATGCCCTGCCCAACCTGGTCTCACACGCTTCCAGGGACGGGACATCAACAGCTTCTCTGGGCAACCTGTTTCAGTTCTTCACCACCCTCATAGCGAAGAATTTCTTCCTAATGTCTGATCTAAGCCTACCCTCTTTTAGTTTAAAGCTATTACCCCTTGTCTTGTCACTACCTGCCTGATAAAGAGCTTCTCCCCAACTTTCCTGTAGCCCCCTTTAGGTACTGGAAGGCCACTATAAGGTCTCCCTGGAGCCTTCTCTTCTCCAGGCTGAACAACCCCAGCTCTCTCAGCCTCTCGTCATAAGAGAGGTGCTCCAGCACTCTGATCATCCTTGTGGCCCTCCTCTGGACCTCCTCCAACAGGTCCCTGTCCTTCTTTCTTTGGGGGCCCCAGAGCTTAACACAGTACTCCAGGTGGGGTCTCATGAGAGCAGAACAGAGGGAGAGAATTGCCTCCCTCGACCTGCTGGCCATGCTTCTTTTGATGCAGCCCAGCATACTCAATGGCCGTTATTCTCACAAAGCTGTATCATTGTGCTCATACATTTTGTCCATTAGAAGTTGTTAATTCCAGACATTTAATTCCTAGTAGTAAACGTGAAATCAGATCAAAACAGAAAGCAGGAGCTCACCACTGTTTTGGGCCTCTCACAAATCAAAACACATCTAATTATAGAGATTGTGGTTGCTCTTTAAGAAGGGGGAAGAAAAGGAAGAAAAAGAGACAGTGTGTTAAGTGGCTTTGAGTAACTCTTTGAAATGCAGAAGGCAGAAAGAGACCTCTCTTTTAATCCTTTCCTTAGTGAGGGCCTGGCTCTCATTACCTTGAGGTTCTCAGATAACCTTACCACCACACAGGCATCACAGACATTTCATGATTAAATTTTCAAAATCCAAGTAAAACAATTATCTCACGCACAAATAGTCAACCAGTTCACACAAAAACATACATTCTGTCACAGAAACATGGGATAGCCCTTGAACTTAAACAGCATAAAGGGCAGAGATTTCCAGTGCTGATCATTAATTCAATAATTCCATACCCGGTAACTTACCTACAACCCTCTCCCCAGAAATCACAGTCATCAATAGGGGCACTGTGTTACTCTGCTCAGCAAAAGAATATGAAGCAAACTCAATCACCAGCAGAAAGGGAACTTACCTCTCACTCTGCAGTTGTGCCAAACGTTTCCGTACATCATCCACTGTGACTTCAAAAAAATCATCAGGAAGGTCTTCTAGGCCAGCAGGAAGTGGTTCTAGCAGGTCTAAGTGACATACAAGTGGCTCTCGTTCCAAAAGCTACAGAATAAAAACAGGCTTAGGTTAGTCTCAAATGCACTGCTTTGCTTATTCTGAAAGGTTCCTGAAAAAAGGACAGTGTTTGCAAACTGAACTACAATTACTAGTGTGGAATTCATGACCATATGAACAGAGACTGACTGTATTGAGGATGCCATTGTTTCGACTAGTTACTTCTTATAGTTGATAGAGCCTGTGGCACAATTCCTCCCAACAAGCAGCAGAAGCCTATATTGTTGGATGGGTCACGCCCTAACCACTAGCTGCTCTCCTGTCTGTATAGGAAGACCAGGGTAACAACCTCAGCAGTCAGGTAATGTAAGGAGAGATGATTCCCCTCCAGGATGGGCATGTGGAATCTTTTCACTGACATGACAGCACAATGATATTTTGGTAGTTACAACCTTGTTATAAGCATTCCTATCCTCAAATCATACTTTACCTCTCTACTCCACATTCTTACCACTCTACAGGCAGTACACAACTAATACAGGTGCTATTCTATGTACTACTGCTTATAAACTGCCCTTTTAAGTTGTTCATTTGCCATGTATTCCTGCCTGTCATCATGCTTTATGTTCTCTTGGCTTTGCATTCTCTTGCCACAGAACCAAGGGTACTAGGTCTCAATCCATTTCTCCTTACTCTAGAGAGCCATCCTTTGACCTCTTGAGTTCTCTGAACTGTCACTGCAGGTTTTCATTGTATGTTTCAGCTTTTTAACCTAGCTTCTGGCATGTATCCTGTGTCATCCAACACACAAAGCTCCCTTAGACAGCAAAACCCGTTTCAAAAAGAAATCAACCTTTGTTGTAGGCAAAGCAGACCGATGGTGGGGGAGCACTTCAGTGTATGCATTAGCTGCAATAAAGGTACTCATTACATTTATTGACAACTTTCCCCACACCACAGCTGCTGTGGATAGGCTGTTCAAACAGCACAGAGACCTCCAAGATACCCCTCTCACTTGTAAGGCACAGGCAGCCTGGCCACTCTGCTCCCCCTGCTTCCAAAGCCCATCGCTGGCAGTGGGATGTCATGACAGCAAACCTCTCAGCCCATTTGTGCCCTGTCCTATAACTGTGGCTGCAGTTTTACATATATCTGTATACATACACACACGCACATGAATACAGATACAATACAGATACACATACACAGAATCACATACACACACACACTCCAAAACCATCAGTGTTCACCATCTCTGAAGGGAGACTGACACTACGTATTCCTTCCATTTTAGAAGGGGTTAGATACTGGCTACTATCCCTGACATCAAAAGAAGCAGCTGTGTCAGTATGCGAATATAAACCACAACAGGAGTCAAATACACAAAAGACAGTTACACCTACTGGACCTTGAACAATTCAAACTTTTTGAATTCCAGAGATTTGTAAATGCCCAAAGCTTGAAAACAGAATATTGTGCTACAGCCTATAGGATATGCAGGGGGGAAGGAGTCCACGAATGGAGAGCCCCACCAGAACAAAAATTTTGGTAGCTGATACAGCATTTCGTTATAGTCAGCTGCCAGCCTAACACAACCCTAGGTTCTATGAACAAACACACATATATTGCCTTATATATGGCAATATTAAGAGTATATATTGCCTTATATATTCTTTCCAATCCAAATGAGTGCCTAGATGTCCTCTCCTCCTGCCATCTGTTCCATCTATCCTCCCTTCCCCCAAGCGCAGGCCCCTTGGGAAGCAAAGGAGTCTCCCTCAATTGTCAAAAGAGAGGACACAAATTACAAGGCAATGTTCACTCTATTTGTGGGCACTAAAGGGTAATTTGAGAAATTAGAAGAGCGAGGTTGTATGGGTGGGACCCTTGGCTACATTTAGAAAGTTGAGCAGAGTCAGCTTTAACTAGAGGGTGAAGGACCCTGATTGCAGCTTTCCCTGCACTCAGGGGAGGAATGTCCAGGGCTGCAGAACTCCCTGAGCTGCCTGCATGAAATGATCCTGAGCATACAGAGCCACCCTCTGGGAAAGAGCCTGTGGCACAACAGTCCTAACTGCTGCGAGCCGCTGGTCCAATAAGGGCAGATCAGTGTTAGAGGAGAATTAACCAGGCCTCCCAAATAATCAGGTATACTTCAGTCTCCTCCGACAGGCTTGTGTTTCATTTCACTCAGAACACACATACTGAACATAGACTTCTCCTTCCAAAGGAAAAAAAAGAAAAGACCAACCAGACATACCCTACAGCATGTGGTGAAAGGTGTTGCTGACATACAGTGGAATTACAAAGTCTGCATTAGCAAATCCTAAACTTATCATTTAGCACCAATGATAACAGCAGCAAGATTCCAAGTGGAAAGCGTCAATCACTGCCCAAATCATGGGAGCAGCTAAAGACAGCTTCAGCCCAGACAACAGAAATGATAACGTAGCAGAAGGTGGATGTATATCCCAGCCCACGGTGTTCAGCTGTCACCCCTTCTCGCTGTGCACTCACCATCCCAGGCTGCCTTAGAACTGCCATTCACCCCTCGCTTTCCAGACATCTTTGCTGAGACAACTGGCTCTGCACTGCAGATAGCACGCTGTGCCAGCAGGAACTTCCCCCTGTACAGTCACTCAGCCCAGCAGAACTACGCACACGCTGTGACACAGAACTACTTTTTCCTAGACAGAAACGCCCTGTTCTTGCCCTCCAAATTATATTCAGCCAAGATGTGCCTGTTTAATTCTCTGCAACATACCTATAGTGGCCCGGCACAGACACAGACTTAGGAGCTGAAATGTAGCTGTGTAGTTTCTTCTGTTCCCCAGCCAACGCTGAATGCTGACTATATTAGCTTCCAAACTGGCACATAACTTAGCTACCTCTTAACATGAAGGAACACACTTTCTTCTATACAGAAGAAAAAGCTTATCTGTTTACATCTAACTAGACTGCAAAAAACACACAACTACAGTAAGAATTTCCTAATATTAGATTTTCAGCTAACCCCTAACAACAGTGAAAATTCTGGAGAGAGCTGTAACAATTGAGTTTTTGTGGAAAACAATGGAGGTGTTTTGAGCTTGTTTTTCAATGTTTCTGCAACTCAATTTCAGAATTACATGACAAGGTCTGATCAGAGAAGAGCAGCACAAGGTGTCGACTAGGCACTACTTTGCAATGAAAAGACATAACCATAATGCCTCTGAGGATGCAAAGTCTGCCACATCATATTACTCCTCCTGCCATGTATTTCACACTCAGTGGAACCAACCATAAATCTCACCTCCTTACAGACATAAGAAACACTTCAGAGAGAAAGAGGTTGTTCCACCAATTCCTTGCCCAGAGTCCAGCAATCAGAAAAAATCCCATTTCTTTATCCATTACCATCTACTCACTTAACTATTCCAATTCAGTATCTCCCAATCTAAGTACTCTCACTACAGCTTTGCTTTAAAGCCTCAGCAACAACACTGAAGTACAGGCAGAATCTGAAAGCTACCTTCCCATGGCTATTTACAAAAAGGACTCTACCAGGTAGACCAACTCACTTTCCAGTTCCAATCTGGTATTTTCAAGTGACAACAGGTAGCTAGCTCTCTCTTGTAATAAAAGATGGCCACCATAAGGGCAGTTTCTGCCTTTCACTGTGTAACTTGGAAGGAAGGAAATCTATGCATTTTGCTGTCATCTTTCTGTCAGTAATACTTTTCAGAAGTCAAAGATGCTGCATTACGGTTTGTCACCTTCCCGAAATATCAGTCCTTCGAAGTCTCTACTTCTACCAAAGCTGAGACATTACACGCTTTTCACCAGCAGACTGAAGCCATCTATTCACAGTGTCTACCAGGCAATTGATGTAACTGCAGTCTATGCAATACAGCTAGGTGTTAGAAAGAATGCAATTCAGTCTAAGGTCACTATCCTGGCCCCAAGTAAGCAGGTAAGCTGAGGAAAACCCTTCTTTAATTTGAAGTATAGCGGCGGCTATTGTGCTTTCCACAGCAGTAAGCTCTCCCTGCAGACCTACCTCCTCCCCACCACCTCAGGGAGCTCTAATCTCCACGGGAATCTGGTGTAAAGTTACCTTCTAATAATTAATGTTCTGACATCAAAGTCAGCATGCAGCTGTCTGTAAAGCATCTTTATCCTAAGAAATGAAGGGACGCCAGCACAGATTTTATCCAGCCTCTCTGCAGCTCCAAAAACCACACACAGGCAAAGCATTAATAGGAAGATTCTTTTACAAAAATGGACCTTTGATGTTTAAAAATAATTTGTTTTGTTTTGTTTTTTTCCTCAGGACTGAAAAGGGACAAAAAGCAGATGCCATGTGGCTAGCCCTGCTCTGCTGTTGCTGCTGAGAGCAGAGGATGGCAGGAATGGAGGAGGGAACAAAATGTAATCAATCAGCAGCAAAAGCACCAGAGATCAAAGGGCTTGAAAGCAGCAGTCAAAATCACATGCTGTTTAACACAAGGGCAGACCCCCCCCCAACAGAATCTGCAGCTGCTTCCAAAACTGTTCTCAAACTGGAAGGAAGGCTGGCTCCCGAAGTGCCTCTAAGTGGTTTGAACCGGACTGCAATTCTGAGAATGATGCTGGATCACAAACAAGAGTCCCTAGGCCACCATGGTTCAGCTCTGCGACCATCAGCACAACTTCACATTAAGCTGTAGCCAATAAAATTATAAAATTAGTTCTGTCTCTCCAGTCAGCGTATGGAGAAGTGCAGACGACAAAGCTGGTGAAAAATAACACCTAACACTTGCACCGTTCCTTCCTTCCTGTTCAGACACAATTGAAACTCCTCCTTTACCAATCATTCATAGGTGAGAGTGTGATTGAAGCAAGCAATGCATTACAGCGGACAAATCACCCAGCCTACTGTTCAGGACTCCACACTCAGAGTCTGTTCCAGAAGGTTAAACAACACTGATTAAATGGACCCAAACATGTTTCTAATATACTAAAACATTCACCACTGGGTTGGCAAGGCCTCTTTCTGCTACGTTTGTAACTGTTCCAGAGTCTTTCCAGGGTCTGGCTTCTCCACCTAAACGATTCAGAAACTCATGAAGAATGGACTGCAACCACAAAGAAGTCAACCAAGGTAGAATCTCTACATCAGTGAGAGGGCATACACATGGCCTTCTTAAATTCCTCCTGGACTGAGTGCCCTTGGAACCTTATCAGGCATCTTTTCTTCCTGCATATGGCTTTCCTTTGTTTGATCCCTTGGCTGGATCAGAACCAAAGATAAACACCAAACTCCAATTCTAGGAGGTACTAAAAACTGGGAAATAGAGGAGATCCCTGAAGATTAAATCCAGCCCTGGTGATGTGTGCAGTGAAGGGACAAGGGATGGAGCTGGTCACAGAGAACCCGGGACATGAAACTCCCAACACACAAATTCACAGCTTAACAAGGATACATTATTAACATCTCTGGTACTTTCTTCTATGCTACTTGTCAGACATATCCATCCTTGCTGAGGGCATTCAATTTCATATAGCTGACCTACAGAAAGTATATTTGACATTATTCAAAGACATCCTGTAACAACAATATAGCACTTGAGCCATCAGTTCTGGTATCTACATATGGGTTAAAGCATTTTTAAATTTTAACTGATTTATTTTTAATTTGGAGACACCAACAATGCAGATACACAATTTGTCTTTCTCGGGAAAAGGGTTAAAGAGAGGTAGACTTTATTTAAGAAGCAAGATATTTTAAAGTAAGACAGAATATACTTTTATATGCAAGCAGAAGTAGGGAAAAGGAAGGAAAGGTTTCTGTATCACCTGCAATACTAAGAAAATTAAGACTCACAGAAGGAATGGCTAGACTGAAAGGAAGAGAAGATGCCCAGACCTCATTTTTCAAATAGCTAGGTTTTGTCAAAAGCAATGCAACTGTAGCTGAAAAATTCCTTTCCTACATCTGTGGGCCTTACAATCCACTGCGCGTCACCAACAGTTAAACGGTAAGTTGGAGTGACCACAGGCAGAAGGAACTGAGGAAGCAGATGTTAACAACCACCAGCATTGGATGCTGCTTTTACAATTGCTTTACTATGAAGTTCAGTGTTCCACAGAACATCTTAGATGAGAAATAGAGTACACCTTACAACCTAAGAGTTAGAAACTCTGTCTTCTCAGATCTTAGAAGTATGTGATCAAGTTGCAGCAAATCTGTTAAGACCACTTCTCCTCCTAGGACATAAACCTGCAATGAGCTAGAAAGGTTATCCCTTCCCATGTGGAAAACTCTACCAGACTTGCATCTCCCAGATCATTCAGAGGGCAAGTCAGTCACAACAAGCAGCAAGCACTTTCTTAGTAATAGAAAACAGAAGTCTGGACAAACTCTGCTCACCTTTAGAAAAATTACATAGTAGATAGCAACTTAAAAAAAAAAAAAGCCAAGTTCCCAGGGCTCAGGTGACAAGTGGGCATTTTTTAAAGACATTTAGCTTTTCATGAAATTTGACGCAGAAATTGAAGCTCTTCTGGGCTGTTTCTAATGCACTTGTGTTGCTTGCACTAGAACCAATCACCAAGGATATCTCAAGGTTCAAAGCTTTGCTTGCCTCTGAACAGTGCACAAATTCATAAATTCCTATCTTTCATATATCCTACAGTAAACAGACCAAAATGCAAGTTACTGAACTTACTTGGCAGAACTATATGTCACCAAGGCATCCAATGCTAAATTGTGGGGAGGAGAGGGAAGAACCACACGACATCTCAAATACGGAAACATCTTTCTACACTTAGGGCAAGGCACGATACAAAGCCCTCACTGCAAACAAATTTTACCTTACCTGCTCTTGCTCATTCTGCAGCTCATGGCTGTTCTTAGACTTCTTTGGCTCAGAAGGGCCTCCAGGGCTAGAAAAAGTTGCTGGCAGTTTTGAAGATGGCTTATCTAACCCAAGAGGTGGTGTAGCCACAGAAGTGTCCCCCAGACGTTGTCCACCTCCAAAAAAAGGGACGAATGGGGTAGACTTGGGCTCTGAGGGAGGAGACAGCTCCTCCACACTGGCATTAGGTTCTCTAATCAAGCCTTGATTGTCTGTGCAACAGTTTAAAGACAAGGCCACATCCTTGTGGGACAAGTCCTTTGGGAACGTGTGCATTTGAGGTAAGGGCACATTCTCTGCTCCTCTGATAGAGCCTGGCCTCACCATTGGCTCATTACACTGTGTCATGGCATCTGCAGCTTCCTCCCGACCAGACAAACTGCATTTCTTCATGACAACCCTTAAAGACAACACCAAAAAAAAAAGATTATCATAAGTGCTGTCCTCCCAATTCTCAACATGACCAAGACACAAAGGAGACAGCTAGACCATAATTTAATAATCTGCTTCTTCCAGAGTTACAAAGAACAAGTTGCAGTTGCTCTGAAGTTAGGAGGAAGGAGGAAGCAAAACAGGAATTACCCTCCCCACAGGAAGAGAAGAAAATTGCCTTCCAGAGAAAAAAAAAGTCAGCTGTAAAACACTGTTTTTAATCATTCCCACCTTCTGTATATATTATAAAAAACTGGCTAGATGATCACAGAAAACCTGTCACTGACTACTCCCCACCTCATGATCCCAATCAGCAGGAGGCACTGCAGGGACTGGGAGCTAAAAAAAAAACAACCAACCAAAAAAAAAGAAAAGAAGAAAGGGCACCCATAAAAGCCCTCCCCCCAGCCAAAAAAAAAAAAAAAAAAGAAAAGAAGCAAACAATTCCCTTTATTCTGTACATGACTGGTCAGTGCCAGCATCTGTAGCTGTGGGAAGCACATGTGGGCAGCAGTTTCAGATAAGCAGGCAAAGACAATTACCAAGCGCAGTGATGTTTGTCTTTTTGAATTATTTTCATGCATTTTTTTGGTACTTGAAACAAAACAAATTCACCACTAGAGTGAAAATGAAAAATAAAGAGCCCAAACTTTTCTCCTCCCAACCTGATGATGGCACTGCCTCCAGTCAGACCAAGTGACTTCAGTGTTGTCTTCTCTAGTTCATCTTTTCCTGAGATCTGTAACAAGAACAGAGGAAAAATATATATTAACTGTCTATCTGAGAGCATATAAAGAGCTCTTTCTAGAGTGAAGCCTATATCAAGATAATCATCACACAGCACCAGAAACAACTCACAGCACACTCTTTCTGCAGTTGGAAATGAGACCTGAATACATCTGTATTCACCTGTTTGGCTTTCCCATATTCACTGCTTACTAAGGGATCTTCACTGAAGATGACCTATATATGCTTCTGTCCCATGTGTACATCCAAATCTGATTTAACCTCGGCAAAGCATTATTTTTATGTCAGCAGTTAACTCACAGGCAACATCTCTGAGCTAGAAGACAGCTGATTTCATTACATACACTTCCCATCTGCTTGTAATGACCCGTTCCAGAATAAAGACTATCTGTCCACAGAGGTCAGTGGGAAGTGAAGGGGACAGCTAGAGAGAACGAATTCCATAATACACACATACAAAATTTTAAACAAAACATTAACTGCAAAAGATCAAAACAGGGAGGAAAGCAAATATTTATTAAAATGAAACCACTGTTTTGACTCTTGAGCTTTAAAAGAAGTTGGAAAGAAAAACACAAACAAGTCATTGAGCTCATTTTATGGGCTCAGAAGTCTAAACGGCTCTGGGTTATGTTCCAAAAAAGCTTTTTTCCATACAGACTTGTCAGGCTTTCAAAAGACCAACATTTTTCTACTTCCCCTCTCAAGAAAGTTCAAAAGAAACACTTTCCAGGTTGGAAAGTGGAGCTAAGTTTTCCTTATATTTTAGGGACAGAAGAAGAGACGGTTAAGAAGGTTTTGATGACTTACCTCATCTCGCATGTAAATACAGACTGGACAGAATTCACTGTGTTGTTCCATAAACTCCCTGCAATAAACAGCAAAATACTGCAGCATCTGTAGAGCAGCCTATCCCTTCCAAAACCAACGTAGAGAAATAGTAAGAAGCAAAATTAGCTAGCATCACTCTCCTCCCTGTTACTCCAGCAACAGCCGCTACACACTTCACAGAATCGGTATTAGAAATTAAGTAAAGAATTTGCTCCAGTATATTCACTGTTCCTTAAACACAGCTCCTGGCAAGTTGAAAAATAAAGGAGAAATAATTCAAGTAATTCTGAAATGAGTCAATTTTACAAGATAAATTCAACACCATTCTTAGTGTGCCTCAGTGCCCAATCTGTAACATGACTAGTACTTGCTCTTTTTAAACCCTTATCTAAGTTCAATAGTTTATTACTGTATAGACTGTACTTTCTTTAGGGAAGGGTCAGTTTCTTCCCATGTATGCACAGCAACAAAACAGAATGAAATACTGCTCTGAAGCAAATAATCTGAGAACAAAGAGGTTGTTTGTCTTAGTATAAGAAAGATTTAAAACAAACAACAACAACAAAAAACGGCAGAAGCTTTTAGATTTTAGAGACTAGGGACAAAACAAAGCCAAAGAAAAGGCTGCTGCTCTAGAAAAAGTGAAGAAAAACATACAGGTGAGCATTCCAGTGAGGCAATGATGCAAGCTGATGACAGGCCATCTGCAGAGGAAGATATAAGCAAAGGATTCACAGCATAGGGAAGAGAGAGAACCAGTTCAGGGCTGTGAAGAAAACAGCCCCAAAGTGCTACTCTTAAAAAGATACTACTCTTCCCATTTTCCTCAAGATAAGCAATTCTGCGGCATTCAAGGAGAAGAGAAGCTTTATTACATATTCATTTGATCAAACATGGAAAGGAAAAAGACAACCACAATCTACCACAGCAAGTCTCAGTTTTCATCCATCCAAGATCATTCATGCATTCAGCAGTGCCCACTGCGTGCAGAAACGTGCGTGTTCTTGCATCACTGAAATGTGAAGGCGTATATGGAAGATGACTCGGTTCCCTCAGTAATTCAGAATCCTATCAAAGATCAGTTATTCCAGTATCAACCTGGAGTTTTGTCACAAGCCTCTCTAAATTCTAATCAGGTAATTGCCACACACTCTCTGCATCTTTTCATTACTGGAGAAGCCACCACTGTAAGCATTAACAAGACCCTGACCAGAATTTTGGACAGGCAGCTAGTAAGTGCCTTAGTACTTAACTCTGGAATTGGAACGAAGTCTGGTTCCAATAGTATCAGCATTCAATCTAAGAAAGAATCATTGCAGATGCTAACCTCTACTACAGGAGTTGATTTGGCCCCAAGCCTACAATTAGGAGGGTACAGTCTACCCCTTTGATTTATACTGAGTGATCAGGCTCTGTAGTCTAGAATTGGTTTATGACTCCTCTCTTCCACTGTAGGTAAGAATCATTTGATGCCATTGGGAACATCATGGCAGAAGTGAACCATGTGCCCTACCTTGAGGTATCTCCCAGCTTCACTATGGAGGATTTAATTTGTGCAGAAAACAATTTAGAGAACTGAAAGAACGATTAAAGATGGAAGGATTGTATTGTTTTTTTTTTTCTCCCGTTATTAAACAAGAAGCTGCGAAGTAGATTTTCCACTTAACGACTGACACAGCTTTAACCAAAAAAAAGCCTCTTCTTGTAATCTGTATTCTTTCCAAATCCAATTCTCCCCCTCAGGAACAAAAAATAACAAGCATTAATAATGTATTATCTTGTGGGAGGAAAAAAAACAGCACACCAAACACAAGTGTTGATGGCGGATTATTCTGTGGGAGGAAAACCAGCACAACAAATAGTGATTCAGCATAGAATGCTCATCCAAATAAATATAAACAACAATTATATTCAGCCATCCAAGATTAAAAAAAAAAAGAAAAAAGCAATGTATAAAACTTGAACCCCTAGCATTCAACCTGCAATCAGAAAGGCAAAGCAGTGTGCCAGGGAACTGAAGAAATTAAAATTGAATGAGTTAACATAAAATAGGAAAATACTAAATGTTAAAGGTTAATTTTCTTTATTATCTGCTTCTCTAAACAGCAGACTACACTGGATCGAGACCACCAAGCTCTCTCCTATGCCTCACCCCACCAGGAAACACTCAACGCAACTCCTATGACCAACAGAATCCACCTCTCTACAAACCAGCTAATGAAATCCACCTGACAGTCACATCCTTGCTCATCTCCTGAGACCTCGAATAAAAGAGGCCGAATTAGTCACTGAGTCAACTTGTCATTTTATGTGCTATTACACCTGTGTTACTACTAAATTCAAACAGAACTTTGCAAATGACTTATTTAGAGCGTTATGTAAATTCTCGCACTTAACTGTCTCCTCAGTTATTTGATTCTAGTGATTGCAGTACACTTGACAGAAAAAAGCAAAATCTACAAGGCCCTGGAAGCCTGAAAGCACTCCAGTATTTCCCTCTAGAAATCAGAAGTTTTAGAAAGATCTATTTCAATCATTTCTCTGCACTGTTTGCAATTCTGCAAAAGCAGTCACAGACACACACTCTCTTAAATATGCTTATAAAACATTCATCTACTAGGTGTCCAGGTGTCACAAAATTTAAGTAGGAACTCAGACCAATTACATCTATCAAATTACTCATACCTATCACCTGTACCTTCAGGGACGCAGAATCACAGAATGGTTGAGGACAAAAGAGGCTTCTGGAGGTCTTCTGGTCTAACACCCCTGCTCAAGCTGCACAGGGGCCCCAGCACATCCTGTTGTCTGGGATTGTTCCTCCCCCGGTGCAGGACTTTGCACATTTCCTTGCTGTACTTCATGAGGTTTTTGTCAGTCCCTTTCTCCAGCCTGTCCAGGTCCTTCTGGATGGCAGCATGACTCTGGGAAATCCATCATACTCCCCAGCTTCGTGTCATTTGCACACTTGCTTAGAGTGCACTCTACTTCATTGCCCAGATCATTAATCAAGATGTTTAACAGGACTGGACCCTCCACTGAGCCCTGGAGCATTCTACTTATTACTGGCCTCCAACTAGATTTTGTACCACTGACAACTACCTTCTGGACCTGTCTGACTCATTCTCTACCTCGTGCTTTAATTTGCGAGCATCATACCTGGGGGGTGGAACAGGGAAAGCCTGTAAGAAAAGGGAATCAGTGATCGAGCCTGGGTTCCTTCTGACTTTTCCTACAAAGGAGTTAAATGAATTGAGTTCGTTATTTAAAACATCCTGCTTTCAGCATCATGTACCCCAAAATATACATGTTTAAATTACAATATTCCCAGACACAAAATTATCTCCCAGATTTATGAAGGAAAAGGATCACTTAAGCAGTAGCCAAAATCCATTCAGTCAACCAAGTGACTCTCAAGTGTCACTTCCTGAAGTGACTCTGCACATTACGGACTATGTCTGTGCTGTGGCCACGCTGACTACTGTTGTTAGAGAAGTTTCTACTTGGTAGCTGTTAAGATCAGAAGTAGGCATGCAATAAACCCAACACAAAGGTGATTATTTATAACCATTATTACAGAAAGACCATCTTAAGACAGGAATAAGATTCTCTATCCAGGTAAGAAGGACGTAAAATAACCCTTAGCACACTATCAATCTGCGTGCACAGCAGAAGATGAGTCTGTGTACCCAAACACAACATACTATTTTCAATGCAGTGGTTCCTATAATCTTAAGTATCGTCATAATGTTCAATTGGAGTTACATAACAACATTAGCTTTGTCAATACCTTATGCAGTCTCTCTATTTTGTCCAAAATAGATCACAGATTAGCAGCTCAGAAGAATATATATACAATCGATGTTTTGCATAATATTTTAACATGCATCTCGTTAGCCCAGTGCAAAGTGACAAGAAAAAATGATCAGGGAAGGAGTCAGTGAGACTATAGAGCAGAAAAACAAAAGGATATAGCCATTATGTTCTAGAAAAATTCATCAAGGACATTTACATTTAGACTAAAAATGCAGCTTCAATGAAATATAAGTGAAGTAGCTGGAATCAGGAGTCACTCAGAATTGAACACACCATCTGGAAAACAATACTCAATCCTGAAGTAATCCTCAAGAGCAAGAGCACATCAAAGAGTTCCAGATGGAGGATGTGGGAGAGCAAACCTGTTAAGCACAGGCCAGAATTCAGATTTCTGTTTGCTTTAATTATAACAGTCTATCTCCAGCCTTGATCTAAAGGTTAAAACTTAAGCCTTTCTAAATAAAGTATGCAACAGCATGATAATACGGGACAAGGCAAGTCACAACAAAACTGACAAGCTCCACTTGCTAGACTCAATAAATCCAAATAAAGCAACCTGTAAAACCAGTCCTGAGGGATGGGTCTCATTCAGGGAAGTAAGGGGCTGAGAACTACTATGGGACCAGCTGCAACAGATCAGAATGGTTTCAGTACTGAGTTATCTTTTTTATTTTATGGGGGGGGGGGGGGGGGGAAATACACTTCTCCAAGCCAATGCATCAAATGCTACCATGCAGGAAGTGACAGACAAACCCAGAGCATCCTAGCTATTACATTCAATCTTCAGATTATGAAAAACAATTACCCTTCTAGATGAATGATCAAAAACAAAAAAAAATAGGTTGCCACCATGTGCAGTACTGCAATCAGTTATACTCTGTCAAGGATAGAAAGCCATATACAATGCTCCGTAGGAATCAATCTGTAGCAGATGAACAACCATTTGCACCAGTATGACTATTCCTACGTGACCCCTCGTCTGCTGTTACTCAGACACTGGAGTAATTGAAACTACTGCCAAAGCTGGGTGGAAAGCTGCTTCCATTATTCCAGGCATCCTCCCATACAGCAGGAAGATCCTACCTGAAGCTGTGTTTATAAATCCTGCAACTGCTAGTGTATTCAAAGCAATGGCAGCAAAACATCAGCATATAGGACACATCTCAGGCTATCACAAACCTCTGAGTAACTCAACTCAAGAAACATTTTGCAGCTGTCACTTCTGCTTCCAATCCTATTTAAAAAAAAAAAAAGACTGGGTGAGCTTTGCTTACACTCTGGCAAGGAAGGCAAACCTTGCCAGAGTACTGTGCTAGATAACGCATGTCCACGCTGTGATCCTTGAGCTTTACCTTGTAACTCAAGACCCAGGCTCCTACCTCCCCTACTCCTTTTGCAGCAGTAACTAAGCTCCAAAGGCTAACATTTGATGAGGAAAGAGGAAGGAGGAGAATAAACAAACAAACAAACAAACCCTTGTCTCCTAACTGGAAGTTTGGAGCAAAATAGCACCTAAGAGACTACCTTCAGCGCACCATAACAGGCTATGTGGGCTCAGACTTTTCCAGACAACCCAGTAGGGCTAGTCATACCTACCTTATTTTAAATGTTTTTGCTTCCAATCAGGATCACCTATATCCCTATAGAAATCCCTGAAATCCCTGACAAAAATGCACAAAAAATAAAGGACTGCTGAGACGTGGAGGAAACAGTTCAGACTCTTTATAGGTTGCAGTTTCTCCCTGAAATCACAGAAAAGGGCAGACAAAAGCAGCCCACAGTAATGAAGTTTAAACCTCAGGTTGCCTATCATTAAAGGTGGATGATCACAATTTAGGAGGAGAAAAGCTGAGGGCACAATGGAATAAACATACATCCTTACCCAAGAGACCCATAAGAGAGCAAAACAATTTGACTTATATAACATAGCTCCATTCACCTTCCCAAAATTTCTTTCCATGTCAATCCAAGGACCCATTTGATTAAACAGCCTTTTGAAAATATATGAAAAATATCTGAACTTAATGAATAACACCACAAAAGCAGCAAAGAGTCATAGCCATTGTCAAAATTGTCTTCCAGTGTCCAGACTGCAATCACTTCTATGTAAGTCAACAAAGCTGCTGAAGCTGACACAGAAGTAACAGTGGAAGACTGAAAAGCAACAGTTCTCCCAGGCCTGATGCTAAAAGGGTATAAAACACTTGTGCCCTCAACCAAGTCTGTGCAGAACAGACTCCAAGCAAAGATCCCTGGGAGACTTATTTTTGTATAACTCTTGGAAGCCAGCAGGCTCCTCCTCCAGCTGCTGTTAATCCATTACATTCACTCACTGAGGCAAGCACACACATCAAACACACTGTCACTTCTTTGATGTGCTGTTCTTCAGAAGGGGAACGGCAGGCAGATTAGATTCCTTCATGTAGTGATCTGACAGGGCCTGTAAACATCTTGTGCAAGGACTGCCGCACACTGAGAGGAGGAGCAGATTTACAATAGCTTCCAGACCTTCTTCAGACCCAATTAGCCAAGATGGACGCTGGAGACCCGGGGGAAATTCCAGTGGATTTAGAATACTTCCCCTCACGCACTTACAGCAGCTGAGCATTCCAGGAAAACATCTTTGGTTGGAAATTCAAGGGAAGGATTCAGCAAAAGTCAACAACTAGTTGACTAGTCAGTCAACTGCATCCATACACACTGGAAAGCATCACAACCCCTGAAATCTATATGGAAGGATACAGGTCCAGATTGTTATGCAAGTCACACACAGCATCTTTGCTGCTTGTTGACTTTAATCAAAAGTCTACAAAGTCCATCCAAACATCTAAGCTCAGCTTCCAGAGGGCAGAAAAGAACAGCTGTGTCTTGTGAACTGAAGTTAATAACACTTAGCACAGATTGGCAGTTATAATCCTAAGAAAAGCAGTATGTATATTGACTAGTAGTGTTACAATGTACTGTAACAAATAAAACCTCCACCAGTCTAGCACTTTCCCAACTGCAACAGGCACTTTTCTCCCAGAGGGCACGAAGTATGTAATAAGGCACAAGAAAGGCCTTAAAACACCCCAAAGATATACCCAGGTTTTGTTTCTCCATTCCCCTCTTGTCTACCTCTTTCCTACTCCAAAAAAAAAAAAATCTGAATCTGTCTGGTATTTACACGAAGACTGTCCTTTTCAATTTAGGAGTTAAATGGCACACAGCAGATCTTCTGATGATACAAAATTTTAAGTAAAAAAAACAGGGAAAATATTTTTCAGCCGAATCAGCTACATAAGCCAATTCCCCACAAAGCTGCACAAATACCACAAGCGGAGTTAGACAGGAGCGTGGGAAGTGAGCAGTAACTGTTCAATCCACTGCTGCTACTCAGAAGATGTTTTTGACCTGCTTCTACACCCCCCACCCCCACCCCCCCCACACACACCATGATCCTAACTCCCTTCCTTGGGCCAACACCAGGCACTCTTTTGACCTTGGTACGGGCCATTCAGGGAGCTAAGCTGGCTGAAAACAAACAGCGCATCCCTGGGAGGCACAACAGCTCCAGAGCAACTCAAGCTACACAACTCAACTGTGTTACCCTGACTTAATGAGGTAAGTTCGACCAATTCAAAGTCAGAACTGTGTTTCTTAGGCTATTCCAATTGCAGTACATAATAAGCAACTTTAAACTTCATTTATTAGTTTATGCTAGTACAGTAGTCCAACGCTAACACATACCCATAACTGGTCAATTGCTCCTGCCCAGATTACAAATGGCAATCCATGACTTTGCATCCTCTAAGCGTACGCTGAAAGAGTGAGCTTATCTGAAATGCTACTGCACTGTCACCTGTCCCTCCCCAGTGACCATTTATTTCATAGCTTTTCTAGCACCATAGCCTTGGAGACTTCAGAAGTTTTCGCACAGATCACCACTATCTCTGTAGATTGATGAGTATGTAAGTGTTCTGAGAAATTAACAAAAACAGTTCCTAGCTGCACAATACAGCATCTGTACAGAGGAGCAAGAGGATTGAGTGCAACAGAAGCAAGTTTAGTCACATTAGAAAAAGTGCAGAGCAACTGGCAGAAGGTGAGGAATACAAGAGAAAGAGCAAGCTAGAAACACAACATCTGAAAAGACACTTTATCAAGAGACAGGTAAACCAACAACAACAGAAAAAAAATAAACTTGGAAATTCTGTTCAGAGTAGAATGGCTGTCACAGCTTCAAGGCTCCATCTTCCAAGCCATGAAAAAAATAAAAACTGTCTACAGAGAAAAGTTTCTTAGCTTGACATTTCAAAACAATACAGCATTTTAAAGTCAAAGCTAGAGACAAAGGAAAACAACGAACATAGACCAGACTCAAATAATAAGATTTCTAACCCACATATATATTTAATAAATGTAAGACCAAATATTTTTCCATTTAAATAGGAGTTAATCAGTCTTTTGAAGATTCTACATTAGCCTGCTGAGAACTACAGATTTCCTTGAAGATCTACACAAGTCCCAAAAGCAACAGCAACTTGCTTAAGAACCCCCTCCACCACATAAAACCACAACACAAAAATATTAGTGATGAAGATAATCTAGGCTAACTTCTCAGCTCTGGCAGTAACTTGACTTCAAATAAGTTTGTATAAAAGAACGATGCAGCAATACATCCAGGTATATAGTTTCTTTCTGGCCTTTGCAGTTTGTTACCAGTTTATGCCCTGAACCACAACTGCAAGTCCAGTATTAAAAAAATAGCAACAAAACAATGGATTGTCAAATATGAAACAGCAAAGAAAAGGCAAACGTCTGTGTTATAAAGGAAAAAAATGCAATGAAATGCAAATTCTACAAATCTGCATGATTTAGTTGGATCACTGTGTGGTGATGTTGGCTGGGATAGAGTTATTGTCTTCATGGTTGCTTCTATGGTGCTACATTTTGCATTTGTGATGAAGGTAGTGTTGATAACACACTGATGTTTTAGTTGTTGATGAACAGTGCTTACACCGAGTTGAAGTCTTTTCTTTTTCTCATAATGCCATGCCAGCAAGGAGGCCAGAGGTGCACAAGAAGCTGGGAGGGGACAATCTGCACAGCTGACTCAAACTGGCAAAAAGGACATCCCATACCATGTGGCACTGTATTCCACAAGCTGGGGGAAAGCTTACCATGGATGCTGTTGTTTGGGGACTGGGTGGGAATCAGTCAGCTGGTGGTGAGCAATTGTGTTTTGCATCATGCTCCCTCCCCCCCATTTTTTTTTTAAAGTGATTTAAAAAAAAAAATACTGAACTCTTTATCCCAACCCATGAGTCTTCTACCTTCTGGCCTTCTGATTCCCTTGCTCCATCCCACTAGGGAAGAAGGGGGAGAGAGCAAGATGCTGTGCAGTGCTTAGGTGCCTACTGGGGTTAAACCATAACACACTGTAACAACAACTAAATACTGTCATACATAGACCCATCCAAACAAGTATTTTTTTTCCACTGTGTTGCTCACCTGGTCTTTGCAAAATGGTTCAGAAGTTCCCACAAAGTCTGTTGACAGAGAAAGGTATCTTGCAAACGGGAGCCGTCATCTAACTGTAATGCAATCCGAACCTATAGGAAAAACACAGTAAATACTTATATTCAATGAAAATTTATTCACTACAACCTTCTTCAGTATTTCTACAATCTTTAGAACCTGCTAACCAAAAATTGTGACTTTCTTCTAAACACTTGCTGCAAACTATTACATCAGATAAAAACGATGAGTATTTAATGATTGTTTTAGAAGTTAATATTTAGAATGGTTCTATTCTACCACGAATATTATAATTTTAGTTCTTTAGTAAATAGCTCTCTTTGGGCAATTCATTCAGTATCCTCTCACATCAGTGAAAGATTAACATGACTGTGCGACTTCAATTTAGAAAGATTTGCAGAATGAAATTAACAGCTTTGCTTTCAGAGTCCAAGCCCACAGTACACATTTAGCACTGCTAGAAAATAACTACTTTAATAATGTCACATGAATCTGTTGTATTCCTCTCAGCTGCACAACCTGTAATATATTCTCTTACAGTGAGAATGCATAGCATGATACTGGTTAATGTTACTATCTTTGCCTACAGAAACAGCGGGACAGCTGATTTTAGTTTTCAGATTTCAGTACAATTCAAACATCCACCAACCTGACCAGCATCATTCTCCGGATTTCTCTAGACCTTACAACTCATTTCTCCATGAATTATCATCAAGAATTCTAGAGAACATCCATTTGATTATGAAATATTCTAAGACAAACTATACTCCTGGCTTCCCAATAATACTAGTGACTGTAAAAATAACAAAAAAAAATGCTCTTGATTCAGAAGACAGAGAAAAGAGGAGTCACATTATTTTTCAAATATTGCAGTGTCTGTGCAGACTGAAAAGCACGACTACAAGTTCACTACGGTTGATCTTCACTTCAATGACTGTATATCAACTCAGAGTCAAAGAGAAATCACAAATTCAGAAATTTTGAGGATGAGGTTTGGCTAGCCATCTTCAAAAGGGACTGGAGAATTTGAAATTTTAGCTTCAAAGACAAGAGGACAGTGTAGTGTTGAAAAGCACATTTCAGAGCTGCTTGACAGACTTTGAAGCAAGCATATTTGCAAGTGAGAGTCAGAAGATGCAGAGGAATAAAGGGAACTCAGACTAAAGCCTACAGTTTCCAGAGAAAGTAAGCAGGAATATGGAGGACCTTTTGAACAAGCAATTGGAAAAAATCTAACAGGAACAGGTGAGAACAAAACCTTGAGGTCAAAAGAGGATTTGTTTACAGAACGGTGTTCAACATCATTAAAAGCATCTGACAGACTGAGAGGGGACAGAGTTACAATACTCATTCTGAGCTTCAGCTGTGAGAAAGTCACTGGGAACTTTGAAGAGAACAGTTTCAGTGCAAGTGTCAAATTCGCCTTTAAAGTCTAGGGTGAAATTTGAAAACTGGACAGTGACTGTAGCAAGTACATTTGGTAAACTTGGGAAGGGAAGGAAAGGGAAGAGAATAAACAGCTTGCCAAATGGCAACACAAACGTGTTTAATTTTTCCCCAATGTTTTGCTAGTAACCCATGTTTCAGCACAGCAAAACAAAAAACGGAGGAAGCCTTATGAGTTTTACACTGAATTCAGGACAAAATGAATGCTGGAATGATTACATCTCCTCTAGGAATCAGTAACACAGTCTGAGATCTGCTCTTCTAAACGTTCATTAGCTCCTTTAGCACTGTTCAGCTCATATACTGTTTAACAGTGTCAAAGGCAGTCATGTTCTCCGGGGGAAAAAAAAAAAAAGATCTCAAGTAACATAACCCAGTTTTTAGAGGACTTTGATAAAAAATGCCATGTCCTGAACTGAAACACAGCCAGAGAAAGACCAATGCAAGAGTTCCAAATGACGTATCATCACAAGCAACTGAGAGGCTCTGTTTTACACTAGCTGAAACTTTACAGTAAGGGGCTTCACAGCTATATAAAATGAATTCCAATAGCCCTGACAGAATTGATGCAGCTTCATAAAGTACAATACCAACACAACATAAAGCTCTGTTGACTTAAGCATCAACATGCAAAAGAACTTCCCTGAGGCAGAACAAATAGCATACTTGCACATCCACACAGAGAAGCAACAAAAATGGTTCAGAACTATCTTTCTTAAGTTACTGAACACCTAACCAACTATTATCAAGTCTAAGAAGACTATATGTGCAACCTGCAGTTCACTAATGCTTCCTAGCCACCGAATTTTAACATGCAATTTCAGAGTGCATTAAACAAAAATGTCAAAAAATAACTCTGGATGTTCAGTTATCAAGTTCTTAAACATCTGCATATGGTGATAGAAAAAAAAAATGGGATTAGGCCTTTTCCAACTTATAATGTGAATGTCCACATTCATTAGCAGGTGCTCATGCAGCTTCTACATATTCTTCAGACAACTTCTTCCAAAAATCCCCACGGCAACAAGAAAGCAACAAGGAACTTCCAAAATGAATACACTGAAGTCACAAGGAAAAAATCTAGCAGCTGAACAAGAGATTGAGGATAGTAGAGAACCTCAGATGTAATCTCTATCTTTTAGAGAATATTCAGACTTCTTTCCCAAGATGTCTACCTCTACATTTTCCCAATTATCTGATCTGTCTAAAGAAGAGTTTTAAAAAAATCCCTATTAGATAGAATCTAGTGTTTCTAGTCAACTGTGGTTGCTTGAATCCACAAAAATCAGCCTTATTCAAAAGCCTATGAAGGACATAAAACTAACACAACAACAAAAGCTTTCTTTCAATCTGTTTTAATTTGTCCCCACCAAAATCTGCATCCTTCCCCCAAGAAATAAAAATAGACACCACACACTCCAGTAATCTACAGTGTTTTCCCTGGAGGAATGTGTTTGTAATCTGCCACAACTCCTGCCAGTCCTTGCAGGACTGCAAATTGTGATCTGCTGGAGACAGGAATTTTTCTAATAAAGGAATCAGTGGCATCATCAACAACTAGCCAACAAAACTAAGTAGTTTCATACTACCATTAACATGACCTCCTGATTTCTTCTGTGCTGAACACAGGCCTTAGATTTTTCTCAGCTACAGCAGAGTGATGACAGCTGACATCACCATTCCGTAAGAATCCAGCCCTGAAATTCAGACTGCCAGTTGCATCAGTTTTTTGGGCAACAGTTCAAAGCTAAGTATGTCACAGAAGTCACATTCAGTCCATTAGAAAAAGTCTTTCTAAAAATCCCAGCCTCTATATAAAATAATAGGAGATAATAAAATAATAGGAGATAATTGGCACTGGCCTAAGTTTACAAGCATATAAGCAAAATGTCAATAACTTTATCATTAGAACTGTACTGATAGCACCCCTAGATCACCTGCCATTACATCATTTTTACCACATAAAACGTTTATGCTCATTAACATTTACGCATTGTTTTAAAAGTTCTGCCTCCAGCTGTTAGAATGACATGCATTAAAAGATTTAATCTCCTAAACTTGACAATAATTCCTACAGAACAAAGCATCCGTAAGTCTTTTGCAAATAATAATAAATAGGAACATTAGACCAATGCTAAACACAGCACACGTCAGAGAAAACTATAAAGCTGTGTGAACATATCATGAATTCTTTAAGAATTTCAGATTTTAGTTGAAGCTCAGAAGCAAGCTACAGGAACAGAAATAGAAATTAGGAAAGGGAACTAACTCAACTGCTGAGCAAAGTCATCGGTGATCTTTAACATCTTATACATTTACATCTATTAAGTTTTCCAGCTTCCTAAAAGATCCCCTCACCCTCCAACACATAGCCGGAATTCCACCACCATACGGACCGGACCGTAAGCAAAGACTTCCAGCTCCTAATTTCCTACTTCCATTTTTCCACCACGCCTCCACTATTCTTCAGGTGGTCTTCCACTCGTGCATTTTGATCAAGCCTGAACATGCTCCTGCTCATTAGACATGACAAGATCATATCCAGCAGGTCTGAAAAACTAAACAAATCAGGTCACGCTGTGAAATGAACATACCGTATTTCCAATTCCCACTTTGTTGCACGAGACTGGCACCATCTCCAGCTTGGCATTGTTGGGTAGTCTGGCAAATCTCCACTGTAAAGAGAGATCCAACACACTTCTCTGAAACCTGAAGAAGAATACAGTAAATGAAGACACCAGGAACCATCATATGCCATCTTCAGATCACTTTAGGGACTGGCAACAGTGCAACATCCCGGTCTGAAGCAAGAGAATTCTCCACAGGCTGGTTAGAAGCCACAGAGTAGGATGATACTGCCTATCGAAAAAGCTAAAGGTTGTAGAGGTCACAGATAAAACCCTCAAATTGTATTCCTACTCAGGTTTTAAGAGATAAACAACAACTGAATACCTATTCACATGCTGCATTCAACACTAAATAAAAATGTGTTTTACTGCCAGTGAGATGAATAATCTCTTGATTTTTATACTGTAAAAGTATATAGTCAAAACAGTAGGCAAGACAGAAGAGTCCCTATCAGTCTGTCAACTAGCAAAAGCGCGTGTGAGGCAGGGAAGGGAGTGTTTTCACAGAAGGTACACAGGATTTCAGCACGCGTCCCAAAAGTGAATGGAACTCAGCACTAGAAGAACCACAGAGCTTAATTAGAACAAAATAACTTTTCTAGAGAATAACCTTAACTGTACAGCACGCCCTCTCTCCCCAGTGGTAACTGTGAACGATTTCCTCGTGTACTATCACGCACCACCCACCTAGCTGTGGCAATGACTAAAACAAAGACCAGCCTCAGTAAACAGCTGAAGGACCCCTTGGGCCCCTCTAAGACCGTCCACCCGCCCGCCACGAGAACGCCCACGCCGAGCAGCAAGCGCTCCCACGCGTGTTTCACACGGGCCTTCCCGGCCGCCCTCGGGCGCCGAGGCGGGACGAGGCCACGCTCAGGGAACGGGGACAGGCGGGCGACAGGGCGCCCGCACGGCCGGGCTTCAGGCCGATGGCGCCGTCCGCAGCAGGGAGGGGAGAGGGGCCGGGGCCGGGGGCACCGTGCGGGCGCTGCGCCAACAGCGCGGCCCGGCACGGGGGAGCAGCCGCGGGCGGCCCAGGCGGGGCCCGTCCCCCGGGCAGCGCAGGGCAGGCTTCCGCCGGGCCCGGACACGGCGCCGGGACGGGGGCAGCGCAGCCGCCCGGCAGACCCCCGCGGTGAGACTCACTTCAGGCCGTACTCGCCGGGGCTGACGCCCTGCTTCCTGCAGACCTCCTCGAGAATCTGCGGAGAGAACAGGGGCGTCAGGGGCCGGCCCGCGGCCCCGCCGCCGGCCGCCCCCGCCCCGGACCCACCTGGAGCAGCACCGTGCCGGGCCCCACCCGCACCGTGACCCACCGCCCGCTGGGGGCCAGCACCGACACCGCGGCTCCCGCCCCGCCCGCCGCCGCCATCTTCCCTCCCGCCGCGGCGCTGGCTCCGCGCTGCCGGGGCGGGGCCGGGCCGCCCCCTGGCCGCCCCCGCCCGCAGCCCGCCCTGCCGCGGCCCCGCCTCGCCCCGGAGCGGCCGAGCCCGGCACGCGCGGAGCGGCTCCTGGCTGCCACTGGCACGACCGGGGCTTGGAGCACGAGCGGCACTTAGAACAAAGGCAGGGAAATGAGGTAACGCCTGCCCGACGAGTAAAGGAGGGCAACGCGCGACAGACGCGTCCGGTGGCACGGCCGATTTGCTCGGCTTCCCAGAAGAAGAGCGAGAAGGCGGAGGAAGCCCCTCTGGCCTTCCCCTCCATCGCAAAGCGGGGGGGCCGGGGGCCGGGCCGGGGAGCGGCGCGGTGGCGCTGCGGGGGGGCCCCGGGCGCTGCCGAGGGGCTCCGAAGGAAAGGGGAGGGAGGCGCAGAGGGGACGGGGCCCGGCCCTGCTCGGCGCTGCCCAGCCGAGGAGGGGCAGCGGGCACCGAGGACACGGGAGGTCCCGGCCCGGCATCAGGGAGCGCTCTTAGGAAGAGGGTGACGGAGCACCGGCACGGGCAGCCCAGACAGGCTGTGGAGTCTCCTCCTTCCTTGGAGATCTTCAAAAGGCGCTGGTCCCGAGCAGCCTGCTCCAGTCGGTCAAGTCCTTGAGCACGCCAGCGCCGCGAACGCAGCAAATCTTCGTATGCAGTGGGCTGCACGTGCGCCAGCAGTTCTTTACCCTAAGCCGGCAGGGTCTGCTGAGGAGGCTGTGCACTCGTGTGCTGAATGTATGGCAAGAATCCTCTTCTGCAGATGTAAGCTCTTTCCTCTTGAGCAAGCAGTGATGACAGTGACTAAAGACTGAAAATACCTATACTACAAGAAAGGTACTCCTTGGCAAAATATAAAAACTATAGTGACAAACTTATTTTAGAGAGAAACTCAGAAGAGGGGAACATTTTACTGTATGCCCATGGTCAAATGAGTGTTTACGCAGCGTCACAAATAGAACACTAGTGGTAAGACAAATTAGAGCATCCCACTGCCTAAGAAAACTGATTCCTTTGGCCAAAACAAAAAGAAAGAAAGAAAAAAAAAGGAAAACGTTGAGCACGTTGCAACTAGTGTTGCAAACTCATCCGTTCAGATGAGGGGTATGTACACTAAATTACTTCAGCTAGGGAATCAAGATTATCTTACATTTTGTGCCACAAAGTTTCTCAGAGATGTTACTTCAGTTGCGAGCTTCCCCTTCGCTCTCAGCACCACCTTTTCAGTGTTGAAGGCTTTCTCAAAGTGAGTCAACTATAGTCTGCTTTGTTTGCTCCTATCATTAATAATAATAATAATAATAATAATAATAAGTTAGTTTGGGTAATCACTGGAATTTATTTAACCTAAGTTGTTACCATATGTGAAATATTTCCTATACTATTTCTTATTCTTCTATATTTATCATCTGTGTTAGGCTTAAGTCCCCACTACCATCTCTAGCTCCCACAAAAACGTCTGCCTTGCTTGGTTTATAAGAGAAAAATACCTTTTTAAGGATAGACACCTTTGTTAAAAATAACACTTACTCTTTTTTACCACATCAGAAGTGTACGAGAAGGGAAGAAAAGAATGGGAATTTTAATGATGGATAGACATCCCCTTGCTTATGCATGTAGCTTCCCAATTCCAACCAACACCATTACTGCTCAATAAGATGTAGTTACAGTAATAAAGGATGTCCTGTTGTACAACACGTTGTTTAAACATAACACTTAAAAACATCTTTGCGTTTGTTTTGAGTTTGTTCTTTCCATTCTGTTGGGAAGTACCATTGTCATATCACTTATACAGCTACTGCATTCAGGGTATTAGCATCCCAGTCTGTGTCTGGTGGTTAAAGTGGTTTAAGCTGGTACATTTTACTTCAGCTGGGATGGACAAGGAGCATGTATTTGGCCAGTTACTACCACAAAACAGCTGGTTAGTAGCTTGTTAGACTACATCAACAGAATGACTTTCAATCGTAGGTCAATACCTAGTTGTCTGGGTGCACTTTTTTTTCCCTCTTATCTAAGCAGCTATGAAACTTTCTGAATATAACGACAGCTATATACAGAGGTATTATGACCATCCTTCTTTTACTTGTCAGTTTTCAGCTTATGTAGTGAAGAACTTTGTTCATACTCTAACATTAAAGATTGCATAAGGAGGTTATGAATTACTGTCCTTTCAAGAATGCTCTTTTCTAGGGCAGAGGCGCACATCTTAGAAGTGTGTCTTAATAGGAGCAGCTACACTGGCTCATACCAAAGCAATCAGTGCACTACCTCTGACAGTGACTGGGAAGAGCAGCAAAGACTGTGCAATTATATTTTCCCCAGAATCAATTTCCAGTTTTAAGCAATCCATGCCTTCTGGACTTCCCAAGTTAGAGGTTGTATCTTTACATCTAATAATGTCTGCTGGATTTTTCTTACATAAATATGCTCAGCTGTGTTTTGAGGCCGTCTAAGCTTTTGGCACCCACAAGATCCTGAGGCAATGGGTGCCACAGTTCTGTTGTGTTGCATGTCAGAAGTACTTAATTATGTTTGTTTTAGAACTTATTCTTTGGTGTTCCCCAGCTTTTATTAAGACAATCACTAATCATTCTCCACTACCATCTCTGTAACATTCATAAGTCTATCAACATATTTCCTGTGATTCCCTGCCATTGTAAGAGCGTTTTGCTGTAGAATATAATGTGAAGAGGCATGAGGACTTAAGGGTAAGATTGTCCTGTAAACTTTCACATGCCTACAAAAGGGGCAACAAATAGCTATGGTGTGCAAGTTCTCAGTCTTTAAGGTGGAAACCCAGAACTCTGCGAGTACTTAACACAGAACAAAAATATCCTGTCGTTCCACCTTCAATAGAAGGTATGAAGAAAAAGGAACGATTAAAAAGGCTATGTTAATGTCAGCTGCTGAGGTGGAGCAACCATTCAATTTAAAAAGATATGTTTTGGTTTTCATGGAGCCCAAAAATTTGGTCTTGTTTCTGGATGGGGTTGGCTCTTATTTGATGTCTGAAAGAGGCAGCTGTTTCCTATTTTGCATCTGAGAGTGACACATCCCTTAAAGAAATGTTGCTCCTGTTAAAAAAACAGCAATGTAATTTGAGCTGAAAATTTCCAGGTGGCTGGATTAGAGAGGTGAATCTAGCTTTTAATGGCATATCATAATCAGAGAGTTGCATGGAGGTTAATGGTCACACTTCATATCCAGAGCCACTTCTAATCTGAAATATTTATCTGAAATTAGAAGAATCAGGAGAGAAAGAAGGGGGAGGAAACTACAACCTGGAGTTCATTAAAGTGCCACAAAGAAATAGGAACTCATTAGGGAATAGCTGAAAATATCTCCAACAATTCAGATTTCTGCCACTGTCAGGATCAAGAGCATGCCTGCAAATCTACCAGGTGAGCCTCAGCAAAACAACATCCACCGTGCTAAAAAGTGTTTAGAAATTGCTTTTCATTAGTGATTACAGTGAATAAACTGTAGAACAATCTTTCCCTAAAATCACTTTTTAGGCAACCAGTTGTGCTTTGCATTAGGAAGATATTTCATAACATAATTATGCATGTTTTACGTTCAGTCACACACTCACACAGACAATAACGCATAAGTTTGTTTCTTGAAAAAGCATGGGGAAAAAAAAAACTTTTATTTTCTTTCAAATGGATAGGAAATTAACTGTGAACATCTAGAAATACTTTGCAAACAGTTCCAAAATATCATACAGAATAGTTACTTATCAGAGTAATGACAATACTGTAGAGTATTTCTTCCTGTCTTTACTAATGGTATGTGCTACTAATTGTGCTGAGTCCCAGTAACATTCAAATGGGTGCTTCCAACATCACTTTGTACTAAGGCTAGGAAGGGACTATGTTGCCCTGTTGAAGTTCCTTTACACCCCACCCACCACTGATAGCAGGAGAGATAGTGGTAAAGTAGCATGACCTTGCAAAAGTGAGATTTTATCTGTTGGTGAGTGGCCTTCTGTGGGGTAACTTACATCTTCTTCCCTCACCATCCCCCTCACACCACTTTGACTAACTTTTGATCAACTTGAGACCCAATAAAGCCAAGGAACTTTAACTGAGCCAGGGCCACAGAGCTTCTGAGATCGGGTGCAAGAATGCTGGCTGCCAAAGGGAAACACCTGAAACACAAGTCCTTGCACAGGGCTCCTGAAGAAATCCTCTCAGCTTCTGATACGGAAACATCAAGAGGTCAAGTCCTGGCAGAGTACTAGGGAACTTCAGAACTGTCTCATTTCCTATTGTATAGCATAGTTCAATATGCTTCAAAATACTGAATTATACTAGGACATATTGGAACATATTATACAGGCTATTTCATTTTGAGAGGCACTAAATCAAAACAGCATCTCCCTTCACATTACTCCCAATGGTTAAAAATCTCTTGCTGGCCTATATGCATCAATACTAACAATAAAAATGCCAAATCTTCAGTGTGTGGAGGAGGTGTCCAATTTGTTTGCCGCTTTCTCTGAGCTTTCTTCCCTATTGGGTGCAATCTACATAGTGTGGCTCTAACCAAAGGACTAAAATTTAGTGAAGCCGTTGCACTGATGGATAGTATTATACAATTATCTGAAATCTGCATGCACTCGGATGTTCCCTCAAATTCAGTGTGTCAGAGTTAAATTGTACCAAATTTAAATGTAGAATTTTCTAGAAGTGAGAAAGTAGTCTCTCATGCCATACCCTGACAGTCTTACGCTCTTCTAACAGTCCCCTTCCTCCTTCATGACAGAAGTAATACGAACATTTGTCTGGACTTCGGAAGGATGACAAGTAAGAGTACTCTGAAAGAAACCCTCCTCCTGAGTTATCTGGAACGAGAGATACAGGAAAGCTGGAGGGAGCCCTGTAAAGCCAAGACAGGAATAATTTAACTTCTTAGCTTCCCCTCTTTGGACAAAAGCCCAAAGATCTGCAACGTTAACATGTGCTTCTCTTTGCCCTAAGGTTCGTTCAGTGTCACCCAGGAATGCATCAGCTGGTACAACGTGTTACAGAGTCCAGTAACTCCAGACCTGCCCAACGAGATGGAACACGAACATCAAGAAAATAAGCCCATCAGTGTGACAAACGGCACCCTTTTCTCTTAAGAAAGTAGGGTGAAGTTTAGCAACATTATCTGTCCCATTTTCTTGTTGTAGCTAGTGGAGTGTGAGCTCCTGGAGTTGTTTATGCCAACTACTCCAGAGATCCCGAAGCACTCAGGACCTACAGATTAACATCTTCAAATGCTGTGCAAACTAACCAGCTGCACCTCTGTTCTGGCAGCCTTGCAAATTCTCTAACTTGCTGTAGCTGGTCCTAGGGACCAATTGCTCACACTTATCGTGGCCAGTGCGGAAGGGATTTTAAAGGTGGTGCAGTAAAAGATACAGTGATGCAGAATTGTGCTGGGCCCAAAAATGTACTGGGGGGTGAATGCAGCGTGTGAGTGGAGGGTTACCTTCAGTTTAACGTTTTTTCCTGGTTTAAGATATTGATGGCACTATCAGCATTTAAATAAAACATTTAGGAAAAAAAATCTGACTGAGGACAGAGCTGGGATTAGGTACATAAGAGTAACTGAACAAGTAAAGAAAAAAAACGTGATAATCCCATTGTGAAATCGCAAGCTATGCATGTAGGAAATTCAGAGCTGAGGATGTTTTAAAAGTCCAAACGTGCTAAGGTAAAAAATGTAGTTGCAGCAGCTGAACAGCCTTAACTCTTGCCCAATAAATAAATAAACAAATACACAAACAAACTCCACTTATTATTTCAAGAATACACTATTTTCACCTTTTAGATCCCAGATAGGTTAAATTTCCTCATAAAGACAGCCTGTTTCCTTGTTCCTCTCTTGAGGGCTGTTGAATTGTAGAATCATAGAACCATTATGGTTGGAAAAGACCTCCAAGATCATCCGGTCCAACCACCACCATCAATAGGTGTTCTTGAAGTGCAAGAGCTGTCTGTTTGGATATCTAAACACAGGAATTATTTTAAGTATAGCATTTTCTCTGCATTTCCTCGGTTTATAACACTGAATTCTGAGGTAATTACAACATTTCTGTGACGTTCTTTGCTCTTAGAGTTGACAGGCGTCCTAATAACAGATACTTAACATTACTTTTTGTCAGGGATTTTTTTTTTCCTTTAATTGCTGTAAATGTCATAACAGCGGAGAATAACCAGGGAGAGCCGCTAGAAGACAAGCCTAACGAGCCGCGAAGGGCACCAAGAAGTCCCTCGGAGGCGCTGAGCGCTGCGGCCGGCGGCGGGCGGGGCGAGGGCCCCGGGAGGAGCCCAGCTGGGGGCCGCCGCCCCCGGCCCCCCGCGATCCTCCCGCACCGCCCGGCTCGCCCGCACGCTTACCGAGTCCTGCGAAAAAGCCCTCTGCTAACGTCCCCTCTAACTTTAGCCGCGGCAGCTTCGTTCGCCTTTGTTCCCGTCGCAGCGGCGTCCCCCGGCTTGGAGCCACCGACGGGCGCGGAGCGGAGCGCCGATTTCCCGGCGGAACGACGGCCGCCGCTGCGCCGCCGCTGCTGGCCGGCCGCGGCCCGCTGGGCACCCCCCGGGCCGGCCGCCGCGGGGGGTGCGGGGAAGAGCGCGGCCCGCGGGCCGGGGGCGGCACCTCCCGCGGGTGGGGGGCGGGCGGCACCGCCCCTACGGGGCCGGGGGGGAGGAGCCGCCGCCGCCAGGAGCGCGGGGGGGCCGGGGGGGCGCCGCCGCCGCCGGCGGGGCTGGCACGTGCGGGCCCTCGCGGCCCACACGGCGCCGTCGGGCGGCCCAGTCCCCCCCCGCCCGCCGGCCGGCCGGCCCGGGCCGGGAGGAGCCGCCCCGTGCCCCCGCCGCCCTGCGGGCGAGGCTGGCGGGCGCCGCCGGCCGCGGCCCCGGCGCCGGCAGGGGCGGCGATGGCGGCGCGGCGCGGAGGACGCCCCGACGGAGCGGCCCCGCGCCGCGGCACTGGCTCGCCGCGTCGGTGCGGCGGGCGCGGCGCAGACCCCCCGCTCCCTCCGCCTCGCTCCGAGGGGGCGGAGGGCAGGGCAGGGCGGGGGCTGGCCGGCTGCTGCTGCCCCACGCGGCGCCCGGGCTGGCGGCGCCCCCGGCGCGCTCCCCGCGCACTCCGTGCCCCTCTGTCATGCTCGCCGCCTGGGAGCGGGCGGCGGGCTCCTGCGCCGGCAGCCGCGCCGCCGAGCCCGCGCCGCCGGCGCTGCCCTCGCCGCCCGCCGCCGACCCCCGGCCCCGCGGACGGCGCGGCGGGGCGCGGCGGAGCGCGGGCGGTGCTGCCCGCCGCCGGGGACTGGCTGCTGCTGCTGCCGCCGCGGCGAGCGGCGGGTGGCGGCGGGCGGCGATGGGCACGGCGGCCGTGCACCTCCTGCTGCTGCTGGGGCTGCTGCACGCCGGGCCCGGCGGCGAGGGCAGGAAGGGCTGGCGGCGGCGGGGTCCCGCGGCGCGCGAGCGCGGCGAGGCGGCGGCGGCGCCGCCGGCCGAGAGCTTCCCGCTGGACTTCACCGCGGTGGAGGGCAACATGGACAGCTTCATGGCGCAGGTCAAGAGCCTGGCGCAGTCGCTGTACCCCTGCTCGGCCCAGGCGCTGCCGCACGACCTGCGCCTGCACCTCCTGCACAACGCCTCGGTCACCTGCAACGACGGCAGTCCGGCCGGGTGAGTCCCGCGCGGCGCCCCCCGCCGCGCTCGCCTCCGGCTCGCGGCGCCCCGCAGCCCCCGGCCCCGGCCCCGGCCCGCCGAGCGCTCCCCGCGGCCCCGGCCCCGGCGCGGCCCCGAGGGCTGTGGCGCCACCGCGCGGCGGCGGGCGGGTCTGCAGCGACAGGTGCAGCGCGCGGCCCCCGGGCGGCGCGGCCCGAGCCGCTCCCCTCGGCGGGCGCCAGCGCTGCCGGCCCCGGTGCCGCCGCCGCCGCCGCCTCGCCTCCGCCCCCGCCACGTGTTTCGCGCGGCCCCGGCGCTGCGGGCGTCAAAGCGCCGCGGTCGGGCGCGGCTCCCGCTAACGCCGCGCCGTCTCCGCTCTGTTCCTCCGCAGCTACTACCTCAAGGAGTCCAAGGGCAGCCGGCGGTGGCTGCTGTTCCTCGAAGGTGAGCCTCGCGCGGCTCGGGCCGGGGCCGGGCAGGGGGCGGCCCGGCGCCGGCCGCCTTCCCCCAGCCGTCGGCCGGAGCCGAGGCCCCCGGCCCGGGGCAGGGCGGGGCGGGGGCGGCTGACCCCTGTTCTCCCCACCAGGAGGGTGGTACTGCTTCAACAGGGAGAACTGCGACACCCGCTACGACACCATGCGGAGGCTCATGAGCTCCAAGGAGTGGCCCGCGACCAGAGTGGGTGAGTGTCCCTCTCCGTCGTGCCGCGGGGACGGCCGCGGGTCCCTCCCTGCCCCGTGGGGACGGCTCCCCGGAGGCAGCGCCCGGCGGCCCCCTCGTCCCGGTGGGCACGCAGTCGCTGCCGGGCGCCTGCTCCTGCCCTGGCACCAGCGCAGCCTCTCCCACGCAGGCGGTTCCTGCGTGAGTGTGTGCAAATAAGTATGCCTCTGCTCACTCGCAGAATCGTGAAAGCACCGATATGCATGCGTGTTTGGCTGTGTGCTCATGGCTGGTAGACGATGCTGGTGTTTTGAACTCTTGCCAACATACTCTCTATTTTAAATATATTCACGTACTTACAGACCTGCTGGGATCTTCATAGTCTTGTTTTTGTCATTTGGTTTCTAAAGAAAGCTGCTTTTAATCCTGTCGGAAGAACTTGGACCTCGTAATCTGTCCGTCAGGACGGCAGTACTTTCTTGCACAATGGGCTGGATGGGTTTGCGTACAGTGGTACTGGCCCTATGTGCTAGGCAGAAACGGGGTAAATTGTCTGGGCCTCTTGTGTGGAGCTGTGTGGTTCCACCTCCCCCCTGTTTACAATTGTATAATGTCATTGAAGCAACCACAGTGATTCTTGGTGAAAGCATACATTTGGGGTACACATAAAAGTACTTTTAGCTTTTTGACTTTCATACATAAGCGGGAATTAACACCCAAGACACACACTCTGTGGACAACAAGGCTCCAGAGTCAGCAGAGAAATGTTGAACTTTCCTCTTCATTCTTGGTGCTTATACTCAGCCCTTCTGAAAACTCAGACTTTTCTCATTCACAGACAGTGAATCCTACAGTTGCATATATTGTTTCACCTGGTAGGATTTGGTGTTTGGGAAAGTGCTGATCATCTTAAGTATGTGTTCATAGGTTCTGTTCTGTACTACAGAAACTGTACTACTGAAGCTTTCTAGACAGGCTTCATCTCTAACACAAATCAAATTCTGAAAGTCACATATGCCTAAGGGCAGATTTACAAATGTTCGTTCATCTTCTCTAACCAATGTTGTACATCGTGAATGTTTGTTTTTTACGTGGTCAGAGATTCTACATTAGACTCATACAGTTACTCTGAAGTCATACACTGTCATCAGTATGTTTCTTGTTTCTTTATGTCCATCTGCAGGAACTGGGATCCTGTCATCACAGCCAGAGGAAAATCCCCACTGGTGGAACGCGAACATGGTGTAAGGAGAGACAACTAAGGGAAATAGCTTTATACTCAGGCTGCATCTCCTGCTTTTGGGGCTAACAAGAGTGCTACTGAGACAGATTAAGACTAATGTCTACAAGAGGAAATTGTACATTTCCTCATCTGTTCTAGTTCACCTCTCTAACTAAATCGTCCTGGCAAGGTCTGGAGAAACCCAAGTTCAGTCTGCTTGGAGTTGTGGGGTGATCTAATGAAGAAAAACTGGGGATAGCTTAGAGAGCCTTCTCAAATAAATGAAGTGGCAAATACTGTTGTGGGCAGGGGCTAATAATGTATTATTGTACGTTTGCCAATTTGAGAGGAACATGGAGTAACTCTTTCATTTCAAAGAGGAGAAATGAAAAAGACATCAGTTTATGCATGCATCTATATGTGAGGAAAAAGCAAAAGAGAGGGGATGTTCATGAAGCACAGAGTTTCCCTGTGGCAGGTCACCCACCATATCAGTGGGACGGCTGAGAGCAAAATTGTAGCCCTCTGTTCTGTCCACCAAACTTAGTGCTCCAGTTAGATTGAGAAAAGAGAAATTACTTGTTGATTTAACTCAGTAAAACTACCAGTGTTCAGAAGAAAATTCAAGACACAGTTGCAATTGTCACTTTGTGTGCAAGAAGGTATATTAAGCGTCTAAGTGGACAAGGAATGCTTCCCTTTTCCCCTTCCCAGGGTTTAATTTTCTTCTAGTTACTTGACCCTATCCTCACCCCCTCCTTGCATGTCTAAGAAACATCAGTACTCACACGACTCTTTTACAGATTCATCCCTTATTGCTCAAGTGATGTTTGGAGTGGTGCCTCTTCCAAGTCTGAGAAAAGTGAGTGTTACTGATGGGTTGTTGCTGCCACAGACATCACACATTAAAGGATATGGCCAGACTTCTGTGAAACAACATGAATGAAGAACAGGCTTTTCTTGCTGAAGGGCAGGAAAGAATATCAAGCTACTTCCAGATAAAACATCCTGATCTCTTTAGCTCAGTCTGTTTTGACATAGTTCAGAGCCACTGCTTGCAGAGATGTTACGCTGATGCAGTAGGCAAGGATTAGAGGAATTAAATTCCTTTTAGATGAATCCCCAGGTTCCATCCAGCACACAGCAAATTAAACGGTGTAGCTGAGGAACCATGGTTTGTTGCGTGCAACTTTGGCTTTGCTAGTCTGAGAGGCAAGTGAATTTAGTTTCAAACTTGAATCAGGAGGATATCTCTCCTCATGTCAACCTAAAGCTATCTGCAGGTTTCTTTGGAAAACAGAATAGTTTGTTTGCATACAATCCTGTTTTGCATCAGCTGTCGTTTTGATAATGCCAGAATTCTAGGAGTCTGCTTAATGGGGTCCTCTGCCAGGTTAAGCTGAATTTCATGCAAGTGAATTGTTCTACCTCATGTAGTTCTTTGGGTTTCCCAAGTTAAGCAGGACTGGTGTTTGGATGCAGTAATACCTGTATGAACACCAGGAACTTGGTCGTCTTTGCATTTGTTCATGAAGAGTTTTCTTTGAACAGAATGGAATTACTGCTGATGTACACTGCTGTGAAAGAAAAAAGTAGGCCTAAGATGCTCTGTGATTTGGCACAGAAAAGGCAGGAGGTTACTGTTTTTCTTTGAGTTGATCTTTGAGCTCTGACCTTAAACCAGACACTTTGTTACCTGATGTCTCTTCACTAACTAGCATCAAGAAACTGATGTCTTGTGGATACCAAAGTTATACTTTCTGTCACAGTAAGGACCTTTTCATTTTGTAAGTTTCTTAAGTTGTTCCTATGAGGCAGCTATACTACAGCAAGCAGTGTTTTGGTGGTGCCTGGGAATTGGTGGTCTGTGCAAGTGTAATATGTTTTGAAATGTAGCATGTCTGAATTGGCTTTATGGACTGGGAGAAAGGGGACGCGCTTAGTTGGAACTGAGATTCCGAATATGTTCAACATGAATAGAGAAAGGGTCGCAGCACCTTCCTGGTTTGCTCTTGTTTTCCTTCTCTTAGTTTACCAGTTCCTATGCACTGTTGTAGGAAGGCCTGCTTGTGTTTTATTTTTGTATTCTGTTTGCTGTCTATTCACTTCTTTCAGGGAAGTTCTGTACTGGGAGAATATTTCTTACTAGATCTGTTTGATACAGGTAGAGGAAATGGGCCTGCTTTTAGATTCATGATTCCTTCATAAGGTTCTTAAGCATTTCTGGAGAGGAAGTAAAAGTCTTAGCCTGGACAGAAAACAGTTTTATTGATGCTGAGGTCTCTGTTCCAGATGAATACGCCTTCATGGGAGCACTGATCATTCAAGAGGTTATAAAGGAGCTCGTGGGAAAAGGTCTTAGCACTGCAAAAGTGCTGCTGCTGGCAGGGAGCAGGTAAGTGTCTACGAGAGTTCCTGTGGTGAAGACAGGAGATCTCCACAGTAAAAAGCTGTTAGGGATGAGCTAAATTCCTGAAAAATTTCTTCTAGGAATATAGTAACCCTAATACAACAAACTCTACGTCTGTTCTCAGTTTTCTCCTTTGGGTGGTACAGCAGGAAATGATAAGAGAGTATTTCCTCAGCTTTTGGTCCAGGTACATTTATAAGAAAATAACAGGGTAAAAGATTTGCAAGAGGGAGGGGATGTGTTTATTCTGCCCTGCATTAAAAATGCTGGCACCTGTGGATACACGCCATGAGACACGTGCTGAATCTATTCACAAGACATCTGATTAAAAACTCAGATCTACCTGTCACAGATGCTCTGAATCTTGTTACGTTGCGCTGCTGTGATACACTCAGCATATGTTACACAGGGGTGTAATATAGAAGTTGCAAAGAATGAATTCGTCTCACTTGAGATTCTTTCAGTTTTCTGAGCAGCCAAAACCCTTGCAAGTGGTATAAAGCCTATATATCTCCCAGAAGAACAAGAACTGGATTTTGTTTCTGAGGTACCAGATTGTTACTCAGAGCTGGCTTTATTTCAGAATGTTTTGCAAAGCAAGGAGATAACTTAGTGACTACCAACTGGATTGCCCTGTGGATAGAACCAGTTGTTTTGAGCGTCACTGCTGTGAGAGAATATGTACGCTAGCCAGCCATTTAATAGCTACACCAGCATCATCACTGCAGTATTAAAATTGCTGTTACAGTGCTGGAGGAACAGGAGTGCTCTTGAATGTGGATCGAGTGGCGGAGCAGCTGGAGGACATGGGTTATCAAGGGATTCAGGTTCGAGGCTTGGCAGACTCTGGATGGTTCCTGGATAATAAACAGTATCGCAGAACTGACTGTATCGATACCATAACGTGTGCTCCAACAGAAGCCATCAGAAGAGGAATAAGGTACAATCACGTGCTCTAAAGCATGCTTTTACACAGGATTAAGAGTAGGAAGATGTTCATAGAATCATGTTCTCCTCTATCTTCGTAGAATCATAGAATGACTTAGGTTGCAAGAGACCTCAAAAGATCATCTAGTTCCGATCCCCCTCCCATAGGCAGGGTCGCCAACCGCCTAGATCAGGTTGCTCAGGGCCTCATCTAACCTGGTCTTGAATACCTCCAGGGAAGGGTCATCCACAACCTCCAGGCAACCTTTTCCAGTGCCTTACCACCCTCTGAGTGAATTTTGATCTTCCTGTATTTTGATACTTGAAGAGTATTTATTTATTAACTAATGTCAGTGGTTTTTTTCAACTATTTTTTTTTTTGAAAATAAAATCATTTCAAATATAGGTGTGCAAAAGAATGTGCAATTGCAGATGCCCTCAAATGCATTGATAGGACAACGTAGCCAAGAAAGAATGCTGCTTTTATTAAGCTGGAACTATAACCAGGACAGAAATATAGCATGATATGGAAAGACCATTGTTAAGATGTCATTATGACATTCATTCTGTTGTTGCTTTGTCTTCCAGGTATTGGAATGGTATTGTTCCTGAACGCTGTAAGCTGCAGTTTAAAGAGGGAGAGGAATGGAACTGCTTTTTTGGATATAAGATTTATCCCACTCTTCGATGTAAGTATCAGAAGAGAGAGATAAAATGGATTCTAAGGTTTTCTCTGTATTCACAGCTAACTTATTAGCCATTCATTTTCCAAATTTTTTGTCTTCCTAGGTCCAGTCTTTGTTGTCCAATGGCTCTTTGATGAGGCCCAGCTTACTGTAGACAATGTACACCTCACTGGCCAGCCTGTTCAGGAAGGGCAGTGGCTCTACATCCAGAATCTGGGCAGGGAGCTGAGAAACACCTTGAAGGATGTAACGTAAGTCTTTCAGTAAGGAAAACTCACTTCCAAGAGAAGTATTTTATCCAGTATTCTAGCAGCGTTTCTCAGATCTCTGGTGCTGTCAATTTGGTAACTATGCTTAGTCTACACCAAGAATCTTGCTGGTTTTATTTCTGAATAGGTGCAAAGTAATTTCCAGGTTCACAGTTACCAGTTGTCCTTATTAAGTACTGATCATAAAACACTGAGATAGCTGAGACAACAGAGGAAGAACCATTAATGTACTTTATTTGCTCCATGCAAGAGCAGGTATTCAGGAGTCTCTTGTAGTAGATGTGCACTGTTAGTCAGGATGGAACCCCTTTTCCAGTCCAGCCAGGTTTTATGTCATGATAAGCTTTGCTGTTTCTAAAAGCTTTGTCAGGGCAGCAAAAATTCTACCCTCTGCCTAGTCCAGAATGTTCTGTTGAACAGGAATTAATTTGTCCTTCCAAGACAAATCCTAATCCATGTTTCCCTTTTTTTCTTTAGTGCTAGCTTTGCTCCTGCCTGTTTGTCTCATGAGATCATTACACGCAAGTGAGTGATTTTACAGATTCTATGAAAGGTCAACACGGAAACAGGAGGGGAATTAATCAGTTCTGATAACCTGACCCCTCTGATACAATCTGTGTGGTTTGTCTTTTCAGTCACTGGACAGACATCCAGGTGAAGGGGACGTCATTACCCCGTGCCCTGCACTGTTGGGATCGGAGCCTACATGAGAGCAACAAAAATGGGAAAGTCCCTCTGAAAGGTTGCCCAATTCATCTGATTGACAGCTGTCCATGGCCCCACTGCAACCCCTCATGCCCCACTATCAGGGACCAGTTCACAGGGCAGGAGATGAATGTGATCCAGTTTCTCATGCACATGGGTTTTGACGTTCAGAAGATGGCGCAGCAACAGGGCCTGGAGCCCAGTAAACTTCTGGGGATGCTCAGCAGTGGTAACTAGGAAGGAATCCTCTGAGGGGCAGGGAGATTAGATCAGGAGGGGATTGGGGCCCTTCTCCCACACACTCTGATCTTCTTCCTTAAGCTCATGCAGGCTGGTGCATGCTCACCCCCCATGCAGGCTGAAACCTGTACACACCCACATGCTCCCGCACTCTTGCACACTTAAGATGTGTCAAGAAAAAAAAAGGCGATTTCTTGCTTACGCAGTTTGACTGGAACTTGTTACCTCCAAACTCCAGGGATCACTTTTGGCCATTCACATCCTCTTCCTGTCTTACACAAGGCAATCTGATACAGGGAGTAGTAAAGCCATAAATAGCAGCAATGAGAACCTTCCCCAGATCTAGTACTTCCCTTGTCATGAATTTTACATCATAGACTCGATACAAGTGGCGAAAAAAGCAAGCACTGGATTTCTTTTGTCCAACAAGAAGTGAAGGAATGATTACATGACTTCCTGGAGGTCAGCATCTCATGTTATAACATACAAACAAAGGACGTGTGCTAGGGATGGACACTCTTGTAATCAATTTACTTTCGTATTATTTTATAAAAATGACTTTTTTATTACTTTTTTAAACTAAGCAAGAAATATAAATGATATTGTTTTGTAACATATTTTTTTTAAATAACGAAGGAACCTCTTGCTACTTTGGCAATGTGGACATATTTATTTTAATATGTAAAATGCTATTTATAAGGGCTGACCAGAGAACCATTCATATGTCTTTGTAAAGTTGTATATGCTGCTCATTTGGATGGGTTTTCCTTATGATCACTTGTGCCTGGGAGAGGGCTGAGGGTAGTATTGACATTTTATATTAATTAGACTTCGGTGTTCCACTTGCAATATGCTTTGTCATTGTTTCTGTAATGAAGAGTATATGAGGTCTAAGTACAGATACTTTCACCCAGCACCTGCTGTTTGCTTACTTGTACAGCGTTTTCAGCTTGAAGTTTGTGTTTTGTCAGGTATTCAGGGGCAGTGTATTTTAAGATGCAGAGAGATCTGGTTTTACAGCAAAGGCCACTATTCTAGTTAGAGAAATATTTGATTTGATCAGGCCATCTGGTCTGTCTTAGAAGGTGAAGCATTTGCAAAAAAAAAAAAAAGAGAAAACGAGTCAAGAAACAACATACTGCTATTCTACTAATTGTTTGCGAACGCGCCCACCTCAGAGAACATATAGAATCCTCTTTGTAATGGGAGGTGAACAAGGGAGGGATCAGGAATGTGTGGCTGAAGCATGCACTTCCAAGAGAAATCTTACCAGATTAAAAGGGTAGTGCTATGTGTGAAATTTGTTGTCATAGGCGAGTAAAAAGCAAAAACAAAACAAAACTCCAACCATTCAGTTACTAGTTACAGACTTCAGCAAACACTCGGGCAGTACCACATAGGAAATTAGCAGTCCTGCTGTGCAAGATGGGGTTTATTACACATTTAAGATTAAAAGGAAAAAAAAAAAAGGTAGCTAAAGACAAAATAGATGGTGTTCCCAGAAGAACAGACATGCAGGAAAGCTATCAGTGGAGTTTCCTTATTATTAATATAGGGGTTACTTATACTTTTTATGTTTTATTGACTGGTGTAAAAGTAAAATTGTTCTGACTATATTTTTTGTGGCACTAAGTTGAGAGGTTTCTTCAGTACAGAGAATGTTTGAAAAAGCATATGGGAAGATGGGATTCCTTTGAGGGCTGGAGTCATGTGAAGTCAATCAGTATAAAGTGCTGGTACTTGAGTAGTATCCAGAATTTCTGCTATGCACTAGTTTGTCAGTTGGGAGCATCAAGGGAAACTGCTGAACTACTACATCAGTAGTTCACAGAATGACCACACACACAAGATAATGCACCTGTAGATATGGCAAGTGCCCCAGTCCATCAATGTATTTCTACTAGGAAACAGTAAAGTATAAATGCCACTACTAATGTTAGCAATATTTTTTGCAGAGCTGACTACCTGTATTACTTAAGCATTAAATCAAAGGCTAATTTCTAAGAGGCTAGGAATGTTCAGACGAGATAAGTGACATCTATTTTCCTTGTGAGCAGAGGAAAAAAAAATCCCTGGAGGTCAGTGATCTCATTTAGCTTAGTATGGCTCTGCAACAGTCTTTCAAAAGGTATAACAGGAAGCAGAAATTCCTCAGAAATATTATTAAGGGGGAATTTGGCTAATTTATTAGGAAAAAAAAATACTAAGTGGTTGCCAGCAGTAGCTGGGAACTGCAATCTGTAACACAGGTGGTCATTTCCAGTTCTATATTTCTTCTTGTACTTGTGCAATAAATAATTTTTCCAAGCCTTTGTGATTCTGACACTCCTAAGTTCATCCCCAGTGACATTTGCTACGTGGAAGCCAATGTCAAAATGGGTAAGACTGGAAGAATTCAGTACCGTGTGTTTGTACTCACGTCTTATGGCTAGATGAGATGCTTTCTATTAGACACCCATCATTGAAAAGTTGTCTCTATCAGGATCATGTGACTGATCCAAAATTAAAAGGCAACTAAGAAATCAAAAGCTGTTAGCAGAAGTGTCTATTTGCACTACGTGACTATAGTTTCCAGACTCAGACACTGGGCACATAAGAAGTTTCATTCATAAGCTGGAGGGCAGAGCCCATACATCCATTTACTACAGCAATGGCTGCTAATACACAGGGGCTCTAATGGTGTTGCAGCAGGCTGAGAGAAACTTAACTTCTATCCAGGTAAGCAGTGAGCCCCCCTTTATCCCTGACTGAGAAGGATAGCAGATCTGAGCTAGTAATGCACACCGAAAACAGCTGTGATCCAGTGAAGACCATGGACAATTACTATCTGTCAGGCTTACTGGCTGGAACTGCATGCTAGAAGTGCTGCGCTGAAGAAAGGTGCAGAAGGGCTGTGATAGAGAAAGGTGCCCCATTCCTCTGACCAGCAATGTGGAGGCAGCATCATTACTATGAAAACACGTCGAGAGCATGGTAGCAGCTGTGGCACAGCATTGCTGCTGCTGCTGTTCCTTCCTCGGTTCCATAGTGTCTGCTGCAGCTGTGGAGCAGCTGATCAAGATTTGCTCTCTGTGCTAGCCCTTGCTACTCCAACCTCATGGCAGCACAACTTTGGTGTGGAACTGGGGCTAAAAGTCTGGATGTTTTAGTAGCCGTGGTCTCTTCTGGGTTGATCAATATTCACTTTGTAAGATGTTGCGATTTACCACTTAGGAACCACTGGTGTGATGGGCAGGCATGTGTGCTTTTCAGTACTCATTTTAATTGCAAAGCTTCCATGTCATTCACCAGCAAATGACTGTCTCTGGGTCTTTCAAAAAAAAACTGCAACAGCATGCAGAATGGTTCCCTGTTCAGCACAGCAAGGTCTCCAAAGAGCAGTGCAGGAATCTGATGTAATGAGATGCAAGAAGCTGTGGGTTTCTAATTCAGTACCTTCTATGTGATATTTGCTTACGCCTTTCTAAAGTGGAAAGAAAACTGAAGTGCTTTGGAAATACACCTGTTAGATGCTGGGAAGTCAGACTGGTGGCAGCACCTGGAGGCCCTGGGGATCCTCAGAAGCCAGAGACCTGCATGTTCAAACACAATGCTCTGGCTGAAGGCAGTAGTCCAGCAGCTGCACTGCTCCTGTCCACTATTCTTTAGTGACACCATTGACCTCTGCCAGATCTGCCTCGCAACACTGAGGTCTCTGGAGTGGCACCAGTGCCTGCAGAAGCAGGAGCCGGGCAGCGCACCCAGCTCTGCTCCGAGCACAGGCATCGCCGCCCACCCAGTCACAGCACGCAGGGCAGCTGATGGGATTGTGACCATCAGCCTACAGCATCTTGCAAGTGGTTCTCCTTGTGTGTGCCTTGACATGGAGCATCCTCATGCTCTGTGCTCATCAGTGCATTGGTCTTCTGGTGAGGTGGGAGGTGATGCAGCAAGATGCAGTGTAAGCAATAACACAGTGTGCTAGAAGCTGTAAGATCGCTCTTCACCTGTGACTGTGGGATCCAGTTACAGTCACTTGACTGCCATATAATAAGTATTTGAATAAACATTTCCTCACTGCCCCCACATAGCCAGTGTGGTACAGCTGCAGACAAGTGCTTCAATAGGGAGTGGTGGGGAGAAAGGCAGGACATAGAGGAGCTCCTGTGACTTAAGAAGAAAAGTGATGAATGTGACTTCAGATGTTTAGATGCAACAGAGCATTGCTGATGGAGTGCTGAAATTGCACAGGGGCAGCAAAGCAGGATGGGTGAGCGCCCAAAGCAGCAATAGCTTTGCCTTGCAACACAGCCCACTTAACAGGACATGCCACAGTACAGACAGCAACACTGTCAGTAAAGCCTGGAAAAACCTCTGCTAGAGGTGAAGGATTAGCATCACAGAGAGTCAGGAAGGGCAAGGGTTCAGAGTGCCAGCTTGTTTGCCTGCAGCTCCTCGGCCCTCTTGCTGCATTTCCTGGTTGTTGTTATGTTAATTGTGATAATTCCACCCCAGAATGAATGCAGAGTTTCTACATTTATCACCAGAGGTCTTTTTAAGGAAAACGGAAGAGATTTTTGCAACAAGACAGTGAGGTTACAAGATGGAGTGAAAAAGCTGAAGGTAAGAACATTTTGCCTTACCATCCACAAAATCTGTACTGTTCTCATGCAAGTAATTCCATAAAGTTAGCCCTGGCCTACAAAATACTGACTGTAAGTATGCTAAGCTGCTGGAGTGATTACATTTCATGGTAAGCAATCCTGCTGTAACCTACGTCTGTCAGAATTTGTCTCTTCTTAAACCACAGTTTGATCAAAAGTGATTTTCAGCAGCAATACCAGCTTAAACAGTTCCTGTACAGTCCCCTGGTTCTGGCTGCTGTTTATCAAAGCCACTGCTGCGTGGATACAAGCATGCTCATTGGCATTGTGAATCAGACCAGTGATGAATCCAGGTTAAAAATAATCCCTGTGAGGTGTAAGTTTTCTGCTGTTCTTTTTTAAATCTTAGTATCCTGATCGAGCTCACAGAGCAGCCGTGTAAGCAAGATGTATAAGAGCAAGGGAAGGGAGTGGAGGGGTGGAAACAAACAGCTAGAAGCTGGATGTGCTGCATTGCCACTGAAGCCCATGCTGTCCGTGCAGAAGCTCACACACCGGTGAGCTTCCCAGCAGCAGGAATTGCTGTAGTATGGCCTCCCAGGTGGGGGTCCTGCTCACCAGCAGACCTCACAGGCAGCCAGGTACTCAGAGGGGGCATTCTTCCAGTGGGACTAGGGGCTTTCAGCCACTGAGATCCTTGAGCTGGCCCATGTGAGCCCCCAGTCCCCGCACACATAAGGGCGATGCAAGAAGGGGCAGCAGCATTCACCTGGGCAAACCCAGGCTGCCCCAGAACAGCATGCTAAGACTGTAAATAGTTTGGAGCAGATAGTCTCTTTTGTCATCACTGTATGGTATCTAGCACTGTGTGTGGTGATTCATGGGTGGGTCTTATGTTGTCACATTAACATATGATTATGAAACAGTGATATTAAGCGTTATTACTGTTACCAAGCACCACCCCTAGGAAGTTACAGGCTTCACTAGCACATCTGACGACTACCTGGCAGCATTAAGGAACGTTTCACTGCTGAGGGCTGGGTCTGGCCACACTCAGGCTGACTCCTTGCACCTGTGCTGGGCTCCCCAGAGGACCCTGGTGCCACCCTGGGAACAGTGCAGCAGGGGCTGGTTTGCAGGTGGGGAGACAGCAATGCTGCTGCGAGGTATGTGAGGAATCTTTCTTCTGTGGTGTGTTTTTTGCATTCTGAAACTACAGCAGAAATTTTATTTAACTTTTAAAGATAAAATTAAAAGACCTTTGAGCAGTGACCAAGTCTGGGAAAGCATATACCAAACAGCTATCTGGGAAAGCTTTGATCCAATAGGAAGAACGGTTTGACACCATACATCGAAATCCGTGTTCCAAAGCAAAGCCAAGGATATCAAAGCCATTTTTTGTCAACAACTGCATTTGTTTTTGTCATTCAGAGATACAAGAATAACTGGTTCCCATAGAAGTAAAACAGAGACAGGGAAGAGTTTAAGGAGACGGTGAGGACTGGCGATCAAAATCTTCACAGCCGCATGCTCTCACTAATGCTCAAAGCACAGCAGGGCCTTTCACAGCAGGTAAATATATTACTGCTCCAGATCAAAAGGAGCAAAGTGAGTCAGCTTTTATCACAGCCTCTGCTCTAAGTCGTTTTACAGTGCTTATGATGCCTTTAGGCTCGGGCCTCTTTTCAGGCGGCCCCAGGTCTGTGGGGCAGCACCCCTGTTTCTGCACCATGGCTGGATCAGAGCCCACCTCCACCAACAGCCTTGTGACATGGCTGTGGGGAGGGCAGCAGTGCACAAGTGACCTACACGCTTCTAGAGGAGCAACAGAAGGATAATCAGGAGCCCCTGATAGAGCTCACAGTTTCAGTGTTAAATAACACCGGCTCACGGCAGTTGAGAGGAGCAGGACTCATTCCAGAACTATTAATATAGCCCCTATTTATACTCCTGGGTTCCTGCAAACGCCACAGCAGAGAGCTACAGCTGCAGAACTGAAATGGAATAAATGTCAGCCTCCAGGGAGAAAGCGATCCTTTCAGCCATCATGTGGAAAAGGAGACAGTGAAAGGACAGAATAAGGGGCAGTGTTCAGACCTGGGAAAGCAGAGCGAGCTGATCGTGGCACCCTGAGAATGCAGCCGGTGGGCAGAGCCAGCCAGTAACCTCCCTGCAGCAGCAAGTCTGTGCTGAGAGCCTGCCAGAAACGCACATTCAGCGTCACACACAGCACCTACGGATACCGGCAGAGATGAAGCAGGGATTCAAGCTGCTGTCCCGCTGACTCGGCCCCAGGTGTGACTCAGGACAAAGGAGCAAAAGCCTGAAAGGAAGCTCTTGTTTTTTTTTAGTGCACTGTCTGCTGGACTGGAAAGATGATGGAGAACACAGGAGGGCCGTATCTGAACACCGCTGCTGTAACATCCCCTGTGGGAATAGTTCGCTTGCTGCAGATAATGTTTGGATGCACCACATTCAGCCTGGTTGCCCACCAAGGGGGATTCAGTGCAGCGTATGGCACTTTCTGCATGTTTGTCTGGACCTTCTGTTTTGCCGTCACTGTCTTTATCATAACCTGTGAGTTCACACATCTGCACAGCTGCCTGAGCATTTCCTGGGGAAACTTCACTGCTGCTTTTGCCATGCTTGCCACGCTCATGTCCGTCACGGCAGCAGTGATCTACCCACTTTATTTTGTCCAGCTTGGCTGTTACCCTATCGGCTGTGAGGTGAGAGACTTTCGCATAGCAGCCAGCGTCTTTGCCGGTCTCATGTTCGTTGTGTATGCCGCGGAGGTGTTCCTGACCAGGGCAAAACCGGGACAGGTCACCAGTTACATGGCCACTGTCTCTGGGCTTCTGAAAATCGTTCAGGCCTTCGTGGCCTGCATCATCTTTGGGGCGCTGGTGAACGACAGCCAGTACAGCAAATACGTGGCGACACAGTGGTGCGTGGCTGTCTACAGCTTTTGCTTTGTGGTGACAGTGGTGGTGGTCGCCTTCAGCGTCACAGGTAAGACCGCTTTGCTCTGGTTTCCCTTCGAGCGCTCTGTGGTCGTCTACACCTTTGGGGCTGTCCTGCTATATGTGAGTGCGGCTGTCATCTGGCCGGTGTTCTGCTTTGATAGTAAGTACGGCTCCCCCCAGCGCCCCGGCCTCTGCGCCAGGGGCAAGTGCCCGTGGGACAGCCAGCTGGTGATCGCCATCTTCACCTATGTCAACCTGCTGCTCTACGTCGTGGACCTGGCGTACTCCCAGCGCATCCGCTTCGTCTCCCACCTCTGACATCCGGGTCTGCCTCCGCGAGCTCATCCTGGCTCCAACAACAGCAGCAATGAGGGAAGCAGCAGGAGACAGGATGCAGCAAAGGCAGGCACTGCCCGGGTGTGCCAGGGAGAGCCACAAACCAGACTTCAAGGTTAAGACTGACTGGAGCAGCAAGTCAACAGCCCATGGTGGGTAGGCTGCCCACCTCCCTGTCATTCAGCATCTGCTTCGACCTCCTGGTGCCAGAGCAAAGAAATTCTGCGGTTCAAAGTATGCAAAATGGCCTTTCATCTCCAGAAGGCAAAAATGCTTGCTGCAATAGCAGGTCTGTAGGCTACTGGATTACTGAGCCAAATATTAGGAAAGATACCAAGGATTTTGAAACTGTTACCAACACTTAACTATAATCAAGTGACTACCCAGGAAGTGGGAAAGTCAAAGGCTGCATCAAGGAACACCAGTTGTGGAGATGAAAAACAATCCTTCAAAGTTTGGGTTAGTCTGGGCTATGTGGTGAGACATGAAATGCTTACAAGTGTGGGAAATTCCAGTCAGGATGTTTCTGAGAAGAACATAGCTGTAGTATTATTTCGAAGGTTACCAGTCATCTCCCTCTCCCTCTCCCTTTTCTCTTCAGCACCAAAAAAAGAATATCCTCAAGCATGCACCTTGGTAGGAAGCATGGGGTATTCTTATTTAGCAAACACCGAGTCATTACAGAAATGAAAATTTGTGAAATCAGGGTTCTACTGCCAGGAAACTGGGTGCAGAACAGAGCCAAACTGCAAAATAACTGTATAATCGGACACCTTCACTCAAGCAGGACCAGAAGGTATCTTGGCATGCACTTTGTCTCAGTTTATATGCCACTGTTTCTTTACACTGATGTATTTTTTTTTCCTAGAGGATTAAAGATATATTGGGGGGGGGGGGGAGTGGGGAATAGGATGCAAAGATGAATTGATCTCACAGCTCTGCATAAAAGACCAAACTTGTGGGGAAAAAACCTTGCACGTAATGTTAACAAATTCAGAGTGCTGCCTCAGACCAGATCAGGTTCTAGGATTCCCGAACTCTTTGTGTCACCAACCAGCTGCATTTCTCTGACCCATCCCTCACAAAACACCCACTTTGAAGTCTCACATAGCATGGCTCAGATTTCAAGCTTAATAGAAGAACTGTTCTTCATTTCTGATCCAGCAAGAAACCAACGCAGTCTGAGTACTTCTGCTGAAGGCACGCAGACTAGATAGGTTTGATTAAAATCTAGAAGTAGCTGACTGTCAGAAGCAAGATTTATTTTTTAACCAAATTAAAATAAAGCTGAATGGCAGACTTGCGTACTACATCTCCAGAGGTTTGTGTACTTTCATGTTGCTCTCTGCACAGCTGTTATTTCACCAGGCATAGCCCTTCTGCTTTCTGCCAGAAAGCACAGTTCAATTTATTTTGATGTATGAAGCCTGAATGCAGCCCTAAAAAATGTATGGACAAGACCGCCAAGACCTCTGACTGACATTCTTTGTAGCAGACTCACTCAGGAAAAGGGAAGGAAATGCATTTTTCATTGTTGTTTGTATGGGGTTTGAAAAGCAAAGGAAAAATATATGTTGGGACAGATTGCATTGGACAATTCTGCTACTTTGACTAAGAACCAGCATTTAGAACTGGGAACTATTAGTCCATGAAACAGGACAAGAATCGGTATCTATCATAAAGGGAGTGCACTGAACAGCCTTCCAAGGGATTTTTCTCTTGCACAAATTCCCATTAAGGGCAGGAAATTTTGAAAATAATGGCCCGGCAAGAGGCTGGCCAGCTTCTTCCAGGGCTGGATTTAAGACTATCTAGTATAGGCGTAAGAAAGGACATTAGGGAGCTTTATTGCTTGCAAACCAGACAATCTAACGTGTTGTGCAAACAAGAAATACTACATTTGGAAAATGAATTATTTGTATTAGCGCAGGCAATGTACAAATAGAGTTACTGCATACAAAAAGAATCTAGAGCACTTATGATGTATTTTTTTAAACCTGTCAACCTGGACAAATTAAGCTGTGTAGTGCTTGGAAATTATTTAGCTTTTGTTATTCCAGAGTGGAAAAAAAAAAAAAGGTGACAGTGAACCACCCTGATTTCTGTTATAAAATTTTAACCTGAAGGGAAAAATATATATACATACTGTTTTAAGAAAGCATCTTCTTGTAGACTCCATCATGGCTACAAGGGGCTGGTGGAAACCAGGGAGACGGATGTCAGTGACAGGTGCCCAGCAGAGGCTGCTTGCCCCAGAGGTAACACTGCCAAGCTCCTCAGCTGGTTAACACCTTTTTTTTCAACTATGTATTTTGCCTGCTTCTTGCTGTGAAGGTTTTGCACCAAGCAGTTAGCAGGAGTATGATTAAAAATCTGCTAATGGCACAAGTTCGTGCAATTTATACAATGCCAGGGGCATAAAGCAAGGCCCAAGAGAAACAGGCAACTGGGAAACAATTGGGGTAAAATTTAGTGTCTCAACAGCAAGGAGGAAATAGAACTTAACATGGAAATCATGATACCACTGACTGGAGGAGTGGAAAGAATAGTCATTGCCAAGAACAGTGTGTTCAGATTTAGCTTTCTCATCTGCCAGCCAAAGACTGAGCAAAAAATGTTAGCATGGTCAAAATGGCAAAAAAAATAAAGATTGTGTGGACAACAATCCACTCTTTTAGGGGAAAAAAAATGAAAACCTCATGCTTTAGTGGTTAAAACACCCTCTAACCATTGGAAACTATGAGATTACCCAATCTAGGACAGAGAACATCCAATATCTGCTTAATATGATTTTAACAACCAACCCTATTATGATCCAATTAATTAAAAAGCCTTTTATTTCCAGAGCTCATCTTTCTCCTTAATTAGTAAATTATGATCGAGTAACTTGTATTCTGCTGCAAAGCAGGCTTCCTAAGATCAGTGATTCTCAAGGTTTTTGTTAAGCTTATGTCAGAATGCACATGCGCTTGTTTAGAACTAGGGATTTACGCTTGCAGACAGCCTACACAGGTCATAGAAATATGTATTTAAAAAAATGAAATAAAACATAAGATCTGAATCTTTAGTATTCTCACCACCACCTCGATGAAGACGACTAGGATTTAGTATCCTGACAGTATTTAGGAACATTTGCCCACAGGAGAAACACAGATTTATTTTATCAATAAAGGAACCGGTAAAAAGCCAAAGGAAAGAAAAAAAAATCGGTGTGGTAAGATTACATTGAGGAAGAAAAACACTGTCTAGTTACATATTTCAAAATGTCCTGGTCTCCTTACAGGCCATTGCTATGGACCTTTCCCGAGTGAACCCACAGCACAGGGCTGTTTTCTCTGAAGCATGCTTTACTAGCTCCTGCCGCAGATGAGATGAAACCAGCCTTTGTTCTGAGCACCCAAGCGACTTCCTCGATGATAGGTGAGGCACTCGATGCAGGTATCTATTAGCTGTGCTAACGGATCTTCTCTGGTTGCTGGGTTATAAAATTTTCATCCTGGTTCAAACGTAGGAAAATCTTTTTATTCAGGAAATCTATAGGTAATCTGAAGAAAGTGGGAAAACCACCACTCTAGAATCAAAGGCTGCATGAGTCACTCCCCAGCAAAACACGAACCTGTACGGGCAAGAAAAGGAAAAACCCGCAGGGCTCCTGCTCAGCGAGGCAGAACCAGTTCATCAGCTCGCTTCCTGGCCACCCACCGCCCAACCTAAGGCTAGCCAGGGAGACGGAAGGAGAAAAGGGCAAAGGCAACAGGATGAAAGGGACGTGAAAAAGCAAACACAGAACAGAGACCAAAGGAAGAAAAAAAAAGCCCAACGACAGACGGGGATCGGGGGACTCCTTCCTCACACCTGCTGCGCCCGTTCCACCCGCACCCCCGCGCGACGGATTCCTGGGCCGCGCCACACACATTCCGCCCAGGGAAACCGCTCTGCACAGCGAGATTCCAGGGCGGCCTCAGACAAAGGAGGAGAAGCATCCGAGGAATGTCTGGAATCGGCAGCTGGAAAAGGCCCCTTGGAGCCGGGCCCTCCCCGCCGGCCCCGGGCCCGCAGGAGGCCGCGGGCAGCCCCGGCCCGCGCTCTGCGGCTGCCGGCGGCCGGCCAGGCCCGGGGGCGGAGCCGCCGGAGCCCCGGGGCTGCGCTGCGGGCACGCGCGGCGATCGCCCCGCTCCGGTGCCGCGGGTCGAGGCGCGAAGGCCCCGGGAGCCGCCCCGGCCCCGGCCCCGGCTCCGGCTCCGGGCGAGCGCGGTGCCGGCCGGCCGGGGGTCCTCACCGCGGCAGCCCCGGGCCCGCCCGGCCCGCCGCGGCCGCCCCGGCGCAGGGCGGCGCCCGAAGCTTCCAGAAGGCGGCGGGCGGCGGCCGCGGCTCGGGCGGGCCGAGAGCTCCGCCTCGCGGCGCGTTGCGAGCGGCCGCGGCCGGCCCCGCGCGGCCCCCGTCGGCGGCGAATGATGCAAGGCCCGGCGCGGGTTGCGCCAATCGCTTGCGGGGGCTCAGCCGCAGGCCCCGCCCCTCGCCCCTGAGAGGCGGAGGCGCGGCGCGGCCCCGCCCTGCAGCGCGCCCATTTGCTGCGCGCCGCCGCCCCGCCCCCCGCGCCGCGTCAGAGCCCGCCCGCGCCGCGCGGGGCCACGTGGACGGCGGTGTGGCCGCAGGTGGGACCCGGCCCGGCCCAGCCCGCTCCGCTCCGCTCCGCTCCGAGCAGCCCCGCTCCGCTCCGCTCCGCTCCCCGCCGCACCGACCCGCTCCGCTCCGCTCCGCTCCGCACCATGAGCGTGGGGTTCATCGGGGCCGGGCAGCTCGCCTTCGCCTTGGCCAGGGGCTTCACGGCCGCAGGTGGGTGGCGGGGCGCGGGCGAGGCGGGCGGCCCGGCCCGGCCCGCCCCGTCCGGTGCCGTGCCGGCTGACGCGGTGCCGTGCGGTGCCGTCCGCAGGGGTCCTGGCCGCGCACAAGATCACGGCGAGCTCACCGGACACCGAGCTGCCCACCGTGAGCGGGCTGCGGGTGAGTGCGGGGGCGCGGCGGGGAGCTCCCCCGGCGGGCAGCCCCGGCCCACAGCCGTCCCGTTTGTCCCCGACCGCTGCAGAAAATGGGCGTGAACTTCACGGTGAGCAACAAGGACACGGTGAAGGGCAGCGACGTCCTCTTCCTGGCCGTGAAGCCCCCCATCATCCCCTTCATCCTGGACGAGGTGGGCCCCGACATCGAGGCCCGCCACATCGTGGTCTCCTGCGCCGCCGGCGTCACCATCAGCTCCATCGAGAAGGTGAGGGGCGCCGCGGGCAGGGCCCTCCTGGGGCCCGCGTCCTTCGGCCCCGTGCTGCGACGGCCACCCTGGGGGTCAAAGCTGGTAGGGCAGGACCACGCTGGAGACGGCCTCGAGCCTGTCCTGCTCTCCTCTTCCAGCAGCTGGTGCAAAGGGCTGGCGCTGCTTGTGATTCCCAGTAGTACCGTGTTCATACTGCACCCTTCTGGTTGCTTTGGGCCCCCTCTGCCTGCCCACATCAAAATAATCTGTAGTAGTTTTTGTGCCAGCTCTCTTATCGTGTGTAATGTTATAAGATCTTTTTTCTCTCAACAGAGGTGGGTCATGTCCCCTGAAATTCTGCAGACTTTCTGCTAAGTGTCTGCAGGAGCTGTTTTGGAGACTTGTGAGTTGATGTGGGAGGTGTTCAGGATATTGTTCCCAACAGTAGCTTTGCTCAGCTTTCTAATTGCTGGTGATACAAAAGACTTCCCTTTTAAGTTTTGCCTACTTTGGCTTAAAGCGGGGGATTTGGGATACAGGAGTCTGCCTGTTCCTCTGCTTGAATTGCTCTTGCCCCTTGGGAGTCCTTTGCTAGACAACTTATTTGGTATGCCAAATATACACTGAAGTTTCTTCTTTCTCCCTCTCCTTTTTCTTTCTCCCTCTTCAATAATTTTGTGTCCTAAGAAACTCTCGGCCTTCTGCCCCACACCTAAAGTAATCAGGTGCATGACGAACACCCCTGTGATTGTCCGGGAAGGTGCAACAGTCTATGCCACTGGGACTCATGCAGACGTGGAGGATGGGAAGCTCTTGGAACAGCTGATGGCCAGTGTAGGCTTCTGCACTGAAGTGGAAGAGGACCTGATAGATGCTGTAACGGGGCTCAGTGGCAGTGGCCCTGCGTATGTATGTGCTGCTTCCTCAACTTGTAAAAATCTAGGGGGGAACAGTAGACTTTGCATGCAGTGAAAATCCGTGCAACTTCAGCATGTGCTTTCTTGTTTTTCTCATTACTCACGTTCGTGATGGGACATGTAATCCAGGTATCTGGTTTATAACCAGCATAGGTCAACAACAAAATTCCGTTACCAGTTGGATGAGTCTGAAGTCCGTAGTCAGTGTGCAGTGTTCGCATGTCTGTGTTGCAAAACCTGGGCCTGTTGTTAGTATGACCTAGAAGCTGAATTTTTCCCATTGACCCTGTAGCTCAGCTGTATCTAGTGGGAGGGAAGCCTGGCATGGCATCAGTACAGTAAAGGGTCTGACTTCTGTCAAGTCTTTTTAAGTGATAGGAGTCACAATGTGATCCTGGATCCCTGGATTCTGTCCTCCATAAGAATATTGGTCTTGGAATAGAGACTTTTGGTCACTTTCTAATTCTCTCTCATCTCAGGCATTCACTGCCCTGGATGCTTTGGCAGATGGAGGTGTGAAAATGGGACTTCCCCGCAGACTGGCCGTCCGGCTTGGAGCCCAGGCTTTGCTGGTCAGTATTTCTTCCTCTGAAATGCGCTTGACTCTGTGCCTGCTCTGCGCAGAGCGTTCTGTGCATCATGGTTTAAAATGATCTCAGTCCTTACTGGATCTACTTAAAAATACATTTGGTTTGAATGCACACAGATTCTCAGTGAGGGGACATAAGAAGTGTCTGCAGAAATCAGCTGGCGCTGATGGTGTTGTGGGAGGCTGGGCCTGGGGAACCATCACGCCTCTGCAGGCTTTTTCAGCTCTGAGAAGTGTTTTGGCAGCCTGCTAATGGCTCTCAGGCAGACCAGTTTTGCCTGCTGTGAGTGTTTAGGTGCCGCTCTGTGCAGCAGAGAACAGGAGTATTTGACAGTGGGTTTCCTCAGTCAGAGTTCTGGTAGCTGTCTCCTCTTCCTCACTACAGGGTGCTGCCAAAATGCTGTTAGAATCTGAACAGCACCCGGGTCAGCTGAAGGACAACGTCTGCTCGCCTGGGGGAGCCACCATCCATGCCCTGCACTTTCTAGAGAGTGGTGGCTTTCGCTCCCTCCTGATCAATGCTGTGGAGGCTTCTTGCATCCGGACAAGGTGGGCAACACAAAGTCCTAAAGAGCCTGCAAACTTTCCCTCCCAAACCCTGCTTCTTTCTCTTGCTATGTCTTTCTCTCTCCCTCTCCCACTACCCCATTGCAGGGAGCTGCAGCATTTGGCAGACCAAGAGAAGATCTCCCCAGCAGCCATAAAGAAGACTTTGTTGGATAAGGTGAAACTGGAGTCTCCTTCTCTGTCTTTGGCATCTGCCAGCAAAGTCAGTCTGTTTACCAATAAGAGCCCCAGCAGCAAGAAGAACTGAACAGACTGCTGTAGTCTGGCTTTGCTGAATATCAGTCTCCTCCATGCCCTTTCTTTTTTGTCTAAGGAAAATGCTTACTCTGAATGTTGGTGTCCTCCATACCTGGCTCTTGGCTTGCAGCAGCTGTGGGACAGAGCAGAGCTGTAGAAGAGGGTCTGTAACCTCTAGAGGAGTTTGTGCCAACTGTCCCCTAGCATTGCCGTTCTCCATTGGGCAGGTGTGATACCATCATCAGAGCTTCATCAAGGGCATCATTTGTCCAGAAGCCTTGAATGATTCCAGAACTCAGGCAGTGTTTATTGTGTCCCATGCAGAAATGGTTTCTAATAGGTTTTTAAAGAAGTCTCCAAATGCTTTTTGATCTCAAAGGCTTGAACCAGGCTTGGATCCCACTTACCCCATCTTGCATCTGCTGTCAGAGCTTGTGTCTTGTTGCTGTCTGTATTAGCTAAAGCAGGTGCTGCCACAGAAATACAATTCTGTGTACTACATTACAGGGTGGGCTCTAATGGACCTCTTACAAGGTACCAAAGTGCCTCTTCTCCATTTCCCATCAGCCTTGACTTTGACAAAGCGATGGTGTGAACCCCTGGGCCACATTCCATTTCTTTCTTTGCTGTTTACCCATTTTTTTCCTGCTCCATGTGGTTGGAGGAACCATGAGCTGCTCTCACTGTCCTTCCTTTGCTGCTAGCCTTGCTTGATGGATTAGGCAGGTAGAGGAGTAGTGAGTGCTCCCTATTCCCTCCCTCTGACACCTTCATGATCTCCATGGGCAGGATCTGCTCCCACATACCCATGGATGAGTTTCGATTCCACTGTGCTCCCTGATGCTCTGCTCTTTGCACTGCTCCTGAGGCAGCAGGGAGCAGAGCTGAAGGACACTCTCCTACAGAGAAAACCTTCTGTATGTTCCCCTAGGCTTGAGCAGGGTTTGGTACCTGGGTGCTGGACTACTGGTTGATGTCAGGACTCTTCTCAGCACCTTTCTTTGCTTCAGGCTGTACCTCCTTCTCAGACTGCAGTGTTGATGCTTATTAACACTGCTTAAGCTTGTGCAATCCATCAGTGTTGCAATGAGCTGATTGTCCCTTCCAGACAGCACTTTTCCCAGTAGAGCTCCTGGGCTGGTGAATTCCAGCATAGAAGTCCTCAGTCTCACTTTATGTTGGCACAATTATGTCTTTTTTAATATTGTTTCTTTGAAGGTGTCATATTGCTAATGGCTAAAAGGGGAAAATGCCTAGAAACAAGTTGAGGGGTGCTTCACGCATTTACATTCCTACTTCTTTAGGATACAAGACCAAAGGGAAACACTGAGTCACCTGGCCTAGCTTGCGGCTCAGATGTTGTCCCATGTCACCTAGCTCATCCTGCATGGGACCCAGGAGGAAAGTCAGTCCCTGCTTGACACAAAAGTGGTTAAGGTGGGACATGAGTGCCTCAGACCTATCTGGCAATAAGGATTTGCTTGGTGAAATACATCCAGCTGACTATGCTTTTGCATAGGAGTAAGACTTGCTGTTCCAGCGTGGAGAATTTCCCAAATCTAACTTAAATTCATGAGCAAAAAACAAGTATGGGTTCTAGAAGCAGTGGTTCCTTCTGCCCACCAAATTCCAGTATTTGTGAGGGAAGGAATCTGGCCAGTGTTGTGGCCGTAGAAAGCAGAGAGGGAGGCCTTGCTCAATCGTTCCTGGTGCTGGCACAGCCCTGAGCACCAGGCCAGGCATGAACTGGTGGTGTGGTGGGCTGGGGGCAGCTGGGGTCAACACAGCAGCTCTCTTCTCTGGACCCACAGGGAGAGGGATGCGTGGTTGTAGGCTCAAAGCACAGAAGGGACCAATGCTGATCAGACAGATGATGGACGACAGATGGTCACTTGGAGAGGTGGTTAACCTTCAGGCACAGTTTTGGCATTCATCCCCATAACAGCCCTAAAGTGTTAGCATCTACTGCTTTATGTGGTTTCTTTATAGCTAACTTCTTTGCATGGTTTCCTTGCCCTTACTCTTCTCCCAGAGCCTGAGTCCTATCTCAAGCCATAAAACTGCACGAAATGTGTGTGCTGCCCCTGTCATTTTTACTGGGCTGCAGTGGGAGCAGCAAACTGGATGGGACAGAATGGATTTGGAGGGATAAATGTGTCATACCACGTTCTACCTTGAGGTATACTGAGGGAGGACTGGTAAAAGGAAGACACTTAAGGTGGGCTAACTGTCTCCAGAGGAATCCTGTGCACCTAGGTGATGCAGGAAATGCATTTACTTATCAATGCAGAAGCTGTCAAAGGTGCTAGTGCTGATTAAATGTTTCTAGTGTTAGGCTGGTAGCAGGGCATGACGCTGTAGGCATGAGAGATGGCTACTCCTCTTCGCTCTTTACGTAATAAACTGTTTCTCTGACAGAGGTCTGGGGCTAGTTCTGGCTGTTTGGATTGGGTATGGCTCCTGCCTCTCGGAGCAGCCACCAGGCCCTCGGAGCCCCCGCTGCGTGTGCTGCTGCACCCCTGTCTCAGACTAGTTTGGGTGGGAGAAGTGCCCAGCCTGCTGCTCCTCACCCGTGGCTCCTGAGCAGCGACCCGGGTTGTTCTGGGGCCCCGTCCCACCGGCTTGTCTTCCGAGAGAAGGGAAGGAAGAAAGGAAGGTTTCTGGCTGAAGTCCTCGGACACCGAGGGTTTGCGGCGTTAACCCTTGTCAGACTGCCCTGACCGGGCGGCTTGGCAGGGGCTCCGCCGCTGCACCCGCGGTTCGGTTGAAGCCGGGCGCGGGCTGCGTGTTCCCTGCTCCCGCTCCGGAGCTGCGGGTGCCCCGCGCGGGGCTCTCCGTGCCGGGCTGCGCGCGAGGTGGCACCGGGGGGACATCCCCGCCGGGCCGGTGCCGCGGACGATGACAGCCGGGCCGGCCGAGCCGCTGCCCCCCGCGGGGCCGCCTGGGGCTGCCGCGGCCCGCCCAGGGCTGCACGAGCCGCCGGGGCCGCGCTTTCCCCGCCGCGGGGCCGGGGGCCGAGCCCCGAGCCCCGCTCCCGAGCTGCGCCGCCTCCCCGCCGGGCCGGGCCGGGCCGGGCGCTGCTTTCCAGTCGGGGCCGCCGGTGGAGCCTCGCTGCGCCTCAGCGCTGCGGCCCGGCTGCGGCGAGGGGGGGGCCCGGCGCGGCGCCCTCTCACCCCCCGCCTTTAAGGCGCGGCCCCGCCCGGCCCCGGCCCCGGCCCCGGCCCCGCCCCTCTCCCCGCCGCCTCGGACAGCAGCGCGCGGCCCCCTTAAGGCGCGGGGCGGTTTGCGCCAGGCGCTTCATGAATGGAGCCACGTGACCCAAACATCACGTGACGCGGCGGCGAGCGGCGGCGGCGAGCGGCGTCCCGGTCCCTGCAGCGCGGCCTCTCCGCCCGGCCCGGCCCCGGCCCCGGCCCCCGCCGGCCCCCTCACGAGGTGGGCGCGGGTTCCGCGGGCCGCGCGGCGGGCGGAGGCGGCGGCGCCGGCCGCGGGAGGCGCGGCGCGGGCGCGGCCCTGGCACCGGGCGGGGCGGGGCGGCGGGGCCGGCGGGCCCGGTCCCCGGGGGCGGGGCGGGGCGGGCGCCGCCGCCCGGGGCCGGGGGGGGGAGGCGGCGCGGGCGGGGCCGGCGGGCGCCGCGCGGGGTCCCCGCCGCTGACTCATTGGCGGGGGCTCGGCGGCCGCCCGGCGCCGCCCGTGTCGCGGCCCTGCCCGGTGCGCCGCGGCGGCCGGGCAACAGGTGTGCGGCCCCGCTCCGCCGGCCCCCGCCCCTCTGCGCCCCGCGCTCCCCCCCCCCGCGGCACCGGGCCCGCGGCGACCCCGCGGGCGGGAGCGTTCCCGGGGACGGGGCCGCGGAAGCCGAGGCGCGCCCGGGCCGTCGGGCGGCTCTTCCCGGCGGCTCCTCGGCTCCGCCACTCCCGGGACGAGGCTCGTCTCCCCCGCGCCGAGGCCCGCCCGGGGCGCCCAGGCGGGAGCTCGCGGGCGCGGGGTTTGCGGCCCCTGCCCGGTGCTCGGCTGCGGGCTCACCGCCCCGTGCGGCCCCCGTGGCCCCGGCCGCGCCAGGAGCGGGCTGGGGCGGCCCCGAGCAGAGCGAACGCCCGCCGTCGGTAGCGGGAGGTGAGCCTGCCGGTGGGGCTGCGGAGCAGGGTGGGAGCCCCCGACCAGCCCGGGGGTACTTCGCTCGCTCCACGCTGCCGTTCCTGGTGCGCGGGGTGGGTGCGGGCTCCCGGTGTGCGGGGTGGTTCCTGCAGCTCGTGGACGGGACGCCCCCAGCTGCTGAGGATGGTTTGAACCGCGTGGGGGAAGGAAAGCGCTCCCGGGAGGCTGGAAGGGTTCTCGGAGCGCTGGCTGTTGCCTTTATCTGTGAAAGCACGCTAAAGCCGGCTCCGTGGGCAGGTTCCTCGAGTGAAGAATTGCTGTGGAAGTGCTCTGGTTGGACACGATGTTCACCAGGGACTCCCGAGGGAAACGTGGGATGCGCAGCAGAGGCGCTGTCCTGACGTCAAGTGTAATCGGGGAAATTGCCTGATCTGTTTGGATTTCTGGGAGGACCCGTGCGAACGAATTTGCACAAAAGCAAACAAACAGAATGTGAAATCCATGCTGGGGGACAGCGTTCTCGTGCTGTGTGCCCGACAGCTGGCAGCAAAACCGCACGCTTCTGTGCATGCTGTGCAGCGGAGGCTGTGGTGGAGCTCGGCCCCTTCCTTTGCCCCCACGTCCCTGCAGATGGGCCTCCCTCCCGGCGCCGTCCCGGGCAGCCTGCGCCGGAGCGGCTGACGTCACCGTGTTTACACTGGGCTCGTGGCACGGTTCTGCGATCAGGAATGTGGAGAATGGGGCCTGCGTTGAATCATGCGCGGTGCTGTCAGCTCTCTTGTGGTGCTTTTCAAGCTGAGGAAAGAATTGGCTGCACTTGTGCTGAGTTCAGGCCTTTTGAGCTCTGGGGAAATGTGTTGAGGCTGCATTTTCTTCACTGCAGTCATCACATTTGGCTCTTTTCAGTGTGATTTTTCTTTGGGAAGCTATCAAATGCTGAGAAATCAGCAGTCTGGAGAGTTAAACCAAGTTTGGTCTGTCTCAGTGCCAGCTCTCTGTGTGTCCTGTGGGCCAGCCGCCAGATAGCCCATCTCCAGCCCTTTAAACATGACCAGAAGATAGCAACCAGCTAGTTCCCAGGCCGTTCTTCCCATTCAGTTTGGCAGGCTTGTGTGTTGCTGCATCTCTGTTTTGATCCTTCTGGGAAAGGGGGCTGTGGGATAAGGGGAGGCGAAATCACCAGGTGCTTTCGGGCATGGCCTTGTTACAGAGTGAAGGCTGCTCTGAGAACAAGGCCTGACAGAGTTCTGTTCCTCTGGGTAAAAACGCTGAAGTCCAAGAAAGTTAATTTGGTGTTGCAAGGGGGCTGGAACCAGTCTCTTCTTTTGTCTGATTTCTGATAGCTCTCTTGACCCTGCCTCAGCTTTTGGGGCTGTCACAGTCTGTGGGGTAATCCCAGCTGTGGTCTCTCAGCTACAGACCCTTTTGGTTCGCATCTGTGCTGACTTTCCTCACAGCAGCTCTCAGGTCTGAAAGTGGTTTGGCTGTGGGTTTGGGAGGTTGCAGTGAGGTTCATTAAAATTACTCCTCCTGGCAGCCTTGAAAAAGTCACTTTGTCACCTTTTAGCTATATGATGTAGATAGGAGAAGTTCTAGTGCTTGATAGACCTCTGGATTCTCCCGGTAAAGGGTTTTGCTGAGCAGATTTGGCTGTAAACTTGAACATCCAATTTCCTCCCACAGGTTAGTCCATTCTTTTAGTGTTTCCATTTGTGGGTTTATATAGATTTAACAGAAATAACGTAAAGGATGGAGTAAGTCATTGACTTTGTAGGGTATAGACTGTGTGAGCACCCCTCCTGATTCTGCAGCCTGCCCCAAGAAGCTCTCTCCCTTGTGCCCTGCCTGGTGCAGCACGTTTGTTGCCTTGTTTGTTTTTTCAGCTCCGCTATAATGAAGGAAGTTTGAGCGTTTGCCAGACAGCTGAGAATTGTTTAGTACTGCAAGGCAAACAAACTTCTGCAGCACCATTGACTGTAGCTGCCCTTGGTCCCTTGTGCTCACCAGAGAGCAGTGCAGAGAGGTGCTGAAGTGGTGATATTTTTAGCCTCCCTTCCTTCTGCCCCTTTCCCCGGTGGGCATTTTGTTTGCCAGGGGGGAACAGAGGAAGAAAATAGAATGGTATGGGAAAATGAAGAACTGATCTTCACAAAGCAATAGCTTGTGTGTGATCCGTCCTCTGTTTGCCTGCTTCAGTGCAGCTACCTCCTTTGGCTGGCAAAGTGACCCTTTTACGCTAGCACTGTCAGGTTGTAGTGGACATCTCATTGCAAGGAACATTGTCTTCCGGGTATAAATAGCCTGCCTCCTGGCAGGTTCGAGTCTTTGGGAACATCTGAATTTTACTTCTCTGCTAGGTGTCCTAGAGCATGCTGAATCCGCTCACCTCTAACAGGCAGTAGATGCACTGTGGGGAGCCTGAGCCACAGCTGCTAGAAGAGCAGAAGTTCATATTTGCTGACTTGTACGTCTTGGCTTGTTCTTGGCTATAACTCTACCCTTTAAATCTATCAACCAAAATAGTAGCAAACTAAATTGCCGTTTGACTGGGACTGAAGGTACAAAGGTGCTTGTGGACTGTACTTGTACAAGAATGCTTGCCTTGCTTAAGGACGCTTTCAGTTCCAGATTGTTTGAGACACAGACATGATTGTCGAGTGATATCTGAGGGTTCAATTCATTGGGTGGTGCAGTAGCATTCTGAACTAAAGCCTGAGAGGAGGAGGTATGTGGGGACAGAAACAGGAGCTCAGATATGATTCAGTATAAAAACAAGCTCGTGAGTTGCTCATACCAGTTCTGAAATCCCACCTTCCCTGGCAGTGAAGGAGTCTGCTCTCCTCTGGTTTTGGTCTCCCTTAATCTTTGTTTTATTGTGAGCGTATCTTGGCCCCGAAGATAAGGGAAGGAGACGGTGGTGCTGTCCTGGCATGGCCACGGACTGATAGGGACTTCCTTACAGAAAAGACCTGCAGCTGGGGGTCAGCTTTGGGTGACTGGGAGAGGTGGGGGGCTGCTGAGGTGTCAGCACAAACTTGCGATGGCATCCCAGTGTGCCCACATGCTTGCTTGTGCGGCAGTGTCAGGCTGCAGGTCTTTGACTTTAATCTAAATGTGGTGGCTTTGCTGGGAAGCAGAGAAAGTTTGGAGAGGAGTGACCGCAGTAATGGTGTTCCGTGCCCAGGGAGGTGCGTTGTGGAGGCGAAGGCTTCCCCTCTGCTTGCTGCTCATGAACCGCGCTGGTTTGTGTCCTTGGGATCACCAGGAGTCTGGTAGAACTCTTGTCCTGAGGAGTTTCTGGTTGTGCTCGGGCAGCAGCTGGGGAGGGTGTGCTGGAGCGGCCAGACGCCTCGCCGTGCCTGGGGGCTGCGAGGATGAGGCTGGGAGCAAGAGGCGCAGGCTGCCAGCATGCTGAGTCAGCGTGACTGGCCCGGAGGCAGGCGTGCTCTGGACGCAGCCTGCTGCCTGCCAGGCTATTTTTAAAGATGTGGCTTCCGTGTATTCTGGCTCCTCCTAGTTTTTTTTTAATTTTCCCCCACCCCAAACAAAAAACAGCCATTGCTGCAAGTCTCCATGGGCAGTAGGGGTGTGGAAGGGCTGCAGTTTCTGCTCGGGGACAGGATCTGTCGCTTGTGAGTCCAGTGCAGTTGGGTGCTTGTTGAGCGTTGTCTGGGGAGGCTAGTGGGATGTGCACCAGCACGGGGCGTTGCTGCTGGACTCCGCTCCAGAAGCAGAGCAGTGCAGGCTCTGCTGCATCTTGGTGGGGCTAACCTGACCTCCCCTTCCCTTCCAGAACCTGACTGACAAGGCTGTCGTGTTATGACGACCCCAACAAAGGAAACAAGGCCTTGAAGGTAAAGCAGCAGGGGGAGGAAAGCAGGGGCGGGTGTGGGTACCTGCTTCAGGCTTTGTGAATGCATGCGGCCTTCTCTTCCAGGTGAAGCGGGAGCCAGGCGAGAATGGGACCAGCTTGACAGATGAGGAGCTGGTGACCATGTCTGTGCGGGAGCTGAACCAGCATCTACGGGGCCTGTCAAAGGAGGAGATCATCCAGCTGAAGCAGCGTCGCCGCACGCTGAAGAACCGAGGCTACGCAGCCAGCTGTAGGGTCAAGCGTGTTACCCAGAAGGAGGAACTGGAGAAGCAGAAGGCAGAGCTGCAGCAGGAGGTGGAGAAGCTGGCCTCTGAGAATGCCAGCATGAAAATGGAACTCGATGCTCTCCGCTCCAAATACGAGGCACTCCAGAACTTCGCCAGAACCGTGGCCCGGAGCCCTGTCACCCCTGTGCGGGGGGCCTCTCACCTCCAGCATGGGGCCCCTCGTCCCTGGCAAGGTTGCTACTACTAGTGTCATCACAATAGTGAAATCCAAAACGGACGCCCGGTCTTAGTGAAGCGAGTGTTGCCTGAGCTTGTCTGTGCAGGGCAATTAGGCACAAAACCAGCCTGGAATCCCCAAAGCACAAACCCTCCCCACACGGGTCCGGTTTCCTTCTTCTTGGCCCAGGACTGGCCTGCTGATCGCTCTGGTTTTATTTTGTATGAGCAGTGGTGATGCATCCCTTGTCCTGTGCAGACAGAACCTTCCACCCAGCAGTCTGTAGCCCTCAGCTGCCCTTGGGACAGACTGTGAGATCTTGGTGTTCTAGCCAAAGGAAGTCTGCGCAGCGTGGCCGACGGTGCGGCAAGTGGGCTTGGTGGCTTGGGGAGGCCTGGAGGGAGACTTTCTTCCTGGAGGTTGGGAACCCCAGTTTTCAGTCACTTCCAAAGGCTTTATTTCATTACTCTTCCAGGTGGTGTATCACGGTGCCTGACTGCAGGTGCCTGAGCCTGCTGCTTTTGTCTCATCTGGTACCAGTAGTCGCAGTTGGGGTGTTCTGTGTAATAGATTTGGTATTTGTTTCTAGGTGTGCCTCTGTGCCCGAGCAGTGGGTTTCCTTCAAACTTCTGTTGCGTTAGCAATGCGGACTAGTGGTGGTGGAAGGGAGGATGCTGCCATGCCCTGCTGCCTCTGCTCCGGCAAAGGGGAGGGAGCCAGGACAGGGCCTGCAGAGGGGGCCCAGCACCTGGGGGAGAGGGAGGGAGGGAGGGAAGGTACCATATTGACTGCAGGCCGGTTTTGTGCCTAAAGCGTTGCACTGAACAAGACCAAAATCACTAGTTGTCCCCGTGTTTTGAGGGTATCAAGTGTCTCTAGTGTGATGGTTTACACAACCAGTTTATGTGGTTAAATAGCCCTTTATTTAAAGAGAGAAACATCATTTTAAGAGTTATTAAATTATCTAAGTTTAAAATGAAAATCAGACAGAAGAGAGAGCGTATTTATAGTCAGCTTTTTTTATCCAAGAGGGTGAGAATATTTGGCCATATGAATGGGGAAATATTCTCGGAGACTTTGCTAGTTAAAAGTTAATAAATAAATAATTTTAAATTTTCTCATGAACCTCCCGCAAACTGATTGTGGCTCTGAGGTTAGTTTTTATAAAGAGTTATCAGACTTTATTTATAAAACTTAGAAAAAGACAAAAAAAGAGGCAAGTCCTGTTTGATATCTTTTTGCAATTGTACCAAAGTGACTTATTCTCGATCTTGCTGGCTTCCGTTGTGTCCCCTTGTGTTGCGCTCTCTGTGCTCTCTGAGCTCGTGCGTGGCGCTGTGGTGTGGTGGTGCCAGTGGCTGCCTTTGCCATGTGGTGTCGTTTTCATGCTTCCATTGTTTTCCCTGAGCTTAAGCGAGAGATTGACTTGGAATCTCTCCAAATTCTCCAGGAGGATTCTGGCACACAGGCAAAGTTGCTGTTTTTCTTAAAGGCAAAAAGGAACGGCTGGTGCAACGAAGTAGTGATGCCTGCCCAGAGAACACTGTTCTGCAGAGGCGCTTTGCAGGACGAGGTCTGCTTCTCTCTCTGGGTGTTGCGGCGGTTGCTTCTGCACAGACAGCTCAGGCCTCTCGCTACCCAGCCGACGCTGGGTACCTGAGTTACCTGAATGGTGGAAATGTTTGCCAGTGGAACTGCTCTCTCCTTCCTCCAGCAAAGCTGGCAGAGAAGTAACACATGGGAGAACTAAGGTGAGGAGGAGACTGATGGGATTGAACTCTGGAACTGGATTTGAGTCCTGTGGTCAGAGCTTGTGTTGCTCTTGTGGCTCCTCTGACAAGAGGCAAGTCTGCCAGCTGTTTGGGGCAGCATAGGACCTGTACTAGTCCTGGAGCTGCAGCCTCTTGTGCTGAGTGTCTGCATATTACTGAAAAATAAGCTGTGATGTGGTTGCTTTCTTTCCTGGTTCAGCTTCTGGCTGTGGGTGTTGGTAAGGTGCTTAGACTTATAGTTGCGTGACACAGCTGAGAAACTATTTGTGGTCAGGCTCCATTTCCACAAACACTTTAACAACCCTCCCTCCCTCACCTCCCTGAAAGACTTGAGCTGATTACCGAGCTGTTTTAGAGAAGCGGGACATGGAGCTGAAGTCCATGTGATGATCTCTTGATTTGTTTGGGATGCTTTTCCCAGTGAACTTTGTGGGTGAGAACATTGCTTTCAGACTTCACCCTCCCAGCCCGTGGGCTTTCTCTTCTCTGAGTTGAGGTGTCTGGGACGCTGCTTCCCTGCTGTTTGCTGGATGGGCTGCTTGCTGTGCAGCACTTAGCACAAACCTCTGGGCTCCAGCCTTTGTCTTCCACCTGGTAGATGGTGACAGGAGGGATGGGATGCTCCACAACAGAAGAATCCTCCAGTTTGGCTCAGGGTGTAAATCTCAGCCAAGTCCCTACCAGAGCCAGCCCGAGGTCTAACCTGGCAAGAGAGCTGTTCTAAACCCAGCTGGAGGCCTGATCTCCGCAGGGTGAGCAGACAAGGTTTTGTGTATGGAGCTGGCTAAGAGCTGAGCTCCAGGTGCTGCAGACTGTGGTGAGGAGGGTCCCATCAACAGAGTGGGCAATGGCAGGCAGTCCCACAGCCCTGGTGGATTTGCTTCCGTTGTACTCTGCACTGAGGAACACCCCGGTCCTTCCCTGCCTGCTGGATGGCAACTGTTGTTGCCAGTAAGAGCGTGCGCTGCTCTGGAGTGAGGCTGTGAGTCAGGAGGACAAAGAGAACAGGCATCAGCACTGACTTGACCAGCCATTGATGCTGTCATTTCTCCTCCCCTGTGCTGTATTTGCTAGCTTGTGGTCCCAGTTTGCTTTGAGTGGCTCAATGCATTTGGTGAGGACACTGCTTGAGGGGGAGCAGGCGCGAAGCCACTGCTGGAGTGTGCCTGTGTGGTAAACCAGCTCCGTTGGTGTGGGGATCCTTTCCACACAGGTTCGGGCTCTGGCTGCAGGTGAGATGGTTCTCTGCTCGTGAAGTGCTCTGTCTGGCTCCATCCTAGGGATGTTGGAGGGGGTGTGGTCCCCTCGTGGAGTGCTGCTTCCCCATACTAGTGTGGTGTTTTTGGTTTTGTTCTCAGTGAAGTATTGAAATCCAAGTAATGTATTTCTGCAGTGTCCAAGGAATCTCGCGTCATGCTCAAGGGGACCACGTCCCCTGCCACCTGGCATCCTGTGCCTGTGTGAGACAACCCCTGCCCCAAGCCCATCACTCTGATCTCTCTTTCTCTTCTCTCTCTCTCTCTCTCTCTCTCCCCCCCTCTCTCTCTATTTCTCTCGTATATAGCGTTCTGGAGTGTGGCAGTTCTTGTTCCTAAGGTGCTTGTCCGTTTGGTTTCCTGCTGTGGAGGGTGTTGTGTTTTCTTTCTCCTTTCCCTGGTACCCTTTTGATGCAGTGGTTGGGGAGGCGGGGCTCTGCCCCAGCCTGCCCGCAACGCAAACCCATGGAGTGTACCCCCGGCGCGGCAGCTCGGCCAGGCGCGCAGGGGTTTGTGTATCTTGTGGTGAATTGTGTGAAGTTACTCTTGCGTTACGCAGCGCCGCCGGGCACCGCTCCCCGGGGAGAGCGAGGGCAGCTGCGGCCCGGAGGCCCGAGCGGGGCCCGTCCCTGCCCTGCTCTGCGGCCCCGTCCCCGCGGCGGGGCGAGGCCGGGGCTGCTGCGCCGCCCTCCCCGGGCCGCGACCGGGTCCGGCTGGAGGCGGCCGCGGGCTCCGGGGGTGCCGCCCCGGCGTGGGCCCGTCCCGGTCCCGCCCTGCCCGCGGGGAGCGGCGGCGGGGCCGGGGTCGGCCAGGCCGGGGGCCGCGCTGGGCGGGCGGGCGGCGGTATTTATTGCTAAGTTATTGCCCCGCGCGGCGGCGGGCGTTATTTATTGCTGTACATAGTGTTGGTGCCGGCGCGGCCGCCGTTGTTTTGTACATGACAATAAACTGCTTTCAAACACCGCGGCTGCCGCTTCCTTCGGCCGCGCTCCGCCGGCCGCGCGGGGGCGCTGCTGGGCGCGGGGCGGGGGCGGCCGCTCCGGCCGGGCGGCGGAAGCGGCGCTGCGCGGCGGGCGCCGGGGGCGGAAGCGGGGCGCTTCCGGGGCGATGGCGGCGGGCGGCAGCCTGAGCCGCTCGGAGCGGAAGGCGGCGGCGCGCGCCGAGCTCCTGCAGCAGGAGGAGCAGCGGGACCGGCGGAGACAGGTAGGGCCGCGCGCCCCCCCGCCCGCCGCCCGGCCGGGCCGCCGTGACGCGCTGCGTGTGCCGTCAGGTGTCTCGCATCTGGAGGAAGCCGCCGGCGGAGCGGAGCCCCGAGGAGTGCCAGGTGCTGAGCGAGAGCGACGACATCGTCCGGGAGCTGGAGCGGCGCCGCAAGCGGCGCGAGCGGCTGCGCCGGCGGCAGGAGGAGGTGGGCGGCGGCGCCGGGCCGGGCCGGGATGGCGGGCGGGCGGGCGGGGCTGCCCCCGGGGAGGGGGCCCGGCGCTCCGGGGGCGGCTCCGGAGCCGTGCCGGCCCCGGCTGGAAGCTGCTGTGCCGCCTTACTCGCAGCGCGCCGGGCCCCCGAGGCGGCGGCCCGCTGTGGCAGTGCTCGGCCCGTCTCTCGGCACCAGTCTGACGTTCAGAAGCTGCTGAATTTCCGCGTTTGCCAAAATGCGTGCGGTCTTCTCACTGGGTGTGCCTCCTGGGGGGCGGGTCTTCACGTGCCACAATCCAGAAAACTTCTTTCCTCGGTCTTTTGTATATAATATGGACAGCAAATGTCCGCTCTCTTTTATTGGGAAACTGCTTCTGATCATATTTGTGCGTCACTTCTTTCAGCTAGGCTAGACCCATATCAAAATTTCCACGGAGACATCTGTTCCTTCAGGGTCAGTGACGTGCTCTATCTCAGGAACGTGAAATTGCTCAGTTGTATTTCCTAGGTATGTGACGAACCAGAGGAGTTGAAGAGAAAGGCCATTGAGCTGGCTGCTGCTGTTCGGAACGCCAAGCACCTTGTCATCTACACGGGAGCAGGGATCAGTACGGTAGGATTCTTTGGGGGTGAGTGGCTGGAGCTTTGGGAGCTCCTTCAGGAGTATTGCAATGTTTGGACTTTTTTTTTTTTTTTTGTGGAATCCAAATGACGACATGATGTCTAGGATGCTATATTAATACTGTTGAAATGCAGAGTTCAGGGTGTATGAATGCTAATGTCATAAATATCTGTGCTAACAAACGCTGAGTACAAGTTGCCAGGAATCAGTTTAGTGAAAATAGTGAAAAGGTTCAAAAATTGGGTTCTGTCTAGGAAAATGTGAAGTAACAAGGCGAGAAAAAGAGAGTTCTGGGGGGATTCCATAATGGAGAAAATAAATACTGGGGGTGAAAGTGAGAACTGTAAGGTAGGAGAAGAGATGCTGGAGAAAAGAAACATAAAAATACAGGAGAAAAAAAAAGGTTCCTGTAATTAGGGAGCCACTAGAAAACTTGGACTGAATGAAAAAGCAGCAGTGAATGCATCTCATCCTGGGTGAGAGCAGGTTGATGCATTTGTGGACAAGAAGCATGAACTTGCCCATCAGGCCTTGCTTTGTCTCTCCCGATAATGCAGGCAGCTTCGATCCCAGACTACAGAGGCCCTAATGGCATATGGACGTTGCTGCAGAAGGGCAGGAGCATCAGGTAAGGAGGTGGCTACTGAACTTCTCTTCCTTTCTCTTTTCTGCAGCCACTCAGGAGACTAATTCTGAGATGACAATGACAATCAGAAAGCTGATACTGAAAGAGAAATTAATGGCAATTTCTGCTTTTTTTTTTTGTTCTTGTCAGGGCTACAGATCTGAGTGAGGCTGAGCCCACACTCACCCATATGAGCATTGCTTGCCTACACAAGCATAACTTGGTAAGATTTTTTTCCCCATACCTTACTTGAGCTGAACTGCCAAAGTAGGATAAATGAAACCCAGAAGGAATCATTTTTTTTTCATGAGACTGTATAACCAATGTCCTTACTGAGGTGGCTACATCCATGTAGGAACAACCATCTGTGTTCCTGTAACAGTTGAGTCTTCATCAGGCCAGCTCCAGATGGTAGCTCAGGCATGTTTTTTCCCTTGTGCTTTTCTTCAATAGCTTGTGTTTGCCTCCTCGTGAGGCTTGCCTGGGGACATGGCCACAAAATCAGACAGACATAGTAGAGCTATGTTTAGCAGGAGGAATCTTTTCATTTAGCTTTCATCAAGGTCTGTTCTCCATGCTTTTCTTTTGTTAGCTCAATATACCAGAGCAGATCTATTTAGTGCATATTAGGACATAAGTGTTACCTGCATTTGAGTAATATTTTGAGTCCTTCCTGTTTGTGTTAGCTCAGTGTTTTATTCTTTTCAAGGTGCAGCATGTGGTGTCTCAAAACTGTGATGGGCTGCACCTGCGGAGTGGGTTACCCCGAGCAGCAATATCTGAGCTTCATGGAAACATGTATATAGAGGTAGGTAGCCAGAACAGCATGAAAATACTGTCAGGTGGCCTCACAAGAAGGTAATATGAACTATATATCTCTCCCTGGCTCAGGAGGAATTAGTCCAAGGGCTAGTCTCAGCTTAGTTCATATCTTTGGGTCATCACTTTTTGGATGAACTGCTTAGCAAACCACAAAACAAAGTGTTCTGTTCAACACGATAGCTTTTTCTCTGTATTTGCTAGAGACTTCTGTTTCTGACTGCTCTTCTTCAGGCCTTCCCTGAAATCCCTTCTATCACATAGCCAGTGTGTGCTCTATAATGCCACTTGCTAGGCGAGCTCTTCCAACTGTTTTCAAGTTAGCATCTGATCCCAGGTGATTCCTTCTACTGCTTCCAATTTTGTTGTCCCCAAAAGGTGCTGCTCTTAGAGAACTGTCTGGTTCCTGGGCTTTAATGGGCTATAGAGGCTAATGACACGACTGTTCTTTTTTATTTATTTGTTTCTTCCTGTACCAGGTCTGCACTTCCTGTACACCTAACAGAGAGTATGTGCGAGTATTTGATGTGACAGAACGCACAGCCCTGCACAGGCATCACACTGGCAGGATGTGCCACAAGTGTGGGTCACAGTTGAGAGATACAATCGTCCACTTTGGGGAGAAGGGGACGTTGACACAGCCCCTGAACTGGGAAGCAGCAACAGAAGCTGCAAGCAAAGCAGATGTGATTCTTTGTCTGGGTTCCAGCTTAAAGGTAACTTTAGAGACTCGGTGAAGATTGTTAGCAGCATTCCCTCTTGGTGATACACCTTGGTGCTGAGCAGTCTCCTCCCAAACAGACAACTGTAAACTCTGGTGTCAGGATTCGCCCACCATCTGTGATAGTCTCTCTTCCTCCCTCTTTCCCTTCCTGGTAATACAATCCTTTTCCTCTCGCTGATATCGTTCAGCTACATGTGCCTTTGGCTGTGCTGATAATTTCTATTTTCTGGCAGGTTTTGAAAAAATATCCCCGTCTTTGGTGCATGAGCAAGCCACCAACTCGTCGTCCAAAGCTATACATTGTGAACCTACAGGTGAGAGCCTTTCTGGCCCTGGGTTTGCAGGTTTGGGGGAAGCCCCATGTAGCACGTGGTGTGAAAGTGACCCGCTGCGCCTGTTGGTGCCGCAGCATGCCGGCTGGGTGCGAGGCAGGGTGCCCCAGCCTGCCTCGTGGGGCAGCCGGGCGGTGCGGTCGGTAGGCGTGCAGCAGCAGGCCTGCTGTTGCTCCTGCAGTGGACGCCGAAGGACGACCTGGCCGCCCTGAAGCTGCACGGCCGCTGCGACGATGTGATGCGGCTGCTGATGGAGGAGCTCGGGCTGGAGATCCCCAGCTACGACCGGTGAGCGAGGGGGGCCTGCCAGGGCCGTGCCCCGGGCGGCCGGCGGCGGCGGCAGCCGGCCCCTCACCTCCCCCCCGTCTCTGCAGGGCGCGGGACCCCATCTTCGCGCTGGCCGAGCCGCTGCGCCCCGGCGAGGAGGGCACGCACTCACGGAAGCCGGTGGCCCCGCCGCCGGGCACGGAGCCGCCGCGGGAAGAGCCGCGTCAGGAGCCGCCGCCCGCCCGGCCCGGCGGCTGGCTGGGCCGCGGCTGCGCCAAGGGCGCCCGGCGCAGGAAGAGCAACTGACGGCGGGGCGGGGGCGGCGGGGGGGGGCTCGGGGCCGGCCCGCCCCGCGCAGCCGGTGCTGACGCGCCCCAAGATGGCGGCGGGGGCGGGCGCGGGGCGGGGCGGGGGCGGGTGGGAGGCCCCGGTCCGCGGCGGGGTCGGCGGCGGGGCCGCCGGTGACAGCGGGGGCATGCTGCGCAACGGGGCGGCGGGCGGCGGCGGCCCCGCGGCGGGCGGCGCGGCGGGACACCGGCCCGTCCGCGTCTGGTGCGACGGCTGGTGAGTGCGGCGGGCGGAAATAAACGGCGGCGGCTGCGCTCGTGCCTCCGGCTCCTCTCTGACCGCCGGCGGGGGCGGGCGGGCCGGGGCGGCGGGGCGGTGACAGCGGGGCGAGACGGAGCCGGCGGCGGCGGGGCGCCCTCGGGCGTCGGCGGAGCGCCGGGGCCGCGGAGCGATCGCTGCCGGGCCCCGTCCCGTGCCCGCGCCGCCGGCGGGGCCGCCCGGGCCGTCCCGGTGGCGGTCGCGGGCAGCCCGGGGCCGCGGCCCGGCCCCTCCGGTGGGAGCAGCCTGCGGCCGGGCAGCCCGGCACCCCGCCGGCAGGCTGAGGGCGCTGCCCCGGCCTCCCGTGAGGAGCCGGCCGCGGGAGCGTGCATCGCGGCAGGTAGGAGCGAGACCTTGGCCCTTCGGGCCCGTGGCGGGGATCGCCCGGTGGCAAAGGGGAAGGTCACCGGCCGCAGCGCCCCAGCTGAGCGCGTCCTTGTGCCCCGGCCTGAAGCAGGGCCTTTGTCTTTCTAGCTATGACATGGTGCACTATGGCCACTCGAACCAGCTGCGCCAGGCTCGGGCTATGGGAGATTATCTGATTGTTGGAGTCCACACGGATGGTAAGAGGGTTTCTCAGCTTTTCACCTCGTGCTGCCTCTCAAATCACCCTGCAACATTAGCCCTGAGAGGGGGGAGATCCCGGTGCAAAGCAGCTTTCTTCCTACATGTCCTCAAGGAGCAGCAGCTACCACCAGAAAAAGCATTTCTTCCCTGGGTGAGGCAGTGGAGTTATCCTCACTGTTTCCTCGGCGATTTTTGCATAGTTCAGAGCTTGCAGGCTTCCTTTGAGGAGTGGTCTGTGTTCTGTTCTGCAAAGCAATAGAACCAGTTGAAAATCAGTCTGGTGTTGCAGGTGCAAACTGCAGAACTGGTATTCCAAACCAAATTACTGTGTGGAGAAAACTCATTTCAAGCCCACTTGAGAGTTCAGTGCTACACGTTAATTCTTGCTTGTAAAGATTGGTTTTAAATTGATTTATGGATGCGTATTTTCCAGTATAAACCAACGTAGCCTGAAGTTACTGTTTAAGAGGAGATGTTCCCCTAGGGGGCTGCCGAGAGGCCTGGGTAATCTCCTCAGGAAGAAGTATGAGGTACAGGGAGTCACAGATACCCTTTGCCTTCAGAGTGAATTCTAAGGCCTTTGCCACATGCTTAAAAAGGAGACTGAATTAAAACATTTCCTGACCTACCTGGGACTTCCTTCCCTGCTGCAGACCAATTTCAAGCTGAGTTTCGCTCAAACACTTCTAACTGGATTTTTCTCTTTCTCATGCAGAAGAGATTGCCAAGCACAAGGGCCCCCCTGTCTTTACACAAGAGGAGAGGTACAAAATGGTGCAAGCCATCAAGTGGGTGGATGAGATTGCTCCAGGAGCTCCCTATGTCACCACACTGGAAACCTTGGACAAATATAACTGTGACTTCTGTGTGCATGGTGGTGAGTGGTGTTCTGAGGTAGCAGTTGTATTAACAAGGGACCTCCAGGGCTTGTGTGCTCTTGTTTTTCCTGCTGCAAAACAAGGAACTTTCTGGCTCAGGGAAATCCTCATTTGTACAGATTTCTGTGTTGCCAGTGCCTGCACTAGTCAATACAGCTACTCAGGTGTTCAGGTATTTCAGGGAAACACGTTTGTGCTAGGTACTGTGAGAGTGGTCAGATTCCTTGGTTCAAGCATCCCTTTCACTTACAAAGATGAAATGCGTTGTCTGACAGTTATCCTGAGATTGCCCTTAACACAAGAAAAAAACTGTGCATGGGAAAAATAGTCATTTATACAACCTAAACATGAAAAACACTGTTACAGAAGTTCAGTGTGCAAAAACACAATCATGTTTATATCTGCTTATCCTGGGAAGAGATCAGGTCTGAAAAGCTTCTGTCTCTATCTAGCTGATAAGCTGTTAAAGTGCTTAGCTGACTCTGGTCAGAGACTCGGTTCTTATTATGAACATTCTTCAGTTTGCAGTCACTGAAGAGAAACTGTGTTCTGATGAAACATTCTTGGTTTTGTACTCTGTCCCTTCCTTGGACTACGTCTCATGTTCATTCAGTTTCGGCCCCTCCTCCCTACCCCTCTGAAGGGGGGTTAATTTTGTTAATTGAATCTGCAATAGTCTTTGCAGTTTTTCACTTTTCCTTTCTTGTTTGATCCCAGCCATCTAGTATTGATAAGACAAGTATTTCATTTAATGTAAATAAATTGTTAATGTTCAATTAGATAGATATGCTTTTTTCACGTGGACAGGGTGATTATCACATTCCTTGCTAACTTAATTGCTTGTCCCGAAAGTGCGTTTGGGGTACGTGACCCCGTACTGGACTTGGTGAAGGATTATGATAACAGAGAAGTGCTTGTGGCCTTTGCTCCAGTTTCCCTGCCTTTATCTCTTTTGTCAAATAATTCAGTACTTCTACCTGCATAATACTCTTAGATGCTGCAGATTTGCCAGGCTGTGTTTATGCAGAAGGTAAGTTTAGAAATAGCTGGGCTTAACTGGGAAAGTGGCAGATAGCAAACCCGCTGTTTCTGCCTCTCCTCTGGCACACAGTGTTGTAACTGCAGTATGTTCTCTTCTCCTGTCCCTGTGCCCTGAGGTAGGGGTGTGGAGTTTTAGAACTCATCAGCTTTTCTGAGAATGCCACTGCAACTATATAAGAGAGAGTACATGTGAGTTACCAATGCCTACACTGTAAACAGGGTATTACGCCAATTGAACGCCAGCTTAGGTTTTGCTGTTGAAGATTTTAAACTGTCACTAAATGCAGGTGGTTTTTGTACAATGAGTCAGCAACCATGCCAAAGGTGAACCAGAGTTAACTCTATAGGAGTTCAAGGGGTATGTTAATATCATGGTAGAAGTGCCATCTCTGAGGGTAAGAATTGGGTGTTGAAGGACTGTTTAATTGACTGGGGAAGCCATAACATGAACAGCTAAAAATAGTGCTAGAGAAATTAAAGTTAAGGTGCTTTTTAACACTGAGAATAATTGTAGCTGTTTATGGTCATCCGGACAACAATTCAGTTGTGTCTGCTGTTGGAATTGCTACCAGGGCAATAAGCTCAGATTTTCTGGAGTATCTTAAAAAACAATTGGTGAGATGGCTAAGGGCCTTTGGCACCCAGGAATATGCTTGTCTCTACAGATAGATTAGTCTTGCAATCCCACGATATATCCATGGGATGCAGGACATATTACATGTGTACGCACTGCGGTTCGGATTGCAGGAATTACAGTCTGGCTTATGTGCTGGACGTATTCGGCTGTTGCTGTAATTCTAATAGCTCTTGTGCAGGAAGGCTTGGAGTGCAGTTCTGAGGCTTTTCTCTTTCTGCAGATGACATCACCTTAACGATAGATGGCAAGGACACCTATGAGGAAGTGAAGACAGCTGGGCGATACAGGTAACGCATTTCTCCTTAGGCTCTTATACTGTTGTGGGCAGGGTTTCTGAGAGTTCCTGTCCTGAAGGAAAGTCAGATGAAATACAGCTGTCTTCAGGTCACACTTTAATTTTGTTATTACGTGTGTCAGAGCTTTAGCTGCTCCAGGCATTTTGGTTTCCAGAAGGCGATGCAGACTAGCAGCTGAGTGGTAGGGGCTTCCTGTTCCTAGTATATGCTGGTTCTAGTATTGAAGCCTCACTGGGAGTTAGTTCTGTTGGGAAGTCCATGCAAGGTAAGTTTTCCTCGTACGATTGGTCGCTGTTGTGTGAAGAAGATGCAGAAGCTCAGCAGGCAAGTGGTATACTTAATATCAAGGGCAGATAGTAGGAAGACTTTCTCTGGATGATCCCTGGTTTGGATTTACCAGGTTTTACGTGTGTTCCAGTGATAACGGTGGGAAGAGAAAGAGGCATATGCTCCTATGGCTTCTGCTTTATCCTTTGCTTGTCTCCCTGCAGGGAATGCAAACGCACCCAAGGTGTGTCCACTACTGACCTTGTTGGCCGCATGCTGCTCATGACTAAGGCTCACCACAGCAACATAGTGAGTCACAGGGCTTTGGGTGGGAGTTTGGAGTCTAGGGCATATGCCAGCTCTTCCCTTTTGCTGTCCCAAAATGGTGGTGGAGCTCCTGGGTCTGGCTCCGAGGTGCGTGGAGAACTGGCAAACTGATTATGGGCAGTGACAGCAAAACACCCTGTTTATATTTGCTTAAGCCTGTCTGAGATCACAGTGCAGAGCCCATGCTGCTTTCAAAAGGTGTATGGAGATGAAAAGCTTTGATTCATCACGATTGGTGTGAGCTTCAGGAACGTTATTGGAAAGGCAGACTAGTCTATGGCTTCTCTGAGTGTGGAATTACATTGTGCAGCCCCATTGATCTAGCAGCCCAGTGCTGCCAGAATTGGAAATTCTTCTTCCTTCTAACTGAGCTGTATGCTTTTGCCTTCTGCTGTCTCTGAGTCTTATCAGACCTTTCTCCTCAGCTCACTATGTGATAAATAGCTAACCTAACCAAAACAAAAAAAGGAAGTAGTGTTCTGTTGGTTAATGAGTTAAATTGACTCAGTAAACAAGCAATCCATTGAATGGAATCGCTGAGATAATAGCAGGGACGAGACAATGGAGGAACAAGAGAATTTGGGGCTAGAGGGAGATCTTTCAGTGTGCTGAGCTGTTAGATTGGCTTAGCAGTAATATGTAAGTTCACACCGAGATTTGACTCAGCATCGCTAGCTGTCTGCACAGATCTGAGCCCATCTCTAGTGGAGTGTCTTTGGAAAATGTCGGGACGCTGCCCTGTTGGGGGCTTGCATAGTTGAGAGAGGACATAGGTGTGCAATGCTATCAGCTGTGCAGGTTGGGCAAGAACAAGAGCCACTGTGGCTGTGTGATGCCAGGCCGAGGTCAGATAAGGAAGTTTCATCTTACTCCAGCTGGGACGTGATTCTGGTTTAGATATTAACTACTTTGTCAGCATTTAGTGCCAGCGATCGATGATGTGCAGTCTAAGCCTGGACTTCCCAGCACTTCTGCCACACACACGCATATTTTTGGTTGGATGAGCTATGTGAGTGCTTAAACATTTTGATTCTTTATCTCCCTTCAGGATGAGGACCTAGACTATCGGAAGCATACTGACAACTTTGGGAAGGTAATGTGAGCTCTAGCCTCAGACGTCTGGTTGTTGTCATGAGAAGGATTCCAAATGTGCTTTCTGGCCTGTATTGCAGGCTTGTTTTTTCCCCCCACATTTAGTAGTAACCTCAGTAAATGTTTGCCACTGCTGTAGTCAGTGAAATGGGCAGGTGTGGCTGCACAGGACCAGCAGTACTGGTGGTGTGAACAGTATGTTAGCGGCACCACAGCGCTGCTGCACTTGTTGAGCTATTGCTGTTCGTTTGGCTTGCTTGTAAATTCTTTATTGCCACTTCCTTTGGGATGCAGGTGCCCAGAGTTCCAGCCTAGGGACAGCTTCTAGCGATGCTCCTTTTGGTGCTTACATTTTAAAAGGTGTTGCAGTAGGTCTGGGAAGCATGTAGCAGGCACATAACTAGCATTCCATACTGCAAAGAATTCAGTTGCCTGGTCTTCAAATAGCAGAACGTTCCTCTTGGGGCACTCTGCTGTCATGTTCAGCTCATGTCTTGGGCTGCCTCTAAAGAGCTATCAGCCTTTTTTTTTTTTTTTTTTTCCTTCTGGGTGTTAGATTGTCCCTCATTAACAACCACCTGGCCCTACAGCTTGAGTAAGTATTTTACTCACTGGGGTTTTGCTGACCAGGCTGAATTGTTCTCTACCATGTTGTTGGGTGGTGTTTTTGTTTGTTTGTTTATTTTGGAGAAGGTTTTGTCAGGCCTCTTGCTCTAATGTGTCTGTTTCCTGGTTCTTGGATCTAGGGAAAGATATCTGGGCACTAAGTACTTTGCATGACCCCCGCCAGCAGCATACTCCCTTCTATATACTGTTGTTTGTGTGGCTTGCCCTGGTCTTAGCTGAATTGTCTTTGTTTTGTTGCGTCTTTTATTGTTTCTAACGTTAGGGGAGCAAAGCAGATGCCAGGGCCAGTGACCTGGTGGCTCTTTCCCGAACTGCCGCATGGTGGGGCTCAAGCTCTATCTTCGGTTTCACTGCAGCTGGGATATTTGGCCCTTGCTGAGTTCTGGGTGATACCAGCTTAGCATACCAGTCAGCCAGGTGAAAGGGTAGGCTGCCTTGCAGCTTGAAAAAGATTGTATGCCTAAGAGGATATAGGTAGGTTGTGCATTGTGTATCTCTTCTGTTAGTAAGTTCTGCCTCTCCTGGAAATCCTGGACTGCCCTGTTGCCTTCTTCCTTCCTAAGCTTTCTTCTCAGCATCTCCTTAGCTGGCTGTTGAGGGGATGATTTAGATTGTGTAAATGTAGAAAGTGCAAGCTGCTAAGAGCTGCAATACTTGCTAGCAAATTAACATGCAGTCCTGCCTACAGCTGTATTCTGGCACTGTATGTGTGTGGTCCAAATCTCCTCTTGGAGCTTGAAAAGGAAATGTGTGTGGTGTGTGTTTTCCTAGGGACCGAAAGGTCATAGTCCCTGGACTGGTGTCTCACAGTTCCTGCAGACATCTCAGAAGATCATCCAGTTTGCATCAGGAAAGGAACCACAGCCAGGAGACACTATCATCTATGTGGCCGGAGCCTTTGACCTGTTCCGTATCCTTGACTGTTTTGTCATGAGAACAGTGTTGGTCTGCTTGTTCTTGTATTTTAAGGCACCAGACTAGGATATTTACTACTTTTTGTTGTTGTTGTTTTCTTTAGGTATGTGGGTGAGGGAAAAGGCAGGAGTTTCTAATGACAGTTTCTTAGTCACAGGACACAGAGCAAAGAGTTACGACTACTCTCTAGAGAGACTTGTGGCTGTTAGAGGATTTCAGAATGATAGTTGGATACTCTTCATGCTCTACTGATCATACGCTCATCCTTCTTGAGGTCCGGCTGTCATAGACCAAGTGACTGCTGCTAGAAAGCATAGGGTATTTGGAGCAGACACTTCATCCCCAGGACAGTCTTGGAGGTGCTGTGCCTCCCTTTCTACCCAAAATGGGTAGAAATTCTGGACAGAGGCAAAGTTGAGTCCATGGAAGGTGGAACTGAAAAGATGCCTGGCTTTTGTCCAGAGCCTGAGGGCCCAAGGAGGAAGAAGGCAACTGTTCCTAGCACATAGGCAAAAAGCAATACAGAAATAAAATCCTTGGGATTACTATTTCCTGCTGTGCTTTCCTGGTACATCTGTTTCTGGCTTCCTTTCTCCATTTTCCATGTTAGCTTCAATTTCTTAAACAGGTCTGCAGATATTGGGCACGTAGATTTCTTGGAGAAGGTTCACCAGCTGGCAGAGAGACCCTACATCATCGCTGGGTTGCACTTTGACCAGGTCTGTATATAAAATTCAGAGATGGGGCAGCTTGGCACATGTTCTTTCTGAAACAAGCAGGCTGCGTGCTGGAAGACAAGAAAGGGTTGTATTGGCCAGTACTGGTTTTTCATACTGGGAGAAACTGAGAAGGAAGGGGATTGCTTTGTGTTTCTTCTAATTGTGACTGATGCTTTGCCTTAGGAAGTAAATCGTTACAAAGGGAAGAATTATCCCATCATGAACATCCATGAGAGAACGCTCAGTGTCTTGGCCTGTAGGGTAAGTGTCTACAGCTCCATCACCTTGCAGTGTTCCAGAAATTGCCTAGGAGCTGATGTTGTTCACCCATAGCTAAAAACCTTGCACAAGATCTTTAGTATTCATTGAGAAAGCAAAGATAAGACCAATCACTTCAGGCTACCAGAGGTGCTGGCACGCTCCTGTGAGGAATCACTAGGCTTATCTGCCATCTTGGTTAATCTGAGCCGTTGCACCCACTCACCTTTCCACCAGCAGTGAAGAGGCAGAGTGCTGCTCTGCTCTATGCAAAGACAACTGTGTTCTTGCAGAAAACAATCTACTTTCTGCAGCAGGGTAAAAACTTCCTGGGAAAGAAATGTAGGGAGGCCCAGAAATACATGCTCTGAGCAATTAATTCTGGGATTTGCTGTATACACCCTACCAGAAAGCATAATCTTTAGAGGAACAAAAAGATCATAGAATTATAGAATGGTTTGGGCTAGAAGGGACCTTCAAGATCGTCTAGTTCCAACCCCCTTGCCATGGGCAGGGACACCTTCCGCTAGACACGGTTGCTCAAAGCCCCAACCAACTCGCTTTCCTATTTCCCTTATTTGAGTTCCTAAATCTATAATCAGGTCGCCTGCTCAAGTCCATGTAGGAGATAGGCTGGTCTCTGTTGTGGCTTTTTTTTTTAATCTGGATTCTTGTTTTCTTTTTCTAGTATGTCTCAGAAGTGGTAATTGGAGCCCCATATGCTGTCACTGCTGATCTGCTGGATCACTTCAGGGTGAGAGTCTTTGTGTATAGATGCACATGAAGATGCTGGCTTTTGATGTGCTTAAAGAGCTAAAGTGGTGGAAAACATAGCAATACAGCAGAGAGGTGGTCCTGCTCAGCATAATTACAGTCCCTGTCACCTTCTGGAGGGAATGTGATTGTCGGTGACTTTGTGCTCCTCTCTAGGTAACACTTGTATGTCATGGAATGACAGAGGTGGTGTCAGACAAGGATGGTTCTGATCCATATGAGGTAAGATGCTAGCTGCTGCCATCTGTGCTTTTTTGCCAGCATTTGTGACAGATACAGCATGGCTTTGTTCATGCTCCTGGGCTGAGAATTAGAATACAGAGTATTGCAGTGGATGCTACCCAAGCAAGTCTTTGTCAGGTGATTCTGTTCTTTGTCAACCCCTCAGGTAGCTACTTGGAGCAGAGCCTGTAAATCATTCACAACTCCATTCTTTTAGTCACCATTTTGTTTTGCCTGTTTCTGATGCCTTCACGGCAGAATGAGAAATCCTGTCATCTTTGCTCTATGCAAATCCCTCGCTCAGCTCCCATATACCTGAGGCTTTGCTTTCATCAGTGATTTATTCAGCTTCTTAGGAGATGATTTTGTGTCGTGCCTGGCTGGGTGCCCACAGGACCTGCCATGACTTCTGCTCAGCTTTCCTTTACTGAGCTGTAAATCCAGAGGTCCTTCATGTTTTTCACAGATGAGTCTGCTTTGTTTGTTCACAGGAACCAAAGAGACGTGGCATTTTCCAGCTGGTGGACAGTGGCAGCAATCTCACCACAGATTTAATTGTGCAAAGAATCATCAAGAACAGGTTGGCTTTCTTCATCCTCTAGTTCTGTTGCATGCTGTTCAGTCCAGCGTGTCTGAGGCCTGATTAATGGGATCAAACAGGAAGAGAAGGGATATCTGAGTGCACAGAGGAGGGAAACAGTGAACTGGTCCTTCATCTTCCAAAGCTTTGTTCTGGAACTTTGGGCAGGCTGCTTAAGTGTGGATTTGCCAGACTATACAGGAAAAGGAATAGGTAAACTATACTAGGTTAGAATGTGCTTCACAGCATGTTTTATTATTTTTCCTCCTTCTCTATCAATGAAAAAAAATCCTTGCTGTATTCTTAAGGATTTAGCATGCTGTTTCTTTCAGTGCTTTGCTCTTTTAAGCCTTTCACCTTCAGTGACCCCAGCTCAGGTCAGTTGTAAATTTGAATTTGGTATTGCAGCACTAAGTGGTCTGTCCTGGGACAGACCAAGCATGGAACAGCAGCAGCATCTTCAGAGGGAGAAGTGTTGTTTGACCGGTGTGGGAGCCTCGGACTTCAGAGAGAAGTGATTGTGACACTTGGAGGAAGCTCTGGGTGCTGGCTCTCTCAAAGAGGAGGGTGGGAGGTTAATGGTGAAGCTTCTGAAATACTCTCATAACAAAACAACAACATAGGAGAAGGTGGTACTCCCCTGTTCCAGAGGGTTTTAGTCTCCTAGAGAGAGGAATGGGTAAGGCTCTCATGGTGTTTTATGATTGATGCAGGCTGGAGTTTGAAGCTAGGAACCAGAAGAAGGAAGCAAAAGAGCTGGCAGTATTGGAGGCCATGAAGAGACTGGAAGAGAAGCACTAGACCAGCAGAGAGCTGATGCTTGGGTCGCGGAACGCTGCAGCCTCGCCCTCTGGAGGAGCAAAGAGCTCTTCTAGAGAGGACTCTGAACAAAGGCGCCGCTGCTGGTGTGCACAGGATGTGCTAGCCTAGCTGTCCTAGCTCCTCCTGCACTAATTATGCAGACATAATGAGTTGGGATCCTGCTGCCTAGTTTTTCCTCCGTTAATCAGCCCCCATTCCCTTTCCCAGGAGAAGATTTGAAAAAGAAAAAAATGGTTTTAATTATAACTAATGTTTTAACATGTCGATGTGCTTTTACTTTCTGCCATTTCTGGCTTTTACAAGGTGGGAAATGAAGCAGCTGCCCGGGCCCTTTCTGCCTCCTTCCACATTCTGCTGTCATGACTGGAGTCTGCATTTCAGAACACCCCTTCAGGTGGTGGTGTGGGCTGCTTGACAGACTGGAGAGAACAGCCTTCCCGGGAGAAGGGGGGCGGCCAACAATTCCTCTGTGAGCTTTTTGGGTAGGGATGCTAGGCCAATCAGTGTGCCTGCTGCTGGCGGTGCTGACTACGCCCTGTGCTCTGAGATTGCTGGTGGTGGTGCTTCTCAGCTGCTGCCTATGCACGAATACCAGATCGAAAGCTACTTAATGGTCTAATTGGATAAAGCCTTCCTCCAGCTGTGACTGTTGCCAGTGAATCATTCACTTCCCCAGTGACAGGCAGCAGCTCAGCATCTGCTGCGGGTTGTGAGGCTCGTGGCACAGAGACCCTCAGGTCTGACGTGTTCCCTGGTGAGTTTGAGGAATTTCTCTGCACAAGGCATGAGAATACTGGCAGGTTTTGACAAAGGCTCCACCTGCTATGAGATGCGCAGGACTCGGCGCTCCTCGTGAACTGTGCTCAGAGCTCTGCTTGCTGTTGCTGCCAGAGTCCACCTTGTGCCTGACAGATGTTACCAAGAGAAGTGACCTTGTGAGCTGGAATTTCACGATTGTTTTGTTAGGGTTGAAGTGCAGCATGTTTACCTCCTGCGGGAACCTGCAGGGCCTGAGGGGATGAGTCTGGGAAGAGCCAGGTGCTGGGCTGAGCCCTTCTCTGCCTCGTACATTCCCGGGTGCTGTGCTGGGTGACTCAGCCACTCCCTGCACTGTGCTGTACAGTCCTTCCAAGCCGATTTTTTGTCCTCTCTGTTGTAAACTTCTGTTGCTGATCATTAATAAAATGTTGAAGAGTTGTCTGTTGGTCTCTTCAGGCCTCGAGTCCAGGTGCCAGAAAGGTTTCAGGCCTTTGGGTGGAGACTTCTGCAGAGGCTTTTCCCCAGAAGCTATGTCAAGAATGGACAAGAGTTCACTGCAGGCATAAATACAAACTTTGCTGCGGGCAGCTCTGCCTGAGCTCTGTGAAAATCTTAAATGTCTTCTGGTACAAGGGTTAGAGATCACTCTAGCTAGAAGCTCTTCTTTTTCGCCATGTGAAGAGATTTTTGTTGAATTCACTCAAAAACTGAACTAGGCCAGCTGAGGGGATCTTTGCTATGCTGTTCTAGGTTTTTATGCTTTCTGGACTTTGGCATTGCAGCACAGCTTGCACTGGAAAGGTGTCTCGGCAGTTTGGCAGTCACACGGTCACATAAACAAGGTGGGTGTGGAGTTAGGATTCTGCTGGTAGCTTGGTGCGTTGCAATGCTAAAGCAGTGTCTATGAGCAGCCCTGATGGCTCTGCCCTGCTGCCGGCAAAAGGGCTGCAGTGTGCACAGATCTGCCACAGAGCCTCAGCATCTCACGTCTGTGCAATTGCTAATCCCAGATCCTGTGTTTGCATATTGGCATCTCCTAATGAATGTGTCATTTGTGACAAGGTGCTACCAGGAGCCAACCCACCCACGTGCGTGGGAATGCTCCCAGCCTCGGGGCAGGAGGGAGAACTGGAGAACTCGAAGCCTCCCGTCCTCTCCCATAACCTCGCTGGAGCTCCTCAGGTGCCTGTGACAGAACAGCAGTCCCACCTTTGGGCAGCGTTCGAGCACGGCACTGGCGATGCCGTGAGTGCACCGGCCTGTCCTGCGTCCCCCTCAGCTCTGCGGCTGCTCGGGGCTGCGGATGCTCCTGCTCTGGGGGATGCAGGGGGCTGAGGCAGGGCCATCGGCTCCGCGCTGCTCTGTCGTGTGGGGCCACGCTGGCGCTCGTCCTGGAGGAGCAGAGAGGGCTTTTCTCCAGTGGTGGGGGCCGTGCTTGGCAGAAAGCTTTTCTCCAGAGCAGCTCTGCAGCTGAAGGGAGGTTGAGGGCAGCCCTGGGCAAGTGTTGGAATGACCCGATTCCACCTGCCGTTTTTGGGAGAAGATGTTTCATCTCTAGAAAAATACCGCCCTTGTTGGCTGGCAGCAGGGTTGTGGCTGTGGTGGAAAGCCTGTTGCTGGGCCCTGGGCCTGGCTGGTGACGTGGGGACAAGGATGGGGGTGCCTGCTCCCTGCGGGGCCAGGCCAGCCCCGGCTGCTGAGGCCTGTCTGGCTCCTCGCAGGCCGCTCCCCCGGGGCTGTCCCCTGCTGCTCGCCATCCGGGAGTTTTCTCTTCCTGACTGGAGGTAGCCACCGCTGCCGCTTGCTGCCAGAGTGGAGGCGAGGTTATTGCTGGCTGGGATCCTCTGCTGCGCTCGTGGGCCGTGGGGCCGGGCTGAGCCCTGTTCTGGGCTCTGCTGGGGAGCAAGAGCACAGAGCCCCGCTGCGGCATGAGCTCCCCACCCCCAGAGACTGACGGGGAGTTTGTCATTAAAAACAAACAACTCCACACGGTGACAAACCTACCCCGAGCCCAGCATTTGCGTGTAAATGAGCTGCCTCTGGGACCAAAACAAGTGCCGTTGTTATTAAAAAATGACTAAACTATTTAATTTGCGTTCTCACCACTTGGGTGCCTGCCTGCTGGTGTAACTGTTTTGCCTGGAAATTTCAGCTTCACTTGTTCAGATGAGTGAGAGGTGCGTGGTGGAGCTGCCATTCTGCATGTCCTCATTGCTGTTTCTGAGCAGAAAACTTTGGCATATGATATTTCTTCAAGTCCCTTTGGGCCCTTTTCCTTCCAACCTTGTGTTCGCTGACATCTTGGGAGTCCCGGAGGGCAAAAATGAATGGGGAGTTAAAATAGGGAAATAAATTGCATGAATTTCAAGTTTGTGACTCAATTCTCACTCTCCTCCTCTCTCTCTCTACTCCTTTTACCAAGTACGGAGTAAGACTCTGGCTCCTGCACTAATCCTGAGGAGGCCTCCCTTGCAATGTGCGGTAAGTGTCTGACGTTTCTCTCACGGGAACTAATTTGCTGGAACATTTGAATCAGGCTCGCTAAATCTTACGAGAGCAGTGGTGACCCTGGTGTAGGAGGCCAGCAGCCCTGGCCCTCACCCTGTGGCAGGAGCTGCAGTGCCCTCGCGTGTGCCCCAGCAGCACAAGCAGCACTCGTGGTCCTGGTGCTACGCCCAGGGCCGCCCCCACCTCGGGGGACGCAGAGGTGCGTGCCTGCAGGGCTGGCAGCCTTCAGCTGGGCAGGGCTCAGGGCAGCGTGTGGCAGCCTTTATAGAAAGGGGACGCCCTTAGTGAGGGGCTGCTCCTGCCCGCGGCTCTCAGAGGACTCAGCCTTGCCTCTTGCCCAGGCGACACTCGGGGACTGGGGGCTGCGCTCCTCGCGTCGCCCAGGGCCGGGGCAGGCGGGGTCCCTGGAAGGCTGGGCTGGGGCTGCGCTGGCCGGTTTGCCGGGGGTGTCGGTGGTGCTGCACCGGGGTGCTGCTGCCAGAGCACAGCCTGGGCGCCCCGGGGCTGGGCCAGCGCCTCCTGCAGCACGTGGGGAGGGGGGCAGCAGGGCCCTTCGGGGGATGGCAGGACAGCGACGCCCTGGCTGCAGTAATTCATCCAGCAAAGCCGAGTCAGGTTCTGCTGCTCCCCGCAGCTTGGGCTGTATCGCCCCGTCACTGCCGCCTGCACAGCCCTGCCACTGCTGCAGGCACCGTGCCTCGCAGCCACTGCGGACAGGCATTCGCGCAGCCCTCGGGCGCGTGGGGCTCTGTGAGTTACCAGGGGGGTGGTGATTGCTGGTTGTGATCAGTGAGCAATTTTTCCACCTGGGTTTGAGCAGTCACGGGCACCTGGAGGATGCCAGCCCTGGCCCTCAGAGGCAGCAGGGCTGCAGGTCTCTCAGTGCTCAGCCCCAGCTGCCCCCATGCACGCCCAGCTAGGCTGCCCTTGTCCTGTTTGCCCTCAGCATCGCCAGTGCCCCGGGCAGGCTGTCCTGGCCCAGCCCAAGTCCCTCTTGGGTTCAGGGAGCCAGACCCTGGGGTGAGGTGGGGGGCTCAGCAGTGATGTGGGGAGACGCTGCCTCTGCAGCAGCTGTTTGCAGGTGCCCGCGCAGATGATACAGAAGCAGTGCTTGGAGCAGGGCCGTTCTGGGCAGGGACAACCCCCCCCACGCCTGCCCTGCAGATCTCGGGGCCCCTCTTCCCAATGAAGTCAGTTGCTGTTCCAGCACCTGGTGCTCCATTTCGATGGGTTCCCTCTCCCTGGGCAGTCCCCTCATCCTGAGCCCAGCAAGGGGGCCCCAGGCTTGGCTCTATTGCCCTGTGCCCACAGCACCAGTAAGCCTCTCTCCCCAGGCTGGCACTGCTTCCCTGGATCTACGCCCGGTGGGGCAGCCCCTGCATGCCCCAGACCCCGGTGGGTTCCTCCACCCCTACAGGGGCTTTCAGCAGCACCTCCCGCCCCTGCAAAGACAGGCGAGATCGTTCCAGTCCAAGTGCATTTATTGTCGCTGCGGAGCCACCGGTGCTGGCTCAGGCGTCCGCGCACTCCGTGGGGTCCAGGGACAAGGTCACGTCTGCTTTGCACTGGAGAGCGCCGGGGACTCCCAGCAGCGCCTGGCAGCTCCGCAGCTCGGGGGCCACATCCATCACGCACGGTGCCTGCGGGGGAGACCATCAACAGGACCGGGGGCCCCAGGACGTGGCGCTGCCGGGGGAGCCGGGCTGCCCCAGTGTCCCGGAGCCCCGCGGGCAGGTGAGATCCTGCTCCTGCTGCTCGCTGGAGCGCGGGGCCCCGGTGCCGGCGGCCCCAGCACAGCCCGTGCCCGGCGCCCCGCGGGGAGCGGCACCGGCGCCCCCCGTGCCCGGCGCCCCCCGGCAGCCCCGGTACTCACCGCGGGGCGGAGCGGCGCGGGCGGGCGGGCCGAGCCGGGTGGCAGCGCTCCGGGACGGCGCTCGGCGGCGCCGGCGGCGTCGGAGCGGCGGATGTAGGGCGAGCGGCGGAGGCCGGAGAGCAGCCCCGAGGCTCTGCCCACCGAGTAGTGGCGGGGCCCGGCCGCCTGCCGGTACCAGGGCGCGGCGGGGCGGCAGAGGCAGAGCAGCGCCAGCGCCAGCCCCAGGCAGCGGGCGGCGCGCATGGTGCCGGCGGGACCGCAGCGCTGCGGGGCGCCGCCGCCGCCGCTTTATAGCCCACCGGGGGGCGCCGCGCCCGCCCCCGCCGCGGCCCGGCCCCCCGGGCGGCGCAGCCCGCGGGAAGGGGCCGCTCGCCCCCCGCCCCCGCCCCCCGCCCGGCTCCGGCGCGCACGAGGCCGGCGAGCGGCGGCCGCGCGCTTACCGGGGGCGGCGCCGGGCGCGTGCGGGGCGGGGCCGCCCGCGGCGCCGGTCACTCCTTGAACTTCCACTCCTGGCGGCACATGGGGCAGTGCTGCTGCACCTGCTGCGAGTGCAGCCACTTGAGGATGCAGTGCATGTGGAAGCAGTGCGAGCACTGCCCCCACACCAGCGGGCAGTCGTCCCCGGGCACCTTGCCTGCGGCGCGGACACGGCGTCAGCCCCGGCCCGGCCCCGCCCGCGCCGCGCCGCCCGCCCGGTGCCCCCGCACTCACAGTCGGGGCAGCAGCCGTTGAAGGCCATGCGGCAGATGCCGCAGTTTTCGTCGTTGGCCACCCACAGCCACGAGGCGACCCCGTGCCAGCTCCGCACCCTCACCCGCATCGCGCCGCCGGACGGCCCGGCCCGCCGGAAGTCCCGCCCCGCGCCCGCCCCGGCCCGCCGGAAGTCCCGCCCGCCGCCCCACAAGGCCCAGCGCGCGCGCGGCGGCGCGCCTTCCCCGCCGGCCCCGCCTCTTCCGCTTCCGGCGGCGGCGCAGCGCGGCCGGAAGTGCGGGCCCCGGAGCGGAGCCGCCATCATGGCCGACAAGATGGACATGTCCCTGGACGACATCATCAAGCTCAACCGCAGCCAGCGCGGCGCCGGGCGGGGCGGCGGCCGGGGCGGCCGGGGCCGGGGCGGCGCCACCCGCGGGGGCGGGCCCGGCCGGGGCGGCGTGGGAGCCGGGCGAGCGGGCGGCGGCGGCCCCGTGCGGAACCGGCCGGTGATGGCCCGGGGCGGCGGCAGGAACCGGCCCGCGCCCTACAGCCGGGTACGGCCGCGGCGGGCCCGGGGCGCCGGGCGGGGCGGGGGGCGGCGCTGCTGGCGGCCGCGGGCCGGCGGCGCCCCGGGGGAACGGGAACGGGCCCGGGCCCGGGCCCGGGCAGGGGGCGGCGGCGGGGGCAGCCCCGGGACGGGGCCGCGCGGGCGGCGGGGCGGGCCGGGCCGGGCCGGGCCCTTTGTGCGGGGCCGGCGGGCGGCGGGGCCGGGCGGCGCTCAGCGAGGTGCCGGTGTCGTTGCAGCCGAAGCAGCTCCCCGAGAAGTGGCAGCACGACCTCTTCGACAGCGGCTTCGGGGCGGGGGCCGGCGTGGAGACCGGCGGGAAGCTGCTCGTCTCCAACCTCGACTTCGGCGTCTCGGACGCGGACATCCAGGTAGGGGCCCGGGAGCGGCCGCCACGCGCGCGCGGGGGCTGTCGGCGGGGGGTTTCATTCAGCGCCCCGCGGCCGGGGGCGGGGGGGGGGCGGCGGGAGCTTCCCCGGCCCCGGTGCCCGCTGGGCTCGGGCAGGGGGAGCTCCGTCCCGGCCAGCCCCGCGTCCCCGCCTGGTTTTGTGCCGCGGGCGTTTGGGGGCAGCTCTGGCCCTGGCTTCGAGGTGGCTGCGGCTCAGAACAGCCGCAGTCCTGCACAGAGCTGCGGTTAATCCCGTCGTCCGTGGCTCTGCCGCGGTGCGTGGGGGAAGATGCTGCTGGGTGGCTCGATCCTTCTGTGATTACAGAGTTTAGAATGAGCCCTGTAAACTCTCGAGCTCCGCGTAACTCCAGAAGTTCAAACCGTCCGCGGGCATCCGTTTGCTCTGTTTTTATAGGACCTGTTTGCGTAGCTTCTTTTTAAAGTCGCGTTCTGTTAAGTGCCAAGGTGTTCCCAGAGACGCATCAACCAGTGACGCTGAGGAGAGCAATTCGTGAGGGAGAGCCCGCTTCCTTGTGCTGTAACTTCTTTAATTCCTTTATCTGTTTCACAGTAGCTAAATTTCCTAGCCCCGTTACTGGTCCCGGTTTTATCACTCGTTTCAGCGGTGCCTTGGGTAAGAACCTGCCAGGCTCTTCGGTCGGGCGTGCGGTACGATTTGTCTCTGAGCTGACCGGGGCAGGGGCTGGGGCTTAGAGCACGACGCCTTGGTGCTTTCTTCATCTGTTCGTTTATTCCAGTTTCTCTACGTGGTGATCTGTCCGTGTCAGGAGAATTGGAAGCAAAATCTTTTAGGTCACCTAGTTACTGGGCGATGTGCTTAAAAACGCTTTTTCTCGTGTAAGCTTAGAGTTGGTTTAAGTTTCCCGTTTGTTGTAGTCAGGCCCAGACACAGAAATCGCAGATCTGTGAAGTCACCTCAGTTTGATGTGTGAAGTCGCCTCAAGTGACGTGCGGTTTGACCGTGAAGTCGCCTCCGTTTAACGAGCCCGCGTGCTCTGCGGGACAGTTGAGGTTCGCCTCTTCCGCTGTTGGCTTGGACTGCAGGAGCGGACGAATGTCCACGCGTGTCTTACCTAGCAGCAAAGCTGACGGATGTGTTTGCACCTCTCTGTTGCTACCCGTCCGTAACGTCGCGCTGCCGGAGAGGCGCGGATTGTTTCCTTTGTTTCTGTGCTGATGGTGCCACCAGCGTGGCCGCACGGCTCAGCGAGCGCTGCCAGGAGGGAGCTGGAAGGGGCTCGCGTGCGCTTTGCTCGGTGCTGCGGCCGTGGCACAGCGAGAGGGGTCGCGTCTGGGCGAGGAGCGGAGCGTCCCCTCCCGTGCCGCGCCGCGCTCCGAGAGCTGATTGCGAGCGCTTTGCTGATGGTCGTGTCCAGTAAACGAACGCGAGGGAGGAGCTCGCCGGCAAGATCGCCTGAAGTGCTGCGGGCTGGCGAAACGAAAGAATATTTATAGCGCTCTTTCCAAATGCTTGGGTAGCGATTGCAAGACGGCCGGAGTGGTGTTCAGGCTCTGCAGCGTACAACGTGAAAGGCGGCCTGCGGTGCCCACTGGGGAGACGCGACGGTTCTGTTGTGGGTTTTGAGCTTTGGAAGCACGGCACGTAGCGGCGCCTTGCACGGGATGGACGATACGTCCCTAGGTGATGCGCTGAACGTAGGCCCTGTGAAACAAACCAGGTGGCTCCGTAGCTGCCTCTCTCCGTCCTTTGTGATAGCGAGTGAAGCACTTCTGGAGAGGACTCTTCCCAAGTTCGGTTTTTGGGTTGTTTGCCTAAGCTCTGGCAGGGACTGTGGTTTTAAACTGCACCTGGTCTAGCAAAGCTTTAAGGCGGGGGGGGAGTCTAGCACGTAGAAATGGTGATTATTTTACAAATGCCTGCATTCTGATAGATTGTTCTTCCTTAGACAAATGGATTAGGGTCTGGATAAATCTTAAAACAGTGACTCTGTTGATTCAGCCTTGACAGAAAGACTTGCGGCGTCCCTGGGAAAAGAAACAGGCCCGCGTCCCTTGAGGCTGCTTTGCTGACACCATGCGTGCGCCCTGCAAGTGGTGAACAGGGAGTCCTGCTTGGTTTTGCCACCGGTGGCTCCTGTCTGAAACTCTTCTGACAGCCCGGGTTCCCGTCTCCCAGGGGTGCTTTCTCTGAGGTGTCAGGGAAGCTCGGGAAGCCCGTGTAATTCCTGACAGCGAGCGGGGGGGTCTGCCTCTACTGCGTCGGGGCTGCTCAGCGTTCGCAGCGCTGACGGAAGCGCGCTCTCTTCTCTCTCTGTTTCTCAGGAACTCTTTGCAGAGTTTGGGACCTTGAAGAAGGCGGCAGTGCACTATGACAGATCTGGCCGCAGCCTAGGGACAGCAGACGTGCATTTCGAGAGGAAGGCAGATGCTCTGAAAGCTATGAAGCAGTACAACGGAGTCCCCTTGGACGGTGAGTCCGCGCGGCTGTTTGTGGCGTTTCCCCGCGTGGCCGGGATCTGCGTGCCCGTCAGGCTCGCAAGCTAACCGGCTGCTTTTCCCCAGGGCGCCCCATGAACATACAGCTGGTTACGTCACAGATCGACACACAGAGGAGACCGGCACAGAGGTGAGATGCCGTGCTGCCGCGAGAGCGGCCGTGTGGTCAGCGTGGGGGGGGAGCTGGCCTAGCCCCTCTCTGTGCGGGAAGCACGGATTCGTCTCCCGTTCTACAAACTCTACTCAGAGTAGACTGAATAAAAAAACCCCTGCGTGGGTTACCCAGAGCGCGCTGTAACGGTCGCCTTTTAAAAATCGCAGTGTAAACAGAGGTGGCATGACCAGAAGCCGTGGTGGTTCAGGAGGATTTGGTGGTGGAGGAGGCAACAGGCGAGGTACTCGTGGCGGGAGCAGAGGGAGAGGCAGAGGAGCTGGGAGAACTTCCAAACAGCAGCTCTCTGCAGAAGAACTAGATGCACAGCTGGATGCTTACAATGCCAGGGTAAGTGCTGCTTGCGCGCTGTGCGCAGGTGCCCCGCGGCATCACTTCCTTGGAAACACGGGCGGCCCAGAGCTGGCTGCAAGGAGCAATCATCTTTCAGCCTTCAGGGCCAAAATAGTTTCCGTCCAAAGCCGAGCATTGCCCTGTTCCTCTAGTTACCGTAGCTCTCCAGAAGTACTGCTGCTGGTAAGAAACGGCCCCTTTCCAGCGTCCCCAGACTCGGTAGGGCCTGCGTAGGCCAGGCTCCTCTGTAGCCAAAACAGCTGGGATGAGCGATAGCTGTGTAACAGTGCCCAGGGAGAGAATGGGCTGGAAAAATGAAAAACAGAAGGAAAAAAAGTGAAATAAGTGCCTCGGATGCTGAGAGGAAAAAGTCAGCGATGCTGATCACAGCATGCAGGTCCCTAGCGCAGAAGGAGGCGAACAGAGCAACGCACGTTGTGTCATTCAGAATGAGCCCGGGTGTCGTGCCACAGCAGGGTTAAGATCTCGATAGAGAAGCGAGGTTAAACGTGCGCCCGGTGCGCTCTGAACCCTGCTGTCTGCGCTGATGGAACGGGACACGGCTGGGGCAGCGGTACGGGTGGAGCGGGCCGAATTCCAGAGAACGTTGGCATGGAGACGTGTTTTGGGGCGGTGTTCTCTGGAACCCGGGATGCTTCAATATCGTCTGAGAAAGATTTGGGTGGAGGGGGAGGGCGGGGAGCTTGCCCGAACTCTTCCAAGGGCAGCGGGCTGGCCCCGGTCGGGAGGTGTCGTACCGGGGGGGGGGCGGTGACGCCGGGGGGCTGGCGGTGACGGCGGGGCGGTGACGGCGCTCCTCTCTCCTCTCTTGCAGATGGACACCAGCTAAAGCGGCGGGCGCGGCGCGGCGCACGGGGGGGCTGCGGCCGCCCGGCTCCGTGGTGCCGCGGGAGGGCCGCGGCCGGCCCCGAGGACGGGATCGTTTTCCTTTTGGTTGGGCTAGGTTTTAACCTCGTGTAAAGGTTTTTTTTAATGCCGAAGCAGACCCGTTTTGTACCGAGTTATTTTGGGATACATTTTACTGGTTGCCTGCCGGCCGGGGTGGCTTTTTCACCTCGGCCGTAATAAACTAGAACCGTGTCTAGAGCCCTGCCGCCTGCTGCCTGCCGCGCCCCGCGCGCCTTTCCCGCGCCCGCGCCGCGCTGCCCCGCCCCCAGCCGCGCCCCGCCCCCTCTGTGCCCCGCCCCCTCGCTGCCCCGCCTCCCGTCGCGCGCGCGCGGCCCGGGCCAATGGGCGCGCCGCTGCTGGGCCGGAAGCGAGGCGCGGGCCCCGCCCTGGCGTAACGGGAAGTGACGGGCGTGGCCCGGAAGTGCGGGGGTGCGCGGGCGGCTGGGCGGATCCCGGCGGCGGTGTCGGCGCGGAGCGGGAGCAGGGCCGGTACGGGGCGGGGGGGGGGGGGGGGGGGGCCGGCGGGGAGCGGGGCGGGGCGGGGCGGGGGGCGCGGGGCTGGATCCCGCCCGCTGCGGCCCGGCCGGGCCCCGCCGCTCGGCGCCGTGCGAACGGGAACGGGAGCGGCCGGGGGGGGGGGGCCCGGCCCCGAGCGCCCTCAAACGACCTTCGGGGGGGGGGAGGGGCGGCGCCTCCGCTCCCGGGGGCTCCCCGCGGCCCCGCCCCCCCCGGCCGGGAGCGCTCCGCCGGCAGGGGCGCCGCTGACGGGGCTGGGGGGGAAGCCGCGTCCCGGGGCCGGGCCCCGTCGCGGGGGGCAGCCGGGGGCGAGGAGCCGAGCGCCGGAGGTCCCGCGGGGCTCCCGGCACCCCCGGCCGCTCGGGCCCGGCGGGTTCCGTGCTCCGGGCCGCAAGCCGGGACCCCCTCCGCGAGGGGGAAGGGCCCCGCCCGCGCCGAGCGCCCGCCCCGCGGCCGTGAGGGCGCCGTGAGGGCGCCGGGCCCGACCCGCGGGGGCCGTGCCGGGGGAGCGTCCCCACCGCGGGGCGCTGAGCGCTGAGCGGAGCCCGCTGCGCGTGGGGCTGCGCGAAGGGGGCGCGGGGCGGGGCTCGGCGGGGGCGCGCCGCAGCTCCCGAGCGCGGGGCTGGGGGGGCCTCGCGGGCCCGTCAGCGCCTCTGGGCCGGCCGGTGCCTCGCGGGGGTCAGCCGCGAGCAGAGCCCGGAACCGCGTCGCCGGCTGCGGGGCGCCTGGCGGCAGCGGCAGGGCCGCCCCGAGCTGGCGCCGGGGCTCGGCCCCGGGGCTCGGCGGGAGCTCGGCGGGGCCTCGCGCGGAGGGGCGGCGGCGGTGCCTGAGCTCCGCCGGCCCCGAGGCCCCGGGGGCAGCGGCGGGGGGCAGGGCCCGGCTGCCGCCCGCCCCGCTCCGTGCCCGGCCCCGGGCCCGGCCCCGCTGTCAGCCGGTGCCTCGCGCCGCCGCCACGCGGCCGCGCAGCCCCGCTGGTGCCAGCAGCGGCCGCTTCCTGTTCCCGCAGCTCGCGCAGCCCCGTGGTGAACCGGGTCGGCGAACCGAGCTGGGGGCGGGTAACCCCGCAGAAACGGTCGCTGGCTGGATGGGGTCCCCGGGGGGCTGCCGGGGGCTGCGCGGCCGTCCCGCGCCCACAGGGAACGAAGGAAGGGTGGGGACCGCCCGAATCGCCCCGCGGCACGGCCGTGCCTGCGCGAGCGTCCGCGAGGTCCACGAAGCGGCCTCGCGGCCGTCCGGGACAGCTCAGCCGGGGGGGCTCCGACCAGCTCCTGCCGCTGGCGCCCTGGGGTCTCGGTTCCGGCCTGGGCGGACGTCGCTGTTTGCCGTTGTGTGTCTGGAAGCGCAGTGACTTCCCGAGCAGTGTTTCTGTGCGGCACCAGGTGGGGCTCTTGCACTCGCTGCTGCTGGCTCCTGGGCGCTGCGCGAAAAATACCGAGAAAATCCGGGAGGAACCGGCGACCCGAGGCGGCTGAGCGCGGATGTTGGACGCGAGGGAAGCGCTTTGGTCTCCGCTGTCTTCTGCAGGCCCCTGCGGCCCGCGGGGATCCGAGGGGAGCCTGGGCCCCTTCCCGAGATGCTCCTGGGGGTCCCCCGGGGCCGAGGAGCCCCCTCCTGTGAGCGGGGGCAGGGGCAGCGCAGCCTCCGGGAGCCGCGGAGGCGGCAGCTCCGCACCGAAGGAGCGCCCTGCGGGCGGGCGGGCACCGCTGGCAGGCACCTGGCAGAGACCTGCTGTACTGCTCGCAGCAGCAATAAACGCTTTGGCCTGGAAGCCTGAAGGGCGAGGCTGGGCCCCCAGAAAGGCTCTCGCGCCACCGGGAGTCTCCTTCCTTCCTCTCTGGCCCAGGGCTTGGGAAGCGGCCGCGCGCCGGGAGGAGCTGCCACGGAGGGGCCCTGAGCCTGCCCCCGGGGGGCTCTGTGCCTGCCTGGGCCCTGCTGCCGGGAGGCCGGGCGCAGGAGGCACGGTGGCGGTGTTCCGGCGCTTCCTGGCAGAGCTGGGCCCTGGCTTGGGCTGCTGCCTGGAATGCCGCTCGTCCTTTCCGGGGGCTCCGCGTCGGCTGGGGGAGCCGTTTTCCACCCCCGGAGGGCTGCCGCGGTCTCTGAGGTCCCGCGAGGGCCGGGCCGGTTCTTTACCACCCGCGCAGCGATGGGCACGGCTTTCTTTAGCTCGTGCTCACGGGGTGAAGGTTACAGGCACAGAAAAGCAACTACGAGCTGCTTTTATTACTTTTTTTCTTCCCCGTGCCTTCCGTGGCGTAGTGGTCGCCAAAAAGCCGTGCGGGAGAGCTTACCCCAGAGGAGCGGGCGAGGACTGGGCGCTGGAGGCGTGCGGGGACGGCGCCCCCGTTGCCCCTCAGGGAGCTGCGTGGCGGGTGGCAGCTCTGCAGTCGGGGGAGACGAACCGATGCGCTGCTTCGCTCTGTCGGGGGCGTTGTGCAGCCGAGGCACGGGGCAGAGGAAGGGGCCGAAGCAGCGGAACAAATGCTCGAGCGAGTGGCTGCTGAACGCTTCTGGGAGCCTTCGAGGCTGGGAGCTTTTTTGGACGGGAGCCCGAAGGAAGTGGCTGGGTTCGAGAAGGATTTACCGGGGTGAAATGCAGCCAGCTGTTCGCGCGCGGCGTGAGCTGAGTGGCCTTTTGCGTACAGGTCTCCGTGAGATCCCGTGCCGGGCTCTGGGGAACCCCCGCAGGAGGGCCGGCCGCTCGCCGTGAGGTGCGGGGTGGGCGCAGGCTGCTGGGGCTTGGAGGTGCGGGGCTGTAACGGGCAGAGCTCCCCCCACAGACCCAGAGCCCCCGGGGTGACCTCAAACCCGTCGCTCCTTCCCCGCCCCGAGCCTGGCGGTGAGCTGCGGTCGCGTTGCACGCCCGGGAGCAGCGGTTACATCGTACGAGCCTGCCGCCCTCCGGCTGCCCGAAGAGGCGCGCCAGCCTCCGCAGGGGGAGCACGGCTGGCCCGGGACAGCTCCGGAACCGCCCCCAGGTCTGGCTGCGGGCGAGAAGAGCCCCGGCAGCACCTCCCGCCCCTGGGGGCTTCGGGCCGGGGGCTCTGCGGCTGGGCTCGGCCCCCCCCGCCCTCCCTCCTCTGCCCTGCGCGTTTGCCGGCGGGGCTGTCGTCTCTCCGGTGGAGATGTGCGAGACGTGCGAGGTGCCACCCGAGCTGTCGGCCTGGCAGAACGCTCCTGATATTTCTGCCTAAGAACGAGGAGCGCGGGGGCAGCTCCGCGCCGTTCCGGCCGCTGCCAGGCTCAGGCCGCGGATGGAGTCCGACGGCCCCGGCACCTGCACGGCCGGGCGCGTCGCTGTGAAACGCGCTCCGAGCGGGGTGAGTAGCGGCGGCGCTGAGGGTTTCTCGCCCTGTTCGGGGGGCACGGTGGGAGAAACGGAGCAGCCGAGCTGTGTGCTGCTGTCAGCCAGCTCTCAGATGGGAAGAGAGAGCGGTGCTTGGCTGACCTCGTGCTGCCCGTGCGGCACGCCGTGGGCGTAGGCCTGGCTCTTCGTTAACAAGCCGGCGTTTCTTGGGGAAGGGAGAGCAGCCAGGGCTGCAGGCGTTTGGACCTGTGGTGGCGCAGAGCCCTGTTCTCAGCTGGAGCCGTATTGGAGAGGCAGAACTGGGCCGGGTTTGCTCTGGGCTCGGGTTTATCGCGAGGGAAAGCTTCCTCCAGTTGTTCTCGTGGAGGAGTTGTTTTTCCTATGGCTTGGGCTATTTGCCTGTTCCAGCTGAGGAACGAAATGCAGAGGCCGATGTTTTTCTTTTGCGTGGGCTGAGCGTGAGAGCTGAGCTACCGGAGGAGTCTGCCCAGGCTGCGGGGTACTGGCGCTTGGCAGGGATGTGTCCCTGACAGACCCCCAGGGACAGCCTGAGAAGGGCCCCGGCGTGAGAGGGAGCCCGTGGGGTAACGGGGCCGTGCCAGGAAGGCTGATGTGCGCTGCCGGGCTGTGCCCCTCGGGACGGAGCCGGCGCTGGCGGGTAGCTGCAGTTTCACTTCTCCTCCCTTCAGTGTGAGTCGCGTGTGTGAGGATGGCAGAGCAGGAGCCAACGGCAGAGCAGCTGGCCCAGATTGCAGCTGAGAACGAGGAGGATGAGCACTCTGTCAACTATAAGCCACCTGCCCAGAAGAGCATCCAGGAGATCCAGGAGCTGGACAAGGATGATGAGAGCCTGCGCAAGTACAAGGAGGCGCTGCTTGGTGCCGTCACCGTGTCTGCGGGTGAGCCTGGACGGAGGGGTTCCCCTTCTGCCTCGAGGGGGAGATGCTCGGGGAGAGACTGGGCTGGGCAGAACACGGCAAGGAGCCCTTGCTGCTTTTCTTGCTTTTTCAAAAGCTGCCGTGGGAGGAGCAGTGGGTTGGTTGGTGTGAGGGATGGGTGTTTAAGAGCTTTTTTCTGTGCCTTCTAGACCCTAACGCTCCAAACGTGGTGGTGACCAAACTGACGTTGGTCTGTGCTACTGCTCCCGGCCCTCTGGAGCTGGACCTGACGGGTGAGCTGGGAAACAAAGTCAGCCCTTCTTGCAGGTCAAAGCTGCTTTAATGTGGGGCCTTCCAGAAGGTGCTGCCAAAGCACCGGTGGCGCGGTGGGCAAGCCCTCCTGCCCTTTCGCTGGGTGCAGAGCCAGCGCGCCGGCCACAGAGGATTCCCCACTCCAAGCCCAGCTGCCTGTGTCCGAGCTCCCCCGTCTCAGCAGTGGCCTTTTGCTTCCACTCCACTGCCTGCCCTGGTTTCGTGGATGCGTGAGCTGCCAGCGGGGGGAGCCAGCTGTCCTCCAGCACAGCGACGCCAAAGGCAGCTTCGAGATGGTGACAGCTTTGGGGCAGACATTACAAAGTGACGCCCGTGAATGACCGGCGTTGCTGCCTGTGGCTCCCTGTCGTAGGGTGCTGCTTGCCCACCTCGGGTAGCACGAGCAGTGTAACAAGCTGAGTCCTGAAACACGCAAATAAAAGGATAAACTGTGCGCTGCGCGTGCAGGAGGGGTCCAGTCCCCAGCTGCTGCACATCCTGTCCTGAGCACCTCTTGCAACTTAAATCCATCCCAGAGCATGACAGAAAGGGACCCCGAATCACCATCTCCCTTCTTTGTAGGTGACCTGGAGAGTTACAAGAAGCAGGCGTTTGTGCTGAAGGAGGGTGTGGAATACCGGATAAAAATCTCCTTTAGGGTAAGAATTCAGATCTGAGAAGTGAACAACAGCGAACTTGGGAGCATCTGGCTACTGCGGTCCCAGCACAGGGAGTACTTGAGCCCCAAAACGATCGGGATGGAGCAAATAGGCCACTGTGGGTGGGGCGGGCAGCGTGTGGAAGAGATCTGTCTTCAACAGCCTTTGCTTGTCTCTGCAGGTTAACAGGGAGATTGTGTCAGGGTTGAAGTATATTCAGCACACGTTCCGGAAAGGAGTGAAAAGTAAGTGCTTCGTTGTGGCTCAGGTACTGCTTCGTGTGAGGCTCCCAGCGCTTTCCGCTGCTGTGGGGGGGGCTTGTCTGCTGCCCCAGCTGCTCACGGTGGGAGGAGGCAGTCTTTAGTGGGAAGCACGGCCACGTCTGTGCCGCTTGTGGCACTGTGGCAGCGTGTGAAGGCTTCCAGGCCTGCGGTAGGGCGGCGGCAGCCTGTGGTCCTGGAGCTTGGAGGTGAACAGATCAATTATGTGCGGACAGCGGTACTGGTGTGGGGGTGTCGCTGCCTGCAGGAGCTGGTTCTGGAGCGAATGGCGCTGCTAATTGTGGGTGACGTTCTTGTTCTCGCAGATCCTTTTACAGTTCGTGAATTGTTGTAGGAGTAAGAGACCTTTCGTTTGCTTTCATTTGCCCCAAATGCAGGGGAAGCTGTTAAGTAGCGTCCCTACATACCTTGTTTTTCCTCCTAGTTGACAAGACTGAATACATGGTTGGGAGCTATGGCCCCCGGGCAGAGGAGTACGAGTTCCTGACCCCCATGGAAGAAGCCCCCAAGGGCATGCTGGCCCGGGGCAGCTACAACATCAAATCCAAATTCACAGATGATGATAAGACTGACCACCTGTCCTGGGAGTGGAACCTGACCATCAAGAAGGATTGGAAGGACTAGCCCTTCCCAAAGCCAATCCCCAGAGAGCGTGAATCAGACAGTGGCTACCGTAGAAATCCCTCCCTGTACCAAAGTGCTGACATTGGAACCCTCTTACCTTCCATCCCCTGTTCAAATTTGACCAGAGCGCTCGGTTTTGTAATGTGCCCCCTCCCCAGAGAATCACTGAATCCGTTGGGCAAACCGTGCTGTCTGCATCTGATCTCCAGCTGCTCGTCCCAGGGCCGCGCTGTTCCAGCACAGAGGTGGGAGCGTTTGCTCCCTTGCCAGGCGCTTCGCTGCTTCTCACCTTCCTTTATTCTGGTCGGTGCTGAAGGGGAGACCCTACACTCGGTGTAGGATCCTGTGCTTAGCTCTCCTGTGCGCAGCTCAGGGTAGCTACTGCCTCCAAGTAGCTGAAGAACTTTGATGCCAGGCAGCTATCTGAATCTATTTGTCGGCTAAAATCATGTCCAGCCTGCCCCTTCCACCCAGTCAGTGTCCTGAGTACGCCGGCACCTTCATTTGTGGATGTTCCCTGTAACCATGATGCCTTAATGTGTAACACGTATCCTCTAGGGAGGGGGCCCTGCCCTTGTTACACTTTTTAAAAGCCTCCCGCCCTTCCCCTGTTTGTTGGCATGGCACTCATCTTGGTCACGCCCCTCCTGGGTATTAGGAAAGATTCACAACTTCCTGCTTTGCTGCTGGTCCATTCTTCACCCGAGACTGGACATCTCCGGAGAGGAGGGCATTGTGACACCCCGGGTGACATCTCGCCCCTTCCCCAGGCCATCCCTCCCAGTGTCCAGAGCTGGCCTGGCAGAACCCTGTCCCTGTTTGTCTCCGGACTCTGGGCAGCCCCAGTACCTCCAGAGGCATAGAGGGGGTTGCAAGGCGGGTGGGTGCGGGAGTCACCAGTGGTGCCGTCACCTCAGACTTCTCATTGCAGCCAAAGGAGCTGCAAAGCACTGAAATGCCAGGACAGCACCTGCCCTCCCGGCTGTTTTGGGCTGAGGATGGACTAGTCTGTTTCTGCAGCTGCTCTCCTGATGCGATCAACAAAGAGCTTGCAAAGGACAAGTATTCAGAAGCGGTTAATGCCTTATGTATCTGTTCTGCCTTTAAAATCTGTGCCTGGCCTGTCAGTATTTATTGCCTTGACACTCGGCTCCCTGCCCCGAGCCTGCAGCAGACCCCTGCAGCGCTCCAGCCTGCCACCCAGGGCCGCGCTGACACGGCACTCGGGGCGATGGGGGCCTCTGGGGCCCGCGAGCCCCCGACGGCAGGCATGTTCCAGCTCCGCAGCCCTCTTATTTGGATCTTCCCACGTTGAGGTTGTATTAGAACTGGGACCAAGTACATGTGGCTTTCTCGTAGCTACGTCTTTGCTTCTAACTCTCCCTTGCCCTGCCCCTAGAGAGATTTTTGTTAATTTGATTTGGTGCATATTGTCTGTAAATCCTGGACCCGGGTTAACAGGTTTGGAATCATCGTCTGCTTCTCCTTTTATGACAGTTAAATAAAATCTTTGAACTGACTGCCTGCTGTCTGTTCTGGATCTGCTCTGGGTCTCTGTGGGAAGTGCCAGAACTTCTGTGCCAGAGCCAATTGCTGCAAACACCCGTGGTGGGGAGAAGAGCGGAATCCTTGGGTTGCCTGTGTTGTGCAAGGGGATCCGGGGAAGTCCTTGCCAGAGGGGAACGGGCGAGAAGCCCACGCTGCCACATCCTTTGCTGCGTTCAAGGCCTTGTGTTTAAGATCTGTACGTCGCTGCTCGCTCTATTCTTTATGGCCCGCAGTATGAGGGGTGAGAAGGGGAGAGAGGGAAAATGGTGGGTCTCTGAGGCAGCGAAGGGACACCTCCTGCCAGCTGAGAGCAGGGGGTTCTGAGCCCTGGCCTGCCGGCACCCTGCCTGCGCCAGCGAGGTGATTCCCGCGCAGTCGGGAGAAGGGGGGAAGCAGCTGGAGGGACAACAGAACCCAGGGGAGGTGATGTGCGATAAGAGCCTGCGGGCGTTTACAGAGCACGCGGTGCGTTTGTGCTGCGGGTAAGGAACTTCCCGGGGTAGCTGGGAAACGCTTCAAAGGATCCACAGCACCGCAGAGGCCTTAGAGGTGGCTCAGCCCTGCTCCTGCGCTCAAGGACTTGCAACGGGAAGTGAGAGCTCCAAACACAAGAGGGAACCGACTGTGCTGATAGCAAAGGCCCCTTCTTCTGGCCCCGGAAAGCCGCCAGGGCTGCCCGAGGCTGCGGTTGGAGGAGTCGATGTCACTCGGAACCCGAAGGAAAGCGCCGGGGCCGGCGACGGGTGCTCGGCAGGGCAGGAGCCGTCTGCAGCCGGGCGGGGAAGCGCTGTCAGCACCCGCGCGGCCTGCGCCCACGTCACGCCTCGCTTCTGCTGCGCCCTCCGCACGCTGTGCCCGGCCACGCGCTGCGGCAGCCTCCGTGGTGTGGGGCAGGAGGGGCAGCGCAGCGGGAGCCCAGGCGTCGCCCTCCGGTGTCAGTTGGCGCCAGCCCAGATGCGCCGATAAAACGAACAAAGGCTCCTTGTGGCGGCCCCTAACAGCCGCTCTGCGGGCAGTGACTGTCAGGGCCGGATCCCGTCTGATGCAATCTCCAGCCCTTTGGCAAGTCTTTCCAAACTCCGGACGTTGGCGTTTCTGTCAGACGGGTCCTGTGATGGGGGTGGGGGGGGGGGAGAGGATGCAGGGGGCTGCTGCGGCTCAGCGGTCACTGACTGCCCAGCTTCCTCCGGGACGTGGCCCCAGCCGCAGGGCCGCCGGCCGGGCTCTCCCTCCTGGCGGCCGAGCCCCCGCCGCGCACAGGTACAAGACCCCAAGGCGGGGCTCTGGTCACGCTGAGCAGGCGTGGTGCCTGGGTGGGCCACGGGATTCTCCCTGCTCGTGGCTTCCAAGCAGAGGGCTCAGCCCTTTCCAGGAGATGCACCTCGTAAACCTTGGCTCTGCGTTTGCACAACAGCGGGGCCGGGCTGCTTGTCTGGTTTGGTGGCTGCTCGCGTTGCAGCGGCTCCAGCTTTGACAGGGCAGCTGCTGTGAAGCTGCAGAGCTGCAGGTCCCCGGGTGTGGCAGGGTGCACACACCTCTGCTCAGACGGCAGCCTGGGGCAGCTGAGGTCGGGAGAAAGGTGACGTTAAACCCTGGGTGGTGCTGGAGAGCCCTCGTTATGGGCCTGGACCGCCTGCGCTGCTGGCTGGTTAGGTTTGGAAGTCGAGGGCTGCTCTGTCCCAGGCTATGGGCCCAGCAGGGAACAAGACATCTGAGGAAACGTCCTGTACACAGCTGGGCCAGGCAGTGCCCCACCTGTGCAACTTTGGCGTTTGTAGCCATAGCAGGAGAGGGGTGTTTAGAGGGATTTAAAGAGAGAATCGTACTTTGTTCTTTAATGCTGGAAGGTGGGCGTAAGGATGCCACACTCGGTGGGGAAAGGCTCCCCACCAGCACCCAAATGGAGAACAAGAGGGCTGCAGCACCTCCAAGGTGTCAGAGGGCCCCGTCTGCCTCGCCAGCACTGCTGAGCAAACACCGGCAGCCCGGCCCCACAAACGGGCCCCACCGGCGTCACTGACGTGTGGCAGTGCAGCGGCTCGCTGCCTTGAACCCCACAAACTGCTGGCAGCGGGAAACGCCGCTCCGGCTGCTGGCAAACCCTGCCTCCGGCACCACCGGGTGAAGCTTTTCTGGCACGAGCTGCCTCAGCTCAGAGCCCAGCCCCGACACAAGCGAGCATCCCCCAGTGCCCCGCTTGCAGGTGGGAGCCGTTCGTTCAGGGCAGCGGCTCCCAAACACTCTTTTGTGTGGAACCGGCCAAGGCAGCCAAGTGTGAATACAGGAGCTCTTTCCGGCAGCAGCTGATTCCCCACCCTGGCTGCCAGACATGCCCGTGCCTGCAGCCCTGCGTGGCGTGCTCAAGGTGTTGGCTGCTGCGTGCTGGCTGCTTCGTTCACGGCACCTTCGTCACCTCAAGTTCACCTGGACTCTTTCTGGGCCAGAGCAAGGCGCCCAGCTCTGTTCCCAGCCAAAGCTCCCAGAAAGGTAACCGCTCGCAGTGCCTGCAGAGAGACCGGGCTGTCAGGGGAGAGGTGGGGAGCTCCCTGCTCCCAGCCCTGCTGGCCTTGGGCACTCGCGGCCCAGCCCTCGCAAGGCGAAGAAAGGAGAGCAAAGAGCAGATCTCGCTGCTCCTTGGACTCGCTGATCCCTGCGGGTCCCTTCCAACTCGGCTGTTCCCTGACTCCGCGCTCCCTGCCAGCCGTTGCCATGCTGGCAGCTCGGCAGGGCGCGGCCGGGCAGCGGGGCCGGCTCCTGCGCCACCCGCCCCTGCTGCGGCGCTTATCAGCGGGCGCCCGGGGCCGCGGGAGCTGCCCTCGGCCAACCGCCCGCTGCCAACGCCGCAGCCAAAGGCCGGGCGCGCTCCCCGCGGGGGGGAGGGGAGGGGCCCTCGGGCCCCGCTGGGCCCCGCAGCAGCCCGGGCCCCGCAGCGCACGGGGCCCAGCGCCCGCCGGACGCCGGGGCTCGAGGCCTCCGGTCCCCAGGCCCCGCGCGGGGCCGCCCCGCCGCTGCCGCGTGCCCGGGCCGTGAGGAGGCCGCCGGGCGTCGGCGGCACCTGGGGCCCCTCTGCGCCTCCGCGGGCGGCCGGGGGGCCCCAGCGGCTCCCTGGTGCCGGGACCGCCCCGCAGCGGGTCCGGGGGTCCCGCCCCGCCCCCGCCGCCCGCCCGGGGCCTGGCGCCACGTGCCCGCGGGCCCTGCGGCTGCGGCGAGGCGCGCGCCCGAAGCGCCGCTTCCGCTTCCGGGCCGGGTCGGAGGGCGGCGGCCGCGGCCCAGTCAGAATCCACCACGCGCGTCTGGCCGCGCGCAGGCGCAGTGCCGCCCGCCGGGGCCGCCCCACTGCCACGTCTGAGAGCGGGCGGCCGCCGACTGGGCGCGGGCGGCCGCGCGAGACGGCGGCGCCGACCAATGGGGGCCGCCGCAGCGGGGAAAGGGACCAACGGCGGCCCGCGGCGGCGCGGCCAGCCCGGCGGCCAACCCGCGGCGGCGGGCGGGGGGCGCGCCCGGCGCGCCGGCCAATGGGAGCCGCGCGGCCGGCCCCGAGCCAATGGCAGGCGGCGGCGGCGCTGGCGCGGCGCGGCCAATGGGGCGCGGCGGCGGCGGGGGGAGGCGGGTTTATAAGCGGAGGCGGCGCCGCGGCGGCCCCGTCCCGGCCCGTCCCGTCCCGCCATGGCCGCGCTGCCGCGCGCGATCGTGGCGCTGCTGCTGCTGTGCCTCGCGCCCGCGCTGCCCCGCGCCGAGCCGCCCGCGCAGGAGGAGGAGGAGGAGGACGGCGTCCTGGTGCTGCGCGCCGCCTCCTTCGAGCAGGCGCTGGCGGCGCACCGCTACCTGCTCGTCGAGTTCTGTGAGCGCGGGGCGGGGGGGGCGCCCCGGGGGGGCGGGGCGGGGCGCGGGCCCGGGGGGACCCGCGGGGGACCCGGGGGTGCCGGGGGGGCGCGGCGCCGTCCGGTCCGGTCCGTGCCGAGCCGCTGACGGCCCCGCCCCGCCGCAGACGCGCCGTGGTGCGGGCACTGCAAGGCGCTGGCCCCCGAGTACGCGAAGGCGGCGGCGAAGCTGCGCGCGGAGGGCTCGGAGATCCGCCTGGCCAAGGTGGACGCCACCGAGGAGTCGGAGCTGGCGCAGCAGTTCGGCGTGCGCGGGTACCCCACCATCAAGTTCTTCCGCAACGGCGACCGGGCGGCCCCCCGCGAGTACACAGGTGAGCGCCGCCGGGGGCAGAGGGCAGCGACGTGGCACCGGGCCCGCACCCGGCCCCGCGCTCCCACGTGGCGCCGCTCCGCCGGGGCCGGGGCTGGACAAGGTCCACGGCGAGCTCCTGGGAGCGGAGCCTGCTGTGCCTGGGCAGGGCACGTGAACGGGGCCGCGGGTGCGAGGCTTGGGGTGGCGGGGGGCGTGCCTGCCCCCGGCAGGGCAGTGAACCTGGGGACAGATGCACGGTGGGCGAAGGAAGGCAGGGCTGTCCTGCTGGAGGCAAGCAGAGCGTTCCGAGCCTGCTCTGTTCCCCGGCTTGACTCAGCTCAATCCATGTGGCACCAAGAACTGAAAAAGTGCTCGGGTGGCTGGGTAAAGGGCCGAACGGAAAGCTCGAGGCAAAAGGATAAGCGAGGCCAAGACTTAAAGCGCAGCAGAGATGAGCTGCGTTAAGCCCCGTGGTTCAGGGCTCTGAGGATAACCTGCGGAGCGCTGAATTTTGAAAGGAAGACATGGCACGTTCCCTTGAAACAGCAGCGGTGTCTCAGCAGTTCCCTGTTGCTGATCAAAGCTTATGAGCATGCTTGGGCTAGACCAGTTGTGAGACAAGTGGATTCCTGAGAGCCCTTGTACAGTGACTTGACAATTACGGATGCACTTAATTACGCTAGGAGGGGAAAGAAAGAGTTGCGTAAACGGTATCTCAGTTCTTCCCAAGCTATCAGCCAGCTGCCGAGCACTCTCTCTGGGGACTTAGGGTTTTTGTATTCTTAGTTGGGGGATAAAAAGTGAATTGGTGTTCTCTATCTTTCTGGTGTAGCTGGCAGAGAAGCAGATGACATTGTCAGCTGGCTGAAGAAACGCACTGGCCCGGCTGCAACTACCCTGACAGATGTTGCTGCAGCAGAGACGTTAGTGGACTCCAATGAAGTGGCTGTCATTGGCTTCTTTAAGGTAGAGTTGGTGCTTCCCTTTGAGAGGCTCTTGTGTATGTGCAGCGCCTTTCCTGCTTCTGTCCCATGGGGATCTGACAGCTGGGGAAGGCTCCTCATAAGTTGTGAAACACTTGCTGTCCTGTCTTACTTGATCTTCAAGTTCTCTGGCTGGTAAGCCCTGGGATGTTTATGCTTTGGTTTGTGTCTCATGTGAAATACTTTCCTTTATTCTCCAGGATTTGACATCAGAGGCTGCAAAGGAGTTTTTGTTGGCAGCAGAATCTGTGGACGACATTCCTTTTGGGATTTCCTCCAGTGATGATGTGTTTTCCAAGTACCAGCTTAGCAAAGATGGAGTGGTTCTTTTCAAGAAGGTATGGGTTGGTGCAAACATGACCCCCACACCTTGGGTCTTTTTCCTTGTCTTACCTCTTCTCTAAATAGAATTAGATTTACGAGGGTGCTCCTGGATGAAACTGCAGAAGATTCTGTGCTGTCAGTCTAATTTCCAAGCCTCAGAGCCTGGAGGAGGGGGGAAAAGCCGAGCCTGTGGTCCTGTTTGGGGGCAGTGGAGCCGAGTCCCTTGGCAGGGTGCAGTAGGCAGGGGAGTGGCCTTTGGACAGCAGAGGGCGGCCTCGGCAGTTTCCTGGCTGTGCGTTGCCTTTGAGGCTGCTGAGCTTTGCATCCAGAACGTTTCTTCACTTTCACTTTCCTGTTTCTCGAGTTTCTGGCTGCAGCACAGTGACGGTCAACACAATCTTTAAAATACTTCTGGCTGTAACCAAGGTCTTCTGTGTCCCTTTTTGAGATTTAAAGGCCTTAAACAGAACGATAGCCAAGCTCTTGATGACTTGCCATGATATTTTGTTAGGTTGTGGCTTAACGAAGTTGCTTTAAATGCACCCATTACTGAGCTCTGCAGTTGGTTGATGTCTGCTTCCAGGAGTTCTGTCTCACATTGCCGTGGGTTCTGCTGCATAGTGATTACAGCAAAGTTCCTAAGAGGATTTGCAGCTGCAGCTGACGAGGCTGGGGCTGTTGGATTATGTGTGAAGGGACATTGGTCATCTGCAGAATTGGAAATAAACTTATTGATGTTGTCTTGCCTATTAAAAGCCGAGTCATGGGATGAAATTTTAGGTTTGAGAAGACAAGTTGAGGTTCCTTAGGTTGGGTTGCACCGCACATATGGGCGCGTGCAGCAGGGTAGGATAGAGTGCAGCTTTGGGTTCCAACCGATGCATGTAATCTAATCACAGTTGTCAGTCTGGCCTAAGACAGGCTAAAGAACTTAATGAATTCCTACTTTATTCTTCTTCCAGCTGAAATAGCTTGTTTCATTTCACTACACATCTGAAATTGTAGTTAGCTTTGTGGTGTTAGTAAGTCAGAGGGTTCCTCTGATTAGTATGGCCAAGGGTACAAGTATGCTATTGTAGGATCACAATCCTTTGGGTTGGAAAGGACCTTAAAGATAGTCCAATGTGAACCTCCCTGTCACGGACAGGGACGCCTTCCCCTAGACCAGGTTGCTCAAAGCCCCATCCAGCTATTATCTGGCTGACAAGTTTGAGATGCTAGGATCTCACAACTGGGAGAGCCGGGGCTGGGGGAGAACAGCAGTATTTGGTTCTTGGCTGCATTACTACCTGTACTTTGCTGTTCTTGCATGTACAGCTTTTGGTATGTAATTCCTGTGTATACTCTATTCATGGGTAATACCAGGCTGAAATAGCTACTTGTCAAAGGACATGGGAAGTTAAGAAAAATCCTTGCAAACACTCAAGTCCGGATAGAGATGTTCCGTTAAAACCATCTCTTCGGTGGGGAGTAGCAGCATCTGGCTCAGAGTTCAGAGCAACTGAGGACGTTGCCTTAAGTGGCTAGGACACAGCTAGGACTTCCAGCACTAACAGGTGGTCACACTGGGTTTAATTTGTTACCTGTGCTACCCATTTTTACATGCTTAGTTCTATGCAGTGTGTTCCACAGTCTTAGGTGGCTAAGCAGCAAAACGGAATTGTGCGGATTTGATCTGATGTACTATCTTCTAACACTGGTAGTCATTGTGGCGTGCCATGAGAGTTCTAAAACTTGTCCAGTCTCCCGCGAACCAAGGTGAAAATGAGCACCAGTGGTAACAAAATATAATGGCATAAGAACTGACCTGCCTTTTATTTTACCAGCAGGTCTGATTTTGGACTTTGGCTCAGAGTCCTGTGGTTAGCTGAGCTTAAATCAAGAGGGTTTGTTGGCCCTTGTGGCTCAGCGTTCTTGCCTTATTCTTTGTGTGCATTATCCATGCTTCCAAAGACCCTCAAACAACTGCTTTGAAGGTGTTAAGGACATGAGCAATACTCTGGAAAGTAACTTCATAGCTACTTTAAAATGTTTAGTGTTTTGCTCAGCTTTTCAGCTGTGACTTTTTTGCTTCCTCTAATAGAAGGTTATCTGAGTCCACTATCTTGCTTCTGCCAGTAACTTGAGGGTTGCTGTGCCATGGGACTGCTGTGTTGTTCTGCACATCCTCTCTTTAACCTTCATGTTCCCTTAAAGCTATTTCCCTTTCCAGGCTGTCGGGCGGGTTCTGAGAATCCTGATCAGATGCAGGTGTTAGTCTAATATAAAAAGGGATTTGGCACCTATAGTGCGATGTGTTGAACTTGTGCTGTCTGCTCTAACAATAGAGGCTGAACCAACCGTGTAGAGCTCAGTAAGCCACTACTTACTTTCATAGCACGGTGAGGCTTTGCTCTCGGACTTTTCATAGCACTGGCCAGTTGATGTGTGTGTATCTACTCTGGTGCTGCGAACTCGTAAGCAGGAAGCTGTCTGTGCTCTGGAAGCTCCTCACTGGTCTACCTAATTAATGCCTTTTACAGTGCTGTAAGACTGCTACAAAAAGTCCTTCTTGGTGACCTGTTTCACGAATGGTTTCATGCTTCTGCAGAACAGTGTTACGATGTAAGCTGGATGTCTGTCTGGCTGTTAGGGGGTGACTTAAGACTGCTTGCCAGGAGGAAGAGAACCTCGATTCACACTTTGTGAAAATGTGGTGACCATATTTCTCTCTGCAGTTTGATGAAGGCCGTAACAACTTTGAAGGGGATCTCACAAAAGATAACCTACTGAACTTCATCAAGTCTAATCAGTTGCCTCTGGTTATAGAGTTCACTGAACAGGTAGGTGTTCAGATATTTGGGGCCTTTTTCCATAGCTACTGTATGAATGCAACAAAGTTTAAAATGTAGTCAGCTCTTAGCTTGGAGCTGGCACTAGTTTGATGTTATGGAGTGGTCTAAAAATTGCTTATGCTAGAGCTGAATCAAGTAAAGGAAGAACGCAAGAGAAAGGAGGTATAAGCTTGCTGTTCAAAGCAGTCCTGCAGTATTCTGACTTCTGTGGTCTAATGAGAATAGCAGAGCCAAGCTTTATTTTCGGTTTTATTTTCTACTCCTCAGACTGCTCCTAAAATCTTTGGAGGAGAGATCAAGACTCATATTCTGCTCTTCTTACCAAAAAGCGTGTCTGACTATCAAGGGAAACTGGATAATTTCAAGAGCGCAGCTGGAAGCTTCAAAGGGAAGGTAAGATGGACTTCTGGGACTGAATTATGTGACCACCTCCTACAGAACTGTAGCACTCTCTGCCTGTACCCACTTAACAGCTGCGGAGGAAGAGTTGAAGCTAGCACTTCCTCTGCCTCTCTCCTGGTAGTAGGTGTCTGAGTCACTGGCTTGTATAACCCATTAAGGAATAGTAGTTAACTTATGACTTTCCTTCTTCTGGATGCGACTTAAACATTGATGCCAGGTTTGCACATGTGCTGCTTAAAGCATTGCAGCTTTAGCATGTGTGCTGTGACAGGGTGCCCTCCTAACAGGCTTGGCTGTTTAGCTCCTGTCTAGCTCTACAGGTGTCTGTGTAAAGTATCATTAGCCAAGAGATACCTGTCTTCATCATATTATCTCTTTCCTCCAAAGATCCTGTTCATCTTCATAGACAGTGACCACAGTGACAATCAAAGGATTTTGGAGTTCTTTGGCCTAAAGAAAGAAGAATGTCCAGCTGTACGTCTGATCACCCTGGAGGAAGAAATGACCAAATACAAACCTGAATCAGATGACCTCACAGCAGACAAGATCAGAGAGTTCTGTAATAAATTCCTGGAGGGCAAGATCAAGGTAACAATGCTGCTAATGCTAAACCTACTGGCTGAGCAAGTCCTAAAAATTCTCCCTGTGAAGAGCTGTATGAAATGTGCAAATCACCCAACTAATGTACAGGATATCTAGCAGCCTTTGTGCTGAAAATAGTGTAAAAACATTGGGGCGTGAAGACTGTAGGAAAGCAAGTTAGGTGCTGGTACCTGACTACAATCGAGGTCTGCTCTTCCTGCTTCTTGGAGCTGTGCTGTTCTTCCTGCTAATAAGCCATGGAAGGTACTAACTTGCGTGGCACAGTTAAAGAGCTTTTGGCTCTAATCTGGTGGAGGTAGCTACGTGCATCTGACTCCAGCAGTGACTGTTTAGCTAAGCTCTGTCCTTAGAGAATAACATTGTGGGAAGGAAACAATATTGCTGCCAGAGCTAAAACTGCAGTTCTTCCCACAAAAGAGCACCCGTTTTCACACTTCAGGGTGGGGAGTAGACTTTATATTAGCAGAAGAGGAAGTGACTGATGTATCTGATTTGCTTGTAGTCTGTGACTGGGGGCACTTGGGTATGGTTAACTCAGGCTTTCCAGCCTATGTGATTCATGGACATTCCAAGTAGCTGTATAGCAGATTGCGCATGTCTGAATTTCACTTTCTATTCCAGCCCCATCTGATGAGCCAAGATCTTCCTGAAGACTGGGACAAACAGCCTGTCAAAGTTCTAGTTGGGAAGAATTTTGAAGAAGTTGCTTTTGATGAGAATAAGAACGTTTTTGTGGAGTTCTGTAAGTGTTTTTCAACAATGAATTCCAAGTAACTGGTATAAAAGGAGTGCCAAAATATTCCATGACCAGGACTGGGGAGAAAGCATCTTACAGAGTCCAAGCCACAAAGGGAGTGCATCAGTTGAAAACGAATGTGAACTCTTGTCTGGCGTGGGGTCTAGGTGGTGTGTGGTGTTAACTTGCTGGGCTGTTGGTGCTAAATATGTTTGTTAATTAACAGATGCCCCCTGGTGTGGTCACTGTAAGCAGCTGGCTCCTATCTGGGACAAGCTGGGAGAGACCTACAGGGACCACGAGAACATTGTCATTGCCAAGATGGATTCAACAGCCAATGAAGTAGAAGCAGTGAAAATCCACAGCTTTCCCACACTCAAGTTCTTCCCTGCAGGCTCTGGCAGAAATGTAAGAAGACAGCTGACACTTCTACAGATCAAATAATGAGGGAGCACTAGATATGCTTAAGTTGTCTGCTTGAGTTCCTTTTTGGACAGAGGCTTGTGGGAGGGCTTTCCCTTCTGTAGGGATAGAATACATCAGGTCTACAGGATGTCTGAGACCCTTTTGGCGGGGGGGGGGGCTGGGTTATAGGAAACAGTTTGGGGATGGGAAGTGGGAGTGGGGAAAGAGGAAGTACAGCAGAAGACAGTGTGCTCATCTGCAGGCTATTCTCTCCTCGCAGTGATCTCTGAAGTCTAGTGGCTGAGCTGTTTTCCTTCGTCTCATATGGGTGAAGGTGAATTTTTAAATTCCCTTTTGCTTGGCATGTTAACTGTTGCTCAGAAAGAGAATTCTCCTCTCCAGGGGTGTGGTTCTGTAGGTGCATGTAACAGTTATTTTGATGTGTTTTCCTGTGTAGGTAATTGACTACAATGGAGAGAGGACGCTAGAAGGATTCAAAAAATTCTTGGAGAGTGGAGGACAGGATGGGGCAGCAGCTGATGATGTGAGTAATATAAATTAATACGGTACTCTAACTCTGCAAAATGCGGAGTATTCCTTGGTTTGGGTAGAGTGATCAAATCCTAAGCCCTGAAGATTGTGGGCTATGTGGCAGGAAAGGGTATGTATTGTTGGTGAGCAAAAGTGTCTACATAAAATGCGACCTCTCAGTTCACTTGCAGCCTGGCTAGCCACTGGCCTGTTGTAATGGACTCATTTTATTAAGAATACTTGAGTTCGGTGTGAAATAAATCTCTCTTGAGAGGCTAAAATACAAGAGCATGGGAACTATTGGTACAATAACCTCTAAACTTAAACAGGCTGCCTTTGGTCATTGCGCAAAATGCTGGTGTATTTAGGGCTTGTTCTTTAAGAGCTCTTGCTCACTGCATTTTGAACTTGAGTGCTATGATGAATGTCACATGCTGTATATTTAGTTGGAAGCTCCTCACCTGCCTGGGTGGAGGGTGTTACCGATTATGGTACTGCTTTTCAGAGGGTTCTAATCTGTAACATCCCAAACTGAGTACTCCTGGTAGTCTCTGGATGTACTGTTGACATGGCAGCAGCAAACATGTTAGAGAAACTGTTCACTATTTGGTTTTGGATCTGACTGATATGCCAGAAACAAGTAGTTATCTTTGTCTACTACGCAGGATCTGGAGGATCTGGAGACAGATGAAGAAACAGACCTTGAGGAAGGTGATGATGAGCAGAAAATCCAAAAGGATGAGTTGTAAAGAAGACTGATCTACATCACCCAAAAATCAGACACTAAATTGGCTGCTGTTACGCAGCCCAGTGAGTCAGAAACCCATTAAGATTTAAAACAGGAGATGAATGACTGGAAATCCAGGGATTGGCTTTTAAAGTAACACTTCACCCTCACTTCTCTTTACACTTGACTATCTTTTTCTTTCACTTTCGAAAAGGGATCTGTCACTAGGTAGCCAGCCCTGCCAGCTGGGTTCATTTTTTTTTATTGTGATGTACTTTTTTTGTACACAGCTTTTTGTTTCAAGTATTCTGTTCTTCTGGATAGAAGCAGGTTGTGAAGTGGTAGCATGAGTTTAATAGCCCAACATTTTGGAGCCTTGCCACTAATACCTTCGAAGAAAGCTTTTTCCTTTTATCTTTGAAAACTAAAGCCTGTAGCTGATTTTTACCACCTGGCAGGTTTCTTATTGGTCTCAGCTGTTCTTCCCTGGAGTCAGCAGCTGTAAGGGAAGACAGATTAGGCTGACTGCATCGGTCCTGGTGGAAGGCGGTTATGAAGGTGCTTCTCTTCATGTAGGCCAGCTTTTCCCTGTACTTTAAGACAGTTGGAGATGACTATTCGAAACACCTGGAAGGGTGGAATACTATGTGCACTGGCTGTGGCAGGCTCTGAGGGTGGAGGTGGTTGCTGGCTTACCAGCTTAGATGGGACCTAGCTGTGTTGCCATCCTTTTGATCAAATGCAAGACTATTTTGCAGTCACTTTACATGCATTATTTTGAATGGGTTGACCAGGCAGGTGGGTGGTGGGAGGGCCTGATTAAAAATACATCAAACACAAAACAAACATGGAACTTAAAATTACTGGGCTTGGGGGAGGAACTTGAACAAGGGAGTGCCTCAAAGGCCTGATCAGTGTCAGGCTTGCTCTTAGCATTCCGCTATAATAACATTGGAACTGCATTTGTTGGCCAAATAAAGTTGAGATTTTAATACTACTGTCTCTGTCTATTGGGACCTAGAATAAATAGTTGGACCTGAGCTGGAAGACGATCGGAGTTCCAGGATGGTTCTCAAGTGATTCTACCAAAGTGGTGGTAGAAAAGACCATCAGTTTTTCAGGTTCTTTGTAGATAATGTATTTTTGAGAGAAACTACTTTCTGAACACATCCAGTTCTGCGGGTGGCTGTTGATGCCTTAAGCAGCATGAAGCAGTTTCTATTAGCTAATCTATACATGAAAAGTTAAGATGACCACGTCAGGCTCAGATTAAATGAGCTGTTGGAGGTACACAACTAACACCTCTGTGAGCAGTAAGCATGCATCGGCAGGGCCTCGGAGTGTAAGCTGCTCTCGTTGCCAGCTGGCTTGGGGTGGTGGGACCTCATTGCTCCTGAGCAGTTAACCAAGGAATTTGCCTACAGGGAAACCTGGGACTGCCTGTAGTGCTGCTAGTCAGGCTCACATGATCCAGTGAGCCACACTGCTATTTCCACAGCAGTCACTTATGCTGAAAATATTTTTGTAAGGAAATATGCTATAAATGTCACATGGGGAGGCCTAGTGAATCTGGAGGGCACCTCAGGAGGTTACTGGTGCCAGTCACCTAACGTGGGTGCACTGAAATGGTAGAACACAAGTGTGGCACGGCACTGGGCTCTGACCTGCTGTAGTTACCTGGGAGTAAGGGCCCTTCTTGGTCCTGTCCTGGTGTGCAGCAACCTTCAGAGCTGCGGTACTGGAGCTGCTGATAAACGCTGTGACACCTGAGGAGGGCAGGCACTCTGTCCTCTAAGGGCTGGCTGTTAGCAGCGGCTTTGGGTAAGAAAGCTGCTTTGCATTTTGAGGGAGGAGAGAAAGAGAAGTGAGTAAGAATTACCATGGGAGTACTCCTGCCTAGAAATCAGCTCGAAAAGGTCCATTTTGTGGAGCGACTAAAAGTGTAAACAAGGCTGAACTCTGCGGCAATTCTCTTTTGTTTATAGTCTGAGACCTGCTCAGAGGAGGGGAGCTTTTCTCATGCGCCCCGGCTGCTCTCGGCGGAGCAGGGCTCCGTGAGAGTCATCTTGTGTACGCAACTCATCGCTGTTGCGAGACAGCAGGCTGGAAGTGTTCTGTCTCCGCAGCAGCCAGTTCAGCCTCCTGTCGTGTGGTGCCTGAAGCAGGCCTGAGCAGACACAGTGAAAAGACCAGTGTGTTTGCCAGAAGATGAACAGCTGCAGCAGGCAGTTCCCAGGTGTGAGACAGGCTGACCTGGCAGGAGCTTGGCACAAGGTGAAGCTGCAGCAGTGCAGAATGAATGCTCTGTGCCTTAACGTGGGACAGGGATCGCTTGTGACGTGCTGCTGGGCAGGCCCCGTCAGTGTGAAACAATGCAACATGCTTGTGTGTCTGAAACGGCCAAACTATGACAGCAAAAAGGATGGAGGAGCAGTTGTTGCTTGAACCCTTGGCTGTTGGCTGATCTGAAAGATTCCTCTGAGCGGATGGCCCATTTCAGGCCTTTGACCACAGCAGCAGCTGGTGGCAGTGCTGTTCTCCTGAAACTGTCCCGTAGAAGCCTACCCTTACGCAGCAGCCAGTACAAAATTTGAAGCAGGACTGCGGCGTTGGGCAGCGAGGACAGGCACTGTGCTCCGGTTCTGCGTCTGCATCAGGAGCACCAGCAGCACCCCCGGCCTCGCGAGGTCACCGGTGGTACCGCGGTGCTGCAGCGTGCTCCCTGTGTGTCGCTGCGCTCGTCCTGCGGTCGTGCGGGGAAGCACAGCTCATGCTGCTCCCTTCAAGTCAGCTGACGCAACTACAGGAAAGTGACTTAGCTCTGAATGTATTTGGCACCACGGCGCTGACATGTCTGTTACGCTCGCTACTCAGTACGTGAGCGGCTAGTTCCCCTCGCCTGGTGAGCGTATTTGTGTCTTCTCCCTGGCATGCCCGTGGTGCTGTGAGGACTTGCTGCTGGGCAGTTCTGTTTTCGGGGCCCTGGGCTCCTCTGAAGGCTAGCCATGCAACAGATTTGACCCCTTGGATGGGCACATCAACAGGTGGGCAGTAAGATGAGCCATCATCCTCTGCCCAAAAGTGGGAGGCTACCGGCCTGGGCAGCTCAATTACAAAGTATCATGGCAAATAGCATGAGCTGCACCAACCCAAAATAGCCCGCAGGAGCCTATATAACGCGATGCGCCTGGAGAGCCCTCAGTCCTGGGCCCAGAGCCTGAGGGAGCCGCACGAGGCCAGCGCCGCCCCTGCACGCTGCGAGGGGCCCTTCAGCGAGGGGCACGCACCCGCGACGGGCTCCAGGAGGGGACAGGCTCCAGCAGGGGACAGGCTCCAGGAGGGCCGGTGGCAGCGCCCGGCTCAGCGCCCACCACCCTCCACTGGTGAAACGGGACCAAGAGGCAGAAGAGGAGAGAGCAGTGCTTCGAGGCCGGCGAGTGCTGAGCTCTGACCAACCTGGCTGTTCCCCACATGCCTCTGCCCCCTTCTTCCTCGGCAGCGTCCTAAGGCTGCGCTCAGCATGAAGGACTATTTCCCCGTCTCAATGCCCCGGTACGGTCGGTATTCCCAGAGACTGAGAGCATCGCGCACCGTGCGCTTCCCCAATGACGTCGTCTTTCAGGACCACATCAGGCAGGGGGACCTGGAGCAGGTGGGCAGGTTCATACGTGCCAGGAAGGTCGCTCTGGACACCATCTACCCGTCTGGTGAGTGCTGCTGGGGCTGGCAGAGCTGAATCTGCACAGTGGCACAGCTCAGTGGACTGCAAGGGAGACGAGAGAGCAGCGTGGCCAAAGCTCAGACGTGGGCCACCCTGGGCAGGGTGGCAGGTTGAAATCAAGTTGTTTCCCCCCCAGTGAGGAGTACTACCCCCTACCATTGCCAGCAGGGCCGAGAGAGTCCTGCCTCACTGCCCCAACGCCCCCTTAACACTGCAGGAAAGGGGGAAATTTGCTGTCAGGGTCCCTTCAAGGCACGACAGTGCTCCTACATACCTACCTAGTGTGGTGTGGCGTAGAAAAGGAGCAGGCAAAAAGGTAATGGTACAGAGAACATGGGTGAGTACACAGAGCTCTGGACTGGGCAGTGGGACTCGTATCTTCTGTCCTGATTTGGCAAAAAGAGTGGGAGAAGCAAGGTTCTGCTTCTTGTTCCTGGCTCTGTCCGTTGCTCACAAACATTGCTCTCTCTCATGTGTGGGTCTGTGGACTTGCAGAATTAATTGTTTACGAAGAAGGCATTGTGTTCTGTTTGTACCCAGCCTCACTAAAAATTGTTTATGGAATGCCTTGAACCATACAGGCTGGTTCAGAGCCCAGATTTGTCTCTTTCTCGTACTTGGCTTCAGCGTCTGCTGTCACATGGCCATGGAGGCATGGTCTCAAATGACCCGGGCTTCCTCCCATGTACGCTGATTGCTTCATCGCTTGCTCTGTAAGGGACTTCTGAAAGACAAGCAGAGCAAGACCCTTGAGACGCTCTCCTGCTATGCCCGTGGGAGTCCTGAAAGAGTCTCAGGTCGGGCTGCTGGCGAGGGGCTCTTCAGGAGCCTCAGACACTGAAGCTCAGTCCCTTAATCTGTCCTGCCTGACCCAACAGGGGGGCCAGGTGCTGCACCTTAAACGCAGCATTTAGGCTGTAGAAGGGAAACAGAAACCTGCAGCAGCGCCTCTTGCTTCCTCAGTGTTTGTTTCTTTCCAAACTCATCTCCCTGATAACCTCTTTCCTGGGCTGCGGACAACTGGCGCTCAGCAGCAGGGGAGCGCTGCCGCGGCGCGGGGCTAACGCGTCCCTTCCTCGCAGGCATGGCAGCCCTCCACGAGGCTGTGCTTACCGGGAACTTGGACTGCGTCAAGCTCCTCGTTAAGTACGGCGCCGACATCCACCAGAAGGACGAGAACGGGTGGACGCCCCTGCACATGGCCTGCAGCGACGGCTACGCTGACATAGCCCGGTGAGAGCCCAGAGCACCGCGCCGGGGCTGCCCCGGGACCCTGCCTCGCAGAGCCCCGGGGCCAGACAGGGCACCGACCGCGCCCGGGAGGTGCCGGGGGCTGCGGGCAGGACGCGGCCGGTGGCTGACGCTGTCCCCGCAGGTACCTCATGTCCCTGGGGGCCAGCCCCGAGGCCACCACGGACGCCGGGGAGAAGCCCTCGGACCTCATCGACCCCGAGTACAGCGAGCTGCTGCAGCTCTTCCAGGCCGCCACCATGGACTGAGGCGGGGAGCACGGCCGGGCAGCGGGGCTGCCGGGGGCCGGGGGCCGGGGCGGGGGCCCGGGCTGGGCCGGGGCCGGGGGGCCGGGGGCCGGGGGCCGGGGGCCGGGGTGCGCTCGGTGCCGCCGCTCGGCCCCCCCCGTTCCAATAAAGCGCTCTGCCACCAACGCTGCGCGGCACGGCTGGGGCGGGGCCGAGGGCCGGGGCGGGCGGGGCTAAGGGGCGGAGCTAAGGGTGGGGCGGGGCTAAGGGCAGGGCGGGGCTAAGAGCAGGGGCGGGACTAAGAGCAATGGGAGGGGCGGGGCTAAGGGTAGGGACTGCGTTAATTGCCACGGAGGGGCGGGGCTAAGGGCTGGAATGGGGCGGGGCTAAGGGCTGGGGCGGGGCGGGGCTAAGGGAAGGGGCGGGGCTAATGGCAGAGAGCGCGTTGATTGCAATGGAGGGGCGGGGCTAAGGGCCGGAACGGGGCGGGGCTAACGGCAGGGGCGGGGCCGGTGCAGGGGCGGGGCCGGGCCGAGCGCGCGCTCGGCGCCGGGGCGGGGCCGGACCCGGACCGGGGGTGGGGCTGGCGTCAGGGCGGGGCCGGGGCGGGGCGACGCGATGTTGTGGGCGGGGCCCGGCCGGCGGGGGGCGGGGCCGCGCCTGCGCGCTGCGGCGCTTCCGTGGCGGCCCGAGGGCGAGCGGAGGCGGGAGCCGGGCCCAGGTGAGGGGCGCGCGTTGCCATGGCGACGGGCGGCGGGCGGCCCGCGGCCTAGCCCCGGCCTGGCCTGGCCGCCCTCTCCTTTCTCCCCGCAGCCGCGCCGAGCCGAGCCGCGCCGCCGCACGGACGACGCCATGGCCAGGTGAGCTCCGCCCCGGGCCGGCCCCGGGCCCCGCCGCGGCCCGGCCCGGCCCGGCTGAGCCCCGCGCTTCGCTTTCAGCTCCCCCGTGTCCCGCGTGGTGTACAACGGCAAGCGGAGCGGCGGGCCGCGCTCCCCCGGCGCCGGCGGCGAGCTCTTCACGCCGGCCCACGAGGAGAACGTGCGCTTCATCTACGAGGGTGAGCGGCGGGGCGGCGGCGCGGGGCCCCCCCGGCGGCCGGTGCCCCCCCGGCGGCCGGTGCCCGCGGCGAGCCGCCCCTCTCGGTGTCCCCGCAGCCTGGCAGTGCGTGGAGCGCGACCTGCGCAGCCAGATGGGCGCCGAGCGCGGCCTGGTCGAGGAGTACGTGGAGAAGATGCCGAACCCCAGCCTCAAAGGTGAGCGCCGCGGCGCCCCCCGCCGGCTGCGGCCGGAGGCGGCGGCGGGGCCCGGCCGGGCCGGGGGCGGCGGTGCGGCCTCTGCCGCCCGAGTGTCTCCCTCCCCTCTCTCCCCGGCAGCGTTCAAACCCGTCGACCTGAGCGATCTGAAGAGGAGGAACGCACAGGACGCGAAGAAGTCCTAAGGCGGGCCCTCCGCGCGGATTGGCTGGTCTCCCAAGGTCCTCAAGCAGATTTAATTTGAGATTTTTGTGTTGATTTCCTCCTCTGGTTACTGTACTCTGCCTGTGGAGAGCCGGTCGGCTTTGGGGCTGGCTTCGATGCTACCTGAATTCCAAGATGCTTAGGGGCTCGCCGAAGGCATCCAGAGCCCCTTGTAAAAGATTCCAGCCCCTAACCTGCAGCTTTCTCTGGCCTCAAGCTGTCCTCCTCCACTTCGTGCTGGGCTCACAGGTCACTTATTCTCCTTCCATCTCTGTCCCTGGTGCGCTGCGTACTCAGGCTCGCTGGGGTCTGGCGTACAGCAGGGCAGAGCCGAGTAGCTGCGTTGTTAGTAGCGGCAGCGCCAGTTCTCTGCTCCCTTCTGCGTCCCAAAGGCTCACAGTTGCTGGAGCAGGCCAAGGGGAGAGTGAAGGAGACTTGGTGCTGACCTTGTGCCTCAAGACAGGCGGCCCCAGTTCAACACCAGGTAGTTCAGCACCTTCTGGCAGCTGGCTGCTGCTGCTTTGGCACACTTTGCCTGTTCCTTGCTCCCTGGTGGGAGGGCTTAATTTGTACCTGGGCTGCTAATGCCTGGGACTCATCAGTGCTGCCAAAGCTCTTGGGTCCATATCCGATGCCGGATTTTCCTTGTGCTTAGAGTGGGCCAGGTCCCTGCGGTGCTGACGACGAAGCTACTCCTCTCTCCCTGCAGGTGGAGGGAGAGGAGGGCACCAGCACTGGCCCCAGCCCCAAGCATCCTGGAGGTGCTCGGAGGGGGAGCGCTGGGCTGCTCTCAGCTCCCCCCAGCCTCAGTGCGCTGGCAGCAACACAGAAGGTGGCGGGAGGGGGTTGGGGGGGCTGGCGCTGCCTTTGCAGAAAGAAGCTTATTTCCATCCTTGCCTGAGCAATGCCTCGCTGTTCTAGCACTGACACGGCTTTCCAGACATGCACCCTTTGAAGAGACCTGGCCTCCACAGCTGGCAGAAGCGCTGCTGTGTGGCAGCTGTGGTGAGCAGGTCTAACTCGCTGCGGGGATTGGCTTCCCTGGCAAGGCTCAGGTTCCTTCTGCCTAATCACCTCTGCGCAAGGGAGAGTGACTGCACCCTCACACCCGTGCGGGCAGAGAGCTGCGTGGCCGCGGGGCTGCTCGGTGTCCCTAGGACACGCGGGGAGCTGTGGGAGCCGCCTGCTGCCTGCCTGAGCTCAGAGAGCTGGTGGGGAGGGGGCTGCTGGGGCTCTGCCCAGCACAAGTGGGCTTCGTGGCGGATGCAGGGTGCAGGGGAGTTGTGATTGCTGTTAACTTTCCTTTGTTGTCATTGAGCTATACTGTTCCCTTTTTTTTTCTTTTTTTTTTTTTTTCTGTTGTCTGTCACTTGAGGAGTGTTGTAAATAAAAGCTTGTGTCCTTTTGAGTCTGCCTCTGCGTGGCTCTGCCTGCTCCTCTCGTTGCACGCCGCAGCATCGGTCAGCTCCGGGGCCGCGTCACGCTGCTGCCTGCTGTCCTCGGGGGGCTTCTGTCGGCGGGGGAGCGGCACCCAGCACGCCACCTGGACGCACCTGGCAGTGCCGGCGCCTGGTGCTGGGGAGAGGTTCTCGGCCACGTCGCTGCCGTGGGCGCTGGACCTGGCCCACGGGGCTGTGCCCGGCCGAGCCCTCCCTGGGCTGCCAGTGCCCGTGAGGTGCGTGTGCACGCTGCTCTGCCCGCGTGTGCCTCCAGCCTGTCTGGTGTAGCGCCCTTGCTCTTCCCTTTTTTAGAGTTCAGAACTTTTCCTGTTTTGTCGCTCAAACCCTGTGCTTCCCGTTTTAGACTTGAGTGCTGACAATAAGCGTCAGGGTTTTCTGTGCCCCTTCAGGCCAAGTCCTGAGGACAAGTAATGCAGAGAACAGAAACCACCTCTTATTTATTTATTTTCCAGAAGGGGTCTTGCTCCCGCACTTGCTTGGGGCTCTTAATTTCACTGCAAGCATGCAGAGCCTGGCGCTGCGAGCTGGTAGCACAATGCCCTTGGGCTCTGGCAGCCCTCCTGCGAGCCAGCATCCTAGGAGCTGTTGCTAGACCAAAGATTTAAATGTTGAGACTATTAATACACTCGTATCCTTTTCCCTCCCCTGCTTTAATGGCATTTAAACTATACTTAGCATTGCTAGAATTTCTCCTCAAGTGCACCTCCGTGCTGCGTAGTGACCCTGTTTACCTCCCATCTCCAAAACATCGCCGAGGAGGGCGTGTGCCGGCTGTGTTGGCCGCATGGTGCCCGGGCCCTGCTCCACCCCAGGCGCTGCAGGAGGTGCCCTCTGCCGGGAGCGGCAGCAAAAGATTTAGGGTCACTACCACCACGGCCCGTCTCCTTTGACTTTTCCTGCCGGGTGGGCCTTTTCCACAAGCTTCTCAGGGCCGCTCGCGAGCAGCAGCGCTTCCAGCATTCCTCAGGGGCTTGTGTGATGTGCCTGAGGCTGCAGCCCCCATGTCCCAGGAGCGCGGCAGCCGAGCGGGGTTGCCCTGGCTCTGGGGGCCCCAAATGTGCACGGAGCTGCCTTGTCCCGCACTGTGTGCGTTGTCCTGCGTTGTCCTGCCTCGGTGCCTGCAGGGGAGGCGAGGGGCTCCGCCGGTGGTCTGCTGGGTGCTGCAGGCTGGCCGGTGCGCGCTGGGCGGACAGAGGGAGGGAGCGCCCGCGCTGGCTCTGGGCTTCGCTGCTCGGCTGACCCTTACCTGCAGCACGAGGCTGGGCTGTGGCTGCGCCCCCGGTTCCACCGTCATGGAGCTGAGAGAGCCCGAGGCAAGGCGCAGGGATCTGCGGGGAGCGTGCGTGCCGGCAGCCGGCGGGTGGGTCTGCCCCATGCCTGCACGTGGGCCCTTGCTGCCAGTGGCGTGCAGAGACCCCGAGCAGCGGCCTGCGGAGACCCCGGGCAGCAGCATGCTGCCATCGGCCCCACGGCCACGGGGAGCTGCTGCCCGCTGCCGTGTGGGGCTGCGGCAGCCCAGCCCAGCGGCCTCTGCCTTGTTTTTCTCTTGGCTCGGGTGCTGTGAAGCTGGAGGCGAAGCGGTCACTCAGGCAGGCTCTAATGAAATGTCATACAAAAATGATTTTATAAACAGACGATTTTTATAAAGACTAATAACAAACCACAGGGGTGACCGCGGTGAAACAGCAGACAGGAAGTGTGAAGTTCAGGCGGCGGGGGGAGCCCCTGCGAAGGGGTGAGGCCGGAGGCCAGTGAGACCAGGCTGTTTACCTATAAAAACCGGACCTGGCCATGGTTTATTTTCGCCGTGACTTGGATGCGGTTTTTATCATTAGATTAAGTTGTGGGAGGAGGAGAGGTATGTGTTGTATCATTGAATTAAGTAGTGGGAAGAGAGAACGGTAACGGGCAGAATCTACTTAGAAGACCAATTTGTGGTCTCCAATTACCTTGATGAAGCAGGCGTATTGCTGCGGGCGGGCGGCAGCCAAGTGCCACGGCCTCGCGGGGCACCGGGGGGATGCCCGCCGTGACCCGGGGAGGAGGGCGCCTCGCAGGTACCGCTCCTGGTTTGCCGTTTCTCCCCCGTCTTCTGTCTCTGCTGCTCGTTCCTCTTCATAGCAGCGGTGCTCAGCCCCGGTCAGACAGCCGGCACTCCCTGGGTCTCGGGGATCGCCCAGCACCCCGCTGGTGCCGCGGTGGCGGCTGCCGGGGCGCCCGTGGGTGGGCGAGCAGCGCGGGGCCGACGGCCGGCACGGAACGTCCCCGTCCAGTGCTGCCATGGGAACCCGCGGCCGCCAGCGGCCACATCGCCGCGCTTCTCTGCCCACAAATGTCAGAACGTCAGCCCCGTCGGGCTGGGAGCGTGTGGGTGCGGGGGGGGGGGGGGGGGGGGGGGGGCTGTGGGTACGGGACCCGGCGGTGTGCGCAGGGCGAGTGGGTGCGAGAGCGTGTGGGTGAGCGTGGCTGTGAGTGCGAGTGTGTGTGAGACTGCGTGTGCAGCGTGGATGTGTTCAGGTGTGTGTGTGTCTGTCTCTGTACTGTGTGTGCGTGTAGCTGTGTGCCTGTGTGTGTGCACGCGCCCCTGTGTCTCTGTACTCTGCGTGTGAGTGTGAGCGCTGTGGTGGGGGGGGGGGGGGGTGCGTGTCTGGGGTGTGAGTGTAACCACCCTGTGTGCACACAGGCACGCTGCTGGCCACCCGGCTCTGGGGACAGCGGGTGCTGCTGGGTGCCCACGTTGCCACAGGGCCCCCCCCCCCCCCCCCCCACCATGGGCTGGGGCTGGCTTGGGGCGCGAGGGAGCCGCGGCCACGGTGCAGCCACCGCAGGGTGCCAGCGGAATCCTGCTGGCGGGGGGGTGCCGGGGTCCCCGAGTCCCCAGATCCGCGAGGCCAGCCTGGCCCCATCGGGGCATCACAGTGCCGCGAGGGGATGGCGGGGGGGACAGTGGGGTGTTGCCATGGCAATGCTGGAGCAGCAGGCACCGAGCCCGGCGCCGCGTGATGACCGTATTTACCTTCCCAGAAACCGCCTCGTGCTCCAGCAATTTGCTTCAATTAGGCTTGTTACCGCGTCAGGAGGCCGTGGTGGCGGCCGCAGCCAAGGGGGCAAGCAGCTAGTGTCTGCATAGGGGCTGCCCTGGCTGGTGCAGGACCACAGCCCTGGGTAGGGTTCATCCCCATCCCCATCCTCACCCCCATCCCCGTCCTCAGCCCCATCCCTGCCCTCCTGCTGCCTTCCCCACGCCGCCCCATGGCACCACTCCCCCAGGGGCGCTGCTGCCCCGGCGTCGTGGTCCCGCAGCCCCGGCCGCCCCCAACATCGCAGCTCAGGCCCCACGGCCCCCACTTGGTGCTGGACTGGGCGCACGGCGGGCAAGCAGAGCACGGCTCAGCTGGGGCAGCCGGCAAGTTGTGAAGTAAACAGAGGAAAATTACTGCGTGCCCGGCACGCCGCTGCTGCCGGGAGCCAAGCGCCACGCAGCCGGGGCCCATGCCGTGGGCAGGCCCTCCCCACGGTGCGCCAGCACCGCGGATGCCCCTGCCCTCGCTGTGCCTGGGGCTCACTCCCGGCAGGTTCAGGCAGGGCTGGGGCCAGGGCCACATGGGGGGATGCTTGGCTGGGGGGGTCTGTGGGCTGCGTGGGGCTGAGGCTGGCTGCTGGGGCACGGCACTGAGCTTGTCCCGCTCGGCACGACCCATGTGCTGGGTGCGCGTGGGTCCTGCAGCGTGCCCGGGGCTCGCAGGGACGTGGAGGCACCTGAAGCCGGCTGTCCGGCCCAGCGCCACCCGTCGGGCTGGGTGTACCCCCGGCGTGGGGCCATGACTGCGGCTAATCCCCGCACAAAGCGCTTGTGGTTCCTAAAGCCACGGCATCCGGGCTTAGCGCTCATGTGCGAGGCACAAGCCTCTTAGGGTGCCGGCCCCCCGCGCTCCTCCACACGGTGGCTGCCTCCGGCCTGACCTGCGGGGCCGTGCGGATGGCAGTGCCGGGCCCTGGGTGTGGGGCACCCCACGGCCCCGTGCCCCACGGCCCCGTGCCCCACCGCACTGCTTGTGGTGCTCAGCGCCGGCAGTGGCCACCGCTGGCTTGTGCCGTCTCCCAGGAGAGCACGGGTGCCCAGGGGGCAGATCCAAATGATTTAATTAAGGGCTCCTGGCGGTGTGAGGACAGAGCTGATTAGCAGCCAGAGGAGAACATGTGCTGGTGAGGGGGGGGGCTGCAGCCCACGGCCCCCTCAGCTCTGCCTCGCTCACCTGCGTGGGGCTGGAGGGCAGGCAGCGTGGCGGCTCCTGCTGCAGCCCAGCTCCCCGCTGCGATGGGCCCTGTCCCACTCTCAGGGCCGTGCCCGTCACCTGTGGGTGCTCAGGGGCACGGTCTGGGGCCGCGGTGTCCCCGGTCCCCCCACCGCCTTCCTGACAGAGAGGCTCACTCAGAGCTGGCCCTGCAGCCCGGCACGGGCCCACACCTATTTACACAATTACGACAGATAAATTACACCATTGCGCAAAGGGTCTCGCAGGCGCACAAGAGCAGCACCACAGGATGAACTCCCCCACCCCCCACAGATCCCCCGGCCCCACAGATCTCCCCTCAGCCCCTGGCCCCCTCCCACAGAGGTCCAGGCCCCGCTCGCCTGCCCCAGGTGCTTCCACTGTCCTGCGCGACCCCAGCTTGTCGCAGCGTCCTCACCGGGCAGGCAGGGCCCCGTGCAGCACCCGAGGGTCAGCCGGACGGGGAGGCAGGCAGTGGCCACCGCAGAGGGCTCAGTCTGCCGCAGAAGGGCCAGTGCAGCCCTCCCGGTCCATCCACAGGCTCAGAAGTGGCTCTCGGCCGTGGTCTCGGGGAACTCATAGCAGTGGTGCCGGTCCCCCAGGGCGAGGTGCTCAGCGGTGCCGTGGCCGCTCCTCTCGAGGTAGTGGGTGCCGGGGCGCGAGGCGGCTGGGCTGCGCCCCAGCCCGTTGGCACAGCTGCTCACCAGCTGGTGCTTCTCGCAGGCGCTGCCGGTGCCGTTGCGGGCGCTGGGCGCGTGGCTGTAGGTGTGCTTGTACTCCTCCGCCAGGTCCTTCCCCAGCTTCCAGCGCTGCCACCTCTTCAGCAGCTCCGACTGCACCTGGGGGCAGCCACCATCAGCCTGGTCCTGTGCCCACAGCCCCCCAGGCCCCTCGCTGCCTGCTCCCCACCCAGCTGCTCACCTCCTTGTTGATGAAGCAGTAGAGAATGGCCACCAGCATCCCCTGGGCAGAGGCAGGAGAGGCGTGAGAGGTGCGCAGGCGGTCCCCAGCCCTGGCCCTGGTCCGGTCCCTCCCAGCATGGAGGGTCCCCATGGCCGGTCCCGGCTGAGCTGGGCTCACCTGGAAGGAGCTCAGGAAGAGGTCGAAGAAGAGCTTGACATAGCGCAGGGTGCCCTGGGCGTGCTCGTCCGTGACAAAGGCGAAGACAACCTCATGGATGCCCAACAGCGGGATCAGCGTCAGCGTGGATTTGGCCAGCCTGCTTGGAGGGGCCAGCGTCAGCGCCGGGGTCAGGGGCTGTGCACGAGCACACGCACACACGCACCAGCATGTGCACCGTGCACAGACAGCGTGTGGGGCCGGGGCTGCACCCGGCGCCCACCTGAACTTGTAGTCGGTGTAGCGCATCTGGTGCGCACGGAGCTTGGAGACGAGGATCTGGATGATGCGGATGAAGATGAAGAAGTTGATCTGCAGCAGAGCAGAGCGAGCCCATGAGGGGCCAGCAGGGTGGCGGCAGGGACAGGGCAGCCAGCATTGTCCCCTGCCCAGGGCAGCCGTGGAGGCGAAGGGATGAGCGGAGCCAGAGCTGCAGGCTGGGGACTCACCAGGATGGCCAGGAACACAGGGAAGCGAAGGATCCACCAGAAGCCCATGTTGTTGTTGGTGCTCCAGCACCTGTGGAGGAGAGGGACGGGGACTGCTGGGCAGCCCCTGGCCAGGGAGGCTGCTGGAGCCCAGCGCGGTGTCGGCAGACGCAGCCGAGCCGGCGCTGCAGCCCAGCACCGTGCTCCCTGCACGTGGATGGCAGTACAGAGCCTCCCCGGGGCTGTGCCCCCGTGGCATGTCCCACGCACACCCGCACCCCCACATGCCCCTTGTGGCACCATGCACAGGCGGTACTCACTGGATGTTTTCATAGAGGAACTTCACAACGACCCAAGGGATGAGAAATAGCATGGGTGCCCCTGGGGGGGAGGCAGGGAGGGGCAGGTGAGGCACGGCACAGGGTCGGGGATGAGGACGGAGCACCAGCCCGCCGCAGGCTGCGCCTGCCCGCACTCACCCCAGCCGATGCACAGGTAGAGGGTGAAGTAGCTCCGCTCGGAGAAGACGGCCACCACCAGGAGGTTGTGCAGGTAGATGCCCTCCACCAGCAGCCAGCAGTAGTTGGCCACGGTGCCGTACTGCATGAAGACTGTGGCTGCCCGGCAGCCTGCGGCAGCCTGCAGACAGGGGTCAGGGGCTGCCGACTGCCCGCGCCCCCGCGCCCCCCTCAGCCCCCTGCTCACCTCATCGCTCAGCCAGATGCGCACGTTGTAGTCATCGATCTTGTCGCTGTAGTGCGTCTTGAGCAGGGCGTCAATGACCAGCACGGAGACGCCCTTCAGGATGAAGGAGGCGAAGAGGTTCATGTGGATGTAGTTCCTCATGCAGTGCAGCTTGCTGGGGAGGCAGCGGCTCGCCATCAGTGCTCGTGCCCCACGCGGTCCCTGCCCGCCCCCTGCCCGTGCCCCTACCTGAAGCCCAGCAGCACGGCCAGGGCGAGCAGCAGCGCGCACAGCGACACCGAGTAGCCTACCGTGTACATCACCTTGAAGCTGCCGTAGGTCTTGGCGAATTTTTCCTGGAGAGAAGAGCGGGTGAGGGCAGGGTGCGGGGCTGTAGAGCATGGGGCAGGGGGGTGCTTGGAGCCCCCTGCCAGCCCTGCCCACCTGCGCCTCCAGGTCCTCGGCGTCGATCTGGCACTGCGTGGCATCCCGCAGGGACTGCCCCTTGGGGCCCGTCACCCACTCCCCATCTGGCCCGCAAGTCTTGAAGACGTACCTGTGCTTCACTGTGCGGAGAGGAGGGACACGGGGCTGCTGCAGGCCCCCCAGCCGCGGCCGGGCTCAGCGCGCCAGTGCGGGGGAGGTGGCCGGGAGCCGTGTGCGCACAGCACACGAGCACCACGCACAGAGGTGTGCGCACCCTGCCCCACACGCCTGGCCCTGCCCCACACCCTGCCCTTACCTTTCTGGTACCAGGGCAGGAACCAGGGGCAGGAGACGTTGATGGTGGTGTTGGGCAGCGCATCGGGCCAGCAGGAGAACTTGTCAAAGGTTCGGTTACAGACCAGCTCTGCGGAGGGGTGGGACGTGGCAGGGCTTTTCCCGACCCACAGAGGGTCCCCCACTGCCCCCCTGTGCCCACCCTCTTGGGGTCCCGATCCCAACCGGGGCAGCGTGTGGGGCACCCGCTCTCACCTGTGGGTGCGGGCATCCGGCTCATGTTGCGGTGGCATTCCTCTTTGTAGGCCTTCCAGTTCTCAAAGAGGGAATCTGTGATCTGGGCGGAGGGGCCCTGGGGACAGCAGAGAGGTCACCAGAGCTGGGCAGGGGCAGGCGGCCGCTGGCCCCAGGGTTCAAGGATGGCTGTGGGCAGGCACGGGCTGATGTGCCGTGCCGTGCCATGCCGTGCCATGCCGTGCCATGCCACGTGGGCAGCAGGGCTGGGCAGTGGCTGCTACACAGCACGGCGTGGTGAGGGGCTGCCTGGGGGGTCCCCGTCCTTACCTGGCAGCAGAGCAGCAGCAGAAGGAGGGCGAGGAGTCGTGGCTGGGACATCCCTTCGCTGGGCCACAAGCTGCATAGGGAGCGGGGGGCCTGGCTTCCTACTGGCCCTCAGGGGCTCCTCTGCCCTGGGGGTGAGGGCCCTGGTACCTGGGTGACCCTGAAGGAGAGGAGAGGATGGGTCATGGGGACGTGTGGTGGGACCTGCCCCAGGGCACAACCCGGGGATGCGCTGCAGGGTGCAGGGAGCCAGCCCCCGGTCACACTGCCACACTCGTGGCCCCGTCCTCTGCCAGCCCACCTGCCTCTAACTTTCACCTGCCTGTTTGTGCACTTTCCCATCAGACTGTAGCCCTTGAGCACCTGCCATTTCCTACCCAGGATGTCTTTGTGACAGTGGCCAAGCCACCTCTCTGCCTTCCTAGCACAAACCAAGCAGCCAGCGTGCCTCGGGCTGGCGTTTTCACCAGCCTTGAGCAAGAGGAGCATAGCCACACGCAGGATGTGACATCCCCTCCCTCCCACACCCCCGCATGGGGTGCGTGTGTTCAGCCTCCCCAAGGCCACAGCAGGGGGGCACAGCCTCCTTGACACACACCCACTCAGACATGGGCCAGGGCCCCCCCATATTGGTGCTGGTGCTCAGCTGTGCGATGGTGCTGATCCCTGAGAGCCCAGGATCTCAAGAGGCAGCCGGGAACGCCCCTCACCTGAGCTGCCCCCCTTCCTCTCTACCTCATGATGCTGTGGCTCTCAGCATCACTGATTTTGGATCTACACCCAAGTGTTTGGCTGCCTGTGGAGGTGCCCAGGCCCCCGGGACAGCCCTGGGATGGCCACGGTGCCCAGAGCCAGCTCAGCCCATGGCTGGGGCACCCCGTCCCTCGCCCTATGGGTCCCCTGGCCTCAGCACCCACGGGGTTTTGAGGTGGCCATGGAGGTGGCGGAGCCCGCGCCGGCAGGGACGCTGCCAGCCCCGGGGTGGTTAACCATTAACCCGCAGGGATCCCCGGCTCATGGGGCTGCCGTGGCCCCAGACCAGCTCTGCTGCTGGCTGCGTTGCTCCCAGCCTGGGTGAGCAACACGGTGCCTCATCTGACACGGCGCCTGGGAGCTCACACACAAAGCGCGGTGCACGAGGAGCCGTAATTCTCTCCATCCACCCTAAGCCGGTTATGGGACTCCTGAGTGGGATTTCGGCTCCTCCGACAAGGGGCCGTTCTGTGGGCAGCCCCACGGCGTGGCCGTGGGGGATGAGGGCAGCTGAGGTGGGGGCAGTGCTGCGGACACTGCAGATGCTGCGGCACTGCCGAGCCCCGGCCTCCCCCAGCAGCGGCAGGAGCACCGCGCTCCCCAGCCAGCCGCCGCTCCCAGGGCTCGCCGCGCTGCTCGTGCCTATTTTTATCCCTGGGAAAGTCGTGCTTCCTCCGTGCAGACCCACTTGCCATGTCGCAAGCGGCTGCCTGAGAAGCTCATTAATCAGCCCGTGGCGCTCCAGATGCGGCGTGGGGAGCTGGACCTGCCGGCTCGCTGCCTTATTTAGGCAGCCCAGGACAGACGGCGCGGCCGCCGGGGACAGACGGACCTCGCTGGGTGGGCTCTGGCAGCGGGGACCTGCTCCGGTGGGTGCCCGCCAGCCACCTGCCTGCCCCAGCATCCCCGTCCCTGCCACTCCAGCGGCCCCACACAGCATCCCCACCTGCCCCATCCTGCTGCCACCCGTGGCGTGGCCCCGTGGGAACCTCCAGGTGCCCGGCCCTGCGCCGAGCATCCCCGCACCGGGAGGCAGAGCTCCGCCGGGGCACCGCGGGCCAGCAGCGACGTGCTGCCAGTGCGGTCCCTCTCCGGGCTGGGCAGGCAGCTCTGGGGCAGAGGTGTCTCTATTTTTAGCTGCCTGCAGTGGGATTTGGTGGTGGGGAGGCCTCTGCCCTAGACTCCCCTCCCTGGCTGGCAGCCGGTCCCCAGGCCCCGGGGCCCTGCTGTGGCCAAGCTGGGCAGACTGCACTGGGTGAGGGGTTCTGGCGCTCGGGGCCGGTCACGCTCCTCCGGCACGGGGCCCCCACCGCACCCTGGCCCTGCAGCGGGGCCCTGCCCAGGCCCTTTGCCCCAGCTGCCCGTGGAGCCGCGCTGCCCCTGCTCCCCTCTGGCCCGCGGAGCGGGGGCACCCCACCGTTTGGTCGCCCCACTCTGCGGCTTCTAGCAGGCATACAGGCATGCCAAAGGAACCAAGGGTTGGTTGTCCTGGCTCTGCAGGGATAGGGAGTGATTCAGGAGGGGCGATGGCCCCCCGGGGCCAGCACAGCAGGGTCCGCTGCGGCTCTGGCACCAAGCACCTCCCGGGAGCTGGCTCTGGTGCCCACAGTGCTCGGCACGGTTGTTCCTGCTGGATGCGCCGCAGCCACCGGGGCCGTGAGGCCCCCGTGCCCTGTCCTTTGCTGATGGAGGCAGCACCACAGAAGAGACCCATCTCCTCGCCACCAGCTCCCTTTATTGACTGGCTCCTGACAATGTGTTCCCCAGCCCCAGCGCCCGATATCCCGCCGGGGCCAGGCCCTGTGGGTGCCCGTTGTGCTGAGCCATGGGCACCCAGCACCTGCTGTTCGGGTGGGTGCATCTGCCGGGGGCTGCAGCGCTCTGGGACAGGCTGTGCGGGGGACTTTTGCCCCATTTTGGCGTTGGGCAATGCAGCGTGTCCCTGTGACATGGCCCTGCGGCTGCTGACCCCCGCGGAGGCCGGGCTGCAAACACTCAGCACAGAAGTGGGGAGGTTTTGTGCCTGCGACTCTTAGAGGAGGGACGAGGGATCTGGCTCCGGAGGAGGCTGCACACCTGGAGATTTTGTCCCCCAGCCTGCGGGTGACCAGCCCCTGCCACTGGCCTGACGCCACCCTGCCCACCCCCTCGACCCCCCGGGGCTGCCATCACATGGACAAGGGAACGAGCCCCACATCTGGGATCGCTGCGGCTCGTTGCTACATGGATCAATGGCTTGGTGAAGCCTCCATGGGGACACTCATGGGCATCTGCAACGTGACCTGGCAGCACTCTGGCACAGCCGCAGCCCCGCGCAAGCGCCGGGGAGGTTGGTGCAGCCGGCAGAAGCCCGGTCCCTCCACACGGCTCTCGCCCCCCCCCGGCCCCAGGGGCTGGGGTGGGAGCACGGCTTTCTGAGAGCTCAGGAGGTGGCGGTGGGGGCTGCTGCCCTCCAGGCGCAGGGATTAGCCCCCAGTGCGCTAATGCAGCACTTTCCACGGCTGGCTTGGCTTTGAGCTCCAAGCTACAAGCCAGCACAGCAGGGGCTTCGGCACTTGGCAGGGGAGGGGACGGTGGAAGGCCAGGGCTGATGCAACGCCAGCGCGAGCCCGGCCCTGCCGACTGCTCCTCTTTCTTCCCAGGACCGCAGCGAGCAGGACAAGTGGTGGCCAAGGATAGCTGTGGTGGGGAGGTGCGGGGGGCTGTCCCGCACCCTGTGCTGCCCCTGTCTGTGCCCCTGCCCCGAGCTCTGGGACACCTCCTGCTCCCCACCTGCAACCCACAACTGCTCCAGCCCCCCACCTCCCCTCTAAACGAGCACACGGAAGTTCAGTGGTGGAGGAACAGCTGAGCTGCCCGGAGCACCTCTCACGCTACAAGACCACAGCTCGTTTGCAGAGAGCTGCATGGCTGTGGGAACACTGAGCGGCGGCACACGGAGAGAGCCAACGTCATGAGGCACCAACAGTGTTGGGGTCTGTGTCACTTTGGACCAAGAACGCCTAAACCAGCCCTGACAGCATTTTCGTCAACAGAAACACAGGATGCAAGCAAATGTTTTTAGCCCCTGTGCTTTTGGGATGAACACTGTTTGCATCACCTCCAGCGCTGCCCTGGTACTGAAGGAGAAGAGGAAGGGCATCTCCCAGCACAGGAGAGGAGTGGCCTGCAGGTGCAGCCGGGAAGGGGTCAGATAAACCCGCTGCCCGGCAGGCTCTGGGAGAGGGGCTGCTGCGCCTTGCAGCAGTTCGGCTTTAGCTCGGGGAAACGGGTTTGTCCTGTTCATCACACCGCGTGAGCTGGGATGTGAAAAGCCCATGCAGCACAGGAGGACAGCGCGAGAAACACAGCGGGTGACACGTGTGGTTAACGTGTCACAGGGGAAGCACAGGACTGGGAAAAGCCTAGGAAAAGATCAGTGCAGAGAGGCGTGTGTGTGTGCCTGCACTGGGAGCTCAGCACCCGCCTCCCCAGCCCAGCTCATGGCACGGATGAGCACCGCGGCCATCCCAGCGCTGGGGGTCTGGGTGTCTCGGTGGGGAGTGACACACGGCACCCTGCAGCATCCCTGTCCCAGGAGGGTCCCCCCCATCCCAAGGCAGCGCCCGTTGCGGTGGTGGTGCAGGGCTGCAGGCAGTGCTCCTGCCGGACAGCAGCTGATGCCCGCTGCTCCTGGCCAAGCTCCCCAGGCTCCCTGGACCGGGACAGACAGACCCTGGCACACAGGCCCCTGCAAGACCCTGTGGCCCTGCCTGTGGGGGACGCAGGACCAGGCAGGATACGCTGGAGGAGCACAGGGGGACATGGGCAGTCCCACCCCTCCTGCCGCCGGCTTCCCAGCCCCTGCCTCTGCCTGGCACAGAGAGGTGCACGGAGCAGAGCTGTGCTCCGCAGCTGGTCTCAACACTGCACTGCTGCTCAGGGCTTGCGGTCACATTTTTTCATTAACTATTTTTAATCCATATTTTGCCTCTTCTCCGCTCAGCCTTTTTTCTCTTCCCCTCTCCAGGCAACAGAACAAAAAAATCTGCATCACAGTGTGTGGAAAGGAGTGAGGATTGGTGGGAAGGACAGGAGCGCGCAGCTGGGGCGGCACTAACATAACGAGGAGGGGTACTGCAGGCCCTGAATTCTCCTGCGGATGCACAGATAAAGCCGAGGAAATCACAGGGGCAACAGCTGAACTCGTCATGGGTCAGAACACCCACAATGCGTGCAGCCGAGTGCTGTGTGGGGTAAGGCAGACGCATTACAGGGTGTGCAGCAAGGCGCTTGGAGGACACAGGGCTTGGCCAGTGCTGGCTGGGCAGCCGCAGCCGCCCGTCCTCTGCCCTCTGTGCCTGAGCCAGCCCGGCACCGGCGTGCCCTGCTCTCCCTTGTCACCCCAGGGAGCAGGCGGGCTGGGAAGCACAGCGCCGGGCAGAGGTGAGCCCTGCTGCTGCTTTGGAGATGCGCATGCAACCACAAGGCCGGCAAGGTCACATACCCGACATGTCCTGGTTAAACAAAGCCATTTACCAACACCGTGTTGACACAGCAGAGCTCGGGACAGAGTCACAAAGGGCACTCGCAGCGGGCCCCTGCGGCACCCGGGGAGCCTGGGGAGTGCTAGGAAGGGGGCGAAGCGTCCCCGGCTTCAGCGCCGCCAAGAAAGCCGCGCTCTGCCGTGCCCTCCGCGGGGAGAACAGCGGGCACCGCGCTGCCCAGGGCTGCTCGGGGAGATGCTCCCGCTGCCCCCGAGCCCGGCGGGTGCCGCTCGCCCGGGGAGCGCGGAGGCCGCGCCAGCGCCGGGTGCCCAGCGGCTGAGCCGTTCCCAGGGGGTTGGAGGCTCCGGAGCGGGCCCGGCCCCGCGGGACGCCCCCGGGACCGGACACCCCTCGCCCAGGGGCTCAGCCCCGCCGGGGCCGGCCGCCGGCACCGGGCGGCTCGGGGAGCTGCGGCTGCGGAGCGCCGGGGCTCGAGCAGCGGCCCCGGAGCCGAGCGGCCCCGGCCCGGGTCCAGAGCCACGCGGCGGGGCGCGCGGTGTCCGCCGGTGCTGTCCGGGCGCCCCGAGACCGCGGGGATGGGCGCTCGCCTCCCTCCTCCCGCCCCCCCCGTACCTGTCGGGGCTGCGCTGGCGGCGGATCCCGTGCGCATCTCGGTGCTGGCGGGGGCCGGGGCCGGGACCGGGACCGGGACCGGTGCGCTCGGCCGCTCCGGCGAAAACTTTTGCCGGAGCCGCGGCTGCGGCGGCGGTGGCGGCTCGGGGGGGAGGGACCGGAGCGGGGGGAGGGACCGCGGGCGAGGAGCCGCTTCCCGCCGCCCCGCTCCTCCCGCTGGCACGGGGAGGGGAGCGGGGGGGCGGCCCCGTGCCCCCGGACCGGTGGCCCCCGACCGGGTGCTCGGCGCTGCCGCGGGGCTCCTCCAGCACCGGTGAGAGCGCCCGGGAGCTGCGAGCGCCCGCGCTTGCCGCTGCCGTCGGTCTCCGGTGCCGGCTCCTCCGCTCCGCTCCGCCCCGGTGCCGACCACCCCGGGACCGCCCGGTGGAGCGGCGGGGCCGGGCGGGAGCAGCTGGGCGCGCACCGGCCCCGGGTGGGGGGGGAAGGGACGGGGCCGCCCGCGCCTCCGCCGGTACAGCTCCCGCCGGGAGGTGCCCCGTGGATGCTTCCCCGGCCCCAGCCGCGGTGGCCGGGCCCGCCGGTCCCCCCTGCCCTCCCGCGGCGCCCAGCGGGTCCCTCGGCACCGCCCGGTGTCCCCGTCCCAGCTCTGGCAGGAGGCGAGGCCCCGCCGCCTCCCGGCTCCGGTGCCCGCAGCTGGCAGCTCCTGCCCGCGGGAGCGGGGCTGCCCCCCTCGGGGCCCGGGCGAGCCTCCGCCGGGCGGCCGGGAGCTGCCGCCACCCTCTCGTTCCGGCCGCTGCTGGCGGTGACGGGTCCGTGTTTGCCTCGCGCTGTCCTGCTGGAGCCCGCTCCGGTAACCACCTCCCGCAGCGCAGCCCCCCCGCACCGCCGGGGCCGGGGCCGGGGCCGGGCCTCACCGCGCGTTTGCCTTCGGCCGCCCGCTGCGACCCGCGCGGGGTGCGGGGGCCCGGGGCCGCCTCGAGCCCCCCGGGCCCGGGGGGGCTGTGGGGGGAGAGGACCGGGGCGGGCGGGGGGCACCGGGCGCCCCTCCGGGGGCTGAGCCCGGGGCAGAGGCCGGGCCGGGAGCGGCGGCAGCGAGCGCAAAGCGGCGGCAGCCCCCGGGAGCCCCCGGGAGCCCCCGGCCCCCCTCCCGCTTTGTGGTGCGCGGAGCGGGGCCGAGCACCGACGGGAGGCGCCCCCGGGCCCCGCGGCCGCGCCTGGCGCACGCGGCCCGGCCGGCGGCGGGAGGGCACCGGGGGGCGGGAGGGCACCGGGGGGGTCCCGCAGCTCGGGGCAGGGCCCCGCGGGGCAAATCCCCCTCCCGCCCGGCGCCAGCTTCTTGGCGGGGGGCTCGGGGCGGCCCCGCGGCCCCCGGAAGCGGTGCCGGGAGGAGCGGGGGCCCGGCTCGCCCCTCGCTCACCTGCCCGCGGCTCTCGCGCGGGGCCAGGCCCGGGAACAAAGCGGCGGCGCCAGCCGGCATCGTTAGGCTTCGTTAAGGTGACGGGCTTTCACCGCGCCCCGGCCCGGGCTGGCTCCGCGCCGCCCGCTGAGCCCAATTAGCGGCAGCCGGGGCGCGCTGCCGCGAGCGGGCAGGGGCAGGGGCAGGGGCAGGGGCTGGGGCTGGGACAGGGACAGGGACAGGGGCTGGGGCAGGGGCTGGGGCTGGGACAGGGACAGGGACAGGGGCTGGGACAGGGGCTGGGGCTGGGACAGGGACAGGGGCTGGGGCTGGGACAGGGACAGGGACAGGGGCTGGGGCTGGGGCAGGGGCAGGGGCAGGGGCAGGGGCTGGGGCTGGGGCAGGGGCTGGGGCTGGGGCAGGGACAGGGGCAGGGGCAGGGGCAGGGGCTGGGGCTGGGGCAGGGGCTGGGGCTGGGACAGGGACAGGGGCAGGGGCTGGGGCTGGGACAGGGACAGGGACAGGGGCTGGGGCTGGGGCAGGGGCAGGGACAGGGGCTGGGGCTGGGGCAGGGACAGGGACAGGGGCTGGGGCTGGGGCAGGGACAGGGGCTGGGGCAGGGACAGGGGCTGGGGCTGGGACAGGGGCTGGGGCTGGGACAGGGACAGGGGCAGGGGCAGGGACAGAGACAGGGGCAGGGACAGGGGCTGGGGCTGGGGCTGGGGCAGGGGCAGGGACAGGGGCTGGGGCAGGGGCTGGGGCAGGGGCTGGGGCTGGGGCAGGGACAGGGGCAGGGGCTGGGGCTGGGGCAGGGGCAGGGACAGGGACAGGGGCTGGGGCAGGGGCAGGGACAGGGACAGGGGCTGGGGCAGGGGCTGGGGCTGGGGCTGGGGCAGGGGCAGGGACAGGGACAGGGGCTGGGGCAGGGGCAGGGACAGGGGCAGGGGCAGGGACAGGGGCTGGGGCTGGGGCTGGGGCAGGGGCAGGGACAGGGGCTGGGGCAGGGGCTGGGGCAGGGGCTGGGGCTGGGGCAGGGGCTGGGGCAGGGACAGGGACAGGGACAGGGGCTGGGGCTGGGGCAGGGGCAGGGGCAGGGGCAGGGACAGGGACAGGGACAGGGGCTGGGGCTGGGGCTGGGGCTGGGACAGGGACAGGGGCTGGGGCAGGGACAGGGGCTGGGGCAGGGACAGGGGCTGGGACAGGGGCAGGGGCAGGGGCAGGGGCAGGGGCAGGGGCTGGGGCTGGGGCTGGGGCTGGGGCTGGGGCTGGGGCTGGCAGTTGCCCCCCGCACGGCTCTGCCCGGGAGCCCCCCCGCTCAGCTGAGACCGGGCACGGCTCAGCCGGGGCCCAGCCCGCGGCTCCCCCTGCACAGGGCTGGGGGCACAGAGCCGGTGAGACCCCGCTCGGCGCAGCGGGGGCACGAGCGTTGCGCTCCCACTGCCCCAAGCCCGAGCCCTCCTGCTGCAGGAGAGGGCACAGCACCCCCTCGCCCCCCACGTGAGCAGGATGCCGGTCCCCGTGTTTGTTCCGCTGTTTATTTATCATACATTAAGGTCACAGACATTCCAGTTCTTTGATCCCTCAGAGCCACCCTGCGCAGGGCTGCACGTGGCAGAGGGCTGGTGCCCGCAGCCCACCGTGCAGGGGCGAGGCGGCCGTCAGGCAGGGAGGGTGCGCGGGAGGCACGTGGGGCTGGGGTCTGCCCCGGCTGCAGTGTGAGAGACAGCGGGGCTGGCGAGGCTGCGGAGGTGCTGGATGGATGCCGGATGCTGTCCCGAGGCCACGGGACCCACGGGCATGCAGGGCCTGGCCCCGGCTGTGGCAGGGGCTGGCAGCAGTGCGGTCACGGGCAGGGCCCCAGCAGGGCAGCATGGCCAAGCGGCTGCCCCGCGCCCCCCGCACCCGTTCTGTCGTCATTGGTATAAGGCACAATCCCTGAAGAGCGCAGCGGCCGTCGGGCGCTGGCGAGTTTTGGCTGAGCGGAAGCAGGGGGTGCGGGGAGGTCGGGAAGCGGAGCAGCAGTGAGAGGAGGCAGAGTTTGGCCTGCGCGGGGCCAGCAGAGGAACGTGGGGGGCCAGAGGCACCAAAGAGGGGACGGTGCCTTGTGCTAAACCTGCGTCCCCCCCCCTTGCTGCTTGCAGGAGGGGCTGGGAGCAACGAGCGCTGGCACTGCGGCCCTGCACAGGCCCTGGCTGCAGGGTTGTCACAAGCAGAAGGGGCCCCGCCAGCCCCTGCCCCTTCAGACTGCAGCCAGGCAGAGGCACAGGGCTGCTCCCCATCCGCCCCGGGACAAGGCCGTCCGGCCCCAGGGAGGTTGTGGGGGCAGAGCTGAGGGCCCCTTGCTGAGCTCGCCTCTCCAGCCAGCTCTGCGGGGAGGCAGGGGCAGACCTGGTGGCCAGTGGGAAGATGAAGAAAAAAAAAAGCAGAGTGCAGAGGGGATGAGGCCTAAGGAAATCCCAGAGGTAACGGAGATGCTGAGAACAGGGGGGAGTGAGGGAAGGGGAGCCTGGGACTGGCCGGCCACAGGCCCTGGCAAGGCACGGGAGTGGGGATGAGGGGAGTGGGAACAGCCCCGGCCCCGGACAGCGGGGAAGGGTTCTGGGATATCGGTGGTGACCTGCACGCTCACCCCCAGGGCGAGGCAGGGTCCAGCCCTCCCTCAGGTGACCACTTTGATCCCAAAGTATTTGCGCAGCTGTTCCAGGAAGACAAAGGTGAGGACGGTGTGAGGAACGAGCCGAATGGCAGCGGGAACGAAGCCCTGGAACGGGACAGTGAGAAAAGAGTCAGCACGTGCCTGGCCTCGGGCTTCCCTGTCGGGACCAAGGGTGCCCAGCAGCCCAACCCATGGGGAGCAGCACGAACTTGCAAGCATGGGGGAGAGGCTGGCTGGGCATGCAGCACGAGCCCCAAGCAGCCGGGGCCTTGGTGGCAGGCAAGAGGCTGCCGGAGCAGCAAGGGAGGCACCGCAGCCATTGCTGTGCACGCAGATCTCAGCAGCATGCATGAGCCCCTCTGCCCCCAAACACATCAGTGCTGGCATCACCACTACGTAGGCAGAATCTCGGTAGAAGCCAGGGTCAGATCCCACAGCCCCCGTTTCAGAAGGGGAATGGACGCTGCCTGGGGAAGATGAGCAGACAGGCTGTAACGGGGAAATGCCTGACTGGCCCCAGCTGGAAGAAACCTCGGATTTGAAACCCCACTTCAGGGGCCCTCCCAGGAGTGAGATGAGCACACGGGTGATTGCACCCGGCCCAGCACATCGGGCCCAAGAACCGACCAGTGTCTGCAATGGTCAACAAATGCTGGAGCATTGCTGCCAGGACCCACATTCCTGTTTGGGACCTGAACAAGAGCAACAGCAGAGCTGCTGCAAAACCCGGACCCAGGCAGCAAACCCAAGAGAGGCCACGGCTCGCAGTGCTCCAGGGCCAAGACAGGGCCTGGCGCAGGAAGCAGTCGGACTGCAGGTGGCAGAGCCCTGGGAAGCTCTGGCTCCAGAACCACTCTGAGCGCTAACTCTGCTCCCAGCCTCCCCACAGGCCGACCCACGCACCCCGGGGAGGTACCTTGTAGAAGGCGAGGGGCCCGAGCTTGGCAGTCTCCATGGCACAGTGGGTGACACCCTGGAGCGAGAGGAGAGGTGACGAGGTGCCCGGCAGCAGAGGCCGCCGCACCGAGGGGACGGGACCAGCAGCCAGGGGGGCAGGACAGGCACTCACCCGGTACTCGCCCTGGGAGTTCATGAGGCGCGTCTTGAGCACGTCCAGGGGCTGGCACAGGAATGTGGCGCATCCGCCCTGGGGAGAGGCGGCAGGGGGTCACCAGCTCCAGCTGGCAGAGGAGACCCAGCCGCTGGCTGCTGGCATGGCCCATGGGGAGAGGGCCAGGCCCGGAGCCTAGCCTGGGTCCAAGTCCGTGTTGGGAGCTGCACAGGAGCCTCAGCACCGAGCCCAACTTCATCAGAGTCCTGAAACGCAGCTCTGGCAGCCGTGCCCGGGGTCCTGAGCCCAGCTGCGGGCAAACCCAGTCCCAGCCCTGCCTCCCCTCCACCCAGCCCTGCTCACAGCAATGAAGCTGGCCAGAAAGTGAGTGAAGATGTTGTCTGACAGCAACCCAGTCGTGAGAACCAGCTGCTTGGCTTGGTCATAACAGGAAAGCTGCAAAGACATAGTGTATTAGTGACACGGCCCTCTCCTTGCTGTGCCAGGGTCTGCCCCCATCCCTCCCCCAGGCACCTGCTGCCCAGTAGAGCTGTCCTACCTGCCCAACAGTGACTAGGGCCCCTCGACTGGATGCCATCGTAGCTCCTGAGAACAGTTTCTTCAAGCCCTCTGTGGACAGAAAGCGATCAGCACAGTCCTGGGACATTACTCATGCTCCCTTCCCCCCAGGGAGCCTCCTTCCCCGCGTAATCTGTCCCCTAAACCTCTCATGTGTGAAGTGCTGCTGTGTGTCGCAACAGCAAATACCCCGGACCCCCAAGAAAGGAGCCTCCTTCAGAACAGCGCCTTCTCCTCCCTGCTGCCGTTCATTCCCCCCACCTGCTCCAGCTCCATGCTTTGTACCAGCAGCTCCCGGCAGGCGGCCCCTCCACGCGGGCAGGCTGCCACGTCCTGCCCTGCCCGCGCCAGATGCCGGGGAGATGCTGGCCCTGCCCAGCCTCGGCTCACCGGCCCCGCTGGCCCTGTGGCCACCCCCTGTCCCCTCTCCCTCCCCACGCTGAGCGCGCGCCCACAGAGCGATGTGCCCGTGGGCCGCTCCTGCTTATGGAGGAGGCCCCGGGTGGCCCTCCCCCCCCGGCTGGCACGGCCTCACCTTCCCGGAGGACGCGGTACATGCCATCCAGGGCATGGGAATAGCTGCAAGGGGCGAGAGGGGAAGGTGTCAGGGTCAGGGACTCCCAAAGCCTCCCATCTGCTGGCTCCCGCAGCTCCCGACCGCCGCTGGTGCAGCGCTGCCTCCCCGTGGCTGCTGCGCCCCGCGACCCCCCCACATCCCCCCCAGCCAGGCCCCCCAGCACAGCCCCCCGGACCCCAGGGCCCGCACCCCACTCACTTTCGCCGCAGGTGGGCCGGCTGCTTGACGTCGTTCTGCATCCTGCAAGGCAGAGCACGGGGGGCTGTGGGGGGGGTGACACTGGGGGGGGCAGGCCCCCGCTCAGGGCTGCTGGGGGAGGCCCAGCGGAGGTCCCGCGGCGTCTCTGTCCCAAGGGACGAGAAACCTGCCCCAGGCCTGTGCCTCTGGGGGCCCCCTTGTGCCGGGCCCTGCGCGGGGCTGTCCCGCTGAAGGGCAGGAGCGGCATTCGGCCTGCCAGACACACGCGTCTCCACTGGGACCAGGCCAGGGACCACGGGGGGCTGGACAGGAGAGAAGCCCGGAACACGGGGAGCAGCCCAGCGTCCCAGCTGCAAGCCGGCAGCAAACGTCCCTCAGCAGCAGCACCGGAGACGCCGGCAGAACTGACCTGACGTTCACCATGTCTGCCGGGGTCCCCACAAAGCCGCCGGTGAAACCTGCGGCCAAACGAGAGCTGGGGTCGGGGCTCCTCCGGCCGGAGGGAGCCAGGGCCGAGGGTCCCTCTTCCTCGCTCACCTCCCACTGCACCCAGGAGCACTTTTTGGTAGAAGGGGGGAGGCCCCTGGCTGCCCTGGCCCAAGCGGTCCCTCGCAGTCTCATAGATGGCAAAGCGAGTCAAGGAGTACGTCATCTGCAGGAGAGAACGAGCCGCCGCGTCCTGCTGGGCACCTGCCTGCCCCGGCGCCGCACTCAGGGCAGCCCAGGGGCTCTGGTGAGGCCGGGAGGGCAGCGCTGTGCTGTGCTGTGCCGTGCCGGCCTCGGGGCACGGCGGCACTCACCTGCCGGCACAGCGAGGCGCTGAGCCCGTTGTACAGAGCCAGGAAGCCGTCGGTGCGGACCACGCGCAGCGCCATCCCCATCATGCGCATCTTCACCTCCTGCTGCGTCTGTAGGTGGACCTGGGGGAGAGCCTGGCAGTGTCAGCGCACCAGCCCCGCGCCAAGAGAGCCCGGCCCCCACGGGCTGGGCAGAAACGGGTGGGAGCCCCCCTGGGCAGCTTGGCGCAGCAGGCAGGGCAGCTCTCAGGGCAGCTCTCGGTGCTGGCCAGGGGAACTCCTCAGCACCCACGCAGGAGCTTCCCTGCAAAGAGCACTAGCTCCAGGCTCCCCACGCCCAAGCAGTGCTTGGAACCTTTCCGGGCCCAGCCCAGAAGCACAGGGATAGAGACGCAGGAGAAGGCGGAGTGCTGAGGCACCTGCCGGCAGGCCCTCCCACACGGCCGCCCAGCTTGGGTGGCCTCAAGAACATGTCCTCAGACAAAGTCGTGGTGCCCAGCCGTCCAAGAAAAGCCCTGGACCGCACCAGCGAGGGGGAGGACCCAGGAGCACGTGAGCAAGTGAGCAACCGGCGCAGGTTTGGTCGGAGGGAACCAGACAGGACTGCTGAACTCATGACCTCCTGCTGCCCTCCACGCTCGCCACGCAAGCCAGCAGGCCTCCAGAAATAGCTTCCTCCTCCTCCTCCCAGCCTCAGGAGAGGCACAGGCAGAAGACGGCCCCGCGGTGCTGCTCTGGGCTGCTGCCTGCCACCGCCAGCTGCAGCCCGGGCGCCCCAGCACTTCCCACCCCCGGCAGCGGGCGGAGAGCGGGACTGCCCCGGGGCTGGCTGCAGCGGAGCCCTGGTGCGCAGGAGCTGCGCTGGCCTCTGCCGGAGCACGTCCTGAACGCACCCACGAGCTCCGTGCTGCAGACATCGCATGTGGGTCAGAGGCCCCAGGAGACAAAACTAAAGCAAACACAGGGCCCCTGGCGGGGGACCAGGCCTGGCTCCCATTACAGACACCCTGCTGCCACTGGGGCGTGGGACGCGCAGCGGGGCAGTGGGAGCGTGGCCTCCATCTCCTGCACGTGCGGGGAAGGGGCCCTGCCTTCGAGCCTGGCCAGTGGGTTTGGGATCTCAGGGCGCAGAGCTGGCGGTGCGTCACGGAGCTGGGTGAGAGCTGCGGGCAGCCCGGGGCAGCGGGGCCCGGTGGGCAGGCAGGAGCCCCACGGTCACCGCCGCAGGGCAGGCAGGGGCCGCACGGTGCCAGCTGCGAGGACCCCAGAGGGGCGCGAGCGGCCCCTGACCGGGCTGGGTGGGGCCTCCGAGGGGGGGCCAAGGTCCGCAGGCACGGAGAAGCGCCCTTGGCCCCCTGCCCGCCAGGCTCAGAGGTCTCCTCCGCACCTGGCACCGGCCCCGTGTCCTGGTCCAAAGGCGGCCCCCGCTCAGCGCCCAGGTGCGAACGCCCCGGGGCAGCCGGTGCCGGCCCGGGCTGCTCCCGGCCTCGGCCAAGGGGGAGCCCCGCGGGCGGACGCCAGGGGGACCCGGCCCGAGCCCCTCCGGGCGCCCCGGAGCCAGGCCTGCGGAGGCACCGGGGGGGCCGCCCGCCCCGACCCCGCGCGGGGCACGGCAGCGGGCAGCCCCGGCCCGGGTCCGGGTCCCGGCGGCGCCCGGCACCGGGGGGGCGGAGGTCGCGCAGCCCGGCGGGCCCCGGGGCCGCCGCCGCCCGGGACGGCCCAGCCCCAACGGGCCCGCCCGCGCCCCCCTGCAGCGACCCCGGGCCCAGGGGGCCCCGCAGCCGCGGCCCCGGCGGCCGTTCCGGACCCCCCCAGCAGCCGTTCCGCCGGGGGGCAGCCGTTCCCGGTCCCCCCCGGTAGCCCCCCCGCGCCCCCCGCCCCGTGCCCACCTTGAGCAGGTCGAGCGGGTGGGTGCAGCAGGCGGCGCCGCAGGACGCCAGCCCCCCGAAGTACCACCGGGACACCCGCCGCTCCGCCATCGGCGCCGCTCTGCGCGCCCCGCCCCGCGCCCGCCCACAACCGGCGCCGCCGCCGCCCGCGCCAGGCCCCGCGCGGGGGGGGGGGAGTCGGGGGCCGGCCGCGGCCGCGCGGGGCCCGCCGGCGGGGCGCTAACGGCGACCGGGCGCTAACCGGGGCCGGGCTCTGCCGCGGGGCCGCCGCTCGCAATTAACCGGGGCTCGGCGCAGCTCCGCAGGGACCCGACCGCGCCGGTCCCACGCGGCTGGAGGCGCTGGGCCGGGAGCGCGGGGGGGGGCGGCGAGGAGGAGGAGCGCGGGCGAGGAGGAGGAGGAGGAAGATGGGCGAGGAGGAGGAGGAGGCCGGGCGAGGAGGAGGAGGAGGAGGCCGGGCGAGGAGGAGGAGGAGGAAGATGGGCGAGGAGGAGGAGGAGGAAGATGGGCGAGGAGGAGGAGGAGGCCGGGCGAGGAGGAGGAGGAGGAGGCCGGGCGAGGAGGAGGAGGAGGAAGATGGGCGAGGAGGAGGAGGAGGCCGGGCGAGGAGGAGGAGGAGGACGGGCGAGGAGGAGGAGGAAGATGGGCGAGGAGGAGGAGGAAGATGGGCGAGGAGGAGGAGGAGGAAGATGGGCGAGGAGGAGGAGGAGGCCGGGCGAGGAGGAGGAGGAGGACGGGCGAGGAGGAGGAGGAAGATGGGCGAGGAGGAGGAGGAAGATGGGCGAGGAGGAGGAGGAGGCCGGGCGAGGAGGAGGAGGAGGAGGCCGGGCGAGGAGGAGGAGGAGGAAGATGGGCGAGGAGGAGGAGGAGGCCGGGCGAGGAGGAGGAGGAGGAAGATGGGCGAGGAGGAGGAGGAGGACGGGCGAGGAGGAGGAGAAGAAGGACGGGCGAGGAGGCAGGCTCCAGCGCTGCAGCACCGAGCAGCCAGGCTCCACGGCGTGCTGCTGAGGGAGCAACGCACACGCGGGCAGCCCCCCTGCGCCAGCCCCCCTGCGCCAGCCCCGCTACCACCCGCAGAGCCCGGGGGCAGCGGGGGCAGGCTGCTCTCCCACACATCACTGCTTCTCCAGGCTTTTTCCCACTGGACATTTATGAATGTAAAGTTCGTTGTGACACTGGAACTAGACAGCGGCCCCGCCAAACCGTACACCATCCTTGCGCTGAACCCCGCTGGGTGAGCACTCCCACCACGCAGCCAGAGGACGTCTCACACTCAGAGATGTCCAGGACCCCGGCTCGGTCAGTGAGCGGTGCCCGGGGCAGGCAGCAGCGGCTAGGCTGCCCTCACGCTAGTCCCTCCGCGATCAGACGGGGCCCTCTACTCCAGAACCACAGTCCCTCCTGCTGCCTCCAGCGCTGCTTTGATCTTCTCCGCTTCCTCCTTGGACGCGTTAGCCTTGATCTCCTGCGGAAGGGACTCCACCAGCTTCTTTGCCTGTGAGAAGGGCAAAGTATGAGACTTGCGGCCGAGCTTTCACTAACCAGATTAACAGATTTAAAGCCATGAGCCTGACCTCTGCGTAAGCGGACCAGAGAAACTCGCCTAATGCTCTGGAACCCAGACCTCTACTTGAACTACGCAGCACATCCTGCTGGAAGACTACAGCCATATAAAACCTTTTTCAGCGTGTAGTTGCCCACAAATTCCTGTGCGCCATGTGCACGACGCGTGCTGCGTTCCCAATGTGCAGCCCTGGTCTGCGAAGGTGCCTGGGACGCACACAGAGCTGCCACGCCGTCATCCGCTAACGCAGCTACTGACCCGGACTTCTTCAGTGAGAATGTTTTGGTTTACACATTTCTGCCAGCAGGAAGGAGAGGCTCTCTCAAGTTTTGTACGCAGCTGTGTTAGGGAAGTCAGAGAATCTGCTGTACTGAGTAGAAAAAGAGTCACGGTACAGACTGTGCTTGACAGCATGATTTGATGTTTTCAGGACATCATAGACAAAACTACTATGACGTACCGCAGTAATTAAGACAATCTGAGAAGTTCTGTAACTGACTTAAAAGGACTCCCTAGAATACTGTTTTGTTTTGATTTTTATTTTGTGCGTGTGCGTTGTTTTTTTTTAAACTGCAGTGAAAAAAGGCAACGGGGTACGGGAGGAAAAACGCCTGCTGCAGTCTGAGTGCTGTTGCTCTCACACCGAGCAGCAGCAACAAAACCTGGGGGGTTTCCACAGTGAGGAACCGCTGTCAGCTCTCCGCATGGCACCGCAGGAATGCAGAACTGCGGTCCTGGAAACTAACAGATTGACCACTGCTGACAGAAAGGAGGCTTCATTGGCTTAGTTCACGTTGGGTGCATGTTGACAGGGGCAGAAAACGCTTTTTTTTTGCGAGGGATGAGAAGGCGTAGCTGCGCAGGCAAAGCTCTGCAGCATGGGTGTGCCTGCACTCACAAGAGCCCAGGGCAGTATCTGGAAAAGAGAGCCTGTTCTGCCTTGCTGCAACGAGGACACACAACACAATTGAGGTTATTCATGTAAGAGCCTTGCTGCCCAACACTTCAACTTTTGTTCTAAAGCAGCCTCAACCCAAGGAAAGCAGCTTTTCACATCTCCAGGAAGGAACAGCAGCGCCCTAGCTGGACCCGCACAGTAACAGCCACTAGGCAGAGACAGGACATCTTCATCAGACATCTTCAAGCCCAGTCTGAGCAGAAGAGAATTCCAGAGGCAAAGGAGTGAGCTACGTGTGTGTTGGAGAGGCTTTGGACAAGATTTCAGGGGTGCAAAGAGGTGGGTCCAGCTCGCTCTGACTGCACACCTGTCACACTGAGCAGTCACTTCTACAGGACTGACTTACTGGAGTCACATCAAAATCTCTCAGCAGCACGCGATGTCCAAGGGCTTTACTAGCAACGCTGTCTTCCAAATCATTAACGATCTCACAGCCCAAAAAAAAGATCATTTTAAAACACCTCAAACCTGATGTAAAGCACCTCACGGGGATGACAATTCCTCGCTTACAGTAACAATTCCCCAGCTACGCTTTGAATACAACTTCCGAGGGCAGAACTAGCCTTCTGCAGTAGTTTTCGCGTGTCTTCAATCAAAATATCACGTTGGATAAATCACACTTGACAGAGATTACCAGCAATAACCTGCACCTACTAACCGTGTAGCTGTGTTAGAACTGTAACCAGATTGTTTTACAGGTTCCACACGCTAAGCCATGTTGACCGAGCATTAGTTCTTCAAACGGTTTTTAGTTATCTACTGGCTGTATCTGTCACAGGGCTTTGGCATTTTAATATTTGCTTGGGATGGATAATAGATAAACAACTGTCAGACTAACCAAGCTGATAGTCAGCTAACGATCCCAGCGAGCCGATGAAACTACCATCACCGCGACCAGATTTTCTGTTATTTCTTTTGTAATATATCATTAAAAATGGTTTGGAGGATGTTCTGCAAACCCTGATATTCTGGGTTGCGCATTAGATTTTTACAATGCTTAGCAATTGCTTCCTTGCAATTGAATAAACAGAAAGTGCTGCTATCATCCCCAAGATACGAAAGCATCATTCTGTACAGAATCGAAGCACGTTAGATGCTTCCACAGTAACAAGTGAAAACTAGGGGAAGGCTGGCCAAACCCAGCTGCAGTGAGGAGTCCCAGCTCCTCATAAGTTCTGCAGAAAAGCTCGAAGCAGCTCTCAGATTTGGAGAAAACGAGACTGGTGCAGAGAACTTTGAGCTCTGTGCTCCGACTCCCCTTTCTCATCTCACTTCTGCTAGGGGCTCAGCGCTTCACCACGCGGCAGAGCTGTGAGGGAACGGGCTCTTATGAGAAACACGGCACAGGCAGACGCCAGAGATTCCCGCTCTGTCTCGCCCTCTTTGCTCCGAGGTGCGCGCACAGCCCCCAGGCAGACCGTTCCCCTAAAGACGGAGAAGTCCAGGGCCCCTTTCGAGCAGGGAAGCGAGAGCAGCGGCCTGCGACGTGCTCTGGAACCTGCCCGGGCCTGGGAGCGGGCCTGGGGCTGCAGGGGCGGTGCGGGCGGGCAGCGCCCTCCTCACCTGCACGAGGTTCACTCCGGGCACGAAGTTCTTCACCTCCTTGATCAGCTTCACCTTGTCAGCGGGCTTCAGCTCCGTCAGCCGCACGGAGAAGTGCATTTTCTCCTTCTTGCGCGGGATCTCCTCCTCCTCCTCCTGGAAGCAGCCGCAGCCCGGTGAGGGCGCCCGGCCCCGGGCCCGCCTTCCGCCGCCCCCCCTCCCGCCCCGGGACCCCAGGCCCCGGACCGGGCCCGTACCTGCGGAGCTGCCGGGGGCGGCACGAGGGCGGCCGCCGCCCCCACGGGCATCACCCCCACGTCCGAGATCTTCAGCGTCTCCTGCGGGACAGGGCGGCGGCGTCACCGGGAGCAGCGCGGCGCCGCGGGCCCGGCCGGGCCGGAACCGAGCCGGAAGCGGGCCGGAACCGAGCCGTGCCGGGCCGCCCCGCCCCGCGCCACCCACCTTGAGCAGCGCGTTGAGGTCGGCCACCTCGAGCAGCGTGAGCCCCGCGATGTCCCGCACCAGCTGCCGCACCTTGGGCGAGTACTCCTTGGCGGCCGTGTCCAGCGGCGCCCCGGCCAGCGCCTCGGAGCGCCGCGCGCGGCCCGTGCCCAGCGGCCTGGCGGCGCCCCAGCGCCAGGCGGGCGGCAGCGGCAGGCGCGGCGGCAGCGGCAGCGGCAGCGCCAGGCGGGCGGCGGGCAGCATGGCGGCCCAGAGGACACGGCGCGGCCCGCCCGCGCTCCCGGCGGCCCCCGCGCCTCGCCTCGGTGGCGGACCGGCGGCTAGAGCGTCGTCCCCGGCCCGCCAGCGCTCGCTGGTTCCGGCCCGGTGCGCCCCCGCCCGGCGGCGTCCCCCCGCCCGGCGCCCGCCCCCCCGCGGCGCAGCGCAGGCCGGGTCGTTCCGCACACTTTATTGGCGCCGTTGCGGCTCCGTCGCCTCCGGCGGGGACCGAGCGCGGGAACCGGGGGGGGAGAGGACGGGGGGGAAGGGGGAGCCCGGCGCCGGGCAGCGCCGCTCGCCTGCCCCGGGGGAGGCCGGGCCCGGGGGGTGCGGCGGGCCCGGGGCCGCCCCCGGCCCGCACGGAGCTGGGGGGGGAGGCCCGGGGCGGGGGGAGGCGGCGGGGCCGGGGGGGCCGCGGGGCCGGGGGGGCGCCGCCCTCCTGCGGGGCCCGGCGGGCGGGGGGGGGCTGGGGGACGGGCGGGAGGAGCCGCGGCCCGGGGCGGCTGTGCGGAGCCGTAGTGTTACAGGGACGGGGCGGCCCCGGTCAGTCGAAGGAGATGAGCTGCGCCTCGCCGCTGCCCGGGGGCTGCTGCACCGGGGCCGCCGCTGGCTGCGGCTGCTGCTGCTGGGGGGGGGCCCCTCCGGCGGGCGGCACCTGCGGAGAGGAGGCAGCGCCGTCAGGGAACGCGCCCGAGCCCCCAGCGCCCCGCGGCCGGCGGCACTCACCTGCTGGTAGAGGGGCTGCTGCCCCGGCAGGTAGGGCTGCTGCGGGGGCAGGCCGCTCAGCGCCGCGTCCTGCCCCGGCAGGGCTGACATGAGGCCCTGCGGGGAGGGGAGGGAGGTCGGAGTGGCTCCTGGACTCACGGCACCCAGCGCCACAGCGGGGGAGACGGCCCGAAGCAGGCAGCCTCCCTGAGCCTTGTCCAGGCGCGAGCCTGCCGATCCCTCCCCAGGCCTTCCCCTTCCCTGCCCCCAGCAGCGTAGCCCAGGAAGGCTCCGCTGGCTGTAGCCCACCCCACAGCAGCCAGAGCCTTGCCCCTCCCCGGCCCACGGGTGCTCACCTGCATGCCATAGGGCTGGTAGCCCATGGAGACCGACTGGCTGCCCATGTAGCCGCCCAGCGCGCCTGACTGGGGGGCCTGCGAGATGGCAGGGATGCTCTGTGACTGCGATGCTGCATTCTGGGGAGGGAAGGCTGCTGGTGAGAGGTGGTGCAGGCAGCTTTGGCTCACCTCAAACTGCCCAGGAGCTCCAGGACCAGTAGGGCTCTCCCCTGGAACCAGGGCATGCTTTCCCTCTGCACGGTGGGGAGTCCAGAACTGGGTCTGCTCTGGGCATTTTCCCAGAGGGGAAGCAGCAGTTCCAGATATGGGACCAAAGAGCTTCTCCCTCCCACTCGAGAACCCGCCCCCGAAGTCAGATCGCCTGCAGCAGCCCCACAGAACTCCCCGGCCCTGCCCCAGCTGGCCACAAGCTGCTCTGCAGTGGCTGCCTTCACTTGCCTGGTAGCCCTGCGTTGGAGTGGGTTGGTAGGACGAGTACGCTGGGGTTGTGGTGGGCACCGCCTGGCCCTGCTGAGCCGCCTGCCCACTGCCGGCCCCCGCCTGGTACATGTAGGCGTTCACCATGTTGGGATCTGGAGCGGAGAGAGCAGAGACTGAAGCAAGTGCCTTGCATTTGGCCTCCGCCCACGCTGGATCCAGCTCGCTCGCGTACCTGTCCCTGTGACGGGCATTGCTGTGTACGCCCCCGTGCCCCCCTGCGCTGCCTGGTTCATGTACACGGTGTGCATGGGAGAGCCCTCCACAGAGCCCGCTGGGCTGAAGGTGCCGGGGAAGCTGGTGGGCCCAGAGGGCTGGTAGATCACCCCGCTGGCTGCTGGCATGGCCTGGAGCTGGTGAGGGAAGAGAAGCAAGCTTTTCTGCCAGGTCCCGGGGGACGTGGCCTGAGGTCTGTGACCCAGCAGCCTTACTTGGGCATAAGGCAGCGAGAAGGCTGGCATCTGGGCTCTCATCTGGATGGTCTGCTTCTGCTGCTCCAGGCGCATCTGCCTCTCCTTCTCCTGCTCCTGCAGGCGCTGGATGGCCAACTGACGCTGCATCTCCAGGTACTCCTGTGGCAACAACGCTGCGATAACCAGGAGCCAGGATGTGGCAGCATCCCCTCCTGCCAGGACAGCTCTCCTCGCCCAACCCGGGCTGGCCTACGGTGCCAGCAGGAGCAGAGGCAGGGCTGCTGGCTGACGTGGCCCTGGATCCCTGGAAGTGCTCCCCGCCTCACCTGCTTTTTCTGTCTCATGATCTCCAGCTTCTGGGCCAGCTGGATCTGGCGCTGGCGCTCTGCCTCCTCTGCTGCACGCCGCAGCTTCTCCCGATGCTCCTCCCGCAGCGCGTTCAGGGCCCCACGCGCGTCCCGGATCTGGGCCAGTTTGTCCTGCAGGCCTTCGTAATACACTGCGGGGGGAGAGGCAGCCTGAGGGACCCTTCTCAAGGCAGAGCACTCGGACTGTCCCTACACGCTGCTCTGGCTTCTCTCCAGACAGGCTGCGCCACGGGAATGCCAAACACTGGCTCTGGGGGACGCCCTGGCAGGCGCCCGCCCCTCCCCAGGACCCCCAGCCCGCAGCAGGGCCGCTCCCACGTACGCCTGCGCTCATCCAGCTGGTTGAGCAGCTCCAGCAGCTGGGGGTGCATGTTGTTGATGGACTGGAAGAGGGACAGCACAGCAGAGTCGTTGGTGATGCTGCGGCCTCGCATGTGGTTGCTCTTCATGCGGTTGACAAACGTGGTGACCGCGTTCTGCAGCGCCTTCAGGAACTGCTCGTGGTTCTCCTCCGACTCGCCGTTCTGGTACTGCTGCTGGGAGGACAGGACGGCCGGTCAGCCTCCGCGCACCCGAGCCAAGGGCCAGCAGCAGCCCCGCAGAGCTGCACACGGGGGCTGTGTGGACAGGTCAGGCGCTGCTCGCCCATCCCAAGCTGCAGGACGGCCCCAGGCCGCCTCTTACCTCGACGACACCGAGCGGGGTGGGGGGCGCTTCCCCCGGCTGAGCGGCTGGCTCTGTGAGGGACAGAGGGGCCGATGGGGTCGGGCTCTTGCGAACCTCCTCTTGTTTCTTCTCCCAGTAGTTGCGGTTCAGGTACCGAGCCAGCTGCCAGGAAGAGAGGGAAGATGAGCACCGCAGCCACGCTGGGAGCAACCCCGTGCCACAGTGCTGCGTCCTCACCTCAGGGTCAATGTCCTCAGCCAGGGGAGCAGAGGAACTCTGTGAAGAAACGAACAGGGAATCCAGCTTAGAGAAACAAGAAAACTGCAGCTCCCACACAGCTGTCTTGTCCAGACCTGGCTCTGGCACAGCCACCGGGGCTGAGCACCAGCACCGAGAGGGGGACAGCCACCTCCTTCAGCCAGACACAGACTGCGGCTGCTGGAAGCAGCAACCTGAGCCTCATGCCAGCAACAGAGGCACCTAAGTGCCAGCTGAGCACAGACCTTCTGGCCAAAAAGCACAGTAGCACTGTGAAAAAACAAGGGATTGAAGGGGGCAAAGTTTTTCTCAGAACAGGGAGCCAATCTGACCCAAGCAGGGCAGAGCTGGGCTGGGGAACTGGCCTGTGCCCGGCCACTTCATGCTCAGGAGCCCCTGTGAACGTACCACAGGTGGGGAATAGAGCGTGCCCGCCGGCGGAGCTGACGATGTGACGGGTGTGGGCTCAGCCTTCGGGTACATGGAGTAGGTTGTCTTCTGCCTCTGCAAAGGAGAAAAGAAATCAACTCAGGGACTGTCCAGACTCCTCTGAATCAACCAGTCAGCAACAAGCTGGGCACAGCGGGTGGGTGCGGCATCTCGTGGTGGCTAGGTACAGTTGGCAGACCCAGTCTCATGCTCTGTACAATCCACGCAGGCTGCGTGGCAAAAAAAACAGTCCCAGATGCCAAGCAGTGTACAAACCATCCTCTCCTTCTCCTCGGCCTCTGACTGAGACAAGGCAATGGCTAGCTGGAGCTCTTCCTCCTCTTGCAGAGCTGTCTCATCACGCTTCGGGGGCAGCTGCAAGCAGAAAGGTGAGGAGGCAGTCACTAAAGGGATCAACGAGCAGGCCGGCATCACTAAGTCACCCAGAGGGCAGCCACTCACCTGGGACTGCTGAGAGAGAGGGCTGGTCAGGTACTCGGGGGGCAGTTCAGAGGTTGCAGCAGCTTTACCCTCAGCTTTCCTGCGGTCAGAAAGAGGTGTCAGCGCAGACAGTGCTCTTTCCTCAGCAGTGGAGCCCCAGCTCTGCACAACACTACAGCTTTAAAGCCCATTCCCAGGAAGGAACAGAACCCAGCCAGCCTACACAACTCGGGAAACCCTTATGCTAATCTTCAGAGAGGTGGCTCCATGCCAAATTTCTGCCCTCACAGTCCCAGCAGTTGCAAACAAGGAAAGATGCCACAAAGGGTACTGACTTGTTGAGATGCTCGTAACAGGGCTCACAGACTCTCACTTCCTTCTCAATCCCGAACTTGGGGATGGTGGAATACTTGGAGGAGCATTTGCCACAGAAAATCTGCCCACAGGCCCTGCAATGATGCTGCAAAGAACGGGAGACGTCAGTGTGGTTGCAAAATGCTTCTTCACCATTAGACGATATCCCTCAAACGGCCCTGGCACTTCCCTGGCAGTGGCTGGGGAGCAGTCACCCAGACGCACTTCCACACGGGCTCAGGGAGTCCTGCACAGGACCGGGGAACCCAGAAGGGAGGAGCAGCACCCACCTTCCGTGTCACAACCCCAAACTGCACTCGGCATCTGTGACACTCTTCAGCATCTACCCAGTCTGGAGCCTGGCGGGGTTAAGGAAACTTGTGTAAGGCAAGGAGCGAGGCCTCAAGGACGGCGTCTTCACAGAGCCTTTCAGGAGCTCCTGCAGCTAACCCAGACTGTCGTGACTGGGGGAGGCAGGAAGCATTTGCAGCTCAACAGGAAACATTCGTCCTCGCAAGTGATCACCTCTCACCTTACTAGACTGCGATGCTTTCCCAGTCAGCTAGAGCTTCTATGAACACATCTGTACGGCAATTTCTGCAGCACCACTCTGCCACCATGTTCAGATGACCATGCTGCTGGAAGGCCACCAAGCAGGGCCACTCTGGGGGGCGCTTAGCAAGGTGAGACTAATGTCCCGTCCTGGCCAATTCTCCCCTCCCTCTGGTAATTTTAGGCTAAGCCGCTGCACACCAACCCAGAACTGCCCGTATGACAGCAGGGAGCAAGCAAGCAACGCACACAGCAAGGTCTCTGATGTGAGCGAAATGGAGGAAAGCAAGAACTGAAGGTTTAGTAGCCCGAGGGATACAACAGCAAGGCCTGTCCCACAGCACCAGCTCCCTCCCCGTCGGCAGAGCTCACTCACCCTTTCCGCAGCGAACATGGCATCGCTCTCTTTGAACTCCGGGAACACATGACCTGTGGGAGAAGGGACAGCATTCTCCTGTGAAAGGCTTCTGCACAGGGAGGCTGTGGTGCCAAGACTCAGCCTAGTGCTGCAGGTCCCAGCCATACACACCAAAAACAGCTCAGCATTTCTACCCTGACCGTTACGTTATTTTGATAAGAGCAACAGCAATCTTCCTCCTGCAGGAGGCCAGGTGGCATTGCCTGCACAGTGCTTACTGCTCCAAAAGAGCAAAGAACTGCTCAAAAATATGCTGAGAAAAAGCTCAGCATTGTAAATCCAGATTTCACTAGTACCTAGCAGGGACCCAAAACCCATTTTTTGCTCCAGCAAGGCTCCTCCAGAGCAGAGCCACTTGGCCAACTGTCCACCCACCTTTGCCCCCGGTTTCCTCACCTTCAACCTTCATTATCTGATAGGTGTCCTGCACCACCTTGTACTTAGGCTCGTTGCGGAAGGCATGAGCCCAGGCCTGGATAAGGTTCAGGATCTTACTGCGCACACTTGCTTCCACTTGCCTCTGCGTGGAAAAAAAAAAAAAAAGTCTGAGAAAAAGACCCTGAAGCCCATAGGACGTTACAAATCCCCCAAACAGGAGCCAGAAATACCATTCATAGGGAGAGAGACTTTAGAATACTCGTGCAAGGTAAGAGCTGTCAGAAAACTGCAAGCAGGACAATCTACAGCAAGGACTACATCCTCCTTCAGCTTCCCCGCTTCCCTGCTCCAGCACAAACAGGAGGCTGTCCTTCAGAGCAGCACAGATCAGCTTGAGAAGGTGTGCAGTCACGATGCTTTTGGAACACGTCCACGGAGACTCACACGGTTACTCCCCAGGGCAGGCACGAGCACTGGCCTGTCAGCACTCTTGTTTACCTCCTCACAAGAGCTGCTCATCCGCACTCCACAAACTGCAAGAGCGACAGCTGCCCGGGACAGCACCATCGTCTCACCCCAGTTCTGACCGGGCACCACAGACACAGCCGGAAGGTGTCTGGAGGCCGCTGGTACCCAGCTGCCAGCAGCTCCGGCTCAGAGACTCCTGTGCGGGAATACCCACAACTACCTCGAGATATGATGCAATCGGGACAGCTGGGAAGCCTGCCCTTTGGAGGCGAGGGACGGCTGTATCACAGTTCAGGAAGCCAGAGGAAACTTGGCAAGCCCATTCCTATCTCAGCTCCAGGAGCAGCCCTGCCATCAGCTGACCGAGTCATCGCCGCCTCACATGACCGGTTGCTCCAGAAGTCCCCCAGGAAGCAGAGATTGTCAAGCTCCCGTTTCATCCGAGAGCTCAGCACACAGTGTGACCTAGTGACAATTCCTGGAGCTCCAAACTTCTAGGAGTTTTGGCAAAACCCCGCATTCCACAAATGGCACAGCCCTGAGCCTCATCAGAACTAACACCGTTTTAAACAGCATGAGGCATTCACAGGCAGCAAATTTCCGAGTGTAGGATGACAACGGGTCTGCGACAGTTACGAAACTGCTGAGGCGGACAAGGACTGGAGAATCGCAAAATCTCTTGATCTGATCCTATCTGATCCCCTCAGTGCCCAGAGTGGCTGTACTACAACACCTGCCCTTCACATTGCAGCAGCATTCCCATTTCATCAGGAGAGACCGTACGAAGACTGAGTCAGCCCCTAACAGGAAGTTCACGGAGGAGACACCCTGCTACAGTGCGTGAGGTGGCAGGACCAGCACAGCTCACTCCACAAATAGCTGGGTCATCTACTTGTCTATTTTTGGCAGAAGACAGGGACTATAAGGAAGTAACAGCATTACTGTAGCAACCTCTTGTCTGTGAATTACTGTTCTCAGGACTGGAAACTGAAGACTCGAGTTCTTATTTACCCTTCACTTGTGGAAGTCTCAAGTCCTAGGACACGAGGAGCTCCTGCAGGCACCACGTTGTACCAAACTGACAAGCGATACAGGTCTGCAACCTGAAAAGCTCCTCAGGCCAGTTCCACAGGCCAATGAAATTGTCGTAGTAAAGAGGAAGCTTCTGTCAGTTTCACCTCGTTACTCACCTTCTTGCGTGTCTTACACTGGACTACAGGAATGGTATTCACCTACCGGTGCTCAGATCCTTGGTGAAACTCTCTGACAGTTGTTTGTTTTTGTGGTCTCTGGCCAAGCAAAGCTCTGCACCCATGATCACCTATCATGAAATGGTCTATGCCTTTACAGCATATTCCTTCCCCACTTCATGGTATAGCCAAACATTATCTTTGCTCTCATGACATCTTCTCTCCCCAGCAGACACTCTTCCGCTCTCTACACTCAGCTCTTCATATTAAACAATACAGAGTTGCTCCTCTCTGAGAGACATTTCCAAGTCTCTGTTCCTCATACACGGGGAATGAAACAGAGAACATGTACATTTTCTCCTTTCGTTGCCTTACAACCTCATTCAAAAACTGAAGTAAAACAAGTTAAGTTTACCTTGAGTATTTCCTTCAGCTCCTCCATAGTCTGTTTATTAGCTACTTCATCATGGACTGTTTGGCCACAGTTTTTAACTACAGACTCCATGACCTGCGAGGGCAAAGGACAGCGTTAGCCTGCCACTTTCTTCCTTCTCTGTGGCCTACAGAGACTAAACAGAAGAGCAAAAGAGCAGTGTTTCAGCAACCGTTAGGGGTTATTGCAGCAGGTAAGCTAAGGAGGGGGCACTATTTGAATAATGATTAAAGTACAGGAAGTGTCAGTCAAGCCAGAGAAATGCACGCCACAAGGCTAAAGCATAAGCTATACTTCAGCTTCACGGTGGCCTTTGTACCTCTACTAATTAAACACACAGAGGCAAGCAAACAGACCCCCACAGAAAGCATCTTGAGTTCTGGCTTGGCCTGTTTCTAGCTCTGAGGTTGAATTCAAGAATGAAACATCACAGTCCGTCAATCAGTCATGAAGCCTCTGCGCTAGAGGCGGGAGGCAACTCCACGTCACGCCCTGATGCTGCTGGGCAGGGCAGAGGGAACGCTGCGCAGGCTGCAGCCCAGAAGGCAGGCTTGGAAAAGATGTGAAGTTTTGGCCCGTGAAACGGGCCCCTACAGGGCTGGAGGTTCGGGCTGAAGTTACCTCAAGTGCATAGAGCGCCACGTGGGGATTCTTGTCGTTGACTTTCTTCTTGATAGCGTTGACTGCATATTTTGCTCTGGATGAAGAGAGTACGCGTTCCTGGGTAAGGACGAAGTCTGCAAGGGTACTCCAGCTGCCCCTGATAACCCGCTAACCCCCCACTAACAAAAGGTACAGTCAGCTTGCAGTATGCCCAACTCCCCCAGTGCGAACCGGAACGAGGAGGCACGAACACGCTCAAGCTTGAGCTTCTCTACAGGTTTCAGGCCAGACACAGCCTGCAGCTACTAAGGCCAGGAAGAGCACCGCAGAGCATCGGGGTGCGTCGCCTTCTAACGCTTTTCGGAAACCGCACAGCAAGAGACCCCCTGCTGCGGGGTGAGCCCGCGAGGCCCCTCAGCGTCACCGTACGCGCACGCCAGCCCCGTGCCCAGGGCCGGGGCCGCGGCGCGGCGGGCACTCACTGCGTGTCTCCCTGGCGGATCATGTCGCAGATCTGCAGGATGGATTCCCAGTCCGTCTCCAGCAGCAGCTGGCTCGTCGCCTTGTCTGCAAGGGAGCGGCGCCCGTCAGCCTGCCCCGAGCGCCCCGCGGCCGGCGAGCGGGCCGGTGGCGGCCGCCGCCCCGACGAACCCGGGGTCTGCCCGGCCCCCCCGGCCCCCCCGGTCCCTCCGGCCCCCGCCGCGCCCCTCCCCGCCGCCACCGGCCGCAGCCCGGGCCCGCCGCGGTCACCGGGGCCGAGCCCCGCGGGGCCGCCCGGCCCCTACCCAGGAGCCGCTCGAAGGTGCCGCCGCCGCGCCCCATCGCGTCCCCCGCCGCCGCCGCCGCCGCCGCCGCCGCCGCCGGTCCGGCCCGCCCCGCCCCGCCGCCAGCCCGCGGCCGCTTCCGCTTCCGCCTTCCGCTTCTTCCGCCTTCCGGCGGGGCGGGCGCAGCCGCTTCCGGCGGGGCGAGGCGGGGCGGGGCGGGGCGGCGATGGCGGCGGCGGGGCGGCGCGGGGGCGGCTGCCTGCTGCTGGGCGCCGCGGGCGTCGGCAAGAGCCTGCTGGGGAAGCGGCTCCGCCATATCCGCGCGGGGCGGGCCGGGGCGGGGGTACCGGGGGCGCCGGGGGGCGCCGGGGGGGTCCCGGTCCGGTGGCGCGCCCTCCCCGCCCCTCCGTGCCCGTCCTTAACGCGCCGGCACAGCTGAGCTCCCGGGACGGGGCCAAGGAGCTGGGCGAGCCCCCGGCCACGCTGCCCACGGTAGGTCGGGGCGGGCCGCGCCGGGTCCCGGCTCCGTTCGGGTTCGGTCCCGGCCCGACCCCGCCGCGTCCCGCGCCCGCAGGTGGGCACCAACCTGACGGAGCTGCCGCTGCCGCCGAAGGTGACGGTGCGGGAGCTGGGCGGCTGCATGGGCCCCATCTGGCCCAGCTACTACGGGGAGTGCGGCGCCGTGATGGTGAGCCCCGGCCCGAGGGGCGCGGCGGTGCCCGGGGCTCCCGGCCCCGAGCCGGCCCCGCGAGGGGCGCCCCGGGACGCCCCCACGGAGCCGCCCCTTCCCTCTGCAGTTCGTGGTCGACGCCGCCAACCCCACCCAGGTGTCCTCGTCCTGCGTCCAGCTGCTGGCCCTGCTGTCCGCCGAGCAGCTCGCCGCCGTGCCCGTGCTGGTCCTCTTCAACAAGATGTAAAGAGGGGCGCTGGGGAGGGGCGAGGAGCTCCCGTGGCTCTCCCGAAGGGCGATGCCCCGGGAAGCCACCCGGCTCCGCGGGGTGGCGGCGGTGCTGTGCCGCAGCCTTCGGGCCGGCTCTGCGGGGCTCTGGGGGGGCAGGACCGGAGGGTGGTGGCCAACACGGTGCCCCCTCTGGATGCAGTGACCTGCCCTGCTACATGTCGCTGGTGGAGATGAAGTCGCTGTTCCGCATGCAAGACATCGTCTCCTGCGCTACGCAGCCCATCACGATTCTGGAGGCCAGCGCGCGCGACGGCACCGGGCTGGCTGACGTCCTGCAGTGGCTGAAGGACACCTTCAGGGACCCCAGCTGAGCTGCCCTGCCCTGCCCCGCGCGGGGCTTAGGCAGTGCCCCGGGCTGGTGGCAGGGGGCAGCTCTTTAGGACTTCACAGTAAAACTGTGAAACTTCCACCTCCTTGTCCGGAGTTCCCTGTGCTGGGTGGAAAGCCTGGCCTCTCAGGGAGGGGGTGAGCAGGAGTCTCAGGCCGTGCTCCTGCAGCAAGCCGTCCTTAGCCACGTCTGCAGCAGAGCTCTGCCTCTGAGCTCTCCTGCCTGGAGCCCTGCGGCACTTCTGCGGGGCTGCCTCGAGGCCTGCTCTTCTTTCGGACGCCAGGGCAAGCTGCCCCTTCCTCCTGCCTGCTCCAGGCTTTGAGCCCCTGTGAGCAAAGCCCGGCCGAGGGCGTGCTGCGTGCGCAGGCCCTGCTGGCCGCTTGTGTCACGAAGATGCAGCTCCTGTGCCCGAGAGCCGAACAGTCTGGATCTACACAAAGGTGAAAGGAGGGGGCTTCTCAAATGAATAGTCTCTGTTGCAAATCATCGGGTACGTAATTGAAAATCACATACACATCTTTATTTACACAGATTAAAAGCAGAGCCCTGTGCTGCTGAGTCTAGCAAGGAACAAACGGATTCCCCATCACTGCGCAGTTTGCAGACATGGAGCTGGGCTGCCTCGTGCCATTCAGAGGCTGCACTTTTGCCTCTTCTGTGCCCTGTCCAGACGCTGCTGCTGTGAGCATGTAGCCTGGTTTTGGAAGCAACATAAAGGCAGGGTGAGAAGGCTTTCCTGCCCTGCTGCTGGGGCTGTGCTGGTGCCTTCTGCAAGAGCAGCTGTAGTGCTTCGGTCAGTGGGGCTGGGAGCCTGGGCTGGGGCTGCATGCGTGCAGCGCTCCTGACTGCTGTGGCCCCGCGTGCCTTGCACCAGACAGAGCGCAGCAAGGTGTCCCGGGGAAGCCTGTGCAAAGGTGGGGGTCTGCGGGAGTTCATGGGTGGGGGCAGGCGGAGCTGCAAGGGTGCTGCAGTCAGGGGTGTCTTATGAGCTGCAGCAAGCACCGGCCTGTGGCTACCTCTCCAGCACTCACCTGGGTTCAGAAGAATTGAAGAGGAAGGTAAGAAGAAAAATTATTTTCCTGAAGCAACTGGTAAAGGTGATTTCTAAAACTGTTTTCTATGATGTCTGTAAATTCTTGTTCAATGGCCTGGTAGGTGTTTGGCTGGGGGGGAGTGTGTGTCGAGACAACCTTCTCCTGCAGCCCTGGGATGCCCTGCAGCAGTTTGCTCAGGCTCTCGTTCTCGGCACAGTTACCGTATAGCCACTGGGAATTTTCCCCGGTGCTGTCTGCAGGTGGCTGGAAGTCGACGTGGAACATCTCCCTGCATTTCATGCAGGGCTGCTTTTCCATGAAGGCTCCGTGACTGTAGTAGAAGGCCCGGCACTGTACCCCATCAGGGAAGACGATGGCCAGATTGTGCTCCCCGTGGTGCACCGCGAATGCCACCGCCTTGTGCCACGTCTTTATGCACAGGACGTCAATCATGATCTTCCTCTCCAGCAGCCCGCTGCAGGACAGGGATGCTCCATAAAAGAGAGGAGGGGCTGCTCCATCCTCGGGGTCTCTGTAGATGCTGAAGGCAACAATTGCAGCTCTGAAGGTGAACTCACTGGGCTTCATGTTGGCTTCTCGCTCCAATTCTTCTTGCAGAGTGTTGTTAAAGTCACGCAAGAAAGACTCCATTTGCTCTTGGGTGCTGCAGCCTGCTACTTCAGAGCCCTGGGAATAGACACAGCTCTTGGTACAGACCCCTCCCTGTCTCTTTCATTCCCCAGGAAATGATACTCTGCAAGAGAAGGGGATGAGCGTGCGGTTGAAAGACAAACTCAGAAATTGTCCTCCGTTCCCCTGAGTCCGTTCAGCAGCAGCTGGTCAGTACAGCTCGTGGTGACTTGGAAAGCCTGAGAGAGAAACTTCTACAAGAAGGGTTCTGACTTAACAAAATGGGGGACGTTTAGAGAAACAGTAAGGATGTTGGGTTGGCTTTGGGCGTGAGAGCACGTCTGCTTGTCTGTTGAAGTGCTGTCTAGTGGCAGCCTGCCTTTGGAGCAGGATTGGTACCACTGGAAAAAGAGATTGTCGTAAAGGCTAAATGCTGGTGGAGGTGTGTAAGGCTGCTGTTTTGAGGGAAATGACCCAGCCACTAAATAGACAAAGCAGTGCCCAACGAAGCCAGTGAGTGGCCAGCCAAGGTCAGTGTGCAGGGTTTGGGGCAGCAGCTGCACAAACACATGGAAACGTCACCGCCCGGAGGAGTTTCTCTCCCAGCGGCAGAGCCCTTGCCCTGCCCGTCCTGCTGCTGCCGGGGGGGTGCATTCCCTGGGCCTCCCCATGGCCGTGCTGGGTTTGTCACACCGTCCGTCCTGTCCCAGCCGTGGGACTGAACGCCCGGCTCCAAGGGAGCCACCTCCAGAGCCGTGCGCGCGTGGGGATACTCACGAATTGCAGCAGGATGGAGTAGGGCGTCAGGCCGGGGAGGTGGGTGCCGTACTGTTGGAACGGTCTGGGGAACTTCGCCTGCAGAGTCTGGCAAACCTGGGACCCTAGGAAGTCAGTGGGTTTCACCATCCTCTTGTGCACCCTCCCGAAGAAGAACACTGCGTGCAGCACCTGTTGGTGAGCGGAGACCCCGGCACTGAGCTGTGCCTGGAACGCAGCTGCAGAGCCCCAGCGCCGGCCTGCCCGGCTGTGGCCGCTCGCTGCCCCCAGCCCCCCGCCTCCCCTGCTGCCCCTTCCTGCTTGCCCGTGCTCCAAACAGCTTCTCCACTCTGGGCACCAGCTCCCTGCTCAAACCAGGAGCAGTGCCTCCGGCCTGGGGCTCCCGCCCCTTTCCCTGCAGACGTCTGGCAGCAGGCCCCAGCACGGGGCAGCTCCCCCCCTTGGGTGCCGGCTGCCGCAGTGGTTTTGCCGACAGCGCTGCCCCCACCCCAGCTGGGACCTGCAGCAGCGCAGAGGCTGGCTGCAGATGGGTGGGGAGGACAGCGGTGGCAGTGCTGACCTTTTCCATGTATTGCTTTTTGATGTCTTCAGCCGGCTGCTTCTGATTCAGCAAAAGCAAGAACTGCTTGATGAAGAGATTCCCGCTCATCTGTAGTTGGCTTTTACGACGCTCCTCTTGCTCCGCCAACATCCTGCTGGAGCACAGAGGAGCGAGTGGCAGCAGTGCCGGGGGTGCTCCAGGCTGCGGGGCGAGCGCTCGTCCCCCTGGGGCATGGCCGGGCTGGGGGTGGCTGCTGGCAAGTGGGGGAGAGGGGAGGCGAGGCTCAGCCTTACCTCCGAGCGTCCTGTGCTGGAGCACGGCCAGGGCCCTGCGGGAGGAAGAGGAGGCTTGGTGGTGCGGCGCTGCGAGGAGCGTGGCTCTGAGGTGCGGGCAGGCGCGGGAGCAGAGCTTGCCACGGGCTGGTGGCCGCACCGTGCGTATTTGCTGCCTGCCCAGGGGACTGGTGTGCACTGCGGGACCCACGCGGGGTCCCAGCCCCTCTGCACACCCAACGGCACATGAAGCCAAGCCCAGCACCGCAGAGGCTGGGTGCGCCAGTGGCAATGCCATGCACCAGGCTGCTCCCCAGCATCCTGTGTGCCATGGCCACTGAGCAAGGCACTGCATGGGCTTGGGATGTCCCTCAGCATCTGAAGATGGCACCACTTGGCCTTCTGGCCAAGATACTACACGGGAGAATGTCTCTCCTTGCCTCCTGGAGAGAAGGGGCAGTGCTCACACACCTGGTTTTGGCGCAGGAAGTCCATCGGGGACACGTAGCCTGGTACTGCAGCGGCTGTGTCCTGGTCCGCAGGGCTCTAGGAAAACAGCCAGCAGAACCCTGCTGTGCTGGAAGGGCAGGAAGCCGGGTCACCCTTCTGAGGCTGGCCAGCTCCTGCACCTGTGCCCCTGGGGCACGATGCACCAAGCAGGAGCCGGGGTGCCGGCTGCTTGCTCGGGCAGTGCCATGCGGTGCATGGCTGGGGGTCCTGGGGCTGCTCCCAGCCAGAGGCAGCAGCCGGAGCAGACACCTGAGGGCACCTTCCCCGAGAGCAAGCGATCAGCAGAGCTGCTGCAGCCTCAGGCCAGGCGACCATTTTCACTCTGGGGAGGCTGCCTAGGCATTCCTCCACCTTCAGCTGCAAGGGGAAACTTGCCAGTGGGCTGCGAGCCCAGGAGGGCTTCCCTGGGAGGGTCTGGGGATGGTTTCCTGCTCCCGAGGGGCCTGTCTGCAGGGGAAACAGATGGCTTGCTTACTTACAAGCAACAGCACTTACCTGGCAGAAGCAAAGAATCCTTGGAGTCTGTGCTGCTGTCAAGCTCTTGAGCCACAGAACTCAGTGCAGGGTACGCCGTCTTAACGAAGATGCCCAGTTCCCTGCACTGCCACCAGCGCTTGGTGCAAGCACTCCTTCCCCAGTCCCAGCCTGAGGAATCCCACCAGCGTTTGCTCGAACCTGGTGCTTCTCACCCTGCTGCTGGCGCAGTGGCTTTTCTAAATGTACTGCACTGCTGGAGTGTGACAGGGAAGAGCTGTGCAAGGGAGGGGCAGGACTCTTGCTTCCACTTTCATTTCTCCAGAAACGAAACTCAAACCTGAGAGCTCAGAGCTTCCGTATGGGGACAGGTAGCCAGTGCCCACCATGCCATCGTGCTGGAGCACCACGCCCTGGGAGTGGGGAGCAGGAGAGTTCAGCCCCACCAGTGCCCCAGGTGGGGGCTCACTGGGGCCAGAGACCTCCGCCCCCACTGCCAGCAGGGTGAGTGGCTGTCATGGGGCTCCTCAGAGGCACGGAGCCTTTCAGGGGCTGCGCCGCAGTGGTCAGGGGGAGCGTGTGGGTGCTGGCAGCACGGAAAGCAAGGAAGGGGGAGGGTGGCTGCCCAGGAGAGACAGAGACAACTGAACGCGAGCTAACGAGCCTTCCTGGTTAGCAGGGATGACTGTGCCTCGGGGGTGTCCCCCTGAGGTCACTCCCGTGGACTAGCCGCTCCCCTGGCACAGGTGACACACAAAATGCTGAAAAGTTGTTAGTATGGGCACAGAGCCAGGGCAAACTGGTCACACAAGTGGTAGGGGTCCCAGCCATTCGTGCTCCAGATGCGCCATGGAGATTTCCACAAAGCAATGATGTCCTCAGGCAGCCTGACCTATCGCACTGCCAATGTGTTTTTAAGAGATAAAACCACACCCTTGCAAACTGCTGTAACCTGCTGCCCGGACAGCTGCAGGCCCTGCTCCCACTCCCAGCGGCAGACACAGCCCCGCAGGGAGCCGCAGGTTTGCCCCAACTATAGGCACAGCGGGCGTCTGGAGCGTGAGCAATGCTCAAAACCCACTCCAACCCTGAACAGGGGGGCGTTAAACGAGGGATTCTGCTGCTGGCAGCTGGAGCGTGCTGCCTCCAGGACAGAGGCACAGCCCTGGCTCTGCTGGAATTTTGAAAAAAATTTGAAACCACTCAAACATTTAAGAAATGCAATTTTACAACACCAAGGTTTGTAATTACATTTCCTCACATCTCCTCCCTGTCCCACACACAGTTTTAACAAGCAACAGCAGGCTTGCTCTCCAGTAAGTCCAGGAGACTATGAAATTCTTCCTCTCCTTTCTTAATGAATTCGTTGACATTCCGTCTGATCTGCTGGATTGCTGGTTCTTTGTCCCGTTCCTCCTCATCCTGTTGGAAGAACAACCAGGGAGTTGTTAGGACCTGAAGCAGGTGGGATCAATGGCGTGGCAGACCCAGGCACGCCAGCAAACTCAGGCTGCATCTTTCCAAGGCGAGAAGAGCTGCAGATTTCTTCCCTGCCAGTCCAGCTTACCAGTGGCACTATGTGCTCTCCGCAGTGGTAGACCTCCTTCCCCAGGAGCTGCAGCCCTATCTCCAAGAACTCAGGGAAGCTCTTGGCCACCTTGTGCAGCGTCTCCTCCTCGTAGGCATACACCTCGCCGCTCTCCGCGATGAGGATGATGAGCTGCTGCCCCGTGGCCAGGCAGGGCACGTCATCCACCGTGCCCACCACGGCCATCCTGGTGGGCTGCGGCAGGTAGAGCGCCTGGCACCACTGCAGCAGCTCGTCCTGCCCCTCGTGAAAGGTCCCCTCGAGGCCACCGACCCGCAGGCGGAACCTGGGCTGCTTTGCGAAGGGCACCACCATGCCGCGCCACTGCTGCACGTAGTCACAAACCTTCTCAAAGCTGAAAACTGAAAGGGAACGGGAAGCTGGCGATGGCAAGCGGCTGCCCGCCCTGCCCCAGCGTCACTGCCGAGGGGCTGCTGCAGGGGCGCGGGGGGCGGCGGGCGAGGCCGCAGCGCTGCGGCCCCGGGCCGGGGCCGGGCCGCCCCGGTCCCCCCCCGGTCCCGTCCCGGTGCCCATACTCACGCTTCGCGGTGCCGTTGGGAGTCCCCGACCTGCCCGGGGAAGGAGAGCGCCTGAGCGGGGGCCGCGGCGGCTGGGGCCCGCTCCAGGCCCAGCCACGGCCGGTCCCGGCCTCCCGGTGCCCCCGGCCCGTTCCCGGTCTCTCCCCCCCCTCTCCAGCCTCCCCGGCCCGTTCCCGGCCTCGTCCCAGCGCCCCCGGCCCACCCCGTCCCTGGACCCCCCCGGCCCGGCCTCCCCGGTGCCCGCCGCGCCCTAGTTCCGGCCCCAGCCACCCCGGCGCCCCCGCGGCCCGCCCCGCGGCCCCCCTACCTCCACCCGTTGAGGTGCAGCAGCCCGGCCGCCATCGCAGCGAGCCTCCCCCCACCCCCCTTCCTCCCACCGCCCCGGCCCGGCGCGGTCCAGCGCGGCCCAGCGCGTTCCCGGGACGCCTCAAGGCCCGAGGCTCGGCTCCACACTCGGGCCAAGGCGCGGCCCGGCTCCGCCCCGGGCTCCGAGGGAGGAGCGGGGCCGGCGGCCTGGCGGGGCCGATAAGCGGCTGCCGTGCCCGTGCCCGCACCGATAACGCCCCGCGGGGCTGCGTGGGCTCGGCCCGCAGCCCGCGACGGGTGCCGGTCCCCCGGGGGGTGCCGGCGCCGTTCCGGGGAGGCAGACAGCCCCCGGAGGCAGAGCTCCTGCCTCCCACAGAGCTCAGACGCACCCCGAGCTGCAGGAGCACCCTTTAATGGTTGCTTGGCACACCGTCCCCACACACAGCCCGTGTGTCCCTGGGTGCGCTTGTCCTGGGGGCTGCAGTGGTGCCTGGCAGCCCCCGGCCTCGCTGCCGTGGGGACGGGACACTGCTGGTCGCCTTCCCGAGGCAGAAAACCGTGCTGTCCCCTTTCCAAAAGGCTTCTGGAAGCAGTCCAGAAGCTGCTTTCGGGGCTGGCGGGGCTGACCGTAGGAGGAGAGTTGTTTACAAACAGGGCTCTGCTTGCAAGCCAGCGCTGCGGGGAGCTGTGCCCCTGGACACAGCAGCAGGGCTCTGGTCCTGCCCCGGTCCTGCTGTGCCTGCCGTGTCCCTGGTGGCAGTGCCCCCAGCCCTGTGCCGCAGCATCCCCGGGGAGGCGTTGGGTGGCGTGCCCAAGTCAATCCTTGGCCACTGCAGGCCAGTGGAGGGAAAGCTTCCCTGGCACGCCAGGCCCCGCTGTTTCCAGCACCATGCTGTGGTGGCTTAGAAAGAGTGGCCAGATCCAGCCTCTGGCAGTGAGCTGTCCTTGTCTGTCTCGCTCCTTCCTGGGGACTGTGACACTACGAGGAGAGAGACAGTCTCTGTTGAGACGCCGAGGGTCCAGGGAACGGGGTGAGCCCCCACCCTGATGTCCCCTAGCACCCTGACAGCTGCCTCTCCCCTTTTTCTGGGCCTTACCTGGGGCTCAGGCACATCCCTCTTTCTGCTTGCAAATGGAGTGAAGCTTCTGAATGAGAAATATTTTATCTTCTCCCTCCTGCAACAGCAGAGATGCCGCAGTGAGCAGCCCTGTGGGATGTGCTCTTGCACCTTTGAGGCAGCAGCACTGGTAGGGCTGGAGCCCGGATCCAGCTGCCCCGGGGCTGGGGGCTGCAGGGACAGGGGCTCAGAGCCCACAGGGCAGCAGGCAGAGCTCACGCACATTTGCGATCTGCTCCTGCAGCAGGCAGATGATCCTCTGCTGGCCTCTCACCACCTGGATGTTGAAGTAGGTCACGGCTCTGCAACGACAGGCACGATGGGGATGGTGGCATCGACAGGTCCCTGGGGCTGGGATGCTGCACCCCTGCCCTGGGCCAGGAGGGACACCCCAACTGCCAGGGCCACGGCAGTGACAGTGGGACCCACAAAGTGCGGGCGCAGGTTTCAGCCTCAGGTTCTGGCCCATACTCACAGCAGCACCCCGGACAGGAAGAACAGGAAGAAGGTGTTTTCCACCAGGTACTGGTGGAGCCAGGTGAGCCAGGTGATGTTGGGGCTGGACTTCTCCAGCAACTTTGCCCAGACATTCACAGACTTGTAGATGGTTTCCAGACCCTGGAAGGGGCCACAGGTTTCTGACGGCTTCACTCTGAGTGGACAGAGCAGTGGGGTCAGTCGGATGCTGTTGAGCGGCGGATTGTTGGGTTCTGGGCGGCCCAGCTGGCCAGTGCCCCTAGCTCAGGGCACTGTCCTGGCTCTCGGGGCAGGCTTACAGCCCTCCAGGGGCCAAGCCTTGCCCTGCTTCCAGCGGGGGGGGGGGTCCTCATCCCCTTGCCCAGCACTGAGGAGCATCTGGGAAGGGCCGGGCTGGGAGAAGCAGGCACACACCAACGGCTGCCAGGCCACATGCAGTGACTGGCAGAGGGCAGCACTTCACTGCCTGGGACAGTGCCCGCAGCTGGGGACACCAGCTCACAGCCCTGTGCAGGGTGTCGTGCACTCTGCATGTGGACAGGGTGCAGCAGGCACCATCTCCCCAAGCTCCTCTCCTTTGCTGGGGCTGCCCCTAGCAGCAGACAGCTCTGTGCCCTGTGGTCTGGCAGGTACTCACGACCAGATGGTGTAGGAGATGAAGACGGCAGCACCCAGGAAGGATGGGAAGCAGAGCAGGGTGATGAACACAGTGCTCATACGAGAAGCTTGCCAGGGCTTGCTGGGGGACTGGCAGTTCTGCATCAGACTGGTCTGGGGACAAGGAGCAGAGAGCTGCGTGCTGCCGCCTCCCACAGAGTGACCCCAGGAGCGAACGCAGGGTGGCTGTGCCCTCCTGTCCCCCCGTCCAGCAGCCAGGTGAGCTGGGGGACCCCAGCAACACTTCTGCCCTCACGTGAGGACAGCACTGCCCACGGCAAGGCTGCAGCGGGAGCTGCGGGGGTAGCACTCACCTTTTTGATGTAGAACAGCAGCAGCAGCTTCAGCACCTGCACAGCTGGCAGGAGCGGTGCGAAGAGAACACCCAGCCTGGAGGAGAGGGAAATGCGACTGAGCCCCATGGGGACTAATGGTGCTCAGAGCCACGAAAGGATCAGGACAGCAGTGCCAGCTGCAGTCCGGCTTTCATAAAGCAGAGAGCCAGCACCCGATGCCCTGTGCTGGGTTTGTTGCACAGCCTGTGCCTGGAGGCTCATCTTGCTGTCGGGGCTGGGCAGCACCTGACAGTTCACTGGCCCCTGGTGCATTTACAGCCTGTCTGCCAGCTGTGCTGCCAGTTCAAAGGCAGCAGCACACATCTGGACCTCTGGACCTCCTCCTCTGGCTGGGAGTTGTGCAGGGTGGTGTGAGGCTGGGGGCTGCAGAAGGGAGCCCTGAGCAGCGAGTGCCATTATGGTGTGGACAAACGAGGGGCTGCACATGCACCAGAACCTGCTCCTCCTCCAGAGCTCCGGAGGGCACCAGCTGGGCAGGTGACACTGGACTGGTACCAGGACACTCCACTGATGGCTTTCACCCCTCCTGCCACGGCCAGACCTCCTAGTGTGTGCATGTGGCTGCACGGTGCCAGCACCAAGGGCTGTGACCACGGTCTGCCAAGCTGCTGCTGCCTTTCCCTTGTCCCTCCCGTGTTGGCCGGGGGGGTTCCGTATGCTGCAGGGCTCACAGGCAATATCAGCACCGTGTGGCATTTGCCAGCAGTGGATGAGCCACGCCAGGCTGAAGATGTCTCACCAGGTCAGGGTCTGCCCGTAGATCAGCTCCAGCACGTTTCGGGCAATGTCAAACTCAGGCCTCTGCTTACTCTTCAGTCTCTTCTCTGAGATCAGCCTGGGGAACGAGAGAAGCTCTGCTCTGACAGCCGCTGCAAGAAGTCGGGCACCCGGTCTTCACTCTCTGGTGGCTGCAGAGCCGCCCCAGCAGGAGAGCGGGGCCGTGCTGGGGGGGACCCCTCCCGGGGCACGTTACCTCCAGACCAGCTCCCCAAAGACGGTGTCCAGCAGAGTGAACACGAAGTCCATCACCATGAAGCGATACAGGTCCTGCCCGACACACGTCTCCCAGCACTGGGGAGACAAACGCGGGTGGTACGAGGCAGACAGGGAGGTTTCTCCCCTGCCATGGCTCCCCCATGGGCTGTCAAGGGCTGGGTGACCTCTTCCTCTCCCACACACCTCTCCCTGGCTGCCCCAGCTTTGGGGTGTCCCTGCCCGGCTGACTGCCCCTCTCCCCACCAGTGGTGCCAGCGGTGCCGCCCAGCAGACCCCGTGCTGCCAGACCCCTGACGGTGCTGGCACGGCAGCCTTGGCTTTGCTCCACACTCCCTGGGCCAGGGACAGCCCGGGTGGCGCGTCCCCAGCCAGCTCTGCTCGGCAGAGCCTGGCCCCACATTGCCCCACATCGCTGGCCAGCACCAACCTCCTCGTCGGAGCAGACGACTCTCCGGCTGAGCCACTGGTAGCAGAGCAGGCCGAGGACCACCATCTTCAGCAGGAGGTTCCTGGAGAGCAGCAGTGGGGACAGGAGGCCCTGAGCCCTAGGCGGGGGGGCTGAACCCCACATATGGGGGGTCCCCCGGCCCCAGGGCCTCTCCCCACAGCGAGCCCGTGGCTGGGGGGCTCCCCTGCCCCATCCCCAGGCAGCCTACCTGCAGATGGCCACGTAGACCTCCACCTCTGGGGAATCCTGCCTCTCCCATGTCGCCAGCAAGTTGTAGAGATGGGGCATCAGCGTGTTGAGGAGCGACACGGTGAGGGGCAGGACCAGCAGGATGCCTTCCCGCTGCCAACTGCTGCCCGCCAGGGCTCGGTGCTCCTGCTGAACCTGGCAAGCAGGCGCCTGGATGAGTGCGACCGCCTGCAGCCCAGCGCCTTGAGGCTCGCTGTGCCGGCCGTGGGATCAGCCCCTCCGCACCCAGCCGTGAGCACAAACGCTGGCAGCAGGAGGGAGGTGCAGCAGGGCTGTCCCTGCCTCCTCCGGCTGCGCTGCCCCCCAGGTCAGCCTGGAGAGCCCTGCCTCTTCCCCGCACGCCAGGCCGGCAGAGCTGCCGTGCGGCGTGGGGGCCGCGCTTACCGCGTGCATGTGCTCCGAGAAGTAGTGCACGGCCACCACGCAGCCCAGCACCGTGCTCAGAGAAAGGACCCAGGCCAGGAGAAGGACAGCGACGCGCCCCAGTCGCTGGCAGAGGCTCAGGGGGCAGGAGCGGGACCGCCGCTCGGCCAGCAGCTCCTGGAAGACAGCAGTGCCAGCGGAGCTGCTGAGCAGCCCGGGGCAGCTGAGAACACGTTCCAGGTCCACCCCTGGTGCAAGAATTTATCTGGGTGGGACCCAGAGGGCGCCGGGCAAAGTCAGGGTGCACACGACGCTGCAGGACCCCCCGCGCAGCGGGGAGCTGAGCCCCGTGGCCTGGGCTGGCTCCTGTGCACGCCTTCGCCTTCCCACCACGGGGCGCGGAGCGCACACGGACTGAGCCCCAGCCCAGCTCCTCACCCTCAGCTGGGTGCAGATGTTCTCGCACTGCAGCTTCACCGAGCGCCTCTGGATCACCTTGAAGTCCCAGGCACAGAAGACTTTGATGGCCAGGTCCCCCGCAGAGCTGCCCACACGGTAGCTCTCCCCGAAGGAGTGGTACATGCTGCAGCAGGGGGGCAAGGGGTGGCGGCAGGGGCTCAGGGCTGGGCAGCCAGGGCACGGCCGGCAGGGCTGGGGCGCTGCCGACTCACCTGTACACCAGCAGGATGCAGGTGGCAAAGAAGGAGACCCCAACGGTGAACAGGTAGGCCAGCGGCATGTTGTAGGGGAGTGGGGGGGCTGCAGGGGGGGCCACGCTGCCGCTGAGGCTGGAGGCAGAGGGGTCATTGAGGGTGATGTTGCTGTAGTAGCCGTAGTACAGCAGCGAGTGAGTGAAGTAGCCCTGCAGGAAAGTGCACAACAAGGCCCACGGTGACCTCAGTGGTGCCCGCGGCTCCCTGCCCAGCCTGGCACGGGACACAGAGCATGGGGCAGCATCGGGCACCCCCCCTTGCACCCCCAGTGCTGGTGGGCCCAGGGCTCTGGCTGTGCGAGGGCAGGGCCCAGGGCACTGCTGCAGCAGGGGATGCAGGGCAGGGACCGGGGCATCGCCACGATGGGAGACGTAGGGATGCAGGGCAGGGACCGGGCTAGGAGCATCTCCCAGTGCAGGGAGGCACAGGCAGTGACACGCTGGAGGTGCTTACCGCTCCTGTGAGGAGCTCAAAGCCAGTGAAGGACTGCTGGTTGGCCTTGGCAGGGGGATACGCAGCCTGCAGGGCCACTACGAAGACCAGGAGGATGAGGAATGAGAAAACGTTGAACATGAGGAGCGTCTTGAGGAAGAGGAAGTAGGAGAGGACGCTGGAGCCGAAGCGGCCACCGATCTGCTTCAGGGCGTAGTGCCAGGGCTGTGCAGCGGGGAGCAGCGCGAGGAGCCTGTACCAGAAGTGCCGGCAGCCCTGCGGAAAGGGAGCCTGGTGAGGGCACTGGGGCCGGGGTCCCTGTGGCAGCAGAGCCCCTGCCACCCGCCTGCTCCAGCTGTGCTAGCCGCCGCGCTTCAGACTTACGAGAGCGACGTAGTCCTTGGACCACCCGCAGGGAGACGGGGTGGCCGCGTGGTGGGCGCGCAGCCCCAGGGGGCTCCTCTGCTCGTTCAGCTCCCGCCTGCCCGGCAAAAGGGAGGGGTGTCAGGGGGTGGCTCCGTCTGCGGGACCCGCAGGGGACTGGCGGGGGGGGGACCTACCGGAGGGCGCGCTTCTCCGCCAGGCTGAGGGGCACCGAGAGCAGCATGTGGCTGCGCTGGCTGGGCGAGAGGCTCAGCAGCTCCTTCGCCAGCAGGCTCCGCTTGTCTGGGGGCGCAAGGGGCTCAGTAGGACACAGCTGGCTGGGGCGCAACATGCCCGTCCCGAGCCCTGGTGCAGGGACGATGCCTGGCTCTGCCTGCCCCCAGCCCAACGGGAACTCTCACCTTCCAGCGTGGCGCGGGCTGGGTCGGTCTCCAGGTCATACTGCCGCAGGCTGGGCCGCGCCGCGCGGCTGAGCTGCTGCAGGGACGGGCGGCTGCTCCGGCGCCGCAGCCGCGCCGTGCGGTTGTAGTACTGGGAGATGATGGCCCCGCGGCTGCGCCCTGCATGTGGGAGCAGGACACTGGGGAGGGCGGCCGCAGGGAGAGCGGGGCATGCTTGCAGCAGATGGGAGAGCTCCCAGCCCGGTGTAGCTTGGGCAAGGGTGGCTCCGGGGGGCCAGGAGGGCAGGCGGCACTCACCAATGGTGCGGCTGGGCATGCTGGCGAGGATGCGCAGGGTGGTGGAATCGCCCGGGTGCTGCTCGCCCTGCCCAGATTCCAGCCAGGCAGAGACAGAGGCGTCCGGGGGGGCCAGGTGGGCTGTGCGGCCTGGGGATGGGGGCGGTGAGAGCTGGGGTGCTCAGGGCCCAGAGGTTGGGTACCCACCCTGGCACATACCCTCCCTGCAGCACCCCATCCCTGGGGATGCTCCTCTGTGTCCCCAAAGGCTGCTCCAGCCCGGTCCCACAAGTGCTCTGTCTGTGGCAGCGGTGTGAGCCCCAGGTGGGACTGCGGACAGGAGGCAGCCCTGGGTACACGCGCTGTCCCCATCCCACCCTCCGCTGCGACTGCTGTGCTTTACCTCTGCCCCTCTCCTGCAGCTCCAGCTCTGTGCCCGCCTCTGCCAAGCTGCTCTGCTCCTGGATGAGCTGGCGGAAGGAGGTGTGCAGGGCTCCTTCATTGTCCGGGCTCAGCTCCTGGCTGCGGGGACACAAAGCTCAAACCACCAGCCTGGCTCTGAGGATGGAGCCCTGGGAAAGCCCCCGGCACCAGCCCAAAGCCGGGTGGTGCTGCCCAGCAGCTGGGCCGTGCTGCATCCCCCAGCTGAGGCTGCAGGATCCCGCAGGATCCCACAGGATCCCACAGACTGAGGGCTAGTGAGAGCAGGGCTCGGGGAGTGGAAGAGCAAAGCAGACCCGCACTCACTTGTCGCTCTCGGTGTCCTCAGAGAGGTGGAGGGTGAAGGGGGGCGGCTGGGACATCCTGCTGGGGCCGAGCAGCCTCCGCAGCACCCTCAGCCTCCCGCACGACGTCCTGCCACAGCAAGGGGAGGATGTCAGCACAGCCCCGTGCTGCTGGCGCTCACGGCCCCCCTGCTCCTCGCTCCCCTGCTCCTCGCCCCCCGCTCCTGCGGCTTGTCCAGGGCGCGCCGGGTCCCTCCTGGCCTCGGGACGGGGCCGGAGCTGGGAGCCGAGGGGCCGCGGGGCTCAGCCGGGGCTCAGCCAGAGCCGCGGGGCGCCACGGCCCAGAGCGAGCTGCAGCGAGGGCAGGAAGGAAGGGAGGGAGGAGGCTTTGCGCGGAAGAAAGCGGGGCCGGCGCTCCTGGGAGCGGGGCAGGGTCCCGGCTGCAGCTCCCGGGGCACGGGAGCGCTCCGAGGCAGCCCCGAGCCCTCCCGCAGGGCAGAGCATCCCGGTGCGGACCCCCGGGCAGAGCCGCCGCTGCCCCGCGGCTGGGAGCCCGCAGCGGCCCCGGCGCTGGGCTCGGGGAGGGCCCCGGCGGCGGCGGCAGCCCCGGAACCCGCAGCCCCGTCCCGAGCCGGGGGCTCCCACCCGCCCCGGGGCAGAGACCTCGACCCCCTCCCAGCAGCGCGGCCGTCGGGAAAGCGGGGCGAGAGGGGCGAGAGGGGCTCGGCAGGCGGCGTCCCCCTCCCTTCCCTTCCCTTCCCTTCCCTTCCCTCTCCCCTCCCTTCCCGTTCCCTTCCCTTCCCCGCCCCGCAGCAGCCGCCGCCGCCCCGCGCAGACAAAGGCTCCGGGCAGGAGGCGGCGCCGGCGGGGTCCCGGGCCACCCGCGCCCCCGGGTGGGAGCCGCCCCCCCCGCGATCCCCCCCCGGGCCCGGGACCTACGGGAGCGCCCCTCCGGTACCAGCAGCCGACGCAGACCCGTCCGGGCGTCCCGGCGGCGGCTCGCGTGGGCGCGGAGCCCCGTCCCGCAGCGCAGCGGCTCCCGGTGCAGAGCCCCGCTCGGGCCGGGGGGGGTCGCGCTCGGCAGGGGCCGTGGGCGCGGGGCCGGTTCTCGCGGCGTGGGCGCCCCCGGGGCCGCGTCCCCCCCCGTCCCGCGGCGCTCGCTCAGGACGGAGCCCGCGGCTGCCGTGGGCGCAGAGCCCCGCCGGCCCCCGGGAGCCCCCCCGCAGCCCCGCTCCCCCCGCCCCGGGCCCCGCCCGCCCCGCGGGCGGCCCCGTCCCGTCGGGGCGGGCAGAGCCGGCCCAGCAGGTGGGAGCGCCCGGCCCGGCCCCCCCGGGGCGGCGCCGCGCAGGAGCACCGGGCAGCGCGGAGCGGCGGAGCGATGGAGGGCGGCGGCGGCGCGTACGGGGCGGCCAAGGCCGGCGGCGCCTTCGACCCGGCCCGCTTCGTGCAGCAGCCGCAGGTCCTGGCGCGGATCGCCAGCGCGGTGAGTCGGGACCGGGGGGGCGGCCCGGCCCGGCCCGGCCTTCCCCTTCCCCTTCCGCTGGGCCTGCCCGTCTCCCTTCCCCTCTCCCTTCTCCTCCGGCCCCCCCGGCCCGGTGACCGGGCATCCAGGCAGCCCCGGGGGGGCCCCACCGGCCCGGTGCGGCCCCCGGACGCCCGCTGTCCCCCGCAGGTCTTCGCCCTCATCGTGTTTGCCTGCCTGGTGGGGGAGGGCTACACCAACCGGCCCAGCTCCCCCGATCTCTTCTGCATCTTCAACCACAACGAGGACGCCTGCCGCTACGGCATCGGCATCGGCGTCCTCGCCTTCCTGGCCTGCATCTTCTTCTTCATGGTGGACGCCTACTTCCCCCAGATCAGCAACGCCACTGACCGCAAGTACCTGGTGCTGGCAGACCTCGGCTTCTCGGGTACGGGCGCCCCGGGGCAGGGCCGTGCCTCCTGCAATGGCCGCTCGCGTCCCATGACGTGGCCGCCGCTCGGTGCCTGGCAGAGGGAGCTGCTCCCGCTGGCACGGTGCCTGCAGGCCACGCGTTGCCAGCCAGAAGTCCTCGGGGGAGCCGGAGGTAGCGGCGTGCAGGTGCCTGTGCCGGGCCGTGCACCTCCGCTGCCCTCCAGCCCGCCTCAGCGGCAGCCGGGGGCCGGCTGCGAGCAGGATCCGGCCATGCTGCGCTGCCTGCGGCTGGGGATCCATGGGGACCAGCGGGACGCAGCGCCTGCCGCTCACGCTCGCTTCCTCCCGCAGGCCTCTGGACGTTCCTCTGGTTCGTTGGCTTCTGCTTTTTGACCAACCAGTGGGCCTGGACGCAGGCTAAGGACGTGCAAATCGGGGCTGACTCGGCCCGTGCCGTTATCACCTTCAGCTTCTTCTCCATCTTCTCGTGGGTGAGTGAGGCCCGGCGGAGCCCAGCCCTGCTGGCAGGGTCTGGGGAGCAGCGCCTGGCCCTGCAGCCGGGGCCGGCCTCTGCCTGGGCGCCTGGCTCTGACAGCCCTCTGCTCTCCAGGGCCTCCTGATCGCCTTTGCTTACAAGCGATACAAGATGGGGGTGGAGGACTTTGCTCACAGCTACGTCGACCCCACGCCAGAGGTTTCGACTCCCTACTCCAGTTACCCCAACATCAGCCACGACAGCTACCAGCAGCCGCCCTTCACCCAGACCGCGGAAGCCACGGAGGGTTACCAGCCGCCGCCGGTGTACTGAGCCCTGGGCCGGGCGGTCCGGTGGGGACGGCTGTACAAGTGCAATTTTCTCTTGTGGGGTGGGAAGGAAGGGACCTGGAACTTGAACGGGGAAGGAGGCAGGAGGGTGGCAGCTGCTTTGCGTGGAAGCCACCAAGCTTTGGTGATGGGGCAGGGGAGGGGGCCTGGTGCTTGTGGAGCTGCGAGCTCCCCGCCGTGCAGCGGTGATGGGCGAGTGCCGAGCAGGACCCGCTGCGCGCAGCGAGCTCCTCTGGGTGGGTTTGGTGCACGGGGGCCGGCTGAGCTGCAGCCCTGCTGCTGCCCCTCTGGGGAAGCAGCTGTGGGAGGAAGCGGTGGCGAGCACGGCCTGTGCCCCTCCTGGCACTGCTGGCTGCAGTCCTTCAAGTGCCACCTTCCACTCCTGTCGTGAGCGTTACGTCCCCAGCGCAGCTGCCTGACACGGTTTGGCTCCTGCCTGCCACTGGGTTCGCGTGCCTTCCTCCCCTCCCTCGGCTGCTGCCGGCTGAGCTTGATGCCAAAGTCCCATCTTCTGAATATGCACCCTTGTGCTGTGCCTTCCCCAGAGCCCGCACGAGAGCAGCTGGTGCTCAGATGACATTTTTTAGGATCTGTGGGAGCGGTGGGTGTTGGGCTCACAGCAGGGCCGTGGCCCCGGTCTTGTCACAGGTCCAGGTGCTGCCGGGGAAGGTCCCCCTGGAGCACCTTCCCTGCTGACTCCACGCAGCCCCCTTGCCTCTGGAGACACGAGGCTGTCACCCTGTGTCCCGCATGCTGCTCTCTGAGCCACGCTCTGCTCGGCAGCTGCCGTCCCCGAGCTGGGGCCACACCGTGCCTTTGTGCTGGGCCTGGCGGGCTGGCTTGTCTCAGGTTGTTTGCTGCTGTGCCTGTTGTGAAGCTGTTCCCAGCAGCAGTGTGGGGTATGCGAGCTGTAGCTGCTGGGGCTGATATTCAAACATGCCTTTGTTTGTCACTGTAGAGATGGAATAAACTTTTTCACCTAGCCACCACCTGCGTTTCTTCTCTGAGGAAGCAGAACCAGGTTCTTCCCCTCTGCCCCGAGACCTGGCTGGGGGTTCCAGGAGGGGAAGCTGTGGAACCCAGCTGCCTGCTGCACCACAAACACTGCACTCACGCCAGTGCCTATTTTTAGCAAGTCCTCCTGCTCCTCGTGGACAGCTTAACAGACAGTTTGAGCAGGCAGCTCCTACAGCACCCGTGTGACCAGCCTGCCAACACATGCTGCTGCTTTATGAGCACTCATTCGGCACAGGCTGCTAAGTGCAGGAACCTGTGTACCAGACTACTCCAAAAAGACACACGTGGGCAGTTTCAAGTTATTTATTAACCCAGAACAGTAGTACTACTGCCTCCCCTCGTCCTTAAGGGGAAGTCCCAGGCCTGGCAGTGAAGTGCTTGTGAATACTAAAGCTCTAATTGCTTCAAGTCATGCAGAGCAAGAGATTTCAGGCATCTCTTGAACCTAACTTGGCAGGCGCCTCCTGCTCACTAGTGTGTAAGTAAACAAGCACTGGAGAGAGGAGTCTATTTGAGCATGGAGATCTGACCAAATCTGCCTGACCAGAACCGAGAGCTATTGCTTGGAGCTTAAGGATTCTGACTTACAAGAAAAAGCACTTTTATGAGAAGTTTAAAAAAAAAACAACAACAAAAAAAAAAACTTCCAGAAGCTGAGTCAAGCAAAGCAGGGAAGAAGGAAGAAGATCCTTCAGTTATGTTACAGCAAAGGAAGCATCAGGCTCAAATTTTTGGAAGGCTCAGGAGGGAGCTGGGTATGTGACCTAGAGTCAAGAACCATCTACTCAAAGTAGAGACCCTTTTCCAGGTAGCTGGATCTTTACAGTAACTGTAGCCCAATCCTTTACAAATTAAGTCCTGAGCTTCCAAACCCTCCACAGATAACTAAGCATTGTGAAGTGGCAGCACTTGAGCAAAAAGCCCTGATTTTAGAGAGGTGACTCTTCCTGAAGTGGTATATTTCAAAAGGAGTCCGTTTTAACAGGTAGACTATTACTAGACTCCACACTTTTTAACTTCAAAGGCTAGAAAGAGCCTAGAAGTCAGGCTGTCAAGTCAAGCCTTCCTTCTCCCCTCTTCTATTTCAAAAAACTTGCAAGACATCTCCAGCAAGTGTAACAGCAAGCTGGCAGGCTGCACACAATTGTTAAGAGACTGTTGAGGGCCAGGCTGCTGCTGTGTGTGTCAGTTGAAGTTGTGCCACAGCTCTATGGCAAGGAAAGGGTCATCTCCTCAGACTACATTAGAAAGGAAGTGGGTTTCAGATACTAAGTTACTGTACATTGTCTTAAGAAACCTGGAATTTAGCAACAGCACACAAGAGAGAAAGAAATGGTTGTGTCCACAGGCAAGTGACCCAGCTACCAGTGGCCAGTCTGAACGCATGCTGGGTCTAGGCGAGCAGACCACAGCTATGACAAGCTACCAATGCCCCGCAGCCTGGCTCAGCGCGGCAGCTTTCCAGTACCTGTTTGTGTGGCAGCATCAGTCATTAAAACTCTTTTCCGTGCTCTGAGAAAGGAACTCCCTTTTAGTCAGACTCTGTCGTCAGCTCCCCCCTGGCATCAGCTGATCCTGGCACTTGGCGCAGAGGAACCGCAGCCTGGTTTAGCAGGCAGAGCTATGACACTTTACAGTTTTGCTAAAAGCAGGGGAAGCCATATCTGAAGTCTGGGAGCCACAGCATTTGGCTTCTTCCCTCGTTCCCCCCCACCCCCCCACGCCGAAGCCCAGCAATCAAGAAGCAAAGATCTTTCGGGCGGCAGGCACGTCCAGCTGCTTCACCCCCATGGGCACGTTCTCTTTGTTTTCTGACCCGGGCTGCTGAGGCCGCTTCCTGAAGTAGCAGGCTCGGCAGACGGAGTGGTATTTGTCTGCTCCTCCGATCACTTCAACCTGGCAAGGACATGTGAGGAGGGACGCTGCAGGGCTCATCTCACCTGAGGAGATCCCTTCTAGGCTAGCAGGGCTAGCAAGATAAAACCAGTGAAGTATTTTCTGTTCCAAGGGAACTCACCTCCCTCTCTGCTCCCAGCCTCTTTGTGTAGGAGGCCTCTCGGTAGCACTCCATGCAGACAGCGTTCAGCTTCACCACGCTCTCAGCCAGCGGGACCAGGTTCAGGATGCTCCCAAAAGCCTGTGCCAAGACAGGGGCGGTTCTGTTGGTTGGGTTCCATGAGGTTCCCAGTACAGCTACTGTACCAAAAGAAGAAATGCTTTACCTTTCTCTGGAAAGTTCCATCCAGAGCAGCAACAATGACAGTTTTCCCAGCATTAGCCATCATCTCACAGAAATCCACAATGTCTGGGAACTACAGGAGGCACAGAAACAGCAGGTTCAGGAGGAAGGGGCAGCACTTCACTCCAGATCCAGCAGTACATGGCCAGACAGTAGCACGGGCCACAAAGAAAATGAGAGCCATGCTGCCTATGAGAAAATGAGAGCTCCTGAAATGGAGAGCCTCTGTCCTCGGCCTGTGGGGACTAAGGAAAGGGAAGGGTTTGACTAAAATGAATATCGTCTAGCAGGATCAAACTGCCCTACGGTGTTTGAGCATAAAGCAGAGGATTCAGACCTCCTTCACAGGGCGTCCTGGCAGAGACTGGAGTGCAGAGCACCCAGGACTTCCCCTGGCCATGCACTTACGAACTGTCCCTCATCAATGCCGATGACCGTGGAGCCCAGCGCCTCCTGGTACACGTCCCTGAGGAGGCAGGCGGGGAGCGCCTCCATGGTGTTCCTGCGGGGGAGGAGGAGGAGGTGAGCCGGGCGGCCGGGCTGCGGCGGGGGTCCTCCGGCCGCGGGGACTCACCGGTCGTGCGTGGAGACGCCGGCGGTGCCGTACCGCGTGTCCTTGGCGTACTTCACCAGCAGGCACCGGTACTGGGCGAGCTGGAACCGCCGCACCCGCCGCATCAGCTCCGTGCTGCGGGACACAACCGGTCAGCGGCCCCGCTCCCTGCCCCCCGCCCCGCCCGGTCCCGGCCGTACCTCTTCCCGGAGAACATGGGCCCGAAGATCACCTGCGGGCAGAGCCGGACGGTCAGCGGGGCACCGGCACCGGCACCGGCACCGCTCTGCCGGGAGCCCGCCGGGCCCCGCAGAGCCCCGCCCCGCCCCGCCCCGTCCCGCCATCGCCCTGCGCTGCCCCCGCGCCCTCCCGGTACCGATCGGACCCCCGGTAACGGACCGCGGAGCGACCGGGGACCGGGCGTCGCGGCCCCGCCGCACCTGGATCTGCCCGCGGGGCCGGCCGGGCGAGCCGGGCTGGACGCCGGGCACCGTGAGGCAGCTCATGGTCCCCCCGCGCCCCGCCGCGCGCCCAACCGGACGCAGCCCCGCGCCCGCGCGCCGCCCGCCGCCCAATCCGCGCAGGGCTGGCGGCGCCCGCCGGCCAATGGGGGCGCAGGCAGGAGAGTTCGTCCGGGCCGCCCTCCCGGCGGGCCCCGCGCGGGGCGCACAACGTCGGCGCCGTGCCCGCGGGGGCGGGGCTGAGGGGCGGGCACGGAGCGGCCCCGAGCGGCCCCTGGCGGCCACGGCCCGGCCCCGCCCCGCCCCAACTGGCCCCGGCGGGCAATGGCCCCGGGGCGGGCAATGGCCCCGGGGCGGCCCGACACCGACCCGCCCCCGGCGGCCGGTGGCAGCGGGCGGGCACGGCTCGGCTCGGCACGGCTGAGGCGGCGGCGGCGGCGGCGGCATGAGCCGGGGGCGGTGGCGGGACATGGCCGCGGAGGTAACGGGGCGGGCAGCGCGCGGTGCCGCCGGCCCGGCCCGGCCCCCGCAGCCGCCGCAGCCGCCGTGTGCGCCCGCAGGAGCTGCAGCAGCAGTACTCCCCCAGCCGCTGGGCCCGCCGCCTGCGCGGGGACGCCGCGGTGCGGGCCCACATCGAGGCGGTGACCGCAGGTGAGCGGCGGCGCCCGGTGCCCGCCCGGTGCCCGCCCGGTCCCGCCGGGGACGCCGGGCCCCGAGGTGGCGGCGCTGAGCCTCCCCCCGGCCCCGCAGGAACGCAGCGGGCGCGGGCCGGCACGCGGAGCTCGCTGCACGTCCCGTACGGGGAGGCGGACGGCGAGAGGCTCGACCTCTACTTCCCCGCGGAGCCCTCCGAAAGTAGGTGGGGGCCGGGGGGGCGGCGGGGCCGGGCCGGGGCCTGCCCGCTGCTCACCTGTGCCGTGCCGTGTCCGTGCCGTGCCGTGTCCGTGCCGTGCCGTGTCCGTGCCGTGCCGTGTCCGTGCCGTGCCGTGCCACGCAGCCTTCCCCGCCTTCGTCTACATCCACGGAGGCTACTGGCAGTGCTTGAGGTAAGGCGGCCCCTCGGTGAGGGCTCCCCTGCGGAGGGAGCTGCCGGCCCCGCTTTTACCTCGTCTTCTGCGGAGAGCAGCGTTAAGCCCGGGCTCGCCCCGGGTGTTCGGGCCCTGTGGACGCCCCCAGCCAGCCCCGCAGGACGCCTGTCCCGCAGCGCGGCTAGCTTCTCTCTCCCCCCCCCCCCCAGTAAGGACGCGTCAGGTTTCGCAGCCCCCCCGCTGGTGTCGCGGGGCGTCGCGGTGGTGGCGGTGGGTTACGACACAGCTCCCAAAGGTAGGCGGTGTGCTGCTGTGGCCGTGACTCCCCTCGCTGGCCCGGTGCCCTCCTGACCCTGCCCTCTGCCCAGGCCACATGGACGCGATGGTGCTGCAGGTGCGGCGCAGCCTCGCCTTCCTGGCGAAGCAGTACTCCAGGATCAGGTGGGCAGCGCACGGCCCCCAGCGTCCCCGGCCCCTGCTGCCGCAGCCCCTTCCAGGCAAAGCGTGCCCACGTCACTCCCTGGGTGGTTCGGTGCTCGGAGGTGGCTGTGGCAGCAATGGGATGGGGTAAACAAGCCCTGAGCTGTAATAAAACCTCAGTGCCTCAGGCCGAGTGCCGGGCAGCACCTGTCCGTACTCCTTTGTCGCTGCAGAAGGGCTTATTTGATGTACTGGGAATCGTGGCCATGCTGCAGCCCTTGGGGCTGTGCTGCTCCCTCCGCTCTGCCTGGGATGTCCCCAGGCAGCGTGTGCTGTGCTGTTTCTTCCCGTGTTTGCTCACGGCTCCTTCTCTTTAGGGGTATTTACTTGTGTGGACACTCGGCAGGGGCTCACCTGGCAGCTATGGTGCTGTGCACAGACTGGACGGAGTTTGGAGTGGTTCCTGATATTAGAGGTAGTGCCTCCACAGACCTTTGCTCCCCCTGCTCTGGAAGGCTGGTGCTCAGCACCGGGGGGCTGCACCGGGGCATCTCCTGCTTTCCTGACCCAGCTGCGTGGCTCTGAGCTGCCAAGGCACAGGGACACGTGGCAGTGGGGTCTGATCCCTGCAGGGAGCTTTGCCAGCCTGCTGGCAAGGAGGGGCCTGGGGAGAAATTCTGTCCAGGGCAGGGCTGCAGGTGAGCTGGTGTTTGCACCTGGACACGGCCCTCTCTGCCGGCTGTACCAGCTGCCAGAGGCAGCCAGTTCTGCAGTCTGTAAAGCTGAGTGAGATGACTTGACTCAGCTGGCTGCAGCCCATGGGTGCTGGGGGACAAGAACCCGGGCTCCTGGGCAAGCTACCCTGGGGGTATGTGCCAGCAGCACTGCCAAGAGCCAAGGTCTTCCTCTGCCCTTTGAAGGCCCGGGACTTGGGGCCTTGACTTGGGGACTGAGCTGCGGGGCCACTCACCCACCCCATCTGTGCCTGCAGGAGCTGTTCTGGTGAGCGGTTTGTACGACCTGGAGCCCATTCTGCACACCTACGTGAACGATGCACTGAACATGAGCTGGTGAGTCTGCCCACTGTAGGGACCGCGCTTGGGAAGGGGCACAGGCAGCTTGTGTGTGCGTGTGGCTTTGGGCAGTGCAGCCCCTGGGCAAACACCAGCAGCCGTGCAGCCTGCGCTGCCCACGCCTGCGGAGTGGAGCTCTGGCAGCCTCGGCACTACAATGTTTCCTCCCAGGGAAGTGGCCCAGAGGAACAGCCCCATGCTGTGCATCACACAAGCAGTGCCTGCGGCTGCAGCCTGTGAGGTGCTGGTGGCTGTGGCCCAGCACGACTCCCCGGAGTTCCGTAGGCAGTCGCAGGAGTACAGCCAGGTGAGCCCCCGCAGCGCCTCGGCCAGCTCTCTGAGGGTGCTGCGTGGGCTGTCCTGCTCGGTCCTGTTCTTCTCCCTCTGTTGAACCCTAAAGAGAAGGGGGCTCTGGCTTGGAGACCTCTGGGCTGGCGGTGTGGGGCAGCAGAGGAGCAGGGCTGGCGGCAGAGCAGTGCTGCGTGGCTGCCTGCTGTGCTGAGCCTCTGCTGGCGCCTGCTTTGGGAAGGATCCTCCGCCTGCTGCCGGGCCGAGCTCAGGCTCACCCAGATGCCCCTGATGAGGCTAAACTGGGGTGAGGTGCTCTTGTGCTGTACCAGAGCAGTATTTCTGCGGCTGGGGTGATGGCTGCTGTCAGCAGGGGAGGATGCTAGTCCTTGATGAACCATCGCTCCTGCTGCGCTCCGGGGCCTGATCAGGGTCCGCTCCCCCGCGCTGGTGCTGTCTCCCCACAGGCCCTGCGCTCAGCCGGCTGGTCTGTCTCCCTGCTGGATCTTGCCACCGTGGATCATTTTGACATAATTGAGAAGCTGTCGGAGGACACCTATATCCTCATACAGGTAAGGGGAGAGCCCCTGTCCCCTGCAGCCACCATCTTTCGCTGTCCTGAGCACAGCTCAGCTCTGCGGGCCAGAAGGGAGGGTGGTGGTGATGTGTGCTTCCCCTGCCTCGTGGGGCAGTGCGGGGCTGCTGCGCGGGGCCTGGCTGTCGCCTCCAGGGCTTGGAAAGGGGGATTGTTTCCCCGGATTAGGAGCAGGGGGGCAGTGGGGCCAGGCACCGTTCACAGCATTTGGTTCCTCATCCCAGGTCATTCTGAACATGATTGCAAGAGGTTGATGGCATGTTGGGAGCAAACTGGAGATGGAAACCACAGCCCTGTGCAGTGACGGGCAGCCTCTGCACCCTGCTCTGCTCCATCCTTGTTCCAGCCTGCTGGGTCTCCTCTGGTGGCACTGGGTGGCTGCTGCCCCAGACACCCCTCTGTAAGGGCTCTCTCGGGCGGATGTGCCTCCTGTGCTCCTCCCAGCCTGCCACTAGGCAGGGGGGCTTGCAGCAGGAGAGCACCAGTTACCGCTGGTGTTCCCTCACCGAGGTGCTCCTGTGCTTTGGGGCTGTCCTTGGGGCTGGGCCAGCTGCGGTGCACAGGGCTGCAGGCCCGCTGGGGGCCTGTCTGGGTGACCAGATGATGCAGTTTGCTCCCTCGGGTTGCCTTAAACTGCTGATTGCCAATACAAAATAAAATAGGAATAAACGCTGCCTGGGTGTAAATCTTCCAGGGAAGGCGGCGCTGTGCTCAGCTATCGAGTACTCTTCTCTGATACACAGAGAAGCTGCCCTCCTGCACAGCTCAGGTCCTGCAGAAGGGCTTCTCGTGTGACAGTCCTGGTCAGGTACGGATTGTGGTGCTGCAGTGAAGTGGTGGTGGTCCTGTGGCTGTGAGACACTTGCATGTCCTCAGGTGCACTCGCCCTTCCATGGGGGCCTCTGTGCTATGAAAATATCCCTGCTACATAGCAAGGGGAGGGAGCAGCCTTGGGAGAAAATACCCTGCACAGCCGTAGCATTGCCAGAACACATTTATTTAGACCCCAGTTAGAGCAGCAAGAACTGAGCTGAGCACACAGGGCTGCAGAGAACGCTTCCTGCCCTGATATTCCTGTGCAGCCCAGCCCCTACGGCCCCAGATGCTGGGGTGCCCGGGGCGGGGGGTGCCTGGCTCTGCCTCTGGGCGCTGTGCGGGCTGAGGACCAGAGAGTGCTCAGATGATGTTTGCTGGGTGAGGAGCTGCCTTGGCAAGGCCTGGATGGTGGTGTGAGCTGCGGGCTCCCCTCTGTCCCCAGGGCATGTCTGGGAAGGAGCTCCCAGACATCAGGAGCCGTGGCGCTCGCTCGGGAAGCTGTGACCTGCTCTCTCCCAGGGCTGGGCTGGCACGCTGGCTTGCGGGGCGGCAGGCAGGGGTGGGTGGGTGTTGTGCTGCAGCCTGTGGGGAACGTGCCTGGAGCACGCTGCGGGTGGTCCCAGCCCCTTCGCTGGCTGCCCCAGCCTGAAGACCAGCCAGTTGCCCCCCGCTGGGGCTGGGGGAGGCATGCTCCCGTCCGGGCTCAGTGCCCCGCTGCACTCGGAGGCCCAGGGCCCATTCCCAGGGCCAGCCTCTCCTGACACTTCCTGGCCACAAAGCCCAGCTTGTTCAGTGCCAGCTCGGTGTCGTGGGCTGAGACATCGCGGTGCCAGACCGCGCGCAGAGTGTGTGCTGACCAGGGGAAGAGCAGCACGCTGACGGCGTGGCCTGTCTCAGCCAGCTCCTCCTCGCTCACTGCCCGCATGTACGTGCAGAGCTCTGCTGGAGACGGCCAGCCCCCCGTCACCGCCACCATCACCATGTTCGTCTCCACGGCCGGGAGGCTGACGGAGCACAGAGGTGACTTCAGCTCCTGGATGCCTGAGGGAGGCACGGGCTGTTAGGCTGCCAGCCCCGTGCCTGGCTTCCCCGAGGGGAGCCTGCTCAAGCCCTGCCCGGGGCCCTCTGCCAAGGGCCCGAGATACCTCGAGCGAAGCGCCGGGCGTTGCTGTGGTCTCTGCGCAGCGTTGCCTCCGCCTGCTCCAGCCCGATGCGGGCAGCGGCTGCCAGCACGCCTGCCTGCCGCATCCCTCCGCCCAGCAGCTTCCGCACGCGCCAGGCCTCCGCCACAAACGCCCGGCGGCCGGCGAGCACGGCCCCAGCCGGGGCGCCCAGGCCCTGGGGGTCCGAGAGGGCGGCCTGAGCACTGCCCTGGCCCAGCGCAGCCCCTGCCCCGTGCCCCGAAGGAGGGCGAGGCCCCAGCTTGTGCTGTTCCCGTTCAGCCCCAGGAGCTCCCTCCCTGCACGAGCTCACCTTGGAGAAGCACAGGGACACCGAGTGGCAGTGCTGGGTGATCTGCGCCGGCTCCACGGCCTGGGCCACTGCCGCGTTCATCAGCCGCGCCCCGTCCATGTGCACCCGCAGCCCGTAGCGCTCCGCGAGCCGGTGAACCTGGGCAGGGGCCGAGGAGCCGCCGGTGCCACCGGGAGCCGCCGGCGCCACCGGGAGCCGCTGCCGCCAGCCCCTCCGCGAGCCCCTCCGTGCCGCCCGCCGCCGGCTCCCACCTGCTGGAGGTAGGCGAGGGGCAGCACCCGGCCCCCCGCCGAGCCGTGCGTGTTCTCCAGGCAGATGAGCTCGGGGCGGGGGCGGTACCGGCTGCCGTGGGCCTCGCGGACGGCCAGCTCCAGCTGCTCCAGGTCGAAGGTGCCGTCGGGCAGGTCCGGCAGCGCCTGCGAGTGCACCCCAGCGACCTGCGCCCGGGGAGCAGAGCTGGGGGGCGCCGGCGCTGCCCTCCCCGTCCCCTCCGCCCCTGCTTCCAGCGCCAGCCCCGGGCCGCGGCTCGGGCGGTGCTGCCCCGGGCCGGGCCGGAGCCTTCCCTCCGGCCCCGGCAGCCAGAGGAGGGCAGCAGCGAGCCGCCGTCCCCGGAGGGAGCCCCGGCGCCGTGCCGCGGCCGGAGGCCGGCCCCTACCTGCGCCACCCCGCCGTGCTCGTAGACGTGCAGGTGCGCCTCGGCGCCCAGGAGCAGCTGGGCCCCCCGGCGCTGGCAGTGGCACATCACTGGGGAGAGAGGGGCCGTGAGGGCGCAGCGTGGCCGCGGGCAGCCCCGAGCAGGGAGGCGCAGGCTCAGCTGGGGATGCCCATGGCCCTGCGGCTCTGGTGCCCTGCGGGGCTCCGGCTCCTGCGGTGGCACCGCTCTGCAGCAGGACGTCTCCTGCGGGACGGGGGGACGACCCTGGGAGGGTGCTGGAGGTGGCCTGTGTGTGCGGCAGGTCTGTGTGCCCGTGGGGCCTGCCTGCCGTGGCAGGAGGCGGGGGAGCAGGGCAAGGGTGGGGAGCAGCTGGGGGGGCCCTGCCCGCCCTCCCTGCCTCGTACACGCACGTGGCCAGAGCCGGAGCGGAGCCCACCCTCCCTGCAGCACACAGCAGAGCCCTGCTCATGCGCAGGGCAGGGAAGTGAGCTGGGTAAAGGTTAATGGAGCACGAGGAGGGGTGAGCATGGGTGCCCTCTCCACCAGTAAGGGGTTTGGTCATCCGCAACGGGAAGCAGGACAGCGGCTCTGGGGTCTGGCCAGAGTCATGCTGCACTGCTGAAGCTTTTGGTTGAACGGGCTGAGCACAACAGGGGGGGCACCCAGCTGAGCAGGAGCACCGAGCTGCCTTCTCCACCGGGCTCTCCCCGTGGCCATTCGGACGTGACACACCTGGAGCTTTCTGAGCAAGACTGCGGCTCTCCCAGAGAGGAGTGAGGCTGGGGAGGGAGAGCTGTACTGAGCTCTGGGTGCTCACCTGCAATGAGGTTTGCCATCGTGGCTGTGGGTACAAAAAGGGCTTCTTCCATCCCTAGGAACCTCGCGGCCAGGTGCTGCAGCTCTGCACGGAGGAAGGGCACAGAGAGCCTGTGTGAGAGGGAGGTCTGCTGGCCCTCGGAGGGGGCACCTCAGCCCCGGGACCCACAGGCCTGGCCCCCTCCCCAGCCCTGGCCCCGCTGCCCCTTGCAGCGCAGGAGGAGCTTCCCCTGTGCTCACCATTGACCGTGGGATCCTCGCCATAGTCGTCATCTCCCACGGCAGCCTGGGCCATGGCACGCCTCATCGCCTCGCTGGGCTGGGTGACGGTGTCGCTGCGCAGGTCCACCACGTGCTGCGGGCACCTGCTGGGGACAGCGGGGTCCCTGCAGCTGTGCCAGTCCCTGCGGACAGGCCTGCCCCTCACCCCCATGCCCTGCACCAAACCAGACCCCGCAGCAGTGGCTGTGCCGAGCTGGGCCTGCACCAGCACCTGCTCCGAGAGGGTCCAGCGCAGCCCACCCAGGCGGTGCTGAGCCCAGCTGCGACCCCCAGCCTGCCGCCAGCCGCCTGCACGCACCCGGGGGCCGCTCCGCCCTGCACCGGCCACGCATCGCCCCCGGCTCCGATGCCCCCATTCGCCGTGCTGCCACGGCGGGGCTGCACTCCACACAGCCAGGCCCGGCGGAGCGCAGCGCCCGCGCCCCGCACCGCCAGCATCGCCGGGACCGCTGGGACGGCCGGGACCGCCCTGCCGCAAGGGCTCCCGGGGCGCGTAGTCCGTGGAGGGACAGGCTGTCCTGCACCGCTGCCTGCGGCCCAGCTGGCCACGCTCCCCAGCGGGGCTGCAGCGTGGGAGGCACCCTGAGGCCACCCAGGCCATGAGGGTGGCAACTCGAGGGACAGCTGAGGATGGCGGGTGCCCTGCTCCTGCCTCACGGGCCCCCAGGCACCCCCCTCTGCAGATCCTCCCCACCCTGTGCCTCTGCGCTGTGCCTGTGGCCGCTCGGGTGTCACCGTGCCAGGGGCAGGTGGAGGTGCTGGGGCTGTGGGGTGGGCGCTGCTCGATGCCCCCATGCCCCCCTGTGGCCCCTCGTCCCCCCAGCAGAACTCACCAGGGAGCCCGGGTGGCACGAGGCCGCCTGCCCCACTCAGCTGCGGTTCTGTGGGCGGACCTGCGAGTCTGCACGCACACAGAGAAGTGTGTTTAATGGCGATTGCTCCCGCCACACTGCTGACAGGAAAGGCACGGGGTGACCTTTGCTGCTGGGAATCGTCTCCAGCTTCTGGCTGCATCTGCCCCTGCAAACAGCTGACAAGCAGCCCTGTGGCACTGCCGGGTAAACACGGATTAGAGCAGCGCCGCTGTCAGCTTCGGGCAGCTCCGCAGCTCTCAGCACTTTCTCCCTGCACTGAGGAGGGGGACCTGTGGGCATCTGGCTGCTGGCACAGATCCCTGCTGCACCCCGCGGGGCACCGCCTGGCACAGCAGCGAGACCCCTGCCTCCTTCCCCTCGGGCTGGAGCAGGTGGGAGGCTGCACACACGGGATGCTCTATGGACACAGCTGGCCTGCACGCACGGGGCTCTGCCAGGAGCCCCTGGGCTGTGCCCCTTGTGCTGCGGGTGGAGCAGGGCTGCCACAGGCTGGGCGCTGCAGCGCTTGCCAGTGCCGGGAGATAGCGGCGCAGGCCCCCATCCCTCCCCTCAGGGGCCTCGTGCCTCTCCTCTCGCGCATGCTGTGCCCGCAGCCTCCTGGTGCCATGTCCCTGGTGCAGCCGCGGGCATTGCGGCCCCGCTCTGCTGCTGCCTTCCTCCTCCATCGCCCGTCCCCGGCCCCGCAGCCCCCCTGGCTCGCTGCCCGCACGCCTGGGCGCGGGGCCTCCTCGCTGCCACCCGCCACAGCCCGCGCTGTCACCCTGCAGATGAGTGAGCCATAAACAGTCCTTCACAGAGACGTTTTTCACACACAGGGCCACATGTTAACAGTTTTTCTTTATTTACTGCCTCCATTTCCTCTTTGTTCCAGGAACTTGTCCTCCAACTTCAAGCTGCTCATGATTAGGCAAAAAGGCCTCTAATCTCCCCGATCTGATTTACCGTCACTGAGAGCAGACGCTTCCCGTTACTGGCCCTGGACCTGGGAGCACGGACAGCCGAGCTCTGCCGGCTCCCCGCGCCTCGCCTCTCCTCCCCGAGGCTTCCCCGCCGCACGCGCTGCCTTCCCAGCAGCTTCCCCTTCCAGTAAGCGTGCGGCAGCCCCGTGGCCAGGCTGCGGGCGAAGGGCTGGGGGAAGCGTGCCTGCGGGCTGGGCACCCAGCACCTCTGGGCGGCTGCATCGCGCCTTGGCTGCGGCCTCCCCAGCCGCTTGCCCACCTACTCCTGCTGCTCCTGGCGCTGTCGGCTGAGGCACAGCGCTGCCGGTGGGTCCCGGGGTGCCCCGTAGGGCTGTCAGGCCAACTGCAGCACCGTGCACAGCGTGGGGCTGAGCGCGGTGTCTGCAAGTGCTGAGCTCAGGGACTGGCAGGGTGGTGCGGGGCTTTGCGGCGTGCAGCCTCCCACCAGCAGCCCCGTGGCAGCCCTGGCATGGGCCTGGAATCTGGCACCAGGCTGGGGACACCTTCGCTGCAGGTGGCCAAACCCTTTGCAGCACCTTGCTGCGTGGTGAGGATCCTCTGCAGACTCCCGAGTCCTGCAGCCCCCTCACTGCAAGCCCCCGGGGCTCTGCCTGCGATGCCCAGCACCAGGAGCGGCCTAAGCAGGTCCCCGCAGCCGCCACCATCTGCCCCCCCGGCCACTCAGGGCCCAGCAGGGCCGTGGGGGGGCTCAGCGGGAGCCAGCACCGGACACCCAGGGGAAGGCTTGTGGCCACGTGCGGGGCTGGAGGAGCCAAGGCCACAGGCGCGTGGGCAGCCGCAGGGCAGTGCTGGCGCCTGGCTGGCAGCCGGGGGGCTTGGCCAGTGCCTGGGGGGGCTCAGCCGGGGCCAGGCTGGCCATGGGCTTGTGGCCACCACGTGCCAGCACCGGCCCAGCGGCTCCTGGCCCCACCGAGCGTGCAGCCACCCGCGGGCTGAGCGCATGCTGTGAAGGTGCCTCCCCAGGGCTAAAATTAGCTGCTGGGCCCTGGCCGAGGAGCGGATCCCACATCCCGCTGGGGAGGATCGGGTTTCCCTACGCCCTCCCCCTGCCACAGGAGCTGGCAGCCGCTGGGGCGATTCCCGGAGCCGGGTCGGGCTCCCCCCTGCCTCCGGCCCCACAGCCGGCTCTGGGAGCAGCCAGGCCCCGGCACCGCGCCCCTGCCCGCACTGGCAGCGCACGTCCTGCCCCCCTGGCCGCCACCCTGGGGCTGGGGGCCCTGCTGGGTGTCCTCCCTGTGGGTCCTTCAGAGGGGGCCTGGGCTGGGGGCTGATGTGTCTCCGGGCTCCTCAGCCATCGCTGTGGCTGGGGCTGAGCCCCCCCGCACACACATGTGCCCAGGGCCGCCGACCAGGCTGTGCAGAGGCAGCCTGGGGAGCACCAGGAGCTCTGCTCCCTGCCTCCCAGACAGACAGCTGGTGGGTCTGGGGGCTGCTGGGGTGCTGGGGTGCACCCGCTGCCATCTGGGGTGGGTGCTCCCTGATTTCTGCCCTGCTCCTGCTGGAACTCTGCATGGGGCAGGGGCGGGATGGGGCTCGGGGCTGCCCTGCCTGGGCACTGGGCCAGGGAAGGGTCTCTCAGGGGGGCCATCGGGGGGTTTGGGTGCAGCAAGATGCCTGGTTCTGCTTGGGTTTGGGACTGGTGCTGCTGGAGCTGTGGAGGTGGCCCTGCTGGGCTGCAGGGTGTGCGGTGCGGGGCCTGTGGGGTGCCGGTGCCACGGGGTGTCCCATGCCATGGTGAGGTGGGCTGGCTGCAGCGTTTGGCGGGGGCCCTGCAGCCCTTGCCATGTGCCGGGGGTGTTTTCCTCCTGTGCTGCTTTGGCACCACGACCTCGCTGTGTGCTCTGTGGGGTGCGATAACTTATCCAGCAGGCTGGAGTTGGCCAGCCTTGGAGGGCCCTGCTAAGACCTGGGCAAAGGGAGCGTGAGCATCAATCATCCCCGAGTGGTAGGAGCTGTGGAGCCAACTGATTTCCTACTGTCGGGAACCATGGAGCGATGCCTGGAAGCGCTGGGATGTGCTGGGCTCCTGGCTCAGCCTGTCAGGGGGACAGCCAGGCCTCCGACATGCTGTGCTGTGCCGTGCCACGTTGTGCTGTGCCGTGCCGTGCTGTGCTGTGCCGTGCCGTGCCACGTTGTGCTGTTCCGTGCCACATTGTGCTGTGCCGTGCCATGCCACATTGTGCTGTGCCGTGCCATGCCACGTTGTGCTGTGCCGTGCCATGCCACATTGTGTTGTGCTGTGCCGTGCCACGTTGTGCTGTGCCGTGCCACGCTGTGCTGTGCCGTGCCACGTTGTGCTGTGCCGTGCCATGCCACATTGTGTTGTGCTGTGCCATGCCACATTGTGCTGTGCCGTGCCATGCCACATTGTGTTGTGCTGTGCCGTGCCATGTTGTGCTGTGCCGTGCCACGCTGTGCTGTGCCGTGCCACGTTGTGCTGTGCCATGCCATGCCACATTGTGTTGTGCTGTGCCGTGCCATGTTGTGCTGTGCCGTGCCACGTTGTGCTGTGCCATGCCATGCCACATTGTGCTGTGCTGTGCCATGCCACATTGTGCTGTGCCGTGCTGCCCATGCCAGGTCGTGCTGGAGGTGTAGGCTGGCACCAAGGGACGGGTGCTGTGCGGCCCCTCTGCACCAGCTCCCGGCCCCGGCGCCCCCATGAGTGTCCCCGTGTGCGGGAGCCACCAGGGCTGCCCAGCGCGGCCAACCTCGCGGCTGTCCCGTGCCCGTGCCGTGCCGTGCCGTGCCGGGGCGCGCCTTTCGCCTGTTCGGTCCGAGCTCTTTGGGGCGCGCTCCGGCGGCTGTTCGCACACGCAGCGCCCAAACGAGACCGAGCCCCGAACAAACCCTCGACGGCCCCGTCCGGACGCCGGGGAGCACCCGGCGGGCGCGGGGGGACGGCCCGGAGGAGCGGCGGGGGCCCGGCCGGCGCGGCGCTGGGCTCCTCGCCACCGGCGCCCGCCCCCGAGGAGGCACCGCGGCGGGGCAGGGGCCGGGTCCCCCGGCGGAGCGGGTCCCGAGGCCGGGCGGGGAGGCTCCGGCCGGCAGCGCCGCGGCCGCCGCGCCCCGGCCGCGCCGGGCAAGCCAGCGCCGGGGCCGCCCGGTGCCCGCCGGGCTGCGGCCGGCCCGGGAGCGGCGGCGGAGGGGCGGCCGGGCCGGGCGCCCCCATCCAACCTGCCGGCCGCCCGGGTGACCCCTCCCTCCGCCGGCAACAACTTTTCCAGTAAACCCACTGCAGAAATCCCGGCTTCCCGACAGGCCCGCCCCTCGGCTGCCCTGCGGGTGGGGGCCGCGGCGCTTAACCCTTCCCGGCCGGGCGCAGGTGGGAGCGCGCCCGGCGGCGGCTCCGTGCCCGGCGGGGCCCCCCCGGGGCGGCGGGCGAGGGGCCGGGGCCGGAGGCGCCCCGCGGGGGCCGCGCGCCCTCGAGGAGCGGGGCGGGCGCCGTGCGCCAGCCGCGGCGCGGCCGTGCCCCGGGGGGTCCCACCGGGGGCGGCGGCGGGCCCGGGGGGGTGGCGGGGAGCGCGCCGGACCCCGGCCCCCCCCGGCCCCCCCCCGGCCGCCATCTGCGCCCCGGCCCCGCGGAGGTGCGGGGGGAAGGCAGGCTGGCATCGCGGTGCGGGGCCGTGCCGAGCGGTCACTGCCAGCGCTGCGAGGCCTTTTCAGGGCGTGGGTGACACGGTGGGGGTGACACCGTGGGGAGGGGGCCCAGCCCCGCGGCAGGGCAGGAGCATCCCAAAAGCTGAGGAGCCAGAGCGCGGTCTGGGAAAGATGCCGATATCCGGGGGCACCCGAGTGTGGCTCCTTCCCACAGCACAGCGGGGCACCAGGGCCCCCGTCGGGACGGCGTCCTGCCCGTCCCCGGCTGAGCAGCGGAGAGGTGCTGTGCAGGGCTGCGTGGTGCCGGTGCTGCTTGGTGGGGGTGCAGCCCCCCCCCCCGCAGGCAGCGGGCACCCACAGCCAGGCCCAGCTCTGCTGCTGGGAGCAGCGGGCGAGCGTGACCCGTGCAGACGGGCGGGAGCCGTGACCATCACAGTCCTGCCTGCACCCTCCTCGTCCCCCGCAGGAGCCAGCTGGCCCGGGGCAGCAACCTGGCTGCATGAGGGTCTGGGCTGGGAGAGGGTCCCGGTGCGGGAGGGCTGCTGCGAGGAGAGGAGCGGCTCTCGGGGGCACTCTGGGTGGGAGGGCGCCACTGCAGGGGCTGGCTCTGCACAGGGGCACGGGGGCTGGCGTGCCCTTCCCAGCGCCCCCGGGATCAGGGCTCCGTGCTGGGCTGCCCCTGGCGTGCCCTGCCTGCCGCCAGCCCTGGCCCCACGCTGGCTGCTGCACTGGCCCAGGCAGGGCTGAGGTAAGTGCTGTAATTGTTTTCTCTGTGGCCCGAGATGAATAATTGAGAGGTCTTTGAGGAGAATTAATTAGCCCGTTTATTGGCAGTAAATGCTTTTCTCCAGATGATGAAATAGATCCTGCGCCACACGTGGAGCAGGCGGATGCAGGTCGCTGAGGTTGCTCTGGAGCTCACCAGTGCCAGGTCTGTGCGCTGGCTGTGCTGGTGCCCCGTGCCCACCACGGGGCAGGCGTGCTGGTGCTGGTGCCTGCTCCCACGGCCTCCTGCAGCCCCTTGTGCCTGGAGCTCGCTGTGCCCACGGGAACCTGGCATGGGCAGGAGCAGGGGCACTGAGGGGCAGGAGACCCTACCTGGAAGCTCCTTCCAGGCTGCTCTGCACAGGGTGGACCAGAGGGTCTCTCCTGGACAAATCTGTCTGGTTTTGGCCGAGTTGTGCCCCGCTGCACAGCACAGCACGGTGTGGCACAGGGGTTCAGAGGGGCAGGAGTGAGGCACAAAGCCCCTTGGCTGCCTGCAGCCCTTGGCTGAGCCGCGCTGCCCACCTGAGCCAGTCCCTCGGTCACCCACTGTGGGCACCCCTGCTGTCCCCATATCCCTCCTGGTTATTTGTGCTGCCATGGTGGTGCTGGAAGGGAAGACCCCGGCGTGTGGCAGGGGGACCCTCTGCCCCCCACTGTGTCATGGCTTCCCTCTGGCTCCCGGCTCACAGCCTGTCCTGGGGGCTCCCACCCTGAACAGGCCCCCACTGCGTCCCCTTGTGCCTCCTTCCTTGTAGGTGCCAAGGTGGTGCCAGCTGGGAGCTTGAGGCCCGCATCTCTCGCATCTCCTGTGCCTCCTCCCCTCCCCTCCTCCCCGGGTGTGAGGGGAAGGGCCAAGCATGGCCAGAAATGCTTAAACAAGGATTTCCTTGTTGCTGCACGAGCTGTTTGCCTTGCTCCCAGGCCAGCCGTTAATGAGGTTTGGCAGGAGGCACTGGCAGCCCCAGCCATTGGATTTCTATAAATCAACCTGGTGCTAATGCATGGGGCTGGCTGGGATGGATCTGCTCAGCCTCGGTGCGCGGGTTCTCAGCCCGTGGGCTGCCCAGCGTTGCCTGCTGCGGAGGGGAGGCTGTGCACAGCCAGCCCAGCCACCGGGGCCAGGGTTGCTCTGCCACACCGAGATGTTAACGCTGTTTGTGGGTTTGGGCAGTTGGATGAGCTGTGCCCAGATCCAGGGGCAGTTTGGGTTTGGCAGCACCAGGGCGTCTGTGCAGTCCCCTCTGGGCGCGGAGCAGCTCCTTGGGGGAGCCGTAGGCAGCCTCTGGGCGCGGAGCGTCCTGGAAAGGCGGGGAGGGGGCTGCGGCTTCCCAGCAGGCCGGCTGGAGCGGCCCCTGCAGCTGTTCATTTCCAGGAAAGTGTAAAACAAAATAAAGCAGCTCCCCACGGCCAAAGTCCTGCTGCGTCCTGGTCCTCCCCCCTCGCCCCCCGCCTCCCTTCCCCCAGACCCTGGAGAGGCTGCTGCGTGCTCAGCACCACTGGGGCAGGGGGATGGTGTGGGGGCAGCATGGGGACGGCTCGGCCCCACATGTGCCCTGCTGTGGGGCCGGGGCTGCGGCTGTCCCGCACGCCTCCTGTGCGTGACGCATGCCCTGTGTCCCCCTGCCCCCGGGCAGCGTCAGGCATGCAAAGCAGGGTAAGCAAATTACCCAGCCCTACGGGAAACATCGCTGCAGCTGTGCCTGGTGGCTGCCACCACGGCCCGTGGCCACTGCCAGGAAACGGCGCCGTGGCCACGGGGCCCTGCACGTGGGCTCCTTGTGCCAGGGCTGCCTGCGGCAGGCGTGCGGCTGCGGCTGGCCCGGTGCTGGGCTGCGTCCCCCTGGCGTGGCTGGGCCTGGGCTCGCCGCAGGGGATTTGCACCAGGCCTTCGGGAGGGCGGCTCTCGGCGCGTTTCTCCCGGCGCGTTGCTCTCCGCAGCCCTTTGTGCAGGAAAGGAGGCGCCAGGAAGTGGGACCTGTTATCTCTGCTTCCCCACAGCGATGCGCTCGGCTCTCCAGCACGGGCCCCACCAGGCCAAGGGCGGCCAGGGCTGTTTGCTCCCCTCACCTGGGGTTGCTTTTGTTTTGTCTGGGGTCCTACAGGGCTTGTCTCCCCGTGCTGTGCTCACCAGCCTGGGGCTCTCCCACAGCAGCTCCTGCCAGCTTTGCACGGCCGGGTCTGTTGGAGCCCCCTCGCCGGCGGGAGCTCACCGCCTCCTGCAGCGCTGCCTGGCCCCAGCCAGCCCCAGCCTCTCCAGTGCCGGAGCCCCCGCACCAGGTGGTGCCAGCTGCCTGGTCCCTGCCAGCAGAGGGATGTTCTGAGCCCCCTGTGTGCCCCCGCTCGCCTGGTGCCCGCCTGATCTCCCCTCCTGGCCCTGGGCTGTGAGGGCTCGGTGCAGGTTGGGCATTGCAGCGCTCATCATGGGTGCCCCGGCAGCCAGCACCAGGGATGTTGGGCAGGAGAAGGGACCGGGACGAGCACACACGGGCAGGGTCTGGAGCAGGATGCTGGAGCGAGCGGGACCCCACACTGCGATGGGCATGGGCTGGGGGCAGCCACCGTCACTCCTGCAGCCACGCTTCACTGCAGAGCTGCCAGGGAGCAGCCAGGGCTGCACTCAGTGTCTGGCTTAGAGGAAGAGCTGCCCGTCTCAAAGATGACGTTTCAGTTCCTGGTCTGAATGTGCTTCCCCCTTTATCAAGAAACCCCTCTGCTCTCGCTGGGAAAGAGTTTCTGCAACATGTGGAAACTGAGAGAAACCCCAGCCCCAGCACAGCCCTGCCGCCCGCCTGGGCTTGGCCCAGCAGCTCCCACGGGGCCGCCGCTGGCTGCCAGGAAAGCCCCGGCCACAGCCCCCTTCCCACCGCCCTGCCAGCCCTGGCGGTGGTGCCCCCTGGGCTGCGGCAGCCCCTGGCGGTGGTGTCCCCTGGGCTGGCAGAGTCCCCCCAGCAGTGTGACCCTGCAGGGGTCTGCATGGGGGGGACTGGGGTGTCTGCCAGCAGCTGTCCCTCTGTCCGCAGCTGGACACATCCTCTGCTCCCGTCAGCCCAGGGTGCTGCCAGCACGAACCCGGGCGGGATGCGCACAGCCAGGGCAGAGGGAAGATGGGGAAGATGCTGCTGCTGAGACTGTGCACCCACTGTGGCTGGGACTGGCCACTTCCCCTCCTTTCAGCACCTGCTCGTGGGTGCGAGAGCAGCTGGGGGGCTCCGAACCGCGTCCAACCGCCGCGGTGACAACCTGCCAGCAGCCGTGGTTGCGCGGTGCTGAGCACAAGCAGTGCCGGCACGCCTGGGGCCCCACGGGGACTTGGTTTTGGCTGGTGCAGCTGCGGGGAGCACAGCGGGGCACAGTGTTGTGGGCAGGGGCGCCCGTGCCACACCAGGAAGCCAGGCTCATCCCTTGGCAGCCCAGGGGTCCCCAACGGCTCCGAGGGCCCTGCTCCTTGCCCTGGGTGGGGAGCACCCCACAGGGGTGCCTGTGCCTGTGCTCCATGGTAGGCGCTGCAGCTGCGGGCACAGGAGCTGGGGACCATCGTACATGCAGGCGGCTGGGAACAGGAACCTCCTGCATGGGAGGTTGTGCAAGGAGGAGGGACACACTCCCGCATGTTGGTTCGCACACACCCAGGGAGGGCACAGGCAGTGACTTCCCTCTGGCCATTTCGAAATTCCACCGCTGTTACAGAAAAGCCCCTGGGCAGAATTCCTGCAATGCGGTGATTCATCCCGCCAGGCTGGAAGCAATGACTTCGCGTCTCCAGTAAACCCTCTTCAGCGAGCAGATGAAAGGGGCAGTGAGCGCCGCTGCGCCCTCGTTATCACCAGAACCAGATGTGGGGTGATGTCCCCCCAGCCCCTGCCCGCACCGCTGCCTCCCTGCCTTCGGGGGTGCCGGAGGAGCCCGGCCGCTGTGCCTGGCCAGGGAGGTCCAGGGCGATGCGGGGCCATGAACCGCTGGGCAGAGGGGACGGGGGTGCTGAGCACCAAAATCCCTCCCCTGTTCCCGTCCCCGTGGGGGCTGGATGCGCAGCCTGGTGTCCCCTGCCCTGGCTGCTCGACCCAGCCTGGCGCTGGCGAGGGCCATGGCCAGGTGCTTCGGTGGGACCGTTCCCCCACCAGTGAGGGCACGCGGGACAGCCCCTTCCAGGAAGCGTGTGCAAGGGCAGCCAGACTGCGGAGTTCCCGACAGCAGCTCTGGTTTTAATAACAGCAAATCAATGGATGCCCGATTCCGGCCAGAGCAAACTCCTGCCGCTTCCTTCCCGGGGCTGCCTGGGCAGGTGGGGTCCCCACAGGGGCAGGGACGCACGGGATGGGAGCGCAGACCTCGGGTACCACCCGTGCGTTTCCCAGTGCCTGATGGCCTGCGCCAGCTGTCCCACGTGCTTCAGCCCAGTCTGTGTGCTCACCGTACCCCAGCCCTGCTGCACTGCGCATTCGGGGGTCCTGGCAGCCCCTGTGCCCACCCTGCGCCCCGTGCAGGTGCTGCCCACAGGGCACTGCTCTGCCTTGGGGCATTTCCAGCTGCTCCCAGCTGCTCGCCTTCCTCCAGCTCTGCATTGTGATTCAGCCCCCCTTCCCCGCGGGGTTTGCACAAACCTTTCTGCTCTCTTTGTGCTTGTTTTGAGAACAGATTAGTCATGGTTCTTAGCTGGCTTCCAGCAAACTGCACAACAGCACCATGGAAAAATGAGAACAGCAAAGTGATGACTCAGCAGGGCTCACACTCCCATCCCTTGGGTGCCAACTGTCCCCTGCTCCCATGCGGCCCCAAGGATCATTAGGGACCACCCAGCAGCACGGCCAGGCTGGGCAGGCAATGCGGGGAAGCACAGCCTGGGGGGCAGCGCCTGCCTGGAAGCAGCCATGGGCGAGCAAGGGCTGGAGAGGGGCTGGCTGGGCTGGATGCTGGATGACCGGGGTCCCCAGGGGTATGGACCCTTGAGCTCAGCCTCCACCCATCCCTGAGCCCCCTCTTTGCCTCGTGGGTGCGGGCTCCGCTGCTCCCTGCTGGTGTCGTGCTGCCCTGGGACCTCTCCATGCTCTGGGCTGGTCCTGCCCTCGTGGAGCATCCTGCCCTCCTGGAGCATCCTGCCCTCCTGGTGGCAGCTCCCGCTCAGGGTCTTGCAAGGTGGCAGCTCTGCTCCTGGCAGCCGCAGGCCATTGCCCTGGGCACCACGGCCCCTCCTTGCCGGCACCTGTGGGCCAGGGCTGGGCCGGTGACAGGAACTCCCGGGGCGGGCCCTTACCGTACCTCGCACCTCGCTCCGCAGCCCTTTATTGCCCTGCCTTGGCCAGCTGCCCGGAGGCACGGCGCGCTGCCAAGTCTCCGTGCCAGGTGGCTTATCGTGATCCCATGGCGCTGGACACCAACTGGTGTCGGCTGCCAAGGATGAACAATATAATTGCTGGAATTACAGTAAAGTGCTCCCATTCCCACTCGTTAAATGCTGAGATGGGGCCCACGGGTCCTTCTAGGGAACATCTGCTCCAGCTGTGACCTCTGTCAGCTGCACACCCATCCTCGCCCAGCGCGGTGGCTCCTCCACCTCATCACCCCCAGCCCAGCCGGCACCGAGTGGGGACCGGGGCTGTTGTCCCCGTGCCACAGCAGGCAGCAGCTGGCGGAGGGATCCCCGCTCCCCAAGCACCCGTGTGTGGAGCGTGCTCCAAAGCTCCAGGGCGCGTGTGGGCTCCTGGGGCTGTGCTGCACCTGGCGGTGGGTTTGAGGTGATGCCTGCAGCCCGCACATCGGTGCCACCAATGCACAGCAGTCACCTAGAGCATGGGATGCAGCCACTGGGCTTGTGCTCAGCATCTGAGTGACGGCACGTGGCTCTCGCTGCTCCCCAGCCAGCCCAGCTGTGGATGTCCCACTGCTCCATCCCCACGTGTCTTTTTCTGTGGCACTGGCAAGAGGGTGGCACCTCCGGGGAGGCTGGAGGTGGGTTGAAGCTCCTGTGCCCGAGCTAGGGGCCCACGGCAGCTCCCCTTTGCTCCGTTCCCCTGGGCTGTGACCAGCTCTCCTGGGTGAGTGGAGCCGCTCCCCTGCATCCTGGCGGGATCCGCTCTCTGCCCATGGGACTCGGGAGCCGTCGGGCAGATGTGGCCCACCAGGCTCGCAGGACCTTGGGGCCCCCCAGCATTCTGCACCCGTGGGAGCGGGGCAGGGCTGGACCGGGAGCAGCAGCACCAGCCCCGCAGAGGCAGGGTCCGCGTCCGGGCGCCCTGCCCCGAGCCGCGTGTGCAGCTGCCGGCTCCTGTGACAGGGAGGAGGCCGGGGCTGATGCGAGGCCAAGGGTTGCTCCAGGGCTGGGGTTTGGCACCTGCCCACAGCTGCTCCGCCAGGGTCATCTGAGGATGCTGCTCCGTGCTGGGCAAACACACCCACGGCAGCCGGCAGCCTGCTGCCTGGAGCATCCACGGGGCCCTCGAGTGACGTGCCGCCAGCGTGCCTGTGCCCAGCCGCCACCGCAGCCGGCAGGCGCCTCGCCAGCTCCTTGCACGTGCAGGTGCAGGAGCAGCACAGGCCCGAGCTGTGGTCACCAGCCAGGAGCAGGAGAACGTGCGGGAGGGGCTGGCACGGGACGGGACCTGCTCGTGTGCCGGCATCCCCAGCCCACCCCAGGCTCGGCCGTCCCAGGGCAGCACTTGGCAGGGGGACGCCCCCGGCACGGGCAGGGCGGGGGCTGGCAGGGCTGCGGCTCGCAGCCGCCCACCCCCCGGGCAGCCCCGGCACCTCTGGCGCTGGGCTGCTGCTCCCTCATCCTTGGCCGTGTCCCCAGACTCGGCCTGCGGCTTCCATTGCCACAGCAACGTGGCTTTGTTTGAAACGTTCCTCTGAAATGTCAGGACTTTCTACGGGCTCCAGCTTCTGCTGCTGGGATGAAAACTTCCTCTGTTGCTCTGGAGATGCACGGGGGGTGGGGGGGGCTCCACCCTGAGCAGCCCCCCCAGGGGGCAGTGGGAGCTCTGCCCCAGGCAGCTGGGGAGCCCCCGGCCCTGGCAGCTGGACCCGGTTGGTGCCGGTGGGCCGTGGTGAAGGATCTGCCTTTCCCAGCCGTTTGCCCCCGTGTCTCTGCCCACCCTGGAGTGCGGCTCCGTGCGGCAGCTCCCCGGGGCCAGGAGCATTTGCCAGCTGCAGCCTGCAGGCAGCAGGACCCCTCCGCACCCTCTGTGGGGCTGGGAGCTGAGGCTGAGGGGCCGGGGGCACAGCTGGGGCTGGAGGTGGGTGCGGGTGCGAGACCCCCCCCATCTCCTTTCCCACCCAGCCCACCTCCCCACGCACCACGACGTTTCTGTGCTCTCGGGGGGCAGATGAGCCCGGAGCAGGGTGACGCTGCCCGCTGCTGCCCAACAGGCAGGTGCCTGGGCTCCCGGAGAGCCTCCCCTGGGACAGCCGGGGCGCTTTGTGCCACGAGTGAGCATTTGTGAGGGCATGGCTGGGACATCTCCGCCTGCCCCGGACACCCGGGTGCTGGCCGCGTGCACCTGCACCCTCCTCTCGCCCGCACATCAGCTGCTGGCTCTGGCACCGGGCTGTGCCCGCGTCCTTCATGGCGCAGCGCTGCCCGCCACGGCTGGCCCCGCGCAGGGCAATGCCCCCGGGAGCAGAGCTCAGGGCAGCGCCGCGCTCACCAGCACCGTGCGAGCGGGTGGCCGTGTCCTCCGCTGCCGCCAGACCTCGGGTGCGTGGCACGGGGCGCGGGGGGGTCCGGTGGAGGTGCCTGGGTGGGAGGCAGCCGGCGCAGCGCAGCCTCCATGAGGAGCGGGGCTGATGGAAGAAATGAGGAATGCTCAGCTGCTGGCTCCCTCCGCCAGTTTACTGCGGGTCTCGCTGGAGATCCAGCAACAGAGAGGGGTTTCCATGGCAACGTACACAGGCCTCTCCGTTAACTTCTGCATCCCAAAATACACCCTGGGCTCACCGCGGAGCCCCGTGGCCTCCATGTGCTCCCTGGATGCCCACAGGCTGCCAGCCCTGGCCGGACAGAGCCGGGCATCAAGGCCGGTGGGTGCTGAAGGGGCACGGGGCAGCCCAGCAGCCCCCCGGCCGCTGCAGCCCTGCCTGCGGGCAGCGATGGGGCAGTGCCCGCTGAGCCCTGCCGGGGCCGGGGTCTGTGCCGCACCTCGGGGCTGCGCTGCCTGCGCCTGCCGGGGGCAGCCGGGGGGACTCTGCGGGACACGGGGCTCCGGCGGGCGCTGGAGAGGCCGAGCTGTGGAGCTGCTCCCCTGGGAGCTGCCGCTGCCCCAACCCGCGGTCAGATTCGCAGCGGTGCCACCGCAGCTGAGCGCAGGCTTCCCGGCAGCGCGTGCCGGCAGCAGATGTCTCGGTCCCTGTTCCCAACCGTCCCCACGGCCCCGGCCCCGCAGGAGGAATTGCCATGTAAGGAGCAGGTGGTGCCATTTACAGTAAGTCCCCGGCTGCTGCACAGCACAGCCCTTTCCTGCATCCTACTGGGAAACGCGGCGGTGGATGTGGGAACGTCCTGGCGCTGCGGAGCTGGGGAGCGGAGCAGGAGGAAGTGCGCGAGGGGTGTGCCGCGAGGTCGGGGTGTGCACTGCCTGCTCCCCACCTGCCTCTGTGGCCCTGGTGGAGGCCGGGGCTGCTGCTTGCTGACACCGTCCCCAGGTGTCCCAGGTACAGGCTGGGGCTCACGGCGCATCCTGGGCTGTCCACGAGCCTGCCTGGAGGCAGTCGGCGGGGCAGAGGGGCTCCGAGCGGGGAGGTCCCCTTGTGCCACCGCCGCTGCTCCAGCCAGGGCACGAGGCTGCTGTCCACGCTCTGGCGGCTGGGGCAGGCTGCTCATCCCCGTGTGGGTCTGCGGTGCCTGGTGAGCCTGCCCTGCTCCCCAGGGATGGCCTCGGGGTGTGCCTGGTCAGGCTTCCCCGCACCCAGGGTGCCCGTGGCAGAACCGCGTGCCCGGCCGAGCTCTCCCAGCTGCCTGTCCTGCTGGGGGCTGTCTGGCGGCGACAATCGCAGGCTGCAGTTGTTTCCTGTTTTTGGGTCTGCAGATGCTGGTACACACCACGGAGCGGGTTTCCTGCCACCCTCTGACCCTGGAGGGTTCGGGTTCACCATCCCAGTGCATGCTTCCTTCTTGTGCCAGTAACAAGGCGGCAGCATGGTGGGAAGTGTCCATGGGCTGCCTGCACTCCACGGGGAGGCCAGCCTGGGACAGGGCACGGGTCTGGGGGCAGCGGTGCGGCTGCTTGCTCCTGCTCCATGCGAGCCCTGGAGAGGTGTGCGGTGCCAGGGTCCTCTTTTCTCCCTGCTGGGTCCCGTGAGCAGAAGCACCAAGCCACAGAGCAGGTTCCTGACGTTGCGTGCCCCATGTGCAGCCTCTGCCCACGCCAGGAGGAAGAGCCCTGCTTGGGGCTGGCTCGCTGGGGCTGGTTACCCAGGACTGGGGCCGTGCACCTTCCCCACGGCAGTGCAGGGTTGGCTGGGGGGGGGGGGGGCGAGACCTTGCTCCTGGCAGTGCTGCTTGAGGCACTGGGCACAAAGCCCCTTTGCCCTGCAGCCAGGGGCTGGGACATTCCCATGCAGAGGGTTTTGTCCCCGCACCCTCCTGGCACGTCTCTTGGGCACATATCAAGGGCAAGCGGCTTTTTGGGAAGCAGTGGAGCTGTGAGTGCGTCTGTCCACAGGCTGGCCCTGTTCCCAGGGCACGAGGTGGGTGCTGCTGACGGTCACCAGACGGGGCTGACGGCTGTGGGCAGAGCACGGCCGAGCCTGCAGCCCAGCCGCATCGCCAGAGCCCGAAGCCTCCCTGTGGGGACGCAGCTGGGAGCAGGCTGGGGTCGGCCGCACGGGCAGCCCGGTGGGACGGCAGCTCGGTGGCGGTGGCTGCAGTGCCCGGTGTGCCCCATCCCAGCTGTGCCCGGTTTGGGCTGTTAACGCACAGGGCCAGTGCAGGAGTGGAGGAGAGCCCCGGGGGCTGCAGTCTTGGAGCTTTGCTTGCCCATCCAGGGTGGGCAGGATGGGGCGTGGGGCTGCTGCCTCGCTGGGGGTGCCCGCACCTGGCCGGCCCTGCTGCAAGGAGACCAGCGCCTGGCCGGGGATGCTGGCTGGGCGGATGAGAGCCGGGACTGGAGGCCAGCTGTGGCATTCCCTGCCCTGCCCCAGCTCCCCGGGCAGGGTGACCCTGTCTCAGCCCCTTCCCAGTCCCCTGCGCTTGCCCCGTTTCCTGCCCCACGCTGTCTGATCACCGCAGGGACAACCGTCCCCATCCAGGAAAGCTCGGGGATGGCACGCTCAGCCCGGCCCTGGGCACGGCGGTGCGGCAGGGGGCCGCCTGTCCACGACACGTGGCCTCTTGCGTAAGCCGGGCCAAGTCCGCTCGACTTTTCTGGGGAAGGCAAGAGGTTTGTGAAACCTTAGGCAGGGATTTGCCCACTGGCCGCCGCGTCACCGCCGCTGTAAGGTTGGGTGTATTCCAAGAACCCCGCGGCGCTCACAGGGCTTCCCGGACTCTCGAGTCAGCAGCGGGTTGCAGCACTGCGCCGCAGCCTGAGGCAAGAGGGAAGGGGCCCCGAAAAGCAGCGGACTCGAGGCCCCTGCTGGGAAGCCGCGGGGCCGGAGCTGTTCCCACAGGGATGTGGGGCTGGCGGGTCCTGGTGGGCGGCTTCCCCGCTCTGCCCCACAGCAGGGCGCAGCCAGCCCCCCCCCAGGAGTCTGCGGGTGCTGAGCTCCCCCGGGGACCCCGGCTCCCCCCTCTGCCATGCCCGTCTCCAGACCATGCATGGTGGCTACCCTTCACCTGGAGGGGCCAGGGCTCGGTGAGCGGGGCTGCCTGGTCCTGCTGGCACATCAGGTAAAATATCTTCCAGGTAAAGCTGCACCTTCTGCTGTCACGGAGCCCTGCCGTTACACCCCCAGCCCCAAGGAAGGCAGAGGGGGAGGCGCAGCGGTTCCTGGGAGCAGTGATGCTCCTGGTCCCTCCCCAGGGAGGCTGCAGGAGTGATGCATTCCTGTGGGGCAGCTCCCCCAGGGGCAGCTCTCCTGTGGGGCAGCTCTCCCCTGCAGCCTTGCTCCCACCCTGGTCCTGCCGTGGGCTGGGAGCCCGGTGCTGTCGGGGGGCTGGGGCAGGGAGTGGTGGGGGGAGCCCTGACGTCGGGATGTGTCTCAGCAGGGCCTGGCGGGCGGCCACCCGCGCGCATGGACATTCCTCGCATAGCTCTGGCGGGTGCCCAGGCAGGCTGCGAGGCGCTTCCTGGCAGCCCACGAGCCGTGGCCCCACAGAACAGCACCAAAATAGTCACTGGGACCGTGCCGTGCCCACAGCCTGAGGCGGGCGCATTCGCCATCCCTCCACTCCAGGGCGATTCCTAAGGGAAGCCTTCTCCCAGCGGCTGGGGGTTCCCCCGGCGGGAGCGCGGGGCACAATGCCCAGCACCGTGCACGTGGCCCCAGGGCTGGGTGCGGGCTGGGGGTGCTGAGGGGGCATGCTGGCGATGGAGGGGGCTGCGGGGCACCTTGGCACAGCCTGCTCTGTGCTGCCTGGCAGGTGGGCTGGCACCCCTGGCACTGCCCCTCTCCTGCCAGGCATCCAGGCACGGAATCCAGGCTCCCTCCCGGAGCTGGAGTTTACTCCCTCAACTGTTTCATGCACCCAAGGGCCGGCACCTCCCAGGGTTCCCAAGGGAATTCCTCCTCTTGCCCTGGGCACCTGCTCTGGGACAGGCTGGGGGCTGACGGGTTGGGGTCTGGCCCTTCCCTGTGGCACCCAGGCTGGTGGCTCGGGGATGGAGCCAGCATCCTGTACCGCGGGACAAACAGGACCCTGACCCTGCCTAACCCTTTCTCACTTGAGCCCTCCTCACTCGTAGAAGCGCCACGAGCCCTTGGTGCTGTGTGCTTTCTAGCCCCGTGCCTCTCGGTGCTTTGCTCTCAGAGCTCTTTGCCCTTCGCACACCCCGGGCTGGGGGAGGCTCGCTGGCAGGGTGGGCTGGCTGCGGCGCACAGCGTCACACCACAGGTTGGATGACTTCATGCCACGGTCTGCCTCCGTGCTATCAGCACCTCTGTGCCCAGGGTGAAGGACCGTGCCCCACGTCCCAGGGGACCCCTCGCAGCTGCGCCGGTTGTGTCCGTAGCCGGCCCTGTCCCCGCAGCACCTCGCGGCCCCGGCCCAGCCAGCGGAGCAGCGTGGTGGGCTCAGACATACCTGAGCGATGGAGCAGTGCTTACGCACGCCGGGCGGTGAGTCACCGCGGCAGGAATCACCCCAGCGCCCAGCGTGGCTCCAGGAAGCCGGCGCTTACGTGGTGTAAACACAATCCCGGCGTCGCAGCGAGGGCAGCGGCCGGGAGGGACGTGCGTCACGCCGCGGGGCCGGGGTGGCCTTGGGGAGTGCAGGGGAGGAAACAGACCAGATTTGGGGGTTTCATTAAAAAATAGTGCTCTTTATTATAAATTATGGAAACATTTCCTTTCTGAATATAAATATAAATATGTGCAAAGTTTCATCTGAGTTTTGTTTTGGTTGAATTTTCAAGCATGGTTTTGCTCAGCCCTCGAGGCTGGAGGTGAAGATGGAATCTTTATAAAAGACAGTGATTCACGTAGACCTGTAAACATCTCTTCGGTAAAAAAAAAAAAAAAAAAGAAAAAAGGCCAGAAAAAAAAACACAACTGCTTCTCCAGGCAGACGCAGAGGAACGCTCACAGGACAGCACTCTCAGGGCATCCTCCTGCTGCGTTCCTGCAGGCATCGGTGCCCCGTGGAGCAGCACGGCCAGGGCCCCGGCCGGGATGGAGAGCTGGGGTCCGTGGGGAGAGGCCGGGCAGGTGGGGTGCAACACTCGGGAGTAACGGCCCGGTGCCAGCACCGTGTCCCTTCGGCGCTCCTTGCAGATGTGAGCACGCGGGACTCAGTCGTCAGGATGGGCTGTTTCCCCTCCGGCTTCACGACGTGTTACCGGGACCATTATCACTCAGCGTCGCCAAACAATGTGCAGTAACCCAGACCACGGGACAAGAAGAATATTAAGGCTTAGTCCCTTGGAAAATGGCAACGAGGGCAAAAAGGCAGCGACCTCCAAGTCTGGGGCCTGGTGTGAAAGGAGCTTCCACCCACAAGGAGGCAGCAAGAGGTAAAGTACGGGCAAAAACCACTTTCCCCTTAAAACCGAGGAAAAGCGTCAGGCACCAGCTGGACTCCAGTGCTTCTCATTCTCTCCTGGCGGGAGGGCTGTTGCCAGACCCCTCCGGCGCGGTCCCGCCAGGGTGGCCAGGAGGCGGCTGCTGGGGCGCAGCCCCCCCGTGCCGCGCAGTGGGTGCCGTCCCTGGGCTGCCCGCGCCCCGGGGCTCTGCCGACCCGGCTCCCCCCGTGCCGGGGCGCACTGTAACATCCACAGTCCGACCAGAGCAGTCTCCTTCCCCCGGACGGGGGGTGTCGCGCTTCCTCAGGGTGTCCCCCCCAACATGACGGGCACGAGCCACAGCCCCGGGTCCGCCACGGCTCACCCCCGGTCCCCTCCTCTCCTTCCCAGAGGGAGAGGCTTCTCGTGCCCCGCAAGTTCCTGCTTCTGCGGGGTGTTGTGCCTGTCCCCTGCTCTTGTGCTTGTAGCGTGTGACCTCCCTCCGCGGGCCCCTTAGAGGGGGGCATCGTACTGGTCCAGGAACTCCTTGATGGGAGCTGGCAGCTGAGTCATCTTCTCGTAGGAGTCCAGGTGCCCGTTGACGGTCTTGCGGCAGAGGTGCTGCAGAGTGGAGACGCTGGAGGAGAGCGGGCGGCTGAGCACCAGCGGGATCTTCTCGCCGCCCGAGTAGATGTAGTAGGTGCGCTTGGGGTGCAGGCCCCCCCCCGGCTGCTCGGGGACGGCGCAGGGAGCGGGCGGCATGTAGTGATGGACCAGCTTGAGCACGCAGTCGAAGCGGGGCACGGGCTGGCTGCTGCGGGGGTCGCTCTGCAGGGAGAAGCTGCCGCCCTCGCACTGGATGCGCAGGTTCTTGGTGCCCGACTCCGTCTTGACGCTGAGGGTGAAGAAGTGCCGCTGGTCCGAGCTGTCCCTGATGAGGAAGGTGCCGGCCGGCTCGGCGCTCAGCAGCAGGTTGGCCTCGCCGCCCGTCACCGTGCTCCAGTAGAAGCCGCTCTCCTGCAGCTTGCGCACGGTGTTCACCACGAGCTGGTACTCGCTCTTGGAGCTGAACGTCTTGAGGCGCAGGCTGGTGTCGAGGGGGCGGCTCATCCCGGCGGTGGGGAACTTGCTGTGGGTGACCATGGCGCAGGGAGCCAGCTTTGCGCGCTCGGGGTGCTGCTGCCGGGAGCAGCGGCTGCTACACCATCACCTGCGGCGGACACGATGGTGAGCGACCGGCGGACCCTGCCCGGGGGCACCCCCGGCCCCGCCGCCCCGGGGCACGGCGCCCGCTCCCCTCCGCCCCGCGGGGCTGCGCCGCCATCCCCGGCCGTCCCTCCCGGGGGGCACCCCCGGCCGTCCCCCCGCCGCCGCGGGGCGCTCCGGACCCCCGGTCCCCCCGCCTCCCCCCGGTCCCGTCCCGTCCCGTCCCGTCCCGTCCCGTCCCGTCCCGGCGGCGCCGTACCTGGGGCGCGGGTGCCGGTCTCGGCGGCGGCCGGGGCGCGGGGCTCGGTGCGCGGCGGCGGGCGGCGGCGGAGCTGCCGGGGCCGCCCGGGGAGGCCTCTTATAGCGGGCGGAGAGCCCGCCCTCGGGTTCCTGGAACTGCGCGGCTTCTTGTAACGCTCCCCGGCGCCCTCCCCGCGCCCCGCCCGGCTCGGCCCGGCTCGGCTCGCCGCCAGGCACCGCCGGCCCATTCCGGGCAGCGCGGCCGCCCCCTCCCGCTCCCATTCATGCTCTTTCCTTCTAAGAAGAGGTGAGTCCCCGGCCAGCCCGGGGGCCGCGGCCCCCTGCCCGCTCCGCCTTCCCCGCCCCGGGGCGCACGGCAGCGGGCGGGGGGCGGCACGGCACGGGGGGGGTCCGCACCCCCGGGCTGCTCCGGGGCGCGGGGACCCCGAGAGTCGCTGCGGGACCCCCCGACCCCGCGGCAGCCCCCGGGACCTGCCCCCGGTGGGCGGCGGCGGGGTGCCCGGCCCGGCCGCCCAACGCCCGGTGCCCCGCAGCCTCCCGGGGGGCGCGAGCCCCTTGGGGAGGGGGCCGCGGCGGCCCGGCGGATCGGGTGTCTGCGCCTCGCCGAGGTTATTTCAAGCACCACATTCCAGGCCGCTGCTGGCCTCGCTTGCACTTCCCAGCAGACCTGCAGGGAAGAAAACCACCCTCGCTTTGCACGCCTGGGAACAACCGGGGTGACCCCCCCCGGCTGGGGCCCGGGGGCTCCGAGGGGCCGCCCAGCTCGCCTGGCCCGCAGCCCCCCTCCCACCCCCGCGCCCGCTGCCAGCGCTGCCCGGCACCCCCGGGGCTCCGGGCGGCCGCGGCGCCTGTCTGCGGAGCCGGCCGCGGCCTGCGGGGAGCCGCGGCGAGGCCGAGCGGCCAGGGCCCTTGTCCCCCCTGGCCGGGAGCCCCGAGGCCGGTCCCCGGGGGTGTCCTCGTCGCCTCGGCCCGCCTCGGGCCTGGCAGGCGGCGGTGCCGGCGCCCCGGGGGAGGGCAGCGCCCGGGCCGGCGGGGGGCTGCGAGCCCGGCGGAGAGCAGGACCGAGCCCCCTCCCGCCCGGCCCCCCGAGGCAGGCTTCCCGTTTTCGTTTGGGTATCGTCAGTTTGGACCCCGAAAACAAAACAGGCTTTGTCCGTGGGTTTTATTTTAAATAGTTTAATTTGCCCTGGAGGAGCTGCCGCCGCTGCCGCTGCCAGTCAGGAATAAACAGCAGAGGAGCAGTTCTGGGAAGTGAGGCTGCGGTGAACCAGCTGGGCTGAAATGCAAACGAGCTCTGGAGCCCTGCCTGGGGCGGGCGCGGTGAAACACGAGGCGGGGAGGGGCGGGGAGGCTCCGATCCGGCCCGAGCCCCGCGACGGCGCCTCCCCGGTGCGGGACGGGGCGGGGGCGGCCCCGAGCCCCCTGCCCAGCCGTGGGGGGCTCTCCCGGGGCCCCTCCTCGCCCGGCCGGGCCCGGGGCAGCCGCGGGGCGAGGGGGGCGGTGGCGGGGGGAGACGCTCCCCGCGCAGTCCCGGGCCCGGGGGGACCCCGCCGGGACGGGGGGGGGGGGGGGGGGGGTGGCAGCCGCAAGGCCCCGTGCGCCGCGGGGGGGAACCGGGCACGGCTCTGGGGCGTGCGGCCGCTGCCCGTAGGGATCACGCAGCCTGCGGGCTACGGGGCCGGGGCTGGAGCCGGGGCTGAGGGGGGAGAACGAGGGGTACGGGGGGGGGGGGTCCGGGCCGCCCGCTGAGCCCCGGGGCTGGGGGCAACCGGCACGGCGCGGGCGCCCCGGAAGCGGAAGCGCGTCCCGGGCGCGTCGCCATGGCAGCGGGCGGAAGCGGAAGGCGCGCGGGGCTGATGGCGGCGGCGGCGGGGGGCGCGGCGCTGTGGCGGCGGCTGTCGGCCTGGCTGCCGCGGGGCCGCCTGGGCCTGGCCGCGCTGCTCGGCCGCCTCTCCGACCGCCTGTCCCGCGGCCGCGACCGCCGCGCCCGCAGGTAAGGAGCCCGGCCCGCGGGGGTCGGTTCCCGTTACCGTCGCTCCGGGCCGCGCCCGGGCCCGATCGCGGCTGCTGGGCCGCGAAGCCCCGCGCGTCTGTGCGTGACGTGACCGCCCGGTCCGAGCCGCAGCCGTGAGCGGCCCCCCCCCGGAGCCGACCTCCCCCGGCCTCCCCGTGCCTCCCGGGCACCGAACGGGGCTTGGGGGGAGCACCGGGCGCGGGGGAGGCCCTGCCCTGCCCTGCTCTGCCCTGCCCTGCCCTGCCCGCTGCCAGCCCTTCGCGTGCCGAGCCGAGCCGGGGGCAGCGGCCGCTCCCGGTCCTGCCGCCGCCGCGCTCCCCCCGCAGCCCCGCGCCGTGCTCCTGACAGCGCCCTGGGTCGTGCTGTCGCTGCCCTCGGGAGCGGGGCAGCAAAGAGTAAAGTCATGGTAAAGCCAAGCCGTTAACGCGCGGAGGTGGCTGTATTTCTGCGGAACCGCGTCCTGGGCTCAGAACTGATCAGACGGAACGCTTCGAAGGCGTCCTAAATAAAGAGGGGTCTTTGGCATCCTTGGGCATCGCTCTTACTGCTCGTGGTGAGAGAGCAGCGGAAGGGCTCTGTTTTGTTTCAGCGAGGGCAGCCTGGTACAACCATCTCCGTGGGTTAAACGTGTTTTTGTGAGGGGGGCACCTCTGGTGTCACAGCACACCTTGACTCCTTTTTCCTGCGGGTAGCAGACGTGCGGCGGTCACGCTCGCTGTTGTCCCAGAGCTCTGTGTTTGCCCGACGTCTGCTGCTTCCCCTTGGTAAGCCAAGGAGGTAGTTTTCAAACTTCTATTTTGGTTTCATCGGTGTTTCTTAGCGTACAAATTACTGAACTGAGCCCTGGAAAGACGCGACTGAATTCAAAGGCGAACGCTGCGTGGATCCCCCTGCGGTGACTTAGTGTGGGTGAAAGGACAGCGCCGGATCCTGCAGTTTCACTTCACCTCTGGTTCTGCAGATGAGGTTTTACAGAGAATAAGAGTGTTTCAGCTCCATCATGAGTTTGTACCAAAACCACAGCTTTTAAAAATAGAACGTGCAAAAAAAATCCCTCGTTTATATTTAGGGTCAGCTTCTTATGTAGAAAAGATCTGAGGTGGTTCCTTTTAGTTCTGTTTTCTCTTTCCGGTTAACGCGATGATGTGGAATCCGCGGGAAGGGTTTCCCCCCCGCCACCGGTTTCTGTTTCTCTGAAAGCTTTCTTTGTTGAAGTATGGAATTTTGATGATTTCTTCATAATATTACACGGTTTCTATTGTCGTGTACTGCTGGAGGATTGTGTTATACTTAGGTAGGTGCTTGAGCTTTTTGCAGTCACTCGTGGGTAGAAGTTGCAGCGTTGGTGAATGGTTGTTGTGCCGTTGTGGCTGCTGGCTGGAGCGAAATACTGATTTCCGTGATAACTGGAGGAGTCTTGGGTGTGCAACAGTAAATAAGTTCAAACAGTTCTGTCTTGGATTAAAAGCTCAAACAGAGTAGATATCTCGAAAGCACAGAGGGAGTTTGATTGGTGGGTGTCAGTACACGCACAGAATTAATCTGCCGGCTGTAAGCAAGCAGTGCTGGTGAGGCACATCGGTGTTGCTCCTTCAGCAGCGCTGGGGAAGGCGATCCCGAGGAGCCCACGAGCCGAGTGTTGGCCTGGTGGAGCGAGGGCGTGGGTGAGCCTGCGCTTCTCGTCGTCCTCGCCAGGAAAGGGCTTGGAATCCTGGTTTAGGAAGGTGGGTTCTCGGCCGCCACAGTGCCTTCTGCGAGTGCAGTTGGCCAGCTTTGGCCAGTGGAGGAACAAGGAAAAGAGCTATTTTTTCTTGCTGATTAATTATTGTCATATAATGCCATTAAAAAATTGCTACCGTTACCTCAGTGGGAATAATCGTAGGGAACATAATTTGTAATCTGCAGGGCGAGGCTATAGTCCTGAGTTTGTTACTGCTCTGTGAGCTGTGTGCTTTATTGTTTTTACGGAGAGCGCGTGGGGATGCTAATCTGAATTCAGGTACCTCGGGCGTCCTCGCTGCGTTCGCCACGATAAAGTGCTGGTGGGTCCCTGGGCCCGTATGTGGCCGGTGCCTTGAGACATGGGCTGAGCAAGGTCCCAGTCAAGTTCTGTAAAAATGGACTTGTGTGGGCTTAAAAAACAGCATTTCTTGTATTCCTTTTCTGCTTTGAAAAAAGAATTTTTTTTTTTTCCTCCATCTCCTGTGGGAATTTCTGTTGTTAACGGCTGAACTTAGTAATCTGTAAAACTTATGGGTGTCCAGTCTGAGCCTGGTCCCCACGATCTGTTGAAAGACACCATCCCAGGAATTCTTGCACAAACTGACTCAGACTTTTGTTGCAATGAACAGTCGGTGACAAACTAGTGGATTTTCCAGGAAACACAACTACAAAGTGTCTGGCTTCTGCGTAAGGGTACTCGGAAACCTCGTGAAGATCCAGTGTTTTATCATGAAGCAGTTGGGTGAAATCATCTTCCTGGAATCTGTGGTCATTTGGGCTTTGGATTATGGTAAAACCTAAAAGTTCCTCCTAACAAATTCTGGTAAAGGTCGTTATCAGGTTTCTCCTTGGTTTGTGGTGATGGCAGAATGCGCCGGGGTGGGCCGCAGGCTGGTGGTTGCCTCCTGGCCCCGCGGGACCTGGCGTTCCTCCGGGACGAGGCGGCCGCCCCCGTGCTGGCCCGATCGAAGCCGGACTCTTGCAAGGAGGTTTTGCAGTCCCAGATACTTTCTGTCGGGTTTGGGGAGGCAGTTCGGTCACTTGCTCTTCGATTCCTGGACCTCATGGGAGTTGTTGCTGCTAATTGTGCTGAAATGTGGTTTGTCATGTGGCAGGCTCCTACCAGGGGTTATTGTACGACGCGATGATCTTGCATGCATGCTAAGTCTCCAGAGAAGGAAAACCACCGTTTCCTTCTTACCGTCCCCCTAAGCAGGACTCTTAGCAGTAAGTTGGTTTCTTCAAGTGACTTCAAGAAGAAATTTCAGAACAAACTTCGTTGCTTTGAAGAACGAGCTTCCTGCTGGCGCCCCTACTTCCCTGTTACTTTGAAGTCTGTGGAAGAAGTGGTGACCTTCCTTTAGTGCTGGGGCAGCGTGCAAGCGGCACAGCTGAGGAGGGCTACCTCGTGCTTCTCCGCTGTGCTTCTCAGAGCGCGCCCCAGGACCCCTTGCCTTGTAGCCCTCGAGACGCGCTGCCCTGTGAGCCGTGTTCTGGTGCTGTGGCTTCGCTGCTTTTGCTAGGGCTGCGTTCAGGCACTTCGCATGTTCAGGATCTTCTTTTGGACAAGTCTGAGGGCTTGAGGCTTGTTTGTTTGTTTCATTAAGGAACTTTTAGAGTAGTGTGATCCGTTTTAAAACATCTTTACTTGAAATAGCAACAAGTAATCCTTAGCCCAGCTGAGAGCTAAGCTAGAAATAGAAGTGGCTGTTGACCGTGGCAAAACTGCCACGTGTGATTGCGGGATAGCCGGTAGCCACAGCAGCACCACCAGACTCCTGATTGTGGGTGTCTGGAAGAGCCGGCAGCTCAGCCTCGTAAGCTTCTAGCCCCTGCTCTCTCCTGTTTCCCCGTTCTGGTGAATAAGCTGTTTCCCCCTACCTCCCCTGCCAGTTAGGGGCAGGAGCCGATGATGTTAAGATCTGGTCCGTCACCTTTTGTGTATGTTTTCTATCCTAGATTTGGTTTTGATGGATCTACTGCAAGTATGGGAAGGGCACTGCTTCTCGTGTGAGCCCTTCTGATGCCTTGGCCCTGCTTGTGGCTCTTCCTTTACCTCCTTGGAGGCTGTTTGTGGGAAGCGAAGGCTCTGTCACACAGAATTCCTCCACCTCTCTTTTCACAGATCGTCATGGCTCCTCCTAGCCCCGCTGCTCACCCCTCCTGTCCCTGTGGTCACCGCCCCGCCGTGTTCCCTGTGTCCGGAAGGAGCACACAGGTTCCAGTGGATCCGGAACCTGGTGCCAGAGTTTGGGATCTCCAGCTCTCACGTCAAGGTGCTTTCGTCCCCGGCTGAATTCTATGAACTCTTGAAGGTCAGTTGCGGGTTCCGAGCACGAACGGTTTTTGGGAACTGCCATGGTTACGGGCAGTCACAGGCAAGTTGGTGGGAAGGAGCACCTGCAGCTTATTAATGCAGCCTTCTGCTTGAAACACGATTGTTGTCAACACTAGATCAGGTCGGCCAGGCTTTGTCTAGCTGAGTCTTGAAAACATCGAGGGCAGAGATTCCACCCCTCAGTAACCAGTTCCAGTGTTGGGCCGTCTTAGTCATTTAAATTTTTTTTTTTGGTGTCCAACCTGAACTTCCCAAAGCACTGTTTGTGGCTGCTATATAGATATAAAAATATTGATATGACTATAACTACAAAGAAGAATTTGCCTCTGTTGTCTTTGTAACTGCTCTTCGAGTCGTTGTAAGCTGCTGTTAGGTGACTCCTCGCCTTCTCTTTGCAACACTAAACAAGCACAGCTCCCTCAGTCCCTCCCAAAGGTCTCTGCTCGTTACCGTGCGAGTCCTGTAACGCTGCATCTCGCAGGTAAGTAGCAGGACTGAGGGGAGAATTCCAGCTCAATTGCTTGAGTCTTTTCACAGCGTGTATTTAAAGCAAGTTCAAGTAACTGAAACATGATTTAGATGGCCACAGTAAGCTGTTGGAGAGCAAGGCTTGGGTGGGCCCTGAAGGCAGCGTGAGAGTCAGCAGCAGCTTCTACCCTGTGCGGCATCAGCAGTGAGCAGACGTGGAAAGAGGAGAGCTCCGTTAGCAAAGGTCTCCTTTCACCCCCAGGTGGAACAAGCGAGTGCTCGGTACAAAGCCCGGATGTGTGTGGCTGGGCAGGCTGGGACACCGCTCGCTGCCAGCTAAAGCATCGTCGCTTAGGAGTCTGTGGATCTTGAGGAAGGCGTTAACTTGTTCAGAAGCAAAACTTTGAAAACTTTAGGGTCGCGGAATAACGCAACAAGCAACTTGAGGTTGGGAAAGACCTCTGGAGGTCTAATCCCTCCCACAGAAAGGAACAGCTTTGAATTTAGATCCAGCTAGGTTCTGGCTAGTTCACAGGGCGGGATACGGAGAACTAAAGCAGTTGCAGAATGAAAACTGGGATTGCCAGTGTGATAGTGATACATTCCAAAGCTTGCGGCTGGGGCTGTGTAACTGCTCTTGTGTTTAATAGTTTTAAGTGCAGGAATGCGTTCCTCAGCTTTCCAAAAAGCATTTCAGTTTTTGGATGCAGCAGTGATGCTGATCTTGCTCTGGAAAGACCCGTGTGTTGTACGTCTTTGCTGTCAGTGTGTTATTATTTCCGTGGTTACAAGACAAGGCAGACAATGTCATGATTTGGCAAAGTGCTTCTCCTCAGGGGGAACTACAGCTTTACCGTGGTTTAAATTGTTAGCTCCTAGTGATCACAGCGATCGAGGATGAGCCTGAATTTATTTTCTGCTCCTCTCAGGTGCAGATAAAAACAGCCAAGCAGCGAGTGGTGATGGCGTCACTATACCTGGGAACAGGACTCCTCGAACAGGAGCTGGTGAGTGTGGAAATGGATTGGGAAGGGGTGGAAGTGAATGCAGAAAGAAAATGCCTAGCCTTGCAAAAACATTTACATACATTTTCTCCTCTCCTTGAGAGCTTTCTCAGGGTTCCTGGCTGTATTTGTGTCCTTGTACTTGGGATGGAGAAGGGAGGTGTACGCAGTTTGTTCTAAGCCTAGTGCAGAGCCATGTAACCAGTGAATGTTTTCACGGGGTAATGAGCCTGGATGTTTCAGACTGCTAGAGGTTACGGGCATAGTGTTCAAAGGGTATTTGAAGAACTGTGGGATCATGAGTGATTTTTTTCCTTGCCATTTTTCTTGAGCACGATTAAAGTTGTATACATGTAGTGTTGTGTTTTATCCCGCAATGCAGAATACGGATGCATTGCTAGCTCTTTGCATTTAAGACAGAGGTCAGTTTTGCTTCATGTTGTTTACCTTTTCTGTTTCCTGTCCTTCCCTCTAGAAACAAAAGCATTCCCTAAGTCCTTTAGGGAGAAGTCTGACCTTGGCCAAATTCTTACATTTGAAATCAGATTCCGTAGCAGGGTAAAGGTGGACGGAGTCCTGAACAGCGTTTTGTGCCTGGCTTTGTCTGGGCTTGCACACAGGGTTTGAATTTGCATGTGACAAACAGCCTCATGGTTAAGGAATAAAACTGCCTCTGTGTCGTTTGTGAACTCCTACCAAGGTTTTCCTTTGGTAACACAAATCTGCAGTTTGGGAATGACGTTGGAACTTTTTCTGCTAAAATTAATTGCTGTTCAGAGGCCTGAATGTATGCATGTGGAATTGATGCCCTTTCCTATGTTGCTCTAGGCTGATAGAGTAGGTTGCCAGTCTGACAGATGCAAAGTCTAAACTAGCAGTGTTTTGCATGACTGGGAAAGACTTACAGTAGGGTATGGAAACTTTCGTGACCACTGACCTCCTGGTTTCTGAACACTTTCCTTATAAAGCTTCGTTTGCTTTCTGTAATGAGTAGTGCAATCTCTCTCTGCAGGTGGATTGCTTAGAAGAAACACTGGAGAAATCATTGCAAGCAAAAGAATCACCAGACCTCAGAGTTTCCATTCTTCTTGACTACACCAGGGGGTCTCGAGGTAGGTATTATGACACTCTGCTTTCTTCAAAGGCTTGTTTTATAGCTGGGCTGGACGTGCTGTCATTTCTAAGAGAGAGGCTGCCTTGGCTGATTGGACCTGCAGGCTTAAATCCCATGCGTTTCAAAACCTGTCCTCTTGTATACCAGTAACTACATATTCCCAGAAAATCTTCAAGGGGAGCAGCTTTTTTTAAGAAAACAGGTGCCAGAAAATCACTGGGCCAGACTGTGCTCTGTGCAACTTGTTCTTTCTTGCTCGTTCAGTTCACTTGTCAGTACATTTGCCCTTATCTATCATGCTCTTTCTTATTTTCATTTTTAAAGGATAGTGGGGGAATTGTTGGAAGTAGCAGTACGCTTAACCTCTTGTGGTGACTCCTTGTAGCATGTGTTATTAGTGTTGGGTGTGGGACAGTGTCAGTCCTGCCCAGTAATCATTTGCAAGGCCCATTCATCAACAAACATACAGTTCTGGATATTGATTTTGATATTGACATAAGTGTCAATGAAAGTGATTTAAAAAAAACAAATAAGAGAAAAAGAAAAAGTTCAGCACCTGCAGATGAGGCAGGAGCTCATTCTGTAAGCAGCTCCTAGCTGAGGAGTAGCGCCGTGTCATGATGTATTCCCTGCATGGTGTGACCCCGTGCGTGTGTCACTCCCGTGTCTCCCAGGCAGGAAGAACTCTCGAACAATGCTAATTCCGTTGCTGCAGCGATTCCCTGAACGAGTCCGTGTTTCCCTCTTCCATACCCCAAACCTGCGTGGACTTCTCAGGCTCCTGATTCCGGAGCGTTTTAATGAGACCATTGGACTGCAGCACATCAAGGTCTATCTCTTTGATGATAATGTGATCCTGAGCGGGTGAGTCCTTTCCTCTCCAGGCCTTTCTATGATTCATTTAGCTGAGGTTTTGATGCAAGGTATGCATACCACCAGTATTGTCTGAACTTCAGTATTTGCCTCTGGGTTTTTCTGTAACGATCATAGCAATGCTCTTCTGGTACGGGAGAGCAACCATAGGTCTGTCACATGAGATTCTCATAAGAAAGACAGCCTTTCTCAAAAAAACAAAACAAAACAAAAAAATCTTCAAGATTCAAAAGGAAATGGCCAGTTTGTGCTTTAGTCTTGTTACATGTGGAGTGTGATCTGCAACTTAAGCTGGGGCATTCAGGATCACATGCGTATGCTCTGTTCTGGAACTCAGCTCTCCTTTTTCTCTCCTAGTGCAAACCTGAGTGATTTGTACTTCACCAATCGTCAGGACCGCTATGTTCTCCTGCAGGACTCTCCTGAGATTGCAGACTTCTTCACGGAGCTAGTGGATGCAATTGGAGATGTGTCTCTGCAATTACAGCAGGATGATACAGTCCAGATGATGGAGGGGATGGTACACCCCTACCAAGGTAGGAGGGAGTCTTCCTGTCTGGTTGGATGATAAGATCCAGAGGAGAGGAGTCACAGCCAGTATTTTATCTAAGGAGGATGTGAACTCTATCTATTTGTGAACTGTTGAGTGTCTGAGCACTGTTCACGGACTGTGGGGGATCCCATTTCTGTGCCATCCATTATCAAAAACAAGGTTGCTAGAGTTGCACCTGAATCTATCAGGGTGTTCGTAGCACAGTTCCTAGCTGTCTTTAAAACACCAGTTTCTCAGACAGAGAGAAGAAAGTTGTTTGGTCTTTGTGTCAAAAAACTCCTTTTTGTTCTGATATTGATGTCCTGTCGTTAGCTTTTCCTGCTACATAGTAGGTGGTGCATAGCTCTGAACTATTAGGTCTTAAATGCGATCTGTCCTGGTTTTGCTGCAGGAGACAAGGTGGCTTACTGTGAGACAGCAAATCGAAGAGTCATGGAAGTGATCAACTCTGCCAGGACACGACAAGAACTCCTTCACGCAAAGACTTTCCACAGCAGCCAGCAAAGCAACTCCGCGTTATCCCAGCAAGGCTCTCAAGCGTCTGGGGGTCTGAAACCAGAACCTGACACCTGGATTTATCCCTTAATCCAAATGAAACCTTTTGGGATTCAAATAGACGAGATGGTCACAGAGACGCTGCTGACAGAGGCTGAACGGGACGCCAGGATATACCTCACCACTGGCTACTTCAACCTGACGCAGGCTTACATGGACCTCATTCTGGGCACTAGGGCAGAGTATCGGATTCTTCTGGCCTCGCCAGAGGTGAATGGCTTTTTTGGTGCCAAAGGGGTGGCAGGCGCCATCCCTGCTGCCTATGTTTACATAGAACACCAGTTTTACAGTGAGGTCTGCTACCTTCACCAAGAGGAGAGGGTCCAGCTGCAGGAGTACTCTAGGGCTGGGTGGACTTTCCATGCCAAAGGTAAGATGCCCATTTCCCAAGGGGACTCATTCAGAAAGCATGTGAGCCTTTCCATACACTTGGAGTGTGCGACTAGCGAGGGGCTGGCTGGGCGCTGAGTCTAGATTTAACCTCCAGATTACTCATCCAAGGCTCGAACACTTTGCTTGCACAAACCTGAGTGTTTGGATCACTCAGGAGACAACTATGCAAAGTCATGTCTTGCCTCTGGATTTCCAGTTTAAATATAGTCGCAGGGGCTGTACAACAGTTGTCCTCACGGCAACAGTAAGATACTGTCTTGATGCACAACGTGATGTGAAACAAAAGGAGGCATCTCTATGGATATTTATGGTCGCAGAAGCAGTTGTGATTCAGTTTCTTGTATCCCTGTTGACAGTTTCAGCAAAAAGAAGCGCTGACTGTGTCAGGGACCCCAGTGCCGTGGGAGTGCGCTGGCGGTGGCTCCCCAGTGGTCCTGGATGCCGGGTTCTCGTGGCAGCAGGTCTTTGTGGGGATGACCCAGGTGTGAAGGGATTTGCACCAGCTCCCGCTTACAGCATGTGGGAAAGTGCAGCGTAGTAAGTGTGCTGCTGTGCCTTCTGAGAGCTGGGGGCAGCTGGAGGGGAAGTAACTGAGAAACGAATATTGTTTAACAAATGCAGTTAATTTAAAAATAAAAAAAATCTGCCATCATAGTCTTCTGTGGAGGACCCCACTTTCTTTCTTGCTTGACAGAAAGGGCATAACATTCGCAAGCCCAGCACCGCCTTGACCAGAGCGTGAATATTTTCCCTTGACTGGTTGTTGCTGGTTCTCTCTAAATTTTCCTTTCAGAAAATCCAGACGCTGACCCTCCTCTTCTACTGTGACACTGTAGCAAACACTTGACTACTCAGTAGTAGATTTTACTAATGCAAATAGTTTGGGAAGTCTGCTGAAGCAGGGATATCTTCTTAGGAAGTCTGGCGCGTGTGACTTTACCAGTGTCTAGCTTCTTACGGTCGTCCCGTTCCGAGGCACGCCAGTGCAGCACCTCACAAAATGACTCGGAGTCACGGTTGAGCGCGGCCCTCAGCTCAGCTGAGACATCTGTGCCGCGTGCCTCAGCGCCTTTGTTACCCTAATCTTCGGCAGGCAGAGCTCCGCTGCTGTGTGTCACTTCCTGCGATGGCTCACGGTCCCCCAGGACAGCTCGGTTCCTGTAAGCGGTACCAATCTGGCACTCATTAACATGCAAGTTTCCACAGCCGGCTCGGCAGCGTGCTGAGGGGCATTCTCATTGTTTGCAGCCTGCGTCTGATGGGAACGGTGGAAGGATGCATCCCCGGAGCCAGCGCAGGCCTGTTCCAGGGGCCATGGCCGGTAGTTCATCTGGGTTTGTTTGTTTAAGGAGATTAGCTGTTAGCGATTGTGGGAATGCCTCTATCTGCCCTGCTTCCTGCAGCGCTGTTCGGAAGAAGGTTCAGAGGTGGCAGGGAGAGAAAGCTGCTGATTCGGCCTTCTCTTGTCTAAAGAAAATAAACGAGTGTTACTGGGCTGCCTATATATAGAAACTACAAATCTTCCCGACGAGTGCCGTGCCTCGACAGCAGTGACACCGGCACCTCGGGTGCCCTAAAACCCCTGTCGCAGTCCGGGGGCTCCGCTGAGGAGGTGCCTGCCTGGCTGGGAAGTCGTGTGTGATCTGCCTTCCAGGAAGCACGTGCTCAAGGGCTCTGTGGTTTGCAGGTTCCTCCTCTTGCCGGGCACTGCTGGCTCCGAGTGGGACTTTGTGGTTTGGCATAGATTGAGCACGGGCTGCTTCTCCAGGCTACCAGAGTGCACCACCTGCCTGGCAGCCAGCCCCTGCTTGGCCGGGCTGTGCCCCGTCGGGGGGAGCGACGCGAGGCTCAGGGGCTTGGCAGGAGGGGCAGGCTCGGGTGCTGCCGCCCCGTGCCTGTTCCCGCTGTGGAGCGCAGGAAGGGGCAGCTTGGAGCTCCCTGCTCTGGCCCGCTCTGCCCTTCGGCCCGCGTTCGATTCCGTTTCCTTCTGCAGGAGTCATGCAGCGTGTGAGAGAGGACGGGGCAGAAGGGGGAAACGGGGCGAACCTGGGGACAGAGGAGAGGCACCTGGAGCTTGGCTGCTGGGAGAGAGTACGTCTGCAGCGGCACAGGGTGCCTGTTGCTGCCGCCTCCTCGGGCTGAGGCGAAGGCCACCCTCCAGTCAGCCTCCTGTGGGAGGAACGTCTAGCTGATGCGCACCTAATGCGGTCCTGCTGCGACTGGTGTTCTGCAAACCCCTCCAACTCCTCCCGAAGCCTTTTGTATCCCCAAGCGCAGCTTCCTGCACCACGCGCTCCTGTGGGGTTGTGACTGGCCTGAGGTCTGTTGGGTGCGAGTGCAGCTCCAGCAGCCCAGCTCAGAGCAGCGCGTGGCTGCCGTGCGCGTGTGGGTAGGAAATGCAAGCCTTGGCAATGGGAGAAGCTTTCCTGGGTGTGATGCCATGAAATGGACCCGCAGAAGCGTGGACCCGCCGGTCTCCAGCAGCGCTTCTGGGTGCGGTGCTGCAGGTGAGGCAGGCCTGTCCCTTGGGATTAGGGTCCCTTCCACAAAAGCGTCAGGTGACAGAGTGCAGGGCAGGTGGCTGTTTGCTCCGAGATAAACCTGCATTACTGCTATTGAGCGGCGGCTGGGAAACGGCTCTTCCTCTTTCTGGAAAGGTGAGTCACTGTTTGAGCAGATCCTGCCAGGTGGCCATAAAGCTAGAGACACAGGAAAGGCTTTAGGGCTGCCGCGGGGCCGCTTAGGAAGAGCGTGGCAGCGCGCTGCTCGTGGCTGCTGCCCAGCACGCCTCTGGCCGGCCGTGGGGAGCCTGCTGCTGCCGCCGGGCTCGGGCACCGGGCGGCCGCTGCAGCCGCTGCCTTTGGTGGCAGAGACGGCCGAAAACCTGTGCCGTCTGGTGACCCCGGCCTCCTCGCCTGGTGGGCTCTGCGACCCTCTGTGGCTGGGGGGTGGCCGGGGGGTGGCCAGGGGACGCGGCGGCAGCTCAGGGCCGTGAGGCGCAACTGAAAGCGGCCGCGGAGCTGCCGAGTGCGTGACGTGGGGGCGGGGAGGAGGTTACAGGAACCAGCGGTGAATCGGCAGCTTCTTACTCAAGGCGTTCTTGGAACTGCTCTGGGGTTGAGTTAGGAAACCTGCTTCTATTTTAAGGACTAGGTGGTTTTTTGGCTACGGTTTCTTTGTTGTAGTCCTTGTGTGACTTGCAGTAGGGATAGGGCATCTGTCAGGGACCTGCCGGGGGCTTTGCCGAGCGCCCGTGCGCTCCAGGGGAGAGCAAATGCTCCCTGCGTCTGTTTGTGGGCAGAGCGTGGCTGCGGAGCTGGCCCTTGGCAGCAGCTGTGGCTCCCCCGTGGCACCCCCAGCTGCTCTTTGCCGCCACGCTCAGCTCTGTGCTTGACAAACCGTCCCGGGTTGTCTCGTGCTTGCGCTTGCCTTTGTACTGGTAAAGCTGTGTGTAAACTGCAGGGGTGGGTGGACCTGGGAGTCTTCATCCTGGCAAGAACCGAATTCATCTTCTGGTTGCTCCTCAGGAAGTGAGTGGGTGTAATAATTCGCACTTCTCTTACTAGTGTTTATTTCATGCGAATTCACCTGTCAGAGCGGGGAGATGCCTCTTCACACCGCTGTCTTGTGAGGTCTCGGGAAAGGGGTTACTCACTGTGCAACTGCTCTGCTTCCAGTTCTGAACTGACTGCTTCAGTGCCGGCGTGTCTGCGTGGTGCTCTGGCGCGTGATGCTGGCTTTCCTTTCCCTGCTGCAGAGAACTGACAAGTTGTTTGCCTTATTTCAGTGTTTCGGAGATGTCATGGTGCAAAACGACCTCTGACTTAATGACGGTGACTCATTCTGAATTATTTTTGAGGCCCCCCTTGCAGTGCATTTATGTTCTTAAGAATGGGTCCCTGGGGTGGCACCGAGGGTGCCACAGCCCCCTGTAAAGGGCACGCAAGGTTGGGCAATGCGAGCCGTGCAGGTGTCCCCCAGGGTTCGCACTAAGCTCTACAAGAGCTAGCTCTGCACACTTGACCAGCTACAAGGAAGCGTGTTTTTGACAACTCGCTTCGTGTCGTGGTCATTTATAGTTACTGTAAATCTAACATCTTTAATTCATTTCTTCTAAGTGAAGCAATTGTTTGAGGCTACCCCAGTCATTTCCTTTGTCTGCCACGCTTCCTTTCTTCTCCTGTTTTTCCTGCAGGCCTCTGGCTGTACCTGGCAGGAAGCAACCTTCCCTGCCTAACGCTGATTGGCTCTCCGAATTTTGGGTATCGATCGGTTCATCGTGATTTGGAAGCTCAGGTTGCGATAGTGACAGAAAATAAAGCTTTGCAGCAGCAACTCCATCAGGTAAGTGGCTGTTCAGGGGGAGGTAGCGTGCATGCTGTGCTTCTTGGTCACAGAGGGAACGCTGATGACGCAGTCGCAATAAAAACCTACAGCCACAATAATTCAAACCCTTCTTGAGCATAGGAAGTCTCAAGGAGCTGTCAGTTAAGTGACTATTGATGAGATGCCTGCTACAAGCGCCTGTTTCTGGGAAGTGGAGGCCATAAATGGGCAAGAACATGTGTCCCCAGTGAACTCGAGTATCAGAGCGCTCAGGCGCTGGATGCTGAGGCACGGCATTTGGGGAGGATCACGCAGCACGTTCTTGGGCCTTATCCCCCAATATTTGGGCATTGCCAAGGTAGCACCGTGCTCTGGGGTGATGAGGTCAGGCCCGTCTTAACCACCAGTCTCACACCTGTGGAGGACTTTGCTTCTCAGGCATTTGGGAAGTCCTTTGCAGGAACATAAATGCCAAGCAGTTAGCTTTTGGGTGGCTGCCCACAGGCTATGGAGGTGAACAAGGGCAGGGGATCTTAGTGTAGTTTCTGCAATAAGAGCGTTTCTGGGCTGGTTGTGCTGCCCCTGAAGTTATGTGCTGCAGCTCCCCGTGTTGACACAAGCATTTTTCAGTGGTTTAACATTCAGTGCGCCAGGTTTTTCTGTTTTCATTAGGCAGCTTAGACTGTTAAGCACTCTTCTCTAACCGCTGTCAGTCTTGACTCTGAATCTTCTGCTGGAGCTGACATTGTCCCACACAATTCCTCATGTAGTACTCTGCTACAAAGCGTATTGGCTTTTGTTGCCTTTGTGTGTGACTTAAGGATCTGAAAAATGTATTGTAATAAGCTGAGTCTTGGCATAAGAAGGCACAGTTGTCTTCAAGATCAATGGGAATTGCCCTATTGCATCAGGGCTCTTCCACAGAATGAGTCAGAGTATATCTAATCAAAAACAATTCTATTACTGGAAGAGTTGCCTGAATATTTCAATTCATATCTTGCCTCTACTTGTTTCTAATGGAAGGAGAGAATCAATGAAAATATGACAAAGGAATTTTTCTCAAACAGTGCTGCAGTGATCTAATTTAAAGGGCTTTAAATGATTCCCGTTTGCTGGAAGCTGATTTTGAGATTGGCTGTCTGTTTACTGTTCTGTGACCATTGTTTAGAAGACTTAATTTTATGCCAAGGTGATAAAGCCTCTAATGGAGTGTTGTGTTTCTTTCTCTGTGCAAAGTATAACTCTATTCAGCACCCTAGCTGAAGTGACATTTCAGCTATATGAACAAACTGAATACTTAGCTTTTCCAGTGGCTGGTTTTCAAGGAATCCTGACATGTAAAAAAGTGTGTTCTGGGCTTTTCTATTAGACATTTCTTTTTTGAGCGTTTAAGCTTTCAGTCTTCTTAATAATAACCTTCTAAATAATAACTGAGCTTTTAATATTGCAGCTGATGTGCACTAGCTGCTTCTGAATACTTAACTTGTATGTGCCATGAAATCACTTTGGCTATGTAGCATTCAGTTTGAAATCTCACCAAGGATTTTTAAAATGGGGAAAAATTGAGTGCTCTGGGTATCTCACTGAATGAACTGAGTATTTTGTTAAAGTCTCTGAATTTCAGTTCATATAACTGGTCTCATTTCCAGTGATCGGATTACCTCACTGTATCAGATGGCCATGGCACAGAATCTTCATTGCAGGGTTGATCATAGCATTTTGAGCATTTTGGGTTTCTAAAATTAAACTGATTTGGCACACAAATGTCTTATGTCTGTTACTGGTTCATCTTTCTGGTGCTCCTTTCCAATGCTTAGGTCCTGCTTCTGTGTTCCACTCTGAATTTTAACAGCACGGTGTTCTTTCTGTTGTTTGTGACAGTTTAACTAGTCAAAAAAAAAGAAAAAAGATTAAGAACAGATTTACAGGAGCTGGTCTGCTCTTGTTTGCCTGCAAATCTAGAAACCTAACTACCTTTGATAAGAAAACCACTTCTACCTTTGATCAAGCAGCTGCTTTCACGTGCAACTCGAGCATGTATCATCATCATGATGGTTCATTTCCTTCTTCAGCAGTATTGTGTACACACTGAAGAAGCCTAAGTGTTTCTGGTAATTTAGTTGAAATCATGACTGCATATTCATTTGAAAACACAGAGCTTGAGCCGTGTCTAGAAAGAGCTGCGTAAGCCAGTCTCTTGAGATTATGATAGAGTTTCCTTTTCTGGCAATTACAGCAAGGGATTTAGGATTCTTCTGAAACTGAAGGTTAGCTCTCTTGCAACTGTAGGGCACAAAAAGGCAAAGTGTTCTCCCTTTGCTCTTGGTAGAGTTTAAAGTGCTAATTCTCGATGGTCAGTTACTTGGCTCGATGATAGTCATCAAAAGGTGGAGTAATGTGGCAGACGGGTTTGAAGGACAGATCCTGTGCTAACTCCTTGGTGGTTTGGTTGCTCTGTGAGTTGTACTGCATGGAATGAGACTCCTGTGTTCAGGCTTGTGGGAGAAATGATGCATCCTTTTGGCAGGATCCATGGCCAGTTTTACCTGAGAACTGCCTTTTCTTAAAGGTCATTATATTAAAATTGAACACTTAGAATTTACTGGGATGGTGTTTCTTTCCCTGTACAGGAGCAAGAGCAGCTTTACCTCTGCTCAGGCGTAGTCTCATCATCAACATTTGAGCAGCCAAATCGGTATGTGAAGCTGTGGGTGAAGCTAGTAACGCCTCTGATCAAGAATTTCTTTTGAAAGAAGAAAAGTTGCTGCTTTGGGTGAGTTTTCTGCCGTTCTTATGGGGAATTTATATGATACTGACTGTGGTTTATTAGTGCAGTAGACTTTTACATGTGGAAGAAATGGATGATGGAAATACACAGATGTGGAAAAAAAAAATCATGCGTCTCTTTTCTCCTGAGTTACTCATCACTTTGACTAGAATCACCTATAAAAATTGCTGGAAGCTTTGTGCAGCCGTATTTTAGAACCAGTTGTTCAGATGTTTAACGGGATGGAAGGTGATGTTTAATGGGTGATCAAACAAATAGCTGTGAAGAGAGAGCTCTGAGAAGGAAAGGAGTCTAGGTGGTTGCAAGCCATTGTTCCATTTGGCTTGCTTCAGTGCCCTGGCTCTCAAGCAGCACTTTATCAAAAACCACCACTTGAAAACCGGTATCTGTCATAAGAAACTCTACGGGTTGTAAGAGTAGTCTCCACTTGATAGCAGTTACAGCACTATTTTTATTGATACTTTGCTAAAATAGTGTTGTTACAATCAAATTCATAGTTACACAACTTTGTTAGTATTATTTTTTGGCAAGTAAAAGCGTCTGCTTTTTTCCATGGTCATTCAGTTTTAGATCTGCAAGAGCAGAGCAACAGCAGCAAGGATCCACTTGGCAGCTTTTTCTTTTGTCTTTAGGTTAAAGGTCCAGACATAGGTGGGACCTCGCATCCGTGTCTTATAGACAGGACATTCATAGACGTTCTTGGTGTCCATGCGGTCCACAGGGATGGCTCTGATGAAGATGACTGGCATCATCGGCGTCAACTCCTTCAGCCGAGCATCTGTGATAACCCCAGACGGGATGTCCCATCGAGCGCCTGCAATATTACAAAATCATTGTGGTACCAGCTACTCAAAGGCCTTTTCACTTAGAGGTGGCTGCTTTCGTAACTGTTAATGGGTGGGAAGGAATTTTTCTAGCAGCACAGTTCAGGGATAAAGTGTGCAGGTTGGGTAACTGTGGCTTAGTAGTCGTTAGGGCTAACGTTATCATCTCGCTGTGACTCATGAATGCATTTTGCCTTGCTGTGTGTGGGATGTCTAAATAAGTCGTGCCCCCACCCATCCCTTCAGCACAGGTTTGCATGGAAGGTGCATAGCTGAAGGTAGAACTTGGCCATGGTGGGGAACTACCATAAGCTGTCTGGTGTGCTCTGTGCCCTTGTTTAAGTTGACCCTTTTGGTGCTCAGCTAATACTACCATCTCATTCCCTCTCATTTTTTTAACAGTATTTTAGGTTCTGAGTTTCCTGATTTGTCTTATTCACACATTATATAGCAGGGTAATATATTTGTTCACTAGAAACGTGTAGCTTCAAACAACCCAGTCCTCAGGTTCATACTATGCAGTCTGCATTTCCAGAAAAAAAATTCTGGTTTGTGAAGCTCTGCTCGTAAACTGGATGGGTGCTGCCCTCAGCTGGCGTGTGTCGGACACTAGCACGGATAAAGGCTCCGCTGCTTGGAGCTTTTGCAAAAGCTGTACAAATAAAAATTTAGTAAGTTATAGAGTATTAACGCCTGCTCTGTTTGCAGTAATTTTTTAGGCTGACCTGGGATTTCTCTGTGCCTGAAACACCTCATAAAGGATGCAGTCTTTTACCTTCCATGAATAATCCATGTACATAGGAGCCTTCTCTGGGTGGAGCTGTCATATCCTCACGGTTTTTCTTGGTCACTTCCACTGAAAGGCACATCTTGTCCAGTGGCCATTCATTTTTTCTGGCCATGGACTGCATGATAGCAGTGAGGAAAGACTGGGGATTGAAGAATCCTGCCAGCCACACTGTCGCAGGCAGCACAAAGTCCGTTGTCCAGACTTCTAGTTCCTGGAAAATAAAACAGCAAAGTCCTTTAGAGTGAAGCATGGCCTTTGGACAGTGGAGTACTGCTTTGACGTAACAAAGATGTGCCTAATGCACAAGCTTCAGGTAATGGGTGGACTAGGATGGAGTGGTCTTCGATGGGTAAATATCAGATTGCACTGCAGCAATTAAACTTCAGCTGTTAATTTGGGTTGCAGGAGATACTGCTGCTATTTCTTTTTAACAAGGCCACGCTTTAAATACATGGTTTTATTAAACATTTTTTCTTCTGGGACTTAAAGTTACTATTGGGATATTTAATGTTCTTTTAAAGCAGCGATATATGCTAATGGTGGGCCTTTTCAAACTTCTGCTCTCATTCTTGGGGTAACAGTCCATTTCAGATACTTCAAACTGCTTAAATTAATGCTGAAAAATAAAACAGTTAACCACTGCATACGCTGATGGAAGTGATTCCTGGTCTTCTGTGGTATCTGCTTGGTCCACAAGATTTAACATTCAAAAGAAATCTGCTCACCCTGATCCGAAGGAGCAAGTCTGCATACCACGCTCCTAAGCTAAGAAGAGAGGGGTAGGCGTAACGCGTCCACGATTCGGGCACATTGTCATAGAAGAGAGCGGTTGCCAGCTCTTCCATATCTGATGTAATCGTTAGTTCTCCCTTTAAAAAAGAGAAAAGTCTGGGCAGTTTTATCTGGAAAAAGCAAGACTGATGGAAGTATTTGATTTCAAACCCAGTACAAAGCACAGGGCTGGTACTGCTGGACTGTACCTCACGTGATGGGATGTGTAAGAGCATGAGCAATGGTAGCCAGGTGGTTTGTACAAGTCAGGGTTTGAAACAAGCAACAGCCATTTGCAAATCACGAGAAATTATTTGGGAGGGAGAGGTGCGTCTTAGCCAGCTACCTAAATGCATACCTTTAGTCCCAGATCTAATTCTTTCAGAGAGCGCCTGATTTCGTGGGTCAAGATGTTCATCCTTTCACATTCCTGGAAGGCAACCACCACGTACGGTGTCTTGTCCTCCACTTTAGCCATGATCTCCATCATGTTGAATGGCTCTGGCAGCTTCTCAATGATCTCGTCTAGCACTGACTTCACCTGGAAAGAACAGACCATAAAACTCCTCTTATCTAGGGAAAAAAATGCTGCAAGTTAACAGTTAATTAAACTAGTAAGATTTTTCTTTTTCTGCCTTTGTGCTTTCCTATGCTTCCTCCTTTGTTAGTAAGTCTCTATATTTTTAGTAACTACTCTTGAATCTTAAAAAGCTGCAGCTCCGTGTTAATAGCTCGGAAGATAAGATCTCAAGCTAAGATGACTGAACTTAAACTGTAAAATCCAAGGAGTCAGAAGGAAGACTTTAAAAAAAAATGAAAAATTCTGTATTTTTAGTAGTTGTCATCATGAAAGGAAGTTACTAAGCATGCTCTAGCTGCTGAGGATGCTGTGTGTGAGCACACTTCGCCTTTGGCACGTCTCTACCTGTCAGAGTAACCTTTCTGAACACTGCTGCCTCTTGTAACTGCACCCTGTGTTCATGTTGAGTAAACACACGCAAACTGGTGGGCAGCGTTTCTACCCTCTGGGTTTCACAGAGGTGCTGGAAGAGCGCAGCTAATGGCCCTGAGGGTGACCATGGCACCACGCTGTGTGCCCTGGCTTCAGGCCCCTGGCTGCGGTGGCAGTGCTGCAACTCAGCAGCTGTAGAGGGGCGAGGTGCTTGCTTCAATTACATTGCCAGTACCAAATGGAAGGGAGAGCATGGACGCACAAACCCAGTGCAAACACACTCAAATAAAACCTCCTTGGAGGAGCATCCAGCTCGTGAGCGCTGAGCTGGCAGCCCCCCCTGTGCCAGGCTGACAGCGTGCAGCCTGCTGCTGTGCTGGCATTGCACCTCTGCGCTCTCCTGCACTGGCAGGGATCGGTTGTCCCTGCCGCTTGCATTCTCTGGGTGGCTGTGGGGGGGCCTCTCTCTGCCCTCCCCAGCCGGCCCCCTCATGGCCTCTGCAGCACCCGTGTTCGCTGTAAAGAAGCAGAAGCTTCACTTGCCTTTTCCTCCCGGGAGACACCGGCACCTCCTCCAGCATCCGATTCTTTGGGCTGCATTTCTAAAACTGTCCGAAAAAGCCTCTCCGAAGTGACGGTCAGGAAGCCGATCTCTGCGTTGGGGTGAAGGCCGTACAAGTAGGGGCTCTCTGGGGGCAGGTTGTCATCGATGTACTCGTGGTAGCCCTGAGCACGAGGCAGTCACTGATGTCACTTCAGCGGCTACTTACATATGAGCAGAGTTTCACTTCAGCCTTGAAAGTGCATCATTGTTTTTCTGCTGATGGTGCTTCACAGCTAGTTGGCGTTGCTTATTTAAGATGATTTTCCACTTGTCTTAAATAAGTCTTTTCCTTACCACACCAGCCACAAGAATCATTTTTCCAGTGATTCTGCCTGTTTCCACTGGATTGAAAAGGCACTTTTTTTCCTACACTCCCTCTTGGTTTGCACAAGGGAACTGTGACTAGCATGCCTTAATCCAGAGCAGTGGTTTTCCACAGCAAATTGTAATGCTAATTACCACAGCCTATGATGAGAGAGGTCTATCTTACCTTGTAATCCAAGCTGGGAGGGATCAAAAATCCTGGAGCTAAGTACAGTTCCCCGTCCAGCATCTCTGCACTGATGTATTCACTCAGGTAAGTCCGACACAGCCGGCGGTCCCAGTCGTCTGTGATGTGCCCACCGTACATAATTTCACCAAAGAGGTACCGGAGATCATCCCACGGTACCTACAAGGAGATAGATGCTCCCCGTGAGCTTCCTGTTGCCTGTGGGGCTCCAAGAAGCCCCTTGCAGGATGTGAGGGTGGCTGCATGCGTCGCTGTAGAGCCACACGAGCTCTCAGTTTGACCCATGGATGTGGCAGTGCCCCAGGTCCTGCAGAAGCAAAATGGAACAGGACACGGGACTGTGGCCATGGAGGTGTCTTGTGCTCGCCCACAGATTGCCCCTGTCCCCGTCTGGGCTCGGCCACGGCGCTCCTGCACCCTGCCCTCTGGCTTTACTCAGGTCAGCAGTGCGCGCGGCTGAAGGGCATGGCTGGGCAGGGCTCCGCTCAGGGTGGGAAGCCCAAGCCTGCTCCTTGCACCGCCGTTCTTGGGGCATGCTTTGTGTTCTGGGTAGAAAGGCGTGTTTAAAAAAAAACACCACAACAACCAAGCCAGGGGCCCGAGCCAGTGTGTGCTCTGCTCCCAACGCGTGCTCAATGCGTGCGTGCCACAGCCCTGCTGCACAGTTCCCACAAGAGGAGGCGTTTGTGCAGCAAACCAGTGCTTTGTTCCTTCCCCTGAGGTGTGGTTGCTTTGTAAAGACCTTACCTTTGGGCTGGCCTCCAGGTAATTGTACAGGACGTTAATCGATATGGTCAGGTCACCGTTATTGAAGGGGTAAGACCTGTTCCAGCCCTGAGCACCAAACTTGCGCCGCTCTGCCACCACAGCGTGGAAGTAGCAGAGTGCAAACAGGATGCATTTGAACTCAGTCTCTTTGCTGCACATCTCTAATGTGTCCTGCAGTGGAAGAAATGAGAGTGGGTTTGCGAGTGAAAAAGCGAATATCACCATCAGCCCTCTGTCTGTTGAAGAAAATTTACAGGTGATGGCAAAGCAGAACTGAAGAGAGTATATTTAAAAAGAAAAGAAAAAAAACAATACATAAACTTATCTTTTAAAGGCTTGCTGACTAGTTAATTATTGCGCTTGATTGTTCATTAAAGAAATGAGGAATTTATACACACAGACATGCTCAGGCTCACACCCCCGGCATGCTTGGCTGGCTGGTTGGGGCAGCGCGGTGCCGCCCGGCTCTGGGGCAAGCCAGCAGCCTTCCAGCGCCCACCCAGCCCCGGCAGCCCCGGGGGCTCCAGCTCTCCCCGACGCCCGTGTGAAGGTGCCTGAGTCTGGCTCCTGGCACAGCACCGATGGGGGCTTGGCACCGGGGCTGCGCGGCCGGGACCGGGGGAGCCGGCAGCAGTGGGGGGGCAGCGCGGGGGGAGCAGGGTGCAGGTACCTGGGAGAAGAGGTCGAGGGCTTTGTGCAGGTTGGCGTACATGCCGGTGGGCGGCTCGTTGGTGATTTTGATGGCGTTCTCCAGCAGGCCCTGCGGGATGATGTGTGTCTCGGCGCTGGGGGCCGGCTCGGCACTCATGAACACCCGGTAGTCTGCGTGGCTGCCCATGCCGTGCCGCTCCACCCGCTTCTCCAGCGTGCCCAGCCAGCGTGCCACCAGGTGGATGTTCTGCAACACAGAGCCCTGCTGTACGGTGTGCTCTGAAATTCAGCCTCGGGAATCGCTGCTGTGCAGGGAGCAGCTGCAGCGCGATGTGGTGCTGCTCGGGCTGGGGATGCCACAGCAACCCAGGCAGCGCTGCTGCTGCAGTGTGGGGAGCGCTGAGAAACCAGCATGCGGGGCTCCCCACGCCAGGCCGGCAGTGCCGCGGGCCTCTGCACACTCAGCTGGGCTGCGTTTGGGAACCCAGCTCCCGGGGCATTGCGGTGCCATGGGGCCGAGCAGCCCCCACCCACCTGCAGGATGACCCAGTGCCCCTGCTCGGCCGCCACCTCCAGCGCGCGTTCTGCCACCACCTCCTGGCCCTGCCCCAGCGAGACGTTGTGGATCCTCCCATTGTCGATGGTGAAGTTCAGCTTCCTGCCTGGGGAGGGGAGACAGCCACAATGCATATTTTGTTAGGAAGATGGGGCTGTGCAGCTCCTGCCATTAAATGAACACCAAACCAAAGCCTTTGTGAACTGGTGCTGGCTGAGGAACCAACTCACCCAGGGCTTCCACGTCCTTCAGAGGGTCGACGCCAGGGGAGAGAATGAAAAACACGGGTGTGGAGGGGCTGCTCTCCTCGTATGACTTGGAGAACTCAACACTTCTTCCTTCCACAAACTTGCTGCCCATCTTCTCTTCCACAAAGTTCCTACAGAAAGGCAAAGCCCCACATGTGAGCCGGGAACAAATGCGCTTGCTGGAGACACGGCCTCTCGCTGGGGAGGAGCTGAGCTGCACAAGCTGGGCGGGTTTTGGGCACCTGACGGCGTAGGTCATCCTGTCCGGCCGCATGCACCGCAGCATGCACAGCTTCTGCAGGGCCGTTTTGTTCTTCCACTCCTTCGGGAACACCTCCTTCTCAGGCACCTCAGACTCGACAAATTTTTTCCATCGCTTTGCTGAGCCCTCGATGTCACTATCCAAGTTCTTGAACTCATCCATTTCCGAGAGGGCCTGCAGGTCCGGCAGAGGAAGATGGGACCCTCGCTGGGCGCTGCTCCACCCGGCTCGGGGGTCACCGCAGCACCGGGCGCGTGGTGCCACAGACGGGTCCTGGCAGCTGTGAGAGCGGCCCGGTGCTGGGCACGGCTGTTTCAGGGTGAGGAGGGGAATGGGCCCCCCCCCCCCAGGTGTGCAGGGTGCCAAGGGTGCCAGTGGAACGGGGGTGCTGAATGTGGGGGCATGTCTGGGACATCCCTTCATGGGACAAGAAGCCGGGCACACGGGGGGGACGCAGCTACTGATGATGGCCCAAACTGCAGCAAAACACAACTTGACCGTAAACATTGTTTTGCTGTTGAGAGCAATCTTTTGTCCATTTGCCCTTACGCCCTCCCCTAGCATGAGCAGGAAAGGCAGGGCACAGCGAGTGCAGTGGGAGGTGCTGCCTCTGGAGCCTGTCAGGCAGCGGCTGGACTCAGCACCCATTCTCAGCACCGCTGCCCCTGCTCCTTCCCGCTGTCTCGTGGGGCCAGGAGGAGCCACCTCTCACCACCTGCAGCTGGTGTTGGCTCTGCGCTCCCTCCCTGGGTGCCACGGCTCAGCCCGAACCCGCTGCCACACCGCGCTTGGGACTGCACCAGCACCGATGATGAACTCAGGACCCACCTTGATGCCTCCCCACCCCTGGGACTGCAGGAAGTCCACAGGGGACGCAATGCCGGCCTTGAAAGGGAAGCGCAAGAGGAAGTCTAGCTCCAGCGGGCTCACTTCTTTCTTGATGGCCAGGATCTGGTGAGAAGGGAGAGCGTTGTTGTGGCTGCTGCACAGTAGCCTGCAGCCCTGCGGCACAGCATGCACTGGGCAAGAAGCTCCTGAGCCTCCAGTGGCAGCACAGCAGTAGGAGAATGTGTCTAAAATAACACAAATTCAGAAAAGATACTACAAAACAGCAGCCTGATGCATTTGCTCGTATTACCTGGAAGGCAACCTGGGCCAGGAAAATGAGTTTGTCTCTCTCAAAGAGTCCCCGTGCAGTGTACATGAAGACTGAGTAGGTGATCTCGTCTGTCAGGTTGATCACCCTTTGCTTGACGTCCTCGGCCGGAGTCGTTCGCTGAATGGCTTTCTCAAAGACCACGTTGAAGGCCTAATGGAGAGCCAGGGTGGGCTCGGCACCTGTGCTCCTGAGTGCTTTATTGGAAGCATAAATGCTGGAATGCCGAACCTCCCGCATCCCCCAAACGCCTGTCCCATACAGATCAATTACCGCCTCGCTTTATGCTCACCTTTAGGGAGAACTGGTAGATGGGGTTGATTTTGTTGAGGTCGCTCAGGATGAAGTACAGTAGGGATGCTCTTTCTGCCGCTGGCCTGTAGTTCTCCCTAGCAATGTTTATTTCACCTTCTGTGACTTTCGCTTCTTTCACCTGGAGGCCCATGAGCATGGTGTTACTGCCGCACCCCGAGGCAGCGCCCGATCCCCCACTGGTGCCCACGGGGCCGCCGCTCCCGGCGTGGGGGCAGCTCGCCTACTTTCTCCTCGATTTCCATGGCCGTGCGCTTCATTGTCTCTAGGTTCTCCACCAGTGCGGTGTCCCCCAGGAAGTTCCCTGATGCGGCAGAGAGCCGGGCGAGCAGGGAGTCCTCCAGCTCCTTCAGGTTGATCTTAAACTTGTTCTGGCTTTTTGTGAGATTTGCCTGCAACGCCAAAGCCCAGGAGAGCCGTGACTCTTTCAAGAGTCTGCGGTGACCCCCCCTGGCATTGCTGGCCAGGATCTGCGCTAGGAGCTCCCTATCAAAGAGCGTGCAGTAGACTGCAGCTCATTAGCAGTTTCACTGGCTTTATCTTCTTCTGTATTAATTATAAATCCTCTGTTTACAAGCACAACACTGGACAAGGGGATGCACTGGCTGGCTGAGTGATAGGTCCCCGAGAAAACAACCCCAGCTCATGAGGCCCCCCAATGGCGGCCGCACGGACGCAGGCGCAGCAGCGAGCGCACCGCAGGCAGCAGGCACGGGGAGAACAAAACCCACGAACGATAAATAAACAGACCAATAGATCAATAAATAAGCAAAAGCAACCACAAAAACAAACAAGCCAACCCCCAGCCCCCCAGAACACACAAAGGAATCGGTCAGCAGAGAGAAGCTGTCTCCCCGCTGCCACAGCCCCCGCCGCCGGCCACGCACCTTCAGGTCCTCCAGGTCCGGGCGCTCCTTGGCCACGACGGCGGCCAGCAGCTGGTCCTCCAGCCCCTCGCGGGTCACCAGGAAGTTGATCAGCGTGCACTGCGCCTGCATCTCGGGCTTGTAGTGAGGGTTGAAGTACTTGGTGTGCAGGATCAGACGGAAGCGCGGGTGATATTCCACTTCTCTATCGCCTATCTTAATGTATCTGTTCAGGCAATTAGATTAATTTCTGTAGATTTGGCAGTGACTTCTGAAAGAGAGAAGCCCTCCACCCATGTGCTGTTTCCAGCCCCTCAAGATGTTTTTCTCTGCTCGGGAAGTGGCACAGCAAGGGCAGAAGAGCCAAAACAGCCTGGGCAAAGGACCGAGGAGCAGAGGGAATCTGAGGCTGCTTCTGGGCTCCTGATGTTGTGGGCACCGCACCATGAGCCCAGGGAAGGCCACCAGGGGTGCAGCTCCCCGCAGCCGCAGCCGGTGCGGGCAGTGCTCCTGTGTCAGGGCTGGGAGTGCCAACGCGGTGTGGGATATGGGGCAAGAGCCCCATCACTGACCACGCGCCCGTGTCTGCCGGGAAGAAACATCCTGGTTTATCAGGCTTTATCCTGCAGGTGCACTGGGGGACATGGTCTTCTTAAATCACTAAATGAACCAGACTCAGTGGACCAGAACAGCCCCAAAGTCCCTTTGACTACAAATGTAGACCATGAGAAAAGTGAGGGATGTGGCATGGGGCTCCCATGTGAATGGGGGATGGATCCGGCCCCAGCTGCTGTCATGCAAATGGGGCATAAACAGACATTTTAGGGCAGCAATGGGTCTCCCAACACGTACAACTCCTTGGCCACCAGAGACAAGTGTGCGTGCCAACCTGCCCTTCTTGATGGTGTTCCTGCCCAGCAGGTGGTCCAGCACCGGCTCCACTGTCTCACCGATGTCCTCGATCAGCAGCGTGTGTCCTTCAGAAACTGCCTGCTCGATGGTGTCCAGGTAGCTGCAGCCGGGCAGGGAGGGGGGCTCGTGGTGAGGTTGGGCAAATGCCCCCCAGGCCAGACCCTGCAGAGCACCCTGGCCCCTGTTGCTCTCAGGTGCCTCGGTTCCGATGGGCGTGCAGAGCCCGTGGGGCACAGGGGGAGGGCAGCCGGCCCCCCGACCCACCTCCTCTGGCCCAGCTGGATGGCTTTCAGCTCCTCCCTGTATTTGTTCTTGATCCACTTGATGCCCTGCAGCTGGGCGTCCACGACCAGCGGCCACCGCTGGGTGTTGCAGAGGATGGTGGCGTTCTCGGTGGACGTGCGGTCACTGGGCAGCCCCTGGTTGCTCCACGCAGCCACGTCAGCAGCATCGGTGAGGAGGCTGAGGGGGTCCAGCCCCGGGGTGGTGGGGATGGGCACCTGCCATGGGGGGGATGTTGGGTGCCCGGCCCGCGAGCAGCGTGGGCCCCTCGGTGCCGGGGCAGGGGGTAGAGCTGCCCAGGGGGCTCCGCAGCCGCTCACCTTCAGCGCCTCAAGGTAGGGGATCCAGTACTTCTCCATCAGCTCGGCCCTGTACTTCTTGGTGAAGTAGCCGACATAGGACACGAAGGCGGAGATGAGCAGCACGTCCCCGCACAGCGTCTTCTCCTGCTCTCTGAGCATCTCCACCGACTCAGCCCAGCGAACATTTTCGGACGCCAGCCCCCCGATGAGCCTGCAGGGTTGGAGCAAACAGCAGCTGCTGCCGGCACAGTGCAGGGACCCAGCCGGGACACGCAGTGCAGCCCTCGCCAAACGCCCGGTTCGATGAATCCAGCTCTGCTTGTGAATTTGGCAGAGGGGAAGCTCGGGCTGTGGGCTGCCTTTGCCTCAGGGCCCACAGCTCTGCGGCTGCACCATCCTGCCCCACCGCATCGCTGCGAGTTTCTGGCCCAATTCGCATGTGGGAATTTTTAATCTGGGTGAAGTGAGGGGTCTGAATCTGGCATTGACCCAAAGGTCAATGTTGGAGGGAGCAAGGCAAGGCAGGGTGCAGCAGGTGGTGCCAGCTGCTTGCCCCCAGCCCCATGCTGCTGGAGCCCGTGCTTGCACAGTACCTGTTTGCTAGTGTGATGACTCTGTTAGTTGCATCAGCCTCTTGCTGACATTTGATTTTCTCAGCCGTAGCTTTCTCAAACTGTGCAGTGAGAGTTGCCAAGTTGGCATTCAGGTCCTTCAAAAGACAACACATTTACAGTTAGCTCCCACACATACAAAATGCAACTGCAGCAAGCTTGCAGGCCAGGAGAAAGCTTTGCAGGCTCTAATGAGCTTGCAGTCCCTGTTGAGAAGACACAGCACCTGGACTCCGGGCTGTGCAAATGATAAGAATCATTCTAATTCATTGCTGGCATCTCTCCGTGGCCCGCAGCTGAATGGTTAGCAGCTGATCTGGAGCCATGGTGGACGCCGGCCAAAGCAAACAGCCGCGGGCTCCAGCAGCCAGCCCTGGATGGGGACTGCCCGGGAGGCAGCGCGCACTTACTGCGATCTTGTTCTTAATGCGACTGAGTTTTTCTTGCGCCTCTGCCAGCTCTGCGTTCGCTTCCTCGAGCGCCTGCCGCTTGGGCTCCACGTCACAGTACACCTCATAGAAGCGGACGATGTTTAAACACCAGGAGCACAGACCTGCCGCGGCCGTTGACTTTGACATTATAAACTCTGGATCAAAGCTGGGGTCTGACTGGTAGGGCCTGGAGAGGGAGAACATGCTGCGCTGAGCCTCCCCGCCGAGGCCAGCGGTGGCTCCTGTCCCGCTCCACTTGGTGCAGCTCATGGGCGCAGTTTTGGAGGGCAGAGCCTGTGTCTGGGTTTGGTGCTCGGTGCTGAGCAGCCGGCACCTGCGTCCCGCTGGCACCCCATCCCCTGTCCCCAAACCCGGGTGCTGCTCAGGGTCTCCAGAGCACAGGTGCATGAGGATGCTTTGTCACGGGCTGGGGCAGGAGGTAGTGGGGGCGGTGAGGCTGCGGCAGAGTGGGGCTGGTGCCCCCGGGTGTGCTCGTGGCCAGGGCTCTCCCCAGGCAGTGTCACCCAGGGCCCTTCGGAGAGCTGTCTGTCCCCAGCCCCGCGCCGGTCCTTCCCGGGTGGCACTCACTGAAACGCCTTGAGGCACGCCTCTGGGATATGCTCCTTGTCAAACTTCTTCAAGGCATCAAGGAAGGTGTCTACTTTTCCCATCATGACCTTTGCCGCCTTCCAGCTCTTATCCTTTGGTATCTTGCCGTTGGGCGCTGTCAGGATCATCACGGCTGCCGTGACATTCACCACCGCTTGGGGTGGGGACCCAAAGGACTTCAGCTCTGTCAGGTTGTTCTGGGAAGGGACCAGGGGCTGCTGAGCATCGCCTGGCACAGGGCAGGGCTGGGGTCCCAGAGCAGTGCTGGTACCCCTGGGGAGCTGCACCCCACTGGGGGCTCTCACACCTTGTTGAGAGTGTCGAGGGCCTCCTGGGCGGCGATGAGCGCGGGCTCTGCCTTCACCAGGTCGGTCTCACAGGCTTGCCGCTTTTCAGCCACATTCTGGGGAGGCAAGGGGATGGGACAGGGTGAGCAGCTGTGCCCAGTGCTGGCTACGGCCACAGCGCCACGGTGCTGACAGAGCTCGTGCTGCCCCAGCCTGCGTACTGTGTTGATGGCCTGGACCTTCAGCTCCTCCTCATCAGCGATGGCTTTCTCCTTGCTGACCTTCTCCGTTTCGACGCCCACCACGTGGATCAGTTTATCTGCATCCTCATTCTTCTGCTTCAGTTCTGCCTCCTGGATCGCCAGTTTGGCTTTCAGGTCGTCCACCTGGATGGAGGAGGATGGGAGTGGGTCGGATGCCTTGCAGCAGCAGCTTGGTATGGCTCGGATCCCCGGCCACTGTGACCGCCCTGCAGGAACCCCTGGCCAGCAGCCCTGCACTGCTGTGCTCCCATGGGAGCTGCTGAGCTCTTTGGTAGGGGCTGCACTGCTGCCTGTGCGATCCCACCCCAGCAGCCAAGGCGCCGATCACCCGAGCTGAGAGCTTTTTGTGGGGCAAGCTCTGCTGAGTGCCCAGTTCTCGTTGCCCTGCTCGCTCCCACCGTCCCGCCCCAGGACGGGAGCAGGCACCTGCGACGCTGTGCTCTGCAGCTTCATCAAGCCGTTCTCCAGCCGCTCGATCTTGGCAATGAGCTCAATCCTCTTTTTAGAGAGCAGGTTTTGGTAGAGCTTTATCTGCTCCAGGAAGGTCTTTGGTGTGGTGTAATTATAGCGTCTCTCTGTGGCCAGGTAGATCTGAGACATCTCCTTGACACTTGTGTGGACGTAGGACATGAACTGGCTGATGGAGACCTTGACCTCGGGCTGCATCAGAACACCACAGTGAGCACTGCTGAAGCACACACATGAGGGGTAAAACCAAGTGTTTGTGCAACGTTAGCTACGCATCTAGCGGCAGAAGCCGGCAGGCAGAGCGCTGCTTCTTGATAGCAGCACAGCACATGGCTGAAAAATGTAGGTGGTCACAACAAGAACGTTCGTTCTCAAGCCCTGCTTTGGTTTTCCCCAGACTCCCATCATCCAGGTTAGCCTGTGCTGCACTGTGGAAAAGCTGGTCCTGGCTGTTAATTGTGGTGTCTTTTTAAGGACAAGAGTTTCGTCCCACGTGCACCGCGTGAGGCTGCAGCCTCTGACACCAGCGCCAGCTGGGAGCTTGTCCCCACTCCCCATCCCCGGGTTCGCTGCCATGAGCAGGGAGCAGAATGCAGCTGCTGCTCCCCTCGCGGCGCGGTGTGCCCTGACCCGGGACCCCTGCGGCGCTCACCTCGATGTCCCCTGTTTCCTCCAGGAACCTGCTGCTGACGGACACCAGGGCATCCTCGGGCCACTCGTGGAACCAGTCGATGGCTGTGCAGTTGACCACGGCAGGGAACCTCCTTGCCCGCACCCGCAGCGTGGAGCCCACGGGGGAGAAGCACAGGATCACCTGGGCAGGCGGTGCTGCTGAGTGGGGTGGCAGTGCCACCTGCTCCCCACTGCTGCACGCGGCGCTGGTGAACGCCGAGGCTTTGCCTCCCACCCACTCAAGTCCCTTCCCTGTTCCCAGGGCCGGTGTGCAGCTGTGTGCCCCGCTCTGCTCAGCAGGGGCTGGGCCGGCATCGGTCCTTCTGCCAGCCGCAGCCACGGTGCCGGTGCTGGCCTCCCTGCGAGTGCCAGGAGGCCGCTCACACCCCCTCTGCTTGAGAGGTAAGGACGTGGGCGTCAGCAGCTGCGCCCCTGGGGCCGCGGGGCTCGCAGTTGGCTGAGGATGCTTTGAAAATGTCTTTCGCTCAGACTCATTACAGCATAATGAAACCACAGTATTCTCTGCCATGTTTGCAAACAGATTTTGGATTAAGCACGTCAGAGCACTTGCAAAACACCCTTTGTGGGTGCACACCTACCTTTAACTGATGCCTGACTTTTTCTATAAATAATTTCCAGCAGTTTTCCCTTGAGTCTTGCAATCCGAGAAACTTCACTTGCGGCCTCATGGCACTGATAATGTTTTCCAGTTCATCATCCTGAAAAAGCCCCGGCACCTCCCCAGATGCCAAGAAGTCATTGATTAAGACCAAGAATGATTCCTCGGCAACTTGGGAGTCCGTCATCAGGAACACGGTGGGGATGTTCTTCACGGCTGCCTTGATGTACTGGGAGGCGAGGTCCAGCTGGGCAGGGGAGAGGAGCTGTCAGACCTCTGTGGCCGTTCCGGAGCAGAACCAGGCATGGTACCCGGCATCGTGCAGGGACAGTGCCACGCCACGTGCCCTGTGACCAGCCTGGCGCCCCTCGGGGAGGCAGGGGCTGTGCTTGGGAAGGTACAGGGTGCCTCATGCTGTGTGCTCAGACGGGGCTGCCCACGTTGCACCCGCCCTACGGGCTGCTCTTGCCCACCCCCTGGCTGGGGAACACTGTGGCCATGGGGAGCAGGATCTGAGGATGTTCATCAGGCACCTTTGTGCAGCCCAGGCAGTGCAGACGTGCACAGGGCAGAGCAGGGTGCCCTGGTGTGCCCACCTCAGACAGAGCTTGCTGCAGAGCGTTTGCATGCTCTGCCCCTGCCAGCGGGCTGTGCCACCCAAGGAGGCGTGGGAGGAAAACCACACTCACCTTAAGGTCTGGGATGCTGTATCCCTTCCTCAGCGTCATCTGAAACACATCTAGAGAGCTAATGTAAGCTGCTAGCCGCGAAAGGCTTTGCTTCCCGCTGCCTCCTACTCCCACCAGCAGCGCATTCCCTCGGGGAGACTCTAAGATCCGACTAATTCTGCAAATATGAGACACCGCGTCTTCAAAGAGCACCTAAAGAAAACACAAGAGAAGGATTAATATTCTGAATCACAGCACCAAACGCTGTGAACGCCCCTAATCGCATGGAGCTGACTGAGAGCGATGTCACAGCAGTGCCTACGCGCTGCCTTGACGCAGACGTCCCGCGGCAGGGCGCTCACCAAATTCATCACAGCGTTGACCTCGTTGTAGTTCTCTAAGGCTTCTCCCAGCAGCTTGTTCAGCGACGGCCAGCTTGGCACCGGCAGGTACTTGGGCTCCCCGATGCCCTGGGCGAAGTGGCAGTAGATGTTGGGCTTGGCGAACACCAGGTCCTCGCTGAGGTCCTGGGAGAGGCAGGGGCAGCGCTGGGCACGAGGCGCAGGGACCCCGCCTGTCCCCGCGCAGCGCTCCCGGCACGGCCACGCGCTCCGGCTGAGCTCACCCTGCGACGCAGCCCTGTTGGGCTGGGACGCTCCCTTGTTTTCCAGCACAACTTACATCAAAGAATTTTTTACAGGTGTCGGTTAGCATTTTTCCAAAGCTTTTTTGATCCTTTTCGTCAATGAGCTTGTCTCCATAGACCCGCTCGGCTTCGTGGAGCCAGAGCCGCACCAGGTCAATGGGACTCTTCAGGCATTCGGGGGTGGAGAACAGCAAGCCCTGGCAAATACAAATCCCTCAGTCCTCTAGGTTTACTTTGCTGCTACTCAGAGTTTAAGAAGTCAGCTTTGGGAAAAGGTCGGGGTACTTACAAGGACATACAGCAAAGGAAATCATGGACTAAGCGTGTTTTAAAGGGAACAGCCCCACCGGTACCTGGAATATGTTGGAGAGGTCCCGGAGGTTGAAGAGGTAGTGGAACTTGATGGCCGTGGGCAAGAAGGTGGAGGTGACCCGCTGGTGCAGGGCTGTGGGCAGGACATGGGGTGAGTGGGCGGGCAGGGCTCCGGGACCACGGGGTGGCCGCACCTCGCTCGGCGCTACCCCCATCCCGTGATTCCTGAGACTTCAGCAGCACAACTCCTAGGGACACAGTGCTGCATTCTCAACGTAAATTGGAGAAAGGGAGGAGGTGAGGCTTTCTTTGCTCGGTGCCGCGGGGTGGAGGTGCCACCCACCCTCTGCTGCTGGGACCCTGGCACAGGGCACGCGACGCAGGGGCTGCCGCGCACTGCCCTCCCTACCCGAGGTGGCAGGGGCTCACCCAGCGCTGCCTCCACCAGCCGGGCCTGCAGCCTCTGCACAGCCACTGGCACCTTCTGCAGAGCCAGGTGCTGGGTGAGGATGGCGCTGTAAATGGTCAGCAGTGCTTCGTGGCCAGGGAAGCTCACGGCAAAGACGCAGAAGTGTCGCTGCAGCAAGAAGCAGAGACTCAGGCAGGAGCATTGCCCTGCAGGGGCTGACGGAGCCAGCCAGCACCACGGGGCTCTCCAACCCCGGGCTGGGGCGCAGCCGCTGTCCCAGGAGAGTGGCACTGCTGGGCACGGCCCCCAGGCACTGCGCGCCCTGCGTACCTGCAGCCTGGAGTCGATGGTAAAGGACCCCGCGGTGGGGTTCATGCAGGCCACATACTGACAGTTGTGAATGTCCTTCAGGGTCAGTTTGTTCCTGTCGTACCTGTGCCAGGGCCATCACAGTGATGTTTCCCCCGGGGCACATTCCTCCAGCCCCACCAGCCCCTCTGAGCTCAGCTGGGGACACGGGAGCAGGGGTGCCCACTTCCCTGGTGCTCGGTGAAGCCTGGCAGCGCTCTTGGCAGTGCTCTGTGCCAAGACCTCCCCACACCCCAAGGCCAGCCCTGGCCCCAAGCACACCCTGCAGCAGTTGGCACTTATCACCCCCTCCTCGCTTCCCAACAAACCCTATGTGCTACACCAGGGGGTCCCAGCCAGGGGCTATTTGCTTTGGATGGGTCTGCAGGGTTTGGGATAGCTGCCAGTTTTCCTAATTCTTCTGCCAAAGACTTCCCAGCAGCTGCTGCTGGGCTGAGCAGGCTGGGCTGAGCGGGGCTGCTTGGCTCTGCTGGCTGTGTGACGCCGGAGGCAGCGCGAGCAGGGACACAGCTGCAGGTCCTCCACCGGGACGGGAGGGATCGGCCTGATGGATGTGCCACAGGACACACCTCCGGGCTGAGCATCACCGAGCTGCAGTGGCCATGCCGCCAGCCAGCCACCTACCAGTGCCCACGGTCCATGTGCTGCCGGATGAGCGTGTGCGGTGCCACGGTGCCGTACTTGTCTACCTCGGGCATGTTCATGTCGTCGATGAAGTAGATGAGCCTCTTGGTCCCCGGCGGACCATAGTTCCTCCCTGATTTTTTCTCCAGAGGCTTCTCCAGGATGGCTGCAGTGGGAGGAGAGGGTTTGTGGTGGGGCAATGCTGCGGGGCCCCCCCAGCACAGGGCGGGCTGCGGCCAGCTCTTACCCTGCAGCATGGCCGAGGTGGTGTAGAAGTTAAAGGGCACGGACTGCACGAGGTACTCGTCTGTGCTGAGCGCTTCAAGCTTGTCCCACATTAGCACCGATTTCCCCGTCCCCGCATTCCCCGCCAGCATCACTGGCCACTGCTTCTCCATCAGCAAGTCCATGAAGTAGCGAATGCGAATGGTCTCCGTCGTGTGCACCATGGAGGCCTGGGGAAAAGAAGTCATGCTCTTGGTCCTGCAGAGCTCACCCTGCGCTGCCGAGCTCTGAGTTTGCCTGCAGAGGTGGGATCTTCCCTCCGGACTGCTGTCCAGTTCTCCCGGCACTACCAGCTGCTCTAACCAAAGACACCATCCTGCCATACTAATCTGGTCCCTCTCTACAGCAAAAGGTCTCAGGTACTTGGTTATTGTAAAAACTTTCTGACCCGAAATAGGAGCTGTCAGAAAAACATACCATCAAAACAAAACAACACAACACAGCTCCTGAAACTTGCCCATGTCCCTGCCCTGCTCAGCCATGATATTTCCCTTTTCCTTGACATCTTTGATGCAACCATCCCTCCCTCATCACAGCATTTCAAAACATATATGCAAATAATTTTTAAAGTACATTTTGCATTCAGGTAATAGTTATAATTATTTCATGAAAATCTGTAAAGCCACATGTTAGAGTGAAATTGAAAAAAGAAGAGTTGCAACTTGCAGCTCACACTGAGGTTTACATGGAAGTAAAACAAAACACAGCAAGCCCTGGGGTGTGCCTGATGCTGTCCTCCTGCAAAGCACGCCGCAGCAGGGGCAGCCCAGGTACCTGCGCCACTGCAGATGCGTGCTCTTGCCCACGGTTGCTTGGGGGAAACACCACTGGGTAATAAACAAATAAAACATGTAAATGCAGACAGTTTGTGGGAATTACCTGCAAAGGGACTTCAGGATCGAGTTTGAATGCTGGCACTTTTTCAGTCCACGGCATGAATTTCTTTGTTTCCGAATCAATGTAATAGTCAAAAATTGTCCCCTGAGAAGGAAACTTGATGGTTTTGAACTCGTTCACCCACCACTTGCTGAACTCCACACGGTAATCCACGAGCTGGAAGGAACCAAACAGAGAAAAGCTCTGAAGCTGGCCATCGCGGCTTCTTCCTTCCCGCAGGGACGTGGCCGCGGGAGGAAGAGGGCGCGAGGCTCTTGCCGGTAGGTGCAGCGGGGCCGTACCTGGTCCTGGAACATGGCCCCGCCGAAGGCCCAGGTGCAGGCAAAAACAAAGTAGAGCTCGTACAGCTCACGGGGTGAGTCTGGCGGGGTGTTCTGTGGCGTCAGGAGGCACTCCAGCAGGTACAGGATCATCTGTATCACCGTGATCTCAGGGATGGGGGTGATCTTCTTGAACCCAAACTTGAGCTTTTCAAGACACACGGGCAGGTACTTGTCGAACAGAATCATCAGATTGGCCTTCTCGGACTGCACGGTCCTCTTCTCGATCCAGCTGGTCACAACGCTGTGGAAGGGATGGGCAGGGCTGCAGGCAAGCACAGGGGCTGGTGCCCACCTGTCCCATCCCTGTCCTTGCCCCCATCCCCACCCCATCCCTGTCCCCATCCCCATCCCCGTGCTCACGGGTTCCAGCCCAGGTCCGCAGGGTTGATGTAGAGGATTCCCGCCCGGGACACCGTGGCCGGCGTGGCGGTCCGCAGGTGGCTGATCTCGAAGAGCAGCCGCATGGTGGGGTTGAGGGGGATGCGCTCATTGCTGGCCAAGGTGAGAACCTGAGGGAAGTGGCCCATCATGGGCTGGGGGGGGCTCCAGTTTTGGGGAGCAGGCGTGAATGCAAGCTGACTTCACAAGCAAAGCTCCTCAGGTGTGATGGCACCAACCTTATTGTCATCCATGACCGTGTTCAGGGACTCGATCCACATGGGGTCAATATCTCCATCGAGGATGATCCACTTGGGCCCCTTATGTGTGATGTTGGCCAGGTCACGCATCGTTGAAGAAAATAGGCCTGTCCCACAAAGAGACGCGTGGGTTGTTGCAGCGTGCTTGCTGGGGGGGACACGCCAGACTGGTGGCTCCCCTGCGCACGCCCGCCCGCCCTCCTCTCCCCATCACTCCAGCAAAGAGCCCCAAGGAGAGACCTTCCCGCTGCTGTCACCACTCACAGACAAGTGTTCTCAGAGATGCATCTTAGAGGGCGTTTGCGTGCCCGCCGCTTGCTTGCTGGCTGTACGTGCCAGGTGCCACCCTTCATGTGACCACCTGTGCCAGCCTTGGGGTCTCACCGTCCTTCCACTCTCGTGTAGCTGGATGAATAATCCCAAAGAGCTCATCGCAGGTCACAGCTTTTGGGTCAAGGTCCACAGTGACTGGCTTCTGCTTCATGTTCTGGTAAGTCTTGTTGAGCGACCTCAGCACCTGCGGGAGAGGGGACTCGTGCAGTGACGATGGCTGCACCTGCAAGGGCGCCCGCAGCCTTTGACCACCTTCTCCTCGCTGCCATCCACTGCAGCATGCCCAGGTCCAGGCAGCCCCAGGCGAGGCTGCTGCAGACCTCGGGGACGCGTGTGGCCACTACCTGGGACTTGCCGCAGCCAGCATTGCCGATGACGAAGACGGAGTGCCTCACTTGCAGCAGCTCCTCCAGCTGCACCACCTTCAGCACGAAGCTCTCCTCCGCCTGCAGCTTCAGCTCCAGCACGGACTGCTTAATGATCTGGGAGGGAGAGCAGGCGCTGACCACGCAGAGCTGGCTCAGCCCCAGCAGGACCCCAGGGAGCTGCCAGCGCCCCGGCGGTGCTGCATGGCCAGTGCCAGGGCCAGGCTCATGCCCCAGCCCCGCGCACACCTCCACCTCTCCCACCCTCACGGCCGCGTGCCGGGAGAAGCCCAGGACCCCTGGCACATCACGACTGTGCCTGCGCCCGCACCTTCTCAAAGTTCAGATCCCTCTTCCTGGGGACGTCCAGAGCGGGGAACAGGTCTCCAATCAGCCCCATGAACACAGGCAGGTCATCCGTTACGATCTTGGGGATGTTGAAGTCTCGTAAAGCTCTCATCAGAACCTGGTCCTCAGCACGGCTGGGGTCCCCCCTCTTCAAGGAGCCCGCTACCACCAGCACAGACTTGATAGCCCGCAGGCCCCAGTCGTAGTGGCCCTGCCGGACGGGTGGCAAAATGTTAGGATTTCATTTTCATTTCGCCCCACACCCAGGTCATCTACATGGTTCCCGGCAGGCTGTCCTGAAGTGAGCTTGTTTACAAGACCAGCCCCAGTCAGCCAAGGAATGTCATACAGTCTGTCATACATCCTTGCTTGTAAATCACTTCTGCTGAGATGCATAACATCTGGATGCTCGTGCCTTAACTGGCTATACTCTGTTCTATTTTTGAGCTTCTTGATTTCTTCCATAAGGCAGAAATATGCCATATGACACACTAGCGTGGAGTGGAATTCGTCCAGCCATAGACATGAACTTCACAGAGCACAAGCCAGCACATCACTGCCAGCTGAGAAATTTTTAAACTGTCTCTCAGGGTTGAAATTCAAATTAACTCTTTCACTTAAAGAACCACGGATATTGTTAAATTACCTGTTTAGACAGCAGCTCTTTGCAGAGTGTGTACAAAGTAATGAACTTTCTTGCTAGAAGCTTGGCATCAATAAAACCTTCTGCAACTAGCATGATTTCGCAGATAAGCTCAAAGTCTGGGACAACCATGGCACAGGGTCTAGAGGAGAGCAGCGGCAGGTTAGCAGAGCTGTGCACACAGCCACAAGCCCCTGCACCGTCCCGCAGCCAGCAAAAATCTGCACCCAAGTTTTCGATTTAAATCATTCACTGCTGCTGTTAGTGTTAGAGAATTAGGCAGTAAATTAGGCTGGGTGGGGTCTCTGGAGGTCACTGGTCCAGCCTCCTGCTGCAAGCAGGGCTCATGTCAAAGCTGTATCAGGTCACCCTGGGCCTTCTCTGATTGAGGTCTGAGTTCCTCCAAGGACAGAGGTCTCACAGCACCCCTGGGCCACCCCTTCCTCTGCTTGACCACCCCCATGGGGAACTTTTTTTCCATTATTCTCAGTTGAATTTTTCTCTTGCTGCAGCTTGTTCCAGCTGTCTCTTGTCCTTCCACAGAGCACCTCCAAGAGCCTGGCTCTGTCCTCTCTGCAAGTCCCTGCTACTTAGCTGACAGTGGCAACTGCCCCGAGCCTCCTCCCCTGCATGCTGAGCAGCACGGGGTGCCAAGGCCTCTTACACTAGGGCACAGGACACACAAGTGTCCTCATTTGCATTAGTAAAGGCTTTATCCACATTATCGATGTGCTACAACAGAGGTAAACTCTGTGAAGGTTGCTGGTTAATGGTGACTCATCTGCCTGCAGGTACCTGAACAGAGCTTTTAAGTTTTCAGGCAGTTCTGTCCGTCCTGCGTAGCCAGGGTTCATCGTGATGAACAGTCCGACCGACGGGACCAGCGCTATTGTCTCTCCAAAAAAATTGAATGTTTTCTTTTTGGCACGAATCGCATCTTGAACGCATTTCACCTGGGAAGGCGAGCAGATGTGTTAGTGCAGACAGCCCCGCGGGTCGCTGCTGCCAGTGCTTGCTGGGGCTGGCTGCTCGTAACTGTGCCCAGAGACCCCGCGTTGCCACGCTCCCTGCCGTGAGCCCCCCACTGCGACACAGTACAGACAGTGGCTGCAAAGGGTCCCTCTGAAAGTCGGGTGTAACTTTAGGCAAGTTCAGTACACCAGCTGAGAATTCAGACTAGAAAGTCCGATGGACTCATCCCATACTGGAAGGCACTGTGGTATGGTTTTGTATGGAGGGCGCCTACCTGCACAGCAATCACTGACAAAACCTCCACCGCGATGCGATTGAATTCATCAAAACAGCCCCAGGCTCCGGTCTGAGCAAGCCCTTTGTAGATACTGCCACAGGACTGGAGATCAAAGCAAAGGAAAGAGGATTCAGAGACACAGAGCCTTCACAAGAAGGCTGCAGTCGGGATTTGTTACAAAGCTCAATTGCTGGGAGCTGCTCGGCTCTTGTGCCTCGTGCTGCTCCCTCGGGAAATGGCGTGCAGCGTTGCAGCCACCCCCAGCTCCCCCGGGATGGCTCCGGCAGCAGCTGCCTGGACCCACATCCCTCGCTGGCAGCTGAGCCAGGGGAGAGGAGACCAAGGGCCCAGCCTGGCTTCAGGCATCAGTGCAGGGCGCTGCAGCTGGAGGCAGGACGCATGCTGCAGGGGTGCCTCCTGAAAGGTCTCCCCTCGTCCTGGAGGACGGCTCTTGCCTGGCACCACCGCCTGCTCCCCGTGGCCGTACCTTGTAGTCCATCTGCTCGGAGCAGTTGAAGACATAGACCATCATGCCCACCGCCCGGCCCAGGTCCTTGGTGGTCTCCGTTTTCCCGGTGCCCGCGGGGCCGGCGGGGGCCCCCCCCATGAAGAGGTGCAGGGACTGCGTCAGGGTGATGTAGCACCTGGGGTGAGGCCAGGCAGGCTCAGTGCTGCCGGTGCCCCCTGCGGAGCTGAGCCCACGGGGGCGCGGGGAGCTGAGCCCTACCGGTCGGTCAGTGGGGTGATGACCAGCCGCGGGGTGTTCCCCAGGTACTCGTAGGAGTACTGCAGCTGCGCGTCGCAGATGTTGGCGTAGCAGTGCCTCTTGCCCTCGTCCCAGCGGTGCCGCAGCTGGGACTGCCAGGTGAACGCCTGGGCGCTCTCCACCTGAGGGGGCAGCCACCACCTCCTGATGGGGAGCGTGCACCCACAGCCCACCCACCCCGGGGACCCTGGCTCTCTGCGCCCCCCAGTGCCACAGGAACCAGGAGAGCTGCTCCTTGGCCTGCCTTTAGCACTCCTTCCCCTGAGGCAGAGGCTCAAACTGGGTCCCAGCACAGAACCACAGCAGTTTTAGGTAAGGAAGGCCCGCAGTAACTCCACTGGGGCTCAGGGTCACTGTCTGAGCCTGTGCCACCAGGAGGTCCCAGGCAGCAGCCGTGTGGCCGGGACCCTGCCACCCCCCAGAGTTTTGCACTCCTGGCATGGCTGAGACCCAGCCCGGTGTGAGCCCTGCTGTGCTGCTGCCCCCTGCTCCCAGGTACCCCAAACTCTGCACCTTTTTACCTTCTTTGTGCTTTCTCACAGTTTGGATACTTTGAAAGTATCAGAAAATAAAAGAATAACAAGAAAAACTTCGCTCAGAAATGCCAAGAAACAAAGCAGTGAAAACACCATCTTGTAACCTCTACCTTCGTGAGGATCATTTTGGCCACCACGTCTCTGGCATGCACGTCTATGGTACAGATTGTCATGATCTTCATTCTGTCTCCTGCAGCTAAGTTTCCAATGAGTAGTGAAATCAGTGCATTCAGCTGAGCGATCTGAGGAAGGAAAGAAACAGAAAAATGGCATTGTGCTTTCATACCTGTCTGTGACACCTCAGCCCGCTGAGAGCAGGGAGGGGCTGCAGGACAAGGTCCCAGGGATGCAAACCTGCTTTTTGTTATAGTCCTTAATTGCATTTTCATAGCCTTCCTCCAGCCTTGAAAAGGCAATGCCAACTTCTGTGGTCCACCAGATCTGGGTGCATGTCAGAGCAACCTGCAACAAATCACAGCGACAAAATGTGGCAATAAAGGGAAACAAGTCACCCCACTACGGCTTGGGACAGGCCTTGTCCTCGCTGCCCTGTGCTCCTCCTCTCAGACTTGGGCAGGAAACCAGATTTTCATGTAAATTACTGACTGTTCCCACTCTCAGCCAGAATTTTAAAGGAGCCAGGCTGCAGCAGCTCAGCACTGATGTGCAACATCTGGCTTCCCATGCCCTGCAATCTGCTGCCTGCACAGAAGCAGATAGCTGCTGTCCCGTTTCAGGACCTGCACCGTGGGAAGCAACAGCCCCGGTTCCTGCATCACGCCCACCCTTCTGGCGCCCCCCCTGCGCCCCTCAGCTCGGCCCCGGCCCCACGCAGCTCCCCACCTGCGCTGGGTAGTCAAACACCCACTGCTCCCGCGGCTTCTCCTCGTAGGTCACCACGGCCTCAGGGATCAGGTGTCGCAGCGTGGAGCGCATGCTGGCCAGCACGCGGTTCAGCCACACCTCAACCTGGCACGAGCAGCAAACTCTGAGCGAGCCTTCGGCAACCCTTTTCTGTCCCGGCTGCGTGCAGCTCCCACTGCCAGCTGCTGTTGCGAAGCTGCCCACCCGGCCGCAGCTCCTCACGGCAGCTGGCACACACGCAAGTCACCTCTTGATCCAGGCAGGGACAGGAGCTGCCATCCTGTGCCCTGGCTGACCCGAGAAGGGGCACGGGGACGTCACAGACAGGGAGCAGCGCAGAGCTGGACCGTCCCCCATGGCCCTGGGGACCGAACACCGGGGAACCCCCCAGGCAGTCCTGTTGCCCATGGCACAGGGGAGCCCACCTAGGGCCTAAGTTGCACTGAGGTTCACAGTGGACATGCGCGTTCCCTCTGCCCCAAGCCCCTGTCCCATGGTCCCGCATGCCACGTCATTCATTGATTAATGCCTGATGCACACAAATGCTTCCCCTACAAACACTGGGTACGCGCACTGCTACAGCCTTGCTGGGAGCGGGCTGTGCAGGGCATGCGGCTGGTGGCACTCTGATGCTCTGCTTGGCAAACTTCTCCTTGCTTTGTAAAAAGCTGCATGAAGGACCTCAGCACGTGGCCCCACCGGATACTTCAAATTGCAGTTTAAGGAGTAGGGGCTGGGAGTGAACACAGCAACCAGCACAATGGGACTGCCTGAGGGCTGCAAGGCCAGCTTGTTTTCTTATTCTCTTACATTGCTGCAGCTCCGTCCGATACCTGTAATGCGGATCCTATTTTTTTTTTTTTATGAAAACCTTTATGAAAGCATTTTAAAACTGCTGCCAGTCTGCTATTGCACAAGCAGAAAGCTTGTGTCAGTCCTGAGTCTGCACAGCTCTACCCCCCAAGCAGAGGCTTGCAGGAGACCTCACTGACCTGGCCAGATAAGTCGCACTCTTGGTCCAGAGGCACGTACTCCTCTTCCTTGCTGAACATCCCCAGGGCAGCCTTCAGGGGCTTTTTGTCAGGACTCATCTTGAACTTCAGTTTAGCAAGACTGTCAAACAGCTTCGACAGGTGACGGGCCACCTACAAACAGAGGCATGACAGCAGAGTCATGAAAAAGGATTCGGCTGTATCTGAGCCAGTGCAGAGAGCTATTTTACAGCTTTGGTTAACTCCTGTACTGATCAGGGTGCTGCATCCCTGAGAAGCAGCATACCAGGGATGCTGTTTTGTCTGTTAGAATATTTTAAAACTGCTATAAGAAGGCAGCACATCAGAGATGCCGGACTTGCCTCCAGGCTTTGCATTCAACCCATACCTCAACGGGCTCATTTCCGTTAGACAAAATATCAAGCAGGTCTGCAGAGGAAACGAAGTAGAATCTAGGGAAGGCCAGCCGTTTTGTCTCGAGGTATTCAGCCAAAGCCTTCTCACAGATGGCCAGTCTAACAGGAAACCAGGAAGAGAAAAAAATACAGTTAAAAAAACGTACTGTTTTTTAATCTCTGCGAAGTTATTGTTATGTTGAAGTAGACGTCACTCTGACTGCTGGAGAAATTAAACGCCTCTTTGGCCTTAGACTAGTCAGTGGAGGCTTCTCCACAATGCTTCATCAGGATGACTCAAACCCCACCTTTTCTGCAGTGCTTCTAGCTTGTTGTAGAGACCAGGTTTGTTGGTAGCTTCAATTACGTTGGGAGTTTTTACTGCATCGGCCATTAATTCCTGTGAGATGAAAAAGATTCAGCTGTATCTGAACCAGTGACAAGCTCGTGGGGGCGCAGGAAGGGCTGGGTTTCTCACTTTGAAATCCTTATCGATAGAATCAAACTGTTTGGAGTCCTCTGGCAGTTGACTGCGGATGTCTTCAGAGCCAATGAAGATGCTCTCCAGGTGACACCACGTCCTCTGCACCTCAAACCAGATGCTGATAACAGAGTCGGTGGTAGACAGCTTCTGCTGCCAGCCCGACACCTCCTGAAGGAAGAAGGCTAGGTACTTGGAGGTCATCAGGTTTTGCAGCTGCACTTGGTTGTCCTCCAGCGTCTCGATGAGCACCTCATCTGACTTGAGAAGCATGACGCCGGTCCTAGCATGGGGCTCATGTTCGAACTGCATCGTCGCCCAGGTAGTGTTCAGGGTGCTCAGCACCTTTAGAGCAAGCGTGAGAATGAGCCGAGCTCCGCGCACCAAGGGCAAACCCTGGCAGGGGCCCTGCAGGAAGGCAGGGCAGCCACGCGAAAACCTCCTCCAGAGCACGAGCTGCCAGGGCCATGCTACGCGTGGGCTCCAGCCCTTGGCAGCAGGAGCACAAGTGCCCACAGCTGCAGAGCCGTGTTTGAGCACGGGGCTCTCAGCAAACTGGGAACAAACCGAGACATGATTGCTGTACCTTCTCCATCCCTGACTCTTTCACAGCTTTGTCCACGATGCCACGAACCTCATCCTCAAACTTGTGCAGGTTCAGCTGCAGCAGATCTGCGAGGGTTGTGTCCTCAGACATGGTGAAGTTCACCTGCAGCAGAACTGGCACCGTTGGGCACAGACACCCCCCCCCCAGGCTCCCCAGAGCAGCTCCTTAACACAAATGTTTAAAAAGCCTGCACAAACATCTGTGCACAGCTACCCCTAATGCAGCCTGCTTCCCCCAGGGGGTGCAGAGCTGGGGACCCTCCCAGCCACACGGGTCGGGGCGTGATGGGAGCAGGGACAGAGGGGCTGGGCACACCTTGGTTGCCTGCATCAGCTCGTGCCAGTGCCGGTCCCTGATGGCCGGGTTCTGCAGCTCGTTCACTGCGCGCAGGGACGTAATCATGTTCTTTATGCTGTTGTCCAGCCCTGTGAACGCATCCCAGCTTCTCATCTCCTTATCCAAGCTCTGAATGTCTTTAGAGAATTTCTTGCAGTCAACATCCATCTGCTCAACATTGATATCCTTCCACTTGGTGGTCTTCCAGTCATCAATGCTCGTGTTAACCTGAAGTTAGAAACACCCCGTTACAGGACATGCGCTCAGCAGGAGCATCCCTGCCCAGGACAAAGAGCTGCGCCGCCAGCGCCCCCACGCCCCCTGCACCAGCAGACCTGCACCGATACTGGAAAACCGCCCTGTGTCCACCCCACCCCTCCCAGCAGTGAGTGCTCCCCAGAGTGCGAGGCCGCCGGTGGCTGCAAGGCAGCTCAGCCCTGTGATGGGGCCAGCCTGGCACGCACACAGAGCTTGCTTTGCGCATCCCCGTGCCCCTGCTCCTCTGGCTCACAGACGGCAGCACGTACCAGGTTGATCATGTCCCAGAGCTGCTTCAGCAAACGCACTTCCCTGTGGCATGCTTTGAGCTGTTTGTACTCTGGCACTGCCACTTCAAACAGCCCGGCTGACTTGGACAGGGCAGCCACCTCACTCTCCATGGCGGCGATGCTTTTCTGCTGCTAGTGGAGAGGAAGAAAAGGGCTCAGACGGAGGCCGTGTGTCCTGCCCTGGGGACGTGTGTCCTTCCCCGGGGGGCAGCACCATCCTCCGGAACTCACTGTGGGGCGGCGGGGCCAGAACCTGCCTGCAGGGCTGAGCAGCGTGGCATGGGCAGGCTTCGCCCTCCGCGGGGCCCAGCCCCTGCCCCGACACCCTCACTTTCCCTACCTTGTTCAGGGATTTGTAGGGGTCTCTGTCAGTGTACAAAAAGGGGGCTTTTTCCTGGAACTTCTCCCTGAAGGCCTGCTGCTGGACCTGCAGGGGACACAGGGTCTTGGGGGAGCTGGGGCCATGGGCCTGGTGGCCCAGGGAGAGCACAGGGGTGTTCCCGAGCAGCTGCAGGCTTGCCCCCATCCCTTTCCCAGACCCATGCGGGCACCTCGAATTGCTGGCATTTCCTGCGGATGATGTTGACCTCGTTTGTTTGCAGGGGCGCCACGTTCTGCTTCACGCGGAAGGAGAGCTTCTTGGTGTTGTCCCAGTGCTCGGGGAGTTCCTGCAGCGAGTGCCATGTCACAGCCTGGCCCTGGAGAGCCCCTTCCCAGCCCTGACGCCTCGAGCAACTCACTTGGAGCTGCAGGTGAATCTCCTCGGGCATCTCCTCTCCATAGGTGCTGAGCAGTGCAATTGTCTCCTTCAGGGGCTCGAACATGCTGTCGGTGGTGGCCTGCCTGTCTTTTACCCTCATCAAGTGCCCCATCACCTCCACCAGCCCATCGTAGTCTCCCTCTTCCACAGGCTTACTCAAGCCAGCAGTGGCTTCTTTGATGAAGCCCTCGAGCTCCTGCAGGCTGGGCAGAAGGCAGGGGAGCTCAGCGGGGCTCGGGGCAGCCCCGTGTGTGCCTGGGTGCGCTCTGTGCACCCTGCAGCACGCATCCCTGGTAGCTCTGTCCCTGCGGAGCCAGCCCTGCCCCTGGCTGCAGTGCCCTTGGGTGCTCAGGAGTGCCCCGTCCCCACAGCACATCCCCTACCTGGTTGTGACGAGGCTGGTGAGGTACTGCTTGAGCACCAGGCCCCGTCTCCTGATGGCGTCCAGCAGTGCCTGCTTGAAGGGGCGGCAGTCGCTCTGCAGCCACCCCCCAAACACACAGGTGTTGGCGAACCCCGACACCTCCTCACACAGCGCCTCGCACAAGTCAATCTGGGGATGAGAGATTGTTGCATCCCACGGCTGGCGGTCCCCAGGCACCTGGCACCTCCATGGGCACCACGTGTCCCCTGCAGTACCCCCCCCAGTACCTCCTGCTTGAAGAGCTGCAGGGGTGGAGGCCCGTGGGGAGGGGGCTCCTCCGGCTCCCCAGGGCTGGGGACATGGCGAGAGGTGAGGAAGTGCTGCAGGAACTCCTCGGGGTCCTCCAGCCACAGATGGGCGTGCTCCTCAAAACTGGCACTGTACTCCTCGCCTTCCTTCATGGCGCTGACCACCAGTGACACCACCTCCTCCCGCATCCTGCTGAGCTCCCCTTGCTCCTCCAGCTCGGTCTGCAGGGATGGGCAGAGCTCCTGGGGACCTGCCGGGGGTGACCGCAGCATCCTCGCTCACCTGCTGAGGACCCACCTTGTAGCTCAGTTTCCCCTCCAGCAGGCAGGGCATGCACTCTGTGGACCCGTAGATGTCGCTGAGAAGGGTTTCCACCAGCTCCAAGAAGCTGTTGTCATCCAACATCTCCAGGGATGGGCGGTACCCCACTCTGCTGTCACACAGATCCATGTGCACCTCGAACAACGGGGCCACGTTGTCCTGGAAGAGATCAGCACCCTGTGTGGCCGCTGCCCCCATTCCCATCCCACCCCCGGCCCCACGGTTCCCCCTGTGGCAGGGACGAAGTGGGGTCACAGGCACCTCCGGTGTCTGCTGCCCAGGGAGCCCTGGGGTGGGCGCGTTTACTGCTGAACAGAACACCCACAGAACGGAAAGGCATGCAGGGGGTGCATCCCGAGCACACACAGAGCACGCACGTGGAGCAGCAGGGCAAACCTGGACGTACATCAGGGACCATGTTGGTGAGCAGCAGCTCTAGGGATTTGTGAATAAGTCTGTAGAATCCGTCCAATACTATTCCGTTTACATATTCTATGTAGTCCTGCCATATCTGCGATGATGTATCGGCCTTAAACAGATCTGCATTCTCCTGCAAGCCAAGGAAAATCAACCTAATGTTTGTCGATAAATTCCCAGCAAATGTACCAGTTCCCCACACTCTGGAAGTGAGCCCTCTCTTAGGACCGCTGACAGCTTTGTCCTGTGTGGCTGCTCTTCAGATCCTTCTCCTTCTCTTGGCTATACTACACCAGATGCTGTGGCCGAAGGCCTTACCGTGAGGAGGCAGCGAATTCCTGCGTGCAGTATTTCACGGTCTCTCCCAGGAGTTTTAACTCAGCAGAGACCAGAAGGTTGCACCCAAATTTGAGCCCAACTCTCAGTTACAAAACGAGGGAAGACGCCGGCGTCAGGGTACGCAGCACTCTGTAAAACCATTCTGCTCGAAGCAGGATGTGCCTCACCTTCACCACAGCCTTGATCCTGTCGCCTGCTGCCCGAATGGCAGCGTAGCGCTTGCTCACATTGTTTGCCCTCCCGTCCAGGTCCAGGAGAGCTGTCTCCTTGTTGTCTTTCCTTTCAAACAAGGGAGTGGCTGAGCACTCCTGCAAGGGAAAGACGACGGGGTGACTTCTCAGAAGCTCACCAGGAAAGGCGTTTGTAAAGCAACCAGCAAAATCATGCTACCTCCATAAGCTGGCTGATATTTTCCACGTTTAACTTTGCTCTCTGGATTCTGCTGTCTAAGGCATACAAGATAACTCTCATCTCCTGAATGTATTCCATGACACCTGGGAGGAAAACGCAGATGGCAGCGTGGGGATGATGCTGACACCGCCTGGTCAGTGAGCCTATGGGGGCATTTTACCACAGAGGGGACACGCTGCCTGCCCCCCACCTGCCCATGCGTGGGGGCTAGGAACCTGCATTTCAGGTGCAAAGGTGGTGAAAGGCCCTGCTGGGACCCGGTGGGAGGCAGGACAGTGCTGTCCCCCTGGGGCGCGTGGCTCCTGTCTGCAGGGACCCCCAGATGCACAGGCAGGATCCTGCCCTGGGGGGCTTTGTACCTTCGTGGTGCCAAAACAGGGTTTGCTCCGCAGTGCCCAGACGGCTGTCGATGTCCTCCAGCTCCCCTGCCACCAGCGGGATCTCCACCGGCAGCACTGTCAGCTTTACCTGGGGAGCAAAGGCAGCTGCAGGAGGGAGCTGTGGGCAGGGGAGAACCTGCTCTGCTCTTTGGGATGCACTCCTCAGGTCAGGCTGGGGGGTCCCCGGCCACCCACGTGGGGCTGGCAGGAGCCGGTGCCTGGGGTCAGGCACCCTGACATGCTGGTGCTGTGCTGGGGCTCCCCAACCACGCTGGGCTCTCGGGACCCATCTTATTGGAGCCCCCTTCGCTGCGTGGCTCTGCCAGGCTCTCAGCAAGGCTCAGGGCATGGGACAGCAGCAAAACCACAGCAGGTTGCCTCCCGCATTGCAACTTGCCTTATTGTACCAGCCAGTGATGAGATCCAGATTATCCACAAACTTTTGGAAAGTCTTATTTTGAGCAAAGAGGCTCTTGGCACCGCCTGGAATATCCTTCTGCTTCTGGAAGTTCAGGTACTTCACCTCCCGCAGGATGGCGGCAAGCTGCAAGACACCATGGTGGAGACAGTGCTCGTTAGGAAAACCCAAAATGTTTCTCAACAGCCCTGCGAGGAAGTCGGGTGTACATTTGGGCGAGCTAATGCTGGTGTTACTATGGCATGCAGTGGAGGACTGCGAGGGCTCCATGGGCAGGGGCTGCGCGTGCCAGCACCCACCTTCCTGCTGAAGTTCACGCTGATGAGGGAGCAGGAGGGGTCCCTGAGGATCAGGGGCTGCTCCAGGTTGAACCGGCAGCCCTCATCCACCCCACTCATCCACTTCTCGTAGGTCTCCTCCCGGTATCCCTGCAGCAGTGCGACCATTTCCTCGTACTTCCTGGACACCAGCTCGGCTTCGGCACTGCCCATGGCGCTGTCGGGGGCACCACAAAGCACCAGCTGCCACAGCAGGCCGCGGGATGGGCACCAGGCCGCATCCTGCCCGGCCCCGCGCAGAGCCCGTGGGTGGCGGTGCTGAGCCTCACTCACGGGTGGTTGATGGCGAAGAGCTCCCTGTGCGGCCCCTCCAGCCTCTGCTGCAGCTCCAGGGACCACTGGAGCTGCCCGGCCACCGGCGGCATGTTGGTGTGTGCGGGGAGGGCTCCGCCACCGGCCCGTGCCAGGGCGGTCTGGGTGTCGTACAGCACCTTCACGGCATCCAGCTCGGCGCTGAACGCGGCCAGCAGGGACAAGTAGTAGGGGGAAACCTCGGCCTTTATCAGGGGCCGGTCCAGCAGGGAGGAGAACATGTGCACCAGCTGGAAAGGGAAGAAACGCGCTCGCTTCTGGGCCTGCTGGTGCCGCTGGCTCCAGGGCCTTGTGCTTGGCTGCGGGCAGCCCCCGCGGTGCAGGAGATGGGGTGCAAGGATCTAAACTCCAGGGGGAATTCCAAGGAAATTTGCCAGTTTCAGGGAACTGGTGAATTTCTCGTTTTCTCCCAGAAGCCATTTTGTGCAGTGGATCTTCCAATGTGGAGGTGAACACAGCATCACTGAGAAACTCCAAAACGTGGATTTTTCTTTTTAAATGGAAGAAAACACATCATCCACAGCATTTCCATTGAATAAATTGTTTGGAATTTAACAATTGAACCATTAACCTTTATGAATTAAAAACATTTGGGTTTTATGTCAATTGTTTTTGTTTCTGACAGAAAACTATTTCACAGGCCGGTTTTCAGCAGATGCCAGTACCCACATCCCCAGGCTGCCTCTCCGTGGGACCCCAGCTTTGTTCCCTTGTTTTAACCTGATGCTGTCCCTGAAATGCTGCTCAGAGCAAGAGCTCGTGCTGGGGCACTCAGCCTCTCCCACAGCTTTTGCCTGTCGCTCGTGGGTTTAATCTCTGCCCAATTCACCTATTTGAGCTCATTCTTATGAAGCCGATCCCCCCAGGCCTGGTGGCGGGTCCCTCCCACCAAGCTGGCAGTGCAGCGCAGGTACCTTCACTGCAGAGGCAAGGCTGTTGCAATCATCAAACCCTTGGCAAAGGATGGTGGCCAGCCGCCTGTCCAAGTCCTGGATCTTGCTCTGGAACTCTGCAAAATCCTTGTCCAATTGCTGTCAAAAAGAGCGCAGCGCTCAGGCAGGCGCAGCCTCCAGCCTTCATTCCCCAGCCCCTACAGAAGGATTTGCTTAACCTGATCGGCCAAGAGAGCCCACGATTGTCCCCAGAGCAAGCACATGGGTTGCCGTGGTGACGATTTTGCATGCAGGTCTTCCAGCATGTTCCGTCAAGAGATATTTTTTTTTTTCATTTAGCAAATGCATACATTCCACACCAGCATTCACTCACCTCTTCTGCAGGATCTAAGGGATCATACTTGCAGTCAGCAAATCCCTTCACGAGTTCAGAGACCTCTTCGTAGATCTGAAACACTTGGCTCCCAAGGATGTTTCCTCTCACTCCACCCAGCTCTGCTTTCTCCAGCTTCAGGAACTCGATGGAGATCTCGTACAGCTCCTGGTGAGCAGAAATAGTCTCCCCATTTGGCTCAGCTGGGTGCCTAGCCCCGACTCCCCATTCCCTGGCACTGCCAGTGCCCAAGCTGCGGCACCGGGGCCGGGCTGTGCCACATGAGCCAACGTTCCCAAGAGCATCCTCCCTGGGACCAGCCCAGCCAGGGGCACTGCCATGGTGCTGGGTGCCTCTGGCAGAGCAGCGCTGCTGGGCTGCCGCTGCTCCTCGCACCAGGGCCGTGTTTGCCCCTGTGCTGCTCCCTCTGTCTGCCCTGGTGCCCCCAGCCCCATGCCCTGTGCTGTGCTGTCACCTCGATGGCCTTCAGCCTGTGCAGGAAGGAGTCCATTCTCCTGAAGACGAGGGAGGGGGGGAACTCCCAGAGCTGGGGCTCCTTCTCCTGGGGGCGGACGGGGCCGTTGGCACAGCGGAGCCAGCACAGGCAGACCCGCACCCACCCCAGCACCTACTGTGAACAAGGTGGGCAGCACGTTAGAGCAGCAGCTGCTGTAGGACTGGAAGAGCTTCTCGATGGTGGAAATGCTCAGTTTGATCCCTCCTAAGGTCTCTTCAAGTTCTCCTTGCAGCCCCTTCATCACTTCCTCAGGGCTCAGGAAGTTACGGGTCTAGAAAAGACAAAAGCTGCTGTGGGCAGAGGAGAGCCCCTTGTGCCCCTTGGCCTCCCCAGCTCCCTGCAGCCCCCGCCTGCCCCAAGCCCCCCCAGCCCGGTGGGGGTGTTATGGGGGCCTCCCGCTGCCCTGGCCGGGTTTCCCCCCCGACCCACGCCACCTCCCCTGGCGCAGGGGTGGCTCAGTGCCACGCAGCCTCGACAGTACCATCTCAATGAGGAGGTTGCAGATCTCCTGCAGAATGACGATGACCCGGGAGGGAGTGTTGTAGTGCTCCGAGTGCACCCAGGTGAGGCAGACGGTGTACAGAACCCTGTCGATGTAGGACTGAAGCTGCCGGAGCAGAGTCCCCGTTAGCACAGGCCCACGGTTGCGCCGCTGGAGGCCCTGCGCTGACGACGGGCTGGCAGAACCGGGCTGCGTCCGTGCCCGCACCTGCACACAGCCTCCGGGGCTCTGCCTGCAGTGCGAAAGCAGGGAGGGCCAGGAAATTTCACGACGTGTAACTCACCTGGACGTACTCTGCTTGCTCCATCTCTTCCAGCAGGATCTGCAGTGGCTGCAGGTAGAGGCTGATGTTCTTGGCTTCCTGCAAGCCTGGCGCAGGTGAGAAACAGCGTGGGCGGCTGGGAAAGCTCGCTGGCGAGGCAAGCGGCAGGAGCCTGCGCACCGCCCGGAGCCCTACCTGCACTGACGTCCCGGGACATGGCCTGCAGCGCTGGCCAGTAGCAGCTGTCGGCCTTCTCCAGGATCTCAGCCAGGGCGCTCACCCGGGGCGAGAGCAGCTGCGGGAGAGGCACTGGGGTGGGCTCAGCTGCGGGGGCGCGGTGCTGGCCGCCCCCGGGTGAGGCGTTACCTGCTCGTTGATGCACTGCAGGTTGCGCGTCCTGGTGCACCAGAACTCAAACTCTGCCCTGGGCAAGGGGTGCAGCCCCTCCAGCAGCAGCTGCGCGGAGTCCTTGCTCAGGATGTCCCTGATCTGGTGGGACCAGTCGATGATGATGGTCTCGATGGAGTGCAGCATAGAACTGTCCACCGGCCCCGCCAGGCTGGAAGGCGGCCAGGTTACAGAGCAGTGCCACAACCCGCCCCAATCCAGACGGGGAGCCCCGAACCACCCCGGGGAGCCCCATGTGCCCCTTCACAGCCACCTCCACCAGGCACAGGCTGCTCAGAGGAGCAGCTGCACCCAGAGACCTGGTGTAAAACCCACCAGATTTCTCCCGTTAACCTGAACCAAGGTCAGCCTTTGGTGCAGTTCAGCACAGGCAGCCCAAGGCCGGTGCCGGGACCCGGGAGCAGAGCTGACGCGTGGCCACAGGCTGTGCAGGGAAGGGGACAGCGTCCCGGCTCCCGCTGCCGCCCGCAGCAGCTCCCAGAGGGACTCGTGCTGGCAGCACCCACCAGTCCAGGACGCTGCTGGAGCCGTCCCGGCTGTCCAGGTGCTCCGGCAGCGGCAGCAGCGGCTTCCCCTGGATCTTCCCACCCATCACGAACATCTCGTTCTTCAGCCTGCGGGCTCGTCGCACTACGTCCTCCACCACCACCCCGGGCCAGCCTGACACATTCTTCTTGCTCAGGAGCAGAGAGGACAAGACCTGGAGGACACGACCAGGGCTGGGCATGCCGCCTCTCCATGCCAGCAGCCGCTTGTGCCATGTCCCTTTGAGTCGCCAGCCCCAGCAGCCTTGGCAGCAGCAGCTGCTGCATTCCTCACGAGCCTGGCTCTGGGACTGGTGCTTCCAGGCTCCGCTCACCCTGTGCGGGGCTTCTCCTTCTCGTGGCTTGGGAGTGCTTGGTGAGGTGCAGCGAGTGCACGTGGGGGGGGGAACGGGCTGGTGCACAACCAAATGGCACCGACGTTTGGGAAGAGGCTCCCAGTGCCCCTGGTGGGCAGTCCTCTAAGCAGGACTATTCACAGCAAGTTTGAGAGAAAGCCGCTCTGACATTCCCCAGCAATGGGGCGTGGTGGAGGGGGAATTACGCCGTTTCTACAACCGCACAGGGGAAGAGATCCAGCTGTGCCGGGAGAACACCAGCACTGTGACCAGCACCCAGCGAGGCTCGGGCAGCCCCATGGGTGCCAAGGCCAGGGTGAGCATTGGGGAAAATTTGTCAGTTTGTTTCCTTCAGCTGCTTTTCAAGCCCCCCTCGAGTGCTGGCTACAGCAGCCCCATGGCAAGGGAGCCCGAGCAGCTGTGGCCCGTGGGAATGACCCACCTCCTCCACCACGACGATGAGCTGCTCCACCGGCCAGGGGCTGATGTCTCCCACCAGCAGCGCAGCCTGGCAGTTCTCCCGGGTGATGTTCTCCTTCTTCCTCTTCACGAAGTAGATGCCCTTGCCCTTGAGGGCAGGCAGGAAGCAGGTGGACGGCTGGAGCTGCCCGGCAGGGTTCAGCGACAGCAGCAGCTCCAGCATGTCCGGCTGCCTGAAGAACTCGTCGAGCACGGCGTTGGCCTCCTCGCTGCCCTCAAACTTGCTCCACTTGTCCGGCCGGAGCCGCAGCAGCAGCGTGGCGAAGCTCTCCAGGAAGCCGTGCCGCTCATCCGGGGCCGCCGACATCCTGCGGGCACCGGGCTCGGCTGCGGAGCCCCAGCGCCTGCTGGAGGAGGCGGGCAGAGCCCGGCTTAGTGGGGGCTGCACGGAGCCCCGCGCCCCTGCCTGCCCTCAGCCTTCTCTTGCTGCACGCTGCAGCCCTGCAGGGGGCTGCCAGACCCGTCCTTGTCCAGCCCCACCGTCCCCCAGCTCTGTTGACCCCCAACCTTCCCCATCCCTGCCTGGGCCCATCGCCCCCTGGCTCCGCAGCCCCCCCGGCCTGCCCCATCCCTGCCCCAGCTGTCCCCCAGCCTGCCCCATTCCTGCCCAGCCCTATTGCTCCCCACCCCGTCGCACCCCAGCCCTTCAGCGGCCTCCAACCACCTTCTGCAGCCCAACCAGCAGCAGCACCGGCCCCAACCGGCACCAGCACCGGCCCCAACCGACACCGACTGCAGCCCAACTGCCTCAGAACCCTGGGGCTCCCCCCAGCACCCTGCAAGAGCGCCCCAGCACCCCATCAAATGAGAAGCCAAGGCCTCGGATGGGAACATGCAGAGGCTCGGACCAGCACCGTGTTGCCCACAGCACCTCCTCCAAGCGCGCACACACCCTCCCGCAGCCCCCAGACCCCCGCCTGCCCCCTGCCCTCCACCAAGCCCTCCTCGCCTGGCCGGGGCTGCCAGCACCCCCTCGCTGCCAGGCTCTCCCCAGAAGCCACACGACATCGCCACAGGGCTGGGCACCAAAATTTTGGGGTTGGGAGGAACGCGAGCCTGGTGGCAAAGGTGGGGCAAGGGCTGGGGGCAGCGGGGCCGGGGAGCGTGCCCGGCCCAGACCCGCACACAGAGCACAGGAGCCGAGGCTGAGCGCAATTCGGTGTTTATTTGCTGCAGATCCTCAGCACTAGTTTACAAGGCCGTGGCAAAAAAAAAAAAAAAAAAAAAAGGTTAGAATAAAAAATCCTGCCACACCCCACCCTCCGGAGAGGCCTCTGCACAGAACGACCCCAACATACAAAATAATCTAAAAGGAGAAAACTATACAGGAATATTTACACCTCTGATAAATAGACTAATACTGATCCGGGCGTCTCTCTCCAGACCCCGTGCGTGGGGGAACAGGACAGGACACGGTGCTTGCGAGGCAGAGGCACGGGGGGCACAGCCCCGATGGGCACAGCACCGTGCTTGGCGCGGTCTCCGGGCACGTCCCAGCCCCTGCTTGGGTGCCGAGGGGACAGCCACCCCTGGCACAGGGCTTGTGGCTGCAAGGAGGAGCTGGAGGCGCTGCCAGCCTGGTGCAGCCACACCACGGCACTCATCCCAGCTCTGGCACCCTAAGGCTGGGCAAGGACAGGTCCGTGGCACCGCTGCACTGACAGTGACAACCTCCCTGCGCCTGCGGGGCACGCCTGGGGGGCTCCAAGGCAGCAGCGTGGGGAAGCTCAGCACAGACCCAGGCCCGCTACAACGAGGGCCGCAAGTCCTGCCTCTGCGGGGCCGTGTGCCCACCGCCCTGCCACCCTTCACCCCAGTGCCTGCAGCACCCTGACACCGCCAGCTGTTCACCCCACGATGGGACACCCCAAGTGCTTCAAGAGACCCGAGTGCCGGGGGGGCCCAGAAGCATGTCCCCAGCACTGGGTCCCCCCGGGGCCCTCCCCCAAACCAGGCTCCCCTCCCTCCTGTTCGGTTGCACGCTCAGCGCCCAGGGCTGGAAGTTGCCATCCAGGGGAACCCAGAGCAGGAAGGATGCCCGAGTGCCCTGCTGCCCAGCCCCTGTGCTCACAGGCAGCATTTACCACCCCACGGCCAACCTGGGAGCAAGGACTGGGGACTCCCCGTGCACAGGGGTGTCCCACCTCGAGCCCAGCACTGTCCGGAGGTGAGACGGTGGCACTGGGGCCAGAGCCACCGAAACGCCCTTGCCCCTTCCCTCCCCCCACGGTAAAGAAACTGCGAAGCTGAAGCTAGGTCCTGGCACCGCGGGCCGGGCTGCAGCCCTCCGGGAAGGGGAGATGCTCGCACTGACGGGGGCATGCCGGTCTCGCAGGGCCAGCGGGGGCTGCTAGTGTCTCTTTGTGGAGGACACCTTCTTCTTCCTGGCGGCCAGCATCTCATAGAAAGGGTCCCGGCTGATCGCTGCCCTGGCAGAGGGAACAGGGCTGGGGTTAGCCACGCAGCCGTCCCGCCCCAAAGGGTCTCAGGAAGGCCCCTTTGTGCCCCTAGGGGAGCCCGTTCCCCCCCTACCTTGCAGGGTTTCCCAGGAAGTGTTGCCCCCACCCCAAGCGCAGTGAACGGCCCCCACCATGTCCCTGCCCAGCACCGTGCACCCCCCGGAGCACTCACTTGATGCACTTGATCCACTCCTCCTTCTCCTCGGGCGTGGGGGCTGAGATGCGGTACACGGTGTGGTTCCCCTCCACCACCCGCCCGTCTGCCTCTGTCTTGCAGGCCTTGATCACCTGGTCCTTGTTGTCGGGGATGTAGAGCTCGAAGCAGTTCTGGGATGGAAGAGACCCCTCAGAGACGGCCCCCAGGGGAGCAGGGACCCCTGGGCACCCCAAGGGACGAGGCAGAGCAGTGGGGCTGCGGGTGCTCCCCGGCACACCCCTGCAGCAGGACAGGGACACCATGACCACCCCAAGGCATCCCCTGCCACCAGCCCCAGACGCTGCCCGTCGTGGTGATGGGTAGAGGCAGCAACCCCATGGGGCCCTCCCGCCTCTCCCTGCCCGCTCCTGACCCCACCGAAGCACCAGGGGCGCTCCTTCCAGCCCCAGGGGACCCTGCCGGGCACTCACGGGCTTCTTGGAGTCCTCCACCTCGCGGATGCTCAGGTTCTCCAGGGGGATGATGCCACGGGGCTCTTTATCCTGGGGGGGCCAAGCAGAGGCTTCAGTTGCAGGCCGGACACCTCCAACCCCTCTGTGCGCCCCAGGAGGAAGGGCTGGGAGCTGCCAACACCCCCGCGCACAGGCACCCAGTGCTGCCTGCCCCCCGGCCCCCCAGTGCAGCGGGAGCCCTGCAGGCTCACCGACCTGCAGCCCGCTAGATGCGGCGCCCTCCCCTGCCCCAGCTCAGCACCCCCGTGCGAAGGCCACTGACCGTTGTGTACTCGAAGTAGTAGAGGCAGTTGTCGGTCAGGATGAACCAGCGCCGCTTCCACGTCTTCACCCTGCCTCCTGGGAGCAGAGAGAGGCGGGTTGGGCGCAGCCGGGCGGGCGGCACGGCGAGGCTCGGCCCGCGCGGACACACACAGGCAAGCAGTGGGCGCCGGGGCGCAAGCAGAGCCAGGCAGCCCCGCGGCGCTGGGGCGCAGCAGCAGCAGGCAGCACACACCACGCCGGGCAGCGCACGAGCAAGAGCGGAAAGCAGACGGATGAGGATGGAGGCGGAGGGTGGCGGGAGGGCAGGGCCGGGTGGGGAGCGCTGCGCCCGTTCGCACCGACAACGCCGATTCACGCCAGGCGCCGGCTGCAGCGGGCGGCTCCGGGGGGACGCCGGGCTCCCGTTTGCCCCAGCCGCGGTCCCGCTGCCGTCCCAGCCAGCGCAGCCCAACGCTGGGCAAAGCAGGAGCCCAGCGCTGCAGCTCGTGGAGGTTGGGCTGGGGGGAGCTTTACAGCCGCTGCTGCAAAGGGAGAAGCTGCTCCCCTGGGCTCGGGGACTGCTCCAGCTGGGCCTGGCCCTGCCCTCTGGGAGCCTGGTTCCCCCCCCCCCCACTCCGGCCGGCACAGCGGCACCGGCTGCTCTGCTCAGCACCGCGGGCTGGGCACCCAGGCCATGCTGCTCAGGATGGGCACAGGCGCAAAGCAGCAGTGTGCGCACAATGGGCTCGTCTCCTCCACCCCGTCCGTCTCTGCAGGAGACCCCTGCCTCGCTGTCCCTCCGTGCCACCTTACCTCCCACCCCTTCACCTGGCCAGAGCCAGTGCCCCTTGCTGGGAAAGGTTCCGCACCCCATTCCCTGCCCTAGAGCCAGGCTGAGACCAGGGTTTCCTAGAAGGACAAGGCCCCCCGCCCTCCTCCAGCCAAGCCCACCCCACAAGCCCCTGGGCTCGATGCCCTCCAGCCCCCAGCCCTCCTCAGCCCAAGGAAGGAGCTCCAGCTCCCCCAGGCCCTCCTCCAGGCTGCATCCTCACCAGGGCTGTGGGTGGAGGAGCCCACGTGCCAGGGCAGGTGCCCGCGTCACCAGCAGCTCCGGAGGAGGAACCGTATGGCACCGAGAGGCAGCGCAGCCCCTGGGATTCAGCACTCCCAGCACCTCGGGGCTGCAGGCGGCCGAGCCGGGGCCGTGCCGTGCCCAGCTCTGGGACAGCCGCAAGCCTCGGCATGGCACGGGGCACCACGCGCAGGCTCCTACCTGCTCCCTGCACCCAGCCAGCTCCAGGTGCTCGGTGTCCCAGGCTGGGCCCTTCCTGGACGCCCCCTGAACACCCCAAACCCGGCCCCATCCCTTGCGGTGCTGGAGACGGAGACCCGCTGCCGCGGGGCCGAGCTGCCCGCAGGCACAGGGAAATGCCAGGGGCGGGTGGCCCTGCCAGCACCCGGCCGAGGAGCGGCCGTGGCCCTGTCTGTCCCCGGGCTGTGGCGTTTGCCCTGCGGGACCAGGGCAGGGGAAGGGCCCGGCAGGCCTCGGGGAGCGTTCGGCATCGGCGGGGACCGGCAGCCCGTCACCCTGCCACGGTGGCAGGCATGGGGCTGTCCCCTCAGCAGGCAAGGTCCCCCGGGCAGTGCAGTGGTTAGCAGCAGCAGCAATGAGACTAATCGCCAGCAATTAAAAACGAAAAGGAAACGAAGCCCCAGAGGCATGAGCAGAGCAGGGGATAGGGGTACGTACCTCCTGGAGTTGGGGGCAAGGAAAGGAAGAGCCAAAATCATGGAAACATACAAATGAGGGAGAAAAGAAAATTAAAAAAAAGGGAAAAAAAATAAAAAGAGGAAACCCCGAAGAACCCCCCTCACCCCGCGCAGAGCCACGCATGGCAGTGGGGCAGGGCTGCAGCAGGGAAGCCCCAGTGGGCCTGGCCAGTGAGGTCCCTGGCTCTCTGTGGCTGTGTGGGACGGGGGGGGCCCAGCCCCTGCCCCACGGCCTCCCCACGGGCTCTCAACCTGCCCACAGCCTCACCACCCCCTTACTGGGCTCGGAGGCGCTGGAGCCTGCTCGGGGACAGAAGGGGCAGGGGCCTGGGGCTCTCCAGGGCCCCCCACCCCCGAGCTGGGGCACGGGTGACGCCTCGTCTGGCACCCAGGTTGGCACGGGGCAGGGCTCCGTGCTGGTCAGGGCCTGGGGAGGGACAAGGCTCCATTCCCATCACAAGGGGTGGTGGTAAGGCGAAAACACCCCCTGGTGAGAGGACGGAGACCCCACCCCGGCAGGAGCCCAGGGAAATGTCGCCTCCAGCCCCTGCTCCTGCCAGCACCCCTGGTCCCCTCTCCTTGCTCGACCCGGGCAGAGATCCCTAGGAGGTGCTGAGATGAGAAGCCACAGGAGCCAGGGCGTGGGGCAGGCTCGTGGTCTGCGAGAGCTGGGCTGTGCAGCGGGGATGCCATGCACGCTGCCTGCATGTGGAGCTGGGATGCGGAGGTGATAATGCCGTGGGAAGGTGAGGCAGGGACCGGCCTGTGGCATGGAGGGGGGACACGCAGCCTGGGGGCAGCTCGCCGTTCGCTCCCTGGGGCCTGCTCCGGCAGGACCCTGCTGTGCCTCGGCGCCGAGAAGAGCCTCACCAGCTCCGTGCTCCGACACCAGGCCCTGGTACCAGCTCTCCACCCCAGGGCTTGCTCGGCCGAGAGGCAGAGCCCCCCAGGAAGCCCACCCAGCTGCACCACAGGGCCCGCCCGGCTGCAGCTCTGCTGCTGACCAGCCCAGGGAAGACGGAGAGCTGGAGGTGGGAGCACTCCCCGCCGGCTGTGCTCATGCCTGCAGCCTCTCGCCCCTCTCCAGGGCCGTGCTCCAAGGAGCCCATCCACCGGGCAAGGCGCAGGCGACCCGGGAGCATCGCACCCACTGCCCAGCCCCGTCCCTGGGGGAGAGCGTGCCCTCCCCGGACTGTGTCCACCCGGCTGCCAGCACTCACCTAGCTTCAGGAGCCAGCCCTCCCGGTCAGGGTTGAAGAAGGTATGGGTGAGGTCATTGCCATCGTCCTCGGGGATTTTGAAGGGCTCGTTCTTGATGCTCTCATAGAGATTCTGGCACAACAACACACGGTGTCACCTCTGCTCCCACCCTGAGCCTCGCAACAGGCCAGCTGCGCACCCCGACCCTGACCCCCGCGTCCCGTCCCTCACCCGCAGCAGCTCCTCAGGTAGGTCCCCCCCATCGTTGATGCCACGGTTCATGGCGATGAAGCGCTCCGCCGTGGGTTTGTCCTTGACGTTGGGGTTGTGCAGGCTGGTGTTCAGCATGATGATAGCAAAGGAGAGCACGTAGCAGGTGTCTACAGGGACAGAGGAGAAAATCAGCCCCAAGGCAGGAGGGCTGGGGAGTGGGGCCAGGCAGCTGCTCACCTGTGGACTGGAAGACGCCGGGGTTGCACTGGCAGTACCGCTGGGCAAAGGCCTCCATCATCCGGTCGATCTTCTGCGCCTCCCCCGGCAGCCGAAAGCTCCACAGGAACTGCCTGCAGAGCGAGGTGCTGCACTGCTTTTGGGGCTCCACGCACCCTCTGGCCACGCTCACGTCTCTGCAGCCCCTGCGAGCCCCCTGTCTGCAGGGCCACGCAGGGCACGGCTCCGCTCCCGGCCCCAGCCCAGCTCAGCCCTTTGCTCACCGCAGCGCCTGCACGAGGTTCAGGTCAGTGAACTCGTGCAGCTCCACGAAGGCGTGCAGAACTTGGATGTTGAACTCATCCCTGCGGAAACAAAGCCAAAGCACGAGGGATACATGATCAGCCAGTCCTGTGACTGCCGAGCGGCCCCACGTCTCCCTGCTCTGCTCCAGACTCTGCTCGTCTCTGGGCAGGAGCCTCATCGCTCTGCCCCGCTCGTGGCCCGGCTGGTTTGCACACACCGGCCTCTTCCAAGTGCCAGCCATGGCTCCAACCGCCCAGCCGCCAGCTCCGGTGCTCAGCGAGGTGCTGGCACAAGCTACTGGTGCTGCAGCAGGCCCAGAGCCTGATGTCTTGCCAGGGGCCCCAGCCCCAGCCTGCTGTGACTGTGCTGTGGGCTGCCCAGCGAACCCCAGGGGCTGCCACGTCCCGCCCCATGCAGCGAGCACAGGGCACCCGCAGGACCCCGAGCTGCCCGAAGCGCAGCGCACCTCTCGCCCAGGTAGTCCCCGATGGCGGTCTTGTTGAGGCCCTCTCCCTTATAAAGGAACTGAGCGATGTCCTCGCACGTGTTCTTCAGCAAGTCATTTTCGATCAGGAACTGGATGCCCTGCAGCGGTGCGAGACGCGCGGCTCTGGGGCGTGCTGCTGGCCCTGCCAACACACCCCGTGCCTCCCCAGCCCCTGGTCCTGGCTCAGGCAGAGGGCACCTGGCCCACGGGGTGGCAGAGCTCCAGCACTGCCCTTGCTCTCCAGAGCCCGGTACCAGACCCCGGTACCTTCTTGGGATCCATGTTGAACTTCTTCCTGCCCATTGCCACCTGCTTGTTCCTCTGCATGTTCTTCCTGCAAAACAACACAGCTGTGAGCACTGAGCTTCCCCTGGCTTCCCCTGCCCAGCCCCTTGCCCTGCGTGGACGCAAACGGGAGCCGAGCTCCGTGGGCCAGGCCATGCCCCCAGCCTCAAACTGGGCACAGCCCGCACGGGGGGAACGCGGCATACGGCTCCGCCTCTGCCCCACTCCACAGCTGAGTGGCTGGGGGCTGGTCCCGGTCTGCCAGGAGGAGCTGCCACGGCCTGTTTGTGGGGTCACCCCATGCAGAGCATCCCAACGGGTCCCCTCTGCACGGGGAGAGGCTGGAGCAAGCCTGGCAGGGCTCTGAGGACAGCAGCCTTCATGCCCCAGCGGGGCTGGCGCGAGGGGGATTTGGAATGGCGCCGCGAGCCAACTCCCGCCGGCTGCCGGGACCCCTAATCCCACACCAGCACCGCCTGCACCAGCCCAGAACAACAAAGCCTGACAGTCTCTGCGGCTAGACAGGGGGATGAGGCTTGGAAAAACAGACCTTCGGAGGAACAATTCAGGCTAGAATCCTGCCGCTGCTCTATGGCATTAAGCGTGTCTGGGAAAGCCACCTGCACCAGCACCCACGGGACGGGGCCGCGCCGCTCGGCAGCTCCCAGGCCAAGCGGGGGAGCCACGCTCAGGGGAAGGGGCTCAGCCAGCTCCGTGCCAGCAGAGGACTCACCTCTCCTCCGTGGACCCGAGGTTCTCGATCTCATTCGTCACTTCTGCTATCTCATCTTTCAGCCGCTGAGGGGAGAGAGAGTGCGCTGAGCCAGGAGCTGCCTCCCAACCTCCCCAGCCCCAGGCACCCCGGGAGCAGGCAGGGTGTCCCCACAGAACGGGGCTCAGCGGGGGCAGGTACCAGCCCTGGGGCCCCCCCTTGCGCTGCCCTGGGGCTGAACCAGCTCGCAGGGCACTTGGCAGAGGGGGAGCTGGCTGCACCCCACTGCTAATTCCCTTGCAGCATCTCTGTGCATGCAGGAAGGAAGAGATTCACAGGTTAACGAAATTACCCCCTAATCCCTTTAGCTCGTGCTCAGCATATGGCAGTAATTAGCCTCTGCTGCCCTAATCGCAGACGTGACTGACGAGCATCCCAGATGAGCACTGACCTCGCAGCCACTGGCCAGGGCAGAAACACGGCCCAGAAACACGGCCCCTGCCTGTGCCAGGGAGGGGACGGCACGGAGACATCGACGCCCCAGGCCGCAGGGAAAGGCGCAGGCGAGCGCGCAGCCCGGGGCTCCGCAGAGTGCAAGGAAGGGTTGGGGCTGCCTCTGCCCTGCGGGACCCCCCTGCGCCCCCTGCACAGTTCCTGTCCCCTGCCAGGGCCCTGCGGAGGCAGCGCTATCGGGGTGGCAGATGACGGGCTCCCAGCAGCAGCTGCTCGTCACGTGTGCCCAGCCCTCCCTGCCCTGCGCTTCCAGCGGCTCCAATTTTCTGCCCCAGAAATTCCAGGAGAGCCTGCACAGGCCGCAAGGAGCAGGGCTGGCGAGGAAAGGGGACGGGGGCACAATCCCAGCCCTGCGCGGGCGCTGCGGATCTCGGGCGCTGCAGTCTGCTGGGCAGCCCCGGCCAAGGCAGCCTCTCCTCCTGCCTCGCCCCGGTTCCCAGGAGTGGGGCAGGGGACTCGGGACACAGGGACGAGCCTGCGCAAGAGGCCACCTTGTCCGGGACAGCCGGGGACGGGGACGCGCGCGCAGCAGCCCTGAGCACCACACCTGAATGTCAGCCAGCAGCTCCTGCTTGCGGCGGCGGATGTTCTCCAGCTCCTGGCACTCCTCCGGGGTTAGGTCGCTGGGCACTGCGAGGGGACAGGGACAGAGACAGGTCAGCGCGCACAGACCGTGGGAACTGTCCCCGTGCCGGGCTCCAGACTCGCATCCGTGCAAAGCCGCTGCTGCCGGCAGGCAGCCGGTGCCTGCCAGGGGCTGGGACATGGCGCTGCCGGGGGATGCGTCGGGCAGCGTCCCTGGCCCCACGCAGTGGCCGAGTGTCCCTGATGGCACGCGAGGAATGCGACGGGCACCACGCTCCCCAGGCCGGGCAGCGGCTGCAGCGGGGGAGCCTGGCCCGGCCGAGTCCTGCTGATTCAGCCAGCAGCGGCCGGCAGCGAGCCCCGGCCCCCGCGCTCACCGGGGCCGTGGCACCGCACAGCCCGGAGGGAGCCCCGCGGTGCTGCCAGCGGCTCCCGGCCCCGCGCTCCTCCCTGCAGCCCACCCATGGTCGGTCTCGGTCCCAGCCCTGCAGGGACCCAGAGCCGCCTGGCCACGCCGCTCAGCCGCACCGGGCGAGCCCCAGAGAAAATGGGCTCCCAGCCGGCCCTCGCTGCCTCCTCCGTGCTGAGTTCCCCCTCCTGAGCTGGGGGCTGGAGGCAGCGCCCCCCAACACGCGCTGCCTGCACGTGGTGACACCGATGCCTTGCTGTCCCCCCGCAGGAGCCGGACACCCCACAGCCCCCATGGCCAGCCGCACGCTCCCGTCCCTTTTCTCACGCCGCAGCCCGCGGGTGACATTCCTGGTGCTCTGCAGCGTGTGACCTCCTGCTTCGGTTGCTCCCGTCCCCAAGGTCACCCTGCTCCTCCGGCAGCCCTCGCCTGCCCCCCACCCTGCCAGCACGCTCCAGCGGCTCGCTCGTGCCCAGTGCCAAGGCCGCAGGGAGGGCCCCCGCGTGCCACCGAGCGCCTCGCGCCCTCCTTCCCCCAGCTGCGGCGTTCCGCCAAGGCCCCGGGTGCCACTGCAGTCTCCAGGCCACCGCTGCCCCATTTGCTCTGTCCCCGTGTCACCACCAGGCCCCGGCTCACCCCAGCGCTCTCCAGGGGTCCGCTGCTGGGGCCCCTTCCCGTCCCTGTCCCCGCACCCTGGGGCGCCGTCTGCAGCCGCGCGTCACCCCCGAGCCGCTTCCCTCCCCGCTGGGGCTCGCGGGTGCCTCTGGGGCAGCCGCGCTCACGCAAAGCGAATCTGTGAGCTCAGCACTTTCCTCACTCCGCTCGTGTTTTCTGCCGAGCTTCCTCCTTCGCAGAAATCCCCCGCTGCAGAGGTCAGCAACAGCCTCAGCTTGCGACACGACCCCCCCGGACTTGAGAACACTTCCCGATACTTTCGGCCCCTGACGCAAGGGAGCGTGACCCAGACCCTGGTCCTCAGCACCGGGTTCGAAGTTATCCGCGTCTAAAACACGGGAGGCACTGCCCCGCTGCACGCCCAAACCCTCCTGCGCAGCCCCAAACAGCGCCAGGGCGCGGAGCCGGTCCCGCCGGAGCCCAGCCTCTGCTGCGTGGCTGCGGCCGGCACCGACAAGACGCAGCTTGCCGGGACGGGACGGGCTGAGCCTCGCCGCGCTCGGAGCCACCCGCAGAGCCCCGAGCCCCTGTGCGGCCGCGTGGGAAGAGAAATTCGGTGCCAGACTGCGCCCCCCGCCCTCCCCCCCCCCCCGAGCCTGCAGCGGGTGGGTGGCTGGGAGGGTGGGAGGGAGGCTGCAGCAGCGGCAGGGACGTGCTGGCACGCGGCGGGTGCGAGGGAGCCGTGGCCGGAGCTGCGCTGCCTCCCTGCCCCCCCCGCCACCCCCGGGCTGACAGCGGCTGCGTGGGCAGGGGGCTCTGCCGCCAAGCCCCAGCCCCCCCCGCCCGGGGACGAGCACTCGTGACCCTGGGCCAGCCATGTCAGCAGCAGCAGCAGGAGGAAGAGAAACCCCAGGCAGAGCTTCAGCTTCTCTCGGGGAAGGAAGAGGGCGTTAACCCTTCCCCACACCCCGTCCCCGCAGCGCCAGCAGGGCCGGAGGGGTCCCCAGGGGCTCCTGAGCCTCACCTGCGGCAGCCCGGCGGGGGGCTGCAGGGATCGGGAGGCTGCAGCAGGGCGCGAGGGGACCAGCCCACGTGCCGGGCTGTCACACGCAGGCAGGAGATTTTCCAGCACAACACAGGGGCGCCGCACGCCGTCCCCCCACCCTCTGCTGCCTCAGCCCCCAAGCACCCGGCGGCGAGGGGCCCGCCAGGCTCGGTCCGGGCTCCGAGCCCAGCGTCCGCGAGCAGCAGCGGCACGCCCAGTGCTCCCACCGTGCCCAGCACAGAGTGAAGTCCCCCCCCCACCACCACCACGCGGGGGTCCCCCTGGGCCCCCTTCCCACCCTGCAGCCGGTGGTGCGGGACCGGGTCAGACGCGGGGCTGCCGCCAGCCCCCCCCGCGCCGTGCTCACCGCTGCCCTGCGCGCTCAGGACCATCCTGGCAGGACGCCTCCGGTCGGCGGTGCCGGCGCGGCTCGGCGGAGGTGCTGCTCTCAGGGGCGCGGGCACCTGCCCGCCCAGCGCCGCCCGGGCTGAGTCAGGGCCGCGCCGCGCCAATGAGCTCGGGGCCGTGCCGGGCGTCACCCCGGCACCGCCGCCACCGCCACCCTGCTCCTGCCGCGGCCAACCCAGGGCCCCGCACGGCTCCGCCGCCCCTCGGGTCGCTGCTGCCCGCAGGCACCGGGAGCCAGCCCGGCCCTTCCTTCCTCGGGGGCCGCCAGGACACGCGCGCCTTGGCACGTCTCGAGCTCGCTGCGGTCACGCTGGGGACCCCACGCAGCGGGACCGGCACAGGACCAGGGGCAGAACCGGCAGCGCACAGCCCTGGGAGCTGCGCTGCTCCACGCGGGACGGTGCCGAGGGATGGCCTGGGGGCCTGCAGGGCTGTGCCCGCGGCCGCAGAGCCCCTGGCACGTCGCTGTCCCGGTGTCAGCTGCCTGGAGAGGCCGCGTGAGCCTCAGCCACCTTGACTCAGCTAAATCCTGCTCCACAGCGTGAGATGGAAAAACAGCACCCGGAACGCCGGCTACGGAGATCTCCCCGGAAAGCCTGGGAAGGAAGGGCCTAAAAAAGGCTCCTGTCGGCCTTTCAGCCCCCATCTGCGGTGCTGCCCAGCCCTCCCGCCGGCCGAGGGGCACGGCTCTCACCCATGCCACGTCTGTCGGGCCGTGCTGGCGGCCCCGCGTCTCGGACAGGCCGCAGGGATGCCCCGTGCAGTGCTGTGGGAAGGGGCTGCCCGTGGGGCCGGCCCCGGTGCAGCGGGGTGTCACCGGCGGGCTCGGCTGTGGCTCCGCTGGGGGGCTCCCGCTGCACCCCACTGCTGGGGGGGGGGGGGCTGTGGGGCCCCAAGAAACTTCCTGCCCCCGCCTCGGCGCACCACATCCTGTTTTCACCGTGCTCTGTGCACATCCTGGGTTGCGTCAGCCCCGTCCTTCCCCACAGACAGCCGAGGTGCATCAGGAGAAGGGCTCGGGTGGCTCCAGGAAAGACCCTCCCAGGCAGCCAGGTCCAGCGCCGAGAGCTGGCCAGGGCCCTCCAGCCCCTTGGGAGCAGCCCTGCCCCGTCACCCGGCTCCCGCACCCCCAGGCCCCGCACCCCACAGCCCCTGCCTCGCTCCCCGCCGGTTCCAGGCTCGGGGGCCCCCGGCCCAGCCGCAGGGCTGGAGCACCACCAGTGCACACGACGTGGCCCGCGAGCAGCAGCTTGGCCACATCCACTCTCACCGAGCCACTGACGCAGCCACAGCACGCGGCTGGGCCGTCCTGCAGCCCTGCGTCGTGTGCTGCGCGCCCTGCCATGCACCTCGCTCGCCCTTCACGCCGGCACCTTTCACCGTGCTCGGCCTCAGCCCAGGCAGCGCTGCCGGGAGCTGCTCTCAGCCCGCGAGCAGGAGCCCGGGGACAGCAGCAGCAGCTCACAGGCGCTGACAGCCTGCGGTGCCAGCCCCGACGCAGCGGGTGCTGGGCTGCCCTGGGCAGGTTTCCTTTGGAGAAGGCAGCCACGCACGCTCGCTCCTGCTCTCAAGCGGGGCTGCAGCAAGGGCATCGCCCCCGGCAGGGCTGGAGGCAGGAGGGCGAGGGGCTAGGGCAGGACGGGGCTCAGCCACGCCGTGCTGCAGGCGCCCACTGGCTGCTGCCATGGGCTCCCCGGCTCTGCCCGCACCAGCATCGTGGGGAGCGCCCAGCACCCAGCCGTCCTGCCGGATCCGTGCTTGCGGGGGCCTGAGCCCGGCAGCACACGGGGGCGGCGAGACGGCCGGGACTCTCTGTGCCGCCGATGGCACGAGCCATATGGAGCCGGAGCCACGTCTGCCATGGGGACGGGGACGCTGCAGGAAGCGGAGGGCACGGGGCACCTACCTGCCTTGGTGGCCACCGAGGGGCACAGGAAGGCCTGGAAGCTGGAGGCGCAGAGCTCGCTGACCGTCCCCATGCCGCGCAGACCCCGCGCGGGGCGCTGCCAGCTCCCTGGGGGCAGACGGAGGCCCGGCGGGCACCGCGCGGTGCGGCGGCAGCTCCCTGCGGCCGGGGCCCCGGGCAGCCCGAGGCGTCCCCGCTCTGGCTGGAGCAGGGGAAGGCGGCTCTGGCAGCGGGAGGCTCCAGCGGCAGGAGCCCACGCGCCAGCCCCAGCCAATCCCCGCTCCCTGCCTGCACACCAGCCCGCTGGGGCGCCCGGGCACCGGCCGGCGGCTCAAAGCCACTTGGAGGACACGGAGTTCGGGAAGTTCCCAGCAGCAGCCCCCGGCCCCGGGCTGCCTGCCCCCTGCCAGCCCCTGGCCCGCACGGCGGCTGACGGCGGGGTATTTTTAGAGCGGTTTTATCCCTCCGTATTAGAGCTTTAAGCATCGAGAGCCGGCGGTTGCGTAGCAACCTCCCCTGCATAAAAGGAAGGTGCATAAAGAGACACAAGGGGCTGGAGCGAGGCGTGGGGAGCGGGGTGCTGCCGGGCCCCCACCCGCGGGGTGCTGGGAGCTGCCTGCTCCCCGCACAGCCCCGAGGAGCCGAGCCGTCCCGCACCGCGCTCGGGCAGCCCCCGGGCGATGCGGACGGGGCAGCGTGGTGCTGGCGCTCCCCGGCGGTGCTGGAACCGGTTCCCCGCTGCCGGGGTGCTGCTGCAGCAGGAGCGGGGGCCCTGCCCCGAGCTCCCGGCCTCTGGGCCTTGGCAGAGCTGGGGGGGCGGCCTGCCGGGCCACGGCCCCGCTGCACCCCAACCCGTCAGCCCCACGGGCGCCGAGCAGACCCAACCCGGACAGACTGCTCCTTCCCTCAGAGCAGAATCAATTCCCCGGCAGGGGGCACGGCCGTGAGTAACAAACCCCAGAGCCCGTCGGGGCACGAGGCAGCGCCCTGCAGACACCCGGCTGCTGGCTGCCGGCTGCGAGGCGCCGGTGAGTGCGAGGAGGCGCTGAGCCAGGAGAAACTCGAGCCGGGCAGGATGGGCCCCAGCGGGGCACGGCGCAGGACACCGGCCGGTACCCCGGGAGGACACAGCGCCCGGGCAGGGGGACTCCAGGTCCCAGGAGCGGCACGTGGCTGCAGATGGGTGGAAAGGAGAACATCTGCTCCTGGGGCAGCGAGGGCAGCGAGGCATTCGCTGCTTTTGTGACTGGCCTGTACTGCTTCCCCTTCCCTGGGGGCCGAAGCAGCCGGTGCCACAACCCGAGGAAGCAAAAGGAGGCGAGGAGCCGGAGGGACGCAGGCTGAGCTGGGCATGGGGGCGGCAGCTGGGGAAAGCCCCGCGGGCAGGGCAGCCGCGGGCGCTCCAGCCGGTTTCGGGCAGGGCCAGGCAGCAGTTCGGGTGCCCGGCTCGTTCCTCACAGCCTGCCGAGGTGCTGGGAATGCCCCCAGCCTGCGCCTGACCCAAAACAGGGTCTGGGCAGAGCAGCCCTCCCTGCTGCCCGCCACGCATCGCCCCAGGCACCCCGTGCAACCCTCGGAGCTCAGCGGCGGGCACCGTGCTGCGCGCCCCAAGCATCAGGGGGGCTGAAACAAGGGCTCGGGGATGCGCGGGCCCCACGTGCACCCCGACGTGTGATTACCGCGTGTCAGCAACGTGGCTCGGTGTGCTCTGCTCCCGAACACCTCAGCTAATCACCTTCCCCACGACGTTACCACCTTCGGAGCCCCGACGTCCCCAGCCCCGTGCTTTGGTCCCTAAGCCTGGGCTGCCATCCCCGCGCCGTTCCCCTGCCTCTGGCCCAGGCCCCACGGCTCTGCTGGGCTCAGGGGCTCGCTGCGGCTCCGCACCGGGGACGGGCCCTGGGTTTTGTCAGCAGCGTCCCCGCTGCACCCCGCGTGCCGTGCGGCCTCCGAACTGCCCCGCTGAGCCCGAGCCGAGGCGCCTGCCGGAGGACGGGGCTGGGCAGGCCGGCAGCGGGCCCCCAGCGGGCAGGGGCACCGGCAGACAGGAGGCACCGGCCAGCCGCCCCCCCGCAGCTCGGCCACCACGGGCGGCGGGGCCCCCAGCGCAAGCCGCTTTGCAGGAGCCTGCACCGGCGCTGCTCGGAGCAATCCCTTAATCCCCCGCCAGCAGTAATCCCCCCGGGTGCGGCGGGATTACCCCGGGGCTGGGCCCAGCCGCACCAGGACGCGGGCGCTGGGACGGAGCCGTGCTCCCCGCGGGGCTCCCACCCGGGCCGGTTCCCAGCCGCGACACCGGGGGGGCACCGGCCCCGCACCCCTCGCTGTGCCCCCGGTGTCCCCGCCGTCCCCAGGGAGGTGACCTGCCGGGGGCCGTCCGACCCCCGCGTGCCGCCGGCAGCTCCCCGGGGGCTGCTCCCCGCCGGGCGGCCGCTGCCACCGGCACAGCCCCGCCGGTGGGAGCCTCCCGGCCGGGCTCCTCCGGGGCCTCGGCGCCGTCCCGGGCCTCGCTGCCGGCGGCGGCGGCGCCGCACACCGCGGCCGGCCCCGAGGAAGCTCCGGGAGCCGCTCCCGCTGCAGGGCCGCGGCCGGCAACGCCCGCGCAGGGCCGGGCCCGGCGCTTATCGCGGCCGGCAGCTCCCGGCGCAGGGCGCAGCCGCCCCGGGACGGCACCGGGCGGGGCCCAGCCGAGAGCCGCGGGGCCGGCACCGACCGGGGCGGCGGGGCCGGGGTCGCGGCTGTGCCCGCACCGCTGGGCTCCGGTCGCTGCCCCCCCCCCCCCCCCCGGCGGGGAGCGGCCGATCCCGGTGCCGCGGCGGATTTGGGGGGGGGGAGGGGAAGCGACCGGGCGAACGCCGCCCCCCGCCCCGACACCGCCCCGCGCCCGGAGCCGCCCCGGGCGAATCCCCGCCGCGCCCCGGGCCCGGCCCTGCCCCCCCCCTTACCCCGGTTCCCCCCGCTCCCCCCGCCCGCACTGACCGTAGCCGCCCTCCTCGTCCATGCCGCCGCCGCCGCCGCCGCTCCGGCCCCGCCCGCGTGACGGCGGCACCGAGGCCGCGCCGGGCGGCAGCACGTGACGCGGGAAGGGGCGGGGCCGCCTCGCACCAGACCCCGCCCCCCGGGGCGAACGAGGCCACGCCCCCTCCCCAGACCCCGCCCCCTCCCGCCAGGCCCCGCCCACAGCACTCGGCTCGCTCTGGCTCGCGGTTTTATTGCGGGGGGGGGGGGGGGCGCGGCGGCTCCACGGCGCGGGGGGGGGGGCAACGTGTGGGGGGCAGCCCCCGCTCCGCAGCCCCGGGGCACACGGGGGGGGGGGGGGCGCAGGCTGCCCGCAGCAGGCGCGGCCCCGGGCCCCCCGGGGGCGGCAGGACGGGGGCCTTGCCCAGCCGGCGCAGCACTGCTGGGGCTGGGGAGGGGGGGGCCCGGGGGGGTCCCGGCCCCACCGCGTCCTGGGCGGCCCGGGGCTGCAGTAGGGATGGGCGGAGGGGAGGCCGGGGGGGCTCCTAGACCTGGGGCTGGGGAAGGCAGGGCAGGGCAGGGCAGGGCTGGGGCCACCCCGTGCCCATGCGCAAGGCAGAGCCCCCCCTCCGCCCCCCCCCCAAAAGGAGGGTCGTGGAGGGAAGCCCCCCCGGCCCCCAGGCACGGCTGGGCCCGAGGGGGGACCCAGGAACTGCCCAGGGCTGGGGCTGCACCAACAAACAGCCCCCTACAGCAGCACCCACCCAGGGTGGGGGGCCCCTCGTTGCAGGCCGGCCCCCCCCCCCCCAGCGGGGTGCAGCAGCTCCAGGGACCCCTCGCTGCTCCTCGGGGCTGGCCCCGCGCTGCTCCGTTGGCTGCAGGCTGCCGTCTCCACCTGGGGGGGAAGGAGCGGCGTTAGCACCCCCCGGGGCAGAGCTGCCCCCCCCCTCCCCTCGCCCCCCGGCCCCGCTCGCTCACCTCAGAGCCGGTAGCTGAGGCTGGCCACCTTGGCGGGGTGCGTCACGGACCAGAAGTTGCGCTTGCTCTGCAGCTGCTGGAAAGGGTTGAAGTGCCTCCGCCGCTCCCGCTTCAGCTTTTTAACCTTTTTCACCTGTGCAGAGGCAGGAAGGCTCTCGCGTCAGGACAGGGGCGGCCCTGCAGCCCCCCGCCGCCCCCCGGGGGCGCAGCCAGCGCTCACCTTCCCTCGGTCGAACTCCTCGTCCCACTCATCGATGACGGTCTCGCTGCGGGCCCACGCCGCGTCCTGGATGGCGTCCTGGCTGACAGCCGACAGCTCGCCCTCCCAGGTCAGGACTGCGAAGCGACACCGTCAGCAGGACGTGGGCTCCTTGGCACCACCTCCCCTTCCCCCAGATGGCACCCGGCCGCCTGAGCCCCTCGGCTGGGTACACGAGCCCAGCTCCAGGAGCCCCTGCAGGGCGGCTCTGCCCCTGTCTGGTGCTCGGGCAGGATCTGGGGGGGCTGCGTGCCCACCAGCCCACTCAGCACCCCAGCACGCAGGGGTTACAGGTACCTTGCTTGCCGTAAGCCTTGTCCAAGGAGTTCCTGAGCAGCTCCTGCACCACGCTGCGCTCCTGGCTGCGGGCTGCGGTGCCAGCCCCAGGGCCAGGCTCCGGGCTGGGGGCAGCTGCGTGGCGCCTGCACCCATCTCCGGCCTGGCTGCCCCAGGCACACGCTGCTGCTGCGGAAACAGCAGTGGGTGAGGACCAGCTGGGGGGATGTCCTGCTTCACCCCACCTCCGAGGAGCGTTCCCACACGACACCATTCCGCTGGGCAGCGGCACGCGGCCGTACCTGGGGCGCTGGCGGCAGCCGGCTGCTCCGAGGGGGGGCTGCCCAGGCTTTCCCTCCGCTTGCGCTTCCGATGCTCGCTCTCTCCAGGGCTGGGCTCCGGGCTCTGCTGCTCCATCTGCCAGGGCTCTGCCTCGTCCCTCCTAGAGCTGGGGAAGGCAGCAAGCATCAGCTGGGTCTGGCCCAGCCGTGGGGACGGGGCAAGAGAAGCCCCTGGGTGTGCAGGGTGTGCTATATGTTGGGGGGAGCTGCCTGCCCCGTGAGGCCCACCCCGCTCAAAGGCAGCAGAACCCGCCTGCAGAGTGGGTCAGCGCCCCCAGGCCCCCCCCCCAGACCCCCCGTCCCCTCACCTGCCCGAGGGCAGCGTCCCGAGGCAGCGCTCTTCTGTCTCCTGCAGCCGCCTCTTCTTCTTCTTCTTCTTGAGCGGGGAGACAGGCTCCGCGCCTGGGAAACAGCTGGGGGCTGATGCCTGCTGCTTGGGCCTGCTCTGCAGCTCCTCCCTGCCACCGCCAGCATCTGCACCGGCCGCCCCCTTCCCCGCAGGGGACAGCGAGCCCTCCTGAGCGATGTTTCTCCTCTTCTTCGGGGGGCTGGAGGCTTCATCCCTACCGTTCACAGCCAGAGCGCAGGGGCTGCCACCTGCTTCAGGATGCTGCTTCCGATGCTTCTTCTTGGAGGAAGCGGGGTTGGCGTGGCCGGGCCCGTGCTCCCCGCTGCAGGCAGGACGGGGGTGCGAGGAGGGGGCCATGGAACCGTTGGTCAGGGGGGAGGCCGGGAGCCGAGGGGCTGAGCTGGGGGCGAAGCTGAAGGCAGGCTTTTCGGGGTTTGGCAGTTTGAGAGCAGATGAGGACAGCCTGAGGGACAGAAAGAGAGGCTGACGTGTTCCGAAAGCCAAGTCAGGAGCAGGAGCCCCGCGCTGCCTCCCCTCCGAGGTGCACAAGCACCCAGCTGGCACCACCTGAGCCACGAAGCCAAGAAACCCAAGTCAGAGCCTGCTCCGGGGGCAGCTGCAAGCACAATTAAGAAGGAGCGAGCACTGCCACAGCACAGGGTACAAGGGAGACCCAGAACAAGATCCAGACCAGGCTGGTGCCTCCCGATGCCACGGGACGGTAACACACGGCCAGAGCCTGCAGGGTGCCCGCCTGCCTTGTGCCAACAGTCAGAGAAAGCGCCCTGCTTCTGGGGCTCAGAACGAGCCCCGACAGCCCAGGGACGAGGGGTGCGGGTGCCAAGATCCCCCCTGGCCAGCTGCAATGCCAGACCAGCGCCGCACGGCCAGCTCCAGGGCTGCTGCTGGCTTTGGTGTCGTGTGGGAGTCCGGGAGCCTCCCGTGCGCTTACCTGGGCTTGCCGAGAGGCCAGGGAGAGGAGTCGGGGTGGGTGGTGGTCGTGGGGAAGGAGTGGCCGGCGGATTGCGGGTGAGGCTGCGCGCGGCGGTCACTTCCGCTCGCCCTCCGCGGGGTGCTGCCCTGCAGTTATCGACATAAATAAAAACTTGGTGGTCTAACAAAAAGGTTTCCGTGAGCCAAGAGGAGAAAATAAAAAGGGGAGCCCAGAGAAAGGGGAGGGGAACAGACACAGACGGGGAGAGGAAAGTGGGGGGTGGTAGAAGAAGAATCAGAAGTGTTTTCAGTTAGAAGCACAAAGGAAAAAAGGAAGGAAGGAAATTTAAAGCACAAAAACCCCAGCACGAGGCCTCGGGCTGCAGGGCAGCACCCAGGGACCCCCCCACGCCATCGGCCGGGCAGGGGCAGCCCTGCAGCTGGAGAGCTGCAGGTCACCCGCACCCCTGCCGAGATGTGCCCGACACCGGGACCGCAGCAGGACGCGCTCACTCGAGCGAGGAAGGAGCCGCTTCCCTGCATGGCTCGGGGACGCAAACCACCCGTGAGCAGCAGCAGGGGCCTGGCCCCACGCCCTGACCCAGCCAGAGGGCAGAAGAGAGCCCTGGGGACTCTCCCAGACCAACTCTGGCTTCACGAGCGCTGCCTCTGCACCTCCCCGAGCACGCGCAGCCAACTCGGGCGGCACGAGGCACCCGCCAACATCCTGAGGCCCGGACTCACCTTTTTGGCAGAGAGCGCCAGCTTCTTGGCCGGTGGCGGTGACATGGTGCTGCTCAGCTCCACCGCGGCGCTGCCCAGCAGGGAGGATTTCGGTTTCACCACCTTGGAGCCTTCGGGGCCGGCGGCATGGCCGGCGGGGAGCTCCGCACCACAGTCCGTGTCCTGAGAGGGGCAGAAGCCTCCCGCTCCAGTCTTGGCCTTCTGGGACGCTTTGGCCAGGTCCCCCGCCGTGGTGTGTGCGGGGCTGGTGGTGCTGCTCCTGCAGGAGCCCCGCTCCGGAGTGCCAGGGCTGGGCTGGGGCGAGGCGGGCGGCTGCTTGCTGTCCCCGGAGCTCTGCCGGGGCAGATCCGCCTCAGGCCTGGCCGCGCTGCCGGGGCCGCGGGGGCCCTGAGCTGCCCTGGGCAGAGGAAGCTGCTGCGGGGAGGACGGCGGCTTCTTGGGCCTCCGGGACGCGTCGTCGGTCGGCGTCACAGCTGCCTGGGTGGCTCTGAGGGGCAGCTTGGGTGACGGGGACGCAGCGGGCGGCCTTGGCGGGGCGGATCCGTTCAGCAGCTTCGGCCCCGTGCCCGGCGCACTGCGAGCCACCGGGACCCCGATCTCCTCCGGCCCCGGCAGCTTCTTGCCTGGCAGCACCTCTGGTCTCTGGGCAAGGAGGAACGGGGAAGTTCAGCGGGGACAGGCTCCAGGGACACGACAACGCTGCCCTCGCCCCGCAGGCCCACGTAGAAAGCCCGGGCACCGCGGGACCCTCCCCACAGAGCACTCCCCACCCGGCAGCGGCCCCTGGGACTCACCCGGCCCAGCAGCGGTGACGGCAGGGGCCCGTTGGTCGCGCTTTTCTTGATCTGGTCACAGACGGAGGCTGGGCGACTGGGCAGGCTGGAGGTGACTTTGGCAACGGGCCCTTCTGAGCTCTTCCTGGGGCTGGGGATTCTGGCGAAGGCAGAGCGCAGGAGTTAAAACCAGGAGGTTAACCAGGAGGATCAGGCTGCTCGCCTCAGAGGTGTACAGGAGCAGCAGGAGGCAGCAGCTCAGAGGCAGCGACGTGCTCCTCATCCACACAGGACCCCTGACCAGCGGCCAGATCTCTCCCCCCACGTCCCTCCCAGCCTGCGCACCCCACGACATGGGGCACGCGCTGCCAGCCTGGCCCCACAACACAGGAGACCCGCTGAAGGGCAGGGGTGGCGGGGCCAGGAGGCGCAGGGCACCTCACCTCAGGTAGAAGAGCACGTAGGCCTGCTGGTTGAGGACCACCTTGATGTTGCTGCAGTGGACCAGGGAGTCGTTCATCTGATACCACTGCCCGTTGCTGGCCTGAGGGAGAGCGGGGGGGGAGTCAGGCCCTGCCCAGGGCCCCTCCGGGCCACACACACCCGCTGAGCACCCGTCCCACGCCCTGCAGGGACCCACGAGCAGAACCAGCCCGGCCCAGAGGGGTGCCGGGGAGCAGCCCGGGCTCACCTTCACGTAGCAGTAGTAGTGTCCTGCGTGGCAGCTGTACCCGGAGTGCACCAGCACCGCGTAGAGCCCGTACATGACGGGGTCCCCGTTGTTCTGAGACATGTATGGCCGGATGTTCAGGAACTCGGGGTACCCCACGTCCTGCGGTGAGAGGATGTCTCAGGAATCTTTCTTGCCAGAGCAAAAGCAGCTCCAGCTGTCCTACGAGCCCATCTCTCTACTGGGACAGACCAGACCCCCCCCCGCAGATCTCTGGCCCCGCAGCACCGCTGGGGAAAGGCTGCTGGGCTGCGGCACAGCTCGTGCTGCGCACAGGATCCTTCACAGGACCCTTCGCTCTGCTCTGGCCAGCAGGGCCCCGAGCTGGGGGCCCGCTGAGCTCTCACCTTTGTGATTTTGCCTCCGCTGAAGTTAGCGAAGCGCTTCAGCGAGAGCGTGAGGACGTTGGAAGCTCGGTGGATGGTGAAACGTTTGCTGGCTGGCACCTTCTTCTTACATCTGTAGAGAAAGAGCTCAGGCTGCCTAAACTACTCCACCCTGACCGCTAGCCAGGGCCAAGGGGCAAACTGCATGGAAGTGACCACGCTGACACCAGCTCATGGCCGTGTCTGCTGCCCAGACCCTCCTCGCGAGGGGAGGCAGCCGGAGCAGGGACAGCTCCATCGCAGGCTCTGGGGCCTCGTGTCCCATGCCTCAGCCAGGGCTGCCCCCGTACTGCAGCAGCCTTCCCCTGCTCCCCACCGCAGGCTCCGTCCCACCCGCAGCCCTCGCTCACCGGGCACACATGTAGGCATTCTCCCCGCTCAGCATATCTGACTTCACAAACAGCTCCAGCGCTCGCACGATGTTTGCGGCTTGCTGCAAGGACAGAGGAGAGCTCAGGGAACGGGTGGGCTGTCCATGCTACAGCATGGCCAGATTCCTCGAGGTGACACCGAGCATGGGGACATCGAACCCGGGAGCCCACCACCCCCCCGCACTGCCGCGGCTGCCCAGCACTACGAGCCCCAGCAGAGGCCACGGCTCTGCTCCGGCTGAGGGCACTGCCCTGCCCAGCAGGGAAGGCAGCACCGCAGCAGCTGATTCCCTCTTGCTTGCACAGCGCCATGAAGTTTGCGTGAGAACAGCACTGGGGCAGCTGCAGAAGCATCCCCTCCAAGAGCAGGGCTCGTCCCCACCCCTGCTGACATACCCTGATCTCCAGTGCCACGTCCAGGTAGGGGTCGTAGGTGTCCGAGACGCTCTTGCACACTGAGCACTTCACTGCAAAGGAAACAGCAGTGAGCACCCCGACAGCTCTGCGCCCACAGCAGCTGCAGCACTCCCCCCGTCTGGGCTCCAGGACGTCAGCACCAGACCCCTGCTGCGTGCTCGCAGCCTGGCAGGGAGGCAGGCTGGCAATGCCACCACTCGCTGGCACGGCAAGCGTCGCCAGACAGCTGCAAACACTGACTCCTCTGCCGGGTAACAACGAGCCAGGGGCCCACAGCCAACAGCTTTCTGCGCTGCCACAACAGGGGCCAAGACCCACATGCACAGCAGGAGTGTAAAACTGCAGCTCTGGGTAATTCACACCGGTTTAGCTATTTTCCCCAAAGGTTTTTAGTGCCAGGCTCTCAAAGTACCAGCGAGCCATGCTCCTGGAGCCGCAGACCCAGCACTCACCACGGGAGCGGAGGTAGCCGCCGAAGATCTGGTGAACCAGCGTTGTGGCCTGGGTCTGGCGATCCAACCTGGGGAAGAAGCGACGGATCTCACACCGCCCCTGTGCGCCTGCACAAGGGCCGCCCCTGAAGGGCCACACCGTGTCCCCAGGCACTGCAGCAGCACAGCCCCCACCCCTGCCCGGCCTGTAGGGAGCACGAGGACGCTGCAGACTTTCTGGGGGGGAGCCCAGGGGACCAGGCTGCGGGCACGCAATGCCCCCCAGGCACAGCCGACCCGGCTGGAGCTCGGAGCCCGGTGCTGCAGACAGAGGCGATGCCACCACACTGGGACAGAGGGCTCAGGGCAAAGCTGCTCCCCCCCAACAGCCACCAAGTGGGGGCTGCACCACGCAGCACGCCCGGACCCCCCAGGAGCCGCAGCACCCAGGGCAGGGCCACAGCCACGAGGGGCAGAGCAGCCGCGAGGAGGCAGGGCAAGGCACAGTCCGGGGCTGCAGCACGGCCACCTCCCGCTGCCCTCCCACGTACCTGGTGCAGCCGTTGAGGCAGGCCTTCTGCATGGCGTCGATGGTGTAGCGCAGGAACTCGTGCGCGTCCTCCTGGCTGCCGAAGCGGAAATGCCGGGCGATCTCTGCAGGGAGACAGCGATCAGCCCCGGCACGCGCAGCCGCTCGCTGCCTCCCGCGGCCACCAGCACCCCCAGCACGACCCAGTCAGGCTCGTGCCGGCTACAGGGGCAGCCCCACGTGGTGCCGGAGCACCCAGTCAGCTCAGTGACTCATCTCAGAAGAGCTCGCCGCCAGGACCTGCCCCGCTCTCAGAGGCTCTGCTCGCGCGTTAGTCAGCGCCGGCGAGCGCGGCTGCGGGAGGGAGGCTGTGGGAGGGGAGCCATCCTTACTCTTGAGGTCTCGGATGAAGGACACCGGCTTGATGGCGTTGCTGCTGTTGGCAAAAGCCTGGATCAGGTGATTCTGCATAATGCACATCATGCAGAAGCCTCCGTGGTGACCTGGAACAGAAGGGGAGAAGCAAGGACGTTGGGGACAACGCGGGAGAGGTGGAGGCACCGCAGGGGAAGGGGAATCTCCGGTCCAGCGCAGCACAGGGAGCACGACTACGAGCCCTCCCCGGGAGCTCCGTGCTACGGCAGAGCGCGGGAGCAGCCCAGGTGACAGGGACCAGCACACACACCCCCAGCTGGCACAGCCCGGGACACAACACAAGGCACAGCAAACCCGACCACAAATGCAAGAGCCTCCGTGAAGATGGCAAACAGGCCACAGGTGCCTCCCTGAAGGAGCCCATGGGTCGGCAAGCCGGGCAGACCCTGCCGGAGCCCCACGCACTCCCCCGGCCGTCGGCTCAGGGCTGTGCCCAGCAGGACCCACCCCGGGCAGCAGGTCCCACCCGGGCTGTGCTGTGTGCAGCGTCCTGCCCCCAGGAGGCCAGCAGCCCCTGCGGGACCTGATTTGGTCCCAGGAGAGCCGCGAGGACCCGGAGCTCAGGAACGCTGCCCCGGCCCCGAGCGGGCTGCACGCGGCGCTGTGCGGGGACGGAAGGGGCAGGTGGGAGACGGGGAGAAACGACCGGACCCCTGCACACCCACGGCCAGGGCTGCACACAGGGGTGCTGAGCGCAGCCCAGGACCGGGACGCGTGAGTGCTGCTCCCCCGCACCCCCCCCCCCTCCCCCCGGGGCCGAGCCCCCCACTCACAGCTGCGGCCGTGCTCCTTGGACAGCAGGTAGTTGGCGAGCGGCGGCGTGTAGGTGAGGCACTGCACGGTGGCGTTGAGGAAGCACGTGTTGCCCAGGTTGTGCAGCCCGGCGCCCACCCGGGACACGCGCTCCCACTTCAGGGAGAGGCGCTCGGCGGGGAACAGCACCTTCTGCGGCGCGGGGACGCCGTCCCCCGGTGCATGCTCGCCGCCTGCGGGGACCGGGGGGTGAGCGGCGGGCGGGGGCACCGGGAAGCCCCCCGCCACCCCCCGTGCCCCGCACGTACCCTGCCTCCCGAGCGGCCCCTCGGGGGCCCGGCGCGGCGGGGCCGGCTGCTGCCGGGGGTTGAGCAGCAGGTACTTGCCCCGCAGCCCCTCCGGTTGCCCCGGCGCGCCGCGGCTGGCGGGCTCGAACTCGATCTTCTGCAGCAGCACCTTCTTGGCCGAGGCGGCCAGCAGCCGGCCCAGCTCCCCGTCCTCGCCGGGCTCCCGGCGGCCCGGCTTCAGCGCCTCCCTCAGCTTCTCCACGATCGGCATGGCGGGGCCCGGGCGCTGCCGGCGGGGCGGCCCCGGGGGCCGGGCTGCGGGACGGGGGCGGTGAGCGGGGCCCGGCCGCGGCCTAGGCCCGGTGTGGGGCCCGGTACCGGGCGGGGACCGCGCCGCCGCCCGCGACCTTCAGCGGCGGCGCCGCCACCGCCCGGCCCGGCCCGGCCCCGGCCCCGGCCCCGGCCCGGCCCTCCCACCGCCACGTGCGGCACGGCCGCTACCGGCAGCTCCGCCCGGGAGAGAGCAGGGACGGGGCCCGCAGCGCGCCCCGGCCCCGGCCCCGATCCCGGTCCCGGTCCCGGTCCCGGTGGCGCCCCACCCCCACTCGTCCCGGTCCCGGTCCCCCTCCTCCCCCCCCGTCCCGGCCGCACGCACCATCCGGGTCCCCGCGGCCCGCACGTGTCACCGCCTCCACGGGGCGCTGCCGGCAGGAGCCCTTCCGGCCCCGAGGCTCCGCCCCTGCAGGGGGCGGGCACAGCGCCGGCACCGCCCCCAGCGCGCGCAGCCTCGACTCGCGCCCCCGGAGCCCCGCCCCGTTACCGCCGGAGCCCCGCCCCCGGCCCCGGAGCCCCGCCCCCCGGCCCCGAGCCCCGCCCCGTTACCCCCGGAGCCCCGCCCCTCGCTCCCCGGAGCCCCGCCGGCCCCGGCCCCGGCCCCGTTCGTTGCCCGCAGCCCGGCGCGGTGCGGGGCTGGCGGCCCCGTTCGCTGCCGGTAGCGCGGTGCGGTGCGGTGCGGTGCCAGCAGCCCGGTGCGGGGCTGGCGGCCCCGTTCGCTGCCGGTAGCGCGGTGCGGTGCGGTGCGGTGCCAGCAGCCCGGTGCGGGGCTGGCGGCCCCGTTTGCTGCCGGTAGCGCGGTGCGGTGCGGTGCCAGCAGCCCGGTGCGGGGCTGGCGGCCCCGTTCACCGCCGGCGGCCCGGTTTATTGGCAGCGGCCCCGTTTACCGCCGGTAGCCCCGCTTATCGCCGCACCCCGTTTGTTACCGCACCCCGTCTGTTGCCGTACCCCGCTTACCGCCGGCGGAGCGGCCGCACCGGAGCCGCACCGAGGCCCCGGCCCTCGGCGGCCGCGTGCTCCCGGCCCCGGCCCCGCTCCCACCGGCCGGAGCCGCCCCGCGGGGGGGGGCCCCGTCGAGCCCCCGGCAGCCGCGCCCCGGCGCAGGGCCCGCCCGGTGCGGGCGGCAGGCCCCGCGCCGGCGGCTCCCTCCCTCCCCCCTCCTCCTCCTCCTCCTCCGGTCCGGGCCCCCGGAGCCGCCTGCCGGGAGCGGGGCGGAACCGGGACCCCCCGAGGCGGGGTGGGGGTGGCTCCGAGGGTCCCGCTCGGGGCTCCCCGCGGTCCCTCCCCGTCCTCCGCTGGGAGCCCCCCAGCAGAACCCCCGGGGCAAAGCAGCGCAGCGCCAGGACCCGCCGGGAGGGCACCGAAAATCAAATCACGGCACAGGGAGGCGACAGCTGACGGCAGCACGGCAGTGTTACAGGGCAGACTACCAGCGGAGCGGGGTGGCGAGGTGATACAACCGCACGGAAAGCGAGCGGGACTCTTACATGGCACCGGTTAGAGGGCGGGTGGGGCTTTTTTTTCCTTTTTCTTCAACTTTTTTTTTTTTTTTTTTTTTTTTTCCTTTAATACGTCGAAGTTGCCCAGACTGGTCCAGTACGACATCGTGGAGCCCTGCAGGGGCGCGCAGCATGAAAACGCTCCGCGCTGCGGCGGGGTGCTGCGCGCACGAGCCGGGGCCGGCCGCGTCACCGAGCGCACGGGGCGCCGCCGCAGCGGGAGAATGGCTCAGAGAAAGCGGGGCCCGGGGGGGGGGGCGGGCGACGAGGGGACGGGGGTCCTGCCGCCGCAGGGGGGGCGCCCAGGGGGTCCCGATCCACGCAGGGTGCGACGGCGATCGGCAGCCCCGCAGCTGGGGGCTCCCAGCCCCGCGCCGCGCACCCGGCACCCGTCCTGCGTGGGGACGAGCTCCGGCACAGCCACGGGTGCCAGCCCAGCCGGGGGGGGGGGGGTCTGGGACCCTCAGCGGTGGCACCGGAGGGCCCCGGGCGCAGCGCTCGCCCACCCCGGGGCTTGCAATGGGCCAGAGCCCCCGCAATGTGCCCAGCAGCGGAGAGGAGCGCCTGGGCAGCGGGGCTGCAACCCGCGGGGAGGGGGCACCCCGGCCGCACCAACGCCCCCCCTCCCGTGGCTGTTGTGGGTGGGACGCCTGCGTGGGAGCTGCTGGCGCCGTGCAAGCCCGTGGGTGCCCCGCTGCAGCCTTCTGGCACCCCAAGGAGAGGGACGGGCATCGGGACGGGGTCTGGTGAGAGGCGTGGGGGCAGCTCCGTCCCGCGGCGGGGCCCCTGGTAGACCTGCTACGCAGACTGGGGACGGCTCCCGCCGCTCGCGGGCGTTCGCTTCCTTCGCAGCTCTCAGGGGCACAAGGGCTGAGCACGGCCAGGAGGGGACATGGCCCCGGCAGGGAGGAAGCCCCCGGCCCCGCTCACCCCACAGGGGGCGAGGAACCGGGCAAGGACACAGCTGTGTGCGGCGCAGCGGGCCCCGAGCCTGCCCCGTGCACGCGCGTGGCAGGCGCCGCACCCTGGGGACCCGCGGGGCCGAGCGGATTTTCATGCTGTCTCCAGGACTTGATATCAGCGTGGACCAGTCTAACATCTCGCAGGTTTTTTTCTACTGGCTACTGGAATGCGCTCGTTTGGCTTAGGGGTCCTCAATGTCGAGAAACTCTTGCTTGGGGGGGGCCATGCCGCGGTACCAGGCGCACGAGCCGTCGCTCCTCTTGATGCAAGCGTAGTGCTTCGCCTGCCGCCCGCCCACGATCTTCTCCATCGCCCAGTCTGTCCAGAGACACTCGTCCGAGGAGGAGACGAAGCACGGGATGGAGAGGCAGCGCGAGATCTGTGCACAGCAGAGACCGTCACCACCCGCCCCGGGACAGGGGGCAGCTCCCTGTCACCCACCCACCCACCCAGCCCCGGGCCAGGCTGCCCTCGATGGGGGGCACAGTGCCGGGGGGACCGAGGGAAGCCCCTGGTGCAGGTCCCAGGGCTGGGGTTGGTTCCCGGCCGGCAGCAGCCCCGGCAGGGCACGGCGCAGGAGGCCCGGAGGCTCAGCCACACGCCGTGCCCCGCGCGGGACGGCCCAGCCGGGTGCTGCCAGCCCCGCCACGCGCCGGCCGCGGGCGCTCACCTTGCACTCGCAGCCCATCTGGTACCGCTGGTTGAGGCTCTTCTTCTGGGTCGGGCTCAGCGAGTCCCAGGTGGCGACCAAGTCGCACAGCGTGATGTGCATCTTGCCGTTGCCCTCTGACTTGCCTGGGGACACGGAGCCGCTCAGACCGTCCCCACCGGCGCCCCGAGACCCCGCAGCAGGCACCGGGTGCCCGGGGGCCGCTCCTCCCTGCCCCTGCCGCAGCCGGGGCCGCGCTCCCTGCCCGCCGCCTACCTGCGATGAGGTACTCCTTCTTCCCTCCCGTGTCCAGCGGCTGGCCGCACACCGCTGTGGACGGCGCCGTGTAAATGAACTCGATGTCCTTGTCAGGGCCTTTAAACATCTGGGGAGAGAGCGCACGCGTGAGCGGCCCCCCGCTGCCTCTCCCTGCCCGCCCCAGGCCCAGGCACCGTGCCCCATACCTTGATCTGCTTGACTTCATACTGGATTCGCTTGATGGGATTCCCGTATATGTCGTTCCCCGAATCCACCTCCTTCGCAGAGACGGCCTTTGCTCGGATCACTGCAACAGAGGGGGCAGAGCTCAGCAGGGGTGGCTGGGGACAGGAGGTGCTGCTGGCACCACGTGCCCCTGCCCGTGCCGGGGGCAGTGCAGAGCTCCCGGTGCCGCTGCCCTGTGTGGGACGGACTCGCTTCTCTCCCCGTCCCACCGGGCACCAGACCATGCACCCACCCAGCTGCCTGTGGAGCTGCTGTCACGTGTGGTGCCCAAAGGGACGGCGCTGGCACGCGCAGCGCAGCGACGGGCAGCGCTGCAGCAGCACCCTCACCGGGGGGGGGCACGGAAAGGTCAGGGAGCAGGGGTCAGGGAGCTCCCCGGCCCCTCTGCACCCAACAACGGGGGCACGGCGTCCGTCCCTGCCCGGGGCCAGGCTGTCCCTGCACCATGCAGCCAGGGCACCGTGTCCCTGCCCAGCCCCAGGGGTGCCCCGGTCACAGCGGGGCGATGCTCGGCTGCCAGCTCCCTGCCAGATGTCGGCTACTGGCACGCGGAGCCTCCACGTCATGCAGGCACCGAAACCGCATCCGCCCCGCGCCGCTTCCTGCCCTCGCAGCCTGCAGCAATAACCCGGCCGGCTGCACGGGGATGCTGAAGGCCGGGGCAGTGGAAAAACGCAGCCAGGTACGGGGGTTGGTGAGCTGACCCCTGGGCAGCCTGGGCAAAGACACCGGACCTCTGCACTGGGCTGCGCCCCAGCCTGCTGTCCCTGACCCCCACTTTCGGACCCCCCCCTTTCCCTACAAGACCTGTGCAAAATGCGGCTCCCCGTAGGGCAGCACCCACCCGGGAGATGGGCCGTGCCCTGCAAGCTGCGGGAGGGGACCGGAGTGTCCCGCTGCACCCCGCGCAGGCACTGCCCCCCCACCACATGCAGCGGCACTGCCGGCAGCAGGACGGGCACGGGTATGGCCGGGGGCACACACCAGGCCCCCGAGCGCTGTGCCTCGCCCCAGCCCCTCACTCCATGCCGAGGGACAAGGCCGGGTGCCCCCGAGCCAGCGAGGCCGCAGTGCCCCGGAGCCCAGGTGAGCAGGGGCAGGGGAGCGATGCGGGGACAGCTCTGCAGCGGAAAGGTCCCCGGGGTCACCCCGCCAGCACAGCCCAGGGACACGGGAACCACACGTGAGCGCCCAGCACATGGCAGGGACCTTCCCAGCGGGCGGGCAGCCAGCTCACCCTCACTCACAGCTCGGGATGGGGCAGCTGCTTGGGACCCGCTGCACAGGTCTCGGCCGATCCCAGGTCCCTGCGCCGAGAGCTGCAGCCCTGCACCCTGCCTGCCTCCCTCCAGGGCCACCGGGAACCCCCTCATGGGGACAACGAGGTCCCTTCTGCCCCATCATGCGGGGGGCTCACGGGGCACCCTCACAGCTGGGGAGGGGGCCTGGCAGAGGGCAGGGCTCCCTGCTGTGCCGTGGGGTCCCCAGAGGGGCCAACCCCTGTCTCTCGGGGTACCCAGTGCCTGGGCAGCCCCTGCACGCGTGTCCCTGGGGGTCGGAAACGGGGAGCTGTGTTGGCTGGGGCAGGCTCCAGCTGAGCTGGGGCACACGGGTCATGTCCCCACAGAAAGGTGCTGGGGGACGCAGCAGAGCTGGGCAGCCTGGGGACGTGCATGGGGCCGCTGCCAGCCCTGCTGCCCCAGAGGTTGCCTTCTTTAGCCTGGCACAGCACGGAGAGGGGATCTGATCGCGCTCTATAAATACAGCGGGGCGAGCCGGGCACGCAGACGAGCTATTTAGACTCAAGGTCAGCGCTGGCACAGTAAGCGCTGACTCAGTTTACTCTGGAAAGGAGAAGGCGGCCACCAGCACAGGCAGGGGACAGGGAAGAGACTGCCCAGGGCAGCAGCCCCTGGCCGAGGCAGGGCACCCAGTGCCCGTGGCCGTGCCAAAAGCCCCAGCTCGCTCCTCGCGTGTGGCAGGCGGTGGGGTCAAACCCCTGGGCGCAGACCCCAGCCCAGGTCCCCGGCCCCAGCTGGAGGAGCTCTGCTTGGCAGGGTTCAGTCCCTGGGCCCTGTGGGGCCAGCCCAGGCTCCGTGTCCATGAGCGCACCCGGCCCACCGCGGCCCCGCTCCGTGCGCCTGCGGTGTAACGTCGGTGCCGGCAGCCCCGAGAGCCAGAGCCGCCTCCTGCCCGTGGCTGCAGGCGTGGGGGACGGTTACTGGTTCAGTGGGCTCCAGCCGTTTCCATTCACGTGCTGATGAATCACTTGACAAAAATGCAGCCCAATTCTAGGCGGATTTGTTCTGAACAGTGCGGCTTTGTGGAGGGGACGGCTGCGCTGTGCTTTCCCCGCCAAGACCCCAGCGGCGCAGCCAAGCTGCTCCGCAGGCCAGGAACCAGAGCAGAGCAGGGACGAAGGGAGGCAGCGGGGGGAAGCCCAGGTGGGGAGGCGCAGCTGAGGTCCCTGGGGAGGAGGAGGGTGGCACACGACCCAAGGACCCAAGCGCCTGGGGAGCGGCACCTGGGCCTCCCCGGGTCTCCACAAAGGCTGGATGGCGTGGAGGCTGAGGCTCTGCCACGGCTGCCTCACCCTGCGGCAGAACCGAGCCAGAGGCTCCTGCAGGTCCCAGGCACAGGCGCGACCCCCCCGGCCTGGCTGCAAGGCACAGCCACCTCCCTCCCCCTGCAGACCCCATGCCCAGGGGGGCAGCGTGTCCCCTCGCCGTCCTCTGAGCAGAAATTCCCGTGTTTGCCCTTAGCTCGGCACCCTGCACAAAAGCTGCTGCCTAAGCACCTCCGTGCCCGCAGCCGTGCCTCGGGAGCACCCCAGCCCCCGCCCGCAGCGTGGGGCTGTGACCCCCCCTGCCCCGCGCCCGCTGGCTCGGGGGATGCGGGGCCGGGATCCAGGTGCTTGCCATGACCCCGCTGCGCTGACACAGCACGGCCCCAGCAGCGCTGGCACCACAGCACCGGCCCTGGGAGCCACACCGGTCCTGGGCGCTGGGGAAGGCGAGGGGGGGCTTCTCCCTTGGGCTGGGGAGGGTCCTGGTGGGACTCAGGCAGGGCCGTCACTGCAGTGCGTGTGCTGGGGACCACTTGTGCTGCTTGTGGGCACGCGGCACCTGCTTGCCATGAGCGATGCAAAAGCCCCCTGCGACAGAGTGGGGGTGCCCAGCGCCTGCACCAAGCACCCCGGCCCCTTGCCTCCCCGGAGCAGCTTCCCCCAGCCCGGCAGCCGAAGCCATCTCCTCAGCTGTGTCGCAGACACCCTAAAACGTGCCACCAGGAGCTCGGTGGGTGTTCGCCGGGACGTGGCAGCTTCCCACCTTGACCAGCCCGGGCTGGACAGGACCCAAGGCCTGGAGCAGGGACGCTGTAAAGGCCCGGGCACCCCTCAGCACACCAGTCCCTGTACAACAAGGAATGGCCCCGCGCTGGGACACGTCCACCCCCTCTGGCTGGGAGACGAGCACGCGACCAGCTGGGACAGACCACGGCTGAGGGGCAGCTCCAGGAGTGGAGCCGGAGGCAAAGGGTGTCACCCGTCACCACAAAACCCACCGGCACATCGTGCCAGGCTACACCTTGCTGTCCGTCACGGCCTCCCCTCTGCTCCCTGTCTGCCCCAGGGCCTGGGCCGCAGCTCCCTGCGAGGGCTGAGGCCACGTGGGATGAGCAGGAGGACAAGCTGGTGCCCTGTGCTGGGGGGTGGCCGTGGGGCGTGCAGGGCCACCAAGCCGGGTCCCTGCTGCGGGCAGCCCCTACCGCAGCAGGAGCCTCCACAGGCACACGGTGCAGGCATGCCCCCAAGGTGCTGCAGGGAGATGCGGCAGCCCCGGGTTCTCCTGGGGGAAGGAAGAAACACGTCTTGGAAGTGTGTGCGGGTGCTGCCTTGCAGCGGGGGGCGAATCCTCCCATCGCCTGCCCCAGCTCCAGAGGTCCCGCTGCGCTTGCCCCAAGGGCTCAGGGACAGCACGAGGTGCCTCAGCCCCCGGAGCCCCCCTCCCAGCCAGGGGCACTGCGAGCAGCAGCCCCTTCCCGGGACATCCTGCCCCAAACCCACCGCATGGCCCCCGCCCGCAGCCGCCTGGGAAGCGTGGGTGCCCGCAGAGCACGGGAAGCGCTCCCGGCTGAATGGCCGGGGAACAAAGCTCCCTTCTCCGGGGCTGCTGGCAGCGAGCGGAGCCGAGGGGCCTCCTGCCAGTGCCAGCCCTGCCCGCTGCCTGCCCGGCCCCGCTGCGAGTGCAGCCCCGGGGTCACTGCAGCCCAGCACGGCACCGGCAGAGCCGGAACGCAGCGAATTGTCCCCAGGGAGCGGCTCCTCCGGCCCAGCCCTGCCAGCATGGGCTGGGGCCAGCCCCAGGCACCTGCCTGAGCCCAGGGCGCAGAGCAGGGCACCGCAGCCCCAGCACGCGGCCAGGGCAGCTTTGAGCACGCAGAGGCCGGGGGATGAGGAGCGGCTCGGGCAGGGCGATGGCGGCTGGGGCTGGGCCGGGCTCCTCTTGCTCACAGCAGCTCACAGCAGGAAGCGCCTGGGCTCAGCCCCAGCACCCGCGGGGAGCCCCAGCACCAGCCCCGCGTCCCGGCCCCGCAGGCAGGAGGAAGCGCCTGCGCCAGGCCCCGCTCGCCCACCGGCCTGCGCGGTTGCTGCAGCGAGCGCAGCGCTCCCGATCGCGGCCTGCGTCATCCCGGCTCTGACGGGAGCGGGACGGGGCCCAATCAGCGGCGGCCCCGAGCCGTCAGCCCACGGCCCCGCTGCCGCAGCTGCACGGGAAGGGCTGGGACCGGCGGTGGGAGCTCCCGGCCGCGCGAGCACAGCGCAGCAGGGCGGCACCGGGGCTGGCGGCCTCCCGCCCGGCCACAGCTCGGCAGGGCCTGCGGGGCAGCGCTGCCCCCGGGGCCATCAGCGAGGGCCGGTCCCACCTCTGTCCCCCAAACCTCCTCCTCGCCCCGGTCCCTGCCTGGCCACCAACAGCCCTCGCCATTCCCACCCCGATCGCTGCGCCCCATCGCGAGGCACCGAGCCCTGGGACAGCCACCATCAGCACGGCACTGCCAGGGGCTGGATCCAGGGGGCACCCGACCCAGGTAGCAGGCCAAGCACCCACTCTCTGGCTGTCCTGTCACCCTTGGCACTGCCCCACACACCTCTCCAGGGCCATCACTGCCGCACAGAGACAAAACCACAGCCCAAGCATCACCTCCCTCGCCCTATGCATCTCCACGCTGCGCGAGAAGCAGGAGCTGGGGCTTCTGCTGCTGCAGCCCCCAGCCCGGCCACGTCCCCAGCTGACACCCGAGCAGCACGGGCAGAGCAAACCCCAGCAGGCAGAGAGCAGCTCCTGTGGGCACAGCACACGGGGCAGCTCCGCACCCACGGACCCGCTGAGCCCTTGAGCCCCACAGAAAACTGCTGCCCGTCTCCCTGGCCAGGAAGCGTGAGCGTAGAGAGGCTGGGTCACTTGTCCCAAGCTGCACAAGTCTCCAGCCGCGGTGACGTGACTCCCAGCCCCTCTGGCACCCCGTGGCCAGCAGCAGAGCCACATCCCGCTCTCACCACGGTGCTGCCTGGAAACACAGCTCCGGGCTCCGGCTGCTCCGGTCCCGCTCCAAACCACAGGCGGTGCCTCACAGCCGGCTGCCAGGGCACGAGCGAGGGCAGGGCCCTGGGGTGGCACAGACAGATGGGGGCACATGGGCACGCACAGGGGGCACAGTGGGGAGCCCAGCGTGGGGGGGCACAGCCTCCCCCATCTGCTCTCTGCCCCTGTGCCCAGCAGGCGGTGTTTCTGTGGGGCTGCCACCAGTGCCGCAGGCAGCAGAGGAGACCTGGCAGGGGAAGCAGCAGCAGCTCCCAGGCCCAGGCCAGCTCCCCCCGGGGAGGGAGCGGGCTGCGAGCCTCCCAGCTCCAGAGGGAAGATGAGACGGGAGCCAAAAGGGCAGGGATCACAGGCTGCAGGGACAGGGCTCCTGTTGCATGGGAGGAGAAGGCTGGCGAGTTCCTGCCAGGATCAAACCCTGCTCGCCAGCAGCCAGAGCTGTTCCCAGCTGGGGTCAGACAAGACCAAACCCATCCACAGCAGCTGGGAAGGGACTCGGGCTGGGAGCCGGGGGGTGCCAACACCGGGGGTGGCACAGCCTGGGAAGGGGCTGCCAGGGCAGGGTGGGCTGCGAGCACCAGCAGGGCAAGCACCTGCCAAGCAACTGCCGCCTGGCCCCGGCTTCGCCCTCCTTGGGACTGCCGAGACAGCCGGGACGCCGAGACAGACGGTGCGTGACTCAGCTGCTGAGTCACGGCCTGAGCCGGCACCCGGGAAGGGCAGGGTAAGTCACCAGTGCTCCGGAAAGATGATCCCGACGTGAGTGTGACACGAGCGTGACAGGAGGCTCAGCCCTGCTCCCGGAGCAGCTGCGGGGCATCCGGTGTTCCAGGGACACCGGCTCAAGCGGCAGCTCTGAAACTCCAGTGCTCCATTTTGTCTCGAAAACTCCCCGGCCCCAGCGTGCGTCGCAGCGCACCGTGCCACAGCCAGGCCTGCGAGAGCCGGGCACGGGGGGCAGCTGCCGGGTGCTGCGGGGATTCACCCTCGCGGAGCAGAAACGTCGCGAGCGGGGCCTGGAAGGGGCGAGGGGAGCCCGGGAATCTGTCAGGAGCATCCTGGCTCCAGAGCAGGGGACGGGGCAGGGCCGTGCAGAGGCGCGGGCTGCCTAAGTGTTTGGGAATGCTACCTCTCCAGCTGAGCCTGGGAACAGCCCCGCAAAGGAGAGCGTCAGGAACTGGGGCAGGTCTGTTTGTTTAATACGTTAAAATTTAATAAGGGCATTATTCATAGAAAGAGGAATCCAGATCCCGGCGCTGCCAAGCCCTCCCTTTCAGCAGCATCCAAGCCGAACAAAGTGGGACGGGGGAAAGGAAATGCCTGGAAATAAGGAACAGACGGGAGGTGGCCGAGCCCGGCGCTGCTGGCTCTCTGGGGCCGGGTGCTGGCTCCGCGCTCAGGACCGCTCCTGTTGCTCTGCGCAGGACCCGGGGCGCCCGCGCTGCCCCCGGGGCTGCCGGCTCCCCGCGCTGCCACGTCCCAGCCTCCGCTCCCCGCGGCTCCGCGGGCCCGGCTCCTCCGCGCCCCCGGGAGCCGGGAGCCGAGCCCCGGGCCGGGCCCTGCCGCGGGGAGCCGGGACCGAGCCGCGCTCGGGCCGGAGGCGGCGGCGGCCCCGGGGAGCGCTGCGGAGCGCAACCGAGCGGTCCCCGCCGGGCCGGCGAGAGGCTCGGGGAGCCGCGGACACACCCCGGGCGGGCGGGCGGACGGACGGACACACAGACAGCTCCCGGCCGCGCATCCGCGCCTGCCGACACACCCCCGGGCCGGGCCGAGCCGAGCCGCCGGGCCCCGCACACGCGTGGGGCTGCCGGGCAGGTGCCGCGGGGCTCGGCCGGGACCGGGACCGGGACCGGGACCGGGACCGGGACCGGGACCGGGACGCTCCCTCCCTCCCTCCTTCCCCCGCCGGGCCGGGCCGTGCCGGGCCGCCCCGCGCCAACTTCCCGCCCCCTCCCCGGGAAGTTTGTCCGGGCCGGGCCGGGCCGGGCCGGGCCGGGGCTGCCCCGGGCCGGGGCTCGGCGGGGACAAAGCGGGCGCGGCGGCGGCGCTCACCTACGTCGGCGTTGCAGAAGGCCTGCTGCGGGTGGATGGGCGAGCAGCTGCAGGCGTCGGCCGGGCGGGCCCTGCCGAGCAGCAGCACCGCCAGCCAGGCCAGCAGGCCGGGCAGCGCGGCGGGCATGGTGCGGCGGGCTGCGGGCTCAGCGACCCGGCCGACAAAGCCTCATCCACCGCCGGGCCCGGCCGAGCCGCTGCCGCCGCCGGAAAGTTCGGGTCCGCCGCCGCCGCCGCCGCCGCCGCCGCCGCCCCGGCCCCTCGCTGCTCTCCGCCGCCTATCTCCGGAGGTGGTGGCTGCCCCCGGCCGCCGCCGAGCCTCGCGTTTTAATGCGCTCCGGGGATTCGCTGCTCCTCCTCTGCATGGCGCGGGGCCAGCCCGGCTGCGCGCTGCTCCCGCCCCTCCGCGGGATGCGGCTCCGCGCCGAGCTCGCCCCCCCCGGCCCCTCCGCCCCGCCCGGCCCCGCCGCCGGCAGCGGGCAGCGGGCACCGGGCGCCGGCAGCCCCACGACGCCCCGGCCCCGGCCCCGGCCCGCAGCCCCCGGCCGCCAGCGGCCGCCCCGGCCCCGCCGTCCCGGTCCCGGGCGGGGCCGCGGAGCAGCCGCCGAGGGGCAGCGGCCGGGCCCGGGATGCCCGCGGCCCCGGGAGGCCGGCACCGGGACGGGACGGGACGGGACGGGAGGGGACGGCGCGGGGGCAGGAGCCGGGCCCTGCTCGCAGACCTGGCGCCGGGCCCGCAGGCGAGGGCTGTGATTATGTCTGTGCCCAAGCATTTCCTCTCCTGCCGCCTCCTCCGGCTCATCTCGCCCCCCTCGCCTGCTCCCCTCCTTCCGCTCCCACCTCCTCCCTCTGAGGGGCACGGCCGGCCCGTGACCATCACCGGGGGTCCTGCACGGCTCCGACGTGCCCGCAGCCCTCCGGCCCCTTCCCCATGGCCCGCAGCCCTCTGGCCTGGAGCACGTCTCCAAAACTCCCCGCCTCGTCCCTGCCCTGGCTGCATCGCTGCCGGAGGTGCTGGGGTGCTGCCGGCCTCCCCGTACCCGTCCTGCAGCGCCCAGCGGTGCGAGCAGGGAGCCCGGCTCTGCCCCCGGGCAGGGCCACGCAGCTTCCGAGCGTGGCCAAGCCGGGCACCGCAGGCACACGCTGGCGGGGACGGCCAGCACTGCGGCCACACAACCTGCTCCTGAGGCAGCCTCTCGCCGCGGAGCTGGGCCACTACGGCTGCCCGCGTCTGAAGGAGGTGTCAGAGCCTCTGGACCTTTAGGATGAGAAGAAACAGTAGAAATGCGGGCAGCAAAACCCAGTCCGAGCCCTGCTTGAGCTGGCAGGGAACCTGTGGGAGGTGAATTGTGCTCCTGCTGCTGGGCTGCTGGGATGAAACCTGGCGGTGGGGCTCCAGGCCCCCGGCCTCGCCGCAGGGCGCTGGGCTGGCAGAGGCTGTGGCAGCAGGGGCCTGGCTCTGAGAGCTCCGCAGGGCTGGGGGGCACAGGGACCGTACAGCCTGGTCCCGTTTGTGCTGTACGGCCCCGGCAGCCCCCCAGCCCCTGGGGTCCAGCAGCCCGAGGAGGGGCGAGGTGGGGTCCTGCCAGCTCTCAGAGACAAGGGCCAGGCTGGGGCGGGAGGGGATGTGGTGCTGCAAAGCCCCACTGCCCGTGGGGCAAGGGGGGACAGCCAGGGACAGCCCCGGGGCCAAGATGGGTGCTGCAGGGCCCTGGGCCAGGCCAAGGAGCTGAGCTGAGCGTGGCACAAGTGAGGGCAGAGCGGCCACCACAGGCAGCTGGCACGGGCAGGGACGGGGCCGGCACTGCCCCACGTGCTGGGAGCAGGTTGGTGCCCCCAGACAAGCGCATCCGCTCGCAGCCCAGCGCCCCGCCGTGAGTCATTGTTGTTTGGGCTAAATGGAAACACATGTCCAGCTGTTAACGTGGTTCTTACGCAGCTCTCCAGAGATGCTGGACACTGTAAACAGGGGCAGAGCAGGGGGATGGGAAAGGGCCAGCCCGGCTGAGCTCTCCGGAGGCCGCCGGCTCCTCCCTGCACGCCTTGCCGTGGGTCCTCCCACCCGAGCACAGCACCACTGCCCCAGGAACGGGCCCCCCGCTCCCCGGACACCACCGGACCCTGCAGCTGGGGCAGCTGGGGGTGGCACGGGGGCCAAGGGACCCGCCTGCATTGCAGCAGCCAGCCCCACGTGTGCATCCACGCAGCAGCACAGGCACAGAGCACGTGCCCGTACCGTGTGTGCATCCCACTATCACCCCAAACCTGCCAGAACGGGGAAGGAGCTGGCGCAGGCTCCCCCGTGCTGCTGCGCCGAAGCTGCGCGCTCCTGGCCCCCATTCCTGCCCTGGCCTCGCTCCTCCTGCGCCTCTCCCAGCGCAGCCGGGTGCAGGAGGGAAGGATGCGTGGGGAACGAGGCTCCACGCGTGGCCACTTACAGCCAGGGGCCTGCGACTGCCTGCAGCCCTCTGCCTAAACGAGGGGAGAGGCCGCACCATTTCTGGGGCCCACGGAGACGGGAGACGGGCACAGCAAGGTCTGGGGGCAGCAGCCAGGCTGGCACTGGTGCATTTGTCCCCTTGCAGCCCTGCTCCGAGCTCCTGTGGCAGTCGGGAGGGCACGGCCCCAGGGAGGGGTCTGGCTGCAAGGCCTCTGTCTGCTGCCTGCTCCTCGTGAGCCCAGCCGTGGAGCAATGGGATGTGGTGAGATGGGGGCTTCCCCTCAGTCCCTCCCACACGAAGCTTTCCCCAGAAAGCACAGGCCCAAGCAAACCGTTACCCATTCACGTACCACATGGTTTATGCGAAAAGGGAAGTAAAACCAGCTGACTGGTGAAAAACAGCCTGATGAAATCCCCTGCAGCTACCGTCTCGGCCAGCCCGCCCTCCCCTGCCCTGGCTGACACCCTGCTGTGGCCGTGTCCCCCCGGTCGTGTCCTAACCCAGGGACAGGTCTGGCCAACGTCCCCCTCAAGCACGCTCCTCCCCTCACATTCGTGGGGGACATGGGGACATTTGCCCCCACACCTCCCCTGTGCTCCCAGCGAGGTGCTGGGAAGGCAGGTCAGGGGCTCCCCCCCCCAGGACGCGCTGCTGGCACTGAGGGGCCCTTGTGCCCAGGTCAGGCCCTGTCCCCAGGTAGTTTTGGGGAAGGCGCTGCCCAAGGCCAGGGAGGCTCCCGATGGCACCAGGGAGCAGAGGCCAGCGCCGCCCCCGGGCACAGACCCGCAAGGGTGCGAGGACGGTGCCCTCACCCCGGGCACAAGCTGGCACAGGGCAGGCGAGCGGGGGCTCCGTCCTCGGCTGGAACCCAGAGCGCGGCTGCCACCGGCGCCGGCAGCCCGCGGAGGTGCCGGGCGCTGACGGCTGCAGCGCGGGGAAACTTCCCCGAGCCTGGGCTGGTGGCAGGCCGCAGCACCCTGTGGTGGCAGTCCTTTGCCACCAGGTGCCACTGCCGAAACACTCGCACCACGCATGCTGCAGCAAAGCCAACGCTTTACGTGGGACGCCGAGACCAACCACAGAGCTGGGAGCGCGGCGTCCCTCGGAGCGTGCGCCTCGCCGAGCGCAGGGCCTGCCCCGCAGCCCCCGTCCTCCCCGCCCCTCTGGTCCAGTGCAAAGTCTGTTAAATAAACTCAATGCCCTCGTATTTCACGCTCCCAATCCTGGTCTCTGGCAGGAGGAAGCGTCCGTCCAGCGTGAAGGCCATGATGTAGCTGGCGATCTTGCCGTTGTCCTCCTCTGACTTCAGCGCCACGATGATCTGGTCATCCGTGTCTGGGATGAACTTGAAGGAGGAGAAGCCGTGGGTGGGGACCACCTCACCCACCCGTCCCACCGTGATGTCCCCGAAGTCCTGGCTGGAGCTGAGCAGCAGGTTGGTGCCTCGCCGCTCGTCCGCCTTCTCGTTGTAGCGCTCGTGGCTGGCGCGGCGCGGCAGGAAGAACCAGCGCTGCAGCGTGTCGCTCCAGGAGGCCGACTCGTGGATCAGGTAACCTACAGCAGGGAGCGGGGTCTGGTGCCACGGGGCAGCAGCACCCCGCCAGGCTGCACAGACGCCCGCCTGCTGGGGCAGGACCCAGCCCCGCTCAAAAAGACAGCGCCGCGGGGAGGACAGCCACACGCAGACCAAAGCTGCGAACGTTTCCGCCTCCTCCTGCCGGGTGCTGGCCCCCCTCCCGCTGCCCCAGCACCAGCCGAGCCACCCGAGCTGCTCACAGGCAGGGCAAGCCCCGGCTTCCCCAGACTCCCTTAAATCTCACTCCGCTCCCGCTGCCCGTGGGGAGACCCCGGCCCCAGGCAGGGCGAGGGGCGCGCGGTGACGGGAGGGAGCCCGGCTCGGTACCTGGGGGTCGGATCCCAGCCGCAGCCCTCAGCGCGTTGTAGTTTGCCACCCAGCTCTCGTGGCCCACGTCGCCCTTGTAGCCGATGACCTTCACCCACTCGGGGTTCTCGTTGACCACCTCGCCCGTGGTCGTGGTCCACTCCTTGCCCAGGCCCCCCACGTACAGGTGCTCGTCCTTCACTGCCAGCCACTCCGCCTTGAAGCCTGCAGCGAGAGAGCGGCACGAGCCAGGCCGGGGCCCGGCCGGCACACGGATGTTAGGCCACCCCACGTCCCCGCTCCCCCGGGTGCCACAAGGGACAGCTCAGTGCTGCACGCAGCCCCCCCAGCCTGGCCAGGCTCGCGAGGTGACAAAGAGGCGCAAAGGGACGAGGGTTTCACTGCTCCGCGCCTGCAGCTTCAGGCAGAGCGAGCGGGGCGGGACAGGGGGGCTCACCTTTCCCCACGGTGCCGTCCCCATCCGAGAGGATCACCCAGGGCACCACCTTGCTGCCCTCGATCTGGTAGACCACCCCCGTCCGGTCATCCACGGAGTACAGCTTCCCGTTGAAGACGACGAGCTCCGAGAGCTCCATGCCCCTGCCCTTCTCGGCCAGGTGGGACCGCAGCACGCTCTCCTCTTTGTCCCATTCCACCGTCACGCTGTCCCCGCTGGCCGACAGCACCAGGTAGCCCTTCTTCAGGTAACTGAACCAGGTGTGCTCCTCAGAGCCCCGGGACTGAGTGTCCAGGTCCGCGATGACCCCGATGCGGTAGCGCACGCCCTCGGGGTTTCTCTGGGGTGGGGACAGCGGGTAGGTGTCATTGTAGCGGTCCTCTGCCCGCAGCCGGAGCTGCCAGTTGTGAGGATTGGGAGGGACGGGCCGCGCCGGGGAGGGCCGGTGCAAGCAGAAGAGCAGCAGCACGAAGCCCACGCAGGCTGACGACAGCACGATGGCCTTCCAGCGCGGTCGGAAGCGGGGGTCGGCGCCCTTGGTCATGGACGCGAGGACAGGCAGGCCGCCCACGCTGATCCGGAGGGGGCTCATAGACTCATTGCACGGCGGGACGGGCATCAGACTGGGGCCGAGGAGAACCTGGCAGCACAGAGGGGAAGCAGTGGGTGAGAGCTGGGGCCTGGAGCCCCACAGAGGCTGGGAGCGATGGCAGGGCACAGCCCCACGCGAGGGGGAGGCGGGCGGCCCCAGCCCCTGCCCCGCAGCAGAAGGCACCGCTGCACCGTGCAGGGCGGCAGCCGCCCCCCGAGGGCCTGCTTGGCTGCGGGAGCCCTTCCGCCATCCTCAGCCCCTCCTCATCCTCCCCCTTGGCCCCCCCAGACTGGGCTGAGCCCCAGCGTCCCAGCAGGCAGGCACAGCTGGCCCGGCACCGCTGCCCACCCAGAGGCCTGCAACGAACCAGGCAGGAGCGACCCCCGGGACCCACGTCGGGGCGTCCTGCTGGGCAGCGTCCCCGCACGGCCCGGGGAGAAGGAGGCTCGCTCACGGCAGCGCTCCGCGACCTGGCGGCAAGGACAGCCCTCGCCCCCTCGCCTCGGGAGCGCCGGCCGGGCTGCTCAGCTCCCGCGGTGGTGCCGAGCGCGCCCCCAGGCCCCGTGGGGACGCGGGGACACGTGGCAGCTCCGCCCGAGCAGGATGCCATTGCCCGAGCAGGAAGTGCAGCGCCCAGGTCCAAGGGACGCACACCCAGACCTGCCCAGCCCTAAAGTTGTTGTTTTTTTTTTTTAAAAAAAAGGTGGCAGTAGCCCCCTCCCGGCACCCCAGCCAGGCCCGTCCACGCTCACATCACCCCCCCGGGCAGGACATGGGCGGGGGGGCACCTTCAGCTCGCCCCAGGTGCACCCACCGGGGGGGTCCCGGCCGTGCCCCTTCGTGCTGCCTCTCTCCGCAGGGCACCGGGGACGTGGCAGCTCCCCGGGCTCCTGCAGCTCCGGGGGCTGCACAGGGAGCTCCCGGGGCTGCCCCGTGCCTCCCGTTCCCACCTCGCCCCGTGCAGCACGGGGACGGGACCCCCGCCGGGCAGCAGCCCCCCACTAGGGCCGGTCGTCCCCGGCGGCCGCACACCGGGCGCTGCAGGGCCCCAGCCCGGTGCTGGGCTCTCAGCAGGCCCAGGTGGCACCGATGCGGCACCGAGCGGGGGCGGGGGGGGGGCCGGCACCGGGCAGCCCCCGGGCACGGCGGGGCCGCGGGCACCGGGACGGGGCAGCCGGGGAGGGACGGCCCCGGGGCGCTGCGCCCACCGCGGGGGTCCCGCCGTGCACCGGCCCCCGACCCCCGGCACCCCGACCCCCGTCCCCGGGGGTGGCGGCCGGGCACCGGTGCCCGGGGCCCAGCGCCCCCGGGACCCCCCCGGGATTCCCCCGGGACCCCCCAGCGGCGCCCCCAGGCCCGCAGCGCCCCCGCCCGGGCCGCAGCCGCGGGGGCTGCGGTGCCACCGCCCCGGGCAGAGCCGCTCGGGCCCCCCCCGGCGCCCCCAGCCCGGCCCGGCCCGGCCCCCCGCGACCCCGCCGCCGCCGCCCCCCGGTGCCCCCAGCACAGCGGCCCCGGCAGCACCGACCCCACGGGTCTCCCGCTCCCGAGATCCCGGACCCGGCCCCACGGCCTCAGCCCCCGGTGCCCCCCCCGGTGCTCCGCTCACCGCGGCGCCGCCCGAGCGCAGCCGCCGCCGCCTCCCCCGCCGCGCGCAGCCGCTGCCGCCGCCTACAACTCCCAGCAACCCCCGCGCGCCGCCCCGGCCGCCGGCGGCGGCCAAACTACCCCGGGCCTCGCCCCGCGGGGCCGAAAACTACCGCTCCCAGCACCCCCCGCGCCGCCACCGCCCTCGCCGCTCAGCCCGCTGCACCGCGGGGCCTGCTGGGAGATGTAGTCCGCGCCGCGGCCTGCTCAGAGCTGGGGAGGCCGCTGCCGCTGCGCCCCGGAGCTGGGACGGAGCGGGACCCCCCCGCCACGCAGCCATGGGGGCCGCCGGGGCCTCGCACCGCACAGGGCCCGGGGGCTCCTTCCAGGAGCCCCCCCGGTACTCAGGAGGCTGCGGCAGGCGAACCTCCGGGGGGCTGCCCTGGGACTGGGGACAGAGGTGCCCAGAGCTCGTGTGTGCCCCGGGGGGGCTGGGGACGGCCCGGAGCCCCCCGGCACGGCCCCGTGTCCCCCTGGTCACCGCAGATCATCCCCAGCCACCGCCCCGCACCAGGGGCTGGGACGTGCCCAGTGCCCCCCGTCACTCGGCTGAGCTGTGCCGGGCAGGGAGCTGAGACCCATCCTGCCCGGTGCTGGGGGCAGTGTCCGGGGGTCTGCCCAGCACCGGTGCCCAGGGCACCCGAGGGAGTCCCGGCCCCGGTCAGGGCTCAGTGGGCTCCAGGACCCCGAGGGACGGGGCTGGTGGCTCTCCCAGCGTGGGGCAGACCCCGCTCCAGAGCAGAGCCGCAGCCTCCGGGGACCCTGCTTCCAACATCTGGGGTGCTTCTGGCCCGGCAGCCCCCCTTCCCTGTCCTGGCAGCCCCCCCTTCCCTGACCTGGCAGCCCCCCCTTCCCTGACCTAACAGCCCCCCCTTCCTTGTCCTACCAGCCCCCCCTTCCCTGACCTGGCAGCCCCCCTTCCCTGACCTGGCAGCCTCCCCTTCCCTGTCCTACCAGCCCCCCCTTCCCTGTCCTACCAGCCCCCCCTTCCCTGACCTGGCAGCCCCCCTTCCCTGACCTGGCAGCCCCCCCTTCCCTGACCTGGCAGCCCCCCCTTCCCTGACCTAACAGCCCCCCCTTCCCTGACCTGGCAGCCCCCCCTTCCCTGTCCTACCAGCCCCCCCTTCCCTGACCTGGCAGCCCCCCCTTCCCTGACCTAACAGCCCCCCTTCCCTGACCTAACAGCCCCCCTTCCCTGTCCTAACAGCCCCCCCTTCCCTGACCTCGGGCCCGTAACAGCAGTGGCGGCAGGCCCAGCGCTGCAGGCGCGCACATGGTTAACGCCGGCCGCCCGCGCTCCTTGGGCTCACATCTGGCAGGGGGAGGGCTGCTCGCTGCTGTGTTTATCCCGCTGCTTCTTCGCTCTCCTCCTTTTGCTTCCCAGAAAGTGCATTTCCGCCCGGCCAGGGGAGGAGAGGAGGCTGCCAGAGGCAGGGAGCGCAGCCGCCGCGGGCTCTGCCCTGTGCCCAAGGGCTGGCGGCGCGGCACGGGGGCGATGCTCTAGAGCAGGAAAGGCAGCGCCAGGAGAGAGCAGCCCCGGAGGTAGGTGTGGGGCAGGTCTGGGGGCGGCTGCCGACCCGGGGATGAGTGCCGTGGAGCTGCACGTCGTGTGCACATCTGCGCCTGCTGTCAGCGACGGGCTCTCCAGCAGCGGAGTCACCCAGGAGGCGGCGCAGCCTCGCCAGGCGCACGGGTGCCCTGGGGCAAGTCCGGCGAGGGTCCATCCCCTTGTCCGTGCCCCGGTTAGCTGGGCAAGGACCTTGCCCTACCTGCAAGGGGCTGGTGGGGACCGCAGGGCTGAGCCTCGCGTGTCCTTTGAGGGGGACAGCTCAACCTGCGGCAGCCCTGGGGGGACAGGCACTGGGAAGGAGTTAGTGCTGGAGCCTGCAGAACAGGCCCAACACGGCGTGGGTCCACCGCAGCCCCCCCCAGCGCTACCTGAGCCCTGCGTCCAAAAAGTCCGTCCCCACGAGCACGTCAAAGCCAGGGCTGGGCCATCCCAGGGCAGCTCCACACCATAGTTACTGGGGTCCCCAGCACGACTGCTCACCGGCACTGCCCGCAGGAGCTGGAGGGCTGCACCCTCCCCGTCGGTGCCTGGCTGCAGCTGCCCCGTGCAGCTCCAACCCCGCTGCCTGCCAGGTCTGGGCTGCTCCCATTTTGCAAATGGCTCCGCAAACATCCCAGCTGTTGTGGCAAGAGGCTGGGGGGAGCCGTCCCACCAGCACATCCCTGGACGCCAGAGGCATCCCAGCTCCAGTTGCTGCGGCTCAGGGAGGGCTGCGTCCACCACGGGAGAGCAGGGAGGGCGAGGAGGGCGTGCCGGTGCTGCTGCCTCCGTAGCGCTCTGAACCCCCTCATCTCTCCCCGGCATTCGCTCTTCTTTCATCCTGGTCTTTAACGCTGCCTGGAATGTTTTCAGGATGTTTTGACTTGCAGTCCCGGGGCTTTAGCAGCCACTGAATTTAAATCTCCAAACTGCTCCTGGAGAGCATCCAACCCCGACAGGAAAAAACAGAGTCCCTTCAGCAAGACCGTAGATGCCCGCGCGTATGTGCGTGCTGCCTGCCCGGCGTGCCTGCGGGGGGCGGGGGGAGACGCCCGCTCGGGGTGCTGGGGAGCCCTGCATGCTGCAGGCAGCGCCACGTGCACAGAGCACGCTCGCCTCCATTTCCAGCCCTGCAGCCTGCAAACAAGCTGCCTTTCTCAGTGGGAATATCCTGGCTAAGGATTTCTCCTCCCCGCTGAGCAAAGCTGTGTTTTCCCTGGGGCTGAGCCTGCTGCAGGTTCCCGGGAATCGTCTGGCTCGACGGGAGGCCTGAGCACTGTGGTCCTGGGGCAGGGAGAAAGCCACGGGCTTCCCGACAGCACGGCAGGCTGCGAGCTGCGTTCGCCGGCGTATGGCTGGCACAGCTGGAGGCCAGGCGGGGTTCAGAGAGCCAGGGCTGCTGCTCCCTGGCTGGCGTCTGCTCACGAGCCCCAGGCTGGGCTGCTCCACGCTGCTTCTCCCCTGCACGCGGGGCTGTGTGTGGGCAGGCGGCAGGCCAGGGCACGGGGAGGGAGGACACGGCGCCAGGCTGCCTGCGGTGCCGCCAGCCCTGCCTCTCCCGGCAGCGGGACGCGGGCCGAGGTGGGGCCGGGAGGTGGGCGACAGCCCAAGGCCCCGGGGGCTTCCTTGGGGCAGGGCAGGCACGGGAGAAGCGCGTGAAGGGCTCGGCCCTTTGCAGAGGGCGCGAGCAGAGGGAAAGCCCTTCGGAGATTTTCCCCATCCCTCCGCCCCTTCTGTTCCATGGCCATGACTCACAAGCCAGGCATCCTGCCCTTGAACGCCCTCCGAGCCTGCTGCCGGAGCGCGCCTGTCCGGGTCCCCGCAGCCCCGTGCTCTGGGGACAACGTGGACAGCCAGCCCCTGGGCTGTCCCACCCTGACAGCCACTTGAGGACCCAGGCAGTCACCAAAAGAGCGGGATTCTGCCCCAAGCTCCAGCGGGGCTCCCCACAGCCTGTCTCAGGATCCCGCTGCCCGTTCGCCCCTGGCACTTGGGGCTGTGCTCCTGGTGCAGACCCAGGCCACTGCCCGGCTGTGCCCTGGCAGGACACCGGCTGCTAGCAGGAGCCCCGGCACACTGGCACTGCCCTGGGCCCCACTGCTGCGGGTGTGGAGCAGCTGGGCAGTGCCACACGCTCACCTGGCACCTCTGGGGCCACAGGGCGCGGTGCGCCGTGCTCAGCCCCATGCCTCCGCGCGGCCCCAAGCTGATACGGTGGCGATAAAGCAAGGAAGGGCAGGTGCCCCGGCTGGGCCGTGGTGCCACCAGCTACTGCAAATATTAGCTTTGGCCCCACGCAGGATGTGGGCTCCCAGCAAGGTTTCTCCCGGGGGTGGCTGGCTCCCGGCTGGGGCCGCCAGCAGCACCGTGGCTCTGGGGCGGCAGGTCCTGCTCCCTCGTGCAAAGGGCCAAGGCACAGGGGTGCAGGTTGGGGGCCAGCAGCTCCTGGGGCAGGGGCAGCCCCTTCCACGGGGTTTGCGCAGGGATGTCGGCGCACCGTGGGGGTGGGAGGAGGCGTGCAGACCCCCATTGGGCAGGGCTGGGACCCCCCAGGACAGGCAGAGCTGTCGTTTTGCCCCACGGCAGCTGGAGCCACCTCATTTTCCAGGTGCTGCTGCTCCAAGTTGCTGCTCCTGGGTGTCGACGGGAGGCAGAGCAGGGCTGAACAGGAGCAGGCGCTTGGCTCTGGGCTTGGACGTTCAGCCCACGACCACTGCTCAGCTCCACCCCTGGCGCCCCCAGGGCCCCAGACCCCAGCTTGCTGGAGGGCCCCAGAGCCCCCCACCGCCCCAAACACGGGTCTCCCCAGACGCTCACTGGAGCATCGCTGAGGCAACACGGGCCCAGGTATCTGGGTATTCAGTTACAGATGGTCCCTGCAGCCGCGGGATGCGTGTGCCCACGCTGTGGGCTCTGCTGGGGAAGGGCTGCCACAAGAAGAGCCTTTTTCAGGCTGGAGGCACGGCTGTGCCCTGCCCGGGGCTGCGTGGTGCACCAGGCCCTGTGCTGGGGACGCTGCAGGGCACAGCCGTGCTTCCAGCCCTGAAAAGGGCTGAGGGGGACCGCAAATCCCGTCAGCTGCAGCCCCATCCCACTGCGGGGCCGGGTCCCTGCCTGCGCCCTGCCCAGCCCTGGGTGCTGCTGGGCTTTGCCACCCCCCTCAGCCACCCCCGGTGTCTCACAGGGTGCTGCTGCAGCATGAAGGGGCTCAGGGTGCTCGGTGTCCTGCTGCTCTCCTGCCTGCCGCCGCCCTCTCCTGCGGGCAGCCAGACCGGCACCAGTCCCAGTCCCAGTCCCAGTCCCAGCCCTGACTGGCGTTTGATGGACCCCGAGGAGGCTCCGTCCCAGCACCACGCTGCCAGGTGAGGGGGCCCTGGGGACGGGGGTGCTTCACGGGGGCACAGGGCAGACCTGGCACCGCGAAGGGCCCGTCCCCACACGTAGCTCCCCGTTGCGCTTTGCTTTCTGCCTTCCCCCAGGCCCACCCGGGAGCAGAAGGCTGGCGGTACCCAGGAGGGGCTGCCCCCGCGCCCCCGCTGCGTTCGCTGCTGTGAGCCGCCCGACCATCGCTTCTCCTACCCCCCGTACCAGCCCCAGATCAACATGACCATCCTGAAAGGTGAGGGCTGGTGGGGCTCCGTCCCCAGCCAAACCCGCAGCCTGGCTGCCCTGTGCTGCAGGGCACCGCCAGCCCGCCCAGCCCACCCGCAGACCCCGGGACCGGTGCAGAGCTGGGCTCCCAGTGCTGGGGTTGGAGTTGGCACCCGCCTCTGACGGCAAAACTGTCCCCTCTGCTCTGCCCAGGTGAGAAGGGAGACCGAGGCGAGCGAGGCATGCAGGGGAAGTACGGCAAGATGGGGGTTGCCGGCAGCAGGGGCCACACAGGGCCCAAGGGACAGAAGGGCAGCGTGGGTGCCCCAGGGGAGCGCTGCAAGAGCCACTACGCTGCCTTCTCGGTGGGCCGCAAGAAACCCCTGCACAGCAACGACTACTACCAGACCCTGATCTTCGACACGGAGTTTGTTAACCTCTACGACCACTTCAACATGTTCACGGGCAAGTTTTACTGCTACGTCCCTGGGATCTACTACTTCAGCCTGAACGTGCACACCTGGAACCAGAAGGAGACCTACCTGCACATCATGCGCAACGGGGTGGAGGTGGTGATCCTCTATGCCCAGGTGAGCGACCGCAGCATCATGCAGAGCCAGAGCGTCATGCTGGAGCTGCAGGAGCAGGATGAGGTCTGGGTGCGGCTCTACAAGGGCGAGCGCGAGAACGCAGTTTTCAGCGACGAATACGACACTTACATCACCTTCAGCGGCCACCTCATCAAGTACAGCGGAGACCCCTGAGCGCCTGCTGTGCCCTGCTCCTCCTCCCCTGGGGCGTGGGGAGCCCCGCAGCCCCCCGCCCCAGGCGTGCCACTCTCCATTAAGCTGTTAGCCCTTCTACATGCCACTACCCCAGCAGCTGCGTGAATACCCCCCGCTCCTTGAGAGGCCGAGCGGATGCACCCAGAGGAGACAGAGGCATTTCCAACCTCTGCTGCATGTGTGACCTGGGAGGTGGCTGCTTGCCTGGGGTGGGCAGGGACCTCAGCCCCTCCTGTGCCTGGTTCAGAGCTGGGTTTGCTGGGACACAGATTCATGTGGCACTGGCTGTGAGCTGGCACCAGCTGAAAGGGTTTGACCACCAGTGCTGTGGCGTGAAGGCACCTCCGTTGCCCAGCTCTCACTGACGTGCTCTACAGGCCATTGTTCCTAGAAAAGGGTAGTGGGTTCTCGGTGCCCAACAGGAAAGATAAGGGGGGAACAACGATAAAGGCACTAACGGTCACTCTCCTTCCACAGAACTGGGCCCCAGCGAGGGGGGCACTGCAGCGCAGCACTGGGGTGTCCCTGGGCTGGCAGTTCCCCTACATGCACCCAGCAGGAAGCAGGTTCCAGCAGTTCCCCCTTGCTGGTTCCCTCGTTGTCCCCCACGTTGCAGCCTCTTCTCGATGCCAACACTCGCTGAGGAGGGGGCTGGCTCCCAGCTGGCAGCCCTGGGTGCAGGGCCTTCAGCCTCAGCTGCATCCTCTTCGGTTAGACTATCTGCTGGCCAGGCTTTTTATTTTTATAGATGCAATAGCAGAGCAGGGCCTGGGGCAGCACGCTGCCCCCCACTCCCTGTACAGCTTGTGGTCACATTAAACACCCCACGGGTCAGGTCCCTGCTCACACCTTTGTGCACCCTCTTGTTTCGTGTGTGCAGGGGCTCCCCGAGAGCCATGGGCTGGGCACAGCCCTGCCGAGCTGGCGGTGGGAGGACAGACAGCCCCGAGACGGGCTGCACGAGGGCCGGCTGCTCCCTAAGGCACAGGGAGCCGGAGCTCGGGGCGGCGATGAAGCCAGCAGTGCCTGTCCTACAGCTCCTGAGCGAGCTGGGCAGGGCAGGCCGGGGATGGCGGCTGGGTTTACCTGGAATATCCGCCAGGCCTGTGGCGATGGGGCAGCTCTGAGGCAAAGCCGGGAAGTCTGCGGGTTGGGGTCCAGAGCGGCGGGGCCTCACCCAGGCAGGGCTAAGCTGGAGACCGGCACCGCTCCAGCATGGCAGGGGAAGAAATGGGGGCCAGGGCTGAGCTTAAATAGAACCCGGGCCTCATGGGGGTTGGAGGGCAGCTCAGGGCCAATTAGGGCCAATTAGGGCCGCAGGCCCACCTAGTGCCCCGGCACTGCTGTCCCCAGGGGCAGACCACTGCCCGCTGAGCCCCGTGCCAGGCCAGCGATGGCCCCGCCACCGAGCGCAGCCGGCATCCCGCGGTGACACGAGCCCCGGGAGGTGTCCGGGAGCGGGCTGGCACCGTCCGTGCCCCCGGGAGCAGGAACGGGTCCGCTGCCTGCATGTCCCGGTCACCCCAGCGCTGAGCACCAGCACGGCGCGGTCCTGAGCCGAGCGGCCGGGCCGGTGCCGCTGCCCTGAGCGGTTCTCGGTGCCCCGGGGCTGGCGGCGGGGGGGATCTGACCGGGACCAGGCACGGGAGAGGCTCCCCGGGGCGCCGCGGGTGCCGCAGCCCCGACCTTCGGCTGCAGGGCGCGGCGGGCTCGGGGCCGAGGGAGCCCGGGCCGGGCTGGGGGGGGCCGGGCCTGGCGGCGGGGCCGGGCCGGGGCCGGGCGGAGCTCCGCGGCCGCGCCCCCGGCAGGGCCAGGCCGGGCCGGGCCCCGCTGCCGGCAGTGCGGGTGGTGGCGGCGCGGCGGAGCGATGGCGGCGGCGGCGGAGCAGGACGGGCCCGGGCGGCGCGGGAAGAGGGCCGGGGAGGCGGCGGCCGAGGCGGCCGAGGAGGAGCGGGGCGGCCGGCGGCGGCGGAGGTGGGCGGCGGGACGGGGCCGGGGCCGGGGCCGGGGCCCGGTGCCGCTCGGCTCGGCTCGGCTCGGCTCGGTGCGAGTCCCGGGGCGGCGGGCGCTGGCCACGGTGCTGGCCCGTCCCGGCGGTGCTGGTCTGGCCCGGGCCTCATCCTGCTCCCCGGGCAGCTTCCAGCCGGCGGTGGAGCACCGAGGGACCACGGTCCTGCACGAAACCATCAGCACCCGCCCGCAGCCCCTGCCAGGTGAGGCGCCCTTGGGTGGCGGGGCCGAGCCGGTGCCGGTGCCGGTGCCGGTGCCGAGCAGCACCGCGACCGGGCAGCGCTCCCCGGCCCCGCCGACCCCGCCGCCCGCTTCTCGCCCGCCCCAGCGAGGCAGTTCGACACCAGCACGACGGAACCCATCAGCTTCTTCTTGTCCGGCCTGGAGGAGCTGCTGGCCTGGCAGCCCGACGGCAACGACGACTTCAACGTCGCCGCTGTGCCGCTGGCCCAGCGCCAGCCCCCGCTCCACAGCAGGAGGCCCCGGACGCTGGTGTGCCACGACATGCGGGGCGGCTACCTGGAGGACCGGTGCGTGCTGCCGGGGACGGGATGTGGCGGCCGGGCGCTCCGTGCCTGCTGGGCACGCTCCCAGCCCACGGCCAGGCATGGGTGTTGGGGCTCGGCTCTTGGCTCCAGAGCTGTGCGGTGTGTTGGGCTGGTCCTAGCTGGGGTCCGCATGGGTGACGGTGCCACTGCTCTGCCCAGCTCACGGGGAGTGAGTCAGGCTCCTGCCCAGCCCTGCAGCTGGGCGCCAGCATCATTCTCACATTGCCTAACCCTCTTCCTTCTCCTCTGCTGCAGGTTCGTCCAGGGCTCAGCCACACGCAACCCCTACGTCTTCTACCACTGGCGGCACATCGACATCTTCGTCTACTTCAGCCACCACACCGTCACCATCCCGCCCGTGTGCTGGACCAACGCAGCTCACAGGAATGGTGTCCCCGTGCTGGGTGAGGGAAGGGCTGGCAGCTGCAAGATGATGTGGTGCTGAGGCCTTGCACTCCCGGGGCATGTGGTGAGTTCACTGGGGCATGCAGCGACACTGCCCTTGCCGGCTCCCCAGGTACCTTCATCACGGAGTGGACGGGTGGGGAGAAGCTGTGCGAGGCATTCCTGGCTGGTGGGGCAGAAGCGTACCGCGCCGTGAGCGACCAGCTGGCCCGCATCGCCCAGCACTACCGCTTTGATGGGTGGCTGATCAACATTGAGAACACGCTGAGTGTGAGCAGCACCCGCACCCTGCCTGCCCCCGCTCCCTGCCTCCTGCAGGGGCTCAGCCCCCCGGGCTCCAGGGCGCACACACTGCTCCCGTGGCCGGTGGGTCCCTGCGCAGGGCTCCCGTAGCTGGCCCATGTCCAGCTGCCCTCTGCTCTCTCCTGCCAGGCGGTGGCGGTGGAAAATTTGGCCCCCTTCCTGCGGCATTTGACTGCGCAGGTGCACAGCGCCGTGCCCGGTGGGCTGGTGATTTGGTATGACAGCGTCCTGGAGGATGGCGCGCTGAGATGGCAGAACGAGCTGAACGAGCAGAATAGGTGAGTGGCTGGGCACATGCCTGTCCCGCCGCTTCACCTGAGCAAAGACAGCGCTGGGGAGGGGACATGAACACACCCCACACCGCAGTCCTCAGGGGCTGGGGTGATCAGGCCACGGCCAGCACAGCCCCTCGGTGGGGTGTCCTGTGGGGAGCAGGCACGGCATCCTCCCTCCCACGCTGACCCTTGTCCCCAGGGTGTTCTTTGACGCCTGTGACGGGCTGTTCGTCAACTACAACTGGAAGGAGGAGCACCTGGAGCGTACGCGCAGGCTGGCCAGGCAGCGCCACGCCGACGTCTACATCGGCGTTGATGTCTTTGCCCGTGGGGATGTGGTCGGTGGTGGCTTTGACTCCGACAAGGTGCGTGTGCTGGGGCTGGCCCGGAGCAGGACCCCAGGTCTCCCCCTGGTGCCGGGCTCTGAGCTTGTGCTGATGGCTTGGCCGTACCAGGCTAAATCAGGATGGGGCGGTGAAGTCCGGGCGCTGCCGGGTTGGCAGGCATGCACGGGGATGGAGCTGGGGGACCGCGGTGCTGCAGGCCCTGGAGGGGGAGATGCTGCAGCGTTTCCTGTGGTGTGATCCTACCCCGCGGCAGGGCCAGCGGGACCTGGGGGAGAGGGGACGGGGCAGGTGACAAGGTGACCACCCGGCCTGCCCTGAGCCTCGACTCCTGCCCGTTGTTGCTCACAGCTTGTCTCCACAGTCACTGAGCCTGATCCGCAAGCACAGCTTGTCCGCGGCCATCTTCGCCCCTGGCTGGGTCTATGAGCACCTCGGGGAGGAGAACTTCCTGCAGAACGAGAACAAGTGAGCACGGGCATGGTGGGGCAGGGGCTGGCCTTGGGTGGAGGGCTGGGCTGGGGGCACCCACGGGTGGGGGGCACCTGGCAGTGGGACAGAGCTGCCGATGGACTGTGGCTGCCAGCCAGGATGGGTGATGTGGGTGCTGTGGAGCACGGGGGCGTAAGGGGCTGGCTGGCCCCCAGGCCTCGGCTGAGGCAAAAGTCTCTGCTGTAACAACCGCCTTTTCCTCCAGGTTCTGGGGCTTGCTGGCAGACTACCTGCCCACACACAGCATCTGCACGCTGCCCCTTGCCACCTCCTTCAGCCTGGGCATGGGCACCAGCAGGTTCCTCACCGGGAAGGTGGGTGTGGGCTGTGGGGATGTGGCTCAGCTCCAGCTGGTGAGGGGTGGGCTGCGGAGGCAGGGTCCTGCTCCCAGCTCTCCGCCTGACCCAGTGCTCCCCGTCCTGCAGGAGGAAGAGGCCGGGCCCTGGTACAACCTGAGTGCTCAGGAGATCCAGCCCCTCTACACAGAGAGCGAGGGCCAGCTGATCACCAGCTGCTGCCTGCAGGACGCCTGGTGTGGGGGCAGCTCCCTGCGGGTGCAGGGGACCATCCCTCCTGGCGAGGAGCGCGTGGCCATCCGGTGAGTTGGGTGGCGAGGCCCCATTTCCACCTCCTGAGTGCTGGGCTGGCACCATGCTGGCATGGCACAGCTGCCGGAGGCCTGGGCAGAGCTGTGCCAGCCCCGTGGGCCTCACGGTGAGTGTGCCACGGGGTGCTCCAGCAGGCACTGCCCAGCAGACCTAACCCAATGCATCTTCTCTTTCTCTCCTCTTTCTCTCTCTCTCTCTCTCTCTCTCTCTGGGTGGACTTGGGGTCATCAGCCTGTTCTCTTTCCAGATGCAGGCGCCCCCCAAGCTCTTCCTGAACCTGCTCTATAAGATGGAGGGGCCGCACCGTGACGAATTCACAGTTGCCCTGGAGCTCACCACCTGGCACTCGGGTACCTGTCACGATGGCAACGTCACCCCCCTGCCCGGTGAGGACCCTGCCCGTCCCCCTGCGCTGCCTGCTCTTTAGGGCACAGCACCAGCTCAGGCCCTTGGTCCCCTTCCTGCAGAGCCCCATGGCCGGCACCACCCCCGGCTCCTCCCGGCACCGCCACCCGGCCTCTCCAAGCTGCTCGCTGCCTGCAGCCGCGGCTCCCATGGCTGGACCAGCCGGTGAGTGCCCTGCTGGTGCCCTGCGCCTCTGGGTAAACGGGTGCAGCTCCAGCCCTGCGCCAGCTCTGCCCCTCTGCTCCCAGGTGCTACGAGCTGGAGCTGCAAGGCTGCTTGCTGCGCGACCTCTCCCTGCTGGTGTCCCGCCACCAGTCCAGCCCGCAGGAGACGCGCTTTACCTGCCTCCTGGGGGAGGTCCGGGTGAGTGTCCCACGCGCATCCCTGCACCGGGAGGCTGCAAGGGCAGGCTGGCTGCCCGGCCGCTTTCGGACCTGCCCCTGATGGTTCTGTGCTCCCCTCTGCAGGTGCTGGATGCGGCCAGCGTGGCAGCCTCCCCGCCACAGGTGCAGAGCCTGACGGCCTCGCAGCTCTGGTGGCAGGAGGGCCCCGATGCGCAGCAGCTCTCCCTCAGCCTCACCCTCCGCTGGGCCTTCCCGCCGGGGCGGGCGAACCATTTCCGTGTGCTCAGCCTGGGCACGCGGTGCCGCCGGGGTCAGCCGCAGCAGCCCCAGCGCCTGGGGCTGGCACACGCCTGCCTGTTCCGCGTCGTGGGGCTGGCAGTGCCCCGGCCGGCGGCGGGGCAGTCCTGCCAGCTGGAGCTCCTGGTGGAGCCGGTGATGCCCAACGATCTGCCCGTGGACCCAGACCGCTGGGGGCGGCTGGTGCTGGTCTACTCCGAGCCGGCTGGCGGCAGCAGCTGAGCTGGGCATTAAAGGCAAACGTGGCACAGCCCTGCCTCTGTCTCCTTTGTGCCGGGTGGGGTGGAGGATGCGGGGGAGCCACCGCTCGGGGCCAAGAGGGTCGATCGAGGCTGAGTTTTGGGGCAGCTCTGCTCAGGGCACCCGGTCACCGCGTGCATCCAGGCTGGGGCATCTGCCCTGAGACCCCCCCCCCCCCCCCCCCTCCCCCCCAGCTCCCAGTCCTCTCACCTGGGGACCAGCCCTGGTGCTGGTGCAGAGCTGCTGGCACGGGCTCCACTTGCAGCCCCAAGGAGCCGCACGGTGCAGGCAGCTGCTGCTCCCCCTCCCTGCACGGCCCTGCCTTGGCTCTGCCTTGCTCTTGCTGCCCTCTCTCCAGGGCTGGCAGGCAGCGGGTTCACCCGTGCTGGTTCCCCTGGATATCTTATGCAGGGAAGGAGAGAAAATTTATAGCAGCAATTATTTTATCACAGTCTGGTGAGCAAGCAATTAGCAGGCAGGGCCGTAGCTGAGCGTGCTGCACAGCGGGGTCGTGCAGCCCTGGCTCCCTTGGAGCACCGGCCCCAGTCCCACAAACAATACTGGCTCCCGTTCAGGAAAATTAATATGTCAGCGTTTAAGCTGCTGCTCCTTTGGTGGGTGAATTGCTCTGAAATAAATTATCTGATGGTTTGAAAAATGAAGGGCTCAGCACTGCAAGGGCTGTGCTCCTGCCACTCTGAGACCCTGCTCCCTTGCTCTAGGGAGGGGGGGGGTAGCCCCGGCAGGGACCCCCTCCCCTGCCGCAGGCTGCAGGCCCGCTGTGCCCTGTGCGCGCGCCCCAGTCAAAACCGGAGTCGCCCTGGTTGAAGAAAGAAATCTTTATTAATAATTTCAATAATAATAATAATAATCCTTGTAGTAATAATAATAATAATAATAATAATACTGTTTATTAGAATGGTCACACCTTTGAAGCATACAGGATGGGCCGGCGCCAGCCTGCGTGCCGGCAGCCGGCGCAGGGGCTCTGCTGTAAGGAAGAAGCCAGTACAGCGATGGAGGGAGCTTTGTACAGGGGCGGGGGCGCGGGCCAGGGTGGAGGGGCTATGTACACTGGGAATAGAAAAGGGGGAGCTCGTTGCTGGAGCATCAGGGGTGTCTGCAGACTATAAAGTGAGGTTTGACGAGTGGCGGAGCCACGCGGGGTGCTGGGGCGGGGGGGCTGAGCATGGCGAGGCCGCCCCGGCCGTGGTGTGGGATGGGGCTGCACCTGGGGGGGGGCTCCGTGGCACCCTGTGCCGCCGGACCCCAGCTGCTGCAGACCCACCCCAGGGCCCGGGCCGGTCCCTGCAGGCGATGCAACGGCCGGGACCCCGTGCTGAGGGCCGGCAGGGTCCCTGCAGCAGGGCGGGCGGGGAGGGGGGTGGCCGCGAGCACCCCGCACGTCCCCGTCCCGGCACAGCGCAGGGGTCCCAGCGGGCGGCGTGGGTCAGGTTCGCTCCCCGCGGGGTGGGAGCCCCGGGTGCGTCAGGGATGGGTCGGGAGGGGAAGGAGGGGGAAAGGGAACGCAAGCGAGTTGCAAGCTCCTCTTAACAAAAATTCCCTTTAAAACGCAGAGGCTCGTCCCCCTGCAACGCCCAGCGCCTCAGCAAAGCTCCGCTTGGGAGCCGCGGCCTCGCACCCTCGACGCGCTGGCGGCCGGCGCTGGGGCACGGGCGCTCCGGAGCCCAGGAGCCAGGCGGCCCGCGGCCCCCAGCGCGGGCAGGGCGCCGTGCCGCTGCGCTCCGCCGGCACCCCGCGCCGGGCGGAAAGGAAGACGTGGTGCCCGGGCCTGCGCCGCGGGCTGCCAGAGGCCCCGCGGACGTCCCCGTGCCCAGCGGCGCCGGCTCCGCGAGGGGCAAGCGGGGCGGCGCTGGGCGCATCCGGCCGGTCCGTGCTCTCCGCGGGCTCCTCCGGGACTCGCTCGCTCGGTGCATGTGTGTGGACAGGATGGGACTTTCACTTCGTTGTTGCCTCTTTGCTTTGTTGTTGCTTTGCTTTTAGTTTTTTTTGTTTTGTTTTGTTTTTTTTTAGTTGGGTGGGTGTGTATGTGTGTGTGTGTTGGTTTTTTTTTGTGTTTTTTTTTTTTTTTTTTTTTTTGCGCCCTTCCCGGTCCCAGAAGGAAACGGCTGCAGTTTCACTACAACAGAAACAGAAAGGCAGAGCTGTCGCTGGAGCAACCCGTGCAGGAGCCGCTGGCTGGGGCGGCTGCGAACACGTTCCCAGCCCCGCACCCCACTCAGCGCCTGCTGCCTGCGGAGCACACGGCCTTGCAGGGCACCACGCTGGGCCCCAGGGCATCGCTCCTGCCCCTGGGGGCCATCCCCGGGGTCCCCCCCCCCCCCGGCTCAGCCCCGTCCCCATGGAGCGTGCAGCAACTGCCTCCTGCCTCTCCTACGGGGTGCAGAGGGGCCGGCTCGGGGCTGCCCGTCCTGCCCTGGGGGGGGGGACGAGCCAGGGCGCAGCTGCCTGGGGACCCCCACGAGCCCAGGCTCCGGGCACCCTCGGCGGGGCAGAGGCGCCGTCCCCGCTCCCTGCCGCCCCCCAGGCAGCACCGAGCCCGGGCCGGGCAGGATGGAAGCGGCGGGCAGCGGAGGCCGAGCGGCGGGACGGAGCAGCTTGAGGTAAACCTAGCGGAGAGCAGAGCCCGCCCGGGCAGGGGCCCTCAGGTCCTCCGGGAGGCTCAGCCTCGCTTAGTCTGCCTGGTTTGGTTTGGTTTCTAGTGAGCAGTCAGTGTTAGTGTTGTGAGGGGCTGGGTCTGTCTTGCTAGTAGGGAGTGAAGCGGCTGTACCCTCCTCGGTATAGACTAGCCTGCAACATCAAAGATGAAAAAAAAGCCAATCAGTATTCGAGAGAGAGGCAAAGCCCATTTCTTCCCTTTTTTTTTCTCTTTTTTTTTTTTTTTTTTTTTTGTAAGTGATACCAAACTGCCTCTGTCTTGGGTACAGCCAAGGGTCCCCAGCGCTGCCCGGGCTCCAGGGAGCTGCTGTGGGGTCGCTCAGGGCCAGAGACTGCGCTGTCCCCAACCCTGCCGCCCTTGTCACAGCACCGGCTGCCCTGGGGCTGCCATGGCCAGACCTGCTCCTGCTGCGGGGCTGCAGAGGAGCTGGGCTGGTTCCCCGTGGGACAGAGGGGCTGCAGACCCTCGCTAGGGGCTGTGGGGCCGGGGGTGCCGAGGGGTGCTTGGCAGCCAGGCCCCAGCCGGGGGGACACGGGGGAGGGTTTAAAAAAAAAAAAAGGAAGAAAAAGACCGTTTGGCTTTGAGATCCCGCCCACAAGTGGGATTTTTCATCTTTGATGCTGGTTGCAAAGCTAGCTACAGACCGCAGCGAGCACGTGGTGAGCACGCTCGGGTGCCCCCTGCACGCTGCTGCCGGGGACGCGGCCCCAAGCCCCCCGCGCCTGGGGGAGGAGGGGGGGGGTCCTCGTCCCCCCACCAGGCCCTGGGGGCTGCACAGGGCTTCCTCCAGTGGGGGGCTAATGGGGGTGCAGGGATGGTGCCCCCTCTCCCCGGGGCCAGCCTGCGTGGGGATGGTGCCAGGCGGGGGCTGCGCTGCTCCTGCCATCGCCGAGAGCTCGTGCTCCCCCTCCCCGCGGCCCCCAGACCCCCCCCGGGCTGGCTGCAGCTCGCGTGGGGCACGTCAGGAAGCAAAGAAAGGCAGCGGGGGCTGCTCTTACCATGGTGCCGATGCTGTACGTGGCGGCGGGGCCGATGGTGTGGTGGTACGGGTCTGCAGCTGCGTACACTCTGCCGTAACTAGGAGCAAACATGGGGGGGGGCATTAGAGACCCGGGGAGGGGTCGTCCACCCTCAGCAGCTCCCCCAGAGGCCGCTGCACCCTCATACCCCCCCCACTGCCCCTGGATCTCCCCACTTCTCCCCACCAGGGCCCCACCAGAAACAGCCCAGGCCCGGGGGAGCACGGGGAGCTCTGGACACCCCGATATTGCCAGCTCCATCCTCACGCCACGGGGCACGGCAGGCAGGCTGTGCCGGACTGGATGGCGCAGGGGGTGAAATGGGCATCCCCCACCCCCAACCCCCCCCAACCGGCCAGGGGTGATGCCCGTGGGCAGCGGTGCCTACCTGTCGCTGTATGCTGCTGCTGCTGCTGCGGGCTGGGCGTATCTGTAGGCGGCATAGCCCCCCTGCAGCCGCGGGGGAGACAGAGAGAGGTGGTCGTGAGGGTGGGGGCAGCACCCACCAGGCCCTGCCGGGGGAGCTCGGTGGGCCAGGGCAGCCGGGCACCCCCAGGCACTGGCTCCAGGGGCCCTGGAGCAGTGGCAGGACCCTGCGGGGAGCCAGTGCTGGTGCCACCAGGCACACACCAGCCTCATTACCATTCCCCAGGGGCTTTCACAAACATTAACCTTAAAAAATTAAATTTCTAGAGGAGAGAATGTCACCTCCCTGCTCGCTTTAATGAGGTGTCACGTTAGATAAATCCTTCAGCCGCCCGCCTGAAATATCGCCAATGGCTTTTTAAATATGGAGGTTAAATGCTGGTGTAAGGCAGCGCACCGACGCTCGCCGAGGACATAAATCCCTCGGGGTGCTGCCCCTGCAAGGGGCCTGGCCGGGGGCATAGGACCCGATGCGGTGTCGCTCAGCACAGCACTGCCTCGGCCGCCCTCAGCCCCCTCACACGTCCCCGCTGTGCTGCGATGCCAAGCCCCACGCGAGCAGCGGCGCTGCCCAGGACCTGGGAAGGGGCTGCAGGCAGGGCAGAGCCCCCCGGGGAGCAGCACGGGGCTGATCACCCCCAAACCCCTTGGACAGGGTCCCCGGAGGCGACACCAGCCCCAGCACGGCCGCACTTACGTAGATCTCAGCTCCGTAGAACCCGTCCTGGTAGACGACCCTGCAAACGGAGCGGAGGTGTCAGCGCCGTGGGGCGGCTCAGGGCGCTCGCAGGCACCACGCTCACGGCCAAACGCCCGCCCGCAGTCACGCCGAGGGGATGAGGGGAGGTTGGGGCAGCGGGGGGCTCAGCGCGCTCAGCACCACTGGGCACAGGGGCAGCAAAACCCTTGGGCGGTGCCTGGGGTGCGCGGCAGCCCCGAGGTGGGGACGTGCAGTGGGACGAGCGGCGGAGCTGTGGGGAAACCCGGTCCCAGGCACTGCTGGCACCCCAGGGCCGCAGAACCCTGCGGCTGCACAGAGGCTGCTTGCGGCTCTCCTGCGTTTTGCTCGTAACCCGCGTGCTCCAGCCTCCACCTGGGTGTGAAGCTTTGATAAACGCCCCCAGCTCTGCCCTGCGCAGGCCGCCTGTCCGGGGCCGCCGGCCGAGATGGATTGAGGTGACACCGGGGACCTGGAGGAAGGCGCTCCCAAGGCAGCGCATGGTTGGGAAGCATCGGGATTGGGGGGGTGGAGGGGAACATGGGACGGACACGTCCCAGGCTGGGAGGGCAGCGACACGGGGCTGGGCAGAGCACAGCCCGAGAAGCTGAACCAGTCTGGGGGGGGCTTTCACAGCGATGGAGGACGGGCAGGTGCTCAGAGAGCTGTGCCTCCGTTCCCGAACACCTCCCCTGTGCGCAGGAGCCCGGCAGTGCAGACACTGACGGCAGCAGAATTGAAGCGATTCAGCACCAAACGCAGAGCTGAGCACAAGGCGCCTTCTGTGGGGCGCCCACGAGGGCAGAGTCAGCAGCGGAGCCAGCCACGAGGCAGCTGCTGCAGGGCGTGGGAGCGGCGGGCGATAAGGGGCTGAGGAGCCCCGGCCGTGCCAGACCGCAGCCCGAGGCGGGACCCCCACCCCAAGGCGGGACCCCCCAGCCCCGAGGTGGGCAGCACCCCGGCCCTTGGGGTCCGGGTAGTACCAGCCCCCGCCAAGCCCCCCGGCAGCCCCGGGTACTCACGCGCCGTAGGTGGGGATGGGCGGCGGCGGGGGCGCAGCCCGGAACGTGTTGTAGACGGCGCGTCCTCGGCCCCGTAAGTGCGCCCCTCGGTAGGCCACAGCCGTCCCCGTGGCAGGGTACGGGAACCCCGTTACTGCAGGAGGGAGGGGACAAAGACGGGATTTTCTGCAGCAGCTCCCGACAGCACGCGTCTGGGACCTCGCAGTCACCGCGGGGCGTCCCAAGCCAGAGCGTCCGTCTGTGCCCGCAGCGTTGCCCCAGGGATGGGGCTGCCGGGGAATGGCCCCCGGGGCGAGAGTGACAGGGGGAGGGAGCGGTGCATGCCATGGGCAGGGGCAGAGGGGCTGGGGGCCACTCAGAGCCGCGGCAAGGTGGAACACGGCGCAGCCGCAGCGTGGAGCTGAGGCTCGAGGAGTTACCTGCGTAGAACTCGGGGCCGTAGACAGCTCCCACCACCGGGTTCAGCTTCCAGCCTGCAGGCAGGGAGGGTTGGTGAGCTGGGGGGGGGAGCCCCCCCCCTGCCCCGGTCACCCCACTGGGCTCCCCCACCGTGGCTCCCATCCCTGGGGTGGCTGCAGGGGCACGGGGCACTCCGTGGGGCTGTGCCCCCGCGTTCAGACAGGAGCAGCCACTCTTATTTCTGGTCAAGCACCAAAGGGCTTTTGCTGCGGGAGCTCAGCAGCAGCTGTGCAGCAATGGGAAGGTGCCCTGGGATGCTCAGCCCCTTGGGCTGTGCCCGTGCCACCTCGGTCTCTCCTTGCACCGGTTCTTACCGTTGGTGTAGGGGTTTGCAGCCTTCTTGTTTGTCATGACCCGGGCCGTGGCGTTGTTCACCTGAGGAGAGAGAGGGGACGAGAGCTCAGTGCCTGCAGGCAGGGGGGCTGGCGAGGCCGCGGTCCAGGCCCGTTCGGCCGCACTCAGTGCGCGCTGCTGCTGCTTGAAACGCTGGAGGGAAGGACGAGGGGCGAGCGGGGAGAGGCAGGATGAGACTCTCCTGCAGCTGCACCTTGCGTGGTGCCGCCCTGACACAGCGCTGCACCGAGCATCCCTTGGGCTGGTTATCGATGCCCCAAGCTGCGGGTGCTGGGCTCAGCCACCTCCAGTCCCCACTGCACGCCTGATCCTGGCTGCGGAAAGGATGCAGGAGCCCTGGTAGCTCCCGCCAGCACCTGTAAGCTCCTGCCTGGCCATGGATGGGGGCCACATCCTCAGAAGGCAGGGCCCGTCCGTGGGTAGCGCTGAGCCCTGCCAGGCTGCCCCTCCCTGTGCTCAGCACCGCCGGGGGTGTTTGTGTCCAGCTCCCTCCAGGCGCTGCCCTGCATCCCCCTGCTCCTCAGGGCTCAGCTCGGTGCCACGCAGCCAACGGGCGAAGCCTGCGCCTGCCCGGCTGCCTGAACGGCCTCTGGGGCTGGGAAGCAGCGGGTGCGAGAGGAGAGCTGTGTGAAGCACCCTGCCCGCCCGTACAGGGGGAGCTGGCACGGGCACGTGGAGCGCTGAGGCCGTCTCTGCCCTGCCACGCACGGGGCAGCTGCCCCCAGGCAGCGGGGGTGGGAGTCTGCTGGGCTCCCCCGGCACCGGGCAGGGCACAGCCAGACCCCGGCTCGGGGCCCCCCAGCTCTCCCCGCTGCCCGGGAGGTTCGTCTGAGCCCGTCCCTGCTTGCTGTCCGTGAAGACCTCCCTGCAGCTCCAACGCATGCTCCCCGTGCTGCATTCACGGCCGCATGCACGCGCCGGGCAGGCACCCCCGGGACCATGCAGGACCCCCGCAAGCTGAGCCGGTGGCCCCGGGGCCGCTCAGCGTGCGCGGCCCTGCCCGGGCTCCCCACCAAGGGCGCGAGGGCACAGAGGCAGAGCCAGCACGGGGCAGGGGGGAGCCCCCGCAGCCCCCGGGCAGCTCTGCCCTGCCTGCACCCCCGGCCGGGAGAGGGGCTCGGGGCAGCGCGGGGGGGATGCACAACACACGGCAGGCAGGGCACTAGCACACTTATCTGAGCACCTCAATCTTCCGGCCCTCTACGATCGTGCCATTCAGCTTCTCTCGTGCCCGGTCGGCATCTGTGCTAGTTTCAAAAGTTACAAACCCAAAACCCTGTGAGCAGAGGAGAAAAGGAGAAAGAAAGAGACAGAGAGAGACAGAGAGAGAGAGAGAGAGAGAGGGTGTGGGGACAGAGAGAGAGAGGGGGTGAATCAGGAGAGCTGGCAGAGGAGATGAGGCTGCCGCTGTGCGGAGACGGAGAGCCCGGGCCAGGTCCCCGCAGCGCCCGGGGGTCCCGGCTGAGGGCCCGGCATCGCCCGCGAGCTGGGAGAAGAGTCTGGGAGAGGGGCACAGAAAGCAGGGAAGATACAACAGAGACATCCACACACAGAGGGACACGAGCCGCCTCGTGCAGGCGCGGGACAGAGCGAGCCCTCCCCTCCCTCCAGCGCTGGGGCGCAGACACCTCCGGCTGGCGCAGGGCACCAGGAGGCTGCTCCCCAAGACCGGGCACCCGCGCCTGGGGGCTGCTGGTGCCTGGCCTGCCCTGGTCCTGTGTCTGCCTTGGGGTGCTCCCAAGGGGCGAGGGGCAGCAGCACAGGGAGCAGGAGAGGAGGGGAGAGCGGGCAGAGCAGCCCCCGGGGGCACCCCGGGAGGCACGGACACGTCCCGGGTGAGCCGTGCCCGCCCCCGCGGCTCGCTGCTATGGCACCGGCCTCGGGCAGCACCCACCTTGGAGCCCCGCTCGTTGAAAATGATCTCCACGTCAAGGATCTTCCCGAATTGCTGCAAGCAGAGAGAGCAGAGGGTGAGTGCCTGCAGAGCCCCCCGCCCCGGGCTGCAAGCACAGGGCTCTCTCTGCGCGGGGACTGGTCCTGGGGGCCCCTCGGTGCCCTGCAGGGCTGGGCCTGAGCACAACCCCGTCCCTCCCCCGCCATGGTAGCCCTCTTCCAGGATCTGGGGGGTGTTGCTTCACAGCTAATTAGCCTGCACCACTCTAAATCTTAATGAGGACTGGGAAGGGGGTGAAAGGAGAGGGACAAGGGCTCTGTTCTCACTCCATGCATGGGCCTCGGCCTGACAGCCCGGCTATTAACCAGGGTGGAAAACCCTCTGCCCATCGCCTGCTGGCCAGCAGCGGGGCAGGCATCCTGCAGGCTGACCCAGGACCCCGCTGGGGCTGGGCAGAGGGGACCCCCAGGGAAGGACGGTGCCAGGGCCCCCGCGGTGACCTGGGGACCGGGCGACCGAGAGCCTGAGCTGAGGGCAGCGGGACGTGGGTGGCTGCACGGGGCCGGACTCACCCCAAACATTTGCCGCAGGTCGGGGTCCCGGAATCGGAAGGGGATGTTGGAGACGTGTAACCTCTTGGGCTGCTGCTTGTCTGTGTTGTCTGAGGAATGTAGCTGCTGGCTGTCTGTCTGTGCCGCCTCGTCTGTCTGCTGCGGGAGCACCACCACCTCGTCAGCCCCATGTCTCCTGGCAAGACTGCCCCCTTCTCCCATGCTTGGCCCCGCAGCCCCCAGGGGCACCCCTGACCCTGTGGTCCCCACTCCCTGGGCAGCACCGCGCCAGCCTCCCAGGTCCCTCCCAGCAACTGGAGCAGAGCAGGAGCCCCCGCTCTCAGGAGGGAGCACAGAGGGTCAAGGTGCTGCCTCTGCTGCCCTGCGAGCAGGGGGATGCTGGAGGGCAGCTCTGTGGGCAACTGTGGCTGGTGGAGCTACAGCATCACCCGCCCCGTGAGCGGCATCCAGGGAGGAGAAGCTGGGTGAGGGAGGGCAGGAGATCCACGGAGATCCAGCCAGCATCGCGTGGCTTCACGTCGGCTGTGGGACTGGAGCCCGGGACAGCCCAGTGGCTCCCTGCCCAGGGACCATCACCGCAGCGCACGTGCGTGCTCAGGGCAGGGGGCCGGGAGGGGCAGACCCCACACACGGGGCTGTGGTGGCCAGGCTGGGAAGTGCTCAGCTCAGCACTTTCCCCTCTGAGCTGCATTACAACCACATAATTGAAGCTATCTGATTGGAAAGCAGCCAAGCAGGTAGATTACAAGTGATTAGAAATGATGGGGGGGGCTGCAAGGGAGGCAGGCAGCCAGCGCATGCTCCTGCTGCCCCGGCCACTGCGGGGACACGCGGCCCCGGCGCCCCGAGGGGCTGCAGCCCGGGGGGTGCTGCTTGCCCCCGCGCCCAGCCCGCAGCCTCCCCCGCGTGCCTCTCCCTTACCGGTACCGTCTGCGTCCCTGCTATGGACTGTGTGCTGGCGTCGGTGCCCGGCTGCTCGGCGTGGCTCTGTGCTGGTGTGTAGAGGGTCATGGCGTGCTCCGGTACTGTGCTTTGCCCCGAGTAGTCCTGCGTGGGGTGGGGGTGCGGCGGCGCGTACTCTGCGGGGATGCCGTTCTGGGGGGGGCGGGGGGTACTGGGCCGGGGGGTAGGGCTGAGCCATCGCGTCAGGTGGAGCCGTGGCGTCCTGGTTGCCCTGCCGAGACAGCAGCGCCGTCCCCCTTACCTGCTGGCTCCCGCCGCCGTCCCCGAGGTGCCAGGGCTGCGCCCTGCCTGGGGAGCGCTCTGGGGCTCTGTGGCTGGACCCCAGGGCCCCCTGACCCCCCACCCTGCCCCTGCTTTTTGTCCCCACGCCAACCTCTGTGCCACCCCCGTGCTACAGCAGCTCCCGCGCCGCACTACCCGCTGCGCCTGCCCCGTGGCCGAGCCCCTCTCCGCTCCCCACTCCGAGCCCTCCGTGCCCGCTCTGCTGCGCCTTGGGCAGTGGGAGGATGGGGGGGCTGGGGGGCAAGGCACAGAGGGGACCAAGGCCACGGCTCCAGTGGGGACTAGCAGGGGCAGCCTGCACATCGCCCTCCTGGTGATGGAAACCAGGGCGGCCCTCGGTTTGAAGGCCAACACGGGGCAAAGCACGGCTGCACCACCAGCATCGGCACAAGCCATCATCCCGCGCGTCCTGGAGCCTGGCCAGGAGGGCACTGAGGAAGGAGGGCAGTGGGGGGGGGGGGGGGCAGGGATGTCAGATGGCCTCTTGGCAAACAGCAGGCAGGCATCAATTAACTGCTAAATATTTGATTAGGCCCTTTGCTGTAACACAGCTGGCCTGGCCACCCTGGTCAAACGAGGTGAGCTGCACCTGTGCTACGGGCCGAGGGCTGCCCACGGCTGCTGCGGGGCTGGGGGATGCGGGATGCCGTGGGGCTGCCAGCCCGCCCCCCTCCTGCACAGCCCCCCTCCGTCTGCACAGCCCCCCGGCCCTGCATGCACCCGCAGGCTCCCGCGCCCCCCACGCACGTGTGCTGCACGCAAGCGCCCACCGCCGAGCGCAGCGCTGGCAGCCCTGCGGATGCTTTACAACCTGCCGCGGCCGCCTCTCGCCCATGAAATACATCTGTGGCTCAGACCGTGGAGACAAGCTCCTTAATTGTGTGTGTGGCCGATTTATGGTGCGGAGGGACGCTGGGGAAGGGTGGGGAAGGGGGGGCCGTGCGGCCAGCCGTGATCCCCCACCTGCCGCGGCCGTCGCGCCTGCAGGGGAGGCAGCAGAGCCTGTGCCGGGGGCACGGTGGGGACCACATGCAAACCCAGCGTGAACAATCCCGCTACAGATCTGCAAGTCATTCACAGGCTCGCAAGCGTCTTCCCGTGCTGACTCAGCTGCCCGGGGCCGCGCCAGCCAGATGCGCCTGCCAGCGCCGGCCGGGGCTGGCGATGCTGCAGGGCGGCGCAGGCAGCGGGCGGCAGAGCCCTGGCCCCCGGCACTGCCCCCGGGGTAATGCCGCTCCCTGCACCTCGGTGCTCGCCCTGCTGCTCAGCCTTTCCCCCGCGCATCCTGTGCCTGAGCCCGCTTTGGGAAGCGAGCAGACACCCCAGTCGCGCTCCCAGCGCCCAACTCTCCCTGCCAGCGTCCCCAGCGCGTGCACGGAGCTGGCAGCAGGAGCATCTTGCAGGGCTCCCGCATCCCCCTGCGCTGCCACTCATCTTTGCTGCCACCACAACCAGGATCAGCCACCAGCATGGCAGGGACCGAGCGGCCGCCTGCGGGGGCTCGGCTCAGCCCCTTCGCCAAGGCTTTAGCAGGGAGGTTTTTAGTTTGGGTTGGCAAACCCAGCCCAGAGGGCAGCGCCAGTCTCTGCCCCACTCCGTGCCGGTGCCTGGTGGCAGGGCTGCACCCAGCCCCAGGAGCTGGGCACCCCGGCCCCGACGGCCGCAGGCAGTGAGAGCAGAAGCCCTGGGGATGGCCCAAGCAGGAGGAGCTGTGGGGTGGCAATGGGGACACAGACAGGGGCCGGGGCAGGGGCTGGCCCCACCTGCACAGGTCTTGGGCCCCACTGGCTCCTCGCCAGTCTGCCCCGACAGCCACGTTCATATCCGTTATTAATTAGGGCTGTCGCAGTGCTTGTCAGCCCAAGCATTATTTCATTCAGGGGCCATTAGGTTCCCCTGTTTTGCTGCTTGCCATCTCCAGGGCTGCTGGTGCTGCAGAGGCGCAGATCTACGGCTCCCGCGCGCCTCCCTCCCACCGCACGCTGTCCACCAGCCCTGGACGGGACAGGAGCTGCTCCCTGCAGTGATCTCCAGGGGCAGGGGGCCCTGTGCAGGGTTTGGGGTGCTCGGTTCCGTGGTGGGCTCTGCAGGGGAGAGGGATCGTCAGGGGTTTGGCTGAGGGACACCCGGTGCTGCCTGCTGCTGCTCACCTCTCCGCACCCTGCGCTGCCCCTGTCCGCCCGCGCTGCCGGCTCTGGGCAGAGCCGTTGTCAGTGCCCAGCTGGGTTTGGGCTCGCAGAGCACAGCCACGGGGTGAGGACGTGGTGACCCCTGCGGCCGGGTGCCCCCGTTTCGGGCCGTGTGGCCCGTGAAGTGGTGCCAACCCGTGGGTGTCGGGGACGCGGGGCTCCGCCGGGCGTCCCTGCTCGCTCACCGCAATTCCCTGCTGGGAGCGCAGGGGATGCTCCCGCATGGCACTTTATAGGGCGGCTTTCCGCATTTTCATTAAAAGATATTCTGGTTATTAATGGCCCGTAGCCCTCATTTAGTAAATGAGACAGGAGATTAGCGCGTTGCCCGAGACCAAGTGTGGAGCAAAGCAGGCAGAGCTCAGCACGGCGCAGGGGGTGCGCGTGGTGCCCAGCCGCCTCCGCTCCCCGCACTGCCCAGGCAGGATGAGACCCCCCCTGGGCCCAGCCCCTGCATGGTGTCCCCCTGCCCTGTCCCCCTGGGCACTGTCCTCCTGCCCTGACCGCAGCTCAGCCCCACGCAGCCGCTGCTGCAGCAGGCCGGCGCTGCCTGCACCCTGGCAGGCAGGGGGTGGATATCATCTTTAGCTGATTAAATGTCCCTCATTAACGAGTTTCTTTAATTAATGAAGTTTTTTTTGTTTGCTCCACTTGCTTTCTCCCCACCGCACTCTGCCTCCTCAGCACAATCCAGGCCATTTCCTTTCAAGTCATTTAGCGCGTGGGGCCGGTTCCTGCCGACGCCGCACTTTGGTGATTGTGCCTGTCAGCTCGGGGCTGACGACGCCATTTTTAACATTTTCTCCTTTTTAAGAAAATAACGCACCAGAACCCCACGAACACACGGGAGGTGTCCGCACAGCCGGCTGAGCGCAGCGTCACGCTAACGAGAGGTGCCGGCACCCCGTGGCGCGGCAGGCAGCGCTGCCTGCCCCCTCGAGGGTCGGTGTCACGCCTGGCTCCTGAACTCACGTGGTGTTCCCGGGGAGGAAAGGCAGCTTGGACAGCGGCGGCTGTGCTGCTGCAGCATGTGGTTATCAACTGCTTGTGATAAGGCATCTCCCCGGGCGCCCCGTCTCTGGCCTCAGGCGGGCAGTGTGGTGGCCCCGAGGTGGCCCCAGGAGGGGACGCACGCATCTCGACAGTCCACGCACGTGTTGTCACGGGCTCAGCACGCTTTGCACGCCACCTGTGGTGGCACAGGGACTCCTGCAGCACTCAAACCCCAACCCCGGACAGCTGGGCGAAGGGCCAGGGTCCTGACCCCACCACAGCACCAAGGCAGCCACGAAGCAGCAGCTCCTCCGAGCCGCAAGCCCAGGTGCTGTCGGGCTGGCCCCGGGGAGCAGCAGACTGTGCTCAGGCAGCGCTGAGGCACCTCCAGGCAGCCTGGCTGCCCCTCGCGAGCCGTCAGCGCGCCCCCGGCCGCAGGGAGCCCGCCCGAGGTGGGAGGCAGGGGCTGAGCGGTGCCCCCAGCCTGCCTGCACCAGCCGCTCCGCCGGCACCGGGCAGCTTGCTCGCTGCTGCAGCACGTCTGCAATGTGAGGCTGGCAGCAGGACACGCTGTGCCCACCAGCACAACGCCGGAGCTGGGGAACGACCCGGGGGAGAGCCAAGGCTGCTCATGGCCTCTGGGGACCGACCGCCTGCTCCCACGTGCAGGGAAGCAGCGAGGAGCCTTCGCACCCAGAGCAGGTGGTGCAAGCGGAGCCGCAGCAGGCAGCGGAGCCGAGCTCGGAAAATGCCCCGGCGGCAGCAGCGCGAGGGTCCCGGCACGGCCCCGGGGCAGCCCCAGCTCCTGTGCGGGCACAGCGCTCCCGTGCAGCGGGGCTGCCGTGAGGCTCTGCCGGTGTGGCCGCCTGCGTGACAGCCACGCCGTCTCCTCTTCGATCCAGCCGCTCTCTCATGCTAATGACTGTCAACATGAAACAGAGGCCGTGAAGGGGAAGAAAATTACTCCCTGAAAAGGAATTGACTGATCCCCGTCATTTCTCAAGGAATCACTGACCTGTGAATATTTCATTACCCAAAATGCTGCGCCATCCATACAAAGCAGAGCTCCGGGGCCCTGGGGCAGCACAGCCGCGGATCCCGGGCTGGAGGGGGCGCAGGGCCCCACGCGTGGGGGGCTCACAGCGGGGACGTCCCGGCCGTGGGCAGCCCCTGCCCGTCCCACGCTGGTGGCACAGCCCGCAGCGCCCCTCGGCCCGGGAAGGAGCAGTGAAAGGAGGCACGGAGCTGGGGGCGGCAGCCGCTGCACTGAACGTCTTCATTAAGGACGTGGCAGGGGAGGGGTGAAGAGCCGGCTAATGGCATCTGCCAAGGATGCTCCGCTGGGGAGCTCTGCAAAGAGCAGGGAGGACGCAGATTTAACAGGCAGGGACCCCGCGGCAGCACAAGACACGGCCTGGGACACGCGGCTGGAGGAGCAGGAGGGGATGCAGGGCAGGGCAGAAGAGCCACCTCCTGGGTACACCTTCGGCTACGGGGGAGCCGTGGGAGGGCTGGGACCCTGCTGGGGGCAGCTCCCCTTGCAGCAGGGGTGGCTCCCACTCGTGCTGGCTGCGGGGGCCGTGAGCCCGGGAGGCCGGGTGCCACCGACAGCTAGGTGGCACCCAGCGGGAGGGAGGTGGCCGCGGAAGCGCCGTGCGCCGGCACAGCCGCTCAGGGCACAGCTGCTGGCACGTCCCCGTCACCTCTGGCACGGGGGTGACGGGGCGGGGTGGGGGACGGGGTCCAGCACGGGCTCCTGCCTCCATCAGCCGGAAACTTAGGAGCTGAGGCTGCATGAAATATTCATGAAGTAAATGGTGCAATTTCATCTGCATTCAGCCAACTTCATGTATATTTCAGAGTATTATGAAATGATAATGTTGTGTAACTGAGGCGAGACGGGGGTGCTTCGCGGGGGCTCCGGGCTGCCGCCACCTCCCGCCCCCCGCACCCCGGTGACATTTCCCGGGCTCACATGTACCTGCGCGGGGAGGGACCGGGCTGCGTCACTGCTGGAGATGGGCCAGGATCCGGCCTGCCCAGGGCCGCACGGAGCAGCAGTGCCGGGACGCTCTGAGTGCTGCCGGCGGTGCCAGGCTCACCCCGAGCAGCCCCAGCTCCGAGCCTGCAGCTCTGGGGATGCCGCTGGAGAGCTGCGTCGCGCTGCCCCCCCGCACGCAGCTCTTCCTGCAGGCATGCCAGAGCAGCGCAGACCCAGCGTTTGCATACACCGGCCAGGATTTCCAGGAGCGCTCGGTCTCCAGCAGCCACTAAAGGGCTTGGAAAAGCCAGGCACGCAAGGCAGGAGCGTGGCTGCAGAGTCCTGGGCACGGGGACAGGCTGGGAAAGGAACCGTGTCCCCAGCGGTGTCTGCCCCAGCTGCCTGCTCCCGCTGAGCCCCTGCAAACAGCCGTGCCTCGGCTGGGCACTGCCTGCCGCTGCTCCAGGGCTGGCCCAGACATCCCCGAGGCTGGTCCCAGCAGCTGCTGGCAGTGATCACTGAGCAGCACAGGGAGCCCCGCGGCCTCCAAAGAAGCTCCTAGCACCAACACCTGAACTGCAGCATCCGTGCCTCCTGCACCCTGTCCCACCGTGGGGACATGCATGCACCTCCTGCTCCCCACAGGCACCAGGCACCCCTGCAGCACCACCAGGCCCTGCACAGCCCTGCCTGTGAGGACGGATGTCCCTGCTCTCTGGGCCCCTGCCCATGTTCCCCTCACCCTGCTGGGCAGCGGCGCTGGGCCGGGACCCTGTGCCCAGCTCCCAGCCTCAAGCACCAGTGTCACCAGGAGCCAGCAGCCGCGATGCTGGTTGGTGTCAGCGCCCCCTGAACCCAGCTCTCCGGCTGCTCCCTGCGCAGAGTGCGCACAGACCCCACGGAGCAGAGCCCAGGCAGGACGCGACAGCGCGGCACTCGGCGAGTTCCAGCCCCGGCAGGACCCAGGGCCTCGTTCCTCCCCTGCCTCACCGCAGCAGCTCCAGCCCACCCGCTCTGCCCGTCGCGATTTGCACCCCGCAGACACACCGAGCGCGCGAGCTCGCAGGGAGAGTGCAGGACTGGAGCCAGCTGCTCGCAGCTCTCCCGAACTCATTTCTGTGACAGTCCCCCCGTGACAGCCGGCTACGGCCACACGTCCCCTGCCACATCCCACCTCTAGACCCCTGCCACCGCAGTGTCACTGCGATGCTGCCGCAAAGCCGCCCATGGCAGGCCCCGAGCAGCCGCACGTGGAGCTCGCCGGCACGCAGCCCGGCGACCAGGCGCACGCGCACGGCGGCAGCGTGGGCGCTTAGTAAACACGTACTCGCGTGTGCACGCAGAGACAAGCTCTCTCACGCAACCCTCTCTAATAGGCAGTCAGGAGCATAATTTTTCCTCTAATTACATATTCAGCACTTCTGAGAAAATGAGATTTTGGTAATTCAATTGGACTGAGAAGCAGGGCTATAATAAAATGAAATTTGTAACAATCGCACAGTTAAATTAGTTAAATGGAGAGGAAGGAGCTGTGGAAAATTGACCCCTCGATCTCCTAAAGACTAATCAGACATTTGAACTGAGTTGTGCTAACAAAGCCCCTGGGGTGTTGCAGAGGCAGAGAGAAGGGAGGAGAACAGAGGTGTGCGAGGGAGGAGCTGGAAAGCAGCCAGGGCGAGGAGTGCCACGGGGCCCTCTGGTCCCGGTGCTGGGCTAGGAGGGGTCTGGCAGGGAGGGTACCAGGCAGTGCTGGTGCTGTGCCCTCCGCAGGAGCCCCACGCTGTCCCGGTGATGCCTGCCCTGTGCGGCCACCAGCTCCCAGCACTGGACAGTGCCATGGCAGGCACACGCCGCATCCTTGCCGGGCGCTGGGGCACAAAGGTGCACGAAGGACAGCAGGCGGCCCCTCTGCCAGCGGGAACAGCAGGGACACAGGGCAGTGGTGCCCAGCGGCGGGACCAGAACCTCGGCACAGCAGCACAGCACTGGCCAGAAGCAGGGACAGGCACGGCACGGCACGGCACAGCACGGCACGGCACCCCACGGCACACCGGGCGGGTGCGCTTGTCCTTGGGGGTGGCGGGCAGAGGGGCGTCCCACCAGCTGGAGGGGCTCTGCTGCAGGTACAAAGTAATTAGCCTCAGTATTTATCTTGTTCGTCTTCTTATTTTTTTCTTGTAAAGGAAAAGGAGAAAAAGGCGAGTTTCTCATTTGCAAGTTAATTAGTCTAATTAGCTCTAATTAAGAGCTCCCCACACAATGCAGATCACAAATAAGCTGCAACTGTCGCCTGCTCTCACTCTTCTCTCCCGATTTTTGATTTTATACCAGAGACTTTAGAAGGCCCCAGCCTGCCCCGCAGCACAGCCCTGCAGCTCCCCATCCTGCTCGCTCCCTCCACATCCTTCTCCATCCCCAAAATCAGGCTCTCCCCCCCTGCTCCCCCACAGCCCCGGCTCCCGGCCCAGTGCCCCTGGCACCAGCGGCAGCCCCACCAGCACGGCGCGTCCCCGGCTGCGTGCCCGGGCCAGCCGGGCAGAGTGCTGCAAAGAAACGGAGAGAAAGCTGCTGGAAAGCGGGTTTCCTGGGCCCAAAAGCAGCCGACCAGGCGATGGAAGGTTCAGGAGCACTCACACTGCTGCGGGCTCCTCAGCCTGGCCGCAAGCTGCAGGAGGCGGTGGGGATGCTGGGGGCAGAGCGCGCCCCAGCACCGTGCCGGGTGCCGAGCAGGGGCAGTCCGGGGGCTGGCATGGGACGGGGCACACGGAGCACAGCTCCTGCCGCTGCTTCCTGCCTCGTGGCCCTGCACCACCTCAGCACCGCCAGCTCCCGTCCTCTGCTTCGCTGCAGCACGGCTGGAGGAGGCGCGATGGCAGGAGGGGAGCAAAGGGTGAGAAGTTCGGGGGCCGCGCGGCGCGTCACCAGCCCCTGCCCACCTTCCCCCGCACCGCCGAGGGAACAGATGTTGCGTGGCGCTGAGAAACAGCAGCAATCATGTCAGTTTATGTGTCATTTTCTACTTGGGTAATGTGAGCAGTGAAGGATCGCTGCTCGGAGACGAGATGAAAATCATGACAAAGTGCTGCAAGCCCAGCACTTTGGCGAGGGGGAGCCGGAGCAGCCAGACCTGCCTCGTGCCTGGCTGCTCACCAGGAGCCCTGCAGCGAGCCCCTGCCGCCAGCACAGCCCGGGCTGGCCGGGCCCCGGGGCACGCACCCGCAGCAGCCTGGGGCTGGGCGCCGTGGGACGAGGTCCGGCACCCGCTGGGCACGCAGCCACCTGGTGCCACGGCCACGCACCGGCCCCAGCGCCCGCTGCAAGCCCGCGAAGGCCAGCAGAGCTCTCCCAGGAGCAGGCGCAGCAGCTCCACGGCTCTTTGATGGAGAGGAAATGGCTGAGATGCCCCGAGCACGGGAGCGAGACCCAGCTCTGCAGGGTGCCGTGCCAGCCAGGTCCCCGGGTCACCCTGCCTTCCAGCGGCACCGGCCGGTCCTGGCTGGTGACACCCGCCTGTCCCCAGCGTGGAGGCAGAGGGCTGCCTGAGCGCCGCTCGCTCCCGACACCATCTCTGTGAATTCCCTCCTCCGACTGGGTCTCCTTCCAGGGCTCGTCTCACTCTGTTTAATAGGTTCTCGGTGCCAGGGATCACATCTCAGCAGTGCTGCTTACACAGGGGGCTGGAGCGAATCCTGCTGATGCTGTGCAAACCCAATTTGTAAGATCCATGCAGTGCAGACAGGACGTGAAGGCTGCCGGGGTGGGGGCCCTGCTCCGGGGGGCGGGGATGCAGGAGCTGGCGACCGCCGGAGCCAGCTGGATGCTCAGGAAAGTACGAGAGTGGCAAAGCGAGAACCTGTCGGGGAGACACTGGTCGGGGACAGTGGGGCTTGCTAGGGGGGTTGGAACTGTTCCAGACCCCTCGCAGGCAGTGGCCACGGCCCAGGGAGATGCCTGCCCTGTGACAGCCACCAGAGACCCCTCGCCCAGCTGCGACCCCACCTCACCCCAGTGCATTTCCACCGCTCTGGCCCAGCTCCGTGCACCGGTCAGCGCCTCCCTACCCGCATCCCACGGAGCTCAGCACCGCAGCTTGGGCAGCAGCACCAGCTGCGCCACGGGCTGCTGCAGCACCTGCTCCACGAGTGTGGCTGCTGTTGCCCTCTGCCTCGCTGAACGCCAGGGAAGGTGACGCAGGTTAAAGCCCAGCTAGGGGTGCCTAGGGCTCAGCCCCGCTTGGCGGCGGAGGTGCGAAGCCCCGCAGGCAGGCTGTCACCCCAAGCTTGCTCCACGGCAGCGATGTTACACTGAGCCGGCCCCGGTCCGGCTGGGATTGCGGAGCCCCTGACCTGGGTTCACACCGGGGCAGGGGCTTGCGGGGCAACAGCTGCTCCTGCTGAGGAGCCCCAGCAGCCAGCACGTCCCCAGGCACAAGCAGAGATGTGCTGCACCGCCTTGAAGCCCTCCCAGGCACACAGCATGCAGGTGTCCGCGTGTGCTCCGCACCACTGAGCCCGTCCCCACGCTCAGCCTGCAGCTGGAGCTGACGCCCGGGGCTGGCATTTACCAGCATCGTGCTCTGCTCACCCGTGCCGATGGCTCCCCTGCTCCTGCTGCCGCCTGGGTGAGATCGGGGATGCCGAGGCCAGCCCAGCCTGGGGCTGCCACTTTAGCAGATGCCACGGCACCAGCATGAACTTTCAAACCATTGGTTTTGATGGGCTCTGAGTCCCACCGCCCCCAGGCCCTGCATTGCAACACTGGGAAAACGCAGCTATCTGCCTCAGACATTTGGTTTTCTCCTGCACAACGTAACCCCCTCCAGAGTTTCCCAATGACAGTGCTTTTTCCACTCTTTTCCATACCCTCTCAGCCCCACGTCCTGTCCCGTGCGCCTGCTTGCCCATACAGCTGCCCCGAAGGGACCAAACTGCCACCGAAGCACGGGAGCGGGATGGCACCGCTGCTGCCTGCGGGGACACCCCGAGCGCGGGGGCTTGGAGCTGGGGGGTCCCCACCACCCACTTGCCCAGCGGTGCCGTGGCCGATGGACACAGTGCGTCCGTGCCGAGCCGGCGGTGGGGAGCTGAGGCTGTGCAGAGCCCAGGAGGAGCTCGGAGCAGGGAGCTCGGCCCCAGCTGGGAAATCCGCCCCAGGCGCTGTCCTGCTTGCACGCCCGGCCCCGAGTAAAGGTGCAGGCGGGTCTGGGGGCACCCACGGGACGCGGGTGGGGGGAGCCTGCGGGGGCAGGCTGAGCCTGCCAGCCTAATTAGCCTTTCTTCTGTGTTAAACCACATCCCTCCAATGACTGCCTGTAATGCTTTAAAGAATGATAGATACTAAATCTAATTTAATCTACTCATTCACCCATCACTATAGTACTAAAATAAGAATATACCTATAAAAAGAGCATCACCAGGCAGAGTAGGCCTAAATTACAGCTATTGTGGGAAAACCAGCTTCACAAAAGCTAAAATTAATGCCAGTGTTTTCAATATATTAGAAAAAGAGGAAAACATTTTTTTTTTTTTGCGGCTTTAAAGCCTTTCCTCCCCTGTGCAGGAGACGTGGAAGCTGCAGTGCGGGACATATGCCCGGGAGCCACAGAGCCACCAAGCAGCCGGGTCCGGGCTCGCAGCTCTGAGAAATGCGCAAGCAGGGGGAAGAAACCAGCTTTTAAATGAACCCGCTGCTGCAACACGCTACAATATTGCTAGGAATAGACTTGCTCCCTAAAAATATAATATGCTAAACTTGGCAGCAGCCCTTTTGGAGAGGAATTTTCCAAGCAGCCTTTTGCAGAGGCTGTTTCCCCAGCAGGTCGGGCGCTGCTCAGATGAGCCTGCTGCGCCGCGGGCTGGGCAGCGCCGAGGGACCGTGGGGAGCAGGGACACCCCGACGTGCTGCCAGGTGAGCAGCAGCTCGGGGTCAGCTCCGCCGTGGGACTGAGCCCACCTGGAAATGAACCCGAGCTCAGGCACAGCCCCGGCATGCCCGTGGTTCCCTGCACAAGATGCCTGCACCCGGGGCTCCACCGCTCTCTAACACTGATGCTGAGTCTGAGCCTGGGGCTGTTCCGGGTCAGCAGGGTGTCTCTTCCTGGAGTGATTAGCTGCTCCTTTATAATTATAGTGCAGACACTTCCAGCGGTGACTGATTCCTCCCTTAACTGAACGCAACAATTGAGGTCTCCCTGTACGCCGAGGCCCTCCCTGAACAAGCAGCTCAACGTTGCACCAAAGCCCAGTGAAGACAGAGCATTCCCGACTCCCTCCTGGCTGCCGACCCCACTCCCATCCCCGTGTCCTCGCCAGGGGCTGGCTGTCCTCCTGCCCCGCCGGGCAGGGAGCGCGGGGCGCAGGCAATCGCCCCACATTTGCAGCACGCAGAGAGCTGGGCCCGGGGCTGGGGCTGGGGCTGGGGCAGGAGCTGAGCTGCCCCGGCTGCGAGGTGCTCCCGTGAGCTGCCAAAGCCCAACCGCAGCGGGATTTCCCCCGGTGTTCGGCTAATCAAAGTTTTGCAGGCAACTTCGTTTCTTGGTCCTTCCCTCAAATACAGTCGCTATTGAAAATACGAGTGCCGGGGCACACGGACACAAGCGGCCTCTGCGGAAGCAGAAACAGCAAACAGCAAGGAGCTCCCGCAGGGGCGCCCGCTGCCTCAGGGGACTTGTGGGGTCAGTGGGCCGCAGGGACCGCTCGTGCCTGCTCAGCACTGGCCCCGCTGGCACCGCAGCTGCGTGGCATCCTGGCCTGCCTGCAGCTAGCACGGCCACCAGCACGCGCTTCCCCAGCCGGCTGCGGGGCTCCAGCTCCCCGTGCTGCACCCGCGCCTGCTGCACGGACGTCTGCCTTGCTAGGCAGGCACACGGGCTCCGGGCTCATGACTGCACCCCAGAAGGTCTAAGGTGAACTTCCCCCAGCCAACCCCAATTCCGAAAAGAAGTTTGTTGAAGTCTTCCAGGTGTTTCCAGCTGTGCACAGGGGAAACGAGCCCACGCTGACTTGAGGCAAGCTCTGGTGCACCTGGGTACGGGGTACACACCCAGAAACAGCATCGCTGCCCTGCAGGCTCCTGGTGCACCGAAGCAGTCGCTCCTAAAATCCAGAGTGAAGCCAGGGACAAAGCGCTGACACAGTGAACGACCTGGGCAGAGACACCGTGCCCCAAGCAGGCCCCTGGCTCAGACAGGCAGGACGAGGAGCAGCCAGCAGCATCCTCCCGTGCCCTTTCCCCACATGACTGCTGCCAGCCATGCCCCTTCCTGACGTCTTGTTGCCAGCTCACCAGAAACATCATCGTCTCCAAACCCTGGGTACAGAACCTCATCGACAGACAAACTCAGGGGAAAAGACAGAGACTTTGGCTTCCATCTCACCCATTAGTGGGTGAAAATCCAACTCCAAATCTCTTCATAAACCCCTCCTCTCTGGCTTGCGAGGCCAAACCTGCTGCCAAGGAGCAGGATGCTTCTGGGAGAGCGGAGAGGAAGAGACGCTGAGCACCATGTCCGAATTACACGAAATGGGGCCATGAAGGGCCCAGAAACCGCTGGGTGCAAGTGGCCACAAGTGGGGAAGAGCTGCGACTGAGATAATGCCTTTCCTTCCTGCAGACCTCACGCTGCACTCGCACACGTCCCAGCCGGCCGTCAGCACCGCGGCCCAAGCCTGCCCCAAGCGCCGCCGTCCTCTGCTGCCTCCAGGACCAGCACCGGCACCAGGACCAGGACCAGCACCAGCACCAGCACCAGCACCGGCGTGGCTGCAGCCCTGGAGCTGCAGGCAGTGCAGCTGCTCTGCGCATCGCGTGCCTGCGACGTGCGGGAGCAGCGGGGCCCTCGCAGGTAGCGGGCAGGGGGAGGGGGCTCCGGACAGAAAATAAAATTCCCCACATCCCTGGCTGCTCTGAGAAGTGGCTCCGGGCCCTGTGCTGCCTCCCGGTTCAAAGCAGCCGATGTGCTCCCTTCAGACGCACAGAAAACCTCCCCGGGGACACGTGGGGGCTTGGGGACGATTTCTGCTCCGTGTCAGATGCCCCAAGCCTTCCTGGTGCACCGGGACATGCCGAGCAGCATCCGCGGATGATCTGCTGCGCTCTGCGCAGCCCAGGAAAGCGCAGATCAAAATTCAGCCCAGCCCCAGCTCGCCCACAGCCTCTGCCTGCAGGAAGGTGGAATAAATCACACACTGTTTCGGCCAGCCTCTGCAGCAGCCCCGCGCGATCCCCAGGCCCCCTGCGCATGCAGCGGCTGCCCATACACTTGTGTAACCGGCAGCAGCACCGGCTTCACCAGCTCCGGCCCCGGCACGCCGGCCAGAGCAGCCCGGGCCTTGCTGGCCCCAGCTCCAGCTTGGATGCGCGCTGGCCGTAAGCCCATGCAGACGCAGGCTCTGGGAAATGAAACGCAGCCCCCAGCCCTTCCCCAGCGCGGGCGGTAGGGTCTGCACCCGCGCCGAGCTCTGTCCTCAGCTGCCAGGTGAGCCGCGCAGGCCAGGCGGAGCGCGGTAGGATGCTATGAATTTTTAAACTCCTGAAAGCACAAATGGAGCAGTTAGCCCGGCTGGGAGACTGGGATTTCCGACGCAGAGAAGAGGCTTTTGAAGAAAATGCTGCCTCTCCTGAGCCGCGCTTCCCCTGGGATGGCGAGCCTGGAAATTCATTGTGCTGGGTCCAGGCAGGTCCCAGGAGCCACGAGCCCCGACGAGAAGTTGGAAGCCAAGCTGAGGGCACAGGGGACCCGCCGGACGCCAGCAGCCCAGCGCTGGCCGCACAAACTCCAGGCTCGCCTGGACCAGCCGCTGCTCCCGGGATCCATCTGCAGCACCTCCGTATCCACAGCCGGGCAAAGCCATTTAAGCTCGACACCGCGTCCCAGCTACAGACACGCACGACGTGAGCGCACAGCTCACACGGACGCACATACATGCACACGTGTGTGCACGCATGCGAACTCCTCGCTCCCCCTGCTCCCGGTGGCAGCCCAGGCCACGGAGGAGCCGGGTTCCCGTGTGCGGAGCATCGAGCATCTCCCCTGGCTTCTGCCGAAGAGGAGCAGCACCGAGGAAGGGCAGGTGCTGGACCCGCGCCGGCGGCTCTGCCTGCCGCACTGCCAGCGCCTCGGCCCCCTCCAGCCCCGGCTGTGCTCCCCAGCCCTGCTCGGAGCAGCCCCCTCGGCACAAAAAGCAGAGAAAGCCCCCGATGAACTCGCAACCCAGACCCGCGAGCGGCCGACGCAACAAAACTCCCCGGTGCCGGCGGGGAGGATGCGCCGGAGAGGCCAGGAGAGGCTGGAGAGGAAGAGGTTAAGCTCTGACCCTTCGCTTAGAGAAAGCACGTGTGAACCGAAAGCAAAAAAATTCCCAGAAGAGGGTCACTTACCTGTTGGAGGTAGAGGAAGGCTGGAGGACAGGGGAGAGAGTGAGGAAGCATGCCTGAGTTGGAGACAAGGAGGCAGCCCGAGTTAGCCATGGAGCACAGCATGTGTTGACAGGTAGCCGTGAAGCTGCTCGCAGTTTCGTCCTCTTCTACACACTGCTTATCCTCTGTCTTCCTGGCTCTCCCCTCTGGCTCTCCCCCTCCTCTTCCGTCCCCTCCCGTCCCCCTCGGGCGCTATTTAGGAGGAATTCATCTGAGGAAGGCTGGCCTCGCTCTGCTCTTACACTGAAGGAACAATGCTCGGCTATTTACTTCGGTGCCATTAGACACTGGCACTGAACGAGCGGTCTGCAAAGGGTGTGCGTGTGAGAGAGAGAGGAGAAGGGGGAGAGAAAGGAAGGGGAGGAGGAAGGGAGAGGGCGAGGGAGTGAAATAAAAGGGGTGGGAGTTGGAGGAGGAGGGGGAGTCCCCTGTGCATTCAGACATCAAACAGAGCTCTGTATAAAATGAAGAGAATCCGTAATGACATGAGAACAGCTGATCCCGCACTTAACCCCTCCGCTGCCGCCGCCTCGCAGCCGCCTTCCCAGCCCCGGGCACGCGCGATGCTGCCGCGGGGGGGGGCGGGGGGGGGGCTGCGGGCAGAGCCGGTCCGTGTCCCCCCCCCCCCGCCCCCCCCCGCGGGCTCGGCAGGACGCGAGGGGAGCTCCCGGGGGCTGCGGGCGCCGCACCGGGGGCTGCCGAGGAGCCGGAGGGGCACCCGCCGCCCCCGCGCCGCCCCGGCACACGCACCACGCTCTCCGGGCACACACACGCAGACACGGACGGCCACGCGCGGAGCCCGCAGCGCCCCGCAGACCCCCCCCCCCCCCCAGGCGGGCGGACCCCCGGGACCGACCCCCCCCCCCCCCAAACCCCTCCCCCCCCCGCGGCCCGGGGCCGCCCCGCGACCCCCGCCTTGCACGGGCGGCTCGGGGCTGGGGCACGCGGGGGCAGCTCCACGCGCGGCTCTGTCGCGGCGGCCGTGGCGATAGAGGGGTGGCCGTGGCGATAGGGGGGCGGCCGTGGCGACAGGGGGGCGGTCATGGCGATAGGGGGGCGGCCATAGCGATAGGGGGGCGGCCGGGCCGCGCACACGCGTGTGTGCTCCCGGGGGGCCCGTTCCCACCCGGTGCCCCCCGAGCCGCCGGGCTGGGCGCAGGGGTCCCGGTGGCGGCTCCGGGCCCCAGAGCAGCCGGCGGGGCTTTGTGCTCGGCTGGGTGGGAAAGGCAACCTGGGTTCGGTTCAGTTTCCATCTTGGCCAAACGCGATGCACAAAGGCAGGTCTGTGCCAGCAGCTGCTGATGCTCTGTCTCCTCCGGAGCCTCCAGCACATGAACAGCCCTATTTGGAGGCTGGGATTTTCCACAGTATCCCTAGACATAGCGACATGCTGCAGTGTCCTGGTACACTCGCAGCGGTTCCAGTTTCTGCTGCAGATACTCAACAGACGAGGCGTATTATATGGCCACCCCGGAGCCTCCGAGCAGAACCCCGTGGAAACAAACTGCTCCAGGAAAAGCCGTCCTGAACGAGTGGTTGGGGGCCACGGGGGTCCCAACCCCCCTGTGGGGTCCTGCTGCTGGGGAGAACGCGCTGCCAAGGGGACGTGAGCTGAGAAATCGGGGAGCAGACCCCAGGCTGAGGAGGGTTCTCACCAGAATCACCCCTCGCTGTCAAGAACTGAAAGAAGCCGGGCAGCAACGCCCACGGCCAACAGCAGCCTCGGGCCGCTGCTACCACCCTCCTCTGTCCCACCACGGCCACTCGCCCTCCAGCTCCCAAGGGACCACGAAGGAGCCCGGTGCAGTGCTCAGCCCCCAGCTCCCTGCTCGCCCCTAGCTCCCCTTCTCCGGAGCCCTGCAGCCACAGGGCCATGTTCTCCCATGCATCCCAGTGACCAGGGCAGCTTTGCAAGGGGTAGGAGGAACTCGCCCCCCACAGCCCCCCACGCAGCAGTGGGGAGCGGTCCCACCAGGCACCCCTGTGCACCCGAGCCCCACGCACCACCCCGGCATGTGGCGAGGGACGCCCTGCACAAGCAGACGGGTGCCTCCAAAGGCCCAGGACCAGGTTCTGGTGTGGCTCCTGCACTGCTCTTATGCAGAGGTGCAAAGGGAAGGGCATGGCCTGACACTCTCTGGTTGCAGCGTCCAACCAAGCAAACCACGTGAGGTGCGCGCTGGGGAGAGCCGGCTCCAGGATGAGGTAATCTGCCCTTCCTCCCCTCGCCGGATCCTGGCTCCGGGCAGGGTGACTCAAACGCGCTCCTGGCCGGTGGCAGCGCAGTGAAGTGAGCCTGGCACTGCCCCGAGCCAGCAGGAACAGCACGGGCTGGCTGCAGCCGAGGGGGCGAGGAGACGTGGCGCTCCCCTGCCGCGAGGCAGCACAGAGCAATGCTGGGCAGCCATGCCCGTCCCCATCCCTGTCCCCAACCCTGTCCCCATCCCCGTCCCTGTCCCCATCGGGCCGCACACTGCAGCACCTGCTGCCAGGACCCCTCTGCACCACTGTCACAGCAGGAATTCGCCACAATTTCCCATCTCAGCACTCCTCTTTCCCCCCAGCAATGACTACCTCTGTGCTCCTGCTCATGAGGCAAAATCCAACAGAAGTGGTGGAACCAGGCACGGCTCCAGGAGCTGAGGAGAGTTCGAGTCTCCTCTCTCCCTCCTCTGGCCACCACCAGTGCCTGGCTGCAGAGACCCCCCCCCCCAGCAGCAGGTAGCCCCCATGGGACATGAGCGTCGCAGGGCTGTGCCAACCCACTGCCAGCTCCGGGGTGGGGACACGTCCCCTGCCACCAACGGCCACTTTTCCCTCACCCTGCTGCCTCCAGTCGCCCCGGCGTTGACGCCGTGCTGCAGCCCCAGCTGATGGCACAGCCACGCTCAGATCCCGCTCAGCACCAGGGCTGTGCCCACCAACAGGGGAGCCCCGGCCAGAGCTGCCCAGCCCCGCAGCGCTGCAGCCCCAGAGCAACCCCTCCGAAACTCAAGTCTCCTGGAAGGAAAGTTTATTTATCTGTTTAATTAAGATGTGTTCACCAGGCACACAGACCCCGTTCCATCTGTCTCACTTAGAGCCGCGTCCCAGTAAAATTAAACCTAATAAATATCAGACGAGGGAAAGCAAAGGGCACATGTAAGATATATGATCAAAGGCAGAAGTTGCACAGGGCTGCAGTTCTAAGCACATCTTTCTCTCTGCCCTTCGGGGATGGGTTGGCGATGCGCTCCCATGCACAGGATGGGGCTGGCTTTCCTTCAAATCAGCACTATTTTCATTTTTTATTTATTTTAAATGGACCCTTGAGGGCTCCTTGGTTTTGTTTTCTGGAAGAGGGAGAACAACGTGGCACCAGGACAGGAGTGGCCTTGGCCACTGGTTCAGAGCCCAGCGAAGCACCGGAGCCAGGCGGCAGACCCCGTGCTGGGAGGGCTGCAAGGCCGAGCGCGCTCTGAGCCACGGAGGGTCCCTGCCCACTGGGAAAGCAAAACCCCTTGGGCTGCTCCCGGGCGGCTGGGGTTTACGGGCTGCCCAAGGCTGGGAGCCGGCCGGCAGCAGAGACCGGCTGCGAGGTGCCCGAGGGGCGGTGCTGCCGCTCCTGGGAGATGCGCGGCCAGGTCTGCCGTGTCCCAGCTCCAATCCCTTCCCATGCAAAAACCTGACCCAGGCAGAAAGTGGGCTGTCACCTAGAGCGGGGCTGTCCCGTCACCATGAGCCCGGCTCAGAGCTCTGCCCTGGCTGAGTGTGCAGCTGTCCCCGCGCAGTGGCGCAGCGCAGCACCTCTGTCAGTCTGGTGACCTGGGTGCCCCACGCATTGCCCGGAGCACCCGGGCACCCGTCAGACCTGCTGCACGCCGAGAGCCTGCCCGGGGCCTTCTGGGCTCCCCCAGATGCCAAGCCCAGACCCCAGCACACCACCCGCTCAGGGATGGAACAGGAAATCCTGGATCTAAATGCTGCAGTGCTCAGCAGGACACCATCCCACACCCCCTCCCAGCAGAGGGATGACACGGCAGCTCGCAGACCTGCTGGGGTCTGCACAACCACAGGTGGGCTGGATGTCCCAGGGGGCTTCAAGTGTCCGGTATTCAATGGGGCTCCCTTGCACCCTACCAGCACATTTGGGCAGTGCAAAACCAGAGCACAAGCCCGGGGCTGCTGCTCAGGAGAGCTGCCAGGAGGGGCTGCGGGCTGGTGGAGGCGCAGCTGCGGCAGTGGGGACTGGAGGGGTCCGGGTGCTCAGCCTGCGAGCAGAGCCCAGGCAGCAGCCCAGGAGCAGGGCACACGTCTGGTCCTCTCCTTCCACCCGCTCCAGAGTGCCCCCAAGCCAAGGCATTCATTAATTAAAAGCTCATTAGTAGTTAGTCATAGACATAAAGCGATTAAGATGAAGGCGCTGATGGATCTGAGCTGCTGTGAAGCAAGGGGAGCTCCAAAGCCAGTGCTGGGGCGAGGGGAAGGTCTGAGGCGCCTGCTGGCGTGGCCTCAGGGAGAGACCGATGCTGCACGCAGACCAGGACAGTGGGAAGGGACTGACAGAGGTGACAGGCAGGAGCACCACATGCCAGGGGCTCAGCACCACCGCAGGAAGGTCCCTGCCTTGCGCCCTGGCTGCCTCCACACCATCGCTGTGCATGCAGCCGGCTCCCTCTGCCCAAACTCTCCCCAGGCTACTCCAGCCCCTCTGCAGCAGGACAGCATCAGGGCTTACAGGGACAGGAATGCCAGCACAGAGCACCCAGGACCGACAGCAGCACAAACCAAAGCACTTTCTCCTGCTTCAGCATCGCCACCTCTTGCTGTGCTGCAGCTCCCAGCCTGGCTGGCTCTGCTCGCGCTGAACCCCAAAGCCCGGCCCCTGAGTAACAGCCCAGGGGCTGCCTCAACCCCCAGCACACTGCCTGTCTCCTACACAGACATCTATAGATCGCTGGTTTATTGCTCCATCTCTGAAAGACAGGTGTGGTTTAAACCAACCGCAGGCGTATCGGAATCCGATCTGGCCATCATGGACCGGCCCCGCTGGGTGGGAGCACGGGCGGGACGCTGGGGCAGATGCCCCAGCCCACAGGCGCCCAGGGAATGGGCTGTCCCGGGGGAAGCCACCAGACTTGAGGTCCCCAGTGGCCTTCCCTGTGTCAGAGGGGAACTCAGACAGCTCTGCCGCACCCGGGAACTGGGGGGATTGCAGGTCCTGAGCATCTCCCCAGGAGACGAGAGCCCCGGCAGGAGGCTGCGAGCTGGAGTCTCCTCGGCAGGGAAACCCTGATGGCCATGGCCAGGGGCACAGCAGCGAGCACGTGCGCGTCTCACCACGGCAGCAGGGCTGGGGCAGTGAGGCTTGTGCAGGACTGCGCAGCAGCGGCTTCGCGTGGTGCTGGCAGCAGGCAAGCGCAGCGAGGACGCAGCCCTGGGAGGCTCACCCCGCACCAAGCCCCCAACGGCTTCGGAGCCAAATCACAAAGACAGCAAGAGCAGATCGAGGAGGAGGAGTTTGCTCCAGCAAGCTGCCGGCGAGAGGGAATACGGTGGCACCCAAGCGCGCAGAGGCAGGGAAGGCGCGCGGCGAACGCTCTGCGGGACGTGGCGCTCGCTGCCGCGTGGGACTCCCAAGTCCAGCATTGCTCTGTGGGGACACCTGGACGAGCCTCCTCTGCAACCAATTAAACCTCCTTCCCGTCTTCCCCCCGCTCCTTCCTCCTCCTCCTCTGACGCCGGTGGCTCTCAGGGGGTTGATGAAGCCCCCGCCTGCTCTAAACTCCAAAAACAAGGCAGAATTTTTACTGAAAATCTTGGCGCTGCACCGCTCCCAGCGCACTGGCAGCCGCTGACCCAGATACCAGCCCCTGCTCCAGGCTGCCACCTCCCTCCTGCTCGTCACAGCATCTCGGCGAGGTCACGGCCCCCAGGCGGGGGCGGTGATGTCACCAGCACCCAAATGTGACCCAAATGGCAGGTAAGGGGGGGCTGCGACCAACGGCAGCTATCGGGGACAGCAGCGGTAGCAGCTGGGAGCGCAGCAGAAATGCAGAGAAAGCACATGAAAGTTTAATGGGAACTGGGGAAAAATATCATCCTGATAAAACTTTGCTCGCCCGTTGCGAAGAGGGGGAGAAGGAAGGGGGGGCCTGGAGAAGCTTCTCCATCCATCCCGAGCTGCCGGAGCTGGGCGGAGCAGGGGGGTGGCTGGGTGCTGCCATGCAGCAGGGGTGGCATCCTGCGGTGTCCCGCTGCCCCTCGTGCTGTCCCCTCCCCTGTCCTTTATCCAACGTTGACAAGAGAAGTCAGAGACCTGGGTGCTTCCCACAAAACGGAGCCTGCGTTTTGCAGCCACCCCGCGAGATGCGCGGTGCTGGCTCCCGGTGCAGAGCCCGCAGCCCCGCGTGGGTGTCACCGGAGGCTGGGGCAGCGTGGCTGGGGAAGCACAGCGGGAATTTGGGTTATTTACACCCTGGGTACTTCCCTCCTGGCAGGAAGGCCGGCAGCTCCCCAGGAGCCTGGGGACACCAGACGCAGCCGCTGCGCTCGTGGCCGGCCGTGCGCCCAGCTCGGGGCTCACCGTGGGCGCGGGACGCGTGGCAGCTCACGCGGGGGCACAGTTCACACTTTTAATGAGGCAGGGCAGGAACAAGCTTGCCACCGCACCCACGAGAAAGCCTGGCTTTTCTCCTTCAATCAGCACAGCCCTTCCTAAAGCCCTTTCACTTGACAAAATATTTACATGAAAAGGCAATTAGGCTCCCTGGATTTAATGAGAATTAACGTGCAGGCGGCAGAACCGTGGCAGAACAGCTGCTGCCGACCACCTCGAGCTCCAGGCTGGGTGGGCAGCACCAGCCGGGGCTGCGGCAGGTACAGCCTGGCGAAGCACCGTGAGGAACAAGCACCTGCAGACCCGGGGACCCCGAAACACTGAGCTCCCAGAGCTTCCCCCTTCCCTGCCATCAGCCCTGCTGCCTCACGAGGGGTGCCCAAGAACACGCACACCTCTGACCGGGCGCAGCGCTGCACGCAGGGCCGGCACGTGGGGCTCCAGCGCAAGCACCGGGCGGGCTGCTGCAGGCTGCCGGGGACCAGCACAGCCCTGGCAAAGGGCAAGAGCAGGGGCACGCGCGGCACCGGGCGGTGCTGGGCACGGGGCAGCCGAGGCTGGGACACCAGCGGCAGCGGCAGCCAGGTGACGTGGGCTGCGTGGGACCGCGAGGCAGGAGGTGCTCTAGAAGCAGACATTCAGTCCTCATTATAAGGCTTTTTAAATGCACAGACAGGATATTAGCGTTTAAACAGTCTCTAGGACTCCAGGGCAAACTTTAAAAATCATAATATTTATAGAACCTTCCTTCCACTCGCCCCACACGCTCTTTATTTCTCCTGCAATTACTACTAATTTGAAGACATTTTGCTTTGGCATCTCAGCCTGTTGCAGTGTCGATTACTGAGCCACCCGCTGCCGACTGCCACCGCAGAGCTCCCGCAGTGCTCCCGACAGCGGCCACGCTCCCGCCGTGCAGCGGCACCAAACCCTCCGCCTCCTCCCACGCTGGTGACGGGGGGATGCCTGCGGTGCCGAGGGATGATGCTCAGGTGCTGCCCGAGGAGCAAAGCAGCCGCCTGCTCTGGCTCAGGTTGGGGATGCCCTGTGCCCCGCACGATGCTGAGGGCCCCATCCAGGGGATCCGGCACGGCACAGGGATGAGAGCCCCGAGCACTGCTCCGCACCACCAGCGCGTCCCAGGGAGCTGCGCTTTGAGCTCCCATGGGGACAAACACCCAGGTGCTGCTCCCAGCCCTGCCCCACTGCCCTGCCCCAGCAGCAGCTCCACGAAGCCACGCAACACCCGCAGAGCTGCAAGCAGAAACTCCGGAAAGCAGTTTGCTTCCAAAGCTGCTCCAGCTCGTTAAGTCCCTGGGCAGAATTAACGCTTTGGCATGAAAAGCTGTGAGCCCCCACGGGCTCCTGACCAGCGGGGAAAGGCGGCTGCACCAAGATCTCAAATGACAAAGCACCTTACGCCTGAAAGCTGCTTCCCCGAGAAACAATGAATTCGCATTATCTTCCCCTTCCCCATAAGCTCCTTTCCCCTGCGTCCTCCCTTCATCCCGCCCTATCCTCTCGGCTCCTTGCTCCGTAATCCAGAGGACTGCAGCTCCCCGGTGCCTGCAGCTCACCAGGAGCCTGTAATCCCCAAGGGGCCGGCGCTCCCCCAGCTACCAGCAGCTCGGCCGGGTCTGGCCAGGAGCAGGGCTGCTGAGGAGCTGGGAGCGGGAGCGAGGAGCCGGAAGGCGCTGGTGCTGCTGGCCAAAGTCCTGCCCCTGTGCCCAGGGCCCAGCGGGGGCTGCTCGTGGGCCGGGATGCCTCAGGGAGCCCCTCTGGGACGGTGCAGAGCCCGGTGCTCAGCACGGTGCCTCAGGTATCCCAGGTGCACCAGGCAAGGAGCTCGCAGCCACATTCAGCATCCCATCCCCAGGCACGGCCGCTGCAAGGTGCCTGGACAGATCCCATCCTGCCCTCAGCCTCCCCTCCCTGCTCCAGGCTCTCAGCGTGGCCAGGGGGGCTCGGCCGGCTCGAGGGATGCTTTGCAGGGGACCCCTTCCCTTCCTCCCGGCGGGATGCTGCTCGCTGCCTGCAGCCCCACAGCTGACCCACAACAGGAGGCCTCTCTGCAAACTCAGCCGCACTCGCATTCCCCTGGGGAGAGCTGCCGGAGAGATGCACAGAGCCTGGCCCCTCAGGAGCAGGGAAGGGCTGGGGTTGTCCCCGCCAGCCCCAGCAGCACCCCCTGTCCCGCAGACACCCTGCTGCCCGCAGGAACCCCGCCGCCCCTCCTGCACAAACGTCCCTGGGGCAGGCTGCAAAGCCCACCTTGTCTGAGCAACGGCCCCGCAGCACGAGATGCACCCGAGCGGCCGTGCACCAGCCCAGCACACCCGGAGAGGGCACCAGGGGAGAGAAGGACGATTCTGGGCAGCCTGCAGCCACCCCAAGCTGGATGGGGACTGGGCGAGGGGGCTGCTGCCCACGGCCAGTGGCGTGGTGGGGCCAGGAGGCAGCAGCAGGACAGGGCTTCGCTCTTGAGCAGGGACGAGGCCGCAGTGCAGAGGCAGGGAGCCCTGCCCGGCCCCTCCGTGGCCCCGTCCTCTCCGGTGCTGGGCCCTGCCTCCAGCATCGCAGCCCCGCGCCCCCGTCCGCAGGGCAGCAAGCGCCTCGCCAGAGGAGGGACGATTTCCTTGGCAAGCGGCGCTGCTGGGAAGCGACAACGGCAGGGAACAACCCAAACTCCGAGCAAAACCCCAGCAAAGAGGGATGGGAAATGCCCAGCCCTGGCGGCGGTACCTACCCAAAAATACATCATCATGTCGGGGTGCTGCGGGGCTCCGCGGGATCAGCGGGAGGGCCGTGGGCTGCTCCGGGCGCCGCTCCTCGGTGGGCTCTCTCCCCTCGGGCGCTCTCTGTCCAGCTCCAGCCTCCAGGGCTGGCACCGAGGGCCAGCACCGCTGCGTGCCCTGCGTGCTCGCCCCCTCCCCAGCACGGCGCGGTGGCTCGCCACGGGCTGCCGCGGGCTTCAGAGCCGGCTGCCGGCATCCGACATGCCGCTGCGGGGCTGCCTCGAGCCTGGGGCCACGGGAAGGGTGCCCAGGTGGGCAGCGGCCACAGGCACCCCGGCGCAAGGAGCCTGGTGGGGACTTAGTTCATCGTCAAGAAAAAAAAGGGGAGAGGGAGGAATAAAAATAAATCCTCGCTGGCGTCTTTAAGAGCCAGGGGAAGGGTGAGCGTGCGAGGGGGAGGCTGCGACGGGGGTCTGGGCAGGGGTCCGGGCGGCAGCGGGAGCGCGTGTGCTGGCAGGAGCGGCGTGGGCTCCCGTGCTGACACTCGGAGGAGGTATGGTCCTGCCTCAGCGTTTTTCAGGCTGCCCTGTCAATAAGGGAATCGGCCGCGCTCACAATTAACCTGCGAGGTGCCAGCCGGCTCCCGGCACCTGCCCGCGGGCAGCAGCCGCTGCACTCTGCGGGAGCACAGCACCGGGACCCCCGCGGGCACCGGGACCCTCGCTGGGGGCTGCCCGGGGGGGAGGCAGGCCTACCCGCCGCATCGCAGCCCGAGCACCCCGCGGTGCATCCCCACGGAGCCCCAGGATGAAGCCTGCAGGGCCCCCAGTGCTGCACGGGGAAGCCGAGGGAGGGGAGCGCAGGATGGGCTGGGCGTCCCCCGGGGGGTCAGCGGGAGCTGTGGCGGGGGGGACACCCGCCCTGTCCTGCCCGCAGCCCACCAGCAGGACCCCTCGTGGCCACGCAAACCTGCCCCGTGTGGGCCAGCGCTCGCTGCGGGCACAGCGGGGCAGCGCCGCTCGTCAGCCACTAAATCTGCGTCCTCCTGGGGCACCGCCGCCGAGGAGAGCAAAGGGACCGCGTGCGCTGAACCAGGCGCAGCAGCAGGGGAATAAATAAGAGTAAGGGAAGGCAAAGGAGCAAGAGGGGTGGCAGATTGGTCTCTGGGGCCCTGCTGGCTCTGACATCTCCAGCCCCGTAATCATATTCAAAGCAGAGCCGGGCTGAGGCATTTCTCCTCCAGCACAGCAATAAAAGAAAGCAACACTCTCAATAATTCAGAACCAGGAGAGGGTGATAAAGCAGAGGAGCCACCACTGCAGGCAGAGGGGCGGGGGGCTTCCCGCTCCCTCTTATATATTGGTGATCAAAACCCTCCCCTCTTCCCCTGCACCCTACAAGCTGGCTCCCAGCCGGGGCTGGGGGCACGGCTGGACCCCGTGGGGCACGCTGCCTGCGTGGGGAGCAGGGCAGGATGCTCCCCTCCTGGGGCAGAGAGGCTTACTGCAGCATTTTGAGGCGAGCCTCCAAATAAAACCTCCCTCACCGTGCGAGCTGAGACCCGGCGAGGGGGGACGCTGGGCAGGGCCCCCCGCCAGCAGCCAGCCGGGGAGCAGCATTGCCCCAGCTCAGCCCTGCGGAGCGCCTCTTCTGCCCCGCGCCCAGCCACTTCTGCTCCCAGCGCAGTTTCACCTCCTCTGCCAGCTGTTCCCAACCCCGTTTCCATCACTCCCTTCGCCCTGTGAGCACCTTTGCAAACAGCCCACGTCACCACGCGCCCGGACGACACGCTTCCCCTCTTCCACCCAAACGGGGCTCCGGCGGCTGCTTGGCCACAGAACACCGACCCCACTGCAGCGTCCCTGCTGCTGCGGGGGACATCTCCTCCCTGAGCACCCAAGCATGCGGCCCCGGCCGGCAGGCTCAGGGCAGGCCGTGCCCCCAGCCCCCAGCCGTGGGGGTGCCTCTGAGTGTATCCCCAACGGCTGCTTCCGAAAGGGCAGCGCAGGGCGGGCGGCCGCGTGCCTCTGTCCCTGGGGTGCCCAGACCTCACGCTGCATCTCCCAGGCAGAGCAGGGGCCCTGGGCCATAGCAGCTCCTGGCTCGGCTGCAGCAGCACCCCGGGGCCCTGCGAGCATGCATGGCTGGGAGGCGTCCCTGCGCCAGGCTGGAGGGCGCAGGGCTGGGGACGGGGGAGCAGAAAGGAGCTGGCACTGGAGGGCTCCTGCGGGACCAGCGGCCCCTGCACGCAGCTGGGCACCTGGGAGGAGCGAAGCTCTTGCTTCAGCATGGGGAATACATCGCGGAGAAATTGTCCCGGGCACAAAAGGCAGAGGTGGAGGCCAAGCTCTGTCCCCTCAGGGACCTTCCTGCCCACCTGTGGCCCCGCCACAGCATGGGCGAGGTGACACGCTGGGTGCTGTGCAGGGACCCAGCCTGCTCCCCGCGATGACTGCAGCAGGGAATGCACACACCCTGCCTGGCCCGCGCGTGCTGCACCAGGGCTGCTGGGTTTCCGTGCGTGGCCCAGCACAGTGCCAGCCAAAGGCTCCCCGGGAGCCACGGCCACCCCTGCACCCCGCTCCACGGCTGCTGCGCAGCCTCCAGCCTCCATCCGCCAACCTCTGCACCCCTCTTCCAAGGACAACTTTTCTACTTTTCTCAGGGATCTCCAGATCCTTTTGGACTACGACCCCCCCCCTCCCAGCCGGCCACCGTCTTTATCCTGCTGGTGACAAGGACTAAAGCACTCGCCCCTCACATCTCTCCTCCACCGTCACCACCCTGGGTCTCGGCCCAAGGACGCAGCAGTGACACCCGGCAGCGTGGGCTGCAGGACGCTGCGAGCAGGGGCCACCACCCCGGGGCCGGCGTCACCCTGGGTGAGCACGCAGCCCCTCAGCCGACGTCCCGGGAGGCGCACAGAGCACAGACAGACAGACAGCAACGTCAGCACACACGGACAGCTCACAGACACCGCAGCCCCCAGCTGTGCCCACCCTCCTCGCCCGGACTCACTCCACTCACGCCACGCCGCGCGGGGGCTCGGCTGCGGGGTCGGTGCCCGGGGGGACCCGCCGTGACTGGGGCCCCGTGCAGCGAGTGGGCAGCCGCTGTGCCGCCCCCCCCGGCCGTGGGGCCGCGGCTCCGTGCCCACCCGCCTGCCCCGCACAGCCCCGGACATGCAGGTTTCCGTCGCCCGACCCCTGCTTCCCTCGGGGCCGCCCTAGCATGGACCATGGGGGTTCTGGGGGGACGCTGGGCTCAGGCCCTGGGGCGGCTGCCTGAGCCACAAAGCCCCATCTCGCCTCTCCCTGGCTCGTCAGGAGCGGACATCTCCGTACCTTTTATTCAGCCAAGCTCCTCCTGCGGTGCTCGCGCTGGACTCTCTAAGAAAAGAGAAGAAAGAGGAGGAAGAATTAAAATCAATGATCATTATCGCTAACCTGCTTACAGTCAATGCTATTTGCCCATTGACTGGCAAAATTTTTAGAATACAAGTATGACCACGAGCGTGATCTCCCCAGGAGCCCTGGGAAACCTGCCCCGGTGAGCAGCCGGCAGCCAGGCTGCGGCGATGCCGCCCGGGCAGCGGCACCCGGCGTGGGGCAGCCCCTGCGAGGCGCCTCCAGCTCCTGCGGGCGTTTTGCCAGGCCCTGGGAACCTGCAAGCGCAGCCCCTGGCTCAGCTCTGCCGGGTGCCCGGCAGCCCCGGGTAGGGCGCAGCCATCGCATGCACCCAAGGACGCCCCGGTTCATGCCCCCGGCAGCGCCCGTCCTGCCCCCCGGGGACCCTGCAGGGCACAGCTCCGGCACCGCTGTCCCGGCTCCGGGGACTTCTTGGAGAACACCACCGAATTTCAAAGAAAACTTCCTGAAAGCTGCACTTCAACTAATTGGCTTTTGCAACATTGCCAACCCAAATGTTCATAAATCATGTCAGACCCTCAAAAATAATGAGGGCAGCTTATACATCACGAGATTTTTTTTTTTTTTTTAAGAGTAAATGAGGGTTGTTTCTGTCTGCTAACTGCTTCTTTGGGGATCTCAAGGTGTCGAGTCCTGCAGCCTCTCCCTGCAGACACTCAGACACCTCTACTCGTCTCACTGGAGCTGTGGATCTCCTGCGGCCTCCCGTACACCCACGGGGCCCCGATTCCCGGCCAGCCCAGCGCAGCCAACGCCGCCGGAGCCGTGCAGGAGCTGGGCCGGCCCCAGGGCACAGCCCCGGCGTGGTGGCAGCGCTGGAAGCGCGGAGCTGGTTCCCAGGCACTTGTGTTAGCAAACACCGCTCTTAGCCGCACAGCAGGATAATCAATTATGGTAATTCCTGCCTCAATGAATCAGATTCATGGAGAAACACAGCTCATTAGGCTGGTGCTGACTTCCATTAGTGCTCTTATGATAAAAACCCTCCAGAAAGCTCTAGCCCAGCTAGACGTGTTTTCCAGGCCCGGAGGGTCTTCCAGCCGCAGCGCATGGAGGTGTGCGCCCGGGGGAAGTTCGTGGGAAGCTCCCGGTCCCCAGCAGCAGGAGGACATCCCCGCATCGCTGCGGGCACCCCGCTCCTTCCCGGCAGGGCCTCCAGCTCCTGCCCTCCCGGGCTCACGCTCAGCTCTCCTTCCTCGGCTCCTCCAAGAAAACGCTCACGAGGATCCCTGGGAGAGGAAGGCAGGAGATGGCAAAGCGGGGAGCAGACCACTCCGGAGCGCGGTCCCCCTTCCAGGAGCAGGTCTGGGTGTGCTGGGAACTCAGGCAGCCTGTTTGGCGATGAATAATTGAAGGACGCTCGCTCTCCTCAGGGAAGTACAGTGATGGGTAAAATCTCATTTCCCAAACACATTTCCCAAGGAAGGCGCCTTCTGAGAAATTCCACACAACCAGCTTGGGGCCCCCGCAGCCGGGATGCGCCGCGCTCGCCTGCTCGGGAGCTCGCTGAGCCAGGCACCAGCCCGGCACAAATCCCAGGTGGCCCCGAGCACCGCAGGGACCGGGCTGCTCAGCCAGAATCTCTCTGTCCTGCTGCATTCACCAAGGCAGGAGAGGAACGGGCACAGCAGCGTATCCAAACGAAAGGAGCCCAGCACAGGGCAGCTCATCCCCAAAACCGAACCCAGCTAAAACCTCTCGGACCTGAAGAGGGTCCCCGTTCCTGCCGCCAGGCCTCTTCAGCTTTTCTGCGAAACTTCTCAGTAGGAGTTTTCCACAGTATGTTTTGACCCCCCTTCCCTCCACCGAAAATCCTAAATTAATTTTTCTTTTAATTAAATTCATTAGCAAAGATTATTTGGCTGAGGAAAAATAATATCCTGCCCCTCCCCCAGCAGCCCTCTCTATTTATATCCCCTATATACATAAGCAGCAGCGAATATTTCTTTATGGGCCATTAAAGGTTTAATGTTTAATTTATAACCACGTTCTCTGGCGGGCGGGATGGCCAGGCACAATGTCAACACTTTTAATTAAATGAGAAGATTTTTTTTTTTTAAACTCAGAAAGATGAAATGCCCCGTTCCCAGCAGCGCCTGCAGGTGCTGCCCCGCGGGCCGAGGGGGCACCGCCAGCTCCCCGCAGCTTTCCTGGCTGGGTGGCCAGCCCGGGCCATGCCCTGCTGCAAGCCAAGGGCTGCAGGGGGAGATGTGCAAGCAGTACCTGGAAGAGCCCCGGGTCTGGTGGGGGACCTGGCAAGGAGCTCATCCCACCCCGTCCCCACAGCTCCGCCTGGCTTCGTCCCTGCATCGCGAGCCCGTCCTGAGCCCACAGGCAAGGCAAGGCTGGAAGAGCCTGAAGCCAGGCAGGCATCCACGTGGAGACGGCTGCAGCCTGACAGCGGGCTTCAGCTTTAGCAGGGGAATAAAGAATGCTGGAGAAACGCTTCGACCTTCAGAGCAGCCACGAAGGCACCCCAGCACCCTCCGGTCTCCCGTCTGCTGATGCGATACCGGCAGCGTCGTCCCGACCACAGGCAGGTCCCTGCAGCTTTGTTGCAGGAGCCACAGCACCAGGACAGCTTTAGGGCTGAGTAACCATTTGGGAGAGTCCCCAAACCGACGGCTCCAATCCAAAAAGTGCAGTCACTTCTTGGCGGACAGCGGCAAGACTCAGTGTTGTTCCTTCTCCTGCAGCCTCTCCCCAAATACTGTAACCAGATGTCTCTTGCCTGGACGGAGCAGACGCGTTCTGCTTTGCTGAGCCGAGCTGGCTGGCACACGAAGCTGGCATGAGCCCTGGCCACTCGTTCCCAGGGACGGGCAGGGTCGCTGGCACAGCGCTGACCTTCAGCTCCAGCTGCAGGTTCCTCCGGAGCTCAGGCACGTGCTTTACGCTGCAGGACGTGGGCTGGCTGAGGGCAGGTGATGCTGAACAACCTGGAGAGCCTGCTCGTGGAGAGGCGTTCCCTTTGGCAAGGGACAAACGGAGCCCTTCAGCTGAGGGAGGGGATGGTGCGACCTGGGGTACATGTGTGCTCAGCACAGCTCCCGCAAGTGTCCCAGTACTGACTCCAGTTACCAAAAGACCTGCCTGAGAAACTGCTGTGGACCTCTGAACTGAAATTCTTCCTACAGCTTATGCTTATTCCCCTGGCACCTCCTGCCGTCTGCCTGCGTGCTCGACGGCTGCAGCTCCTGCAGGACTGCCACCGCCTCCCTCAGACGATGCTGCCCCTCAGAGGAGGAGGAAGAGCTTCCCACGCAGACAGCGCCCGTGAAATCTGCCAGGAAAGCAGCACTGAGGCACCGCAAGAGGAGCCCGACATTCGTGGCTCGCCCTGCTGGCATCCTCCCACTCCTTCTTGTCCCAGAGCAGACATCAGACACAGGGACACAACAGCAAGGGAAAAACACTCCCGGAGTGCCTGGCCTCACACCCAGAGTGCGTGGTGCCACTGCAGGGCTAGGCGTCATCTCAGCCCCTCGAGGGCCGGTTCTGCCCATGGCTGCGATGCTGGGTGCGCTCCCAGAAGCGACAGCCTCAGCTCTTGGCCGCCGGGGAGCACGGCCCCCTCTGCCTGGAACAGAGAGAGGGGCGGCTCTGAGTAGGCAGGTTCCCATTAATGGAGTATTTTATCTTACGGGAGAGATTAAATCTCTGTACAGAGAAGCGCAAAAGAGATGAGTCAGCAGCTGGCTGAGGGGCGGGCAAGTTCAGCCATGAGCATTTGGCTTCACCGCAGCGCTTCACCCTCCTGCGGCCACGCGCTGCTGGGGCGCATCCAGCCCCGGCGCCGAGCGCCAGGCTCACACCCTCTCCTGCTGACCAGCGGAGCCGTGTGGCACAGCCGCTGGGCAGCACTGACACCAGCCCCCTGCACCACCAGGCAGCCCTACGCGTGCCCCGCTGGGCACCAGAGCAAAGCACCTCCACCGCCGGTGGGTGGCCGGCCTTCCTCGCCATCCCAGGCGCTGCAAGGGCTGCTTGGTGAACGCATCCGGCGCTGCAGGCATGGCGGCATGCCAGGACACCGGGCACAGCCCTGGAGCACCAGTGCAGGTCCCCAGCCTGTCCCTCCCGGTGCACGCCCCTGCCCGCCACGCCGTGCCCGGTGCCCCTCGCGCAGCCGTGCCAGGGCCGGGCTCCCAGGCTCCCGCTGCCAGCGTGGCTCCGCGGTGCCTGAAGCTGAGGAACGGGTCGGAAACGCGCCCGCTGTCACGCGCATGCAAACGCACATGCGTGCACGTAACGAGCAAGCGTGCGAGGGCCGGCCACCACCGTCGTGAGCCAGGGAACAGAGTGGTGATGGCACTGTGCCGTTCACTAAAAGCATGAGTGTCACTAAATCAATAATTCATTTACTTTAATGAGATAAGTAGTTTGAAAACTAATTGCAAACCTGCTCCATTTACTCCAATCCGTTACAGCCTTTAATGTAAATGGCAGAAACGCTGCTGGAGGAAGGGGAAAGGCTTTGGTAGAAGATAGTGTGTCATCTTTTCCCCTTCTTCTAAGAAAGACAAATATCAGTCATAAACAGGAACAGCAGAAACCTAAGTAACCGCCTGGATCAATGCGTGGAAGCGGCAATGGCAGAGCGAGCGGAGCGCCCGGAGCCACCACAGCCCCTGCGCTTGCTGCCACCACGCTGCGAAGGGCTGGGCCACCAGCACCTGGGTGACAACCGACGGGGTCACGCTGCTCGGAGCACGGCGGGCCATGGGAGGAGCACAGGGCGATGCTCGGGCAGGACTGCCCCGTACCAGAGGGTTCCACGGTCAGAGGGGATGGATGACGGAGGGCTGGGAGAGACACCGAGCACAAGGGAGGTGACAAGAGCTCCAGCGAGCTGCCAAGGGAGCACACTGTTGCTGGAAGCTGCTCAGCCCGGGGCTATGATTAGCCTGTGTATAATTAGCAGAGCTGACGGCCACCAGGCAAAGACAGAAACCAAGCCCGGAGCCGTGACTGCGGTGCCGCAGGGAGCTCTCCCCCAGCTTGCCACTGCTGCCCTGGCAGCGTGAGGTCTGGGGAGACCCGTGGGTGCTCTCCATGTGCCACCAGCCCTGTCACCCCATCCCATGGGAAGGCACCGCCTGCACCTCTGAGCAGCACCGAGGGCACACCAGCCACTGCCCACTGGATGAGCCCACGGCATCCAGAGCTGTCCCAGCTGCGGGGAGAGAGCTGCCCGCCCGCGAGGGATGCACCAGGCCTGGGGTCTCGCACTGCTCGGGTGTGGGATGGGGTGGGGAACCTGGGGGTTCCCAGCACAGCAGCCCCCTAACCGGGCTGCAGGAAGCACCACGGAGCCGTGCACACTCCAGGTGGTCACTATAATGGTTCAGGGCTTGCCATAAAAATCGCTGCTGCATCGCTGGCACAGCGTCCTCCCCCACCAGCCGGCAGCTGCCCGCCCCCTCCCACCCCACCAGCCCCGGCCGTGCGAGGCAGGGGAGGGGGCAGCCAGGGGTCTCCTGCCAGGCCCCGGCCACGTTTCTGAAAAGGAGCTCGCGGCTCCCGGCAGCGATGTCGACGCGTTCCCGAACGGCAGTAGGAGCAGGAGCTTGACGCCAAGAGCTCTCTCTTCTTGCTTGCTGGAGCAAATGGCAGGTCATAAAAAGGAACCGTGACAGAAGAGAAAATGTTCCAGAGTCCACAAGGACCAGTCCAGGGTAAATCCATCTGCTCAGCAATTTAGCCAGAAAATCCTTTCCAATCATCCGTGCTGGAGGTCCTTCACCTCACGCATGCAGCTCTGGGCAGAGCCTTTCCACCCTGGCAGGCGCAGGCAGCTCATGTGCTGGGGGGGGCCCTGGCGCTGGTCACCCCTGGCCCCGTGGGGATGCTTGGGGCAGGAGGCTCCCACACCCCTTGCAGCGCTCCGGGGCAGAGTCCAGCTCCCTCTGGAGCCGCTGTGCCGGGACCCTCCTTGCTCCGTGCGGGGAGCGCATCGCTCCTTCCTTCCACGGCGCCACCCTTCCTTCAGTCTGCCAAGGAAAAATGGCACCGGTGGGCTGCTTTACCGCCTGCAATAATTGACCAGAGCACCGAATCCCCCAGCACATAACTTATCCTGCATAACTATCAGCAGGGAAGGAGGGTTAACAACAAACACAAGCCAGCTGCTCCGCGGGGCTCCACAGGACTGCGGCAGGGCACCCCCGGCACCAGCCCCAGCGGGACCGCACGGCGCCAGCCTGCGCAGTCTCCATGGGCTCGCCCCGACAGATGCATGAACCACGCACGGGTGCCACCTGCCCGCCTCCCAGGGGGGCTGACCAGGGACGTGCCCCATCCTTCAGCCTCCGCCAACCCTTCCCAGGCTCCTGCACCGTCTGCGGGATGCAGGCAGGGCCCGGCACTGAGAATCCCAAGTCCCACCTGGACCCCTAAGACCAACCGCACAGCGCTCAACCCTTGTGCCCTTCTGCAGGCAGAGGAAGGAAGGAGGCTCTCAGCAAACCGTGCTGGCAACCTCAACACCGGGACCCAGAAGCCACGGCTGAGGAGCGACAGGATAATCCCGGCCTGGCAGAGGACCCAGCACGGCTCAGCCTCGCGTTGCCGCGGCTTCGCCAACAGCCCCAAGATCTCCCTGCAGGCATCCTTGTGAATCCCACCTTAGCCGCTCCTGTCTCACAGAAAATCAATGGCAAGCATCTCAATTAATCACACCGGGGGCAAATTGATTAGGAGCCTAAATAAGGTCAACATGGTTGTCTGCTTATAGGGTAGGACCCCTTAATCATCATTTTATCTGCAATAGGCTGCGGAACCTGCAATCACACTGTCTTTGGGAGCATGGAGGGATTTTTCACTTATCTCCTGCAATTGCTAGGGCAAGCAGAATAGGAGCCACGTCTATGTGATAAAGGAAATGGATTCGAGCGAGCAGCAAACACCCAGCCGCACACAGCTGCGAGGCCTGAGCATTAGACCCCATGGCCCACCAAGCCCAGCTGTCTCCTTTGATTCAGGGGAAGACAAAAGCAATTAAGCACTGCTGCTCTAGGTGCAGTACATTCCCTCCTGACCCCAAAAGCAACAGCTTATGCTTGAGATTTGATTAGCCCTGTCATTATCTTAGATTGCATACCTGAAAATATTGTTAGTGGTCACAACGGCATTGAACCTTTGCAAAATCCAGCCACGGGTCTCCTCTCAGTTGCCCTCAGCAGCTGGAAATCCCACAGGCTGCTTCTCTGCTCCTTAAAGTGCCGAGCGCTCGCATCTGCAAAACCTGCTGCTCTCATCTCACAGAGCAGCCCTGAGCAGGGTTTTACAGCCTGATTCTGTCCCCCAGCCTCTGCACAGGGCAGGATGCTTCCGATGGCCCCGTATCCCCGAGGCGCTCTGCGTGTGTGCCGGCCTCGGAAGGCGAGCAGCGCGGCAGGACGGGGCCGGGACCCTGAGCTACCCTGGGGAGAGCTGCCCCAGTTCACCCAGGCAGGTGTCCCTGAGGCCCCGCTGCCCTCCCATCGCCTGCTGCATCCGTGCCCTGCCCAGAGCCCTGGGGGGAGCAGCTGAGCCCAGGCTCAGCATCGTGCCCTCCTTGTGGTGCTCAGTCCCCAAGGGCTGGGGGTGCCGACCTGGTTTCATGGAGAGCAAGCACCTGGCAGAGCGTGTTCTCCCTAAAGACCACCCGGTGCCTGGATGCTGCACCCCCAACCACAGCCGACTACTTTCATTTTCCACACTCATTCTGGGGACAAAAAAACCCCATGGGGTGGGAGGAGCCGGCGGGTCAGCGGGGCCCCTCAGTGCCGCGGGAGCGCAGCCCCCCCAGCGCGCTCTTCAGACGAGCGTGGCGTTCAGCTCATTCCGGGTTGGTAACACAGTTTGCCTCGCCAATAGACTTTCCAATTGCAAGTGAAATCAATTCAATTGGGTATTTTACTCAGCTGGGACTCTGCTAACAGCAGCCGATTTCCTTGCTCGTCTCCCTCAGTGGCTGCGGAGGGCTGGCACGTCGATTGCATCCCGTCGGCCCTGCCAGGGCAAATGGGGCTCTCCTCATCCTCACCAGGGTGCTCACGGGGCTCTTCTCCCACCCTCACTGGGGTGCCCACAGGGCTCTCCTCATCCTCACCAGAATGCCCATGGGGCAGGCAGGGCCAGCAGATCCCAGCGGTGCAGCATCGCTGCAGCACCGGGGGGGCTGCGCCTCCTGGCAGGGGCTGCAGGCAGCTGCGGGCAGGTCCCAGCCGGCCCCAGGAGCCCCCCCGGCACCCAGGAGGGCCAGCAGGGCCACCACCCTGTGCAGATGCCGTTGTCCCCAGCAGAGTCCCCCTGTCCCGGCTTAGCCCCTGACCCCAGCATCACTCCGCACCCTCCTGGCAGGACTTGGCTCTGGACTAAAGCATTCACAAGCTGGGTGGGCTCAGGAGACTGAGCTGCGACTGCTCCTCTGCTCCCTGCAACCTGGCTGCGCTCCCCATGGGGGCTGGCGGCTCCTCCTGGCCCCCCTGGTGCAGGCACAGCCCTCACCTGCGCCCGGGCTGGGCTGGCACCCACAGCCCACACACCACAACCCTGCCCCGGCAGGGCACCGCTCCCCTCTGTTGTAAATACAGTTATAAATATTATAATTTGGTTTAATATTTAATATAGTCAGGTTAAATAAGCATTCCCAGCCCCATAAATAATCATTAACGGAGGGTTCTAATTGTGCTGTTGGGATCCTGCTTCATGACTTATTTAGAGGGCAGACGCTATTCCCATCCTCGGCTCCCTCGTACACCATAAATTAACCTGCAGCCCTACCTCCTCGGTGAGAACCTGGGGGGACACGGCAAAGGGAGGCAGCTCCGCTCCGAGGGGTGGCCGCGGCCGATCCCCGGCCCCGCAGCTCGGCACAGAGCAGGGCAGGGACGCAGCGGCTGGGACGGAGGCACCGGAGGAGCTGCTGGAGGCACAGCCCGGGCTGCAGCAGCTCCCGGCAGGGTCTGGCAGCGGGGGCAGAGCCCAGCACCGCGGGTGCCCGGTGCGGGCTCTGGGTGCGCAGGTAGGTGAGCGCGAGCGCGGGCGGCCGCCGAGCACGGGGCCACCACCAGGCCCCCCCAGGCTGTGTCAGCGGGGCACTGCCAGAGTCACGGTGGCACAAAACGTGGCAGGGTGAGGAGGGGAAGGCTTTTATCGTAATACAGATCTACTGTAAAATTGGCTGGAAACAATAGTCACCAAAAAAATAGAAAACAACAAAAAAAACAGAGCACAGAGGGAATTGGCCAGGGGCAAGCATTTTGAAAGTGCAGGAGAACTGAGACACCAAGGACAGCTAAAGTGCAGGAAAACCTCCATGTAAGAGTGTTTTTCCCTGAAGGGATGCGTTGATGCATTGCTTTAAAAAAATGGTTCTGGGTTTGTTTTTTTGTCCGTGGGTTTTTTCCCCCCTCCTCTCTGTAGCTTAATTTCATCTTGAAATGAAAAACTACAAAAGTAAATTGAAACAGCCCTCTCCGCCGAGCCCGGGCTGCTGCCTTGCAACCCCTGGGTTGATGTAACTGGAAACGCGGGGGCTTTCTCCTTTGTGCCCGTGAAGAAACGTCCCCGATGCGCTGGGGAGGAGAGGTGCCAGGCTGCCTGGGGCTCAGCTGTGCGTCCCGGACTCCGGACGGACACACGGACATGCTGCTGCCACCCTGAGGAGCAGGGACGCCGGCCTTGGGGGACACGAAAGCCGTTCTGTTGCCCCAGGCCCCTCGGGCCACCGCCTGTCCGAGTGCCCCCTGCCCGACATGACCAGCGTGCCGCCCCAGGACTCTGCCCCCAAGGGCATCCCGTGCCCTCGCCCCTTGTGTGTGGGGGCCCCGAGCCCCTCGGGGGCAGGCTGGCAGCGCCCTCCCGGCCCCCCGACTGCCTCCAGCAGGCCCCGTGCCCGGCGCAGCGCGGGCGGTAAGCGGGTTAGCATCGATCCCCCCCCCGCCCGGGATCGAGTTTCTATCGAGTGAGCGGGACCGAGCTGGAAGGGAGCACGGGGTTTACATTTCATCTCAGCACCGGTTCCTCCTGCTCAAGTCAGCGCATTAATCAAAGAGCTTGGCCAAGTATTAATGCTAATGAAGCAGCAGCAGCGCGGTGCGCGCGGGGTGCAGGAGCCCTCCTGCAGCACCGGGTGCTGAGGGCGGGGGGTGGCGGGGGGGAGCCCCCAGCCCCCTCCAGGAGCTGTGGCCAGAGACTGGGGTGGGCACAGAGCCGGGGACAGCCTGAAGCCGTGTCTGGGGCAGCCTTGTGGCAAGGCCTCGCTCCTCGCCGCGCACCTCACGCGGCCAGCAGAGCGCAAGGCCAGGTCCAGCCCCTGGGGGCCTGCCACCGGCCGGACCCACGGGCACCTGAAGGCCCCCAGGGCCCCCTGCCGTGCTGGCTGAGCCCTGGTGGGTTAGGACGGAGCTCCTTCCCCCAGGACCAGGCACTAGGGCACGAGTCTGGCCATGGGGCACGGGGCTGACCTGTTCTCCCAGCCCTCACTGGGGTCCTCTCTCGTTCCCTCAGCACAGGGAGCCTCTGACTGCCCGTAGGGCTGCAAGGTGGCACAGCGTCGACGAGAGCAGCACTTGCAGCACCCACGGACTGCTTAGCGTGTCACAGACTGTGTGCCCTACAACGCAGACGTCAGATGTGACAGACGGGATGTATGCAGATGTCAGATTGACATATGGAGCAATTTTTCCAAGCCTGATGCCCGCTCCTTGTCGTTCACGGCTCAGACCGCTGCATCAACCCTCCCAACCTGTCTGGGAGGAGAGGAGAGGAGAGTCCTGTGCTGTGGAGCACGGCCAAGTCGGCAGGAGCCGCCCCAACCTGGTGAGGGGCTGGACCCAGGGGTGGCCCCCCTGGAGCCATGCTCGGCGCCTCTGGCACTTCTGCTCCGGGCCCTCGCAGCCACAGCGCGCTCGTCCTGGCAAGACCTCGGGACCCCTCCCCGAGCCAGCACCAGCCCATCTCCAAGTCTGGGCTGCAGCTCAGTGGAAAACTGTGTATTTTATCTTTATGTGTCAGGATTTATATAAAAGGGGGATAGTTCAGCTCTAAATGTAATGAGTTGGAAGAACAGCCCTCCAGTGGCTTCCTCCGGCTAGCACGGCATCAATAACATCGATTGCTAAAAATAACTAATAACCCCGGCCCGCGTGGCTGGGAGTGCTCTGCATGGGGGCTGAAACCTCCCCAAGCCCCCACCGGCAGCAAGGCCCCCAGAGCCTGGGCCAGCTGGCGGGGGTCCTGGCACCAAAGGTGGCACGCGTGGAGGGACACGAGAAGCTGGTAGGAGCGGCGGTGCGAGAGCCTCACACTGGCAGGAGGGGCAGAGCCAGGAGATGATGCCGGGAGAGGACTGAGGCAGACGGATGGGAGGGAAGAAACTTCCCTTTCGGATTCAGAAACCATCCTATGCTCACAAGCCGGAGCAGCTGCGAGCTGCCCCGGTGCCACCACCGCGTTGCCCTGCACGCTGCCTGAGCCACACGGCACGAGCACAGAGAGGCTCCAGCTCCGGAGGTGACCGACACAAGTGGCAGCCCAGCACGAGCTCGTCCATCTGCATGGCACAGACGTGGGGGCCGGGCTCCCCTCCTGGGGCAGCATCCGTCACGCAGGGCTCTTAAATCCAGGGGAAGCCACTGCAAGGTGCGGTCCCTGCAGGCTCAGGGGATGGGTGAGAAGGGACTGCTGAAGTTCCCGTTTCTAATTTCTCTGATCCCTACCTCCTCTAACGTAGCACCTTTCCACAAAAGCACAAGGATGCTCCTCCGCTTCCCACAGAGGAGACAATGCCAGAGCTTTGTCGAGATGTCTGCGCGTGCCCCCGCACCAAGCACATCAGGGAGCACGAGGGCTGCGGCCGTGTGCTGCGGGGGCTGGGGTCACCACCCAGCACCTGCACCCGCAGCCCTTGCACCCCCCTGGCGGGGCAGAGCAGGGCCCGGCCTCTCCAGCAGCTTCCTGCAGGCGCCTGCGGAGCCGACTCGACCAGGCACAGCTCTGCACGAGCATGGGGATGCCCAAGACACCCACGCACCGTGCCAGGCAGCTCCTCCCCATCTCCTCCTTCCATCTTGCCGAGCTTCCCAGAAAGGGAACAAAAACTAAAGAGGGAAGGAAACGATAAAACGCCAGCCCGCGGTTAGGGAGAGAGAGTTATTTAGTCTGTTGGAAATGAATCTAACTTAATAGAGAAGAAATAAAGCGTTTTAAAATTAACGATATAAATGTCAGTCCTGATCACAGGGATGTTAAACTATACGGTTATTTGACTGCCTTCTGCAAAGTTACCTCTCTTGCACATGCCTGGAGTCAGAGCGAGGTGAGTGGGAGCATGCCCATCGCTGTGCACTGATACGGCACAAGAAACGCCGCTCCTACACGAGGACAGCCCCTGCCCTTCACACACAACGCCCCAGCACCAACGGCACGAGTCTCACCAGGTGTGGACACGCTGCAGGGCCGTGTCCTCCTGCAGACGTGTCCCCTCCAGCCTGGGCAAGCAAAGGGACTGGGCACACAACTGGTCCGGGCGGCGGAGCAGCAGCACCCTGACTGACTCTGCAAGAAGCTTACAAAAACGACCCAGAACAGAGAAACGCACGCCGTTCCCGTAAAAGTAATTTCAAACCCCCCAAAGCCTCTCGTACCGATGCTGGCAGGGATGCTGCCAGAAACTGCCATTGAAAACAAATTAGTCAATGGAGCACGGTCCTCTGCAAGCGAGGTCACTGCGGCGAGCGAGCGGCTGGCTCTGCTGCCACCGTGCGCATCCCCGCTCGCACGCGGCCCTGCCACCCCCTGCCCCAGCAGAACCCCTTCTCGTGGCCCCGCGGGAGCCGGGGTGAGGTGCAGGCACCAGTGAGCTCGGGGAGGCATGTGCACGCGTGTGTGACAGGAGGGAGCACACGCGTGTGAACGGGGAGCGTGTGCGGCTCTGTGAGAGGGTGGTTATTTGTAAATAATCCTTAATTAATGAGATTCTCGGTAATAGGCAGCTCAGTGTTATTCCAGGCAGGGGCGATGGCAATCTCCATTCTTCCACTTTTCAATTACGTCTTCAGGGAGGGAAGCAGAAACTAGCCAGGGTGAATTAGAGAGACTTTTGTCGCGTTTAATATCAATTCATTTTGCAGACTGCTGACGCAGCGAGATTTCACAGCTCGGAATTTATGGCTCTTTTGAGAGACATGCGCAAAAAAGGGGGAAAAAATACCCTGCTATCAGCACAAAGACACAAACTCTACTGGGAAGGACTGGGGGTCCCGGGGGACCCCTTGGGGGATGCCCTGAGGGAGCAGAGCACAGCACAAGTGGCCACTTGGCACAGCTCTGTCCAGTTGCTCGCCTTCAGGAGGAACGCGTGAGCTGTCCCCAGAAACATCCTTTGGGAGGGTGCTCATGTCCCACGGCCACCCAGCTCCTGGATCCCCACTGCCCCAGCAGCTGGGCTTTAGCAGCTCAAATTCCAGGAAGGCTGGTGCTGGGCGAGGGCACCTGGCCGGAGCTGTGTGGGATGGACCCTGGCACCGCACTGCCCCCGAGCTCTGCCCGCCGCGCTCCAGCCCACGCCACCAGTGGCGCTCAGGCAGCGGCACTGGTAATAAAGGAGCCGTTATTACGCAGCGTTATTCAGCCCCAAGGGGGTTTTATGCAAAATGACACACGATATAAATGACTGTTGTAAACAGAGAGTTTAATAAAGGGCTGTGTGCGAATTTACAGCCTCCCCAAGGATAATTAAAATTATTTATCTACTTACCTAGCTAGCCGCTGGAGCAGTCTATTAATTATTATCTATTATACACGGCCTGCTTTGCATGCTGCCAGTGCATTGCCGAGCACCACCATGCAGCACGGGCACGCTACCGCGAGGGGAAGCTGCGGGAGGCACCATCTGACCGGGGGCACAGTCGTGGTCCCGGGGAGGAGGCAGAGCACTGGGCGAGGCGATGCCCTGCAGCAGGGCCACAGCCCCCTACGCAGCGCAGCCACACGCACGAGGGGACGGAGGTGCCACCAACACCCCGGAGAGGTGCAGCCGCTCAGGGCCGGGTGCCCTCGGCTGCTCCGCTTGCTGAGACCTCACCAGGGGCCTCGCGGGGTGCTTGGCACGAGGAGCACCGCGGGTCCAGCCACGGGAGCAGCGGGGGGCGCATCCCCTGCGCTCGCAGTGCCGGCGGGAGACGCGGCGGTGCCCCAGCCCGCGCAGCGCTACCTGCCCTGCTATTTATTAGCGTGGCAGAGCAATCATCAGTTCGGAGGCACTGGGATCCCCCGGCTCCTCTCTGCACATAAAGAGACCTCAGGGGGGCTCCAGTGTGTGGATACTTAACATTGTTTTATTAGCTTAATAAACACAGCTGATGCTGCCAGAATCTCCAAACCAGCCCCATTCCCTCTCGCTGCGGGGGGGGGGGGGGGGGGGGGGGGGGGGGGAGGGCTCTTGCAGGGCACGCAGCCGGGGCGCAGGCTCTGGCCAGGGGCACGCCGGGGGCCTGGCTGGCAAGGGGAGGGGGCGCGGGGCTCACCCTTGGCACCAGCGGCCGGGGAGCCTGCGGAGCAGCTTGTCGGGAGCAGAGGATCCAGCTGCTCATCGCCACTGCGGGCGCAGCGAGCTGTCAGCTCCCGCCAGCACACCCATTAATCACCGCTGCAATTGCTCTCCCTGCCCCAGCTCGCCCGGCTCCAGCACTGCCCTCGGCGGCCCCGGTGTGGGTGGGCACAGGGCAGCAGCCCCCGGGGCCGCTGCCAGCAGCAGGGAGAGCTGCGGTGCCAGCAGTGGGGACCTCCAGGGCTGCCCCAGCCCCACAGCCCCCAGAGCCCTGCCCGCCCCAGGGTTGCCACCAGCTCCACGTCCCACCAAGGGCGGTGGAGCCCTGCCCGGAGGCTGTGGGGTTTCTCCTGAGACAGAGGGGTGTAAGGGCCCCACGGAAAGGAAATTTCCCATTGCTGCTGGGGACCAGAGCCCGGCCTGGCAGCAGGACAGGCCTGGGGGCACTGCACAGCCGGGGGGAACCTCTGTGCCTTGGCTGCCTGAGCCCAGCAGCACAGGGCTCCTGGCTGGTGGCAGGGTGGCCCTGGTAGCCCCAGGGGGACGGGGATGCCTCCAGGGCAGCTCAGCAGAGGACCAGGTCCTGCAGCCACGGGGCTGCTCTGGCTTCACGTGCCTGCTGGAGCGCAGCAGTGGCTCCGTCATTAGGTGCTCAAATCCTTTACCGGGTTGCTGGTTTATTTTAATTTGCCAGGGCGGCTGCCAGCAAGAGGCTCCTCTCCCTCAGCCCCGCGGTTCTCAGTGCATGGCAGCACCTGCTTTGCTTTGATCCCGTACAGTTACACTTCCAGTCTCACAATCTCATAAAAGCCGCATGATCAAATTCCAGGTCATTACTCAAGGAAAGAGACCCCTCCACGGCCGGCAGCGAGAGCTTCAAACCAATTAAAGCGAGCCTCGCGCTCCTGCGAGCTGCCTGCTGCCTGCCACACGAGGGTCTCTGCGGGCCCGGGCTTGCAATAAGCAAGATGCAAAAATGTTAATGGAAGCGCTTAAAGGCCATGCCAGGGGGATTCTTGTAAATAAGGCCACTCGGCAAGGCGGGGGCAGCTTCTTGGGCTTGGCTGCGAGGCAGCAACGATAAAAGGAAGCTGGGAGCTCTGTAATCGGTCTAGGACAGGCTGCAGGGAGGAAAGCTCGAGTGTTTCCTCCGAGCGCCGCGGCGAGCACCTGTGGCTGCAAGCGGGTCCTGCCAGGATGGGCTGCGCAGGGGGCAGGGACCCTGCTGGGATCCCCAGCCCAGCCCTTGGTCCCCTGGGGACAAGTCTCCCTCGGAAGAGGGCTTGGTGACAGCAACCACACGAGGTCCAGGTCCTCAGCGCCCAGCGCTGGGAATCCCAGCCCTGGCTTCAAGTGAACACGGCGCCGGCCATCTGCCACCCGCGTCCCCAGGCACTCGCAGGCTCAGACGCGCACGTTTCCAATGCTAAATATCAAACAAGATCATCACAACCAAGCCAGTATCGACCCTGGTGGGAGTCGATGCAGACATTTAGCACCGTGGCTGGGTATCGCCCGCTCCCCACACTGCATCAATACATCGCTGCGGGGAGGGAGCAGAGCCCGGGCAGCACGATGGGGACAGGATCCGGCACCAGGGGGGAGAGCCAGCAAGGGGCCCCGGGGACGCGGGGATGGAGAGCACAACGGGGGGGACAGGCAGCGAGGGGGTGAAGGAAGGACACGTATTGGGTTTTCCTTACAACAGGAAACCCACAGCCTCTGGAAAATGTGCATCCTGACCGAGCGCTGAGGCAACCACAGGCAGGCAAATCCCCCCCGCCGGATCACGCTCACTGCTGAGCCCTGCCCCGAGGCGCAATGGCAGTGAGCATGGGAGTACCAAGGGGGTCAGGCCAGACCTCAGGCACAGCATCACCAGGATTAAATCCCCCAGGCACACACTAACAGGGCTCTGCCAGCCCTAGGCTCTGGAGGGTCTGACTTCTGCAGCCCCCAAGACCACTGCTGTGGGACGGAGAAGATGCCGGGACAGGCAGTGCCGTGATGGGGAGGGCAGGAAGGCTCCAGACGGAGTTCGGGGGGTGCCCAGTGCCAGAGCGATGCTGCCCAGGCACTGCCCCCCCTCTCTACACCCGTCCCCACCGCTGCTGTGGGCTCAGGGTGGGTGCGCAGGAGCCGGAGCCGCGCTTTGCTCCGCTGCAAGCACGCGAGCGCCCACCTGTGCGTAGCAGGGACGAGGAAGGCTCAGACGAGGCAGCACCGACACCCCATAAAGCACACAGAGAAGGACGGCACCAGAGACACTCAGAAAGCAGTGCAGCCCTGCCACTAGCCGACATCTGGCTAGCGAGCCGAGCGGTGCCATCCCATCACCCACAGGCGCAGCGGGGGCAGGCAGACCCCCACTTCCACGGGCTGGTTATTGCAGGCAGCTACCTTGGAAGCCCCCTCCCAGCGGGTCACACAGAGCAAACGTGGCTCTGCCTAAGGGCACCACTGGCCCCGCTCTCCTCCCCTCCCGCGGGCTGCTCGCAGCCCCAGCCTCTGGGATATTTATTGTTCGTTCGCTCCTAAATCACCGCTGACGGCAGAGCTGCTCGCGCTCCATTACGGAGAGAGCCTGCGCCGAGTCGCAGTTCCGTTTAGCTTGCAGAAAAAGCAGCCTCAGAGGAGAAACCCACCCCGACGCTGTCCGGCGCTCGGCTCGGGATGATGGACGATTATGGACCATCTGCACTTTCAGGAGGGGATAGATTTATGAGCAGCACAGACAGCTAGAAGAGTGTCCATTACTATAACTCACTGGCCTCTTCAGAGATATTGTAATCAGGGCCCTCTGCTGCTGCAGCGGGAAAGTCCAGGTTAAGCACTAGCAGGAAGGAAAATCAATTATGTTTTTTTAATACACTGCTAGCAGCGGGCAGGGGGAGGGCAGCCACCGACCTGCAGCAGGGGATGCCTGGGGACCCGGGGCCGTGCCCCCGACTGGGGCAGCTCTGCAGGTGCGACGGGGACCGGCCCCAGCACCCTGCACGGCCCAGGTTCCACCTGCCCACGACCACGTTTATCAGATGAGCGGAGAAGCCGGGACAACGTGGGGTCACCAGCAGCCCCCTTGGCTCTGCCCCTCCTGAGGGAAGCCGGGGGGCAGGCATCTTTCCCACACCAGCAGCACTAAACCCTCTCCAGCTAAGCACCCACCCCTCCCAGCTTCATTATTACCATCACCTTGATTAACATTTGATGGAGCCCAGGATTCATTAAGAAAAAAAGTGCCCGAGGGCACCACAAAGCCTTCCTGGCTGGAGCCTGATGCAGACTGAGGATGGGAGCGGCAGCACCAACACCTGAACCTTCCAGTCCCCCTCTTGCACCATAAAAATTACAGCTGATGCTATTACACTGCCACCCCATAAACTCAAATTACTTCTGTGCAGACCTTCCTTCATTAAATGCTTCATGCCGCAACCCAGCAGTGAGCAGTGCTCCCCCCTGCCCCAGCGAGCCTCTCCACGTGCCCCGGCCAGGATGGTGCCGGCACCTGCCTATGCCCGCAGTCTCCTGAGGGCTCCGCGGGGCCACACCACTGGGGATGGGGCACAGTGAGGTGTCCTGGAGCTGCTCAGCCTGGCAGAGAACAGCGGGGCCATGCCCGGTGCTCAGCTCGCTGCAGCTGGGCAGAAAGCTGCTCCCGTCCTTCCCGGCTGCCCTGAGCAGTGGCAGCAGCCCCAGCTCCGCGCAGCCCCCTCCAGGACCCAACCCGGAGCAGCGCCAAGGTGAGCCCATCACAGGCATGTGGGATCACGTCCCCGGTCCCCCCCAGCCCCAAACACCTGGCCCCGGGGGTCTTGCTGCGATCACAGCCCCCAGCTGCAGTTAGATTTGTCCATCAGCCGCAGCAGGGCCTGGGCTGCGGAGCTCTGAGACCGATGTCCCCCAGCGGGCAGGGGGGCCAGGGCCGGGTACCACCGCGCTCCTTTTGCTCCCCAGGCTCAGTGCTGCTGCGCTCGTGCGCCCGATCAATACACCCTGCCATGTCAGCCAGCACCATTATTTTTACACAACAGAGAAGTCGAAAAAAAGACAAATCATTACTTAGAGCATGAGCAAGAATCGTGCGGAGAGGCAGCCGAGCCCATCTCCTCGCCAGCCCCCTCCACGGCTGGCAGACAGTGGCTGGGGAAGCAGCGGGGCCCCGCGGATGGCTGCTGCTCCCCACCTGCCCCTGTGACTGCAGAACACAAGGTCTGGGGCACGCCATCGGGTCCCGTACCCCTTCCTGATGATCCAGCCCCAGAGAGAACAACGCAGATGCGATGCGTGCGCACAGCCCCACATGCCTCCTCGGCACCCCAGCACCCATCTGGGCACACAGCCCAGCACACAAAGATCCGCAGCTCAAAAGAAAAAAGCTTTGCAAAACCCGTATCCAATGTGAAAAGCTATTTTCCAAACTGGCTTTTGCATCTGCAGAGCAGCTCTATACCAGCAGCCGTGGGCAGCCAAGGACAGGGAGAGGATGGCTCACCACCGTTCAGGTTGCTTTCATCTCCTGTTCCAAATCACAGCGGAGGAAGGCAAAGCCTCTAATTCTGGAGAAGCTGGTGTGCGCTGAGCCGGTGCCACCTCCGGGACTGGCTGTGGCCAGCCCACCTTCCCGGGCAAGGAGAATGCCTACGGCACCGTGCTGCACAAAACCGGGATGCAAAAGCGACTCGTGGGGAGCGCGGGGGCATCCCCAGCGCAGCGGGGGCTGGCTGCTCCTCCTGCTGCACGCCTGGGACAGGACACAAACACCCCCCCACAAGGGGAGACGGGTCCCAACCAAGGTGGCGTTGGGATGGAGATGCTCCAACCACCCAGCTGGCTCCGGCTCAGAGCTCAGGCCGGGTTTCTGTGCAGCAGCTCCATCCCATGGGCTGCTGGGTGCTGCCAGCACCACCCCTGCTCGCCCCCACATGCCAGCGAGGTGGGATTCTGGCAACGCAGCTGGTCCCGTACCCGTTCCTCTGCTGCATGCACGGGGTTCAGGATAGCTGCACGGCCAACAGCACGGGCCCCCTCCCTGATGCCCGCAGGTCTGCATCAGCTGCAGAGCACAGCACGTGCTGTTACGTGCCTCTCCCTACCAGCACCCCCAGTTTGTGCTTAGGGGAGGTCTGCAGAAAGGCCGGGTGCCCCCCAGGTGCACACAGGGCTCACGGCCCGGGCAGCGCTGGCCCCGGGGCCAGCGAGGGGCAGAGGAGGCAGCCGGCGGCTGAGGCGAGGGGGAGAGACACGAGGAATAACAATGGTGAATTCCCCTGAGCTTTGGTGTTTTTAATGGTGGATTAGACTGTCAGGCAGCAATTAAATGGTGTAATAAAAAGCTAAGTGCTCATATTTCAAGGTTCCTGCCTCCTGCTCCGCGGGGAGGCGCGGGGCAGGGGGCTGCTCCAGCTGCCCGTGTGGTCCAGCCGTGGCTTTGCGAGGAAGAGCAAAGGAACTTTTCAAAGGAGATTTGCACACAGTTTACACAGAATTTGCCAAATGTGGGATTACAGAGCATAAATCTGTGCAAACTTCCTTCTGCAGCCTTTGAACGTGTGGCTTTTGAATGAAATGCTTCTTGTTTTGTTTGTGGCCTGCTGTTCGGAGACACGGAGGGACCTTCACAAAGACACAGCCCTGCCGCCGCTTCCCGAGGAGCCTGGGTTTTGTTTCTCTTAAATTGGGGGGAGAGAAGGAAAGGCAAACGTTCGGGAAACTTAAAGGCAGATGAAGCCAGCGGGAGCCTGGCGCTGTGCAGTGAGCTCTGCACAAACCTCGCAGCCACCGCAAGCCCTCCCTTGGCAAAACACGTGGGGGCGGCCGGCAGCCCGGGACCCCCAGCGCAGCGGTGACGGCAGCCCCCAGACCCACCCCCGGCACAACTCAGCCCTGGCATCGTGCACAGCTCGCCAACGCGCTCGAGCCCCAAGCAGAGGCAGAGCCGGGGGCTTCCAGAAGCGGCTGGGGGATGCTGGCACCCCCGGTTGGGACGCTCACGGCTCCAAGGACTCCTGAAGCCATTTCCCTTCCTCTGCCTGCTCTGCCAGCCGTCGCTGCACCCACGGAGCCCTCCTCCTCCTCCGCCCCCGGGCTTGTGCCCCCAGCCAAGCAGCGTTTTCCCCAGGGGAGCGCCGTCTCTCAGCGCAGCCCCTCGGGCAGGTGGAAGCCATGGAAGCTGCTGCTTCCACCCCTGGCTGGTGAGGGGCCAGGCTGGGGGCTGCGCCGAGCCCCCGCGCTCGTCAGGCAGGGCCAGCACTGCGACACTGCCACTGCTGGATTGCAGAGAATTTCAGAGAGATTGTGGGGAGATGAAATAACAGCCCTGCGAGATGGCATTTCCAAGCTGCATTAATATCCATCACAACGCCTCTTCTGACACCCCCTCCCGATCCAGCGGAGAGCTTTGTTTATTAAACACTTACTTGCTTTGCCCCGTGCTTCTGCACCCTCACGCAGGCGGCGTTTGCCCCCTGAGCATCGCCATCGAACGGCGGGCGGGGGCAGCACCAGGGCACCCCAGCCCCAGCCGCCTCCTGTCCCCGGGCACACAGCAGCACCCGGCACTCTCCGGACACGCCGAGTGCTGCAGAAACACTCCCAAAAACACGTTCGCAGAGGGAGGAGGTTTTTCTGGCCTGGTCACCCGGCCAGGCAGGGTGCCGCTGCCCGAGCCGGACTTCGATTTGCTGCGGATGAACTAGGAGTCGTTTCCCTTCTGAGGTCTGCTTCTGTGGGCCCTGAGCAACCACGCACACAAAACAACTGCGAGTGGAGACCGTGAGCATCCTCCAGCGCTGGTGGCACCCATGGGGACCCGGTGGCACTTGGTGCCAGCCTGGCCTCCTGCACGCCCGCCTGCAATGGCCCCGCGTGCACCCAGCAGCCAACGTCACCCGCGTGCAGCAGGCAGGGAAGAGGCTGCAGAAGGGGAGACACGCTCGAACAACACCTCGGAACACAGGAACCTCACCTCTGAAGGCGCTCTTTATGATCACAGGTACCTCATTTCAGTGCTTGCTCTCAGAAGCAAGGCGTTTGACAGTTACTTTGTGCAGAGGAATGCAATAGCAGGGGATGACCCAGGCTGCTCTCTGCAGGGCGCTGAGCCTTGGGCACGGTTCCGCACTCGGCGAGGGAGGCTGCGAGCCCAGGCGCTGCGCTCACACCTGCAGCACATGCGGGACCCACAGCAGAGAAGCAGGGAAGGAGGAAGGAGCGTGCCCACTGCTACCATGCTCCACGCAGCGGAGCGAGCAGCAGCATGGGGCCTGCACCTGCAGACGGGTGGCAGCGAGCAGGGGGCAGCTCTGCCTGTCCCCCCCCCGTCCCCTCGGGGCCAGGAGCATCCCCGCAGTGGCTTCCCCTTCCCACCCGGCCCCCACCTCCCCAGCCCGTCACACAGGGTTAGAGGCGATGAAAACTTTCCTAACCTCATTGTGCATCGTGTGTTTAGGGCCCTTGCTTTATCAGTTTTTATCCTGTGTAATATTCATCACGCTGGTTTATTTATGGGCCCCCTCTTCGGGAAGGTATTTTTCAGGCCTGGTGAATAAAACATAAGCCTTTGCTGCTTGTCAGAGCGAATGCGGCTCCTCTGATGTCAGCCTGACTAACGGCCTTTAGTTTTCTCCAACGACTGCACTTTGAGAGAAATTTATTTGTATTTGGGTTCGTGTTGGTTGGGAAGATGTGAATTCTTTTCCCTTCAGAATAAATGAAACTTCAGCTGCACGGCAGCTGGCAAGGCGGGAGCAGGGCAGGCGCTGACGGCCCCCGGGGACGGGTCCCCAGCTTGGGGTAGTCCCCCCGGAGCCCCCCAGCGCAGCCCCTCGGGCAGAGCCGTGCAGAGCCCTGGACAGCCCGGGCTGGCTCCCCACTCCCAGCCGGTGCCCAGGCCGTGCAGTTGGCTTCCCCGTGGCACTGCTGAGCCCAGACCCCCCCGCACACCCCCAGGCAGCTCCACAGGCACCGCTGGGCGCTCCCTGGCCTCAGAGCACAAACCAAAAGGCACAGCTTGCTCCCCTCCCCTGACAGCACCCCTGCCCAGCGGTTATGGAACGGGCTCCCTCCTGCTGTAGGGATTCCCTCCGGCCCTGCAGCCTCCTGCCACAATGTGTGCGCCTGCACACCTGCGAGCGGAGCGGTTAAACCCATCCGAGCCGGCTGCTGCAGCCTCCCCTCGTGCCCAGAACCGGCCACGCTCCCTGGCCAGGGGCACGGGGGATTGCTCCTTTCCCTGCCCCATGCCTGGGGGTGGTGGAGGCCACCCCGTTAGCTCTATGCTCACAGCATTTTGTACCCACCCTGCAGATTGTGCTCAAGGAGCCCCCATCTCAGACCCCGGGAGCTGGCTCCCACTGGCAGCACGAGCCGCCAGCTGGCCCTGCTGGGAGCAGGCACCCCGCTCTCGGCCTGGTCCCATTATTCCTCTCTTTTCCTCGTGGAAGAGGATTAAAAGGGTGCTAACTCCAGGAGGGACTGCTGTGGGCAGATTAGTAGCATTAAGCAAAAAGAGGCAGAATCCTTCTTTGCAGCAGAGACCACTGCAAGCAACCCCCGCCACAGCAAACACCAGCAGTGGGCTGCAGGCTGAGCCATGCTGAGCATCCCCGTGACAGCACGGCCTCCTGAGCACAACGGGACGGAGCCTGCACGTGCACACATGGGGCCAAGCACTGCGAGGAGTCGGGCATCTGCCCCTGCACCACGGGGCAAACCCTTCCTTTTGCCAGTTAAGGAACGCCTGGCTGTGACCCAAAACTCCTATTAACAAATCAAACCATAAAACCAACAGAAACAGCCAGGAGATTTCCCTCCATCATCTGCTAATTTATAGGGTTACTGGTGTCAGCAGTTTAAAAGAAGCAGAATTCTATCAAAGAGCCACTAAAACCCGACGCTGTGCGCTTTAAAACAATCACAAACGTTCATCTGAAAAGACTGCTTGGGATATAATTCCTTGATGTTTAATTATTAATATTCCAGACAAACTAGTTAAATTCCACTGAAGAGAAGGAGAAGCAATCAGAGTTAAAAATTAGCTGAAGGAGTATCATAAATCATTCTGGGGAATATTTTGCAGAAATCTCAGTGGAACTGCTTATGCCGAAGAGATGGGTCTGCCACACTCCTGGAAACTTGGAAGGCAGGGAAGGAAACCAGTTGCGTGTGCCCCTGAGACACAAAAAGCTGCAGAGTATTTTCCAAAGCAGAGTAGATCTCCGCTCCCTGGACAGACAGGGAGAGGGCACAGAGACAAACGCAGCAGCTTCATCTATCACGGCTGCGGCTGCATCTCTGACCTCCGCCGGCTCCTCTCGGCAGCAGCCCTCCCGCACTGCTGCACTCTGCCGTCACCCGCCCAGCGCCCGCTGCTGCTTTGCTCGGTCTACACGCTGACTCTTTTGTCAATACATCTCTCCTGACTCTGATTGATGCGCCTCATCACCCTCAGTGCCAGATAAGCGCCTCTTAGCACAGGCGCTCCTGCAGCCTGTGATATTTGGAGACATCTCTGGCCTGCCCGACCCCGTCCACCACCTCCCCGCGCTCTCAAGCACAGCACGCAGGGCCTGGGCTGGAAGCTACACAAAGCCAACGCCAGCACTCAGCGTCCAAATGCACCCCTTAGGGTTACCTTCAAAACTCCAGCCCACGACCGACCAAATCCTCCACCCTCCTCGTCGGGGTCGGCCCCCAGCCCTGACATCCCCACGCTCTCAGGAAGGTGGCCCTGTGCACGCTCCTGCAGGACGGGGCCATGGTTTTCCTTCAGCCCGGCTTCTTCCCCTCACACAGGGCCACGGGCAGCAGCAGCCCACGGTCGCAGTCCCCTCCCAGCACCGTCACCGCACCGAGCTCTTCCGAATGCGAGCGTCCTCCCTGTCCCCGCAGCGCAGCATCCCCAGCCACCTGAGCCCCCGCAGTGTGGAGCGGGCAGCGTGTGGTGCCTGTACAGCTTCTGGGTTAAAGCCCCTGCTTTTCTACGCTTTTTCAGCTTCCAATTTCTTTTTCCAATATGTTTTCAGAAATCCCTCCAAATCCTCTCAGCACAGCTCAGAGGGAACAAAGACAGGCACCTCTGTCGAGGCAGCCCCCTGGATCTCGCCGGGTTCACAGGAGCCGCACACCGGGGCCTCCCGCTTCCCGGATCAGGCCTTCACTTTCTTTCCCCCACCCCTCCTCTCCCTTCCTTGCTGTTTGGTTTTACTTATCTAGCAGAAGATAAGAAAAGCCAAGTTTTCTTGCTGCTTCATCTTGATTCAGTCAGTTTTATATCTCACAAGCACATATGCAGATTTCTCTGCTTCTTTATTTGTTCATTAAGACTTCAATAAAAATGTTACAGAAATGCCCTTTTTTGTTGTTAATTGCAATTTCTGTTTTAATATGCAAGTTGTGCCAGCTCTCCTCAGAGACTCCCCGAGCCTCTCTGTAAATAATACAGCCGCCGCAGCCCAGCGCGCTGCCTACTGAGTATTTGCACAGTTATCAAAGCGCAGCCGAGGCCGACGGCAGCGCTGCCTCCTCGGGACGGGCTTCCCCTGCACAGCGCAGCCCCCGCAGCAGCCCCGGCTGCTGGGGAGCCTCCAGCGCCCCCGTCCCGGTCCCCTCTGCTGGGTCCCCGGGTACCGCAGGCAGCAGCGGAGCCGGGGCAGCGGGCGAAGGTGGCCAGCAGCGTGCTCTGCTGAAGCTGCCGGTGCCCCGCAAGCAGCGAGGAGCTGGGCAAGCCGCGGGGCTGCGCCTGGGCAGGGTGGCGCTGCGTGTCCCAGCCCGCCTGCAGCAGTGCCACTGATGCCCAGGGACGTGCAGGGATGCGGGCGGCCCCATCACCTCCAGGTTGCTGCAGGCTGTATGGATTGCAGCACCACATCCAGCGATTAGCCAGCGCTCTAAGAGACCCCATTATCGCTTGTCTGTATCTTTGCGCAACGCGAGTCAGTTCACTCTGATGTTTTCCATATTGAGTGTCTGCCTCGGGCTGAAATTTTGAGGGAAGTTTTAGCGAGAACAGTTCAGACATTTCCGAGAACAAGCTGCAGTAAAATGCTGCTTTGACACATCCACAAAGTGTTCTGCAACCCCAACACCCAGACACCAAACAGTTCCTGCAGGGCCCCGTGAGCGGCTGGGAGCAGCGCAGGAGGCAGGGGGTGCCCCCAGCCCTGCCACCCCCCGAGGCTCCTGCTGCCCACAGAGCACTCACCGCGGTTACACGCGGCAGCAACAGCTTTTCTGGGGCTTCTCCCTCTCCCCATAAGGTTAGGGAATAGTCAAAACACTAAATCTGCAAACACGGCGGAGAGCCCGGAGATGGCGGCACCGGGGGCACCGAGCGCATTGCAGCCCCGCAGCCCACCACCCCTCACAGCCCTTCTGGTACGTTCAGAGCTCTCCCCTGCTGATTTCACCGAAGCCGGGCTGTGTGGCACGCGGTGAGAGGTGCCAGCAGTGTGACAGAGCCCAGTGGCAGCACCTCCTCGTGGCACCGGGACAGCCCCAGCTCCGCACCCGACGGCCGCCTCCTGCCCCCAGGTTCCTGCTTCCGAGCCCGGGGCAGGGCTGGGAGACACGGCGCGGGCTGAAGCAACACAAGTGCCCCTAAAAAGGAACCTGTGAAAACCAAATCAAATGAGAAGAGGCATGGCCAAACACGGGAAAAGGGAGAGAATCAAACTCATTAAGTGACTGCGATAACACTGTTTTAATGGTACATTTAATTCATGCTTAATTTCAGAGGAGCTCCGACAGCAACCCCTATGGCATCCACACAAACAACAGATAAATGGATTGTGCTCAGTGCTGAGACAACGAGCACCCGACAACTCAGCACAGTCACACATGAAAAATGTGTTAACAGAAAATATATCCTGTGACGTGTACCACTGGCACATTTGATAACACATCCTCAAGAAATGAAACTGAAGGGTCAGATGGATCTGTGTGCCCTGACAACAGAGATTAGCGGGAACAGCACAGGGTCTGTACCTGTGGTTTCTACCTGCTTTCATGCCTTCAGAATTCACAAAGTACAAGGGGGACCAGAAAAGCAGCGGCACAAAGAAACCACAAGCTGGAGCAGCAGCGCCAGCACGGCGGCGTAGCGGGTGCTTGCTTGCAAGAGAAGAATTCGGTAGCTGGCAGCAGCAGGAACCGGCTCGTGTAGAAACTCCAACTTTGGAGTGAGAACAGCTCCTGCCAGAGCTGCTGCAGCAGCAAAAAGAACCCAGAAATCAGCTTGGCATAACAACATCTAACAGCCTACCAGTCAGCAGTAAAATCAACTTTCTGGTTGCTAATTCTGGATGATTGAACTGCACAAAGCTTAGGATTTCTTTATGCCATCATTTTTCACTCTAAAAAATCCAAGAAAATGTTGGACTCTTGTGGCAAATGCCTGTTTTGGAAGCAAGCTGCTCTCGTATATTATATTGTTCTGGTACCGCATCACAATCTATCAAAGTCGGAGTCCCCAGAGCAAAAGAAATCAAAACATCATGAATAAAGTGCAACTTTAAAACTCCAGTAGTCTGACAGCGTTAGACTAAGCCTCCTAACATGCAGCGTTGTATTGATGCTTTCCCCTAATAAAGTCAATGCTGGCCTAGCTCCGCTGCCTACAGCGCATTTGCTCAATTAGAGGAGAACAAATAAGGCAGGAAGCCAAGATGGTGGTGGTAAACACCGTGCCGGGCTCGCGAGGGCTGCAGCACCCAGAGCATGGGCAGCCGCGGGTGCTGCCTTGAACCTGCCCCCTCCTGGCACCCTGCTGCCACGGGGCCTGGGACCCGCCGCCCCCGATGCTGCCGGGGCTGGGGGGCTGAGCACTGACCAGAGCCGGGGTGGGGGGCAGCACCCACCGCAGCACATGGTTAGTGGGGCCGTGGGACCTTGTCTGGAAGCTGCACGGGCTCTGCAGCTGCTTCGGGATCTCCCCCTCCCCAAATCACGGCCACCACTCTCAGGGAAGGGGATGCAAACTGCTGCAAACTCAGCTCAGACTTTAACCGCTGTCCCTCCCAGCCTTGCAGAACTCAGACACCCGCGTCCCCTTTGCACCAAAGCTGCCGGCGCTGCCTTCGAGCGCGGTGCGTGCAGCGCTCAGCTCTGCTGCGCGGACACAGCCCGCTGGCATCTCCAGCCCCCTCTGTGCAGCAGCTCGCCCCCGGGCCACCCTCACGGGCCTCCTCGGGCTGTCCTCTGCCGCAGGAGCAGGATCCCCTGGCACAGACGGATCGCTCTGATCCCCCCGACTTGAGCGGGCAGAAGGCACCCGTGCTGCCACGGGCAGCCGCGTTTTCTTGCCCTCACGCGGTGCTTCTGGCTCCCGGTTTGCATTTCCAAAGGCAATTAGAACAGCCTGAGCTGTGAAATATGTCAGGGATGGCTCAAATGACCAAGCAGCACAGGGGACTCACACTTTCACACCTTTTCTGCTGCTCAGAAGAAGTCCACATAGGTGCAGGTGCAGAAGGAGAGAGCCCCAGGGAACCAAGTGACAGGAAAGAGCAGCTGGCAGGTTAATGCCTGATTCACCCCCGAAGCCTTGGGGAGACCGGCAGGCAGGGCGCCCATTTCACAGGTGGAAACGCATCCTGCAGCAGCACCAGCAGCTGAGCACCTGCAGGCTGCAGCAGGGCGAGTCGGCTGCACACCCTGCCCCACGCTCCCAGCCCCACGGGGACTGTAGCAGGGCACGGCTCCGTCCTGCCACTGCTGCCACCGAGCTCCTGTGGGGCCCCGTCCCCCCACTGCCATCTGCGTGGGCATCAAGCGCGGCCATTTGGAGCGGAGCACAGCGAGGTACCCGAAGGAAACCTTCCCCTGCCAAGAAGAGCGGACGGGAGAGCCAGGAGATCCGGGCAGCCTCAGGGAGGAAGAGCCTGGCGCACAGGTAACTGGACGGACCTGGGAAGGTTAGCACGGGAAACACGGGCATGCGTAGCAAAAGCAGGCGAGCCAGGCAGATGGCAAGGTGAGATGCAGGAACAGAGACAAAGACCAAGGCAAGAGTGACAGTGAAAGGAGGCAGGAGAGCCCCCGGGCAGGACTGGTCCCTTGCTCTCCAGAAGAGACCGAGCTGGATCCCACCTGCGGTTCAGTTCCGGCACTCACACAAAGCAAGCGCAGCCTGGGGCTGGTGTCACCTCACCCGAGAGGCTCCTTTGCCCCTGGGGCTTGTGTCCAGGCAGGGCGTAGCCAGGGATGGGGCTGCTCCCCATGTGCACCCAGCACAGGGGGGAGTGGGGACAGCAGAAGGAGCATGGGCTCACGTGCATGGGCTCTGGCACCGCAGGAGAGGAAGAAAGGCGATGGCTGTGGCGGCCTGGCCGTGCCCTCCCGGGAAGGAGGGAGCAGCACAGACCCTGCAGGGTCTCCTGCAGCCTGGGTGCCAGGGCATGGCCTGTGCCAGGCACCAGGAGCAGCCCATCAGCAGAGAGCGCACGGGAATTAAAATGCCTCCCACACGGCCAAGTCCATCACCTCTCAGAGCAGCTCTTTTCTGGTCTGGCAAGTAGCAGAGTGAGGCTGTAATAGAAAATCTCCCCACGGCTCCATCCAGTCTGAGAAGAATTAGATGAGAGCAGTCGAAATCCCCAGGCGCCGAGAGCTCCCAGCCTCGCCGCTGGCACTGGGTGCAGGGAGAGGCAGGGGCAGCTCGCGGCACGGCTTCTGCGGCACACTGACCTCCTGCGCTCCTCCTACGGCCCCTCTCACTGCGAGGGCTGCTGCTCCCGCCTGAGGAGGTGCACGGACTTTTTTCCCCCCCACTTTTTAAAACTGTCACATCCCACTGAGCTCCTTCTCTAATCACCAGCTCTAAATCCCAGCCCTGGCTGCAGGATTTCCACCCAGCCACCTCCTGCTCCGTGGGGGTGGATTACGGACGCGCACATAACGGCGTGATGATAACCCCCCGCGTTATCTGTGTGGGGCACAGCAACGAGAAGGGAGACCGGGGGGGGGCACAGGGACCCCGGCACCAGGGGGGAGCCCCTGCCCAGCTGGAGGGCACAGATCTGGGGCAAACCTGCTCACGGCCACCGCACCAAACCCGGCCGACTTCAAGACCTCGCCAGACAATCACAGCCCCGCAGGTCGCAGCTTTACCCCCAGGAGAGCCAGGCTGGCACAGCGAGGGGACGGCCCTGGGGGGCTGGGCTGCTTTCTGCATTAACGCAATTAACGCAGCTAAAACACAACTCATACTCAGCAACAAATGAGTAACGTCTGCTACGACAGCGCTCCCTCGCAGCCACCTCTGCGCTCCCATCGTGTCTATCAGCCACTCGCCCCCCCGTCCCCCCGGCTCTCCCTCCCAGCACGTCTCTTCCCTGCAGTCCTGTAAAGCCCCCCCTGCCCAGCTTGCCCTGTTGCTGGGAACACACAGGGCACCAGTACAGCAGAAGGATTTAATTGCATGTCAAAATTAAATCTCTTTTGATGAAGAACAATTCAACTACGGCTCTGCCTAATCAAATTAACAAAGTCTTTTTTGATTTTCAATTATCTTCTTCACTGGAACACTTTATCCGGTGCTCCTGCGATACGGCTGACAAGCCCTGACTAACAATTAAGGTGTTTGCTGCACTTCACCAAGGCAGGGTGACCACCGGAGCCCTCCTCCATCTGCCTCCCGTTAAACAAACCAGGGAAACAACTGGAGCAGACCGCAAGGTTAAGTAACTCCAGCAGCCCCTCTGCAGCAGCACAGCCAGGCCCTCCCTGCCCCATGGCTGGGGAGCTGCTCCCCTTGCCGGGATGCCTGCACCGGCAGCCTCGTGCGAGGGCTGTACCGGGAGCAGCGCACCCCCAGCACCCACCTTACACCCTCCTGGCTGCCGGAAGGGCAAACAGCCTGAAAGACCCTCGCCATCACCCCAAACCACAGGGCCAGAGGCCACCAGCTCTATCGGTTACCAGCTGGGGATGGAGCTTCCTGAGCTCCCCTCCTGGCAGACCCCAGGGTCCCGCAGGAGGTAGCAGATGGGACCCAGTCTCAGGACCCCAGAGAGGGGCACATCCTGCACCCTGCCTGGTACTGGCTCCCCCGAGCACCCCCACGCCAGCAGGGCTGCACGGGCACTGGAGGAGCTCCCAGCTCCCTGCAGCCGGAGAGACATTAAGCTCTGATGGCAGGACAAAATGTATTAGAAGATGCTAATTTAATTAAAAGAACACGACAATGGCTAAATTAGCAAGCGAAGGAGAACACCTACCCTTAACAAGGGCACAAATACAAGAACAGGGGGACGCAGCAAGGCCCCGTGCGGGCACAGGCCGAGCCACTCGGCTGCACGAGGACGGTTCGAAGGACATCTCACCTCCCTGTGCGGCTGCAGCTGGTCAGCACGCAGAAAAGTGCCCAGGACCCCAGCTCATCCTCCACCTCGCAGCCCCGGGCAGGCACGCCGGGGAACCTCCAGCTATTCCTGCTCCTCTAACGCGGTTTCCGCTCCCAAACACGGGCTACGGCATCTAATCCTACTGCAAGGTCTCTGGGGCAGGGAACGTTTTTTTTTTTATTTGTAACTTCCTCTGCGTTTAACAGCAGCTGCCAGAGCCGTGCCTGCTCCCAGCACGCTGCGGGGAGCAGGACGCACAGAGCCCCCGCTGCTCGGGGAGCCTCACCCGCAGCTTCCCCAGCGAGCTCCATCCCGCAGCAGCCGCACACATCTGAGCGCAGCTTTACAGCCTTTTATCTTTACGAAGCTGTTTTCAACGGAAACCGCCTCAGTTTGTATCGATCCGCAGCGCCCCGGTGGCGGCCCTGCCTGCGGGCTCGGGGTCAGTGGCCGCCCGGGGGTCCCCCCGCTCCGGGACCCCCCCCCCCCCAGCGCACACCGGCCCCACGCGCCGCAGGGAAACGGCCCCGGGGGGGGGTTCAGCGGCCCGGGAAGCTGCCGGGGGTCGGGGCTGCACATCCCGGGGGGCTGCGGCGCGCTCCAGCGGGGGGGAGCCCGGGAAGGGGGGCGGCGAGCGGGGGGAGCGCAGCGCGGCGCAGCCCCGGCAGCACGGGCTGCAGCTGCCCCCTGCCGGCAACGCGGCCCCGCCGCCGGGCAGAGCCGGGCAGGGCCCCCCCGCGGAGGATGCTGCGCCCTGCGACCCCCCCACCGGGACCCCCCCCCCCGCTGCTCCCAGCCGCGGGTCCCAGCGCCCGGCCCACCCCGCGCCAGGGGCTGCGCACCGCCAGGAGATGGGGAGGAGGCTGCGGTGCCCGCCTGACGCCCGGTGTCCCCCCCCGGACCCCTTATAAACGGGCTGCACACAAGGACAGGGCACAGCAGCATCCCAGGTGATCAAACACCCGGGTGCCAGGTGCCCTCTGCAGCACAGGGCAGAGCACGGGAGGGTCTGGGGGCTCTGCAGCAGGTTGTGCACAGGGGCATGGGGCCAGACTAACGCAGAGCACACCCTGCTGAGCCCCTGTTCTGGTGCAGGGGGGTGCTCAGGCTGCCCGGACACAGAAGCACAGGGCTGAGCATGCAGGGGCCTTGGAAGCCCACCTGGTGCTGCAGCACGGGGTCACAGCACAGCCTGACGTTAGGGTTCTGCTTACCCGTGGGGTGACCGGGACTGGTGGGCAAGAACCAGCAGCACCACCCCTGCCATCGGGGGGCACAGCAGAGGGATGCCTGGACACTGCTCCTCCAGAACATCACTTGCTTCCAAAGAGAATATTTGATTCCCTCTCCCTGGACTAAGGGACCAGCTCCCATTCCCAGGTCTCTCCACTTCCATTCCCTTTTGTGCATTTTCCAAAGAGGGGTTGATCACATCCTGGCAGATGCTGGGAGCAGACGCCTAATGGAGGCCATCTGCCACATTTCACAGGGAAAATTATTCAAACTCACTAGGACTTTAATTTAATCAGCTGGCACTGAAGTGGGCACTGGGCTTTCATGTGAGCAGGTGTGAGCACAAATCAGCAAAGGCAAGGAAAGCATTCCATCTCCATTCACCGAGCCCACAGAATAGGAGCTAATGCACACTGTGTGGCCAGTGCCTCCAGCAGCATTTTGCACTAGTGCAAGGCACAGCTCACACAACACCACACCTCGAGCACTTTGCCACCAAGGCTCAGCGAGTAACCCCCAGCAGTCAGGAACCGCAACACATAGGGAAGATTCATTGCAGATGACAGGAGACCAGATGGGACATCGGTTACAAGTGGAAAGACTTCGCTGGCCTTGCTCTCCAGCACATTCAGCCCCATCCGTGTCCCTGCAGATCCAGGAGTGCTGCTAAGCCAAGGCAGAGCGGCTTGGAGGGAAAGCAGCACAAGGGCCCCGTCCCCAGGGAGCTGGCAGTGCTGCCCGGGAGCTTAGCTCGGAGCAGCCCCAGGTGCTGCACAGCACGCACCCCACCCTCGATGGAGCTGTCACACCCTCGCTCCCCAGAGGCTCCCCATGGAGTTACAGATCATTGTACTGCAAGGAAGAGTGGGAAACATCTGCCTGCACTCAGAAAATGGGACAGTGGGAACGGTGCCGTCTGTGCCGCGTGCTCTGACATTTCTGCGTTGCCCAGACGTGAAGCAGCTTCCTGGGGCTCAGTGGTCTCAGCTCAGGCACTCCTGGTGCACGTGGTTACCCTCAAGAGCAGGTAAAAACGCATGTCACAGAAAGGGGATGAATGCAGCACGGCCTGTGCCCAAAGGCTCAAGTGCAGAGTGATGTTAGCTCTCCATGTGCCTGGTGTCTCCTCACTGTCTTTCTCAGGACGCAGCTGATGTGCAGGAGCATCCCACCACACCACAGGCTCACAAACATGGAACAAACTCACGCCATGGATTAAAAGGTGAAAAGACACAAGTACAATTCAGCAGAGGAAAGGAGATGGGGATGGAGCTCCTGGAAACAGTTCGTTAAGCCCTCATGCAATCACAGGACGCAGAACCTGCCTGCACTGTGGAGGACACCATCTCCAGCAATCCCCAGTGAATCCGACCTGGGGAAAAGTTCTTCCTGACCCCAAATCCAGGAGCTCATTTAAACCCAAGCCGGTAAACGTGACACACTGTGCAAATACAAAGCCACTTACCACATTCTCCCCCTAAACATCAATCATATCACTCTCTTCCTGGCACTACCACGTGCCCAGACTCAACAACTACAATGCATTTTATCACGTGTGAGGCGACTAGCGATTGCCCCAGTACAGGCACTGTGCAAACTCACAGTCAGACGTGCTTTGCAGCTCTATAAGCTCAGGCACAGCTGGAACGCTCACTGGCATCAGCTTCTGCAACACCACCTTCCTTTCCTTCTGCCAACTTCCCCTGCCACCACAACTGGTATGGTATTATTGACACGTGACAAACCATTCTCCCCATCATCTGCACTTTACACCAGTTACCCAGAAGCCTGGTTTGGGGCATATTTCAGCCTTCAAACTCACTGCTCATGCAGCTGGAGTGGCCCGAGCTGCTTCTCAGCAGGACAGGCACCACGCAGGGGCATGGTGCAAGCACCCAGCGCTTGTCTCCTCAGCACCCAGGTATGACCTGGGCAGCAGGAAGGAGCAAAACTAGGTTCCATTCCTGGGAATGGCTAAGAAATCTCATGCACCTGCCCACTTCGGACCTTTCTGACACACTAGGGCCCAGCTTTGCTGGAAAACCCATGGAGCACCAATGAAATTGGGCAGGGGGGAAGGGGGATAACTTGGCAGCTGCTCACATTTAGTTTGCACCTTCTTTGCCAGTGTGGAAGGAAACAAACGACCTGTGAAGGGAATGGAGCGCAGTGATTCATTACCCCTGATGTGTGATGATGGCTTAATTATTTTTCTAACTGGGGAGAGACGCTTTCTGACAGCAGGTGCAAATTAATTCTCCACTGTTTTAAGGAGTGATCGGCCCAGGACAAGCAGAAAACTGGAAAACCTAATTAAATCGGGAGCTGGGTGGAATAAATGGAGCGGGGAGTTTGTTTGCATGGTGCTGATGGATATTAACGATTGCTGGTGAAGGCACCAGGGCTCCCAGCAGGAACACGGAGCTGTCTTAGTGGCTTCATGAGCCCAGCCAGCTTTGACAGTTTTGGGCAGGAGGTGTCACGGTGGTCACAGCAAGCGCTGCTCCTGCGTGCGGACGGGGAAAAGCAGGGCTCTCCCTGCAGAGGAGAATCTAGCTCACCGTGCGCGCTGGACAGAAGGATGGTGCTAGCGGGCCGGCAGCCAGATGTGCAGGCACCGGGGACCCCGCGTCCTTCGGGGCTGTGCCCTGCAGGGCAGCAGGACCGGGGGGGGTGGGGGGGTGGGATCTGCCCCGTTTCTCCGCAACCAGAGCAGAGGCAGATTGATCAGCTTGCGAGGAGCCAGGGCCCGGCCTCCAGATCTCCTCTGCAGGGCTCCTCGAAGCAGGAGCACGGGCAGCACAAGCACGGCTCTGCTCACCCAGCAGCAGCAGCAGCGCTTTTCGCCTCCACACCACGGCGCCTGCTCGCGCCTGCTGCAAGGGAGCCGAAAAATAACCAACACCTGAAGGGTTTTGCCACGGGGGGGAGCAACCCGAGACTGACTGGGAGTGTCATTAGCTCGGTAATCAGGGAGGAAAGAGTTTATGTTGAAGAGCTGCCATGGAAACAGCCGCTATACTCGCCCGCTGCCCCTTCAGCCCCGCTGCCCCCGGCTCAGCGCTGCTCGGAGGCAGCTGGGGTCCGTCACACACCGCTGCCACCTCTGCCTCAGCCCTGGCGGTTTCTGCCCCTCGGCAGTCGCCCCAAAGAGCTCTGGAAGGCCGACATGAGCAGGATGCCTCTCCTCTCCTGTCTTCATCCCACTCCTGAGAAGGAGAGCCCCCGGAGAGCCGGAGCAGGATTTGGGGGGACCATCATCCGCGCCTGGCTCCCCACCACATGCACCTGGGGCAGCACAGCAGCACCCATGCCTACACCTCCGGCTCCATTTCACACGTGGCCATGTCCAGCTGGGCCCCAGACCCCTACCTGCGGCCCCGGGGTAAGCCCTTGCCACCAGCGGGCCAGGTCCTGGGCTCCGCAGGGCTCTGAGCCCGCCCCACGGGGATGCAGCAGCCCGGGACCACCGCTGCCCGTCCCCTCCGTGGGGCTCTCACAGCCACACTCCCAGGCTGCCCGTGCCCACGGCTTGGTGTTTGCAGAGGTGCTCAAAGAGAATGAATGGGGTCAGTCTGCAGCGAAGATGCTGCTCCCAGCGCCCGTCTCTGGGAGAACTGGGAAAGGGGACTGGTTACCAGCAGGGCTGAGCCCCCTCCACAGCCGACACAGCACTGAAAATGGGGGGGGGGGGAAATCGGCCGCATCCTGCCTGCAGGGCACTGCCCGGCCAGCACCCCTCCTACTCCTCCAGCAGAGCTGGGAGAGCATGCCCTAATTGCTTTTTGTTTTTCTGTTTCTCCCATCATTAAATCCCTTCTTCATCCCTAATAGCTCGGGATTATATGAAGGTTAATATGTTTCAGGTTCCACACAAGTACAGCTAATTAACAAACAGTCCCCTCAATTCCCTTTAATGCCTACACATGTAATGCGATCGCTGCAATTACCTGCTTCCCAAAGCCATTACGAACCACAGAAAATTAGCCAGAACAGGTGATAAAAACCTTCTTTTACTGGTTCATAAAAGGAGTGATCTCAGGGCAGCAGCTCCACACCACCCAGCTGTACACAGGGAAAGGTCAGCACCATCCCGAAGGGGCCAAGCTGTCCCTGAGCTGCCCCGAGCAGCCACGGACGCACCATGTGCTCCAGGTCCTGCCGGGGGACTTGGGATGCCACCTTGTAGGAGCCAGCCATGCCTTCCACCCACAGAGATAATTTGTCACTAAGCAAACCCCACCCAGACATTCAGGGCACCCCCAGGTGAGCAAGCAGGGCTCTGCTCCCAAGGGACACCTTCCCTGGTCATGCAGGGTGAAAGCAGAACTGGAACCAGTCCCAGCCCAGGGTCCTGGAGCTGCCACATCCATCAGCATCTTGCAATAGAGCTGAGCTAGCATCCCCAGGGACAGATGTCAGAAGCCCCTGGGGAAGGGTTAGAGCTACTCAACATCACCCTGCAGGGAAAGGGGGGACACCTAAAGAAGCACCCTTACCCACAGGCATCCTGCCTGGGGAGCGGCACACTCTGCAGGCCAGGGGGCAGCAACCAGGCTCCCTCAGCCAGCGCTCTGTGCCAGGGAGCCGAGCAGTTCCTGCAGCAACCAGAACCGCCCGCAGTCACACCGCTCCGTGTCTGCTTCGGGAAGCCTCTGAGGGAGAGACCCCATGCCAAGGAATGCGATGAGCTCTCAGCAAATTGCTCCACTGGTCTATTAGCCCTCGTTAAAAACTTGTACCTATCAGGCGAGTTTCAATTTCCAGCTACTGGATCCTGTTCTGCTTGTGCCTGCCAGATTAAAGAGCTCTCTAATAATCAGCATCTCTGCTCCATTATTTATGCTGCAGCAGTGATACACACATCCCCTCCAGGGCTCGTGGCCCAGGAGCAGCATCAGCCGCAGGTCCCAGCTGGGCACGGGGTGGCTCCATCGCAGCACCACAGACCCCCCCACGCAGGGCACCGTCCTGCTCACCAGCTCTGTTCGAAGCACCCGACCCCGTCAGCACGCAACGAGCCCTCGTGCAGCAGGGCAGGGCATGGCCCCGCTCGGGCTGAGCGCCCTCAGCCCCCCGGGGCTCAGCACCCAGCGCTCCAGCCCCATCCCAGCCACAGGATTTGTGCCCTGCAGCCTCCAGCAGCAGACCCCTGAGGCTCAGAGAAGCAGCCCCACGGGGGTGCCCAAGCTCAGCACCACGGTCCGTGCACCAGCCAGCACAGCCACAGCTCGATTCCTGAAGGCACCTATAAATCTGAGAGCCTTAGGCTGGCCCCCAGCCACAGCACAGCCAGAGCTGGACCCCAGCCTGGGGACACACGGGGATGCCCCGGGCCAGGGCACGGTGCTGAGCAGAGATGGACAGGGGGGGGGCTGCATGGCACAGGTCCAGCACCTGGTGGTCCCACTTGCCACACCCCATCCCAGGAGCACTGGATGTCCTCCCCACAGCTCCATCCAGTGTCCCTTGTCTCCTCGGCATCCTCCCTGAGTGCCCAGAGCACCCTCCAGCATTGGGCCTCCTCTGCAAGAGCTCCTTATAAATGTAAATTGGGAACAGCCTCGCAGCACAGGAGGAAAATCACTGTAAACAAAATCTCCGTTGCTGTGGAAACCATTAAAAATAGATTCCCCGCGCTCCCCCTTTTGTGCTGGGTATTATACAGCTGGTCTCCTTCATTCCACATTATTATTACTTTTTAATTATGAATAATTTCCTCCCTTCTATAGGAAGATAGAGTAAAAAACAGAACTTTCCGAACGAAGGGCCTTTAGGATATATTTCAATATTCAAATGACAGCAAACATGCATTCTGTAGTGTTTACGCCACAGGGTAAAAATCTCTGCATTAACCCTTCCCACTCCACAGCCCCATTTCCCCCCCCCACTTAGCCAGGGAGGCCGGGTGTCCGTGGCCCCCCCGTGAGCTGCCCCAGGCTGTGCAGGAGCAGCAGCGCAGCCGTGCTCCATCCTGGCAGACCAAAACAAGATGTGCCACAGCACTCCCACTGCAGCCCTTGGACACGTCACGACAGATGCTCCTCGTGGCAGGGACCAGGTTTGCCCCCACGTGAAGGGCCCTCGCTGCTCAGAAGCATTGAGACCAGCGCAGCTGCTGCTGCCTCCACCTGCTGACATAGGGAGAGCACCACAGCCAGGCTCGGCGGGCACGCTGCCCTGCTGAGAAGGGGCGCACCCGGTCCCTGCCTCACCTACAGGGGAGGTCCCCTCTGATCCAGGGTCTCTGAACAGCAGAGAGACTTAAAATCGTTTGGAGAAATACAGGACCAGAAACACGGTCCCAATCCAGGCTCTGACTCAGGTGCTATTTGTGGCCCTCGTTATCAGAGAGGATGCTCCTCCACCAGGGAGGCGGTCGGCCACCGGCACGGTGCCGGGTACCGGCGGAGGTCTGGCAGCAGCGCCTGTGCCAGGCAGAAGGCTCCTGAGCAGGCTGGCCCCAGCCCACTGCCATCGGGTCACCGGCTCTGCACGAACGAGCAGATGGACAGCACGGGGAACCATCTCGGCGCACGCTGAGCTGATGTCCTGCCCGCTCTCCTGCTGCTCGTGCTTCCCCCTGCTCTGCAGGGGGGGGTGGCAGCCCTCCAGCCCTGCAGCTCCACAGGGCCAGGCCCCCACCTGCCCTGGGGATGCCAAAGAGCACGGGGGTGGGCTGTGGGACGGACAGCTGTCCGTTTGTCCACGGGGACCCAGCACAAGCAACAGCCACCAGCCATTTGCGCAGGATGCCCTAAGCCATTTTCACTCCCCCAGAAGGCAGCTGAGTCTGTCAATGCAGGGAGCACAACTTACTGGAAACTTTCCTGAAATCAAAGCATCTCATCGTACAACACTCACAAACAAGGCAGAGACCTGCCCTTGCAGGAGAGGAAGAGGATTTAGTGTGGGTCCCAAGACAAAACTGACAAGCCTCGATGTGCTGTACTGGAAAAAGCCAACAACACACCAAGATCCACGAAAGGAGTGTCACCTGCAGGACAGAGCGATGCCATCGCCAGCCGCAGCTCCACGTCCCCCAGGGCAGCACGGACCCAGCACTGGGCCTGGCCTGGGGGCCCGAGACCCCACATGCAGCCAGGGTACAACCCGAGACCTCCCCAGGAGCCCACCCTCTGCCACAGCTGGTTTCCAGGGGCTCTGAGAACCAAATCCCCATGACAGCCCACAGCACTGCTCTCTTTCTTCTTACCTGACTTCTGAGGGAGATCTTAGCAGGCTGCCTCCTTCTTCCAGAAATCCCCAGAGAAAACAAGATTCCTCCTCTGTAACAAGCTCTGTTGAGTCCCATTTTCAAGCGCTTTAGTGCTCCATCTGTTCTACCGTAACCCAAATTTTAACCTAGCCCCAAGTATCAACACCAAGCATTATTACTTCCCGCAGCTGACGGCTACGAGGGCCATTAGACCCAGGCAGTGCTGGCCAAAGACAGCCGCGCTCTAATCCCCTGCTCATTCAGGCTACACTGCCTCTGCTAGGCAGATATCCAGGTTTGATCCGAAGATGTCAAGTGATGTAGAATCCCCCACAGGCTTAAGCTGCTCCAGTGGTTAATTACCTTTCCTGATAAAAATACATACTTTGTTTCTAGTCAAAATTTGTCTGGCTGGAGCTTTCAGCGCCTGGATCTTGTTATGTCTCCCCTGCTAAATCAGAGAGCTCTGTACTTGCAGAAATCTCTTGATCACAGCCTAGAAGTACCTACGTCTCAAAGTCACCTCCTAAACTTCTCTTGGAGGAGAAGTTCAGCACACTTGTGTCACATCTCTCACAGCAAAGCACATTTTCCAGACCAGGAACCATTTTCGTAGCCCTTTTCTGCACAGCCCCCATTTCAGCAGCGTTCACCCAGCCCGGACACCAGGAGTGATCCCAGCACCCTGACCACGCCGTGCAGAGGTACGGCAGCCACTCGCCACACCAGCGCTCCCCCCACGCACACATCTCTGCTCACCCTGCCAGCTCCATGCGCAGCTACGGGAAGCACTTTAATGGAGCAATTAGCAGACTTCAGCCACAGTAATGCAGAAAACAGACTTCAGCATGCTGCCTCAGGGTGCTGGTGGAGAAAACATCAGCGAGGAGCCACGGCTCACCCCCAGGTCCTGCTCCCACCAGCACAGCTTCGGAATAGGAAGGACCCCAAGCACCTTTGTGCAGCCAGCAAGCTGTACCAGGGCTAAGGGCACAGGTGAGCCAAGGGCACAGGTGAGGCAATCACCACCCCAGCACCATTTCCTCCTCTCCCAGCACATCCCAGTCACAGCTTTGCTATTGCCACCACAGCAGGGAGGAAGCAGCCACTCAGCAAGCAACGCAAGGAGGAAGGACAGAAGCTGCAAATGCCTTAGTCAGGAGCTTGCCTTGGGGGACTCAACAACTGAAGCAGAGGAGACCCAGGGCAGGCCGCCCACACAGCACCCGGAGCCCACAGGGCACTGCCTCTCTGCCAGCCCCCGGTGCCACCCCCGGCCCTGCTCCCCCTGCCAGGGGGGCACTCGCAGCTCGGGGGCAGGCAGAGCCCCAGCACAGCGACCCAGCCCAAGTAACGGCACGCGGGGACACCCTGCTGGAGACACTCATCAAGGAAAACCATCCCGCGGTACCGTCCAGCCCCAGGACCAGGAGAAATCCATCAGGCTGCAGGGAATACTCACAGGTTGCCCAGCTCCGGTCAGCAAATCCCCTCCGGCCAGCCCTCCGCTGGGACACGGCGGTGCACACAAACCCCAGGGACCCTCCGCAGCTCCGGGGACGAACCAAGGCCACAGCAGCTCCCTGCTGGCACGGGGCGCCGGGGAGCAGCCGGGGGACACAACTTTCTGCGCGCTCAATCACGCGAGGTCCTGCTCCAGCCACAACTGCATCCTTATTTAATTCACAGCAATTATGCTCACATTCTGCTAGACAAATAGATTTTACAAGCCCTCAGTTAAATGTGGATAATTACGGCTGCCTGCACCAGGGGACAGCCCTGCCCGGGCTCAGGAGGAAGAATCACATCCCGATTCCACTAATGCTGTAAATTAGCAAGGAGCATCCCAATGGCAGCAGAGTAATTACCAGCTATTTCCCCCCCCCCCCCTTCCTGTGGGCTGCTGCTCTCGCTCACTCCCCCCATCCTGCATCTTCCTCCCTCTCAGTATGTGTGTGTTTTCAGGCATATGCTGCTGTTAATGGGGCTTCTGTCGCTTCAGCTGCTGGCAGAGATTATTTTATCTTGGGAACCTCTTCCCATGTCAGCGCACAGACTTTCAGCTCTAAATCATCAACGAGGGAACGCACAGGTGTAGGGGAACAACAGGGGAAAGCAGCAACTTTCAGTAGCACCAGTAACAAAGGCTCCAGGCAGGACAAGCCCCCAGCAGCTCCCCCATGGGGCACACACCCCAGGGCTGTGCTGGGGCAGCAGCCCCTGGTCCCAGCTGGTGGGGGGACAGAGGGGACACCAGGGAGGTGGGAGGAAGCAGGGAGGGGGCTCAGCCACCCGGACAGGAGCGAAGGAGGACGCCTGCTCCCAGGGCAGCACAGGGAGCAATACAGGAGGAGACACCAGGGGCCAGGCCCTGCCTCACCACGTCACTCGGCAGCAAACACAAACCACACGCTCGAACACCAAACCTGATCAACGTTTAACAAGCAAGTAAACCAAGACATGAGGCAGGGAAAAAAAAAAAAAACACCCCAAATCACTGAGAGATTAAAACAAGCATGAAATTCCTCCCCCCCCCGTGACCCCACCAACCTTTTCCATTGCTTCTCAGTGCTGCTGCACCTCCAGAGGATGAGCTGAGCCCCCAAGCAGACCTCCCGCAGGCAGCAAAAACCCACTGCTGCCCATGGCAGGCCTCTTATAGCAGCAGTGCCAGTCTCCTCCCCAAGCCCTCGCTGCCACAACCGCCTGCAGGTGTGCCCAATGAAGGAGAAAGCCCTCTGTGGACGAGGGAAGCCGTGGTTTGGGGGGGGGGCTGCTAGCTGTCGCCCCGCATCACCGAGCCCCCGGAGCGATTCCCACCGCCCAGCGGGGCTGGGGCTGCTCCGTGCTCCCCACCCGCAGCTGCCGCAGCAGAATAAAGATAAATAAAAGAAACAGAACGAAATCACCGCATTTTTCAAAGTGGTCTGTCAGGGTAAAGCCCTGCAATCTAGCTTCATTAGGCCCCGTGTCCCCGCGATGACTCCGCCAGCAGAGGCAGGGCCACCTCTCGCCCGCGTCCCCTCTGTCCCCCCCCCCCCATGTCCAGGGTCAGCAGCACCCAGGCACCTCTGGCCCCCCCGAGCCCCGCCAGCTGCGATACACGTGGCCACGTGCTGCATGCAGCCATTTATTGACGCGTTCCCCAGAGGAAAGGAGGAGGATGCAGCTCGGCATCTCCCCCTCCAGGCACACGCAGACGCGTGGGACGGAGAGAAGGCTGTCCTGCGGGAAAGCTGGGTGACCCCTGTGCCCCAAGCCCACCCTTGGAACTGGCTCAGCCCCTCAGTGCCTCGGCAGGTCCCAGCTTGAGCTCTTCCCCCGGTGCCTGCAGGAGGAGCAGGCGGCCTTGGCGAGCTCCCAGCCCAGGGCTCACAGGAGCAGGCTCAGCGTCTCCCCTTGCCCCCGCTTGCCCGATCTGCTCCGTGCCCTGGCACTTGCGGAGACGATTCAGAGCCTGCGAGCAGGGCTCAGCCCAGGGGCACCTGGGGGAATGGAGAGCTCTTCATTAAAATAATTACCTTAACGTCCAGGGGTAGAGGACAGCAGAGGCGGAGGGGAGTGGAACTCCCCTCGGTAAGCGCCGGCTGCTGAGCCCCTGCCCCGGGGGGGACCTGGCAGCTGTGCCGGCACTCACCCGGCATGGGAAGCGCCATGTCCATCTCCGCAGACTGCACAAAGCCTCTGCCACAGCCCTTGTGACGAGGCTGGGAATATCTCAGACTCTGAGCATCAAGAGCTGCGTGGTGGGGGCACCACCGGCAGGCTCGTGCCCCCACCGTGCCCCCGGCCAGCAGCACTGGGGGCTCTGCCCACTGCCGGTGCCTTCTGCGCCCCAACCCTTCTGCTGGCACCGGAGGGGAGGCGGGATGCACGGCGGCTCCTAGCATAAGGAGGCTCCTGCCAGGGAAAGCTCATGTGCTTTACCACTGCTGAGAAGCTTCTGTGTTCCCGAAATACCATCTTCCCCTGGGCGACTTCACATGCAAGTCTTGGGACTTGCCAGAGCATTAAACTGACATGTAGGTCAGGGTAAGGAATAGCTCAACGCCTCCAGGAAAAAGGGTTTTCCTTTCATATCCCACTGCCTCCTCTGCAGCTAGATACCCAGCCTAGGAACCGGCACTTAACATGGGTGACCATTTCAAGCCCAGCGTGAAGCAGAGTGTGGGGGTGGAAATAGGATTAAAAAAATTTCTGGGACCTGGTCTAGAGATAAGCTACCGTTTCTGGAGGCTCTTCATGGTCCCCAGAGCAGGACATCTGCAGCAAAAAGCACTTGCACAATTTAAAGTACCAGGGGAGCCTGGCTGGACATGGACAGACCTCCTGGACATCAGAAGCGTACCACTGGTGCTCAAAGGCAGGACACTGGCATGCGTCTGGCGACCGTCAGGCTGCCCCGCAGCTCGACACCACCTGCACGGCCAATATTGGCCCCGGGGGGGGCGGTGGGACCCTTCCCAGCAGTGGGACCCTTCCCGCAGCAGGCGTGCAACGACCGCTGTGAGCACCAACAGGGGGCTTGGATGAAGCCAAATGCCTCCACTGCTCGTTTCATGGCCCAAAACCTGCGTGTGCTGCACCTGAGCAGCACAGGGTGCAAAAACACACCTGGGGGCTGGGAAACTGAATTCTCCCAGGTCGGGGTCACACCTCAGCACTGCCCCGCTGTTATCCTAACACCACAGCACGCTTCCCGCTGTAGAAATGGGGGACGGCGAGGCAGAATTTTGCCTGATGAAGTGTCCCCCGTGGCTGCACAGCAGGAGCTGGGCATGATAGATCATAGGAATAAAACCAAGAGAAGGGTGACACAAGCAATCGGCAGAGCCCGGCTGTAAATCTCGGTTCTGATGGGCTCGGGATGAGCTGGCTGGGTTACAGGAGGGGGTGAGCAGCGAGGGAAGAGCCTGATAACAAGCGCTGCGAGCAGCGCCTCATCCTGCGTCCCGGCTGATGCAGAGGCCTTGCTGTCAGGGAGACAAAGTGGAAGCGCTCAAGTGCATCATTGATTTTTAATAAAAGCAGGTAACACTCTGGAAACCCAGCACTTAGCCCCACTTTCTCTTCCCTGCTTGCCCAGCCTCCCCCCAGCCCCAGCTCCAGGCACGAACAGCAGTGCCCTCGGGCCGAGGGCCCAGCACAGCCCCTGTCCCCTTCCCCTCAGCTGGGCCCCGCTGGGATCGGGGATCGCCGACCAGCCGCGGTCCCGGCCTCCTCCCTGTGCCCACCCCTCATCGGGGGTAGCGCCAGGGGGGCGCAGGGCTCGTGGGCGCTGGAGCAGGAGCCCCACGCGTCTCCATTACCTCCCTGCTGCTACTGCTGCGGACACGGGGCTGCCAGCAGGACCCTGTGCTTAAATGCTGTCGCTGCGCTGGGCTGAGCCCCGCACGAGGTTACGTGGTGGCTCTGGGACCGGCAGAGGGGACGGGATGGATGGGATGGACGGGATGGGGCGCACCCGGGGGCGAGGAGCAGCGGTGATGCCGGCTGGCCCCCCGCACCTGCAGGGAAGCTCGGCATCCAGCAGTGTGTGTGCACCTCTCCCCCGGCGTGTCACAATGATTGAGTGCAGGATGCAGGCACCGTAATGGTTTCATCAACTTAGCTACTTTTTATGAGAAATTTGTTCCAATACCTTCACTTTTCCAGGCTGCTGTCACTTTAACAGATGCCAGGCCAGAAAGAATAATAATCCTGGTAGGGAAACTTTGAACCACAGCGAGCGGCTTCCCAGGGAGGAGGGCAGGAGGTGGGAGAGAGCTGATTTTTGCGGGAGCTCACAACTCAGAACCGCCCCAGCCCGAACCTGCCAGTGTCGGGAGACGCTCTCGTGCCCTCTTCTTCCTCCCTGGTGAGGAATACCCATGTGTAGCCATGCTGCAGCACCCATCAGACGCGTGGCTTCGGACAACCCAGCCCCATTCATCGTGCCTCGCTGCCCGCTGGACCAGTCCTCTGCCCCAGTAAGGGCCGTGCCCCCCCCCCCGCACCTGGCACAACCCCCGGCCCTATTTCTGTCCCTGACGCCTCTCGCCCGCTCCCAGCCCCGGGCTCCCCCCACACAGCTCTGCCGAAGCGCTCCGTCCCACTTGGCAAAGCACCTGACCTCCGCTCCCCACTCCCACGCTCCGCTCGAGCGCTCAGTTATGCCCCAGAGCACCCTGTCACTTACTCCTTCCACCCACAACTTTGCCAATTAACTCCAGTGCTCGTCTGCTGCCTTCCTGCCTGCACCCGCCGGGGAACAGCCGCCTGCAGCCCGCGCCAGCCGGGGCTCTCCAGGCACGCACACGGGGAGGTCTGAGCCTGTCCTCGGCAGCACGAAACCACATTTTGGGTCAGACGCAGCCATGGGGTCTCCCCGCAGCTGCACCTGGTGCTCTGCCAGAAGCGGTGCCCGGGGCGCTGGCGCAGCACCGGCAGCCCCAGGGCCGAAGGACGGCCGAGCAGCGCCGCAGCCGTGGTGCACGCCGCAGCCTGGGGATGGCCCAGCCAGCCCGAGAGCTTCCCCTTCCCGCACGGAGAGAGGCTTTTACAGAGATGGCGAGACAAAGCGAGTGCAAATGGTGACTAAGCAGCCTGCAGGCTACCCTGCTAATTAGCTACAGCTCGGATTTACCGCTTGCACTGTGAAATTGCACGCAGGGCTGAGACGAGCCTCACGAGGGCAGGTACTGCGTCCCCCTGCATGCCCCTGCCCTGTGCAGCACCAAAGCAAGGGCAGGATGAACGCAACACAGGCTCCGTCTGGGAGCATTTGCTCAGCCCCACGTCCCGGCAGCATGCAGACCGCGGGCAGGCAGCGGTGTGGGTCAAGACCCGCAGGACGTGCATGATGCCAGGTCAGTGTTCACCTCGCTGGGCTGGCACCTTCCACCACGAGTGGATTGCCCGTGTCCTTCCCCCCGCCATCTCCCCACTACACAACGCCCCACTAGCTGCCTCTCCCCACATTTCCCCGTCCCTGCTTCCTTCCAAGCTCTCCTCCTCCTCCTTTCCACACCGCAGAGCTGCTCTCACCGCGGGCCAGGAGCCTCAACACCGGTGTGCTCCAGCTGCCAGCTCCTGCCGCATCCACCTGCCCGCTGCTGCCTTTCCGCTGAGGCCACGCCAGGCCAGGGACCCCCGACACCCTTGGCACCACCACTAACAGCCCATAAATTGCTGCTGTGCTGGCAGACGCGGAGCTGCCAGGGCCGGGCACGCTGCCTCGCTCAGCCCCGCGCGCTGCTCCTGGCTGAGCAGAGCAGTTGCAAGGCTGTTCTCCTGCATTTCTTCACTGTGGCATTTAGAGGCTGTTTTTTTTTCCTTTGGGAAATGAAAAACTGCGAAGCTTCATCCATCTAACAGAGGGGGCCAGAGATCATCTCCCCAGCAGGCCAAGCCAAACGTTTGGCACTCGGAAACAACCGGCAGCCTCGTGCGCGGCGCCGCCGGCTCCAGACCCACAAGGACAGGCAGAATCCGGCCCCGCCGCCCCAGCTGGGCTCCCTCCAGCCTCCCCAGCCTCCCTCCGCTGCAAGCTGCCAACGATTGCGGGTTGGCTCTGCAATAGTTGTCCCTTCTGCTGCACATCCACATCTGCCTGTGGAACAAGCAGCCCAGCATCACGTCTCCTGGAAGGACGGGAGCCACATCTGCCCACCAAAATAGTTACGGAGGTGAGTGCAAATATGAGAATGAGAGCAGCCAAATAATCGGAGCCAGGCAGAACAAAGACACAGATGTGGCGGAAGGGTAAGAGCCATAAGTTAGTGTGCCCCCACGTCCCGCTGCCAGATTCACCCTGCCACTGCTCAGCAAGGTCAGGCACAACCACGCTGCCCGTTAACCGAGCACTGCTGCGGCTCCCCGTGGCTTTCCTGCTCCCTTCGGGCAGGGGTAGCAGCACTGCGTGCTCTGGGCACAGAGACCGTGCACTGGCTCCCCGAACTGAGACTCTGTGCACGGGATTTTGCAACAGCTGGGGCAAAAAAGCAGGCAGAGGCAGTGGGGCAGGCAGGAGAGGCACCCGGGGCAGCTTCCTCGGGCACGGCGAAGCACCGGGAGCTGATGTGGGGATTCCCGAGGCTGCGAGTGCCAGACCTGCCCCAGTGCTGCCTGCTCCTGCGAGGAGCTGCTTCTTTGATATGAGTCATTGCTGGAAGACGAATTCTATTTAAAGGAAGTTATTCGTAGAAAATTGAGTTTTAATAACAGGGCATCAAACGAGGAGAAAATACCAAACTTCCAAGCGGAGCTAAGTTTCCTTATGTTAATTTATACAGCACATTCACTGCTCGGAGGAATGAAAGTCACACGGAGAGCTCCTCTCCCTGACAAAAAGGCGCAGGAAGCCCCCAGCTGCTCTCTCCTCCTGACACACGTGGGAGCATCCCCGGCCCCAGCAGCTGCTGCAGCGGCCACTCCGGCCACGGCCATGGCCACGGCCACGCAAGGAGCCGGCTCTGGGCGCGCACCCCCTGTGCCGGCACCGTGCTCCCCGGAGCCTTCAGGCTGAGTTTAGCCTGCTGGTGGGAGGGCGGTTAGAGACAGCGCTGAGCTTGCTTTAAAAATAGATCAAACCCTCTGCTACGGAGCCATTTTATTAGAGCAGCACAAGCTGTTTGGCTGGTGACACCTATGCGAACACTTGGGGAAGTTTTCCTTTATGAATTTGAGAAGCAACCGAGGGGAATGAACGACGAGGCAGCAAAACAGACCTGATTTCCAAAGGAGAAGAAGAGGGGAGAGGAACACGTACCAGCACACTGAGTTTAAAGGGAAGAGAAGTGGCCCCAGGCTTCCCTGTGCTGCAGCAGAGCAGTGGCCAAGCCTCACCTGCTCGGTCTGGCTGCTTCTGGGCTTTTTGGGGACTTCCTAACCCCCTGGTGCGGTGTGGCAGCTGCTGCCCAAGGACACCGCCGCGTCCCAAACCTGACATGAGCACGTGCAACTGGAGCAAGTCAAATCCCACAGCTCTGACCTTGCACCGACGCCCCGCAGCCTGCACAGTTGCTGGATGTGACCGCGGGAGCTCCGGGCTCCTCGGGGCCTCGCCTGCTCCTGCTCACCGTGCACTGGCCCTGCCAGGCAGATGCAGCAGGAAAAGCGCCTCGAGATCACAGTTGACAGAGCTTGCCAGCCTGGCCCCGAGACAATTCATCACCTGATTTATTTCCCTGCCCTCAGCCTCTTCTCCTCCCCTCCCAGCACGCAGCTCTGCCTCCAAGGGGGGGAAATTACTGGGCCAGATTCCAGCTCTGCCAGAATTTAAAAAGTAATCAGTAACGGGGGTCACCTTTCCCTGGGTGAGGCTCCCGCTGCCATGAATACTGGATGCGGATGCAGAAAGAAAGCGTGCTGGCTGCAGCCTGGTGCAGTGCTTGGGAGGGTGATCGGAGGCTCCTTGGTGCCCCACGGGGCACGGCCAGGAGAGCGGCCAGCCCATGGGGACAGCGGCCAGCCCATGGGGACAGCGGCCGGCCCACGGGGACAGCGGCCGGCCCATGGGGACAGCAGCCTGGCCATGGGGAGAGCCGTGGGCTGCATGGGCAGGGAGCTCCGGGAGCAGAGCCTGGGCCCTGGGGCAAGGTGGGTGCTGGAAGACGGGCGGTGGGGAGGCTCCAGCAGGGGAGGACACCCCAGCTGCCCGGGGTTATGTCTGTACAGCTGTCCTGTAAAGCAGCGGGTACCGCTGTGCCTCAGGGCAGACTGATGCTGCCACCAGACCAGTGCCCGGAGCCTCCCCAAAGGCAACCAAAGGGGCTGAGGGTCCCCAGGGTCTGGCAAGGCTGAGGGCTTCAGCTCCTTCTGCAGAGACTGTCCCCAGCTGGGCGTTTCAGGCAGAAAACCCACAACGTTGACCTGGAGGATGCTCAGCCTTCCCGAGCCGGAGCAGCCCAGCGAGCGCCAGACCCCGAGGGACACGAGCAGAGCGCTGGGGGTGGGCGCTGTGCCCCCCGCATGGTGTGGGAGCCCCCTCCCCGGCCACCTCGGGGGCTCCAGGACCCCCATGGGGGCAGCTCCTGCTCCAGGCTCCTGGCAGAGCCCATGCCGGGGGGCCACGGGCCAGGCTGGTGCTGCTGCAGGGGGTGGCTGCAGGCACAGCAGAGGGGCCGGGGCCAGGGCTGGGCCGTGCAGGATGTATTTCAACACAGCTCCGCGGCACGCAGCATCCAGCCGAGGCTCCCAGTATTCCCCTTTTGTGCATGCTACAATTGACTCATGTTTTTAAAAGGAAAATTGGGGGGGGGGAGGGAAAAAAAAAATACAGAAATGCCTCCGAATCAAACCTCAGAGAAAGCGTGGGAGCTCTCCGGAGAGGAGGAAAGCACTTTCTATATAATTCACCTTTTGTCATTTAATCACCACCCCTCTTGCTGCCAGCAGCCGCTGTATTGCTGGGTAATGGCCGTGCGCTGGGAAATCCACCTTGCAGCGCCTGGGGAGCGCGGCGGTGCCTGTGAAGGTCTCCCTCCCCAAACACCGAGCTGCAGCCGAAAACTTCCATCCCCTGGCCCAGTTTGCCAAGGAGACAAGATTATTTCCTCTCCTCTGAAGCAGCTTACAAAGCAGCTGGCAAAACGCCAGAGTCTTTTTAGAGAAATGTTAATGATGCCCAGGGAAGAGCTAATCATGTGTCATGGAAACAACTTTGTGCCAGTCAAAGTGCTACAAGACCAAGCCCGGTGACACGGTGGCCACAGAGCGGGGCCAGGACCGGGCTCCTCTCCGCGGTGTAGCCGCAGGTCAGCTGCTGATGTCCTGCCATAGCCCCCGCACGTGGGGTCGGCTCCACAGACACTCGGTGACGCTGGCAGGTCCCCCTCGAGCCCACCAGCGTGAGAGCAACCGGCACTGCTGCACACCCGCACGGGAACCTCGGCATCGCCAGCGCTGCGAGCACCGTGGGCACCGGGCAGGCGGCACAGCCCCGCGGGGGGACGCAGCCGAGTGCTGCCCTCAGCAAGGGAGGTGCGGGGGGATGCTCCTCGTGCAGCCCGGGGGGCCAGTCACCACCGCCTCCCACAGCGAACAACACGCACAGCATGGTGCTGCACAAAGCGCGCAGAGCGCAGGGGCAGGGTGACCAGCAGGGTCACGGAAAGCACTGGGACGTGCTCCTGGTGGGAGAGAGGCCGAGGAAGGGCAACGGGGAACAGCGCCCAGCACGGGGTAGTGGGGAGCAGGCGTGAGCAGTGCCCTGAGGGGAGCCGTCCCCGTCCCTGTCCCCATCCCTGTCCCCGCAGGGTGCCCAGCCCTGCGCATGGGTGCTGCCGTGGCCAAGCTGCCCGGGGCTGTCCCATCACGGGCAAAATGCAAGGGAAAAAAAAAATCAGATTTCCATTTTCCTTGGGGCAAAGGGCTAAATGTTTCATCACACCCGGCAGCAGCGGAGCTACAGGGAGATGAGACGAACCAACCTCTCGCGCAGCCGCAGCAGTGTGGGATCCCTCCCGGCGCCCTTCGGCTCAGGAAGCGGCGCTGGGTGGGCAGGGCGCTGCCCCGGGGCCTGGACCGGGCACGTGCCCCGTGGCCTTCCAAGCTGACCGGTCCTCTAGGAACTCACAGACTCTTTCACTTACTGGGGGACCTCTGTCACGGTCTCGCTGCTGGCATCTCGCATTCAGCACCTGCGCGTGCGTAGCGGGATGCCCCTGAGCCCACCTAAGGAAGCCTCTCCGGGATGAGTAAACAGGGCTCTGGAGGGGCCAACTCCTCCAGCCTGTTCTGTTCTGCCTGCCCCTGCAACTCGATCGGCGCTTGGAGAGGAAACAGAAATGACACGGTAACATTTTGCAAACCGCATCTCTGAGACTTTCAGCATTTTGCATCCATTTGTCTTTTAGTCTCTCCCCTGATGGGTAGCATGACTTCCAGCAGCAATCTTTTCATACCTTTACAGTAGTTTGCGACTTACAATAAAGGGCATCGTCTACACATTTCTGGCAGCCTGACATTTCCAGTGATGATGTGGGGCTTCCACAGACAGTCCTCCTACCACACCAAAGGCCTGGCATGAGCCCAGTACAGGAGGAATGGCTGCAGAAAACAACCTTGGCTCAAATGGTCATGTGTTGCTTCAGCCCAAATAACACAATAGTAAACAAAAATATATCTGTAAGCTAGGGCTAGCTCCAGGAGTAAAGACAAGAGGACCTTAGAGGCCACTGTCTCCAGCTGTAAGGACAGCAGAGTTTTATTTAAGGCAGGAGGAGTAAATAAAGTCCTCAGCAAGAGGAAGAAAGCTCGTGGAGAACAGACCCAGAACTAAGCGGATAAATAACCAAGCCAACAGGATCTGAGCCACAGGGGGAGAGCCTGCGAGGAACGGGGGGAGGAAATATCAGCAGAGAAAACCTTGTGTGTGAGAAAGCACAGGGACAGAGAAAGAATTACCAAGGAGGCTGAATGAGACGCTGCAGCGAAATAGTGAAAGGTTCATTAGGTATGTAAATAAAAAGATAATACAGAAAAAAAGTGAGGCTGCTACACAGCATGGATGAGTAGAGATAAAACCAACCTAGGTGTTGCCTGAAAACTGATTGAACAATTAGCTTCAGCTTTCAGAAGGGATGGTGATTAACACGCTTTCATCTGCAGGCTGCTTTACAGCATGAAGGAACAGAAATGAAAACCAGTCTCCAAAGCAGGAGCAAAACTCAAAGTGTCCAACGAGTTTAAATCTGAGGAAGGAGGAAATCTCCATCCCAGAAGCCCGAGAGATCTGGCCCAACTCACAGCCCCACCACGGCTTTCCAGCAGGCAGTTGGGTGGCAATGGGCGACGGAACTGGAAGCAGCGGTGGGGTGGCAAGGGGAAAGGAGCACGGGGAAGGGAAAGAGCACACAGACCTCTGAGACCTCAACAACACGTAGAGCAGAAGCTGAAAGAACAACAAGGGGGAAATAAATGAAAAGCAGATTTAACATCGCCTTACCAAAGGCAGGTGATGCCAGAGCAAGCTGGTACCTTCCTTCAGACAAGGGACCGCGAGCGGCCGGGCCGTGGGGCCCGCGGGGACACCGGTGGCACCGAGCGCCCGGCTGAGGGTGGCTGGAGGCGATTCCAGAGCAGGAGGAGGGGGCTCAGCCCGGGGGTGCCGGCAGACCTCGAGGACCGGAGCGACTGAAGAGCACAAAGTTCAAAATGCTGTACATAAGGACTACGCAAGAATTTCTGCTCTAACCTGGAAAAACACACAGAGAAACATCTAGGTATATTACTCAGTTACAAGCTGACTATGAGTCACCATCTCCTGCATCTGCGAAAAAAGCAAGTGTGTTTCTAGGTTGCTTGGGAAAGATATTTCCAGGAGAAAGCAGGCAGCGCTCACACCACTGCGCGATGCCCTGCTGGGGCCCGAGCCACGCCACGGGGCGACCGCAAAGACGGGGCCAGATGGACGGGGAGCGGAGAAGGGGCCGGGAGCAGCCCCCGGGGAGCGGCCAGACGGCGCCGTCCTGCTGAGCCCCGCCGGGGCACGGCCGCGCTCACCGCCAGCGCGCTGGGAGCAGGCACCGGGCGGGCACGGGGCTGCGGGAGCTCGACCGCCATGCCGGCACAAGTACCGACGGGTGCAGACGGTTGCAGGAACACGCAGGTGGGGAAGCAGGAGGTTTCTGTGCAGGGAGAGGGGGCACTGGGACAGGTACTGACCCTGCCGGGAGCACTGGGACCGTCCCTGGCAACCGGAGCGCTTGGTGGGATCGTGGCCGGGGCAGCAGGGGCCAGGCTCACGCTCTGCTCCTCTTCCCTAAAGATGGCTTTTAACTGATCTAAAATGGTGCTCAGGCGTTTCAGTGCTTCTGTTGCTGGAGATGACATGCGATGGCCCCCAGGGGAGCAGCTCGGCCCTTTGCCTCCCACTGCAGTGACCTGCCATGCCCATGCTACAGCAGCAGGGCTGCTGCTTTCCCCCAGGCGAGGTCTTCTGGGCCTCCTGTCACCTTCCCTGTCTCTTGAGACTGCTCGATGTTTTGGAGAGAGGCCGAACAAACCCCAGGGCCGAGCACAAGCTAGCAGCAGGAGCAGCGCCGAGGTGCGAGCCAGGCACCCCTCACCTGCTGGGGGCACGGAGGACAGCGCACGGGAGCGCGCAGAGGAGCGCGCACTGCATCAGCCGGCCCAGCACCGAGCTGGGCACCAACACGAGCATTGCTGCCAGGTGCTGCTCCTTCCTGCGCTGGGGCACAGGTCCCCTCCACTTGTCCCCGCTCTGCACAGGGTCCAGAGCCTGAGGAGCCCTCCCAGAGAGCAGCAGCACCGGGGGAGCTCCTCCCATCCTCCCATCTGCCAGCAATGCTGCAGCAGAGCCCCTCAAAATCCCTGGGCCACGCTCTCCTGCTCTGTGTCCTGTCCAGATTGCTTCCCTAACTCAGTGCAGAAATCCAGGCTGCTAATCAGATGGAAAGTCTCCATCCCATAATAAACAGAATGAACTATTTATAAACCTGAAAACGTCTTTATTATTATTATTATTTTCCCCCAGAAAAAAAAATAAGAATCTCGTACAATACTGTTAAATACACCCCACCAAGGACTCGCAGGTCTGCAGCGCTGGTACCGCTTCCCCAGGCAGTGCCCAGTGGAACAGATGGCAGTGTGGGCGTTAGGTACCAGCCTCCTGGCAATCTGAACATCTGTTACCGTTAGAAAATGCTAATTGCCATCAATCAGGACAGCACCTACCCACATTTACATGCAAGCACAAAAAAATTACGTCTAAATTTCTCTGAGTACAACACTTGCTGCATGTTAAGTAACCGGAGCTGCTCAGATGCTGCACCCGGGCTGGCACCAGCGGCTGCGGGCGATGGCCACATCCGAGCGCCTGTCCCCACCCCAGCAGCACCCAAGAGTGAGGGCAGGGGTCCCGAGGGCCGGGTGCTTCCTTCCACCCCACCAAGTGAGCCGAGGGCTCCCCGAGCACAGACCGCTGTGAGCACGGCCACCGAGGCTCCACGGGCAGCTCTCCTGGGACACAGCCCCTTGGGGAGGACGACTCCTGCCCCCTGCGCAGGTGCTGCAGAGCTGAGCGTCCTTCTGAGCACTGCTCCCTGCTCACCCAGCCACGCAGCAATGCAGCAGGCATGTGCTGACGTGACGGCTCGCTCTGCCCTGGGGACCTCAGACATCTCTCAGAGGCAGGGTCCCTGCCAGCAGCACACCGCCCCATCACCTCGTGCCGGAGGTTGGCTTCCCCAAAGCGCCGCTGCTGCGCTCCGTGGGGTGGCACCAGCACGTCTCCCACCACCAGGGCTCGTTGGCCCTGTGCAGGAGTGCAAGACCTTTGGGCAGGGGCGCAGCCCACGACAGGCTCTGCGCTCAGCCCAGCACCCTCGTGCCCGAGGCGAGCAATGCCCCAGGCAGCTTCAGGCCCCACAGCCCAGGCCGCTGCCTCTGCAGGTCTGATTGCTGCACGCCTCCTGCCAGTCCTCTTCAGCTCCCCTCTGCAGTTTCCCACGACTCCGAGTCTGAAGCTGCCTACCCAGAGCTGCCAGCCCCACGCAGCTCCTGGGGGCAGGGGCAGCTGCCCCCCAGCTCGCATCGCTCCGCACATAACCCCGCGGTGAACCATCCAGGTCCACCTGAGACTTGCTTCAGCCCCGCTGCTCCTCGTGGTCCATGCTACAGGAACATGAGATACTCTGCATCCCCAGAGAGCTCAGGAACAGACAAGAATAAAAATAGCTCCGATGCAGTTTATCAGATTTCGTTCCAGGCGTGGAGATGCCCACACTGTCACAACGCCGCAGGCAGGCTCCTCCCAACAGCCCTGGGCAGCTGCCTGGGAAGCGCTGCCCAGCTCCCGCGCGTGGCCGCCTGCAGGCTCCGAAAGAGCCTCCGGGGCTGGACCTGGGGCATCGGAGCTCGGAGCCACCCGCAGGCACTGGGCGCTGACAGAAGGAGGCAATCCCAGGGCCTGAGAAGCAGAGGCACAAATTTGGATCACAAACTTGGAAACAAAGTTGAAACAGAAGCACGAGAACAAGCGAATGGAGTGGGGCGATCCCTGCGTCACAGCCCCCCGGGGATGCGCTGAATTTTCTCCTAGAATTAGAGTTCCTGATCTTACCTGCAGGACACGTTGTATTGCACAAAGCACCTGCCATGGCTAAGCCACGGGGCTTCCCTGAACCAAATCCTGATGCTGCGGAGGCCCCTGTTGGGGCTTTTGGAGCAAGCACAGGCTTTTCCCTAAGAAGAGAGGTGAGAGGGAGGGGGGAGATCCCACTGCGAGGCAAAGGAAGCGCGGACGGGGGCTGTAGGAGCTGTCAGGAAGCGTCAGGCCAGCCCCACCAGACACAGCACCGCGCTCCTCACGCAGCCGAGGGAGCAGGGATCGCGGGACACGTTTGCTTTCCTTACAGCCACGACGCCGTGCTGGGCCTTGGCTCCATCCCTGGTTCACCCCACATCCCTCCCCAGCTCTGGCTTCCTGACAAGCTCCCACTGGCGCGAGCAGGTTGCAACACCGCTGCTCGCTTCCCGTGGCTCCGACCATTACTCAGCATCCGAGGGAACCACTCCGAGCTCCAAGGTCACTCAAAAACACCATCTGTCCAAGCACCGCTCGCCTCACCCCAGAGACAGCGGGAGAGGAGTTATTCCAACAACCAAAGGCCACCTCCCTCCCCTTCTCTCCAGCTCCGTGCCCTCACCTCATGGTGCTCGCCCAGCCCCAGCTGCAGCGAGGCAGAGGGCACAGCACTCCCAGCCCAGGACCCCTGCCCCTGCGAGGCCACAGCCAGGACCCTGGGCCAGCAGCACCTGCCTGGGGCAGCCTCCCTGGGCTCGCAGCCACCAGCATGGAGGGAAGCAGAGAGGCAGCACCCAGAGCCTCCAGGAGCAGAGATGGGAAAACCTGGGAAAACCTCCCTGAGCGCCTGGCCGTGGGGCAGGGGGCTTGGCACGCAGGAGCGGCGGGAGGCCACTGCTATAAATATGAACGCTCCAGGCAGGCAAACACCGGCGAGGTTGCCAAGGTAAAATATATTTACCCAAGCCAACAATCTGGCTGCGGATCGCTGGCCAGGCAGCAGGCGAGCGAGGGGGAGCGCGCCCAACAAGTGGCACAGGGACCGGTGCCCACCAGCACCGCGCAACCCCTGCCCCAGCGCCGTGCGGGCACAGCAGCAGCCGGGCTTGCGGGCGGCCACCGAGGCTCTGCCTTGGCCCCCCTCCAAGCAGTCCTGGCACCGGTGGGGAGCACTGGAGGGGGTGAGACCTGCCTTGTGCAGCGGGCACCAAGCACGTGGGCATGACAGCCCCCGGGATGTGCCTGCTCCAGTCCCCCTCCCTCCACCACCGCGCCAGGGACTATTTATGGGGAGCTGAAGTCACTTGCACTCAGGCTCTGAAGTCACATTCATCTCTGCTTGTGCTACTTCTCCTGTACTTCGAAGTGTCACAACAAGAGAGCTATCTTTATCGAGGCAGTTGTCCCCCACACGCGGTGTCCCAGATGCACTTTCGTAGCTGCTCGCAGCCGCGTGCGTTTCCAGCCCTGCTTTCTCCGCCAGCAAAGGCACCGCACGGCATGGGGCTGCCAGCGACGGCTGGGCGCCGCACGGAGGGACTCTGACTCACACCGAGCCCAGCCAATAAATAAATATTTGACTTGAGTTCATTTGCAAACTTAATAACGGGGAGCGTTTCCAGCATGCTCAGCAGGTGCTCAGAGGCACATCCCGACCTGCATGGCCAGCTCTCCTGGCATGCCACCGCTGCACCCCGCGGTCCCGGTGCCGATACCCCAGCGGTACGGCCAGCAGCAGCGGTAAGGTCAGCCCGGAGCCCCCGCATCCCCTCCCCAGCTCACAGAAGCCAGGCGCAGCCTGGCCATGGGGTGCTGGTGGCAGGGGTGGGCATCGCCCCCCGCTCCTCGGCAGCCCCCGGACCCTGTGACAGCACCGGGCCCAGCTCGCCATCCTGCAGCGAGCCCTGCTGCGCGCGAGATTGTTTCCATATGGGAGCAGCCAGCGGAGCTGCCAGCTCCCGGCTCCAGCGCTTGCTGCTACATCTGGAAACTCTTCTCACCCTTAATTGTTCTTAATGCTTTAACACGCGGAGTGACTAATAAGACACTAATTGGGCGGCTTAAGCAGCGAGAGACGGTATGGGGAGCGTGGCTGGCAGTGCCCTCTGTGCTGCTGGTTGTCTCCCAGACACTTAGCTGCCATTGTGCTGCAAATATCAGAAATCACAGCAAAACCGAGTGCTTTTTTCCTTCTTGGCCTTTCCCGAGACAGCGGGCAAACCTTTCTCCCACAGGCACGAAGAGCCGAGATCCACAGACAGCAGCTCGCTGTCCCACGGCCTCCCACGGGCGAGGGAGGAGAGGCCACAAGGCCATGCCCTTGGGGGGGGATGTCCCCCCAGTGCTCCTTGTCCCCACAGCCCTCTCCCCATCACTCCCCTCTGGGGAGCCGGCTCTGATGGCAACAAGCCCCGGGCTACCGGAGGCCTCGACCACCACAGCCACCAACATCGCCACCAGCAGGCCCAGCCACAACAGGCCCGTCACCGCCGCTCCCGGCAGCCACGAGAAGACAAGTGACGACCGGTCACACGAAGGCAGCCGCTCCCGGATGATTTATGGCAGCAGCCTGTTGCTGCTGGGGAGCTGCGGGCGAGGACATTTGTTGCAGCACAGTGCCTCAGGGCCGGGGAGGCTTTTGCTACAGGGCCGCAAGGCTGGTAGGGCTGAGGCTGCGTGAGCCTGCACAGCCCCGTTGTGGGAGCCATCAGAGGCTGGGCCCTGGGGATGTCAGGCTCTGCGCCAGAGCTGCCAGACCCATCCCAGCCCTGGCAGCCCTCACTCGAGCACTGGGATCCCCTGGGCCTGGGGGAGCCGTGGGTGCCAGCCCCGCAGCTCCGGCCCTGTCAGCCCTGCCCGCAGCCCCAGGCGCATGCTGTGCTTGCTGGAGCTGCTCTACAGCGAGAAATAGCACAAATCTTGTTACACACTGGCTAAGCCTCCCTGGGCATGTTTTCTATAAATCTCCTGGAATTTATTATATGATAACTAGCCTGGAAAAGCCAAATTAAATCCACAGCCAAGAAACTGACTTCCAAGTGTGACCTAATTTCCTTGCTCGGAGGGGAGGAGGAGAGGGGAGTCCCGGTGACAGGCGTTCCCGGGATGACCTCCCCCTGCCGCCACGCACCCCCGTCCTCCTCCTCGCCGCAGTCTCGCTGGTGACTTTGGGGATGGAGCTGCTCAGCCTTTCATGTCTAAGCGGATCTAGCACTCCCACTCGCTGGAACAAAAGCGCCTCGAGGGCTCCCCTTTCAGATGTTTCTCCATTGCTCGTCTTCAAGCCTTACTTTAAGGAGCACTTTCCTCCCGGGGAGGGCTCGCTTGGATTTCAGGATGACAGGGAGCATCTCTGCAGGGCTCAGTACCAACGTGGCCGCTCCTTGATCCGTCGTGCTGCCCCACGGTCAGCGCGAGCCTCGTGCGAGGCACCGGCACCCCTGTGTGACACTCGCGGCTGGCAACCCAAAGCCATCATGTGGCAACAACAAGGAAGATGGCTGGCAGTGAAGGGAGGCTCAAGGGAAGCATAAATGCAGTAGGGAGGAAGGCTGGCTGGGGAAGAGGCTCAGTGGCACCAGCACAGGCGAGCCTGCGTCTGTCCCAGGGTGCCCGGTCCCTGCAGCCAGGCTGGATCCATGTTCCCATGGGACACTGATGAGCTTCCCCACCAGGGTGACAACCCCACCTGCAGCGCGTGCTCCCACTTGGGGTTTGGCTTCACTTCGCTAAGCCAGAGGCGAAGCTAAGCCAGGCTTTGCCTCTGTTGGATTGCTGGCTGGAAAAGGGAACCCATTTTAGCAGTGAAGACACATCTGTGGGTACCCTAAGACAAGACAAGCACTGAGCATCTTTACTGAGGCTGGGGATGCCACACAGCTCTCCAGTGACAGCAGATGGCAGGGACATCACTGGTGCCACAGCCCTGACAGCAGCGATGCGTGAATCACCCCAGGTTGCTTGACACCAGGCAAACAATCTCTGGAATAAAATTAGCCATTTGGGTTTGGCTTTTGTGTCTGATTGCGAATCCCCTGCCAACAAGCAGCACAGCCCCCAGACCCATGCCTAGCATACCACAACATCCTGCAGGGAACGCCGGGTGCTCCTGCTCCAGGCAGAGCTAACGCAGCGGGCCGGCTCCCGCGCAGCACGGCGCAGTGGGGCAGCCCCCACGGCAGCTGAGGGCACGCAGCCCCATGCCTCTGGCAGGAGCAAGCCCGAGCCCGTGCACCCCTGACCCAGCCACCTCCACCCCACAGGGCACCACGGTGGCCGGGCACTCGCCCCTCGCAGGAGCGGGCAGCGTGGCGTGGGGGTGACGTGGGCAGCGCGGGGCCGGGCGCTCCGGCAGCCCCGGGGGTGGGCTTGGGGCTGGGCGCGGGCTGTTGTTCTGGAACGGCGTGCACTGGCAGAGCTGCATGTGGGAAGCTTGCATAATAGCGCCAGCCCACACTACGCCTGCTCCTACCCAGCATGATCAGACCCTCGCTTTCATGAGCAATAACATCCACCCAAAGTTTTCTAAAAGGCAAAAAAAAAAAAAAAAAAAAAAATAAAGCTTCAAGGTGATACACAGAGCTCAGCTTCCTTTGCTGCCTTCAAACTGATTAATGCGGCTGGGGAAATACATCTGCACAGCCTCTTCAGAGAGGGAAGGCTCCTCTTTAATCCTTCTCTCAGGACAACCTCTGCCCCCAGCGGAGGGATGAAGATTCTCAAACCTCGCTCCTCACTTGGCGGTGTCAGAGCACGCACGTGGGATGGACGGCAGAGCACAGGAGCCACTCTCAGGGAGCAGAGCCCGAGGCAGGGCCCGGCCAGAGGGGTGCCGGAGCCATGGTGTCTCCCCCAGCACCCTCACAGGAGGTGCATGCAGCCAACAGGCACCGTGCTGTGTCCCTAGCAATGTCCTGTCCCCAGGCAATGCCCCATCCCCAAGCAATGTCCTGTCCTCAAGCAATGTCCCATCCCTGCCATCGGGCCAAAAGCGTGGCTGTGACAGCACTGCCACAACCCCTCCGAGGCACAGTGCCCTCAGGGCTCACAGCACTGGGAGGAAACGGGGACAGTGGCTTGGCTGGAGGAGAAAGTCACGCTGCCTGTACCAGGCTGACTTTTTAACTACTCGTTAAGACTCTGTGCAAACTCCCAGCACGGTCTGATGTCAGCAGGAGGCTGGCTTTTATCTTGTGTCACTTGAACCGATGGGGACGGGTTCAAACTAAACCAGTGGAAACCAGGCAGACGGCTGCAGTGGGCTGGCAGCACGATCCATGCTGGGCGCTGTGTCCTGAGCACGGCCAGGCTGCGGTGGAGCTGAGCAGGGGAGCACCCAGGTCCTGAGCACTCCAGGAGCTCTGCGCCTGGAGGGAATCGCCAGGAGATTGCCCAGGGTGGGCAGCAGGGAGCCAGGCATCCCCGCTGCCCTCCTCCCACCAGAAGCGTGGCTTCTCCCCGCGATGCTCCCGTTCTCCAGGTTGTTTCACTGGAGCTTGGACCTTGGGCACGTGCGTGAAAGCAGGGGGCACACGATCTTTACCTAGCACTGGTGCCAAGCACACAGTGGATTGATTCACGAGCTGCAACACCAGGCAGGGCCATAGGGAAGCAGGAGCGTGGCCTCCAGCAGCCTCCACGCTCCCCCCAGCCCGGGCTGCTTGGTGGAACAGACGTACCTGGGCGGCAAGAGGAGGTGCCTCGTGCTGCGGGGCGCAGGCGAGAGATCACACCGGCGTTTGCCTCTCCGAGCTGTCGGGAAGAGCCGTCAGGGTCTCACAGCAGAGGCTTCTCAGCCTGAAAGAGAGAGGGAGAGTCTCCAGTCCCGTCCCCATGCAGGCATCGTTACCAGTAAGGGAGGGGGATGCAGCACAGCTCGCTGCTGCTAAGCGGCAGAGCTCGCAGGGACTCGCGCCCAACCTGTCCCACTCCTACAGCACAATTATTTCATGGAGCTTTGGAGCTCGCACTCGCTGCCCGCAGGCACAACGCTGCCGGCAGGACCAGCCATGCCCACGCACCCGCTCGCCCTGACCTGCACCAGGCAGAGCCAAGCAAGCCCCAGAGAGGGGCACTAGGCCCTGCCCTGGCTGCGGGGTGTGCGTGGCACGGCCCCTGCTTGGGGTTCAGGGGTCCCCGGCGGGACCACCTCTTGGTCTCTGCACTGACACGGATGCTGTATGAAAAGCAGGATGAAGCACGCAGGATGGAGGCGAGGAGAGGCAGAGGCTTTTCCTGAAGGTGTAAAACACCCCCAGCCCACCCGGTCCCTCCTCAGAGGCAGCCCATGGTCCTGCATCACTCCCAGCCGCTCCGGTTTGTTTTTCCCCGACCCAGGTTGAACGGAAGATAATTTACCAGCTTGTCCCCTATTGTAATGGGACTTTTTTTCTTGCTCCAGGCGGGGAATGCCATCAATCTCGGCGCTGAGTGTTCGACGTCCACCCCGCGACCTCCGCCAGGCAGCCCCCCCGCCCCCGCCGTGAGTTATGGAGCCTGCGGCGCGCGGCGGGACGGGCTCGGTGCTCAGCTCCGCGCCGCGAGCGGAGATTTATCCCCTCGGCGGAATAGGGGGCAGAGGCCGGCAGATAAGTCACTGAAAAGCTGCAGGAGCGTCTCTCAAGGTCCTCCAAGGTTGGCTCATTAAAAAGCAAGGAGAAGAGGGAAAAGAAAAAGAGTACGCACGGTGGCACGGCTCGCGAATAACCCTGCTGCCTTCTGATCAGCCAAACTCAGGGGAGTGGAGGGAGCACAGAGCCCCCGGGAGAGCACCAGCAGCCATCCCAGCTCTGCTCCTGGCAGGACAGGGTGCTGGCCAGGGCTGTGCGAAGCACCCTCAGCACCCCAAGCACCCGTCTGAGCAAGATCCCAGGAGTGGAGCAGCGCAGTGCCGGATGGGGCCACCATTCCCCATGGAGCAGCAGCACGGCTGCCCCATCCTGCAGAGCCTGCTGTAACCCCAGGGAAGGGGCAGGAGAGCCAGCAAGCGGCTGCCACGCAGCCACGCCAGAGGACGGGAGGGAGACGGGCAGCGGGACCCCAAACACGGCACTCAGGGTGCCTCCAGCTCCCAGCACGGTCCCGGGGGGGCCCCATCGCTGCAGAAAGCCGTGAGCCACGCAGCCTGGAACGGGCACCGAGCACTGCGCCTGCAAGAGCACAGAAACCCCCAGAGAGGAGAGGACCTGTGAATAGCACAGGAACTCCCCAGCCTTCCCAAATCTGCTGGAATTCCCCTTCCACCCAATTATTCCTGCTCATTAGGCCCTGCTCCTGATTAACACGCGTAGCAGCGAGCGCAGCTCAACACAACTGTACGCTTCAAAGCCCCTCCCCAGCCCCCTCCATCACAGTCACCTCTGAAGTCAATCTGTCACAGCCCAATTTCCTAATCCACCCTGCACAGAAACCCATTTGCTGTTCTCCCTTAAATTAAGCTTCTCTTGCAGCTCCGCTCCTCTCCTCCTTTGATTATTTTTGTTACCAGAAACTGAAGCAGAGCGCAGGGTTAAGTGGGGATTCAGCCGTCCGGGTTCCTGAGAGGGGTTTTTTAATCACCCACACGTCTCCTCTCCTCTCCCACCTGACACAGCTCCCGTGAACCACCACGGAACTGCTCTCTGGTGGGCGAGGGGACCCACGGCACGGGGTGGGTGCAGCAGGGACACCCGGCAGAGCCGAGCGCGCGCAGCCCCGCTCACCGGCTTTCCCCCAGAGCCGCCTTTGTGCCGCCCAGCAGCAAGCAGCTGACACTGGTGGCTGGGACGGGCCCCACCACCAAGCCCAGCACCGGGCACCCAGGACCCCAAAAACACAGCAGAGAGCCCGGCGGCCCTGGGACGCCAGCCCGGGCAGAGGCCCCGTGAGCGTGGTGCGTTTTGGCCGTCCGCTCAGGGCTGCCAGCGGGCTCTGGCCCCTCAGCATCCCCCTCCCGCAGGTCTGTGTTAACACAGCTCAACTGGCTGAATTTTGTGAATTCGAAGAGCTGAGAAGGCTGAGATCATCGCCTCCGATCTGCTACACGATGCAGGGCAAAAGCTTCGCCCAGCAATCCCTGCAGGACAACAGCCTGAGCCCTGGCTTTGCTCTCCCAGCACCTTCCTCCCCCCAGCCCCCAGGAGCTGGACTCGGTGATCCTTGCGGGTCCCTTACAGCTCCGGATACTCGATGAGTCTATGGCTACGTGCAATGAATTTAGGACACTATAAACAGAGGGGGAAAAACCTAAACCAAGAGGAACCAGTGCTACTTTTTCAGCACCTTGTTCTCAAAAGCAAACCCACACGCGTGCAGGGATGGGGCTGGCACGTTCCCCGCCGATGCCGTGTGGGTGAGGGGAGCCCAGCGAGCAGGCGGCCCCATCCAGCAGCAAGCCCCACGTCTGCAACATCTCCCCCACAGTCGGGGAAGCCAGCGCAGCCCCCAGAGGGGCGTGCAGACACAGGAGACTGGAAGCGCACTGCCGATCCCTGGGGTGCATCTCTCCCTGTGTGCCGCTGAGCTCTTATAGACAATAAACCACTGCGATTACATCTACAAACCAACCCCTGGAAGGCTGAGAGGTTTTATCAAAGCTTCCTAGGGAGGAGACGGAGCAAGAACGGGCGCTGCCAGCAGTGTCTGCAATCCCAAGGCCAGCCCCGCCGGTGCTGCATCTGCTCAGTTTTGGGAGCTGGAGCCCCTGCTGCTGCCGCCTCTCACGGCAGGGGCACTGCCAGGAGGCTGCTCTGCCCCTGCCCTGCCCCAGCCCTGCAGCCCGTCCGACCCATCATAGCGAGACAAACTCCCGCGCCAGGAGCCCAGCGCTTCCAGCAGTGGATTCAGAGGAGGGCGAGAGGAACAAGATTTGTGATCTGGGTTTCAATGCAGCAGCGGTGTGATGCAGAAATGTCCTTTCGGGCTGGGGGGGAGAGCTGTGAGGAGGCTGCGAAGGCAAATACAAGCAGTTATTTCTCCCTTTGTTCCAGCAGCAGGGGAGAGCGGGGACTCTTTCAGCAGAAAATGCACTGAAGCAGCACTCTGAGCCTGTGCAGCCCGAGATACAGCTGCCTGCGCCAACCGAGATCAGGAGCTATTTCCCACTTATCTGTGCCGAGCCTGATATCTGTGCAGCAGAACACAGCATTTGGTAATAGGATTTTGATGCTGAACAGAAGATGTTTTTCCCCGAGTCTCACTTACGTCACACCTGGAGGTATCCATGGCCGTAAAGGTGACACAGAGGAAGGCTAAAGAGTTTGAACTCTTACGCTGAGGGAGCAGCTTCTCCTTTCACTGCAAAACAGCAGAATTAAAGCAATCTAATATTAGCTGCCCGCTCAGTGCCCCCAGCCACCACCCGGGGAGAGGAGGGAGAGGAGCTCATCCCTGCGCCCGTCCCCGTGGCAGTGCTGGCCCCACAGCCCCACAGCCGCAGGGCTGTCACCGCGCCCCACGGCACGAACCGGGCCAGGGGCACTCGCACAAAAACCCCTGGGGGCAGCGGGGCCGGGGCTGTGGGGGGAGAGGGGGGAGAGGAGCGGCCGAGCCCCGGCCGGGCCATCAGCATGCGGCACCGGGTGCGCGGGAGGCACGGCTGGCGAGGCTGAGATAACAAGTTCCAAAAGGTGCACGTACGGTGCATGCTGCTCACGATATGCAACGCGGCGCTCGAGAAGTCCTGAAAAGGCTGCGAGCAGGCAAAGGCTGAGTAAGCCGGAAGGAAAGTGCTCATTAAGGAGCGGAGCGGGGAGGCAACGCGAGGCGCTCGGGGAGCAGGATGCGCCCCGCTCGTGGCATTTGCATTTTCTAGCCTGACTACAGAGAACAGGGAGTTATCACAGCCTAATTTAGTAAAGATCTCCGCCGTACTGAAGGTGCATTTCTATTAGATGAAAGAGCCGGGAAAGAAGCGAAAGAGAGGCGAGGAGTGGAAGGAGAAACCATCTTGAACAAAAGGATGGAGAAAACAGCCTCGGAAAGTGCCTGGGGAGGGGGGGACGGAGGGATCTGCCCACCACCCCCGGCCAGCCAAAACCGCATGCTGTGGAGCACAACCCGTCCCATGTTTCACAGCTTTACAGTCCTCTTGCAATTTTCGTTTCAATTTCACAATTAGGAACATCACCCTCTGCCTTTTCCTGTGCTCCCTAGCGCTCGGTGGGAGCGCAGCGGGCCGTGAGCACTCAGGATGCTCCCCACCTCCGGCACAACAAACACGGGGCACGGGCAGGGCTTTGGGGCGCCTGCTGCCCCACCGGGGCTGGGCATCCCAAGGGCTGGGGCACGGTTCCCACCAAGCCCAAGAAGTGCCCTGGAGGTGCCCCCTGCCCCTCTGACAGCCTGTAATTTCAGGGGTCCTGCACCACCACAGCGAGCGGCCCCGCGAGCAGCCTGCCTGCACCCAGGGGCGCCGGCCTCCCGAGCAGTGCCTGCAGGGCCGGCAGGGAGGGAGGCACGGCGTTGTGCAGGAGGGGAACGGCGGCGGCAGCCCCGAACTGCCATGGACACGGACCCCGTCCCGCGGGGACCTGGTGTGGGCAGCGCGTGCCCAAGAGCCAGGGCTGGGGGGTGCAAGCACGGGCAGCACCTGCTGCAGGGGGACACGGGTGCCAAGACGAGTGTTGCAGTCTGTTTTTCTGCACAAGTGCATTAAGTATTCTGCACAGCACTTTTGCTGTAAATCACTTCCTATTCAGGCTCACTGCTGAGGGTCTCTGAAGGTCGATTTTCCATGGTTATGACAACAAAAACTAAAATTGGGTCAAACCTGAAAGGTATTATCTTCCTCCAAGCTGCTAAATGCACAATAGTAATGAGGTTGGTTAAGCAATTCACCCACAGACTGCATTATTTGCTCTGAAGATGTATTAACCAGTTAAATGAGCATGATAAGGCAGCTCTGCTTATTTCTCTCACCAGCCGCACAGAAGATCTGAGGCGCTGGGTCTCCGCAGCCCAGCTAATAACCGAGACCGCAGACATGCCGACAAAGGCGGCCGGCGCCGCACCGCTCCAGGCCAGGCTCTGCCCAGCCTGACCCGCAGTAATACAAAGGGAACTTTAAAGGCATCCAGCAGCTGAGAGCTATTTGAAAAAATAATTATACTTCCTCCCTCCCCTTTCTTTTTCTTCTTCGTAAACGCTCTCCCCCACCCCAACCTCCTCGTAAAACCGAGCAAATCCCCCGGCCGCCCCAGGCAGCGGCACGGCGGCTGCCGTTTGTGGCAGAGGCTGCGCAGCCGGGAAGGCGGCTGGTCCCCGGGGAACGGCTGCACCGGGCCCACCGACCACAGCCGAGGACCGCGACCGGGGTGTCAAAACCAACCCGCCCCTATCAGGTCACTGCGTGCACCAGAGGAGTCCCATGGCTGGTACCGCAGCGCCTGGAAGCCGCCTGTACCCACAGCAGAGCCAGTCGTGCCCACGGCAGTGTCCTCTGCTGGTGCGTGGGGCTGTCCTGGGGCACCCAGCCCAGAGGCTCCACCGCCCTGGGCAGTGACGGCAGTTGTGGGATGCAAGGAACATTTGTTTTTATGGGATTGCTGCTGCTCTTCCAAAAACAAACACCCGTTAATGTAAATATAACTGGTGTAAACAAGCATGACCCTAAAATCCATGTGCAGCTGTATGTGACGGGGGAGAAGGAGGGAGGGAGAAGAAACACTCCAATTAATCCCTAAAATGAATAAGATGGAAAAAAAACTCAAACTGTAGCAGAAAGCATCTGTTCCTGCTGCAGAAAGGGACCGAGTGCTGAGGTTGTGCTCTGCCACTTAACGCCTCCAGCACTGCCAGGGCCCTGTCCTGTCCCTGCACAGCCCTGGCTCCAGTGGGGCTGGTCCCATGGGTGGGGGGCCGGAGGCCAGGAGCAAGGCACACGGGGGTGTCTGCGGGACGCCCGCCTCGCGCTCAGCTCCTGTGGGAGCCGATCAGATTGCGCCTGGACTCTGGCATCGATCTCCAGACAGGCAGGAGGGCGCTCGGCTTTCCTGGAAGCTGGTACCCGCAGCCCGTGACCCCGGCTTACTGCCAGGGCAATTACCCGATGTGATTTCGAGGAGTTTGCACAGAAAGGGGCCCAGCACAGCACGGGCTTTCAAGGGCCATGGAAGCAAACCCCTGACTCGCCCCGGCAGGCGCTGGAGGCCACTTGCACGGAGCAGAGCCTGAGGAGCCACCGAAGCACAGGGCACCAGGGTAGGTGCTGGGGTAGCAGCACAGGGAACAGAAGTCTGACGGGTGCTGCGGGGCCCTACACGCACACGCAGACAGCTGGCTCCATCCCCAAGGCGGGGAGTTTCGGGAAGCTGAGGTGCACCCGCAGCCCGTGGCAGCGAGCTCAGCATGCCGTGCTGCCGGTCCCGACACTGATGGCAGGCAGGCGGCTTCCCCGCCCGCGAGAGGGACCCGGGCAGCAGCTGGGGAGCGCACGGAGGAAGCCTCCGTTGTTGTCTCCCGGTGCTCCAGCTGGTGCTGTGCCAGCAGGAATGGCTGCGTGGAGAAGTGCCAGCACTTTCTAGCACGGAAGGATGAAGGTATCCTGAAGCGGGATCCTTGTCAGCAGAAGCTCGGGGACCAGCACCACAGCCTCCGCCAGCCCCGTGACCGAAACACGGCTGCAGAACGATACCTGAGGAATGACGGGGGAAAGAGACCACGGGCCAGATCCAGGGAGCTCCAAAACGGGAGGAAACGGGCTGTTCCTGGGGCTGGCGCGGGTCGGGCAGAGGCACCAAGAGATCTGCGCAGCGGGAGCGGACGGCAGCGGTCCTCGCAGCGGCCTCTTCCAGCCGGGCTCCCTCAAACAGCCGATGTGCCAGGCAGCTTGTCAGGAGGTTTGAAGCCAGATCCGAAGAACGGTGGATAAACATGGAAAGACAGCTTTGGTGCTCGTGCCCTTCTCAGATCTGCAACTGCAGAGCGCACCCGGGCTCACCGCAGAGCAGAGCAGAGATGGAGACCGAGCGGGAGCCCCGCGGGGAGCTGCCCTTCCCGGGCTGCGGACACACACCGGTCTCTCAAGGTGACACCTCGGCTATTCGGGGACGTATTCATCAGCTCCTTCCCGCTCCTCCAGTCATTATTAGATCTTAAACTCTTTCCTTCACCATCTGCCACTCACCACTCACATTTTAAGGACGGAAATGACAGCCTCCCCGTGATCAGCCCTCTGGAAACCCCGTGGGGCTCAGTGCCAGGAAATGAGGGAAATTTTTAATTCTGACTTGAGGAGCACTCGTGACCCCTGGCCACCCCGTGGGATGGCCGCTGTGCTCAGCCCTGGCTCGGAGCGGCTCCAAGCACCAGCTACGCTCGGGCTCTGTCCCCGGCCTGTGGCAGCTGGGGACGACTCTGCAGGTCCCAAAGAACCGTCCTTGCTCCCAAACCCTGGCGAGGCAACGCACAACGCACCTCCTCTGGGAGCAACGCTGACCACCAGCGCCCCTCCTCTACCCCAGCTTCCAGTCCCCCTGCCAGCTGCGCACCCACTCGAGCTCTGCACACACCCAGCTCAACGCACGGCGGCTGCACCGACAAAACACCGACCGGTGCCCAAAGCTCCGGCACGTCGCCAGGGCTGGTGCCCAGTTCATGGCGTTGGGAAAGGCAGCCTGCCCACGCCAAGGCGCTCTGCTCAGGGAAGCACGAGCTTCCCCTACCTCCGGGAGGCGTTCATGCTGCCGAGGCTCTGGGACGGGCGGCGCGACGAAGCGATGCCCCCGGGATTCGCCCAAAGGCTGCCGCGCCGAGCCCCGCACCTCGCCGGCCCCCGCAGCCAGGCGGCTCCCAGCCCTGCGTCTCGGGCGGCTGCCGCAGCGCACGAGCCCCCCCCCAGCCCTTCCCAACGCCGTCGGTGAGCTAGAAATGCCAGAAGAAGCGTTCCTCATTTTGAGAAGTCAGATCCTCTGAAGACTGGCAACAACCCAGCGCCTGGAGAGACAAGCCCCAGATTTATGACCAGCGTGGACGCAGAGACAGAAGAGCTTTAGTGAACCTGTTTAAAACCTCATGGGAAAAGTCGACAGTGAACGATTGGAGCGACCGGGCAACTCCACCTCTCAGCACTGAAAACAAAAGTAAGGCAAGAAACGAGCCCAGCAGCCCCACGCACCGAAGGGGAGAGGGCAGCAAGGGGATGAGGCGCTGGGGACCAGCAGGGCACACATGGGGACGTTGGGTCCCTGCTCAGGGACTGGGGACAAGCCCTGGGAGCTGGAGCACCCCGTGCTGCATGCGGCACTCACCCAGCCTCCCTCCTCCTCCTCCTACGGGGCTTCTTCCTCTCCTTCCCCCTCTTTGTCATTCCTCTCAGCTCACGCCTCTGCTCTGCCCTCCTTCAGCTGCTCACAGCAATGAGCCCGGGCAGTGCCGCCCTGGCAGGCAGCGCCGTGCCGCTCCCGGCCAGGCCTGACCGGGGTTTTAATGACTGCCCCGCCAGCAGCAGGGATCTGCACCCCGTGTGCTGGAAGCAGGGTTCTCCCTACCCTTCCTCTGCTGCCCAACTTTCGCACCTAACGAGGCCCCAGCACGCCGCGGGGATGATCCAAGAGCATCCCCCGTGCGCTGCGGGGCTCAGCCAAGGGACTCGCACGATCCCCCACAAAGCCCCGGCACTGCAGCCCCCTGAGATGCCACACGGCCAAGGTGCAGCACGAGCGTTGTTCCCGGCACGGGGCAGGGGCAGCTGCAGACCGGTGCCGGTCACCTGGAGCTGCTTCAGGGCACCCCAGCACAGGTTGTACAGAGGTGGGACCAGCACCCAGCACCAGCCACCAGCACCCGGGGCTCCAGGTGACCACACTCCAGCATTTTCCAGCTCTCAGCGTGGGTGTGAATGCCCTGCCCAGAGCTAAGGCTACCGGCAGCAGCAGTGTGGGGTTTCCAGAGCAGGCTGGAGAGCACGGATCCGTCCCCTACCAAGCCCGGGTATCGCAGGGAGCAGAGCTGCTGCTCAGACCTTTGCACGTGGGAAGAAGGGGCCAGGAGCAGCCCCGCGAAGTCCGGCAAGGAAAACGCCAAGCTCCGTACCCAGAGCAGTGCTCGTGGCTCGGCACAAACGGCCCCGGGTCCGAGCTGGGGGTGAGCCAGCAGCAGCCCCTTGGCCAGCCCTGGGGCTGCCACCACCCCGCAGCGCTCAGCACCTGCGAGGCCACATCTGGATCCTGCGCCCAGCTTTAGGTCCCCAGGGGCAGCCAGCAGGGTGGGGAGCTCCAAACGCATTACCCAGTTTCCACACCAAATCTTGCCATCCACGTCAGCAAAGCAAATTAAAAGGCAAGCTGTAGTCCTGGAGCAGAAAGCCCAGCAGCCACCGTCCGGGAAATGCGGCACAGCCGGCGCTCAGCCCCACACCGCTGGCGGCTCCCCGCTGCAAATGGCCCCGGCTGGAGACGTTAACGCCACAGCCGCCCCCTGCACCCCGGGCACACGGCGCCTGGTGCCGGCCCCTGCAGCCGTGCATTAATTAACATTCCGCATGTAAAGTTGGGATTGTAATTACTGCAACTGATTAACAGGCCGAAGGTAGCCCGTCTCCGAGGGAGCAGATTAACAGAGGCTCTCTCAAGCTCCTGCTCTCACCTCGGCACTGCCAATGCATTTTAAGCAGGGGCCCGATGCCCCCACAGGCAGTGATTAATGGGCGAGCTCGGCTCCGAGGATGTGCGGTGGCTCCGTCCCCGCCGCTCTTCCCACGCTCGCCCCGGGCAGGATGGGACGGGGCTGACGCGGTGCCGGGAGGGTCGGGGGGCAGCACGGCAGGCTGGGGGTGGGCTGCGGGAGCTGCTGTGCCCAGGGCAAGGGGGATGCAATGCCCAGGAAGCCACAAGCTCCAGCGGTGCAGGAAGCTCACTGCTTTCCCACGAAACCTTCCCCTTAACAAGCTACGCAAATAAATAATAATAATTAATAAATAAGAGTAACAACAATAATAATAAAGCAGCGGGAGTAGCCTCCCCTCACCCTGGCTATCGCTCACCCCAGGACACAAATCCCCGCCTGCTCCCAGCCCCGTGGGTGTGCGCCCCTCGCCTCCCATCCCATCGGGGCTGCTCGCAGCACAAGGCGGCAGGAAGAGAGCTCAGCCCTGCCCTACAGCAGCCCCACGGCTCCCAGCTCTGCCCCGCGGCAGCCCCACGCCAGGACACCCCAGCTCCTCACCTCCCTCCTGGTTCCTCCTCCAGCTCTGCCCCGGGTGCTGAGTCCGACCCAGGGACATGGCCACGGGCCAGCCGCCACCCCCAGCAACCCAAGCCAGCTCCTCGGCTGGGACCACGCGCTTTCTGGATGTGGAAATACGTGCGAACTCCCCACCTCCAAACCTCTCCCTTCCCCGAACCACCCCAGGCCCCGTGCCCCACGCTGCATGCCCACGGCGCAGCTTCACCAGGGATCGACCCGGGGAGTGCAAAGGGGAGCGCCAGCAGGAGAGAGCCCGACGAGACTCCAATAATTACAAGCAGATAAGACTATCAGCTGTAATTAAACACTATCCACAGGCAGACCGCTTGGCTGCAGAGACTTTCTTCCCTTCTTTTCCCCAAGACTGCAAAATAAATTATCCTGCAAAGTTAGCAGAGGCTGAGCTATGGAAACAATTAAACAAAAATTAAATCTAATTCATTTATACTCTGAGCACAAAGTGGATAATGTGGGGGTTTTCTTCTCTCTCCTCTCTTTGCCTTGGTGTTACAGAGGACTATTATGGGAAATTAATCACGGGGAAAAGCAATGAACGTGATCTATCGCTCTTTAAAAGTGCACTGTAGTGATTATATAAAAATCTATTAGAGAGGCCAGGAAATTTAAGAGTGACACCATTTAAAAGGAAAAAGGAGACAGGGCTGGTGGCAAAGGGGATCAATTTCTGCACAGACGGATCCTTGAAAGAAGGAGCAGGAGGAGCTCGGGCCTGTGGGGGCGGCTGCGGGGACCCTGCGCAGGGGGGGACGAGGCTGCAGCCCCCAAGGAATGCACGCAACCAAACCGCTCCTCACACTTGGCAACTCTCATGAAAACGCAGCAAAACACCCCAAAGCAGAGCTCAGGCTGCAGCCGCAGGCAGCAGCACCCCCGCAGGAGCACAGCACGGCGCCAGGGGCTGCAGGTGGCAGGGGCACACCGAGCTCCGCGGGCTGGGGGCACCGGGCGGGGGCCAGGGGCTGCTCCGCAGAACACCCACTGCCACCGGCACCGACAGCTCCGGGGGGAGCGGTGTGCTCCCCGGCAGGATCAGCCCCATTCCTCCTCCACGGACACAGCCCTGGGCCAGCAGCACCCAGCTCAGCTCTCCTGCACCCTGGGCGCCCACAGAAGCAACTCCACCAGCCCCAGAGGCTGAACACCAGCACTCGTGCGGCTTTGCTGCCCACCCACAGCAGCACAGAAGCGCTCCAGCCCCTTTCTGCGTGTGCTTGGATGGCTCCCACAGCACTGCGTGCCCACACAGCTCAGGGGGATCCTGGCACTGTCCCCCTCTCCCGGGGGCCCCCAGGAGAGTGATCCCCATCCTTAGCTGGGGCTGCAAGAGGGGCCCCCCGCTGCAGGCAGTACCAAGGCAGGTCCCTGCCCGGTGCTGCTGACCCCCAGCACCCTCTCAGCTGTTTAAAAGCTGTGATAAAACCTTCACCGAGGCAGATTCCACCATAAATCTTCACCCGCAACGGGTCCGGCCCCAGGCCAGCCTGACACTTTAACAGCACCATCAATCCTGGGGGAGCCCGGCGGGGGCACACGTGGTCTCCATCCCCGGCACGCTGCTGGCCGGGGGGCCCCCAGCTGCCAGCCCCACCATGAGGGCTGTGGCCAGGGGGGCACAGCCGACGTCCTGCTGCTCCTCACGCTCCCTGCGCCCCAGGGACCTCAGCACACGCGTCCTAGGGCCGGGGACGCTCCCAGAGGAGCTGAGCAGGGGGTCGGAAAGGCAGGACCCCGCGACGCACCGGCTGCAGGCACTGCCCCTGCGCTGCGGGGCCGGAGCTGCAGTGAGCAGCGATCGCCGCTCGTCTCGCAGCGAGCAGTGGGAAACCTGCACCGGCAGGAGCACCAGCACCAGCAGCACCCGCAGCGTACCCAGGCCATTACCCCACAAACAGTATTTACAAACACTTTGCTTCCGCATTAACATAGGCAAATGCCTTTATGTGAATTTAATGGAAGCTTCTCCTCCCTACCAGGCTAATGGAAACAAAACCCACAACACTCTCCCTTCAATGCATCTTTTCAATGATTAAAAAAAAAAAAACTGAAAAAAAAAACCCTTTGATCTCAGCAGCCCATTTGTTTAGTCCATGCCGGGATTTAATTGAGAAGGGATGTCCTTGAATAAATGCAGAGATGTCCTCGCTCCCCAGGAAGTCTGCTTTAAGTTGTGAAATCCACTGTCTGAGGCTTTCTGCTTGTCCAGAGACACTCTGGGACCATGTGGCCCGAGGCGGCGGGTGCACGTGGACCATGCAGGCACCCCCAGGACACCAGGGCAGCGAGCAGGGCTGCGGAGTGAGGGAAGCACCGAGTGCCCCCGAGGACACTGCTCTGCCTGCAAACCCTGCCTGGGACAAACGCAGCAGCCCCTGCAGCAGCAGCTCCCTCCCAGGCACCGCTTTGCCAGTGTACCGCATTTCGGGCGCTGAGCCGTGCCACCGGGTGCCCCAGGGGCTGGCCGTGCTGTGCCGCTGTGCGCAGCGAGCTGGTGACATGCAGGTGACACTCGGCACACAGACAGCCAGGTGAGGACAAGTTCTGGTGGCAGCTTCCCCGTCAGCGGTACACAACTGCGGCCCTTAAAGGCCCCTGCAGCCCCCAAGAGCCCCCTGCTCCTGGCCTCCGGCTGCAGCTCCCCTCGCCCTGCCGAAGGAGAGGCAGCAGCTCCAAGGGTTTCGGGATGTGCCTGGGGCACTGGCGGGGAGCACGGCCCTCTGAAAGCGAAGAGATGCCGGGGAGGGAAGGCTGATGATGCTCCAGCATCGAGGGAAGGCAGGGGTCAGCTCCCGTGGCCAGCTGTCCCAGGGGAACACCTCTGGAGGCTGGAGCAGCCACGCACTCGTGGGCCCAGCAGGACAGAGGCTTGGTGATGGAAAAGGGGCTGCAGGTTGGACGCAGCGCCCCGGAGCAGCCGTGCCACAACACAACACAAGGAGAGGACAGCCTGTCCCCAGGAGCCGGTGCTCGCGCCCGTGCTGCCAGCACCGTCCCTCCCCAAACACCTTCCAGGCTGCCAGGCCTGGCAGGAGAGGAGGAGCTGCCGCAGAGCTCGTGATCCAGGCAGGGAGCTCGGATCCGCCGGCCGCAGCGGGCGCCTTCCTGCTCATTTCCTCCCTGCCTGCCAGCGCCGAGCACCCGCCAGCCCCGTGCATCGCCCCGCTGCCCCCCGCGCCCCCAGCAAGGGGCAAACCCGGCCTGGGAGAAAACCCCTGGGCAAAAACCTGCCCTGGGAGAGGGGAGGCCCCTGGGAGCACCCTGCAAGCGCAGGGGTGGAAGCGGAGCTGCGCAGGGGGAACCAAGGCAGAGAGGGGGGGGCCGCTGCAGCAGCACCGTGCCTGCAGGTTTGGGGTTTTCATCTCCCACCCGCCCGCCTCTCCAGCCCCCATGTCATCGTAGTGGCGAGAAGCTGCAAAGGCAAAGCTGCAGCCCGGGCTGGGAGGGATCCCTTCTGATGCACAGGGAGCAGGAGCGGGGCTTGTCCTCAGCCCCTGCCAGCCAGGAAAGGAGAATTCCGACCCTGGGGAGTAATTAGCGGTGATAAAGGTGAGCGCAGGGAGCTGCCAGAGGGGACACAGGGAATTCCCAGCTCATTACAGCTTTGGCATCTCTCATCCCACGGTAACAGCAGCTCCCCTTCTCACTCGTTTGACTCCCCCCGGCCGCAGACCCGCAGCACCCCCCCGCCCGCCGCCGAGCCCCGCGGCGCTGGGTCCCCGCCGAGGGCGCACCTGGGCCTGGAGAGCGGTGCCGGGGCCACCCCACAGCGGGCAGGCGGAAGGGGAGCAGGAGAGCTCTCAGCCTGCTGGACTCCTGAGCGGCGCACAGGCCTAAAGGCGAGCTGATTAAAGCAATTAGGATTTTAAATAGTAACATCAGAGTGGCTCATCAGCGCTGAAGAGGCAGTCAAATGACGAGTCTGAGGATCCTATTTAGGGACGGCAGTTGGCTGAGCATCCTGAGCCCCTTGCCACCAGAGGCTCCGGCCGGTCCCCAGCGCAGCGGCACCCCGCAGCCCTGCCAGCACCCACCCGGGCACACAGCGCGGTGCCCACAGGGACAACCCCTGCCCGCGGGCACAGCGGGGTCTGCACCACGGGGCACCCCGCAGCACAAAGTGGCTGGGCCAGGGCCGTGCAGCACGCGAGGAGCACCCGGCTGCGCCCCGCTCCCTGTTCTTAAGCTTGTTTGTTTTCTGTAATAACGGCTCTAGGAAGGAAAACGTGGAAAGAATTCAGCAGCGCTTCTCAGGAGGCAGTACTGCACACCAGCAACTAAAAAGTACCTTTTGCAATAGATAAAACATAACACGCACATTTTGTCTGTTTGGACTCAAAGTCTGATATGCCAGAGATTTAAGGCAGCCTGATGGGAAATCCGTCTATTTTAGTATATAAGAATCTCCAATCACAAAGGAATCTGGACACGAATACAGATGCAAGAGCAGCACAAACAGCCATGAAATGCTCCATTCCCTTCCTTCTGCCGTCTGATTTCCTACCCTCGGATTTGTTTCTCGCTGTTGCTGGCGAACTCCCGCGCGCAGATGGATGCGACGCCCAGGCTGCGCGCCTGCCAGGCCGAGCACGTCCCCGCGCCTGGGGCCGAAGGAGCAGCGCAGCCGCCTGCGAGCAGCTCCCAGCCCCGTCCCGAGGGACAGGCTGCCCTGGGGGACGCGATAGGAGCTTGGAGTGCCCAGGACAGGGCTGCTCCAGACCCACAGGGTCTGCCTGCACGCTCCGAGGCGTGCATCCCGGGGCAATGGCCCAAAAACCCGGGATCCCATACAGGAAAACTTTCCCCTTTCTCCATCAGGAGTCGGGGCAAAGCAAGAGAAGAATATGAGCAGCCCCGAGCACAGGCAAGCCCTTGATGTGTAAATGCCCATGCTGATGTTCCTATTTCATGGCAGGCCAGCCTTCTGCCTGCCCACAGAGCGATCCAGCTCCGGTGGGGTTCGGGGAGCAGCGCCGGCCGCCAGCCCGGCTGCGGCAGGACCACACGCTGGCACAGCGAGTGCTGCCACGGGGCCGGATCCCTGCTCTCAGGGGCGAAAGGAGAAAAAGAGCAGGAGCGGGGATCCTGAGCACAAGCCACTCACCTGCTTTCTTGCGAGCTCTGGAGATGCTGTAGGAGGGTACTGGCATAGGCATTTACATTTATTTATAGGCATTTCTGTGGCACTCAATTAAATGCTGTGGTGGAGATATTGCAGCGTGAAGAGTATTTAGAGCCATTTAACACCTCTTAGTCGGCAAAAGCCCATCTGATTCCTGCAGTGAATTGGGAAAGTGCGTGCAGCAAGGGCAGGAGTGAGGAAGACTGCCCTTTCACAACCCGCTCCTGACTTGTGAAGGGAGATGGGATGCCTGCACTCGTGCCGGAGCATCCCCGCACCTCACTTGATGCTCTGCTGCTCCCAGGCGTCCCCCTGGGAAGAGCCCCCGTCCCCCAGCTGCCACGTGAAGCCCCCGACCGCACGCTGCCGAGCCCCGACACCACGCAGCCCCCCAGCCGGTCGGTGTGCAGGGCTCCTGCCCAGCGCGGCCACCAGCACCCCCAGGTGCTTCCCAACCCGGCCGGCGGATGGGACCTGCCCGCAGCAGCACACAGACGTTTCTCTGATGCTCGGGGAAGGCTCCTTCGCAACCTTAACCAGGTTCCTGCTGTTAACCGCTCAGCAAAACCTCGCTGCCACTTGTCAGGATGCTGAAAGACTGAGCCGGTAAATCTCCAGATCTCCGGAAAGCCAGTGAGGGAGAGAGTTCAAAGAGAAGGCTGACAAGTGCACGCCAAGGTTAGCACTAATTGCACCGCTGCAAATTCACCGGTGACACTTACGCTCTCTGATCTGCTCACTCCCCCTCTCCCGTGCTGCCCAGGGGAATTCACCCGCTGGGCCCGGGGGCCCACAGCCCCCGTTGCAGAGGGGTGCGGGACCACCCGGACACCCCCAGCCCCGCGTGCCGCGCGCTGCTCAGCACCAACGGGGCCAGGTGAAGCCACGGGAGCGCGCATGGGCGAAGTGCAGCCGCGGGGAGCTAACCCACATCACGGCAAGGCGCCCACGGCCAGGGCTGCCCCGGGCAGGCTGCACAGTCAGGGTCAGAGATTCCTGCTTGGCCACAGTAGCGACTCTGGGAGACGGAGAGCTGATTTTGTGGGGCACTCTGAAGGAAGACTCATATTGGAAAGGGACAGAGCACCCGGGCGAGACCTCCCACGCTCCCACAAGGCTCCTGTGTCCTCCAGAGCAGGGGAGTCGTGCAGGCATCTGAGAGCCACGGCTCACTTGAGCCGAGCGCATCCAGGAGCCCATCGCAGCCGCCTCCAGCGCGCTGAGAGCTGGACCACAGCTGGGCGGGCTCGTGGGGCAAATGTGCCTCCTGGTATTCAGTAATCCTTCTGCTCAGCCCCCACCAGCAAAGTGAGCAAACATCATCCCCAATGCAAAGAGCAGGACAGGGAGCCTACGGTCCTGATGGGCAAAGGGATGCATTTATCACTCCTCTGGCACCACGGTAAAACAGGGCTTCATTAAAATCCAGGCAAACTGGGCGGAAAGCCTGCAATCAGAGGCAGAAAGCCCCGGTCAATCAAAATGCCGGGATGCCCACCTCCCCGGCACCGTGTGGGAATTGGTGGGCTGGGGCTGGACAGGCTCTGGCCACGGCCACCCCCCTGCCACCGCCGGCTCGCCCCGCCAGCTGCTCCGCACACCCGGGCTCATGTCGCTTGCAAATGGATGCAATTAAGTTGATACTGCAGCGGGACCGTAATTGCTGTTTCCTTAGCTTGGCAATACGACCCCGGAAACCCCCATTATACTAATCACTGTCAAACGAATACAATCGCAGCACACATAAAAACCTGGTGTACTTCATGGTGAAATATAACACCGCAGAAGGCTGAACCGTTCCATAAATCTGCTTAGCACTTAACACTGCCTGCTAAATGGCCCCGCTTAATTATAGCTCTATAAACATGACTTTATAGCAATATCAATACAGTCAAAAATCAATCCCGCTGATGGACAAATGGACAGACCCACATCCTGCCGCCCCGGGGCTGGCCGGGCTCCTCACTGCACGCCTGGCCGAGGACACCCATGGGTGCCGCCTCTCCCGGCGCTCGGCCCCGCTCCTCACCGGCCCCACGGCACCCAGCCCTCGGCGCGCGGCGACCCGGCCTCACTCAGCTGGAAGGGGCTCCCAACCCAACCTGCCTTCGCCCAGCGCTGCCGAAGCCGCAGACAAGACATTAGCATTACAACCCACACTGATCTTTGTCAATTATGCTACAGTATTTGAGCTCTAACCAGCTTTAAATTGAATCAGGACGAAATCATCAGTATAAAAAGAGCCCGCACCAGCCTTTCAATTCCAGCACTGGGGAAAAAAAAAGTTATACATCTCATAATGGCCTTCTACCCCATAATGAACAGGAAAAATAAATTAGATTCCCAGCTAAGGGTATATTTATACAATTTCATTATGTGCCCATGAGCAAGTCTGGTTTTCACCAAGATAAAAATGAGCTCTCAGCAATGCTCGTACTAAATAAATGGAGTGATTTAACAGCTTAACAAGAAGTGCGATAGAGAGGTTGAGGAACAATGTCAAAAATGGAAAATAAAAATAAAAATAAAAAAATTTGGAAATGCTTGTGCTTTTTGAGCTGTGCTGCTGCTGCACAACAGGACCGCGCCGCGTCCCGCGCCCGGCCTCCACCCGCAGGCGGCGGAGCTGGGTGCACGTGCCAGGCGCAGCCACCAGCCGGGGATTTCTGTGGCAGCTTTGGGGCTGGAAAAGCGATTTTTGCACTTTGGAAGTTGCTGCAGGCACTGAAACATTCAAGAGACGCAAGGGTCGTGCCCACAGCACAGCGGACACGGACGAGGTTGGCAGGGGCTGCGGGGAGCAGCGCAGCACCCAGCTGCCCACCGTGCCTCGGGGAGGAGAGCCAGCCCCAGGGCAGTGGGAGCACCGCGGGGCTCAGCGCGTGGGACACGGCCTCGAGTTTGAAACTCCCAGAAGAGTAAACGGGCACAAGGGCCCGCAGCACCCCAGGGATGTGCGCAGAATTCAAACCCAGCTGTCTACGGCAGAGGGGCATAGCGAGGACCTCTTCCTGCTGAAAGAAGAACGGGAATTACTTCGCTTCTTTCTCTTGAAGCTATTTAAATATTTTCTCCTGCTGATTAATTCGCCGCTCCCCAGGGCTCAGCACGGCTGCTCCCGAGCCAGCGCAGATGCCTGCCCCGAGGAGCCCCTCGGCACCCCGGGCAGCGCGCTGAGCGGCGCCCACCCTCCCTGGGAGAGGAGCCCCCGCGCAGCCCAGCCCCGCGCAGCGACACGCTGCCAACCCTCCCGGGAAGAGCCCGTTTCCCCTGGGTGCCCCAGCACAGCAAAGCCGATCGAAGCGGAGCCCAGGCAAGCAACAGCTCCAGTTATCTGTCGCTTGCGCAGGCACGGAGCAGTCCGACTCCTTTCCCCCCTTTCCCCACAATCCAGACGCAGTTTGGTGGCAGCAGGAATGAGCTGCGCGACCTCACTTTGCTACAGGGAAGCAGCAGAGCAGCAGAGCCCCAGGGCACGGGGAAGGGTCGAGGAGGGCACGGCTCCCTTCACACGCACAGGAGGTGCAGATGGGCGCAGGAGCACGGCAGGAGGCCGGGCATCGCTGCCAAGCAGCCACAGGCACCGGCCGGCTGGTGGGCTGCGAGGGAGCGGCGCGCCTGCCCGCGGGGCTCTCCGGGAGCCCCCCAGGGGCTGCAGGCAGCGTGGCACAGCACGGCTGTCACGGCACAGCACAGCGGTCACGGGGATCAAGCAGCGCCGTCCCTGTCGGCTGACACTTCAAAGCCCAGCTCTTCCAGCCGGCTGCCTCGTGCACGCAGCCCATATTCCCTTCCAACCAATTTCACCGAGCCCAGAGGGAAATTCTTAATTCCCTCCTCCAAGTGCAGCCTGTTTAATCAACCTCCTATTATCCAATTCGGCCGCAAGCTGAAACCCGGGCTTGCTTTTCACGCTACTTTCCCAACCTCCCTGCTCCTCGGAGGCTGCGGCGTGTCCTCGCCTCGTGAAGCCCCGCGCGCAGCTCGCCGGGGGGACCCGGCCAGGCCCCCGGCACCCACAGACGGGGGAGCTGCCGGGGCTCCGTGCCCTCTGCACAGCTCTGCTCCTGCTCCTGCTCCCCACCTCCGCCGCTGCCGAAAAGAGCGTGCCAGCTCCCCCCGGCCCGGACCACACACCCATCTGGGCTCAGCATTGTGCATCTTCTTCAGCACAGGCAGGCTGATCCTAAATCCATAACCCACACTTGAATAGCTCATCCATTTAATGGCAGATAGCTGCCAGCAGGCAAATCTGTCCTCTCAGCAGCAGCAAAACCAGAGCTAAGCAGTTGCCTTTTTTTTTTTTTTTTTTTTTTCCTTTTTAAATCAATTGCGAGGCCACATGGTCCACCGGAGTGATCTGGAGACCAGGAGACATCTCCAAGAAGGAGCTGGCGGACTTGGCTGCGTATCACAGCTCTCCTGCCACAAGGTGACATTTCCCTCTCCATCCTCCCTGCCCCAGGGAGCTGGGAGGATTAATAGTTCAACGGGGCTTTGGAAATATGTGTGCTGAGAGTTATGAGCCTGATTCATAATAGGAGTTCCCTCCCCTGCTGCAGAGATTAATCGCCAGTACAAATGCAAACACCATTTGGGCTCAACTGTCCCAAAACGCAGCACAGCTGGAGAGGAAGAGGAATGCTCTCCCTGTGCGCTCTGCGCAGCTCTTGCCTGATAATGGAGTTTGTGCTATTCAGTGTTGTCGTAGCCCTTTGTCTGTGCCTTTGCCTCGAATATTATAGAAAAATAAATTTGTTGTGGAAAGTATCAGTTTAAAAGCTACTGAATGTTGCATGCAAACAAGCCGCAAGCTCTGAAGCCTGACCGTGCTTCCTATTACTGGAAAGAATTACCGAGCAGCGTGGAAGAAGGCTCTGCTCCAGCCCTCCACATGGGAGAGCGAAGGAAGTCAGCCCACAGAGGGGCACAGGCTGGTTAACAGCTGCTTTACCTTCAAAGACCGTAAAAAATGCAGCAGGAGCCCCAGATCACCCTCAGGGGAGCCGCTACTGGAGCAGTGGGATGCGGTGCCTGAGGACACCTTGCTGCCCCCAGCCCCGGGGAGACCCCGGGCACCTGCAGGGGCCAGGACCGGGCGCCACGCAGTGCCCAGCACCACGGCACTGGGCTCCCACTGGTGAAACGCCCCCGGTCCAGCTCAGCGCCTCGGCTGGCGGCTCCCACATTCACGCCGTCCTCCCTCCCTCCCAACCTCTGCGCGTTGGATCGCGATCTCTTTCTCCAGGAAGGCAAAGACCAGCAGCACAACGCACCACCCCGGCTGCTTCCAAAGAGTTCTCGTGTCCCTCTAATAGAAACAATAGCCCGATCATTTTTAACACGATATTTTAACCAGCCCCAACTCAAGCGGTTTCCTAGGTTGCTGGAACCCTTTACAACCCCCAAAAGGATTAGCAAATGATTTCTCTCTTTCCTTTCGATTCGGGAGAAGGAGAGGTATGTCGGCTCAATAGTAATTAGAGTGAACTGCAGCTTTTAAGCAGCCAAAGCTCATGTTACCACCGAGATGCAGGAATGATCTAATCAGACACTGGGGTCAGATAACCAAAAAAAAAAAAAAATCTTAAAGGAGATCAGAACAGCTCGCGCCTGCTCCAAGCGGAGCGTGCCGAACCTGCCTGCCACCAATGGGCGCGACGGCACCGAGCGGCTGCACGGGACCTGAGAGGCAGCGGCAGCAGCAAGCCCGCCCTGCACCCTGCGTGCTCGGCCTCCATCCCCGGGGGAGGAGGAGGAGGAACCCCCCCCTTCCCCACCTCGGCCAGGCACAGCGCTGCCCGTCAGCAGCTGGAGGGAAGGCAATCCGCTCTGCTTTGCTCTCCTTTGCTCTCCCTCCCGCACAGCTCCACCTCGCCTTCCACCCTCCCTTTGCCCTTTTACGCATTTAATCTGCCTCCTCACCCCCGAATCAAGTAGGATGCAAGTTCAGTTGGGTTGGATGCTACAGATTAGATTGCATCTGTCTGGGTATAAATAATTTACTGCTTGATGGTCAGAGTGAATTTAATTAGTTCTTGTTCTCCTGATAGAATCAGCCCACCGCTGCTAAAGCATTTCACTCCGAATTAGCCTGAAAAGGACTAACAAGGCAGTGCTAATTTTATACACACGACATCCCCCGCAGTCTCTGAAAATACAGCTCCACGGAGCACCATGCGCTGCAGTCCCTGCCTGAGGCTGGGGGAGCCAGGGCGAGGGAGAACAGATCCCGGCAAAACCTGCGAGGAGACGTGGGGTGCGCGCAGACACGGGCGGGGGACAGCACCACGCAGGCACCCAGCTCCCCCCCGCGCTGTGCTTGCTCCCAGCTCCCAGCCCCCATGTGCCGGGGGGTGCCGGGCCCCCGCAGCCCTGAGTCGGAGCTGCGCTCACCCGTCCCCCCATGGCCCTGCTGGCCATGGCAGGGCTGGGACAGCACAGGAGCACCGCCGGGCCCAGAGCTGCCCTGGGTGCACGGCGCAGACCCCGCTCCAATGTCCCTGCTGCCTGGGGCCCCACCTGCCCCCTCCATGCCCAGTATCCCAGTCAGGTGGGGGCTGGACATCAGCCTCTGCCAAGCCAGAACTGTGCTGCTGCAACGGATTTAGGTACAACCAAAGAAACCAAAGGCAGGAGAAATTCCTCTGTCCAAACCACCAGTTACCATTTGCCACGGACGCCAAGAGCGCACTGCACCAGGCTTCACACAGACACATCCGAAGTGGTCTTGGCCCCAAAGGCCACTGCACGGGGCAGCAGGGGGAGCAGAGTGGCACTGGCCCATGGGGCAGGCGGGGATGCCGGAGCCCACCCGCAGCGCTGGGGCCAGCAGGGGCAGCAGCTCCATGCCCACAAGAGCAGCGCAGCGGCCCCGGGCAGCACTCGGCTGTGTGCTCCCCCTGCGCCTCGCAGCCAGACCCTGCGCTCTCCTCTAAGGACAGCGTCTCATTGACCGTAATGCTTTACTGATCCTGCCTCCCTCCTCTGACCTACCCTGTCTCCACCACGATTTATGCTCCACATTAGCAGTCTAACGAAGCCTCTTCCCACATCGCCGGTGCGAGGTGGCACTGCAGACGTCTGAGCTGCACAGAGCACACGGTGCCCAGCCGCATCCCCTCCGACAGCCCCAATCCCCACCAAACGAAGGGTGGTGAAGGCTCGGTGCCCAGGAGCGCAGTGAGGACAGGTCACTTTGCACGTGGCCCCAGGCACATGAATACTGCTGAGAGCAGGACAAGAGCAGGACTTGCTGAGCCCGTCCTGTCCGTGCCCTCAGGTTGCACCAGCTCTGCCCTGCCGTGGAGAGGTGGCCACCAGCCTCGGGCACAACCCCCCAGCAGACACTAACCTGGGAGATCTCTGCCCAAAGGTGAAATTCTGGGAATGTTGGGCCGGCAGGGAAAGGCTCAGTGAGCACCGCAGCAGCGGGGACGCTCCCAGGGCTGGTGCCAGAGGAAACCTGCCCGGGGTGACCACACTGGGGAGCGGGTGCCCCTGCCTGGCACAGAGGGGGCAGATGGGCACCTCCACCACCAAGCCCCACGGGTCACCCGCCGGACAGCACCGTGCGCCGGGACGGTCACACTCCTGCAAAAAGAACTACCGGGCTCATTTTCCCCACTCAGCTCCTAATCGCAAGGCTCTGGCCCTAAGCCTATAATCCAACATGCAGCATCTCACTCAATAAATCACCCCGTAAAGGCGAACCAGCAAACAGCTATCAGCAGCTGTCAAGAGCCTGCAGGCAAAACCCACCATCCCTCCAGTAAGCAGCGGGAGCTTACCACCTCTCCCTTCACCCTGACAAGCGGCTGGTGGACCACCAGCACCGGCAGGCAGGCGCTGCAGCAGGGACGTGGCACAGGCATGGCTCGGGGCACCGAGTGGTTCCCCAGGCACAACCGGGCACGGTGGGGGAAGCAGCATCCCTCCTTCCCCGAGCTCTGTTCCTCCCTCATGCGTGGCAGGCACTCAGCAAGGGAGGGCTGAAAATCCCCAGCCCCAGCTGCTTCTGCCCCGTAAGGGTGTCAGCGGCACCAGCAGGAGAGATGCTCCTGGGAACCAGCTCCAGCCCCTGCAGAACCCCAGTCTGCCCCCCCGCAGAAACCAGGCAGTCAAGCAGTGAGAGGAGAAATCCATCGCTGGGAGCACTGCCAGGCGAGGAGAGCAGCGGCCACCACCGTGTGAAATGGTGGCCGAGGGAAGGAGAAGAGACTTGAAGGTTCGAGCTGGAGCCCCGCGGCACCGCTCCGTGCTCGGGGCAGACCCAACGGACAAGTCCCAGCTGCGTTCCCAGACACTGCTCATGCTGGGGAACACCAACCATGAGGGCTTCTGCAGAAACACAGCGGGTGTTTCTGCAAGGACCTTCCCAGCAGGTCTGGTGCACGATCCACCACGGCCACCCCAGCACGCGAAGCCCAGCACCCAGCAGCACCGGTCCTCCACCTCCGCCTCCCCCCGCCTGCAGCAGGCAGAGTCGCTGCTGTCGGCTTGCATATCTGCCCTCACTCCTATTTACATGTAAGCTGTGCTGACACCTCCTCTTCATCAGTGCCAGGGCCTTCCTCGGAGGCCATGCATCTCAAGCAGGACAGCACCATAAATATTGCATAGGAGGTGTTTCTAATCTAGTTATGGGTTCAGCCTCTCATGCTCTTCCATCAGGGAGCCTTGGATTGAAATTGAAGTGTATTAGTATAATTTTATCAGGTTTTATTAAGCCTGGGGTCTTACGTTTTTGATATATAGTTTTAATTAAGTTTTAAGTCAAAGAATGCAGTTGCTCATATTTTATCTTGCCATGTCACATCAGAGGGAGGCAGTTAATCAGCACGTACAAAAACTTCCCATTGCCCATGATGAACGCTCACGAACTTTTCCTGCAGAGACCATCTCCCCGCCGGCGCTCACAGCAGGGATGCACGGCCCTGGGCTCTCGCTTCTCCTGCACACGCGTCTGTCCTGCTGTTCCTGTGCCCTCCTGTCCCATCCTCGGGGGGACACATCCCCAGGACCGCTCCTTTCTCAGCCAAACCGCCCTGGACCTGCAGCACCCCCAGGGCTTTGATGGCCGAGGGGACCTGCCAGCATCACACCCTTGGGCCGAGGGGCCCGCAGCTCTCGCCCTCCCTTTGCAGGCTGCCATGGCAGGAAGGCAGCACGCGCTGGCCAGCTTTTGGGCCTGAGCACCCCCAAGGAGATCGGGCACCAGGAATTCCCCAGCAAACGAAGCAGCCCTGTGCCAGCCTCCTGCAGTGACCCCAGAGCCAGACGCACTCCTGGAAGGTTTCCCTCCTACAAGGGAAGAGGAAATCCCAGCCCTCGGTGCTGGGCTCTGCGCAGGCACAGCAGCCCCGGGACGCTGCCAGCCTCACACCAACGGGGCAGCTGCTGTCCTCTCCTCTGCAGATCACTGTTTGGGGACCCGAGGCCTGGGGACGTTTGCCAGCGAGGGCAGCAGATGGCATCGCAGCTTGTGCTCACCCTCTGCAGCTCTGCTCAGATGGAGCCCGAGGGGCTGCTCCTCCCCGAGGGGGGTGAGCTGGAGGCAGCAGCAGGTCGCCCCCAGGCAGCAGCGAGGGGCAGCCGACCCTTTTGGGCTGCACAGAGAGCCCACGGGCGCTAGCAGGGCAGCAGCCGCCCACCCTGCAGGCGGGGGCTTTGGGGAGGGCTGCGCACCCGCCGTGCTCCTGCCAGGCTCATCCCCTCCGCTGGGGTGGCAGAGATCTTAGGGGATGGTTGGGAACAGAGACAGCCGCAGCCGGGAAAGGCTTCAGGTGCTCAGGCTCCTCGGGGCCTGCCTCCGCTCAGCGCTTCCAGGTCCCTGCCCCGCATCCTGCCAGAGTGAGCCCGGCAGCGCCGAGGCCACGAGAGGCTCGGGGCAGGCGCAGCAGCTGAGCGGGACCTGTCGCTCTGCCTGCAGGTGCTGAAAAATTTATCACCGAACTCGCAGGAATGAACTCAATTAAAAACCATTTTAATGGCATTACATTAAAAGAAAAATAACACTCATATTTCCCATGTCAAGGTTCCTCTCTGTGAGAGAGGCAGAAGCCTCCAAGTGTAACATTACAAATGACGGGATCCGCACTCTGCCAACAAAAGCCTGCGCACGGCCAGCGGGCTCCTGCCGCACGCTGCGATCCTGAGCAAAAGGAGCTTCCCCCAGCACCCTCCTCCCCCAGCACAGAGCACAGCCTTCCCTTCCCCTTCCCCTCGCCCCCCATCCCTGGGCTCCCCCAGCCTCACAAAGCCCTGGCCGTGGGCTCTGCGGGTCAGGCACAGCAAAGAAACCAAACGCTGGCAGATCACACCAGATGGGGACGGCAGGGCTTGGCGAGCCCTCCTCGGTGCTTCCTCCTCTCCACCTGTGCAATCTGCACCTGCAAACCCCAACCCGATCCAGCCCCAGGGAGGAGAATCCTGGTGGGGAAGGCTCCCCCCTTATCCCCTTCTCTCTCCCGAGCAGAGCAGCGCGCCTCTCCTTGCAGGTGTATAAATCAGCACAGCCACCTAACAGCGAGCGCAGTGCCCGACGCAGCGGGAGCCCCGCAGAGCCACTGGCTCTTTGCTCCAAGCACCCCAGCAGCGGGGCTGAGGAAGGACCAAGGAGCCACCGGCCGCAGCCATCCCCCGGGGGACAAAGCGAGACCCATTGGTGCGGGGGGCAAGGGCACGAGGCCAGGGCAGGGGGTGCCCGCCGAGGCACCAGCCCCGCTCCACCGCGGGTCGCCCACGCGGAGCCGAGCACGGGCACCAGCCCTGCCTCGCACACAGCTCCCCGCAGCGCCGCCCTGTCCCCGCACCCCGCGGCAGCACGGCCCCCACTGCTCACACAAGCAGTTTCTGTCTATTTTAGGCTGCTCTGAGAGCTCCAGTTTCTATATGAGGAGAGAAACACCAGAAACACGGCTGCTTGGCTGCTTCTGTCGCTCGCTGTAATTTAAATTGCTTCTTCCCCAGCCCTGCGCCCCACGTCCCTCACCCCGCCGTGCCCAGGCCTCCAACCACTGCTGCTGCCCCGGAGCCCCACCAGCACCAGCCCCGAGTCCCCCGGGCACTTCAGGGTGCAGGAGGAACAAGGTGGCCCCGAGGGGTCACCCCGACCCCAGGCCAGCCCTGGGGACGGGGCAAGGACCCCGGGAGCCCCCAGCCCCCGGGCAGAGCCTGCTCAGCTGCACCCTGCTGGCACGGGGGTGCCTCCCCGGGGGCCCACACCTCATCCTGGTGGGACAACCGAGCCCACAGCCAGGCCAGCAGCACTACTGAAACACTGTCAGGAACGGCAGCCACTTCTTTCCAAAGAGGAGGGAGGGGAATCCCAAGGAGAGCGGGGATGATTTCGTTCATCAGTTGCAAGACTGATAGACTTGGGGGGATGGGAGAGTATTTTACATTTCCTTCTTTCTCCTTTGCAAAGAAACAGAGATTTGGGGTTGGATTTGAACCTCATCCAGCAGAAAAGAAAAAAAAAATCTTTGAAAAGGACTCGGTTTGATTGTTTAACTCTCTCTGTCCCCACATTCCCATTAAAATGGGATTTGGGGCAAGAGGAGAGCTTCAAGCCGAGCAGCCCCACCGGTGCACAACACCCCCGAGCAGGGTTTAACCCGGGGCTGCAGCACCAGCCCCAGGCTCCAGGAGCCGCCACGCAGCGGGGAGCTCGAGGCGAAGCAGAGGGCAGGGAGACGCACCCCGTCCCCGGGCAGCCTCTTCAGCCTCAGCGAGGGAGCCCACGAGAGCAGAGCTGGGCCACGCTCCAACCCGCGGGTGCTACACGGCAGAAGGTGCGGACAGAGCCGCATCCAGGCTGCAAAAGGATTCCCTGGGAGCCCGGGGCCGCACGCACAGCCTGCGCACCGGCTTCCACCGCACGCTGCAGCCCCCGGCCACGCTCCCCCGGTGCCCCCGCATCACCCCCCTGCCCCTCGCTCCCCGCCACAGGCTCTGCAGGCACCTCCGCAGGGGCTGCAGCCACATCTTAACTGGGCAGCGAGGGAACAGGGGGGAGCGAGCTGGAGAGCGAGCGTGCTGCGTGTCATTTCAATGCGTGTATTTATATCCTTCACAGACGCAGCATCCCTTTGTAAAGGCACGGAGCGTGTATAGTCAGGGCTGTCAGTTCAGCGGCATGTTACAAGTGTTTGATATGGAGATTTTGGCAGTGGGAATGGATGTACCTCGCTGAGAGGTTTATGTAAAATGACAGCTTCTGGAAAATGAAGCACTCAGATTAAGGAGAAAAAAAAATAAAAGTACAAACAAAAGGGAAGAGGGGCTCCCGCCCGGCGGGGCCAGCACAGCTTTCTGTTCCCCGCCAGCCTGCCTGCGCCTCCCCGCCGCGGGCCCACAGGCGCCTCCCCAGCCGCAGCAGCCGCAGCAGCCCCAGCACCTCGGCTCCTCGGGCTCTGCTCGCGCTCCCCCGCTCAGACCGCTGCCCCATTTTCATCTCACCTTGTTTACTGGGCTGAGCCTTTTATCACTGGCTGCGCGTGGGCGAGCGTGGGAGGGAGGTGGATGCCTCGCAGAACGCTGCTGTCAGAGGCCCAGAGCAACTCCTGCCATCGCGGCGCTGCGCAGGGGGAGCTGCGGAAACCAAGGAGGCTGCGGGTGCGGGGAGCGGTGCCCCCTCCACGGGGACGGGTGCTGAGCTCTGCAGGATGCCCAGAAAGCCGTGTCCAGGGGATGCAAAGCAGAAGGGACCCGGCCCTGGGGGGCCAGCCCACGCCAGCCCACGCAGCAGGCAGTGCAGCAGCCCCCTGCAGGGCCTCCCACCAGCCCAGGCACCGCTGCCCCCCCCCCCCCAGGCACCCCCAGCATCCTGCAACCGCCGAGCAAGGAAGCAGCAACCGGGCAGAGGCTGCCCCATGGGGAGGAAAAAGAGGCTCCGAGGGAGCCCTGCAAGGGTCGCAGCCGGAGCCCTGCTCCCACCTCCCCGTTTGCCCTGCCGTGCTTTGCTGTGGTCGTCTCGCTCCTTTGGCTTTACGCCCTCCTTGGCTGCCTCCAGCCCGGTGAGGATACGTGCCCATAGCTGGGGTAGAAGCAATTCCTGCTGCAGCAATAATGATCCATAAAGAAGCTGACTTGTTTCTTACCTCTCTGAAATGAAGGATGGTGATTACCCTACATCCCAGTCCACAAAGCTTAATCCAAATTGATGGCCTCCCAGAGATTGCTTCTCTTGCCTATCACCCAATCTAATACCCAACTCTCCTCTACCCACCTCTACTGAGTAGCAAAATGTCAGAGTAACTCATGCAGGCTCTGAACAGAGAGGCCATTCATCCTGAAGTGAAGGGCTCCTAGACCAGACACTAAATTAAGCACATGTTAGGGACAGGTGGCAGCACAAGCCTGGCCCTCCCAGAGCCCCGAGCTGCCCGGAGCAGGGCAGAGGTCTGCTCGGACCCCTTTGGGAAGGGGCTCCCCCGCAGCACAGGCTGCTCTGCGCTGATTTTGTGGCAGATCCAGGGCCAGGAGCTGACCGGGAGGTCCCAGAGCTGTCTGCTCGAGCCCCCTAACCTAAAGTTAGGTCTCAGGGTAAGCACAAGTCCTGGCACACGAGACCTTCACCCGCTTGGCACAGGGTTAAAGCAGAAGGAAAGAGCAGCCCAGGTCCTGACCTGGGTCACAGCCTGAAGCAGCCTGCTCTACCCCGCGGCTCCCCACGTGCAGCACGAGCTCCAAGGCCGAGTTAGCAAACCATCAGCGATGGCTGCACAGAGCAAAGCCACTGCCAGGCTTACCTTCTGCACGGGTCCCAGCCTTACAGCCACGCTGTGCACCCACGCTCCAAAGCCACGCAGCAACCACAAGAGCTCTCATTTCTAACAGCTGTGCTCCTGAGACCTCAAACCTCCACGCACAGCTGCCCTGCTGCCCAAGGAGCCCGACAACGGGCTGGCTGCAGCACGCAGCAGGAGCCGGCCAGGTGGGATGCCGGCGTGGGTGCAGGTCCAGCAGCACGGTGCCCACACAGCACCTCAGGCTCCAAACCCTGCTTGCAGGCTCTGGTGGTGGCAAAGCAGTGAGACAGCACCGCGGTGGCCCCTGCCCCACACTCCCCCCCCAGGCACGGCTCCTCGGCACCCTGCACCCAGCCCCTCGGCACCCTGCACCCAGCCCCGCAGCAGAAGCCCCGAGCACTGCCCGTGCCCCCACGCCAGGGCTGCAGCCCCTGCCCCGCTCTCTGGGCACAGACACGCTCACGGTGCAGAGCTGAAAAGGCAGGTGCTGGGCTGTGCACAGGTCTGGTTAGCTATAAATATCTAGGAGCAGAAGTGACAACGAAGGCTACAGCTGAACTGTGCACCATATATTATGGAATACAGCACAGACACCAAACTTAATTGCCACGTATTTCCCCCCACGCTTTAATGAAAACTGTGAGAAAAAGCTCTCCAATGTCCTATCCACTGATAAGATCCACTGGCAAACGCACATCTGCCCCTCCACCAGTCACCTCCTCAGCTGTCCCCGCAGCACAGGCCCACCCGCGACCCCGCACAGGACACAAACCACAAGAGGCGCCCGCTGCTTTCTCCTGGCAGCACCAGGCACAGGCCACCAGGCTCCACGGCCATCCCACCTTCGGAACTTTACACTCCGTCTTCACCAAGAGCATCGCCACCGACCTCGGGCATCGGCATGAGCAGCACGAGCACCCCCGGCTGCCAGCAGCGTCCTCTCGGCGCGTGCTGCGCCCGCCGGCTCCTCGCGATGCACACAGGGGAGCCCAGGCTCCCACAGCCCCGGCGCTGGGCAGGCGAGCTGATGAACATTCATAAATCAACCCTCCCTTTTGCTTGCTTAAGATATCCTCATTTATACCGCACCACAGGTGTGCGTGGCACTTAGAGCCAGAGAAGCAGCCGAGCTCCCTGCCAGGAGAGCTTACTTTCTAATTAGACAGATAACAGCAAATCATGACAACAGACCACCGTGGGGAATGGAAGGGACTGCTGCTCTGTGGACAGCGGGAGGTTTGGGGGCCTTTCTGACAGATACTCCACTTGTTTCGCATTCATTTCCCACACCTGATAATGGGAACGCAGCGGCAGCCCACACTACAGCCAGAGCCTGATGAGAAAACATTAGCAGGAGGAGGAGCGAGGGAGTTTGGGGAGAGGCTGTGGAGGGAAGAGGGGTCTTGCATCCGCTGCCCACCACAGCCCTTCCTCCCCAGACACTCCAAAGTGCTGAGCTGCTCCACGGGCAAGGCAAAGCCACATCCACGCTCCCAGAGGGGCACGTGGGAGAGAAAGGCCCCCTGCAGCAGGACGAGGAGGAAGCCATCCCACGGGCACTCATCCGTGCCACAGCTTAAGAGCGCGTGGGGAGCATCCCTGGGGAGGCTGCGCCTGCCGGCTTCCAGGCAGGGTCTGCAGAGCTGGGGTGCTGGGGAGGGACAAGTGCCCCGAGGAGCCCGGCGTGCCCCAAGGAGCCCAAAAGCTGCCCAGCACAGGGTGGCATCGCTCCCACTGCAGCCACACCGAGCGAGGATGACCAGTATTTGGGGGGAAGGAGCCATGAGGAGAACGTCCCCGGAGGAGCAAGGAAAACCAACCCCAAAGGTCACTACTCACGGAGCCACCCTGGCTGAGGAGCAAGAGCACCCATCAAACAGGAGAATCCCGTGCAACCCCAAAAGGCCCTGAGCGCTGCCCTGCTCCCTCCACCATCCCCCAAATTTTCCTTCAAACCAAACTTCCCCTTGCATGGCAAGGCTGCAGTGTGTGTGTGCATGTGTTTTCAACCCAGTCTTTAAATGAGGTCTTTGCTGAGAATTTACAATTCCCCCATGGCCTCAATCTTGCAAAGATTGCTTTTTTAACACTGTTGGGCTTTAATTCTAATAAGCCTCCTCTTTATTACGGAACCAGGTCACATTGCCTTGACACTGCAAGAAAATCTTTCATCAGGAAGGAAAACAGAGAAGGGGAAAAAGAGATAAAGAAAGGGAGGGAGGAGGAAGAAAGGCGAGACAAACAAACAGAAGCTGTTCACTTCAGCTGGGGGACTTTCTGAACCAGCAGAACACGGCGGCGGCCCAGCCGCAGGGCTGCGAGGAGCGAGGTGCCTTCCCGCAGCGCCGCCCGCACGCCCCAGCTCCCAGAATTATTTCTGGTGCGGCTTCACCTCCCACGCACCCTCCCACCCTTCGCTGCTTAAAAATGCCGAGAGGAGCAGGAGGGGAAGCTTGACAAAACTTTGACAGACATAATGAGGACAAAGTTCAGTCCTGCCCTGGACAGATGGCTGTTATTACCAGCCTGGTGCACGGCTCCTAATTACCTGGCCCGCGCCGCGGGGACGGGAAGCGGCACAGCGGATCCGCGCGGCGGCTCCCAGCACCTGCGGGACCCAAGTGCCCCTGCCAGCGAAAATCAAAGCCCTTCCCCGGAGGGGGGAGGCAGTGGCACAGCTTCTCTCTCATCAGGAACAACTGCTTGGAGCTGCTGCAGGTCGATTTGCCCTTCTGGAGGCTCACCACTCTCCAGCATCCCAGCCAGCACCCGGAGCCCCGGCCAGGCTGGGGGGGATTTGCCGCCTCTTCAGCTCCCCAACTTTTTGGCTTTGCCTAGCTCCAGACACGCTACCACAATACATCTCCTGTTGCTATCTTATGTCATGGCCATCGCCATGGAAACAGACTGATCTCATACCCCACCTCGGCTCCCACGCCTGCATCCTCAGCGGCCCCTGGCTCGGGAAGGGCAGAGCGCTCGTTTGGGGCGCGCTGAGCGCCCCGCTCCCAGGCGGCGAGGCCCCAGCAGCCAAAGCACCGAGCACACTGCAACTCCTGGGTGCCGGTCCCACTGTCACCGACACCCCCTGCCCCGTCCCCATCTCACTTCTTGGCGTGGGGCAGCTCGGCACAGCTCGGCGCACAAAGCGCCGTCCCCAGACAGCCAAGCAGGGAGCACCCAGCCCATGCCAACAGCCAGCACCTCGCAGCCCCACGCGCCCTCCCGGGCCCCGCTCAGAGCAGCCCACCAGGGCCAGGTCTGCACTGCCCCGGGCAAGGAGCCGGAGCCCCAGCCCCGGTTTTGGAGGTTGGAGCTGAGGTGTGGATGAGGCCATCGCGCCGCTGGGCGTGCAGACAGAGCTGCAGGGCGTGCAGAGCCACGGCCGCGCACGCCGCATTGCTCCTCCATGTTTCCAAAGACAGCAGCAAGGCAGCTCAGGTCAGAAACAAGACACGATCGTCTCTTTCCCATGCTGATGGGGACCCAAATCCACGCCCCAAATTTTTCCTGCTGGGCTGTTTGTTGAGCAGGGGAAGGGCGATGCTTTATTAAGCCGAGCTGTGCAAGCACGGGAGATGAAAAGCCCCTTCCAAGCTCGGTAAAAATCAGGGCTCCCTGAATCACAGCCTCTCCCACACGAGAGCACAACCGGGATTCACAGCTGGGGGAGGCCAGGGCTGCTCCAAATGTAGATGTTTTAATTCTTAATGCTAGCAGCTGCACTTAAGGCGCGAGAGGCATGGAAGCCATGCACAGGAGTAACCATGGCAACTTCACGGAAGTTAAATAAAAACTTCTTTAAAAAAAGATAACGAGGTCCCTGAATCATGCTTTATCAGCTATGTTGCTATAAAGATCGAGATACAGCTAGCTCAGGATTCCTAATTACTTCTGCAATATACTGTAGATAGCTTTATTTAAAAAAATCTGGCTCTGCGTATAATTATTTAGGCCCCTCTCTATACCCAGATTTGCATATTCCATGAAGCACATTCTCACCCGGATCTGCCTGCGAGCGCCTTCCCATGCAGCGCCTGCCTACGCGCGGCGCTCGGGGCTTCTGCAGCGGAGCCCCGACCCCCTCCTCCCGCGGGGGGCACGGGGAAAGCCCCCGCGGCGCCGCAGCCCCCGGCCGCCCCGGCACGTCCCTGCCAGAGCCGCTGGCACGCAGCGGGAGCACCCCGTGCCCGGGGGCCGCAGCGCGGCTCTGAGCGACTGCAGCAGGCGCTGCGCCGAAATGCAGATTACCTGGGCTGCCTGCAGAGCCCCCGGGCGCAGAGCGCTGCGTGCCAGCGGCGGCCACCACGGTGTGCCGAGCCCCTGGCCGGGCAGACCCGGCGGAGCCGTGACACCCCAGCCCCGGGGGGTCACCTTGCCACGGCCCAGACAAGAACCAGAAGCAGCGTTTGTCCCTAAATCAGGGAGCGAGCACACGGCGTGCATCAGCTCCCTGCACGCTACCAGCAGGCAGGAACTCCCGCCCCGTCCAGAAGTCAAGCTGCAAGCTGTGAGGGATCTCCTGCCCTTTTTTCCCCCCCTATAAAATGCTCTCAGACAACCCCAGCCACTACTGGGAGAGCAAACGGCCATCCCCAGCCTGCAGAGGGATGCTCGCTGGTACCCGTACCCTGACAGTGCCATGCCCCTAAGGCATCCTGAGACCTGAGTGGCGTTCGGGGAAGGTTCATTAAAACGTACCACATCAGCCAGAAAACCCGCACGAGGCAGCTGGCGCAGGATCTGGCAGCAGCTTGGGTCCCTCAGTGCCACCCCCCAAACCCTGCAGGTGCCCACCCCAGGGCTCAGGGGGGCCCTGGCGCTGCCCCGCGCCTCTCCCCAGCCGCCAGCCACCGCGCTCGGCCCCGTGCAGAGGCACCAAAAGCCCCCAGGCTCCCTCGGGGAGGGCTCGGCCGATGGAAATCGCAGCCCCCCCAGCTGCGCACGGTGCCTCCGGAGCCACGGAAGGTGACTGATTTATTCCGACCATTGCTGCCTCTCACAGGCATCGCTCCCTGCCAGCCGTGCAGCACTTTAATTGTCCATCAAGCGGAGCAGGGAAGAGCTGTAAATCTCCCCCCGCAGCCCCTGGAGCCGAGCACTGCAGCCCCCCCCATCCCCGGTGGCCTCATCCCCTGCCTGCAGCGCTGGGGGCGCAGACAGCGCTACCCCCCCCCCCCAAAAAAAAAAAAAAAAAAGGCATTGCTGCATCTCATCGTGCTTCTGCCTGCATGCCGGGTACCCCCCCAAAATTAATTTTTCTTTCTCGGTGGTTAATTCACAGAGACATCACATTCAACAAAAGGATGCCAGTTCTTGTGTTACGGAGAAGGACATTCGGCGTGCAGATTTACATAGTTATTTCAATTCCTTATTTTCACAGCTTATGTTAAGGCTAAGGGAATTATATTTATTATTTACTATATTTTTTAAACTCATTTAATTTAAGCTAGTTCTGAATAGAAATTAGAATTCAATTAAAACGTGGGGGAAAAAGTCAGCATTTTGAAGCAGATTAGTAAGTAAAGCTACATTAAACATGTTGGAAGCATAAATATCTAGGAACAAGTTCTATATTTAAAAGTAGATTTATTCAGCAAAGGAAGTATCATCTGCGGTTCAGGAATTTAAGAACTAGTTATCAAGGTCACAATTTTAGAAGCAGATCTGAAATTCTCGCATCTATGTTTTACCCAGAGCCTGATTAAGAGTTTAGAAATCTGAAAAACTCTTTTTCTCTGGCTCCCTGCACTAGAATTAATTGTTTATTGATCTGACAAGAGGAAAATATTCTCTCTCTGGCTGCAGAGGAGGTGAACCTGTTGTCAAAAGTTGTTTTATCACTTCCATAAATTCTAGTTGTAATGACTTCCTCCAGTTCAATAATTTGCGTTTCTCTAAACACCAGCAGTACACATGACCTGCTCAAGTGTTCCTCGAAATTATTTTAACAGATTACAGTAAGTCAGGTCATTACGCGGATTCCCAGTTTCAAGAAACCTTGAATTTCCAAAGAAAGCCTTGGACGTTCCCAACTTCAGCAAGCCCTCTCCTCCCGCAGCCGGCCAAGGGCAGGCTGGCCCCGCGCCACCCCGCGCCATGGTGAGGGGTCCCACAGCACCAGGCACACCGGTGACGAGGACAAGGGGCACGGGCAGGGCTCAGCACCGGCCCCGGGAGCTGCTGCTGCCCTCCTGTGCCTCCACCTCCACCCTCCCCGGGGGGCTCAGCAGCATCCCCCTGGCTGCCACCTGACGTGGCGGTGCCGGGTGATCCCCGTGCCCCCTCCCACCCGCTCCCTGTGCCAGCCTCTGCCCAGGAAGCTCGCAGGATCAGCTGCGGCTTCCAAGCCCAAACCACCTAACAGGAAGCCAGCAGCAGCAGCGCAAAGTGCCCCTCGCCGCCAGCCAGGAGCCGCCGGGCTGCTCGGGCCCGCCGCCGGCTCGGCCACGCGGGGAGCCTGTCCTCGCTGCAGGACACAGCCCAGGAACGCGCCTCCCAGCCAGCAGCACGGCTTTGTACCTTGGCCATAAATAAAATAAAAGGTCTCCTGCCCGCAGCGGTCAGAGGAACGTGGAGAGAGCCACCGAGGGAGAGCGCAGCTTGAAAGGGAGCTGGAGCCAGCGAAGCTGGTGGCACGAGGGGCTCGACAGTGGACAACAGGCAGAGGAGCTCAAAAGCGCGCAGGCACGGCTGTGGCCCCATGGCACCACTGGGGAACGAGGGACGCAGGCAGGAGGTATGAGAGAGGAGCTGGGGCTCGAGCACGCCACCGGCACAGGGACAGGGGCTGCTGCGCGCCCGCGCTGGAGAACAAAACATGAAAAGGGATCCCGCGCTCGTGTGCTCATTTCTACCCATTAGAAATTCAATCTTGTCGAGTCTGGAAGACACAATGATGCCTGGAGCATCACAGAGTGCAAACTGAGCAAAGGAGAGAGCTAGTTTTAGATTGCTTTATTAAAAATAAAGTTTCAAAAAAAAAATTTAATCTCAATAACTAATGAAATAACAGAGAAGAAAAATGTGCTTCCTCGTCTGGTATCTCAGCCTGTCAATTAATTTGCAAGAACGCACATCCCGAAATACCTCAAACGATTCCAGCAGAAAGCACTGGAACAGCGCTGACAACAAACAGCCCTGCTGCTACGAGGGGCTCGGGAGGCAAAGCAGCTGCTCCTGCAGCCCCGAGCTGCCTGGCCCAGCACGGAGGAGCATCCCGGGGGGAGAAGCGATGGAGCAGATGCTGCAGGCCTGAGCTGAGCACCAGCGGAGGGGCAGGAGAAGGGGCTGGGAGGGGAGGGTGGGTCACCACGACCTCGGAGCCAAGACGTGGGAGGCCTGTCAGCTCGCACACTTGAAGAGATCTCTCCTTTGCACCGCATTGCATTCATCGGCAATAAGCAAAAGGCATTCAAACCCATTTAGAAGCAAATGCTTTGCAGGTCACCTTTAAAACCCAGCTGAGGCACTGACTCACTCCGTAACCTCAGGAAAGGCACCTGAACCTCTCATGTTTGCTTATTCAGGATGGAAAAGGGGGGCGATGTTACCAGCAGAGCCCCCCGGCAGGGCTGCGGTACAGCCCCGCAGCAGGGACCACGCGCTGCGGCACGACCGAGCTGGCTCCTGCACCGTTACCAGCCTGCCCCTGCCCAGCCCCAAGCTGCTCTCGGCTTTTGGGAAGAGCTTGGAGACGCTCAAGCAGACAGCACAAGAGAAGAAAGCTGGGTTCGGCTCAGCACACCTCGGCGAGGCACAAGGAGCTTGACTGCCAGCAGCACACGACTTGGCTGTGCGCGTCCACACGGCACCGCGCCGGCACCACCTCCTGTTAAACTGCTCCCTGCTGAGCCTCACCACCAGCTCCCCTTCCTCTGCCATGGAGGTTCCATGGAGAGGTTGGTCCCATGGAGCACGTCATTCATAAGAACGAATTATTCAGCGTGCTCTCACCCCATAACACCATAAATTAAAAGAGAACTCAAATAAATTAAGGAACTTCCCTCATGCCTTTTATTATCTCAATAACCTTCAGAGGCATTTATCTACTGTCAGCTGATCCATTTGAAAAATTGTGACGACAAACTAATTTAGTAAATGCACACACTTAAAAACCTTTATTTATATACCGAATAAGCAAATGCAACCCATGCTAGAAGAGTTGCTTGAGATGCGAGCCTGTAACGGGGACACCCGCTCCCCCCAGGTGCCCAAGCCCAGCGCTCCCCCCTGGCTGGGTAGATCCGGGGCATCCCCCTAAGGCATCGTGGCAAACGAGCTGAACTATTGCACACAGAAACTACGCCCCGGATGGGAGAGAAGCAGCTTGCCTTGCAGGAGGAGGAGGCAAAGCATTAGCAATCAGCAGCAGTAGCACGGAAAGACAGGCTCCGACACCCGCAAACGCACCGCGCAGGCTGCCCGACCATCCCACCGCCGGGATGTGAACGCAGTAATTAAGGACGACATGTTCTAGTGATGGGAGATGGAGACATAAGTGCAACTGGGAGAGAAGCCCTTTATTCTGAAACAGAAAGGGAAGAAATCCATACCTTGATAAAAAGGTACTGTGTAAGTGGGAAACACGCCGAGTTCACACGACTGGAAAGGTTTGGGAAAGGAGAGCTGGAGGAGCTGGTTTTTCAGAGGAAAAACATGGAGCAAGCGTCAGCAAACCTAGAGACATGACCTAAAACCTCCCAGGCTGCCAGGGCCCCTCCTGCCATCACGAGAAGCAGGAAAGGAACAGACAGGCACCGCAGCAGCCCTGCAGCAAGGCACAGGGTACCCCATGGGGGGATGCCAGCCTCGCGTTTCCAACAGCACTGCCTCGCACCGACCGGGCTCCAGGAGGAGACGGCTGCCCGTGATGCCTCCTTCAGCACCTCCAGCTCTGGGAAGTCTGTCCCTGGCTGCTTCCCAAACTGCCACGAACAAGCAAGAGCCACGGCTGTGGGGTGCTGCCCTTCCCCAGTACCCTCTGCGCCCCTTGAGGATCTGGTGCAGTTCAGATCTCAGCCACAGCACCAGCCAGCAGGGCCCATGCCTGGGCCCCCTTATCTGGTGCCCCGAAACTACCAGCTCAGCTCACTACACAGAATTTGTGACCCTCTGAGCCATGTGAGAGAATCCTAAAGCCATGCCCCAAAAGCGATAGCTGTAACCCTGGCAAGAGCTTACCGAAGGCTGCAGCAAAGCATTTACGTGCCCTTGTGCCAAGGCTTTCTGTGGTGCTGAACAATCCTACAGATCACTTCAAAGGAGGAAAAAAAAAAACCTCTCATGTATTTTCTCTGGAATAACAAACAGAGCCTCTTCACGGCTCCCCAGAGCCAAGAACAAGTTCCCAACGACTGGCCAGATTTGGGCAGCCCTGCCAGCCCCAACCCGCTGCAATCATCCCTCTACAAAAAATTATAAACTCCAAGCACTTTCTCCATCTATTATACAGAAAAATAGCCTTCATTTTTCGCTTTGTGTGGCTTTATCACGCCTCAACCATTTTAGCCTGAAGCCAGGAAGCTCTTTGGGGAACGGACTGTCTTAATCTGCATTTGCACAGCACCCAACAGAACAAGGCCTCCAGCCTGACTGCAGCCTTCGGGTACTGTTGTAATACAAATAAAACAGCAGCAGCAGAATACACCTTTGAAAGGCTGCAAGATGAACCACAAGCCTCCGGACATCCTGGAGAATGCCAGGCAGAACGAGCAGGAGCAAGGCATTCCCCAGCTGCAACCCCCCGAAGCACGCAGCATGGTGCGGCCACCCCCGGCAGTGCCGGCCATGCCCTGAGCCCTGCAAGGAACCCAGGGGCAGGCCGGCACCGGGACAGAAAAGCACGCAGCAGGGAACACCCCTGCTCGGGGCCAGGTTTCCGTGGAGGCAGCGAGCAAGTTCCAAACCCTCACAAAAAGCAACCCGAAAACAGTCGGTGCTGTTAATGTCATGCTTACTGGAGTGAGAAACTGAGAAGTCCCCGCATCCCTGCTCTCCCCCCTCGCCAACCCCGCCTGCACGCACCGATGCTAACGAAGCCTCTCCAGCCCCCCGGGCAGGAGCTGCGCTGGCTCTGGGTGCTGTGGGGAGAGGGGCAGGGTCCATCCATGCCCCCCGCAGGCCTGCCCAGCACCTCGGCAGCTCCCGGACCCCATGCCATGCTTGTTCACTTCAAACATCTGCGTTGAAACACTTGGACGCTTTGCTGCACGCCGTACAGCTTCCTGGCATGCACACCGATGGAGGATCGTCAGCATATGGGCAGCTGAACAACGGCGCTGTGCATTTACACACGCAACACAAATAAACCAGGTGACTCTGGAAGGCCTTGGCTCCCTCCCTCCCGCCCCATGCAGGGAGCCCTCGGCACGCCAGCACAGCCTCGCAGCGAAATTCCTGGAGATGGGCACCCGCTTCAGGAGAGGAAAAACCCAGAGAGAGCTGCCCAAGCTGAGCTCCTCGCTGTGCCCCTTCCCGGCGGGGCCGAGCTCTGCCCCTGCAGCTTCGCCCACTCGTGGAGGCTGCCGGCCCCAGCGGGAGCCTCTCCTCCTCCTCACCCCACCGACCCAGGCTCCACCTCGCCCAACTTTTTCTTACAATTTACCTTCACCTGGAGGGTGCGATTTTAATTAGCGTAACATTCCTGTTAACAACAGCAGCTAATTAAGACATCTGCTAAGAACCCATAACGCAAACTTAACGAGAAGTTGTGCCAGGATTCTTCTGCGGGCAAACAGGAGGCTGCAGCCGCTAACTTCAGGGGCCACCGCCGCTAACGCCGCGTCGAGCAGCTCACGGCCCCGAGCGCCGGCAGCTTTGGGAAGGCGCCGCACCCCCGAGGGGAAACCTCCCCCCGGCGGCCCCGGGCACGGCGATGCCGCGCCCCCCCCCCCCCGCCCCCGGCCCCGGCCCCGGCCCGCGCCCGCCTTCCCCCGACCGGGGCGGCCCCGGGGACACCCCGGCGGAGCTTCCCCGCCGCCCCCGGCACAGGACCGGCACAGGACCGGGGCGAGCCGTCCCCCTCTCCGCCTCCCCCCCCCCGGTGACTCACTCTCAGAGGTCCCCGCCGCGGCGGCGGAGGCGCAGGGCAGCCGCGGGTCCCCGCCCGCCGAGCGGCATCTCCCGAGCAGCGGCGACCGGGGCAGCCCGGCGGCGGGAGGGCGGCGGGAGGCGGCGCGGCACCGCCTGGGCTGGCACCGCCTGGGCTCGCCTCGCCGGGCAGCCTCGCACGCGGCTGCGCCCGCGCCGCCGCCCCCGGAGCCGCCGAGCGAGAGAACGAACGATGCAACGAACGCGCCCGCCCCCGGCCGCCGCCGCCACCGAGAGCCGCGGGCGGGGGCACGTGCGGCCGCGCCGCCCCCCGGTCCCCCCGACCCCCGCCTCCTCCTCCTCCTCCTCCTCCTCCCCCTCCCCGCCCTAAGCCCCCGCTACCGCCCCCGGCCCGGAGCTGCCCCCGGACCGCCTCCCCCCCACCTCCGCGCCCAGCCCCGGCGCCGGGGGGCGCGCACGAGCCCCCCCCACCCCGCGGAGCCGCGTTCCCACCTCCTCCTCCTCCTCCTCCTCCTCCTCCTCCTCCCACCCGGCCGGTGCGCCCCGGGCGCGCTCCCGCCGCAGCCCGGCGCGTTCCCGCGGCGCGAGGCACCTCCTGGCGGGGCACGAGGCGCGCTCCCGGCTCGGGGGGAGCGCCGCGGGCTGCTGCGGGCCGGTCCTGGCCCCCGGGGGGGGGGGCTCGCTGCTGCGTGCGGGTGGGCGAGGGGCTGCCCCCGGGGGCTCCCCGGCGGCACCGGCCGCGGGCAGCACAGCGAGGGGTGACCCCCCCCCCCCGGCTCAGTGCAGCACCCATTTCTACCCCCGCACCCCACGCCCCGGGGCTGGGCACCCAGGCCCACCGCAGCCGCCGGGCAGGGCGGCAGCAAGGAGCGAGGTTTTGGTTCCTCGCTGCAAGCCAAGGAGGTGCACGGAGCCCACGGGGTGCAGGTTTGCAACACAGCCAGGGTTAATGACAGCTCGGTGCGTGCCTCAGCCCCTTACCCTTCCTTCTCTTCAACTCTAACGCAAGGACCTCTGGGCGGTGATCTTGGCGTTCCCTCGGCAGCTGGAGGCGATCGTCCTTCCCTGAGCTTTTCGCAGGAGCAGACCTCTGGCTCTCCCAGCCCTCCCATCCTCCCGCTGTTTGCCTCCTCTCTCAGGAAGCCGGCCGAGCGCTGGTGCAGACCCACAGTGCAATACTTCGCAAGCCACGGGCTGCTAGAGGCCCTGTTGTTCTGCCCTTTCTCCTCTGGCTCACCAGCGGCTCTGCAATCTCGCTAAAATAGTAATGAGCGCCATCTGTTTGAGCAGCACAGCTCCATTTAATCAGGTGTGGCCTGAGGGTCGTGTCCCTTCTCCCGAACGTGGGAGAGGTTACACAACGCAGATGCAGCAATCGGGTCCTCACAGACCTGCCAGAGTCACCGTAAGCACCTCAGAGCTTTTTCTGGCTCGAGTGATCCGTTTGTGGTTTCCAGCAGTTAAGGTTGTGGCAAAGCTTCCCAAGTTACATTGCCTGGGAAACATCTGGAACACCCACAGCCTGCTGAAGTCAGTGACTTCCTCTGAACTTAGCACAGGGTCTGTCCCGAGGTATTATTCCTGTCCTGCAGAGTCCACGTGCGGCGCTCCGAGAACAGGCACCGCTCCCCCCTTCCCCTCCCGACCCGTTTTTTCCCGCCTCCAAACGCTTTGAGGAACCCTCTAGAGAAAATCATCGGGGTTACACAGAGCAGTAATGTGAGTGCGGACGATGAAATGCACCAAACGCACCTCATCCATCCAAACATCCATTCTGTATGATAAACGTGTATATTTTTAGCCCTCGGGGATGCAGCAGCAGCCCAAAGCCCTGTCAGGGAGGCAGCAGCCTTGTTCTCACGCCCTGCCAAACAATGGGAGCGCTCAGCCAGGATGGCTCCTTGGTATGCCCCGCTGTGCTATTTTCTCACGGTTCACTGAGGCCGAAGATGCTTTAGGCAGCAGATTTGGAGAACGGGGAAGCGGGAACACGGGAGAGAGCAGCTCTGCAAAATTCCTCCGCATTCGAGCCCCCGAGCTGGGTCCCTGCCGACATCTGTTCCTGGAAGCGCAGGCTGGTGCCGCTCGGGAGGCGCGCGTGCAGCGGGGCGATGCTGCGGGATTGCTAGGCAACCCCACGCTGCCAGCAGCAAGGGGCTGGGGAGCAGCACGCAGCCAGGGCTTGCACCCGCTCCCCGGCCGCCCCGGCAGGGAAAAGCAGGCAGCATAAGCAGAGCCCACCGAGGAGCCTCGCTGCGGGGCCAGGAGCAGCGCCGGGGCCTGGCCGGGGAGAGGAGGAGGAGGAGGAGGAGGAACGGCGAGGGGACGGGAACGGAGAATGCGCGAGAGCGGCAGTTGAGGGAAGAGAGGCAGTTAGGAAAACACAAGTCAACAAAACCCTGCCTTTTGGCAAGGTTGTTATGTGAACCAGAAGGAACGAGTATTAATCTGGAAAAAATATTTGTTTTTCTTAGCTTTTTTTTCACAGCCTATTTGCCATTTAGAGCCTCAGTTTGGAGGAAGGCAGAGTCGTTAAATCACTGCTGCTTTTTTAGCCGTAACGATGAGGTTTTCCTTTTCATAGCTGTGGCTCGGGAAGAGACCTGTTGCAGCTCTGCCTTGGGGTTTTCTTGCACGCAGATGCTATGAACAGGGGCCACAGCAGAACCACGCCATGCAGGGACTCTCCTCGTCCCCAGCATTGAACGTCTCGTCCCTGTTTTTCCCTCTGCAGAACCCAAACAAGGAGAGTGCCAAATCAGCCAGTTCCAGGTCTGCAGAAATCATCTCTGCGATGCAACAGATGGTGCTCGGCCCGAGGAGAGCAGAGCAGAAGGATGCAGCAGCCCCCCCAGGTCACCCTCAGAGGCTCGTGGGGCCCCTCGACCTGCAGGTGCCCAGCCAAGGCTCACCCCCCTCCTCAAGGCTTTGCTCGCTCTCCCAGACCTTCGCTCACCTGGTGCCGAATACCCAAAGAGGCACTGCCTGAGCAGGTGACACTCAGCGCTCGTTTGGCTCCGAGGTGGCACAGCTGAGCCCAGCCCTGCGCAGGGGTGAGTGCACTGAGCCCTGCCTCGGATCAAAAGCCCTGAGGCACCTCGCTTCGGGAGCCTCCCCAGAGGTCTGCAGAACACTGGGTGCCCGCACAGCCCCTGGCCACGGCACGGATGGGGCGATGACAAGGCAGGACTCTTTTTTTTTTTTTTGGCAAGTGTCAGAAGCCGTGACCCAAAAAAAACAAAGCAGAACGTGTAACACCCGACCAGAAAGTGAACGCGCGCCTGGTCATGAATGAGCTCAGCCTACAAAGCACTCTCCAGCACCGGAGAGTCGAGAGGAGATAGCCATGATAACGTGCTTTGAAATAATGCTTTTTTAAATACAATTTATGATAGATTTCATAGCTAAGTTATGCAACATAATGAGCAAATCTAAAATGTAATTGTCACTGCGCATTAACAGCAAAATCCTGAACCCCTATTATACTAACAAACTTATTAAATCAGTGAACATTGCATTGCATCAGTCAATTACTAAACCAACGCTCAGATCACTGGAACAATCTGATATCCATTAGATAGGCAGAAGGAGGGGAGCACGCAACTGGAGCTGCCCACAGGGTGACACGTTTTAAAACGTTGAATGTATTTACGTTTTTGATGCAGTGCTGCACCTGTGGGATGTTTTCCAGCCACTTCCCCTGTTCCCAATGCATCCCTAGAGTGCTGCTGTGCTGCACGTGGACTCGATAGGAAAAGGGCCGGGATCCAGCCTCACCAAGCCGCCTTCTCTGAGGAGCCTGAAGTTTGCCAGGGAGCCTGCAGGCCTGGGCCCCCTGGGGCAGACACAGATCTGAGATCATCCCTGGCTCCAGGGCGGGCTGTCGGACACCCGCCGGGGCCACGCGTTTTCAGCCAAGGGCATTTGCTCCAACAGCAGGACAGAGCACGTGAAGGCTGGCACGGACTCGGCCATGTACCCCCAGGGGCTCAGCGCCCTTCCGCCGCTGAAACCCGGTCCTCAGCAGCGCTCCTTCCTCACGAGGCTGTTAAGCACGGGATAAGCCGATCTTGGAAAGGCATCCACGCAGACATCTAAAGCAAAGTGTGCTTTGCACCTTGGTGTAGTGATTTGACACAGCACTAATTATGCAAATTAATCATTGGTAAATCAGGTACGTGTTTACTTATTTATTTTGCGTTTTGCACAGCAACCAGGCAGGAGGAGTGTTGTGAAAGAAAAGCTGCTCTATTTATTCTGATAAGAAATGTTTGGTAACATGTTGCATGATCCAACCTCCCCACGTTCTTTTTCAGATTAAATTTTAAATTGATTTGCTGGTATCATACCGTTCATAGCTCTCAATATGTCATCGCAGCTAATGAACCATGCCAGGGACACATTTATAACCCTCTATTAGCCTCTTCCATCAGGAAGGGATTTTTTTCCCCCTCCTTGCTCTGAGGTTCTGAAAGTTAAAAAACAAAATAAATCAAAAACCGACCAAACAAGCCACCAGAACCGAAAGCAGCAGCAGACATTACTGGAACTCAAACGCTTGTGTGACTGCCGCCACTCCCACCTTGCGATGTGGCACTGACGTGTGCTGCAAAGCAACCCGGGATAAGTCACCCAAACCCCACCAACTCCCTACACCCATCCCAGCAGAGCTCAGGCTGCTTTCTGAGCACCTTTTACAAACTTCCTCAAGCAGCAGCCGGGAGCCAAGCCTCGGTGTGCTGAAGGCAGAGAAGGAAGGCAGCTGCCGAGCCCGTCCTGGGGCGAGTCCCTGCAGCCAGCACTGGGGACACTGCTCTGAAGGCACCCCTGATGTGGCACCCGCGACGTGGCCGTGCCATGCAGAGCCCGCTCTGTGCCCCCACACCTGCTGCAGCGGCTCCATGCACAGCCTGCATCTCCCGAGCCGGGTCCGCTCCTCGGCACCAGGCAGGGCAGCCCCATGGACCCACCAGCGTTTTGCCGCCTCAAAGCGAGCACTTCTGCACTTGGTTTCTCTGCCTGTGCTTTCCCAAGTGAGGTTTGGGACAAAGCTCCTGCAGTTCGGATGCAGCTCATCTCCAGTGGTGAATGGCCGAGGCTGGGAGATGGCGGTGGGAAGAGAAACGCAGCGGCGATCGAGGGGCCGCCCTCACCTCGTGGCGATTGCTGCATGCACTGCAGGAAGACAGCGCTTAAAACATGAGTCGAGTTCCCCTTCATTCCAAATGCAGCGCTTCAGGAACGGAGAGACAACTCTATCGGGGGAACAAGAGCTAATTAAATTTACTGGGATCATTGAAGAGGAAATTATTTAATATTCTGCATGGAATTTAATATCTGAAAGCATGAAGGGCCTTGTTCCATCAGAGATCGGTTCTTTCCCCACACCCGAGTTCACATTGCACACCCAGCCCTCCCGCAGGCCGGGGGCAGCACAGCGGTGCTCGCTGGCCATGAGAACCTGGGCTGGGGAGCAGCACCCATGGGCCGCTGCTGCAAGAGCACCCTCCGTGCTCCCAGGGCGCCCTCCACGCTCCCGACTGCTGCCACGCTGGGCACACGTGGGATGCGGGGCTGCCTTGTCTCAGGTGAGCACCCACATCCACACGGGGTCATCAGCACTGACCTTAAATACCACCATCCAGCCCCGTTCTGACAGCCAAAATGTTGCAGCAGCTTAATCCATCCCCCCCCGCCCCCCCCCCATTTTGCTGCTCAGCCCAAGTTGCAGCCCGGGCAGGGTGCACCAGGTTCTGGGACCAGGAGGACAGGGAGCGAGCGCTCTCCCCGGCCGTGCACCTCTGCGCTGCCGGCTCCCCGCAGCAGACTCCCCCCCCGTTCGCACTGCAGCAGGATCTGACCATTTCCATTTCACGCGCTTCGTGCCTGCAGCTCTCCAGCTTGTCCCGGCTGCAGAGACCATCCCCACCCCCTCGGTGCCACGTGTGTGCCCGTCGCAGGCAGGACCCAAGCAAGCCGCCTTCCCTGCCACGCGAGTGGTGACCGGGGACACCACGGCCATAAAGCCCCCACACTGCGAGTTTCCCCGCTGCAGCTGCACCGCGCCGCTCGCAGCTGCTCATCTGGAACCGTTTTGTTCTCTTCACTACACCCTGGCTCCTTCCTTGGCTGTTTAATGATTTTTTAGAAGCAAAATGTCAGGCTCCCCTCGCTACTGTTAAGGAAAAAAAAAAAAAAAAGCACAGCGATCACTTCCCAAATCGCTCCCCAAAGGCTGGTGCCGGTCCCCGGGACAAGCAGCACCACAGCGGTGGGAGGCTCTCGCTCCGAGCCAGCAGCCGGGGGCTCCTGTGGCCCCCCAGGGCCCTGTTTGGGTGGGGGAGCCCTGTCTGCCCCAGCTCCCAGCCCGCTGAGCCCTGTTTGCCCCAGCTCCCAGCCCACCGAGCCGCTGCCCACGCACCTCCCCGCACCGCCAGAACCAGCCGCAGGGAAGCGCCGACTTCGTTCTGAGGGCCGAGCAGCGCCTGCCCTTCTGGCGGCTTCCTTCTCCTCCCTCCATCCTTTCCACCACTCCCTCACACACATGAAAGTGATTATAAGTAGCAATAATTTTGCTTCTGTATTTATGTCACCAATACCTTCAGCTAATTCCTGTAACTGCCGGCATGGAAGCACTAATACCTCTGCAAAAGACAAAGCAATTATTTCTAAACATAGCTCCCTTTCCTTGCATTGTCACCATCTAAATCACTAAAATCCTGGGCTGTTGTCAGCATCTTTCTCTAACTAGCAGGGGAAAAAATGATTTTTTTTTCCTCAAAAAATAATGTATCCATTGGCACAAAGCAAGCAAACCAACACGGCACCCTCGCCTTCCTGCAGCCCCCTCACCCTGCACTTGGCAGGAGCAGGGCAAGCCCCCTTCTGCTCGGTGGCAGGGTCCTGAGCCCCGGCCCGCGGCTGGGAGCGAGGAGCAGGCGTTGTGTAGGGACAGTCCCAGCTCTGCCCCCATGCCAGCTCGGAGGTGACAAGAGAACAGAGCCACGGATGGTATGCTCGGGACGAGGGCTGAGATTCCCCAGTGCCTCCATCGGGAGAGCTCCGGAGCCTCCCCCGGCCTCGCAGCAAACACCCTCAGTGCGACAGAAACCAGCGGGGATTAGTGACCCCCACGAAGGGTGCCCATTTCCACAGAAACCACAGCCAGAGGAGGAGCAGGGGAAACACCGAGGCAGGCAGCTGGTTCCCCAGGGGCCCCGGCATCACCGCTGCAGCAGAGAAACCCCTGCACCTTCCCCAGGTGAGGAGCGTGGCACCCGCCCGAGCCAGACGCAGGCACGTTGGCTGCACTGCCCGCCTCTGCGTCTGGATGGAGACACGCTGTCTGCCTCGGGACCCTCCGCAGCACCAGACCTTATTATCCTGTGGGCCTGCTCTCAAGAAATTAAAATGAGCCATAAAATGACAAGTAAAATGAAATAAGGAATGTAAAGAGCAGAGAGAATGTAAATCGTGCGATTAGCATATGTACAGCACTTGCAGAGTGCCTGTTCACCACGGGGTCAGCGCAGAGGCTGCAGGAGGGAGGCCTGGCAGCCCTGGGGGGAGATGGATGGGTTTTCTGCTTGGGGGTGCTCCCCAGCCCCAGCCTCTCCTAGGCACCCGCTGTGCGGATCCATAAGGGGTTCGGGGCCCGCCGACAAGGCACGGTGCCCCCAGTCCCCGCAGCCCCAGAGGACATGGGGCTGAGGGGGGAGGGAGCGGCAGAATTACAGAGCAGGCGGGGGGTCCCCATGGGGGGGCTGGCGTGAGCTGGGACCTGCAGGCAGCAGCACACCTGAGTGACCAGGTACCTGTCACGGGGGGAATACCGAACAGGCTCAGTGGTTTTTTTTCAGTGGGTTGTGCACGGAAACCTTCCAGGCTCCTGCACGCAGAGGAAGGTGCAGACGAAGCCTCCGTCTCTGGAGCCAGACCCTGCTGCCTGGCCTCGGCCTGAAGCGTGATTTAGGTGAGCAGGCCAAGGCTGAGCAGGGAGATGAAGGAACAGCAGCAGCACTACTGCACTTCGCTGTTGGCTGGGTGCTCGCTGGGAAGCACACGCCAGGGCAGCATCTGTCCAGGGTGCAGCAAACATCCCCGTGGTTCAGCTGGGCGAGAAGCCTCCCGGGGGAGAGCACCCCGGCCAAGCAGAGATGAGGGAGAGAGGCCACGTTTGTATGAACTGCCCTTAAAAACATTTTCATAACATTTCACATCCAACCTACAGTAGCACCTCCGGTAATTAACAGCTATGTTTTAATTAAACATTGATTAACTACTAATTAGTCTAATGATTAGTCACCTGAAGGAGACAAAGCAAAATACTGGATCTGCCAAGATAGGAGAGGGAGAAGGCAAATGATGAAAGATGAGAGGCGACTTAAATTCCTTCTCTGCTTCCCTCTGGGCCAAATGTTTTCTCTTATTCTAGTCCTTTATAAATGATGCCTTCAATGTGAATTTTCCTAATTGTGGCAAGTCTGATAAAGTCTCCAGTGAGTGATGCAGAGAAGACTGATTTTCTTCCCCTTTATCCATCAGATTCCAGCTCGTTAATGCAGCTAAAGAGCCTTTCCCCGCTATCAGCGGAATTAGTCTCCATCGCCATAACCAAGTCAGCTGGGGAATTTCTGTGCATTTCCTCCTGCAACGTCCAGAGGAGCGCCGTGGGCAAGGTGGGACGCAGGCAGCCTGGTCCACACGCTACCAGCAAAGACCCCCTCAGGCCGCAGACCCGAGTGCCCAGCGGCGGAGCAGGGGCACGGCGGTGCCGCCGGTGAGGACACCGAGTTTGTTTCACCCTGAAGAACAGACTCGGGGTGCTCAACCCTGAACAGCAACAGCTTTGTACTTACAAGGAGCCAGAGTCAGGTCCCAAAAAGCAGCTTCCCCATATGCCAAGGGGCCTCTCGGTAGCACAGCTCCAACCCCACTCCACTGCACCCCGCAGGGTGCCCTAACACGGGCGCAGCCGCGGCTCCGTGCTGGCTGTGGGCAGCGCCGCTCGCCCCTGCAGCTTCCTGGCTCCGGCAGCGCACCAGGGCGTTGCTGTTACAGGGATGTTTATTATTTTGCCGTTCCTGTTTGTGAGATAATCCCATTTACCTACATTCCTTATGCCTTGGAAGAACCACTTCTGGTGAAGGCTGTGAACGTGCCCACAGCAGCGCCTGGTTGCACGTGGCTGCTCGAGGATCCACGCAGCCCCTGCTCACCAGCAGCTCCTGAGCCCCCCGGCCCAGCTCATGGCAGGGCTGCGGCCGTGGCTGAGCACCTCGGGTGTGCACAGCCACGGGGCGACTGCACCAGCAGCCCCGTGCCCTCCCTCCTCCAACCACAGTTTTCTTGACCCTTCTGCACTTTTGAGCCTTTGTAGTCGTCGTCCCTTCTCCCCTTCCATTTTCCTTCCTCCCCCCAACTCTTCCCATGCCCCTCTCTGGGGTTTTCTGAGGAGGCAAAAGAAGGCTAAAAAATCCCCAAGGAAGCAGGTAGCTCGAAGGCTGGGGCACCCAGATGGGGACAGGCACAGCAGGGGACACCGTGGGACACACGGTCAGTGGTACAGGTATGATCTGAGACCCCACTAGCAGGCAGCGGTGGCGCACAGACCGCAGCCTGAGCAGCCAGACCCGAGTGCCCTGCGAGCACCCCCAGAGCCACCGGGGAACCCACGGCGGGGAGGGCACAAAGGGTTAAACCCTGCCAGCCCCTGTTCGCTCGCATCGCTGCAGGTATATCGATCGCTTCACACATCTCATCAGACCGGGATCGGCACAGATCGATGGGGTTAGGTCAGCGGGAGAGGCAGCCCAGTGGGTGCCACCCTCCTCCTCCTCCTCCTCTCCCCAGGACAGCATCAGCAGGGAAGCCCCCGGAGCTCCCGCAGCTGCTGCAGAGGGGGGTGCTGGCAGCCCCCCGCCTGCCCCCGGGTCTCTTTGCAAGGCGGCTTCCTCCCCCCTGGGAGAGGAGCAGGGCAGGGAGCAGCCGGGGGCTGGCGCCTGCACTCCCAACATGCAGCTCCCCAAGACCCAGGAGGGATTAGACCAGGCAGCTTCCTCCAACGACCCCGGCCATCCCACAAACGGGGAAAGCTGGGAGCTCCCCGCTGGAGCCCGCAGACGAGCAGGCCCGTGAGGAAGAGCATGAAGTGCCTGCACGCCCCCCCGGGCTCCCCCCGCCCTACGCACGCTCACCGAGACTCTCCCAGGAACGCCGCGGAGATCACAACGCGTGCGCTTCATCCAGCCGAAATGTCTGAGCTCTGCCAGCAGCAGGGAGAGACGGCAGCCCTGGCTACGGCTGCTCCGTGCTCCTCTACAAAGCAATCTGCTGCTTGCGCTCCTCTCTTCTTCCCTCTTACGCAACTGCACAAAACGTAGAGGGGGGAAAAAAAAAAATCCCTTAGATGCTAATTTATCTGAGGAGCTCAAGCAGGTCTGCACAAGAAGGCAGTTTCAGCAGAAAGAAGGTAAAAAAAATAAAAGAGGACCAGCCATGTCTGAAATGCTGCTTCAGAAGCCCAGTGGATGCAGCAGCCCTCCCTGCACCAGCGCTGCCGCCTGCCCCGTTCTGGCGCCCGCTGGGAGAAGCCAAGAGCAGCAGAGGGTGCAGCAGCACCAAGCAGCCCCTCACAAGCACGCTGGGCCCCAGCTCCCAGACACCTCGGGCACTCGCCCCGGGCACGCAGCCGAGGGCGCCTCGCAGCCAGCCTGCCCCCCCCTTTCCTGGGGACTGGCGGCAATTACAGGTTTAGCCGTGCAAAGCATAGTTTAATAGCAGCCAGGGCTGGTGGGATTGATTTCTTGTTTTGTTTTAAGTGCAGCTAATCTAATAGTTAATTTATTTAAATTGATAGGGCAGAGAGAAATTACATTTCTATTTTCTCTGAATAGATTTTACACTGTCTGGTGACCCAGGCAAGCTCAAGAGCTGGGTTAAAGGCCCTAACATGCCTCTGCAAAAGCTGCCTTTATCAGCCCGTAATATTTTTCAATTCATTACCGCCATTTTAGCAAACAACTAGTATAGATTTTTTGTTACAGCAGCTCTTAACGTGTTAGTCGTGGGCACGCTGGTAGCTGCCCCAGCCCCTTACAGGAGGCCTTGCCCTCCAGCAGCAGCACCCTGGCCAGGCCAGCAGCGATGCCTTTGGGCTGCGGGCAGGGAGAGCAGGGGCAGGCAGCCCCGAGGCCTCGTCCCGCTGCAGAGCTCCTTCCTGCTCATTAGTGTTTGGGGGGATTTGCTCTGTTTGCACTTGAAGCCAATCTGCAGTTTAGATGCAAGAACAGCGCTCTGCAGCTGAGTGTCTGAAGGAGGGAGCATACTTGGGCTGCGAATTCTGCTCTTAAGCCTTTGGGAATCGGCTTTAGTGCTCTCTACAAGATCTCTGCTGTGCCGTAGCATGCGGGCTCCCCTGCTGCAGGCTCCAGCGAGCACCTCCAAGGATTTTCCCAGCGCGTGTGAGAAGCGCCCAGGACAAGCAGGGATCAGCGGCACCACAGGGCCCGTGACGGAGGCAAGAACCCATGGGACCAACACGCTCCCATCCCCGCTGCAGCAGCCTCCCACACCCCAGCCCTCCTTAAACGGGCCCCATTTAAGAGCCCAGGAAGAGGCAATAAATACAAGGGGGGGGGGCTAGCAGTGGCTGCTGGGGGCATCGTGCACTTCGCAGGGGCTGCTCCACACGCAGAGCGGAGGCAGGAGCAGGGGCCTCCCTGCCCTCGCTCCCCCGGCGCTGTGTGCTGCTTCACCACAAGCACTTCTGCAGAGCCTTCGCAGCCCTCGCTCAGCCATAGGTTTCCTGTAAGAGTCAGCACCGTGCCAGATTTATAGAGGATGCTGCTCAGTATTTCATGACTGCTGCAGGCAATCCCACTGCTGCCACTGCGGCTGCACAGAAAGCACTTTGTAGATTTGATTACGCGATAAGGGGCATCAGAAATGCAACTTGTTGCCTATTTCCCAGAGTAATTAATTTCATCTGTATTGAACAAATGACATAATTTGAGGATTTCTGGGTTATGGATTAAGTAAAGACCAGATGAGAGCGTCCTCATTGGCTTGGAGATTAATTAACACCACGAGGTGAAGCGAGCTCTCTCCCCTGCAGGATTGCTTTGCTGGTACATTTTTAATCCACCTGCCTCGCACTGCAGCTCACCCCAGGGAACGGAGCCACAGCCGGGCGGCAGCAGCCCCAATCGATCGGGTGCGGGAGCCCTGGCCGGGACTCGTTCCCATACCAGGACACCGGGAGATGTCCAAGAACAAGGCCAGACTTCGAGGCTTCTCCTGGGCACCTCCCGCTCCCCTGCCTGGGTTAGGGCTGGCTGCTCAAATCAGCTCCTCTGGCCAAATGACGGGCGTGATGGAGAGCACGTCCTTGCTGTGCGAGGAAGCACGCCAAGCACACACAGGCTCATTTCCAAACCGGCCAGGGGGCACTGGGGCAACCCCTGTCCTACCGGGCTGCCCTCGCCTTGCACAGCACCCCCACCCAAACCCACACACCCAGGCTGGATCCTCAGCCCTTGCATCTCACCAACCACATCACTCAAAAAAATACAAGCCACACGTTAATTTCAAGCTCACTTACAAAGGCTGAGACCAACAGCAGCTGCGTACAGAGAACAGATCTAAATGCACGGGCTGGGAGGAGGACGGGGGATTGCTGCAGGGTCCAGGCACGCAGCACCACACCCAGACCACCACAGCCTCAGCTCCTCACCTCCAAGCCTCTCCCAGCAGGGCTGGATCTGGCCCTAGCTGTGCCCTGCAGGACCCCTGGGAGCAGCGTGGGCCTCAGCTGAGCTCCGGAGGAACTGGGTGCTCCGGCATCCCATCCCTATCCCCAGCACCCTGCCACCACACTGCGCCCACACTTGGTTTCTGCGACTGCACCAGGGCTGCTCTCGCCCCAGGAGATGCCCTGCACTGCTCCGGCTTCTCCTCTCATCTCTGCTCTGCTCCCAAGGAAGGCACAGAGGGCTCGGGACAGGAATTTCCCCTCCTCCATCTCAGACTTTTTTCTGAGTGAGGTCGAAAAAACAGGACTCCGTGCAGCATTTATTCATGAGCCAGGCATTTTATTTAATGTGCCTTGCCATGCAGGATCAAAGATACAGAGCAGCACCTAATTAATTATTTTTCTCTTCTTCTGTAACATCCCCTAGTTGAGCGCTGAGTCCCAGAATCTAAAAGCCTCTTTCAATGACTCTGCATAATGAGATGGATTTGGACTCCAGCAAATTTGTTCGGTTTTATGGAGTATTACATGAAAATGCTGTGAAATTAAGTTCTGTCTTTGCTATCACGCCATGGCCATCAGAGCGCTTTTATGTATGGCACTGAGACTAAAAGATGGGGAAGTGAGTCCTTGCTGCAGTAATGTGGCAAATGGGGAGAGGGAGGAGCCGTGCAATGAAGATGACATGGTGGAGGGTGAGACTCGGGGAAATAATGAAGGAAACAAAGCGATACAGATAAAGCCAAGATCTGGGCTAACAGACCGGAGCAGTAGCAGCTAGGACAAGGGGAGGGGTTTGGCTCACCCCAATTTCCCTCCACAAAATACTCCGACAGCTCCACGTGCAGCACGAGAGGGGCGAGCAGCAACGCCCCGGGGGTCACCTGCACCGGGCAGAGCCTGACCCTGCTCCCCCTGCCCCAGCACACAGACACCACCACGGGCATCCCCCCTCGCTGCCTCTCCCAGAGCCCCAGGGACTCGCATGGCCCCAGGAGCGAGGTGGGGAGCACTCGGGGACCCCCTGCCTTGGGGGACCTCAGCAGCGGGGCCGCCCCTTCACTGCTGCCCCCTCCTCGGGCCACCAGCAGCAGGCGAGCGGACATGCCTGGAGAACCTGTCAAGGCCAGGACGGGGACGTCCCCAGGCACCCAGGGCATACCTGGAAAAGCCAGCTTGGTGAAACGGGATGGCTGAAGGCAGAGGAGCAACGCGGGGAGGAGGCGCCTCAGCCCAGGCTGTTCCCAGCACACTTTCCCCTCTGGACACGTTTCACCACTCCTTGCCAGGAAGGTGCCCAGCGCAGGAGGTGCGGTTCCAGCTCAGGGGCAGGGAGAGGCCACCCCATATTCCCCCGAGGCAGCTCCCTTTGCCACCTACCAATCCCTTTCTGTTCTTTCTCCTCCTTTCCCTTTCAGCCCTTCTTATCCCCAGCCTTTCTCCCCTTCCCCTTCCTATCAGCCCCACTCCCTTCCGCTCACCCTAGAGTCATTTATTTCTTCCCTTGGCAACTTTATAACCCATTTCCTTGCCTGACAGCAATTAAGCAAATGCTTCGCTTCCAATCCCATGGCCCATAAACAATGGAAAAATAAAATGTTATAAAGAAAAAAGCAATGAAATCTGCATGCGCACACACGCGCAGAGGGAAATTTGCGGAGGACAGGGGGTGAAGCTGGGGACAATGTCACTTGTGTCAAAGGCTGGAGACATCCTCACACACACCCCTCAGCCTCCCAACCTCCAAAAACACGTGTGAAGAGAGATTTCCAGGCAGCACAGGGAGCCACAAGCTGCATCCATCCATCTCGGCAGCTCACGGGCCCCAAGATTCACGTGCAGAGGGCCGGCTGCTGCGCTGCTGCCCCTGGCCTCAGAGCTCTGGCACTTCCATAAAATGAAATGGCCAAAAAAAAAAAAAAAAAAAAAGAGGAGGCAGCAGCTCCCCCCCCCCCCAGTGATGTATGTGATTTTTTGGTGCCTGACAGGCCCCGAGCCTCTGGGGAGCAGCATTGATAAATCGCACCTTTCAGTTTGCCGTGAACATCTTCACTTTCTCAGGCTTAAAGAAGCCTGACACGTTAAATTGTGGCACTCAGCCCTCAGCATCGGCTTGTCTGGGGAAAGTGGCGGCTGCCCACCGAGAGTCCCAGCCACCTAATGAGAGCTGCTCCCGCATTAGCACTGCAAGAGGCTTTCTGATGTACAAACCGCTGGGAACACGGAGCCCTGTGCTGAGGAAACTCAAACAGACACACTTTCTAATTTCCATGACAACTGTAACAGGGTATTTGCTCGGTTTGGGAGAGCCTGGGTGTGCAGGAATGCGCTCATTAGGCACAGAGCGAGGCGAGCTGCTCCTGCAGAGCCCCAGCGCGGGTCAGCGGGGCAGGATGGATGCTGCCAGCCCTGCCCGTCCCACAACCCCTGCCAGGGAGCCCAGCCCAGGAAGGCAGAGGGACGGCGATGCTGGGATGCACAGGCTGCGGTTGTCTCTCCCCTTGGCAGCCCAAGGAGCTGCATCCCTGCCTCCTCCCACTGCGAGAGGTGCTGTGAGTGCCCGCAGCACCAGGGTGGACCTGGGGGGGGGCAGAGGGGCCAGCAGGACCAGGCAGCAGAGGGACCCGAACCAGAAACGAGCAACCTCTGCCGGGACGTGCGGCTGCTCGCTGCTGGGTGCACAGTCTTGTGCTGCTGCCCTGGGAAGGGACTGAGGGCTCTCGGTGCCGCGGCCAGCACAGCTCGGTGGAAATGAGCTCCTTTCCCCTTCCCTGGAGGGGCCCAGGCAAGAAGAAAGAAGAAACCAGCAACCAGTTAGCAAGAGAGCGCAAAATCCAAGCGATTACTGAAAAGCTTGGACATGGCTGTGAATCCTGTTGCTGCCAACAGTATCCCCAAGCTATTAAGAGAAAAATCAAGATGTGGACAGAATTAGATTGGCCATAGGTGAAAAATGGCTCAATTATTTCTAGTGCCAGAACCACAGAAGGACATTTCCCTCTGTTCCTGATCCACAACCTCCCACTAATTAGCAGACCTAGCAGAGAGAAAAATGCTCCAAGCTCTAGAGAGAGCAACAGCTAGAGACAACACAGCTACTGCCACATGCAGCCGCATTTGTATGCACTGCGTAAGCTGGGCACACAGCAACACGCTTGCAAAATTGCACGCTGGCCTGCTAGGAACTTGCCACGAGAGACGCTAGAGTTGATTTTTGCAGCCATGGGGAGGGCAGGCTCCCCAGCCCAGCCAGCCCTTCACACCACCCCATCTCCTTCCCACCTCTGAAGCGGGGTCATCCTGCACCAGCCACAAGCCCCCGCTGGCTCTTCTCTGCCTGGAGCACACTGGTGTGGTGCAGCCCCGCTGGTGTGCAGGGGGTGCCCCCGAGCAGAGGATGGGGCAGCGATGCAGCAGCCAGGATCCAACAAACAGCCCTGAAAGGCATGGCCAGGGCCAGCCTGTGAGAGCAAACCCAGCCACCGGGAACAGTGGAGGACAGAACCACAGGCACTAATCACCATCCCCTCTTCTCTTAGGCAGGGATCTTTTAAAACAACTGATGCTTAAAAAAAAAAAAAAACAACAACAAAAAGTTACCAGGAGGACCTGCCCCCTCCCTGACAAACTTCTGAACATGCTGTTATCAAGAAAAATGATGCTGGCAAGAGAGAAATCCGCTGGGGTTGCTGGCAATTTACCAGGCTCCAGCCCCAATGAGTGTTTATCAATAATTTCAGGATCTGCCTGTCGCAGCCACTGACTCTGAGCTCAGGCAGAGATCTCCGGGCAGCCCGGGTGTCAGCACAGCCACAGGGAGAAGAGGCGCAATGAAAAGGGAAATCAATTAACTGCTCCTCAGGAGCAGGGATTTGCCAGCATTACAGGGAAAGGTCTGTTCGCCTTGCTGTAACAGGAAAACACTTAAATGCTCCTCGATGACACAAAGGCATGTCCCAAGCCGAGACGAGCTGATGCCGTGGCCAGCTAAGCTCCAGTTAGGGACAGAGATGGTTACAGCGGGTTACTGCAGAAGGGGGAGCAATAGATAAAGCAGCAGCAGCATGCCCTGAACTACCCACAGCCTGGCCCCTGCTAGGCACCACTGTGCTTCAGGCTCTGCACGCCCCACAGGCTCTCTGTTCCCCAGCAGCACCGCGGGGCCGTACCCAGCCCATGTTTCCCACTCTTTGGCCTGCCTTCCACCCGGGGAGAGGAAGGGGGAGCCAAGGGAACCCCCAGCCGCAGGTGGGGAGCAGGGCTCAGCCAAGGCACCACCACCCAGACCGCCTGTGCTCTCATGCCAAAAACAGCCACGGCACCCGGCCATCGCAGAGTGCTCCTCGAGCTGGGCATTGCGTCTGCATCACCGTGTGGAGTAACTGCTAATGCATCCATCTTCCATGAACTTGTCTAATTGCTTTCTGAACCAGGGGCTGTCGGTCCCTGAACCGCCCTGTAGTGCTGAGCTCCACAACGTAATTAAGTACTGCATGAAAAAAGAAAACAGCCTCTTCTTTTCTAAGTCTGTTGACTGTTTCATTTGATACCACACATATTTATGAGAAATAGTGAATATTCATTTCCTGTACTCACCTTTATACCACTCCTGAGTTTACAGAACTGTATCATATATCACCTCAATTGTCTCTCTAACCAAGAGAGTCCTAATTTATTAGTCTCTTCTCATACAGAAGCTGTTCTGTGCCTTTGATCAGCCTTGTCATCCTTTTCTTTACCTTTTCTAGTTCAACTATCTCCTTTTTGTGATTGGGCAACGAGAACTGCACACAACATTTGCACTGCGACAGTGCATTGCACCTGGGCACAGTGCTGCCGCCTGTTTTGTTTTCAGTCCCTTTCCTAATAACTACTAACGACCAACTCGCCCTATTTGACTGACACCGGGCACCGAGGTGACATTTTCACAGAACTACCCACAGCAACTGCGAGAACTCTTTTCCCGAGTAGGAAGTATTAAAAGCCTGCTCTGTGTTTCACAGTTAAGGACGTGTTCTCATCTGTGTTACTCGGCCTCGGCGACGTTCGTCTGCCATTTTCCCACCCAGCCCCTCACACTGCGAGATTCTCCCACAGCCCGGCGCAACCAGCCTTAAACTACCCCAGCTATTACTGGTAACTCCCAGCAGATGAGGTGAAATTCACGGATCCCTAGGCCAGCTCTCCCACGGGGGGACAACTTCACGTGGATCCCCACGGCCTCCTCCCAGCGTGTTCCCTCCCTCCCTGTTTCTTCGCAGGCAGCGAGCCCCCGGGGGCTCTGATCACACGAGGCCGATGATCACAACACACGTACAAGTGAACGTGGTACCGGCTTTGGAGGCTTTTCCGTGCCATTTGCAGTTTTCCTCCCTCCGAGCTGACTTCACACCTCTCCCCAGCAGGAGCGCGCCTAGGGCTGGGCGCCGCCGGCCTCAGCACCGCGGACAGCGCCGGCTCCGCGGGCACAGCGCGCCCCACGCCTGACACTGACACACGGACACCCCACGGGGCACCAGAGCCAGCACAGCACCCCATGGCCAGGCCCCCAGCACCCCTCTGGGGTCCTTCCACAGCCCCCGTTCCCCAAGCAGCAGCCCGCAGCTGCGGTGGGCAGCCCGATGCCTTCATGCACAGGGAGAGCATCCTCAGCATCCAATGCTTCTAAAAGCACCATCATCCGACCCAGCTGCCTCAAGCTCATAGGATATTTTACCCTGCTCTCTAAGAGCTGTCAAGGACCGCCAGCCGGAGCAGCCCCCCAGCATCGCTGTGCCTCAGGCAGCCCTCTCAGCACTGAGCCACGTCACTGCCGCAGGGAATTTCGTTCCGAGCAGTCGGCCAGCATCCGAGCTCGGTCCTGCGTTCCCTCTGCTAAACTTCAGATGTCCCTTCTGAAAGGATGCAGGGTATTAGTATTAAGAAACCCTCATGTCAGATCTCCTCATGTATTTATGCTCCCTCCCCAGGCAATTCCCTGCCTGCCCCTCTCCTGACTGGGAGGCGATCGCACAGGAGGGGCCTGTGTTACTGGGCGTGCCTGAGCCACGGTCCTGGGGTAGCTGTAATGGGTTGGTGACACCATTTATTTATGGGTATTTCAAGAGAAAGAAAAAGGCTAGTGGGTGTTCATATGTTCTTGTTGTATTATTCAAGAGAAGCCATTTGAGAGCACAGGAGAAGCAGTGTCTGCTCCCAAAAGGAGGAAAAATAATGGAGGGGAATATTTGCAAAAAGCTCAGTTAAGTAAATATTTTATGCCCAATAATGTTATGGCTTTTGAATGATGCATGCAAGAGAGTTGAAAGGAGGTGAGGCACAGAGTGAAGCAACATACAGTGCGTGTGGAGTGTGAAGGTGTTTGTGCGAGGGCAGGCAAAAGGAAACCCGGCATCCTGGCTGCTGCATCCCCCCCAGCTGGGTGGGCTGCTGGGACAGGCAGCAGGGCAGGGCTGCTCCAGCTGCTGGACTGGCAACATCCTTTTGCTGCAGAAAAGTTAGGGCTGATCTTCCGGGGAGATGTTTTTGCCCCAGCTGGATGACACCTGCTGACATGCTTACCCACCTCCTCCCATGTCTGCCACCAGACTCCTGGGAGGGACAGGGGTAGAAACCCACACCCCACTGGCCAAGACTAACTAAAGCCCTCCCAGCTCTCAAGAGGCTCTGTGGAGTCTGCAAGATGCAACCAGGAGAATGATCCTAGCAAGAGCTGCAGCCCTGCTGGTCAAGATGCTCCAGAAAGGAAGGGCAAGCCTGCAAGCACTGGGGCTCTGCAGGGCTGGGGGGAGTCTGCAGTAAGCAGCGAGGAAGACAGCACAACCAAGCAAAAAAGGAGCTCAGTGCAAGGTCCCTTGCAGGAAACAAGCAGAGACATTAGCACGATGCACTAAGAACTGTGCAGAGGCAGGGCAGGCACGGCCCCCTTGATGCATTGGGCACATTGGCCGCCTTGTTGCTCGTCCTCTTTCTGGTGGTGCAGGGAGAAAAACAAATCTCTGAGGAGGGCACAGGAGCAGGGACTCAGGGCAAGGAACTGGAGGACAGGAGCAGGGGGATTTGTCCTGGCCCAGGAAGAAAAGGAAGATGGGGAAAGCAGAAGGAAGGCCGGACAGGCAGAGGCAGGCAGCAGGTGAGGTGGCCAAGGGGAGGGAAGCAGGGCTGGCACGGCCAGGGACACAGCCTCCGACCAGAGGAATTCTCCCACTTGCAGGCAGAAGCACAGGACAAGCATCTGGCATGAGGTAAGCACATAAAGGAGTAAAATACCATTAAGCATAATAAGAAATGTACTTAATCAATGAGCTCTACAGCTGAGGATCAATGGGAGGCAGACACAGCCATTAGCTAAGAAAGCTGAGAAAGAGCCCCAGGCTCTGATGCAGTGGTCAATACCGGGTTTAACCGAGCAGCCGAGGAAGGGTCCCAGGTGGGGACAGAGCCAGGCCACAGCCAGGAGAGATGGGGCTGACCCTGCCCCACTCCTCAGGGCCCAGACCCCAGCAGAAAGAGCCCAGGGCACAGCTGAGAAGCCCCAGGAAGCACCCACAGACCCTGGAACAAACGAGTGTTTGGCAACAACAGCAGAAGCCATGTGAGAGGGACTGGGACCACAGCTGGCAGGGGAAAGAGAAGGGACTTGAGCTCCTTATCATCCAGGGACATCACTTAGCTGCGGAGAGCAAGAGCCACAGCTTTACCCTTTCACCTGAGGACCGAAGGCTGCAGTGAACTGAAAGCAGTGGTCCTCGCTGCGGGCCCAGCCAAGGAGGGGAGCAGCTGAGCAGTGCGGGAGGCAATGGGTATTCGGGGAAGGTGCACAGAGCCTCACCCACCCTGCTGCTTGCTCACACCCATGCTGCCAGAGCTGCCTCCCGGAGGAGGGCCAGCTGCAGAGGTTTCCTCATCGCTCTGCTCCCTTGGCTCTCCTCACCTTGAGCATTGTGCTGGATCACTCCCCAAAGTCTGCTACACAGAAGACACGCAAACTAGATGGAAAAGTCACCCTCCAAGGCTTTGCATCAGACCGAAGTACAGAGAGCTCCTGCAGAGTCAGGGCTTACCCAGGCCCAGCCTTGAAAGAAGACGCCCCAGTGCCTCCCATGCTTGGAGCCCGTCTGAGTGGTGCCGGCACTCGGCTGAGCCACCGCACACGGGGCTTCCTCAGGAGAGAGGCTTGATTTTCACCCCCTGAGCAAATTCAGTGCTGAGGAAAGCCAACAGCCCCAGACAGCGTGTGGGCCCCCCTCCAGGTCCTGCTGACAGCACTGCAGCTGACTCAGCCCTGGCACCGAGACCCTGCCACGCTCTTGCCTCAGGCTCCACCAGACACCCAGCTACTCACACTGCCCTGACCCCATCCCTGAGCTCCAGCTCCATGCTCCCTTTGCACACCCCCTGAGGCTGTCACCCACAATCCTGACCCGTTACTCCGCTTCCCACCTCACTGAATCCCGATGGCCAGAGCCTGACCTGACCCAAGCTACAGAGAGAAGCAGCACCGATCTCTGCAGGTGGGCCTTCAGGGACCAGACACAACTGGTGATGTCTCGAGAGCATTAGAGCACCGGGTTGTGCTAAAGGCAGATTTCTGTGCATGCATGTGAAGAGAACAGAAGACAAGCGGCTGTCCCCCGAGGTCTATCCCAGGGGTGGGCTCCCCCCTCCTGCTGGGAAGAAAATCAAAGCCCTGATCCCAGGGGCCTGCTCCCAGCCCCAAACGCAGGACATGCTCCATGCCCACCCAGGGCCTGTGCAGGGCACACTGCTGCCACTGCCCCCTCCCAGCCCTACAGGGCCAGCTGCCTTGCGGCCCAGGCAAGGACTGGGGTGGGAGGCACGTTTTTTGGGGGGGACTCGAGCACCGATCTTGGGTAGATGCCAGCAGCTCTGCCCCTTCCCTCCCACCTCCCTGCAGACCAAACGCGTTCAGCAGCGCGGTTCCTCCCGGAGGGAGCAGACGGCACGTTTCCATCCCAGCTGATAACGGGAGCGGGCGGACCCCCGGAGGGGGACCCGGTCCCGGTGGGGGTCCTGTGCCCCCCCCCGAAGCAGCGGCGGCCGAACGGAGCCCCCGGCCCGGTCCCGCCGGCGGCCGAACAGCGACACCTGGCGGCCAGGCCGGGCACGGCCGCGCCGGGGTCCCTGTCCCGGGGGGGGGGGTCGGCGCCTGCCGTGGGACCCGCTTCGGCAGGGCAGCGGCGCTGGAGGCCGTCCTGCAGGGAAGGGGCTCGCACCGGGCAGGGGGGGCTCGCTGAGGGCTGCTGGGCAGCTGTGGGGCTTCAGCGCATCCCTGCTCCGCACCAGGCAGGGCACTGCCCACGGGTCATCGCAGTACGGCCACGCAGGGGGAACAGCATCCCTGCACCAGGGTGCAAGGCTCCCGAGCAGCTGAAGCCAGGTCCTGACCGGCTTGTTGCTGCACTCACCTGGGGAAGGCACAATCTGGGGGATTCTGCATCAGGGCTGCCCGCAGACCCCACCACGCTGCACCCACACCTGCTCCTGCTGGCCCCAGGGCTCTCCAGGTGATGCTGTGAGCACCAAGGGAGCAGTGCCACAGTGGTAAGGCACCAACCCCCGCCCCAGGGACCCGCATCCAGGCCCTGCTACACTCCTGCCTGAGAAGGAGCCTCCCCTGCAGCAACCAAAGCCCTCTCCTCCTGCCCCTGTCCCCAGATTTACAAGCCGCCTGCAGCACCTTCCTCCCTCCATCTGCCTCAGGGACCCAGCCCAGGCTGGGGCTGCTGCTGGCCTTTCATTACATGCAACGCACTGACACTACTGCTCTGCGCCTCACTTGGAGGTCACAATCAGCACTTTCTTCTCCTGCACCCCAGCTCCTTGGCCATGCCTGAGGCAAAGCAGCTCCAACACCACAGAGCAGCAGGGAATCTCCCTGGATCACAGAGATGCAAGCAAAAAAGGGGCCTGCTTTGCCTGGGAACAGCCCCTTCTCTGAGAGCCATACTGTGCTCCATGGGGAGCAGATCCTGCTGTGCTCAGCTCCCATCACCTCCACCCAGCTGCCCCAGGCACAGCTCCCAGCAGCTCCACAAACCTCCCCTTGCACTCAGTCCAGGTCCACTCAGCTGCAGAGCTCCTCCTGGTCTTGCTCACTGGGGCAGCATCACACAAGGTCCTGGCACTACATACTTTATGGCACTAATGAGCTTTATCTAGGCCCTTGGTACACATGCAATTATGTGCTAGGAGCCAAGAGGAGCACTGCAGATATTTACCCTGTGTGTCTGAGCTGCACCAAACCAATGAAGAAAGCAGGGTGAATGTAAGTGCACACAGGAGCACTTTGCTCAATTTGTTTCTCACTCTCATAGCCACCTTCTCCCCTTTCCTTCCTGCTCTCCTTTCAGCAGGCTGCACACACGATGCTTTTACCCCTAGGGTAGGCTAACTGCTCTAGAGGACAGAGCTCTTTGGGACCGGGCAGCAAGGCAAGCAGAAGGAAGACACCTCCCTGCTTCCCACCAGCCCACCCCCTGCCCCAGGGTCCCAGCTCACCTCCCCACAGGGGACAGCAGCCACCCACCCCCAGACCCCTGCCCCGCACCTCTTCCAAAACAGCACGTGCTCGGGTCTGCGTCCTCAATCCCCTTCCTGGTGATTCCTCCCTCTAGGCTCAGGCAAGACAACACCAAAAGGACCCATGGGCCACGGAGGGTGTTTATAAAGTGCCCCAGAATACCACCCTGGCAGCTGGCGAATCTCACCTGTGGGGCTCTGCCCAGCTCCTTAATCCCGTTAGCAGCAAGCAGCTCCAGCTGTGCCAGTAACAAATCCCTTCCAACATGAGCCCTGCAGAGCCAAGTGACTGCTCTGCGGGAGAAAGTATGAAATTCCTGAGGGAAATTCAAGTGGCAGCTTTTGTACTGCATCTCTGAGAATTTTGCAGTTTTATTTTCCATTAAAAAATAAAGAAGGAAGGAAGAAAAGAAATCCATTCCCTGCCCTCCTGGCCCAAGTGCCCAGCACATGCCCGACTTTCCCCCCGATCAGCCCAGCACTGCCTGGGTGCTGCAAAGCAGCAAAGCCCTGACCGAGTGGGGAAGCTGCATTTTCACCCAAGGATGCTGGGAATGTCCGGTTTTGTACAAGCTGGAAACAGAGGCTTGGCCCCAGGCGGCGTGCTTCAAACTTGTGTTGTTCCACTGGCAGTGACTTGTCTGTGCTCATAATTTTTTATTTTATAGCACCTTAATCTGTATTTTCTGAGTGAATTAGCACAAAAACGTGGGGAAAGACAGACTCAGCCCGCAACGCATTTACAGCCGCAAGGAACAGCAATGAAGAAGCAAAGCCCTGGTATGTGGCGGTGGATCGTGCAGCTTCTGCGGGCAGCACTGGGACAGAGGCAGCTCCCAGCCAGGCACGGGGACGTCCCATGTCCCCCGCACCCCCGTGCTGCAGCCAGCGCGGTTCTGCCATGGGGCTCTGGCCTGGGGGCACTGAGCATCCCTGCGCCCAGCACCTCCAGAAAAGCCTCCAACCCCATTAGGCATGGGGACTAATGACCCGTGCTGTCCAAGGTCAGCACCCTTGGTTGCCTCCAGGGCCCTGGCAGGACCAGCGGTGTCAGCAAGGGGACTCTGATCCGCAGCGAGCCCAGCAGGGAAATGGTGGCCCCGCAGTGACCACCGGCCTCAGACACGGCCACTCATGGGGCGAGAGCTGGGGTGCTGCTGGTACAAGATCAACAGCTTCAGCCTTTTTAACAGTGTCCCCAGGTAGGGAGGCCAAAGGTAATGTTCTTTATCTGTGCCTCATGCTCCACAGATACTGAATATCAAAATGTGCCTTGAAACACTCCTATTATTAAGTATTCCTCAGAGATTAGAGCAGTGCTTACTTCTCACTATCCTTTTCCCTCCCCAGTAGAGCAGATGAACACGATAACTTATCAGGACCTTCCCATGTGCTGTTAGGCAGTAATGGCATGGGGACTTATTGACCCACCTCAGAACAACACACGGAATATTTAGGACTCCTCCTGAGCTGGGCAGGCGATAACATCTTTATCGTGCGAACCCTTTAAACCCTCAGCGCCTGGCAGGCCCCTCCGTCCTCACTGAGAGGACAAATTAGACCCAGGGGACAGGCAGCGAATGCTGATAACAAAATAGTTCCTTCAGCAAACGCAGGGCCAGGGCCCACAGAGCCGGCAGCGCTGCCTCCAGCCCCGGGCCTGCCCCTGCCCTCAGACAGCAGCAGGAGCAGCAGAGCTGGGGCCTGGCCCAGCCTCCATCACAGCCTGGGCTCATGGTCACGGCCTGCAAACGCAGGGCCCGATGCTGCCCCCCGACTCGTGTCAGCCGTGGTGGGAAGGCCCAAGCCTCCTGCAATGTCCTTGCACTATTGTCCCATGCCTCACATGGGAAACAGGCAAGGAGGAAGAGGCAGCAGTGGGATGTCAGGGGGACCTGAGGGGTCGCTCCAGGCGGGAGTGCTTCGGGGTGCTCAGGACTACAAAAGGCCAGGAAGAAAGAACCACGGGCACGCACAAAATGCCAAGGAACGAGCCCAGGCAGAGCTGGGGAGGCCCTAGGAGACCATCGTGCGTGGTGAGGCAGGGGAATGGCTCTGCAATTCGGAAGCAAGGCAGACAAGGAATAAATCTGGAACTCGAGCAGAGAGGAAGATGAGCAAAGACACAAAGGTTGAGAGTTCAGACCCCAGGGACCCATGTCAACCTCTGTTACATAAGTCTAGAAAAGCCTTAAACTTGGTTTTGCTGAGAAATGAGTCATCAGCAATGATAAAACCCTGGAGAAGTCATAAAAATTACAGACATTGATAAAATGGGACATCAATACAGCGAAGCTCAGCAGCACGGCAAATGGACGAGGGCCACCGCACCGCAGCCGTGCGGCAGAGCCGGGCTCAGCACCCACGGCAGCGAGGAAGGCGATGAAGTCCCCACGGGGCTGAGGACACGGTGCTGCTGGCCACAGGCTCAGCCTCTGGAGCACAGCTGGAGGCTGCTGGTGTGGTCAGGCCCAGGGAAGAGCCCCCTTCTTCACTGTGCAACTCCACGGAGCCACACTGTGGGGCCTCGGGGAAACCAAGCCCCTTTGTGAACCTCTGAGCACCTCCGGAGATGGACAAACAGCTCTGGACATGAGGCGAGTTGCCTCAGGACCTTCCTCCCAGCTCAGACATTGTCGTGTAACAGGAGAAATCATCGAGCACAGTCCCTCTTACAACCTCCTCCTCCAAGGCTGCCCTGTCCCATTTTAACACACTCCATCACCTTTTTCTGTTTGTGGCAGAAAACTCATTTCCCCTTCACCAGTAGGAAGAGGCTTTGTTCACTTGCCGGGACCTCCTGCCAGCACTCACCCCAACCACTGCGTGCCCTGCAGCACTTCAGGCCACTGCTCGCAGGGCACAAAGTGGGGAGAGGGCACGGCATGGGGGGACAGGGGGACAGCACGGGGAGCAGGGAGGTTGCGGATGGACAGGGGCTGCCTGTAGACAGCGGCCTCAGCCACACCAACAACACTTCACGTTCACGGGTGCCATAAAGCAGCACCCAGCGCCACGGATGGAGGAAGCAGGTTTGGCGGTGGAGTCAGAAGGAAATCCCAGCTAATCCAGCTCAGTTAGACAAAAACAAAGAGGGTCATTCTGATACAAAGTTCTGGCTGAAGCCCTGCACCTGATCAGCATTTGCAAGATTAGATAAGGACTGAACTTAGTCCCTTCCTGCATATATTAATGCGAGCTCTCTGGATGTCTGGGCTACTCCAGTTCAAGGGCAAGAAGATGGTCGCTTCTCTGGGGTTCCTATTTGCTGTCCTCTCTTTAGCAAGATGTGTCCCCGTGCAGCAAATAGCCAGCCGCGACAAAGTCCTCCTGGTGTCCTTCGATGGCTTTCGGTGGAACTATGACCAGGACGTGGACACCCCCAACCTCGATGCCATGGCTGCAGAGGGAGTGAAGGCGCAGTACATGACTCCTGCCTTTATCACCCTTACCAGCCCGTGCCACTTCACGCTGCTGACCGGTGAGTCCCTGCCTGCCAGAGCAAGCAGAGCCCCAGAGGGGGGTGCAGTGTGACGGTGAAAGAGCAAATTCAAGGCTTAGGTATAAGGGAAGCTAAGTCAAGCAGACAACCCAAGGACTGGCCTCAATAGTGTGGTAAGCTTTAGCATATATGACTTTTGGAAAAAGAGTCAGAGACATGGCAATAGTTACAGAAGCTGAACCTGTATTCATCAAAGGTAAATAGCATCAGGCTAACCTGATAGCCTCATTTGATAAGATAAATGATTTTTTAAATAAGGGAGATGCAGTAAATCTCATCTTTCTGGACTTCAGCAATGTATTTGATACAGTGCCACATGGGAAATCATTAGTTAAGACGAAGAAGATGAAGATTAGCACAAAATCTCTAATGGGGGTAAGTAACCGGCTGCAGGGAAGGCAACAGCAGGTAATACTGAAAGGAGACTGACAAGCTAGGGAGGGTAACAGGGGAATTCCTGGGGAATTGATTCTGGAGCCAATCTTATTTAAGATTTTCATTAATAACCTTGGCATAAAAGAGTGGTGCATGCTAATGAAATCTGCTGATGAGAAAAGGCAGGGAGGCGGTGTCAATACAAAGGAGGACTGGGATATCATGCAGAAGTAACTGTGCAGTCTTGAGGACTAGAATAATAAAAAATAGCATGAAATGTGACAGCGCAAAGTGCCAGCCTTTCATTTGTAAGGGGATTTCTGCTTTATGCTGACCTCAACCATTGTGAACAACAGAAAACGAAACACCAAAGCAGTTAGTTAAATGCAGCATAACGGTGAACCCTAAATGTGATGAAAAGGGCAAGAGCAACTGCAGGAGGCAGCTGCACTTCCAGGGGCGAGGGGGGGTCAGGGCGAGAGCCACCCGCACCGTGGGCCCCTGGGACTCACAGCATCCCCCTGCAGCCCCTCACACTCTGCTCCTGGCCACCCAACTTGGTACGAGCCAGGTGGAGGAACGAGGCAAAAGCAAAGGCAAAAGGACAGCCAGGAAAGGGGAAGGAGAGACAGAGAAGCAGACACGGACTTGGAAGCCCAGCGGAAGCCTGGCTCACACCCGCCTCGTCCATCTCTTCTGACAGGGAAATACCTCGAGAACCACGGGGTGATACACAACATGTGGTTCAACACCAGCACGGGGGTGAAGCTGCCCTATTACAGCACGCAAGGCATTGACAGCTGGTGGGACAATGGCAGCCTGCCCATCTGGATCACAGCTCAGAGACAGGCAAGTGGGGCAGGCTCCTCTCGCACGCAGACCCCGAGACACAGGCGTCTCCTGCCTGCACTCGTGCAGTAAAAGCTACAGGCAAGCCACGATCTCTAGTGGCCATGAGCTAACATCCTCCTTGCAAATGACAGGCTAATTAGAGCAGCAAAAAAATTTAAATCCCCAGACACTGGCAGGAATAATTATGATCATTCTATTAAAAATAGCAAAAAATAAAAGATGCACTTCAGCTTTATTAAGATATTAATAAAACAGGTTATCCATTTCCTGTTCAAGGAAACCCCAGCCAGTTCTTTAGGGAGCATAACGAGCCCAAGCATTCAGTGTGCTCCAAAGCACGTACCTCATTTCCTCGGCCTCACCCAGCACCTTTGGGGGACTGGTGTAGGGGGTTGGTCCCCTCTTCACTGAGCACTTCCTCAAATCTCAGCAGGCTTTGAATCTGGCTTTGAGACAGGACACGAGACCTTGCCCCAGACACATACCTTTGCCTGTATTTACCTGCCAAATTGGCCCCATTGACTCCAGTGTGAGTGCTTGTATGACGGCAGCACAGCACACCGTAATGCTCTGGTGGTCAGGAGCCAGAGGGGCCATGCAACATACAAACAAGTCACTTTCTAAAGTCATAGCAAGTGTTACTAACACAGCGAGAAAACCAGCGCATAGGGGTTCTGGGAAGGGCAGTGCTTTCAATTAATCACTTTTAATTGGCAATGAGCAAGAAAACCTCATTAGAGACAGAGGTAGACATTAGGGGGCTGAATGAACTAACCGCATTAGTAGGTAGTTGTTGTACTGACAGATGGAGGGATGCTGCAGAGAGAGTTCAGGTGGGTTTATGCAATGTCTTCACTAACAGGGTTTAAAGACAGGCTCTATCTATTTCCCTGGGGGACGAGCAAAATATCAAGGGGAAGAAGTGAATATGAAGATGGTGGAGCCCGCCATATTCAACTACAGCAATGAAACCATTTGGAGACAGAACATCGACATTGTCATGGAATGGTTCACGGTGAACAACCTCGACTTCATCGCCCTCTACTTCGGTGAGCCAGACTCAACGGGACACAAGTATGGCCCCGAGTCCACGGAGAGGAAAACCATGGTCAGCCAGGTGGACAGAACCGTCGGCTACTTAAGGCAACGTATCAGGGAAAGTGGCTTGGAACCAAACCTCAACCTCATCATCACGTCTGACCATGGCATGGAGACGGTCATAAAGACCGACGAGATTCACATCCAGAAAGTAGAGAACTTCACGTTCACAGACATCCAGTTTGAACTCTTAGACTATGGACCAAACGGACTACTGGTACCAAAAGAAGGAAAATTGGAGCACGTGTATTCAGTCCTGAAAAATGCCCACCCAAAGTTGCATGTGTACAAAAAAGAAGAGTTTCCAAAGAGATTCCACTATGCCAACAACTCCCGGATCACCCCGCTCCTGATGTACAGCGATCCAGGATACGTGATCCACGGGGTAAGATGTGTGTGCAGACACATTTTACTGTCTTTTCTTGGATCTGCCTCTTTCTTTCTCTCCTCATGCTGCCTCTGGGGAGCTGAGCCGGCGGCCGAGGGGTCGGGGCGCTCACACCCTGCCTCCCTTTCAGCGAATCAAGGTCCAGTTCAACAAGGGGGAACACGGCTTTGACAACGAGGCCATGAACATGAAAACCATCTTCCGCGCCGTGGGGCCGGCCTTCAAGCGAGGGCTGCTGGTGGAGCCCTTCGAAAGCGTCAACGTCTACGCGCTGCTCTGCGAGCTGCTGGGCATCGTGCCCGAGCCGCACGACGGCTCCCTGGAGGTCCTCAGGCCCCTGCTGCGTGAGTGCCCCGCGGATGGCTGCGGGAACACCGACACCTAGCGGCGGCCGCCCGACGGCCGCAGCCGCTGCGGGACCGGGGCCGGAGCCGGAGCCTCCGGGGGGGCTCCCTCCGCTCCCCCCCGGCACAGCGGGCCCCGGGCCGGCGCTGACCCAGCCGGCAGCCGGGCAGCTCCCGCTTTAAGGGCGTCTAAACGTCCCCAAAACGCCCAGCAAAGCTTTGCACAGCCGTTAGAGGTTGGAAACGGGAGGTGCCGCGGCCAGCGGAGCATCATTCCTGCAGGGAGCAGGGGATGCAGAGCGGCGGCTGCTTGCTGTGCCCAGTCCCCTGCACGAGCTCCATGCCGCGGGAAGGGGCTGCTGCTCACCTGGGCAGAGCCCGGCTCCCCGCTTTAATGCTGAACCTTCGCCGTTGCAGGTTCAAGCGCTCCTCTCCTTGCCGCCACGAAGCTGTCAGTGATGCTGGGGATTGCTCTCACTCTGCAATGCTGGAGAGGAATATACTAACTGCCTAGCAGAGGTAATTTATTCCAAGGATAGCCAGAAAGCTCTGTGGAGGTGCTGCCTTGTTAGGCATGTGCCTGTGTGTTGGCTGCAAGAAAAAGAAGGATCAAAGTTTGCTGTTTGCCTTCAATGTGCATATATGCCTGGAGACCTAGCAGGATGAGCAATTCTCGGTCTCATTTCCTGGCATTTCCAGCACCACGCATGCACAGCCGACATCCACAGGCTGGACACACATGAAATAAGTACCAACAGCACTGTGCTTTCCTCTCTTGACAGCCTCCGAGTTTCAGGCAGCTCTACCAGAAACGTGTGGAGAGGTGAGGAAGCACGTGTCTGAAGAAGACAGCCTGACGAGCGTAGGGAGACCCCGCTCCAAAACCTCCCCAAATTTCTCATCCACATTCCTCCAGCGTTGCTGAGTCCCCGGGTGGGGAAGCCCTCCCCAGCTCTGGTGTGCACCAGGGATGCGCGGCTGTGGAAGCTGACACCGATGCACAGTGTGACTTTGACAAAAGCATCCTGTGTCGGTGCTGCCCCAACTTCCCCATCTGCTCAAGGGAGAAAAACTCCAACTCGGTTTGGACCAGGGACAGTTAATACATGATGAGCTCCTAAAGCAATTAAAAGCATATCTAAGTTCTGCATGTGCTGAGAAGCCTTCTGTAATTGGTGCTGGACTCCAGCACAGGGTACACGGAGAAGACAGGGGTCTCATCCTGTCTCTGCCGGCTGCTGGGGCTGCTCTGGCTGCCCAAGGGCCCCTGGCTGTGGCAGTGGGGTCAGAACAAGCTCGGCTTTGGCAAAGGCAGCGACCGGGCGCAACAGCCTCAGAGGGATCCCAGCATCGCTCAGTGTCTCCCACCCCTGCCCTGAGCCCTGGGTGCCTTGAGCGTGGTTCTGTTTGTCCATCCAAAACTTTCTGTCCCTTATGGCTCTGGACAAAAATGGGCAAACAGCACCAACCCAAGCTCAAAACTCACAGCAGACAGGAGAGGCCGTGGCTGCTGTACTCCAGGCAGCGCTCAGGAAATATCACCCACCTGCAGCCCTGATCCTGGGCTGCAGATCCTCCTCCTCGGAGCTTGGGAGGGGGCCTTAATCCCTGCTGTATTTTGGAGAGGCAGAGGGATGGAGCAGCGACACAGCCTGGGCCCACCTGGGCCTTGTGGCACCCCGTCCCCCTCCTGTGCCGCACGGCTGATGCACCTTGGATGCAGGAGGCCCTTGTATGAGGCCAAAGTTCCCTCCCCTGCAGGAAGCAGCCCGGGATCTCTCAGCTGGGGCTCAGGACAGGGAACAGGACAATCCTGCCATCCTGGAGCCTGGTCCCTGCCCTCCCAGCGGGCACCAGCGGGGCAGCGGCCCCGGCCCCCATCCCAGATGCTGAAGTGCCTCTCCCCAACCCCGTGCCTCATCTCAGGGGCTCGATAAACATCTGTTGCCATAGAGACTTGCTCGCGCTGCCTTCCCTGCATTGGTTTCACCCAACAAGATGAAACAAGAGACGCACACTCCACTCAGAAAAACAGGAAGAAAACGTTTGGCTTGAAACCGTATTGGGGGTGGGGGTCAGGCCAGCAGCATGCAGAGTAAATAGCCCATTAGGCAAACAATGGGGAGGCTCCGAAAGGGGAGCCACGCGGGCCAGCGCTGCAAATACCATTTAAAATAATGTTAATAATGATAGAGCACAGTGACTTTCCCAGTCATCCTGCTGGTGATCTTGGGACTTTCTGCACAGGTCAGCGCAAACAGCGCCCCGGGCTGTGCCGGCCGTGCCGGCCGTGCCGCTGCAGTACCGAGCGGTGGGCGATGGCTCCCGCGCCGTGCTCACCGGGCAGCACCAGGGCACGGGGCAGCAGCGGCCGATGATGGCTGTGGGCCGGGTGGCTGTGCTCCTGCGAGGCTTCAGCATGCCTGGCACGGGGAGGGCTGCCCTCTGCAGCACTGCTCGGGGACAACACGGAGCCGGAGCTTTAGGCGGAACAAGACGGGGCCAGGCAGCCCCACTCCTGTGGCCACTGCAGCCTGGGAGCCCACCAAGCACTCGGCCCGAATTCCAGCCCTGACCGCAGCACGATGCATGAGCTCGCTTCAAGGGATGCCCTGGAGATTCACATCGTGCACTTGTTTGAATCTTCCAGCCCTCCCCATCCCTCTGACTGTGCAGCCCCGGAATTACGGATGCTTCAGGTCACAGGGTGAGGCCGATTCTCCCCCTCCACGTGGGTGTGGGGTGGTGTCACCCCGCAGACACCCAGAGCTGGCTCAGTCCAAGCCAACCGGTGACCCCCTGCTCCCCAGCCCAGGAAGTTTCCAGCCCAGCCTCTCCCTCTCCCCATGCAAAATCCAAAGTGCGGAAGCCACTCCAAATGTTGTCCTTCTTTGAGTCCTTCCAGCCCTTCCCTTCGCATCTCACACCGTGTCCATTTACCGTGCGGCATTTCAACCGCTCAGCCGTCGGACAAACCCCTGACCGGTCTCGCCAGCAAACCTGGTGCTGGTCGGCACTGCTCCGCCGCGGCTGCCTGCAGCCGGGCTCACCAACATTCCTGCTCCACGAGTGCTGCGCCTCCCCCGCCTCCCATCCCCACGTAATTCATTCCCCACCACCCCCCCTCCCCAGGGCTGGGGGTCACGCAGCAGGGAGAGGCCTGTTGTGCATTGCATCCCAATTTGCTATGCATTTCCACACCATTTGCTTCCCTTTCTTTTTCCTGCACTAGAAAGATGCTCGCTACCCAGGGGTCCAAACTGCTCCAAGACGGTAGCATAACAACAAACATCTCCGTACCTATATTTATTTATTTACGGCGCACACGCAGCTTGCAGGAAAACTACTGCCTCTTGAAGTGCCCGCGCTGGGGGCAGCGTGCCCTGCGGTGACCACGCTCCGCCGTGGCCCAGAGGCGAGGGGCTCTCTGCTGTCCCGTGTCGCGCGGCTCCATCCCCAGCCGCCCCCAGCCCTGTGCCCAAATGATATGCAGATCTCTGCGCTTCAATTGGCTCATGCCTCGGGAAAACAACCACCATTTGCCCACAACAAACATGGCCACCGTGGCACCCCCGTCCCCCTGAGCTGGCCCCGGCTTCCTCCTCTGGAGCCAGGGATATTGCGGGTCCTCAGCACCCCCTTGGCACCCCCGAGCCCGCAGTGCAGGAGGGGAGCACAGGGCACCGCTGTTTTCCCGGTGGCTCCAACACAAAGACAGAGGCCAGGTGTCCCCGCGGACACCACCCCAGCCCCACAGCCTGCCCTCGGGCTCCTCGCACCGCGCTGCCCCGGGTCTGCGCTTCGCAAGCCGCGGGCAGGCAGTGCCACCAGGTGCTGGAGCACAGCGCTGAGGCACAGCCCGGCCACGGCCACCGCACCAGCGGCGGGCTTCTGCCGCTCCACGCTGTGCTCCACGGCTCTGCACGCTCACACCGAGCACACCCGGGACACGCTGCGGTCGTCGCATCACTGCTCCCACCTGCCAGGCCTCGGGGTGTCAGCTCCAAGGGGCAACACGGCATGTCCCTTCTGAGCAGAGGGGCCGTCACCCCCAAGAAATCCCATTCCGGTCGGCAACAAGACGAGCAAGAAGCACCTTCCTCTCGCAGCCCAGCCACCGAGGGCTGCAGCCCAGGCAAGCCCCAGCCCCTGCCCCAAAAGGCCGGCAGCGTCCCCGCTCCGTGCAGCAAGGAACTGCTCAGTCAGTGCCTCAAAGCCACGGGCTGTGGGCACAACCTTACACTGCCACTGGGAGAAAAGAAGCACAGAAAGACTTCCAAGCTGATATTCAATATTTTGCCGACAGGGATTTAACTGCAGCTTCAACTTCTGCTTGCCACAGCGGGCCATGTATTCCCATGGCAGGACTGGGGAGCATGAAGACAAAAATCCTGCACTGCTTCACCTCTTGGAAACTATCCTGTGAAAATTTTCCTGGCCAGACACCCCCACGCTCTCTCCTAAAGCCCTGCTTGCTGTGCCCTTTCCAAAGTCCTCCAGTCCACCAGAAGCATCATTAACTGCATCCAAAGGTTCTGCTCTTTGGGTGAAGCACCTTCCTCTGACAAGGAATGCTCCCTCCTTCACCTGAGCGTGGCACACCCCCGCTACCGGCACCACACACGATACACGGCATTCCTGGGATGTCTGACATGCTTGGGAAGAGCTACAACGTTATATTCCACCAGATTAGTTAAGGAGTCAGAATCTCATTATTAAGACGCCAGAAGTTTTCTCAGTGACTGCCGAGGTTATTGGCTTCACTGCCACTTAGCCCTGCTGGTGCTACCACGATATTACTGCACGCTCCCAAGTCCCTCAGAGGTGAAGCCTCCTTCGGGGACGGGGACTCTGAACCCAGCACAAAGGCAGCCTGGGGAGGGCTCTGGGTATTTCCTCCTGCATCCCCCGCAGCTCTGCCCCCAGCTGAAGGCAGAGGCATGGAGCCCCTACGGCCTCGGGGGGGGGCCCTCGCCAGTGCTGCCCAGGAAGGCGCCGCCGCTGGGACCTGGCAGAGCCAGGAGCGGGGAATGTGCCGCTGGGCGAGGGGCTGGGACCCCCCCGCCAGGTGAGGGGCTGGGACCCCCCTGCCTTCAGTCACAGCCCCGGCCTGCGCGGTCCTGGTCCCACCCAGCACCTGCGCTCCCTGCCCTTTCGAGGGGAGCTGGAGGCAGCAGCAGATGGCAAAAGGGCAGTGGCAAGAGGCACTCGAGCACGGTTTTATTTTTTTGTCACTAAAACATCCCGAAACGACGAAGACAAAGGTGGGCTGTGCCGGGCCAGCACCCGCCGGCACCAGGGAGGGGCAGGCAGCTACGCTTCCATTGCTGAGCCCACAACAAAAGATCAGAATAGCAATGTAAAAACTCATGAGATTTTAAGATATAAAAAAGTGGGATCTTTTTTGTTCACTTCCTGTTTTTGCTACTCTTTAAAGCCACAAGTTCAGTCTGTCAGTGCTTATATTGATTTGTTCTCTTTCTTTTCCTTTCTTTTCTTTTTCTTTTCTGAGAAAAAAAAAGTGAGATTTTTCATTTAACCACATGGCTCAAGGACCTGGAGCTTTATTAGACGTCAAATAATGGGAAACCTGTGATCAAGCTGAGAAAACTGCCGCACCAACCCGGACTGCGGCCATGGCTCGGAGTGCCTTTGTGCTCCGAGGAGACACTCGCTCTGCCCTCGGACACCCAAGATGGTTTTTAAACTACACAAAATAACTGCAGCTCCAAATGGAAGCGAGCGCAGCGCACGCCGCAGCCCGGGTGCAGACCAGACAGCTCACTCGCACATTCCCAGTAAACCCCCGGGGATGGGACAGAGAGCAGATCTCCAGCTCAGCCTGCAGAAGGTGACCGGGGCGCTCGCGATGGGAACTTGGATCGGCAGCAACACGGAGGCGTGAGCCGGCACACGCGTGGCGCGCTGGATGCACGGCGTTGGGGAAACCCGGTTATTCTGGAAATGAAGTGGACTGTGCTGGCCACGAGGGGTCATACACGAAGCTGCTGATACAGCTGCACCTCAGACACATCCAAACGCTGCCCGCTCAGCCCCCGGCGAGACCCCAAAGCCAGAGGTCTGCCGCCACCTCCTAACCTCGCTTCTCCGAGGCTCAGCGAGCAGGCGAACAAAGCACCTGCACCCAGCCCAGCCTTCTCCTCGCTGCTCAGGGAAAGAAGCAAACAGTCACTGCATTTCTGCATCCTCCCGAGGAGCTCTGCAACGCCAAGGGGCAGCCGAACACCCAGGAGAGGAGCCCACCCAGTGCTACAGGAACCCGGGGTTATTTCCTCGGGTACTTTTCTCGCCGTGCCTGCGAGCCAGATGGAGGCAGCTCGAGCCCGACATTCCTCACCCAGCGCGGTGCGGCCGGTCACTTGAGCTGCCACATAAAACGCCGTGAATGCCGTATTGTGCGCGCACACGGCTCGTGTGTGCGGGGATGGAAAGTCTCGCACGTTTTTTTGCTAAAATTTAAGACGTGCTGCACACAAAGACCAGAGCTGATGAAAGCTAAATTAACTTGAAAGAACGAAAAAAGCGCGGCGCTGGGTTACATTTCCATGTCACGTTTGGCTTAAAAAAAACAAACCACGCTTCTAACTATTCTTCTCGTCAGCGAACAAAACCAGTAAAAAGAAAACAATAAGATGTGGCACCGCTCGACACCAGAGGAGCGCCTAGGAAGGACTCGGCGCCCCAACGCCCCTCCCGTCCAGGGGCAGCGGCCCCCCGCCGCCCCCTCCCGCCATGCAGGGGCTCCCCACCACCTCGCCGCCGCCCGCAGCGGGGACACCGCAACGCCCGGCTGCAGCCCACGGAGGCGCAGCCCACGGAGGCGCAGAGCGGCTCGCCCAGCCCAGCGTTGCTTACCGGAGGCGGCGGTCCCGGGGGGGGTCTGAGCGGCAGCCCCGCGGGCAGGACACCCCATCGCCCGGGGGGGGGGGGGCCCGCTCAGTCCGTGCACGCCGCGGGCAGCGAAGCGTTCGGGCTACGGAAATTCATTTCCCTGCGGCTGCCGCGCGGTTACTCGCAGGCTCCGGGCCCGCGGTTGTGAACTCCCCGCGGTGCTGACTCATCTTCTTCATGCCCGTGAAGCACCGAGCCCGGCGCTCCACGCCCACAGCCGCCGTGCGGCGGCCGCTCCCGCTGCCCTGCCCGCCCCGGTGCGCGGGGCCGCGGCGCGCTCCTTGGCGCGGCTCGGCTCGGCGCGGCTCGGCTCGGCTGGGCGGCGGGGAAGCGATTCCGGACCGGGCGCTACCTGGCCGCGAGCCCGCGGGCTGGCACCGCGACGCGACGCGGATGGCCCCGCCGGATGGCACCCCCCGCCCCGCCGGTCTTTATTCGCTCGCCGACCGGTTCAGAACCACGACCTCGGCTCCGGCACCGACCGGGGGCTGCGTCCCCGTGCCCCGGGGCTGCCCCGCGCCGCTTTGTCCCCGGCCACGCCGCGGCCCGGAGCCGGTGGCCGAGCCCGGCCGGGACCGGGATGCTCGGGGCGGGACAGCGCCGGCACCGCGCCGACACCGGGCGGACACCGGGCGGGACCGGGCCGGCTCTCGGCTCCCCCCGGGCTGTGCTGGGAGCCCCGCAGCAGCCCCGCACCGTGCGGGCCTTGCCGAGCCGTGCCGGGCCGTGCCCAGCCGAGCCAGCCCTGCCGCACGCGCCGCCAGCCGGCCCCGCGCCCAGGGGAACAAAGCGCCGCGCTGCGGCTCTGCGCGCCCGCACCGGGCCGAACCGGGCCGGGCCGAACCGGGCCAGCCCCCGCCCATTGTCCCCGCACCGGGCCGGGCCGGGCCGGGCCGCCCCCCGCGCGGGCAGGAAGGGGAGGGGTCGCGGCAGACAATGCCTCCCCCCCCCCCCCGCGCCGTCACGGCCCGCCCTCCGCTCCCCATTGGCCGGCGGGGAATTTGGGGAGCCCCCCCCCTTCCCCCCCCGCCGGGGGCGCGCGCGTCGCATTGTGCCGGGGGGCGCGCGGGGATGGGGGGGCGGGGGCGCGCGCGGCCGCCGTCGGGGGCGCGCCCGGGGGCTCCCCTTGTGTGTGCGTGCGTGCGGGGCCGCGGCCGGGGCCGGGGCCGGAGCGGGGCCGGCCGGCGCCATGGAGGAGCTGAGCAGCGTGGGAGAGCAGGTCTTCGCCGCCGAGTGCATCCTCAGCAAGCGGCTCCGCAAGGTGGGCCCCCGCCGCGCCCCCCCCCGCGCCCCCCCGCGCCCCCGGCCCCGCCGCCGCCGCTAACGCGCCTCTCTGTGCCTCTCTCCGCAGGGCAAGCTGGAGTACCTGGTCAAGTGGCGGGGCTGGTCCTCCAAGTGAGCGGGGCGCGGGGCCGGGGGGGGGGGGGGGGGCGCGGGGCGGTGCGGGGCGCGGGGGGCCGCCCGCCCGGCCGCTTTTGTTCGGGCCGCGCCGCTCCTTTTGTTTACAAATAAGCGCGGCCGCGGCCCGGCCCTCCCCGCCGCCGCGTGGGGCTGAGCCCCCCCCCCCCGGGCCGGGCCGGCGCCCCCCCGGCGGGCAGGCACCGGCCGCGCGTCCCCCTCCCGCCCGCTCCCCCGGGATGCGCGGGGCTCGCCTCGAGCGGCGCCGCCGTGGCCGCCCCCGGCCCGCGCCCCCTCCCCGGCCCCTCGCCCCCGGCCGTCGGTGCTGGGACGCCCCGGGCCCCGACGGCGCCCCGAGCCCGGCCACCTCCGTCCCCATCGCCGCCGCCGTGAGAAGCGCGGGGCCCGGAGCCGGGTCCTCGGGCCGGGGCTCGCAGAGAACCCGGTTGTCCTCGGCTGAACTCCCCGGGGCCCGGCCGGTAACGGGGAGGGGGGGCGGCGAGCGGCGGTCCCGTGCTCTCGCCCAGTCCCGTCTTCTGTTCCAGGCACAACAGCTGGGAACCCGAGGAGAACATCCTTGATCCGAGACTGCTCCTCGCTTTCCAAAAGAAGTGAGCAAACCATAAATATTTCTAAACGAACGATAAAGTCAATTAACTTCTAATTGGTCGCGCGTGCGGTGGAAGTTGTGGAAACAACAGACCGAGGCTCTCCATGCCTTTTGTGGCACAGCTCTTTTGTTCATCTCCTGAAATTACAGTTCAGGTCCACCTAGGACGGCTCTCCCCAGGCTGGGTAAACACGGAGAATTTATGGCCCTGTGCACAATCTGTTTGTGCTCTCGCCGTACAATGGGCGCACAGCAGCACCCAGCAGAGACCTTTAGCTCTTGTTCCCCGACCAGCAGCCGGGGCCTCGGCTGTGCTTGGGGGGTGACTGCACGCCCAGGTGGGGAGACGGCTCCTACGGCTCCGGAAATGGTGGACTCGGAAAGGCACCAGCGTGTATTTACGGAGGGCATAGCTGCGAGAGGGGTGACGAAGTAATGGGTGGGAGAAAATGGTGTCCTCTGCCAGAGCCGGGCTACGACACAGAGCCGAGCTGTGAGCTGCAATTGTTCTGCAGCTATTATACACCGGGAGTCAGGCATGGAGATAGAAAAGTAGCCAGCTGGCTACGTTAAGCACAGTGCTGCCAAATATTTTGGCTCCATATTAATAAAAATCATTAAGGTTTATGATAGGATTTAATTATAACTCGTTTCTGGAGCCATTTTTTCAAGAATAGAAGCTGGTGGTTATTGCAGACAGCACGGGGTTTAATCAGCCATATGTATTACAGCTTAACACTGTCCTTTTTAAATGGAGAAACACCAAATAGTATCGTGACCTGAACACGGTCTCGGTACGGTCACCCCGGGCTTTGCGTGGCTGTCGGCCCGGGCCACCACCTCCCCGCCAAGGATGCAGCAGAGGTAAAATGAGCCCGGTGAAAGAGAGAAAGCTGGGATCCCAGGGAGTGCCTTCGCTGTTCCTCTGCGCAGCGGCTGGCCTGCTTCTCGCAGGGAAGGGGAAGCACAGCTCTGCGAGCGTGTAAATAAGGAAGGGCTCAGCAGAGACCGTTCGGATGCGTCCGTTGGCCTGTTCCCATTCTGCCGGCAAAGCAGCAAATTTCACTGCGAATTGGAAAAGTCGCTGGCTCGGGATGGGCAACGCTGTGGTGCATTGCTGACCACTGGAAGCTTCTTGCGGTGGGGGTGTTCTTGTAGCGAACGAGGACGCAAACAAACAGCTCTGCCTCGCTGCCAGAGCCACCCCAGTTCCCCGGGCCCTGCAAGGCATGGGCTGAGCGCCCGCAGAGCAGGAAGCCACTCCCAGGGGCAGCGTTACAAAAACCGATGCCTCTTTTTGGAAGGTCTGTGGCTGGCTCCAGTGGAACAAAGGTACCAGGACTAGGGTAGCCATCGGGAAGGTGTTGCATGGCGAATGGAGCTGTTTGGTAAATACATTTCAGCCACCCATGCAGTTCAATCCCATGTTTTATGCAAGAGACTTTTTCTTTTCATCTCTCCGCCAGTATATCAGGGCAAATGCTTTCTTGCTGAGCCAGCTGAATATCCTGATGCCTGGACAGCCATCTTTGTCCACCATTTTTGTAGCCCTTTCCTCAGTTTGTAGTTCTTTTTTCTCCACTTTCTTGGCCCAAGTCTTCCAGTCGCTGTAGGTCATCTGGCAGAGCAATGCTCAGAGCTGGGGGACGGGCTCCTGGTGTTTTCATTCCAAAGCTGCTGCTGAGGTGCACAGCTGCCTGATGTATTTTAAACACTGATAGTGCTGTGTGGCCCCAGAATGTTGGAAATGGTTGTGGAAGGGAAGGGTGCTGCTACCTGGCCCGGCCCAGGTACCCCACGGGGTGGCTGCAGGTTATGGGATGCCTTCCAGCTGCTGCTCAGAGCGGAGCTGAGCCTACAGCATCAGAGCAGGATTTTTTTAATGACAGAAGAAAGGGAGGAATCAGTTGTTACGTGTTTTGTTTGTTTGATTGTTTGTTTTTGTTTGTTTGTTTTTTATGCAAGCTTTGTCCTTCATCTTTTTTTGTGATATTTTTTTTCCAGGGAACACGAGAAAGAAGTGCAGAACCGCAAGAGAGGCAAGCGGCCCAGGGGCAGGCCCAGGAAACACGTGGTGAGTCCTGGAGGTGGTGGAAATCCACAGCAGAAACAGCGCTGGAGAAGCTCTGACCCTGAGGGGCACCAGCGGGTGTCTGTCCCACAACACGGTGTCATGGGCGCTAAGCCTCTGGAGGGTGGCGAGGACACGGCAGTGCCTGCGGACCCTGTTGTAGAGGCTTTGCAGAGTGCAGGGATGGGCAGCTGGACGGGGATTCCTGCAGGAGGGCTTCTCTTTGTCGCTGGTCTGGTGGTGGTGTAGAAAGAGGCAGAGCAGTTCCCGGGCACCAGGTCCCGCCTGGTGTTTGCGCCTGGCAGGTGCCGTAATGCACGCTCCTTGGCTCATTTTATGGCAGAGGTCGCGTGTCATCTAGGGAGAGCAGCTCGGGTAACACAGGGAAAGAACCTGTGTGCTTGTCCAGGGCACCCAGCCAGACCACACTGGAGGATTTGCAGTGTCCATGACTGTTCTTTGATAATTTGTCTTCGCTCTTTCCCTGTCCCTCCTCATTGCTTCTTAGGAACCAGAGATGCCCTCAAAAAGTAAGTCAAGTAGTTCCTCTTCCTCAACATCCTCCTCTTCTTCCTCCTCCGATGAAGAGGATGAAAGTGACCTGGAAGCAAAGAGAGGTCCCCGCAGCAGAGAGACTCACCCGGTACCCCAGAAGAAAGCTCAGATCCTGGTGGCAAAGCCAGAAATGAAAGACACTTCCAGAAAGAAGCGTGGGCGGAAACCTCTCCCCCCAGAGCAGAAGGCAGCTCGGAGGACCGTGAACTTGACAAAGGTGCTGAAAACGTCCCGCAAGGAGGTGGGGGGCAGTGCCAAGCTGATGGGGAAGCTGCAGCCGCAGCACAGCACGCAGGGCTCAGGGATGGCTGTGCTGAAGGAAGCGCCGGGCACCCTGGCTGGGCTCAGCTCCGGAGGGTCGTCGGCAGAAAACCTTCCCAACATGATGAAGAGCGGCTCCACCAGCCCGAACCGGGCCATCAGCTGGCAGAGCTCCATCGTGCACTACATGAACAGGATGTCCCAAAACCAGAGCTCGGCAGAAACCTCACCCCTGAGCAGGCTCGCGCTGAAGTCGCAGGCATCGAGCAAGAGTGGCTTAGGGCTGGACTTAAAAATGAGGAACCAGAAAGGATCTGGGGAGCTTGGGCTGACCATGCAGGGAGCCAAGACTGCCAAGGTTCCCAGCGGCGGTGCTGGAGGGGACCAGAAGTCTGGGTTCGCTGCAGGAGCCCAAATGCTGCACAACGGCAGCAAGACGCCTGCGAGCTCGGCTGTGCCCGGGAGCCAACTGGCGTCCAGTCAGGAGCTGAACCTCCAAGCTTTAAACTTGCAGAGCGTCAAAAACGGGCAGAACGCAGCCGGGGGGAGCAGCCTCCCTCGCCACGCGTGCAGCGCCCTGTCCAAAAGCGCCGGTGCAGCGGCGAGCGCGGGTGCCGCCATCGCGAAGGGCGGCGGAGCCGGTGCCGGATCGAATGCTGCCAGCGTGGGGGACAGCAGCAAGAGCGAGAAGCAGGTGCACAGGGCGGTCACTGGCGAGAGGGACTCGGCCAAGGGCGGCACAGCCGGCACGCAAGAGGGGCACGGGGCCCCCGAGAGCCGCAAGCCAGCTGCCCTCTCCGAAGTGAGCACAGGCGAAGAGACCAGCTCGGACTCGGATCGGGATTCTGCTTCCTTCCCCGGCGTGGGTCAGAACATGTCCGTCTCCATACAGACCAGCCAGGACTGGAAGCCCACCCGCAGCCTGATCGAGCACGTCTTCGTCACGGACGTCACCGCTAACCTGATCACAGTGACGGTCAAGGAGTCCCCCACCAGCGTCGGGTTTTTCAACCTGCGGCAATACTGAGCCAGGGAGCGGGAGAGGAGGGAGGCGGTCCCCGGGCCTCTCCCTTAGCCTTGCCCAGCTCTCCCGTCAGGTTTTTCTTTCTTTAGGTGAACGCCCCGTGGCAGGGACTCGCATGGTGACCGTCCGCCCCTGCCAGCGGCTGCCTCCGTTCTCTGCAGCGTGGCGCCCAGTGCTGCAGGCAGTGCCAGCTCGGACACTGTCTGCAGCACCCACGCACACCCCGCGAGACCTGTTGAGACTTGTGCTCAGAGGGCCTGGGAAACGTACGGTGAAACCCGCTCAGAAGTGCCAGCGCATGAGGGGGTCCCTCCCTGCTGCCCTTCGTTCCGCCAGAGCCGGTGCCCCACGCAGAGGGGCCAGCGCCGCGGGCCAGGAGCAGAGGCATTATCGTGCTGCTGGGAGGTGACGGGCTGGCAAGTTCTGAGCCAGGCTTCACCGTACACGGCTCTCCCTGCTTGGCAGCTTGAAATGGCAGAACATGCAGTGTAGGGCTCTGGTGGCAGGGAGAAGGGGTGGAGGGGCCGTGTGCCAGGCTGCCGCTCGGGAGAGGAAAGGAGAGGAAAGGAGAGCCTCTTCTCTCCTCTGGGCGCCCCGTGAATCCACCTGCAAGCTGCGAGGACAGTCACAAGTCGATCCAAATAGACAGCTGATGCTCCCAGCACCCAAGGGCTGGGGGGGTGGCTGTGGTATGGGGGTTTTTCAGGGTACATTAAGTCCAGCCACCCCCCTGGGCTAGGTCAGTTCCAATGATGGTGAAGTCCACGATGTCTCCACCGTGGTTTCCAGCTGATAAGGAAATATTGTTTACATTTTTTATTAAGGGAAAAACCTTTTTTAGAGGGAGGGGAATAAACCCAGTCTAGCAAAGGCTGAATGGTGAGACGCTGATGAGACAGGGGTCTCATGATGATGAGACATGATGAAAGATGCCTCTTTGAGAGCAAGGGGCAACAGGCAGCAGGCATTGAGTCCAGCTGAGGGGTTGTACAGCCCAGTGAGCCCAGAGCCGCTCCTCTGCCTCGTCCTGGCCTCGTAGCGCCTCAGCCTCACACTCAGCAGCATCCAGGCCCTTGCAGGGACCAAGCTGGGGAATATTTTTTAAGTCTTGCAGAACACGCAAACTCTCTTGACAGCAGGTAGGCTGGTGTTATGACTCCCACTTGGCTGAGGTTGGTGCTGGAGTTGGGTTAAAAACCAGCTGAACCCAGTGCTGCTGTCAAGCCCTGTGCCTTGGATGCTCGTCGATGTTGAATCGTGCTCATCATCTCCATTTTTCTCCAGCTGGAGGGCTCGGGGCCGGCAAAGGACAACACCTGCCTGGGCTGCCCAGAGCAGTCAGCAGCAGGCACCCACTGCTGCTGCCCTCCCCAGGCTGTGCCTCCAGGAGCGGCATCTTCCGCGGCCACCTCGCCCTCCGGTCCCGAGTCAGCAGCTGGGTTGTTAATTTTGGCTTGTAATTGCAACCAATAATGGCTTTTTTCTGAGGTCTTTTTCCCTGCTATAGATTACTCTTACAAGCCAAAATTAACAGCAGTAGTTCAGGCAGAGTTTAATAGCATTTGAGGTCATTTTAGTTCTGTTAATGCTGAACTCCTTCTCTGGAGAAGATGCGAAGCCTGCCGTCTGCCAGGTCTCTGGGTACGTTATTAGGAAGTGCCTCCAGGGTCTGCGCCGTGGCTCGGGGTGGCTGCAGGCACGGCGTCAGCACGGCTCATGACTCGCCGGACCACACTGCCCTGCCACAGGGCCAAGCATCTTATTTTGCCACGGACAGGGGCACTTGCAGCATCGGTACCCACAGGAGAGCAGAGAGGAAAAAAGACCAAATGAGGGGTACGCGTTTCTGAACCCCCAATGCATCAGACCACCACAGCTGCGTTGGCTGCCGGTGGTGCAATTCTCAGGTGAAATGAAAAACCAGCGATGGCAGCGTTTGCTGCCTGGGTGCGAAAGGGACATTGTTCCCTGTGTGGTGGCTGCCATCTTCTCCAGGAAAAGCTCCTGTGGGCTAGAAATGGATTCCCTTAGCTTTTTATTTAATCCACAGCCGTCCCGTTGGTCACGGCTTTGAGATGGTTTTGTTCTAGAGCCTGAGCGCAGCATCCTACGGGAGCTGATGGCAAGCTGGGGCGGGCCAGGGGGTATCCCTGTAGCTCCTGTGCAGTTGTCCCCGTGCGCAGCCAGGCTGCCTTGAATGTCACTTCACCACAGTGCCGGGCAGCTGGGGACCAGGGGATTTGCTGCAAGCCGCCTGCAGAAGGCCTCGTGCAGCCCCACGCCTGCAGCAGGCTGGGCTCTGCTCCGCGAGGCAAAGGGCCCCGGGGAAGAGGTGAGCCTCAGGTGAGCCTCATCCACGGACGGGGTTCCTGAAGGACAGTTTCCGTGGAGCTCCACGATGCCAAAATGTCAGTCTGTTATGTTTACCTTGTAGTCTTTAATGTTGCCAAACGACATAACCGTTGCTTTGAAAAGTCCAAGGAAACATCAGCCTGTGTTAGCAGAAACGAGTGCTCCAGGTGTGGCCTCCGCTGGGGCTGGGGGTGCGCGCGTTCTGGGAGGGGAACCGAGGGGTTTGTGGGACCTCAGAGGTAATGCCCGGCTCTCTTCCCCACACACCAAATGTTTGCTAGTTGGCCTTTGCAAGTCCAAACTAAACGACAATGTGCCTTTTGCCACTGTCCTTATTTCAGCCTTGTCCGTGACACCGGTCCTTCGACAGGTTTGTGCCTATGCAAAGCTGGGTGGTCACAGGGTGCTTGGGGACAGCCGTGACCCCCCGGGGCGAGGTGCCTCGGGTCCTCGGCAGGACGCCCAGCCCCGAGTGCTGGAGGTGGCTGACGGATGCTCCCGAGGGGAAGCCAGCCCAGCAGGGATGCTCTTGCCTAGGATGGGATGTGGGGGCTGGTGTCCCGAGGTGGCTGCCGAAGGGGAAAAGCGTTTGAGGATGGTCTGAGAAGGGGTCAGGCACTCAGCGTCCCCAGAAGGTGCATGAGATGAGACACGAGGGCAGATGGCGTGTTCATTGCTCACCTGCTCCGAGAAGGCTGCTCCCTCCGGAGTGCTCCATCACAGCCCAAATGCCTTTCTCCTTCTGGCAGCTTGCTCCTGCCCCGGGCCAGGCTGACACCCCCCAGGCTGACACCCTCCTGGGAGGGCGAGCGGCCCCACAGCGGCTTCACCCAGCGTCCCCAGGCATTGCCCTAGGTAGCAGCAGGACTCTGCTGTCACCGCTTTAGCTATTGTGCCTTTCTGCTCACCAGCTGGTTCGATTCCAAAGGTTTAAGAATGGTGAAAATGATAATCCAGAAATTTTTCTAAACTTCATCTCATCCCTCCCCCCTTCCCCAGCCCCTCCTGACCTCGTGTTTCAGGACCTTGACTCTCCCAGCAGCGCTGGCGTGCGTCTGAGTGAAAGGTTTGTGTTGAAGTTTGCCTCTCAAAGGCACATTATGTGAGTGATTTACGGTAATCTTTTGTGGACAGAGGTTGAAAGCTGATGCAGACCGTGTTTACCAGTCAGTGCCATTAGTATTCAAGGTCTACCTTTTTATTTTTTATTTTAAGTTTGCTGCTATGGGTTTGAGTGTTCAGTTGTGTGTCAAACAACCAATTAAAGGTTTGTCACTTGTCATTTTCTAAGGGGTTTCCGATGTGGAAAGTCCTGCAGTATTTGTATATTGAATGGATATTTTCTCCAGGCATAATCTGGTTAAGTATACTTGTTGTTTTCCATTGGACTGGAAGAGGTGGCCAATTCAGCCATCTTCCTTAGAAGCCTAGTATATTTTTATATATATATATTTGTACCAAAAAAAAAAAAATGGAGCTCGTGGAAGGACGGGAATGGTTTCAGGGGGTTCAGTTTGCTTTGAGTTTCTGATCTGGGTGTGAAGGGCTCCAGAGCGGGAGAGGTTTTTACTGAAAGAAATTGGGTGAAAACAAACAATTGTTCTTGTAACTTGCGCCAGTCACTGGTCTGATTTGTATGTTTTAATTAAAGAGAGAGCCAAATCGTTCCTGTATGACACTTATAATTGCTTTAAACTACAGCTGTTTGTTTGCTTTTATTTTCAGAGAACAAAAGTTGGAGATGTTATTACCCTGGGAAAGCTTAAGTGCTTTGCTGGAGCAGGACAGCCGCCCGGCCCGTGGAGCGATGCGGGGCTCCCTGGGCCACGGTCACCCTCACGCCAGCTCGCTCGCGGTCCGTGCTGTGTGGTTTCTAGTACTTCTGGACGCTAGTGCTAGTTTAGACCTCTAGGCTCCTTTTAATTTATTTGCAGGAAATCACTAGGAGATGCTACGTCGGGCGGGTTTTTTTGTATAACTTTTCCACTGCTCTTTTTTTAGTATATCAATAAATATTTTTTTTAACTTTTCAGCCTGCTGTGCTCACTGTGCCGGCCCGAGCAGGGGGAGGCAGCGCGGGAGCCCCGCTGCTGCCTTGCGACCCCCCATCCCCCGGGGCCCCTCGTTCCTTCCCCGCTCCGGGAGGCTGCGGGGAGCCCCGGCCCGGTGCTCCCCAACCCCGCGGGAACCGGGGTCGGGCGAGGGAAGGCTGAGGGGAAGCGGAGCCGCGAAACCGCCCCCCCACCTCCTCCCCGGGGCCCGGGCCCCGGCTCCTCCCGGCCGGCGGGAGGCTGAGCGGGGCGCGGGGGGGGGCGCTGGGGCTGGGGTTTGGGCTGGGGCTGCGCCGGCCCCGGGCTCTCAGGTGCCTCCGCTCCGCGCCCCCCCGGCCCCGGGAGCCGCCCCGCACGTGCTGGATGGAGCCGGGCCGGGGGCGGCGGCCGCCGGGAGCCGCGGGGCGCGCAGGGGGCACGGCCGGCCTGGGGAGGGCGCTGCGCGGCCGCGGACGGGCCCGGGCGACGGCGCCTTCCCGGTCCCGGCCGCCGCGGAGGGGCTGGGGGCGAAGCGGCCCCGAGACGGGCCGAGCCCGGGCCCCGGGCTCCGCCGTCGGGGCTCCCGTCGGGGCGGCCGCGGAGCGGAGGTTCCCGGGGCGGGGGGGGGGCGGGGAGCGGAGCCTCCGGGGCGGGAGGCGGCGGGGGAGAAGCGGGGGGCGTCCGAAACGCCCGGGGGGCGGGGGGGCTGGGCTCCTCGGGCCGCGTCCAGGGGCTCCGGTAGCCGGGCCCCCGCCCCCCCGCGGGCCGTCCCCACCCCCTCCGCACCGCCCCGGCCTGGGGCCCCGCCGCGCCCGTGTGAAAGGGTCCCCCCCGCTGGGGCCGGGGGAGAAAGGCGCCATTGTGCGGCCCTTTCTCCCGCGCCTACTTGACACTCATTTTCCGCGCACAGATGCTGACAGCTCTGATAATAAGGGGGTCTGCGCCTTTCACCCAGCGGAGCAGAAAAAGGAGGTTAATGAGGACACAGCTTAAAAAAAAAAAAAAGAAAATACAAAAAAACAACAAAACCCCCTCGCTTCCCCCCGGCTGCGCGGCCGAGGGAGATTTGAATACAAAGGCCGGGCTCGCCGGGCAGGGGCGGCCGCCGCGCACCGGGGCCCCGGCCCCGCGCCGTCGGAAGGCCGCGCCGTGGCCCCCCGCCGGCCGGAGCGGTTCAAGGGCGGAGCGGCGAGGCCCGGAGCAGTTCCCGTGCCCAGCCCGGCACCCGGCCGCCTTCAGCGGGGCGCAGCGGCGGCCCCGGGGCTTTTCCGGGCGCGGAGCGGAGTCGCGCAAGGCGCCCGCCGCCGCCCCGTCCGAGCACCGCGGGACAGCCCGGCCCGGCGGCCTCCGTGCTCGGGGGGGCGCCCCGGTGCCGGCTCGGACCCTTCCTCCCCCGGAGGCTCCTGAGGGCCGCCTCCGGTCCCCCACGGCCGCGGCTCCCGGCCCCCCTGCGCCGAGGGAGGGAGGGAGGGACGGGGGCCGCCCCCGCCCCGTCGGGGCCCCGCCGCCCGCCCCGCGCCGCCGCAGGGCACCCCCGGCCCCGTGCCCCTCGTCCGCCCCAGCCCCCTCCGCTCCTCGCCCCCCGGCCACAAACGGGAGAAAGACACGTTTCTATTTACAAAGTATATATTTAAACTCACATAAAAAGCAGGTCTCATATGGACATTCACGGCTGGCAGAAGACACGTAGTTAAGCTTCACTTCTGAGACTGAGATTTAGCCAAATCTTTTTTATACAAGTCTTAGATTTAAATAATTCACACACACACACACCCACGCACACACTCAGTATATACGTCGCTATATACATACACACATATACACCCACATGTATGTCTTGCTTTATGTACGTGTGTGATGGCCGCACACATATATAGGTACACAGGGCTGGAGTGAAGCACCCCGAGCCTCCGCCATGCCCTGGCAGCAGAGCGAGGCAGGAGCTCTGCTCTGGGCTGTTCCGCAAAGGGAGGTGGTTTTCTGCCTTCAGCATCCCAGCAGGTGGAGGAAGGGCAGCTACATCCCAACATCGTCCATCTGACAACACCTCCCTTGCCAGCTGCCCAAGCACTAGCACTGAAACCAGCACACTGCTTGCCTCAGCTCTTCGTACAAACCAAGTTAAAAAATCTCAATTTTACAAAATATGCCGTACAACAACAACAAAAAAAAAATGAAAACGACAAAAAAATAAATCACAGAAATGGCTCCCTTTGTACAGTCAATACAGCATCCTCTTGCTAGGTCATCTGACAAAGGCAAAGGTCCCAAAAGATGGAAGGGGAAAGGGGCTGAGCAAGGTGGAGCCGCAGTTATCCAGATGGGCCTACCAGAGGTGAAGGCTGCTCCTCGCCCAAGCCCCTTCCTCCCCCCATCAGGCCCCATGTGCTTTCATCTTATGTGCAGTCCCCAAATTAGAAAGCGTTTAAGGGCTTCACCGGGCCAATCAGAAAGGATGGAAAAGGCCAATCTCTCCCAGCCCTGGCCCTCGGGGGCTGCTGGACAGATTTGTGCTTTTGAACCGACAGAGATGCTCAAATCAATGCGTTAGGACATGAGGACACCTGCTCTACATCAACTAAAAACACAACGAAACGGTTCTCCTCCTTTCTAAGGAGGGCTAAAAGACCCCGACCTCTCCTCACCTTGGTTAAGCTGCAATGGAGTTTAGAGAGAAAGAGCGAGCGAAGGAGCGGGCGGGCAGAGGGCTGCAGCATCCCGCGCCTCCTGCGAGACGCTGCCACGGGCTTTCTGCAAGGCAGCCGAGGGTTTCTGGTCGACGCTGGCGGAGGGAAGCTGCTGCATTTTGTTCAGAGCCATTAAATCCCGCTGCTATGCCCTGCCTGAGCCCTGGGAGAAAGCTGCACAGTCCTTCAGAGCCAGAAGAAATATGCAGGCAAATAAAAATACAAAAAGCCACCAGAGTCAGCAGGAGCTGCTCTGCGCACAGGAATATTTAGCCTCTTGGCTATTGTTTAACTAGCGTAAGAAAAGGGAAATATTTATTGTCTCTGAATGCATAAAGGTGGCTCTGGGATTTGTCAGAGATGTGGATATTAGAAAACGCTTTATCTGGAGTCTTCCAACAGTCTAAAGTGAACTGTGTTTGGAAAAAAAAAATCCACTTTCTATAGCAGTATAAAGCATCTAAATATGGGCAGTGACATGCTACCCTCCCAAACCTCTCTGGCATTTCAGGAATGTAAACAGAGTTGTTGTTTTTTTTGAAGTGGGTGGGGGAAAAGAATCAAGCGACCAGACAAAATGAAAACAGATTCTCAGCTCAGTTCTGTCTCCCACAACTGCTATGACAATTCTATTAAAGTGCATTTCAGTATCACCCCTTTCAGGAATCTTACACACGCAAACCTCCTCTTCCTTCGCAAGAAAAGGTAATTCAAGTTAATACTCCACTAGAACAGTTTCAACCTTTTTATGGACTTCTGCTTTTCCCCGCCCCAATCTTGTAGCAACTTTTTTTTTTTTTTAAATTGGCAACGCCCCCTCCCCAACAATACTGTAAATTCAAGTGCTTACTTCAACTGTCAAGGGCAACAGTTCTGGATACAGCACACTTGATTGTACAAGCAACACCTTATATCACAATCAAGAAATCTGGGCACTTTGCCCTCCGAGGGAGTAACACTTCCCCCTTCACCATCCATAGCATCATATGAAAAATAATAGTTAAAAAAAACAGAACATAATTAGCTATGAACATCACTCATTATGTACACCGGCTCCTGCAACAGATGCATGAACTCCGTTAGTTCTCAGTTTTATTGTCCTTTCTAAGAGCAACTGAGCAGTCACTGTTGTCTCCATTTAAATAAAACAACTCAGAGTTGAAATATATATATATAGATATATATAAGCATTTTTTCTTAAATAACATATTTACATCTAATAGAAAATATAACTCTAGAGATAATTTTTCCAACGAAATGTAAGACGTGAAAAAAAAAAAGAATGAGTTAATGAATTTAGGACAGTTTCTAAATCCTCTCCAGGAAATTAAAAAAAAAATAAAATAAAGAAAAAGAAAAAAATAAGCCCACCAAGCTCTAACCAAGCTTTTGTCTGGATCTAGACCGAAGAAAATCCCCAGCACCACCACTGACAGAAACTCATCGCTTCTCCTTAAAGAATCCTTGGTCCGTGCTGCTCTCCTTAATTGTGACGGTCAAAAAGTTAGAGGTCACGTCAGTTACCACCACTTTCTCCAGGTTGTTGAGGGACGGGCTCCAGGACTCCTCCTCGGGGTCCCCCAGGATCCTGGAGACGGGGATCCTGGCGATGAGGGAGGGCCGCCCCGCCTGGCCGCCCACGCCGTCGCGGTACAGGCTGCCCACGGAGCCAGGGCTCACGGCGCTGTGCAGGATCTTGGGCCCGCCGGGGTCCAGCCCTCCTTGCCCCTTGGGGTCCAGAAAGTCCGCCCGGTGCTTGGCGACCCGGGGCGCGTAGCTCTCGGCGGCCCCCAGCTTCATACCCACCTCGACGCGGTTGGGGCTGGACATGGCGCTGGAGAGGTCGGGGTCCGGCCGCCGGGCGAGCTGGATGACGCTGTGTCCCGAGCTGAACTTGGCCGCCCCCGCCGCCGACTCCTCCATCTTCCTGGCCTTGAGGTAGTCCCCCACCTTGTCCCCCGGCTCCCCCAGTTTCCTCTTGGAGGCATCCAGAGTCTCCGCCAGGTCCTTGTAAAGCTCTTTCCTAGGCTTCGGGCCTCTCTTTTTGGGGGTTTCCCCAGGCTTCTCTTCCACCCTGATAACCCGGTCCCGGATGCTGTCTCCCTTGGGGGTGCTGCTGCTGCTGCTGCCCTGCGGAGCCAGGGCTATGTTTCTGAGTCCTTCCCTAGCCCGGGACGTGGAGCCCAGGTCCTGGGGGGACCGGCCGGGATACGGCACCCGGATCCCCCTGGAAGAGTCACTGCGGAATTCATAGGTTTTGGCTTTTGCTTTTGCCTGGGCCTGCAAAGAAGATAAATCAACCGGTGACTTTATTGTCCTGCCACCCGGGTGCGTAATTACAACTTACACGAGGGGCTGCCTTTGCACCGAGCGCTCTCCATCCGAGCCGGAGAGGGACCAGCTCCCCGCACGCCGCCCGTGCACGCTCCCTGCAGCCCTCGCCGCTCCCCGGCAAAGCGGCACCGACGTACGCGGGGCTCCTGCCTCCTTACCTTTAACAGGAAGGTTTTGGGCTTGGGGCCTCGCTTTTTAGGCCCGTATAGCTCCATTTCTCGCTCCCTAGAGGTGTTAAAAAAACCAAAGCTTCAATTCAGCATAGCTACAAGACAGCAACATATTTACAAGCGCAATGGCTACAACTAGCAAAGGCCTTGTACCTTTCCTCAAAGGCTGCAAGCAGCCGGGCATCCAGAATGTTTTCCTCGGGCTCCCAAGTGCTGTACCTGGGGGGGGCAGGGGCACGGAGAGAGGGAAAGGCAGCGGGAAGGAGTAACAGGGGAAGGAAAAAAAAGAAACAAAAAAATACGTGACCTAGAGAAAGGGACCCAACTTTCCTTTCTGCTACAATGGGAAATAATAGCTACAATGAGCCATCTCCCCCAACAGTTCCTAGCCTGCAAAATTGTATAAACAGCCGACTTACTTCTGAGACCAGCCCTTCCATTTTACGAGATATTCCATGCGCCCCTGCAGATGCAAAGAGAAAAAATAAATATGCATGGAGGGAAATCACGATAAGCGCTCGCAACAAAGATACACATGCAATTACACGCATGCAACAAATACACGCCTGCACCCAAGGCGTGTGTCAAAAATATGCAAGGGGGGAGGGACGCGGCGCGGGAGGTGGGGGGGAATGCACCAAAAAAATAAATTCGAATTTTTTTTATTTTTTTTTTTTGAATCACAAAAACGCGCGTGCAGCCACCCCGCGCAGCCCGGCAGCCCCCCGCAGCATGCAGCGGGGAGGCCGGCGCGCACAACGCCCGGCTCGCGGCGGCGGCGGCGGAGCCCGCCCCGCTCGCTCGGAAGAGCCCGTGCATGCGGCGGGGAGGACGGGACCGCCCCCAGCGGGCCCCCGAGCCGCAGCCGGGCCGCCGGCCGCCGCCGCCGCCGCCGGAGCCGGAGCCGCCGCAGCGCCGCGCGGCCGGGGGGAGGGCGCGGGGCGGGCGGCGCGGCCTGGCGCGGGGCTGCGCGGCGGCGGGGCGCGGCGCGGGGGGGGGGGGGGGGGGGGGGGGGGGACGGACGCCGGTGGTGGGGGGCGGGGGGGCACCTACTTTGCGGATGCGGCGCTTGAGCAGGGCCTCGGCCGCGAAGACGCGCTCCCCGACGGCCGAGAGCTCCATGTTTACGCGGCCGCTCGCAGCACACAGGCAGCCGCCAGCGCAGCCCAGACCATAATACTCCGCCCGCTGACGTCAGCGCCGCGGCCCCCCCCCCCCCCCCCTCCGGCCCCCCCCCCCCCGCACTTGTTGCTGGCGGAGCCGGGTGGAATATTCCGCCCGCGCCGCATTGGCCCGGGCCCGGCGCCCGCCCCCGCCGCCGCGCCGCCCCCCGACGTGCGCCGCGTCCCGATGAGCGCGGGGCGGGGCGGCCGCGGGGAGAGAGGGGGGGGGAGCGGGGGGGGGGGGGGCGCGGCCGCGCCCCCCCCCCGCTCCCCCCCTCTCTCCCCGCGGCCGCCCCGCCCGCTCCGAGGGGGGCGCCCCCCCCCCCCCGTCGAGTCTCCCCCCCCCCCGCCTCCAATAGCCCAGCGCAGCACAAAGGAGCCGCCGCCACCGGCAGCCGCCGGCCCCGGGACGGGGCGGAGCGGGGCGGGGCGGACCGCCCCCCCCCCTTCCATCATCTTCCCCCCCCCCATCTCCGGGCATCACCGCTCCGAGCGCACCTGGACGGGGCGAACCCGGGGGGGCGGCCGGGCCCCGCGTTCTCTTCTCTCCCCCCACCCCCTCCCCAGCCACCACCGCCCCCCCCCCCGCGCCCCGGGGGTTTTTTTGTGCCAAAACCAGCAGAATTGGGGAGCGGAGCGCTCGCGGCTTACGTAGAAATCACCTCAGTGCTGCCGCGCCGGGAGCCGGCGGCCGGCAGAGCTCGGCGTCGTCAAAAGCCCTTCCCGGGAACAAATGGCCGCGCCGCGCCGTGCCAGCGGGGCAGCTGGTTCTGGTTAAGTTGAAATACTTTCCAACAGTTCGGGTAGTAAAAATAAAGTAGACCTCAACAGCCTCATAATACGAGTTTCTGGTTTCCTCGCTCCGGCAACCCGCGGCTGCTTTCCCCGGCTCGCTCGGGGTGCGGGGGTGTCCCCGGGGCCACCGGAGGGGCTCCCCCCCCCCCCCCCCCCCCCGGTCACCTGTCGGCAGAGCTCCGGGGCCCGGCCGGCTCGGTGGCCCCGCGGGGCCGCTGCCGCTCCCCCCGCGCGAGTCCGACCCCGAGGCGGCCACGGGAGACCGGGCCCCGCGAGCCCCCGGGACGGGTCCAGCCCCCGGTGGGCGCGGAGGAGCAGGGGGACCGCGGCCCGCCCGCAGCCGGGGGAGCCGCGATGTCCCCCCGGGGCCGTCGGGGGGAGGCTCGGGGGTGCCCGGCAGCGCTTCGGCTCCGTCCCGCCGAGTGGAACCGGTCCCGAGCCCGGGAGCAGCTCGGGCCGGGGCCGCCCCGCGGGTGGGCTGCTGCCGCCTGGCCCACGCGGGGCGAGGGAGGACGAGGCCTCCCACGGCTCTGCCGCTCTGCCCCGCGGCTCTCCTCCGCTAAGGGGCTAGAAGCCGAGGGGGAGCGAGCCTCGGCGGCGGCCGCGCTCACGCGTGGGGGACCCACGCGCCGGTCCCTAAAAGCGTCGGCTGCGCCTCGTCTCCGTAAAGGAGGCAGCGGCTTCCCCGGAGCGGGGCTCGGGGCCGGCGGCTGCTCGCCTCCGGTGCTGCGGGGACCGCGGGGCCGGGGTGGGGGGGACACGTCCCTCCGTGCCCGCTCGGCGCGGGGGCTGCCCGGCACCGCCTGTCCCCCTCCTGGGTCGCAGCTGCGGGGCCGCGGGTGCACCGGGAGCGGCAGCCGCAAGGCTCCGGTGTCGTCCCCATCCCGGGGATCGTTATCTCCCGGGGCTCCTGCTCGCCGCCACGGAGCGCTGCCCGCTCCCGCCGGCCGGGCTTCGGCCTCCCACGGGGGTCACGCGGGAACGGCAGACTCGCGGCCCAACGGGGGGGCTCACGGGACGCGAGTGGAGGAGCCCGCGGCTGCCTCTCGCTGCCGGACCCGGGGCGTGGAGAGGCTCCGTGGGCCAAGCGGGGGCAGGGTTCCCGCCGCGCCCCGTCCCGCGCGAAGGGGAACACGCGTGGCGGGGGGGAGGCCGGCGGGGCCCGGTGGAATCCCGCTCCCGGGCGCAGGGGGGAGGTTTCCGACCCGCGGCTTCCGCGGCCGCGCCCCCCCCCCCGCGGCCCGCCCCGTGTCGGGGGTCCCCGCGCTGCGCGGGATTTGCGCGCAGTGCCCGGGCCGCCGCGCAGCGCTGGTGCGGAGGGAGGCGGGCAGGGGGGGGCTGCGCAGCCTCCGCACCCTCCCCGGTCCCCGGCCAGCGCCGTCCTGGGGAGATTTTCGTTAATGTCGAATTAATCGTTGTTAATTAAGGCAGGGCGGCAGGGCGGCTCGTTAACTCGCGTGGACGCACCGGACCGGATTCTGCACCCCCAAGATGCCGCGCAGAGGAGCGTCCCGGGAAGGGGGGAGGGGGGGCGGGCACAGCGCCCAGACGTGGGGAGGGGGCTCGGGGGGCCGGTCGTGCTCCCCAGCGGGGCCGGACCGATGCCGCCGCCGCCTCGCTCCGCTTCTCGGGGCTTTAGGGACAGCGACCGCGGCGGCGCAGCGGGGCCATGCGGGGCCGTGAGGGGCCGTGCCCCGCGTCCGCGGGGGGGCCGCAGCCCGGGGAACTGGGCGTGAGCCCCACACCTTCGCTCCCGCTGTCCCCGGTGCAGGCGGGAGGCACCGTCCTGAAGGTGCCTCGAGGGGCTGCGGGGCTCCCTGCCGAGCAGCCGCCTCTGCCCCGTAGCCTCCGCAGAGCCACGCGGACTCGCGGAGCCCCACAGTCACGCGTGGCCGCGGAGAGGAAAGAGCCCACGGTTCCCGCTGCCTCCTGCACGCCCGTCCGCGGGGGAAACAACTCCAGGCACCAGCAGGGACCCACGCGAGACCCACGCGGCTACGGGGACCGGAGCTGAGTCCCCGATTGCGGTGCGGGGGGGGTAGAGAGAAGGCGAGACACAAACGAGAACGGCGCGGAGAAGGCAGCGGGGAGCGATCGCTGCTGGGGAGGGGGGGCAGCCGGAGCCGCCGGGGCCGTGGGCGACCCAGGAGCGGGGCTGCGGCGGCTCAACTGCGTCTTGGCCGGGAAAGAGAAGCGGGATGGAGCCGCCCCGGCGCCGTAGGACGAGACCGCGGGCGGGAGCGTGCCCGGTTCTCCCGGGCAGTTCCTCCTCCTGCCGGAGGGGGCCCGGGAAGCCCCCGCCCGGGGCGTGCGGAGCTGCGGGGGGAGCCCTGGTGCTCGGCCGGGGTACCGCGAGCAGGAGCGGAGCCCGGGCTGGGGCTGCCCTCCACACTCCGGAGGTCAACGGCAAAAGCTGCCGGGGTGCAGCACGGGCTGCCGGCTCCGGGGGCCGGCCCGGCCCCGCTCTCCTCCCGCCCCTGCCGACCCCGCCGCGCCCCCAGCTCTGCCCCGAGGTGCCGGCGCTCGGAGCTCACTCGTGGACTGTTCCCGGCCGATTCGAGCGTCTGCCGCTGCACATGCAAACGTGGACCCAGTTTCCGCCCATTTGACCCCCAAATCCTCCCCTCGGTTGCCCTTTATCCCCACGCCCCGCTCGGACTCGCGTAAGGAGCGCTCGGGGTCTCAGCGAGCCGCCCCGGCGCAGCGTGTCCGGCTCCCCCCTCGTTTTTCGCTGTGTGGGGGCTTCCACGGCCGCGAGCTTTGCAACGAAACCGGGGGGCTGCGGCTCCTCCTGGGGCCGCGCGTGGGGGCACCGGGGCGAGCACGCGTGTCCGAGCCCGGGGCCGCAGTGGGGCGGGAGGGAGCTGGCACCGACCCAGCCACCGGCTCGGCGGATCCCCGCGCCACAGCCCGGCTCTTCCCCGCGGCTCCCCGGGAGCTCCTGCGATCGTGCTGCTCCGTCCCCCGGCACCCGCGCCCGGGACGGGTAGCATCCAGCCCAGGCCCCGGCCCGGCCCGGTTCCCCGGGCCGGCCGAGGCTGGCGGTGCTGGTGGGAGTCCCGGTTATACCGAGGTCGCGCTGCCCCGCGTCCCGTTCTCCTGGGCGGCCCGAGAACAGCCCCAGCACCGAGACCCCGCGGGAAACCGGGGGCAGAGCCACTCGCCCCTTCGTAGAGCCCGAGCGGCTTCGAGTGCCCGAACGGACACCGCGGCCGGTTCGGCCCTTGTATCCCGGGAGAAGCATCCCGCAGCCCGCCCGAGCCATGGGTACCGCCGGGCAGGGCAGAGCCCAGCCCCGGAGCTCCATTCCGGGCCAGCTCCCGGCAAGAGCCGAGACCCCCGGCCCCTCGGGGCCGCCCGTCGGAGCTGCCGCCCCCGGCACCCCGGCCCGCGCCCCCGCCCGGTTCGGCTCCGAGCTTAGCCCGGCCCGCTCCCACCCAGGACCCGAGCGAGAAAACGATTTCCTCTGCCAGCTGCTGAGCGGAGCCGCGACGAGCACCGGGGCAGACTCCCGCCCCCCGGGCCGGTGCCGGGCGGGCTCGATGGGGCGGGCGGGGCACCGGGGACTTCGCGGTCCTGCCGCGGACCCCGCCGGCCCCCGCAGCTCTGCCCCGGGAGCGGGAGAAGCCCGGCCGCCGGGACGCAGCACTTTCGTTTCCGAGCACCTCGGGGCGAAGCGGGGAGGCAGCGACCGGCCGCGAGTCGCGGCACCTGCCCCCCCCCCCCCCCCCGACCCCCCCCGACCCGGTCCCGCAAGAGAGAGGCGGCCGGGCCCCCCCCCCCGCGGCGCCGTAGGCACATACAGGACCGGCCCCGGGACGGAGGGCGAGGGCGGGTCCGGGGACCGGGCCAATAAACGGAGCTGCGTTTACACGCGGCAGCGCTGCAGGCGGGGCTGCGCCGGCCCCGGGCGCCCCCGTTACGCCCCTCTTCCCCCCGGGCCACCACCCCCATGGCATCCCCCGGAGCTGCAGCCGGCCGGGCCCGGGGCTGCCGTCGACCCAAGCAATGGGGCGGCCGGTCCAGGCGGATTGGCGATGGGGAGGGAGATTGCGGGGAATGCCCGGGCAGCCCCCGCGGAGGACGGGCGGCGCGGAGCGGCTTCCTCCCACTCTGCAGCCCAGAAATCCCCGTGCGAGGACATGTTCGTGGTTTTGACATCGAATTCAGGCCCGGGCAGGGCTTTCCCGGCAGCTCCCGAGACGCCGGTGCCCAGGGTCGGCGGGGGTGCAGCGCTGCCCGGCGGGCACAGCTCGGGAGGGCAGCGGGCACGGCGGCTTCCCCTGCCCCGCGCTGCTCCCGCTCCGCCGGGACTCGGCACGGACCCGCTGCCACGGGGCTCGGCCGCTGCGGTGCGCGCTCCGCGGAGCTTCCGCGCCGAGCAACCCGGCTCGGGGGCGCAGCGCCTAGGGCGGGCCCCTTCTCTCTGCCCCGTCGATCGTTATCCCCGGTTACCGGGGCCTCGGCGAGCGGGCAAGGGAACGACCCCGACGAGGTGCAGCCCGGCGCTGCGGCCGGTCCCCCGCCGGCCTCCCCCGCCGCCCGGGAGCCTCCTCCCCGGGGCAGCTCGGTGCGGGCTGGCGGTGCTGAAGGACAGCGGCGGCCCCCCCCGCCCAGGGCAGGCAGCCGTGGCCGAGCCCCGTCCGTCGCCCTTTGGCCCGGCTCGGCCCGGCCCGGCCCGGCCCCGAGGCGGGCGCTGCGGGGCTGGGGGAGGCGGCGGGCGAGGCGGCGGAGGCGGCCCGGGCTCGTCCCTGGGGGTACTGCAGGGAAAGGCGACGCTTCCCGGCGCGGCCCCGCCGGCGCGATTAATTCCAGGTGCTCTCCATAGGTGGCACCGTCCTCCTGAAAATCGCGACTGCGGCCGCCGCGCAGCCAGCGGCGCTCCGGCCGCCCCGGGGGGGCAAGGCCGCCCCCGCCGCCCCCAGGAGCACGGGGCAGGCGGTCCCGGCCGCCGCAGCGCCGCCCGTTGCCGCCCGGCTTGTGCCCGGTACGTGTCGGCGGGAGGCCCGGGAGCTGTGCCAGGCCCGTTGGCCCCGGGCCGTGCGGGGGCGTCTCCCCCCCGCGACCCCCCGGGGGAGAGCCGCCGCCCCCCCCTCCTCGCAGCACAACCCCGCCACCCGTCGGGGGGAGCCTCCCGCGTCGGTCTTGCGCGTGGGAACCTCCCCACGCGTGTCCCCGCAGCCTCCACAGACGGGCCCGTGGGGGCGGCGTGGCCCGAGCGCAGCCCCCGCTCCGGCTGTCGACGGCCAGGGTGAGGGAGGGTGGGGGGGGCCCGGCCCGGCCCTCCCACGGGGAGCGCCCGCGGGGCAGCGCCGCAGCCCCGGTCCCGAAGCGTGCCACGGCGAGCCGGAGCCCCCCCGCCGCCCCCGGTCCCGGGGCGCCCAAGTCGCGGCCGCGGCGCTCCGCGGGCTCGCACCGAGCCCTGGGCCGGCAAGGTGCCGCTCCTGGGGGTGGGGCGGCCGCGGCGGGGGGGCTTTATCGCGGCACGGCGGGCCGCGAGCACTTTGCACAAAAGATCTTTTGTTTGGGGGGTTCTGAATTCGCCGCTTATTTGTAGGAACACCAACGCGAGGTGTTTGCGAAGGAAGCAGGAGCCGACCCCAGCTCTCGCGGCGGGCGGGGAAGCCGGGACGTCTCCGGAACCCCCCCTCGGGTCCCCCCCGTCTGACCGGCGCGGCTCCGGCTCGCCGCGGTGCTGCCCGCAAGGCCGGCCGAAGGCCGGGGCTGCTCGCTCTCGGCTCGGGCTGCAGCGGCCGCGGCTTCCACCGCAGCGCCACGCGTGGGCAGAGCCCACGGCCCCGCTCCACCGGCGCCGGGCACGAGCGGGAGCAGCGGGGGAGCCCCGCGACGGGGCGGGGGCGGCTCCCGGCGATGAGCCCACGGCCCCGCGTGGGAGCCCCGGCTCCGGGCAGGGAACCGAAGGGGTCACCCAGGGGCGGCCTTGCCCCGTTCCCGTTCCCCGTCCCCGTGCCCGTGCCGCGGCCGAGCGCGGCGCCGCGTTTAACAAAAGCAATTAGAGGGGAAGCACGGCCCATTTGCATTGCTCTCAATGACCGGCGGCGGCTGCACCGGGGCGGGGGCGGCCGCTGCGGCGAGGCAGAGCCGGGGCCCCGGGCGGGACGTCGGGGTCCCGGGGTGCCCCGTCCCGGGCCGGGCTGGCGGCTCTGCCCCGGCCCCCCCCCCCCCCCCCCCCCTCCCGTCGCGCCCCGCCCCGCCGCGCCCCGCCCGCGCCGCCCTAGGTAGCGGCTGTATTTAGGTTCATGCCCTTATATGGCGATGAGCGCGGCGCCCCGCGGACGGCGCGCACCATATAAGGAAGCGGTGCCAGAGCCCGCGGTGAGGTGGTGCGCGCTCATTGGCCCGCCCGTATCGCAGCAACCGGGCTCGCACGAGTGGAACGGGCCCGCGCCCCCCCCCCCCCCCGCCCGCGGGGCCGGGAGCTGCCCCCCCCACCCGCTCCCCGCGCCCCCCGACGGGACCCCCGCGCGGCGGCCCCCAAGCCCCCGCCCCGCCCGCCCGCCGCCCCGCTGCCCCTGTCCGGCCCCGGCCCCGGCGGGCAGCGCTGCCCCGAAGCCGCGGGGAGCGTCGCCGGAGGGGGCGGCGGCGCCGTCTTCCGTGGGCCCCGACAGCGCCCCGGGCGGGAGGGGACCGGCGGGGGCTGCGGTACCCCCTGGCCTTGCCCCGTCCCGCTGCCGCGGCGGGGACCCGTTCCCTCCGGCCGCGCTCTCCGGCTGTGGGCTGCGGGGAAGGGACCGCCGACGGGGCGGGCAGGGCGCGGCACGGGGGAGCCCCGCGCTCCGCTCCGCCGAGCCGTCCCGGGGCGGCTGCCGTGCGTCCCGGGCCGGGCAGCGCTGCGGGAGGGGGGCGGGACGCGTCCTTTGCACCGTGCCCCGGCCCCGCAATGCGCCGCCAGCCCGGCCCCCGGCGGCCGGTTCCCCGTGGGGGCAGGCTCGCTCCACGGCGGCTCCCCCAGGCACCTTTCAGGGACGTCCCCTCGAAACGCGGACACGCGCGACAGGCGCCGCGCACACCCGCCGGGAGCGGGACCCCGGCTGCGAGGGAGGCGGAGAGGCGGCGGCCCCGCTCCCACGCGTGTCCGCTCCGGCCCCGCGGGCAGGCGGCGGGGGGCGGCCGCCGCGACGGGCAGGGGGCGGCGGCTGAGCGCGGGGCCGCGGGGCCGAGTTTTCGTTGCGGCTTCGCCACCGAGCCGTGGCCGAGCCGTGTTCGCGCAGCGCCGCTCCCGCCCCGGCTTCTGTTTTATTGTATTTAATTTTATTTATTTTATTTTATTTATTTTCAACCGAGCCGGAGAGCGGCCGCTGCAGGACCGCCTGCGGGAGCGGGCACCACCGGCGAGGCGCCTTGCGGGAGCTGCCGGCCCGCCCCGCCGCGGCCCCAGCCCTCCGCCGCGGCGGGCACCGGGGGCGGCCGGCACGTGCTGCCCGGCGGAGCCCGGAGCCCCGCTCCCCCCCGCCCCGCCGCAGGTGAGGCCCCGGCGGGAGGCTCCGTGCCGGCCCCCGGGCCCCGCCGCCGCCCCGCGGGACCCTCAGCCGCCCCCCGCCGCGGGGCACCGGGGGGCGCGGCCGCCGGGGAGAGCCTCGGCGCTTCCTCGCCGTTCCCCCCCCGCCGCCCCCCCTGCGCACACACACAGGCACACACACACACACGGCAGGATTCAGCGGGCTCCGCCGAGCAGCCATTTTCTGCAGCTGCGGCTGCACCGGAGCGGTGCCGGGCGGCGAGACCGGGCGGCCCGGCGGCCCGGGGGGGGGGCCCCGCCTCGCTGCCTGCGCCGGAACGGGCGCCCCGGGGCCGGCCGGGCGCTGCCGGGGGGCGGGCGGGCAGCGCCGCAGGGCTCGCCGTGACAATCCCACCCTTTCCCCGCCATTTTGTTACCGTGCTGGCGTTTTCCCAAAGCAGACACAGAGCGGGAGCCTTGGGAACGGGCCCCCGGTGGGCCGGGGCGGGCGCTCCCCCCGGCCGGGGACCCGGCACCCCCCCCGCGCCCCGCACCCGCCGGCGGGGCAGGTCCCGGGACGCCCGCCCGCCGCCGGGCTCCTTCCCACCTGGGTCGCCCCGGTCCCCTCCGCGCCCCGTGCGCGCAGCAGCCGCCGGTCGCGGCTGGCGGGGACCACGCAGGGCCTGGGCACGCCGGGCTGGCGCCGGCCCCCGGGCCGCTGTCCCCAAGCGAGGGAGCCCGGAGCGTGGCCGCCAGCCTCCCTGCCCGGTGCGCCCGGGACGCGAGGCTGGCCGCCCCTCTCCGCCCGCCCCGCGGGCAGCGCAAGTGCCCCTGCGGCGCGGAGGGCCGTCCCGTCGGGCAGCGGCCGGAGGGGCAGCCCCGGGAGTCCGGCCGGCCCGGCACAGCGCCCGTCAGCTCTGCCCGTCCCGGTGGCGTTACCGAGTCTCCGCGGGACCGGCCCACGCTCCCGAAGCGGTTCCGGGAAGCCCGGGAGGACGAGGCCGGGCAGCGCCTGGTCCACGCGAAGCCGGAGGCCCGTCGGGGCGGACAGCTCCGCCTGCCCCGCGGGGACGGAGGCGGTTCTGGTGGCGGGACGAGGCGCTGGGGCCGCGCCGGGGGCTCGGGGACAGGCGGGCGGGACGGCGGCTGCCCCGACGGGACGGGCCGCTCCCTCCACTGGCGCGGGGTCCATCGGTAACCGGTGACAGACACCTCCCCGGTCGGCAGGGGGCACAGCACGGTCGCTGCGTGTCCCCCGCCCCACGGCGGCGTTCCCGGGACGGCTCGGTCGTTGCACGGCCCGGTGACCCGTGCGAGCAGGAGCGGAGCGTGGCGGGGCCGTCTCGCGCCCCGGGCTGCGCTCCCGGAGCCGAACGGCGGCGGCGGGAGGAGAAGGGCGCGGGGAAGGAGGGGGCTCCTGCAGTGCTGCAATGCAGCGCTGCGCGGAGAGCCCAGCCCGGCGGCCCGGGAGCGCTCCGCCGCCCGCCACTGCTGCAATGCAGGTGTGAGCGCCGCGCCGCCCCCGGCCGGCCGGGCCGAACCGGGCCGAACCGGGCTGGGCAGCCCGGGCGCCGCCGGGCCGCCAGCCGCCCGCACCACCCCGCGCCTCGACCCTCCTCGGCTTTCTCGTCCCCGTTTCGTTTTCCTCCCGCTCCTGTCGGGACCGTGGGACGTTTCCTCCCGCGGCGGGATGCGCCCCCCCCATTCGCCCTGTGTTTGCCGAGGTGGGGCCTCATCCTGCCCCCAGCGCCGGACGCCCGCCGACCGGCCCATGGACGCCCCGACTGTCCTGGCCCCCCCTCCACCCCCCCCTACCCCCCCGGCCTCTCCCTGCGGCTCCCCCCGACGCCGGGACCGCTGCGAGGTCCCCGGTGCTGCACAGACCCGGGGCAAGTCCCCGAGCTCGGCTCTGATCCGCTCCGGCTTCTCCTCGGGGGAACATCCCCCCCCACCCCACCCCGCAGCCCTACCTTCGGGCCTCCCCCCCTCGGCTGCCTGCCCACGTCTAAGCGGGGGCTTCCCCCCCGCAGCCCCCCGGCAAACAGCGCCGCGTCTGTCCCAGCCGGGCTCCCGCTGCCGCTCCGCTTCCCCGCCGCGGGGATTTGACCCTTGGCCACGCATGGCGGCGACACGCAGCGTGGGGACACGCAGCGCCACGGCCGCGAGTGGGATCGCCCGGGGAGGGGGGGCCCCGCAGCCTGCCCGCAGCCCGCACCCCCCGGCTGCCACCCGGAGGTGCCCGGAGTGCGGGCACGGCGGCTGTGCAATACGAGAACGCCCCGGAGAGAAGGAATTGATCCTATAAAAGTCAAAGGTGGTGAGGGGACAGCCCCGGAGGAGGAAGGCGGAAGGCTTGAACGAGGGGAGCCGTCCCCGTACCGCAGCCTGGGGGTTCCAATCCCCAGCATCTGTGCATCCTGCCCGTAACAGCCAGTGGCTGGATGGCAGCAGATCTCTTACAGAGATGCCAGGCAGCACAGATTTTTGCCTTTCCACCTGGATTTTTTTCTGCCGCTGGCTTTCATTCAGTGCTAAAATGGCACCGCATTCCAGTCCCCACTGCTGCTGCTGCGGACTTCAGCCGCTGGATCCTGTTGTGTCTTCATTTACTAGATGAAAGCGCATCCGAGTCCACGGATTTCCTCCCCGTGCGGAGGCTTACGGGCTGATCAAAATGTCCTTAACCTGCTCTTTGAGGTGCCAAACCAGCCCGCTGCCTCCTGCCGCTCAGGCTCCCCGCGGCCTCACGGCATCCCTCTACCTGTTTCCCGGCTCCCTCCAACGTTTCCGTCTCTCTTTGGAGATACCGGAGGCTGTGCTAGACGCGAAAGCGGGCTCACCAGTGCCATACTGAGGCAATTCCGCCAGCCTGCTCTGCCTTGCACTTCCCCCGCTAACACGGGAAATCCTCGTTGTCCGTGGTCTTGCCGCTGCCCCGTGCCGCGGCCCGGCCCGGCCCGGCACGGCAAGGCACAGCACGGCTCGGCACGGCTCGGCACGGCACGGCACTGCACGGCTCGGCTCGGCACGGCTCGGCTCGTCTCGGCTCGGCACGGCTCGGCACGGTTCGGCTCGGCACGGCACGGCACGGCACGGCACGGCACTGCACGGCACGGCACGGCACGGCACGGCTCGGCTTGGCACGGCACGGCTCGGCACGGCACGGCACGGCTCGGCTCGGCACGGCACGGCACGGCACGGCTCGGCACGGCTCGGCACGGCTCGGCACGGCACGGCCCGGCCCGGCTCGGCACGCCACGGCACGGCACGGCTCGGCACGGCACGGCTCGGCTCGGCACGGCACTGCACGGCTCGGCACGGCTCGGCTCGGCTCGGCACGGCACTGCACGGCTCGGCACGGCTCGGCACGGCTCGGCACGGCACGGCCCGGCCCGGCTCGGCACGCCACGGCACGGCACGGCTCGGCACGGCACGGCTCGGCTCGGCACGGCACTGCACGGCTCGGCACGGCTCGGCACGGCTCGGCGCGGCACGGCCCGGCACGGCTCGGCACGGCACGGCACGGCACGGCTCGGCTCGGCACGGCCCGGCACGGCACACAGCGCCCGCTGTCACGGCGCCTGCAGGAGCAGCCCCTGCCCAGGCTGGTGTCCGCCCCCCCGGGGGGGCCGCTGCCGGCGGGGCGGGCGCCTCCTGTCCCGGGCCAGCCGAGGGACCCCCAGCAAGCGGCCGCTGGGCCCCCCCCGCCCTCCCGCAGGAGCCCCTTTGGGGTTCTGCGCTTCACGGGACGCAGCCCCAGACCCCCCCGTTCCCCGAAAGCTCCCTCGGCCGAGCCGCGCTGGGCCGCCTCGGCTGGCTGCTCTCGGAGCCCGCGCCCTCGGGGCTCCTTCTATTGCCCCTTCCCACTTGGTGCTGTGCTGGCCAGGTGCACGGGGTGCTGCCTCCCGCAGCAAATTCTCAGTGAAGGGGGGGACGAAGGTGCACACGGCAACGATAAAATTGCCTTTCCGGGGAAGCAGAAAAGAGTTAAGCCTGTTAGTCTGAAACCAGAAGAGACAATGCCACAGCCAAGACTTATTTGTCACACGCTCAGGCGAGAGATGGAAGAAATTCCTGTGATAATGCTTGTCTCTACTCAGCCGTTGCTGCTGAACCACAAATTGCTGCTTGCAGCACAAACTATGGAAATGTGATACGTTAGATTAGATGTCTTCTTGTTGGGTCTCTCTGCACTGCATTTGCTAAGAGTTATTTCTGAGTCCTGAGAGTTAAAGCATCTTCAAGAAATAGAGCATCAAACGCTCAAAAAGTGGGTCTGCCTCAGGTTTCAGAGGTACAGCAATGAAAAACAACAGGAGAGGAGACACTGTGGAGTGAGTGAAAGCAGCGAGTTCAAAGCAGAGAAGGACACCCAGGGGCAGGCTCTTCCCACCTCGGGTTAAAAATGGCTCAGGGTCAGGTTGAGCCCTTAAACTCAAGATAAGGCATCATTCCAACAGCCAGTCAGGAAGATTCAAGGCACCTCTGGTGTCTGGCCACCACATCGTCTTCTTTGCACAACCCACAATGAATCTCCCTATTTTATCTGTCGCTGGTGACTTCATGTGCCAAAAGGAAACAAGCAGAGGAAGGACAGTGTCATGGCTGGACCCATCGGACACAGAGGGCAGCGGCTATAAAATACATTCCTGATGTTAAAATGACAGCCTGGCTTGCACCGCACTGCAAATGGATGGGTACATTCAGGGACACTGCTTCATCCTGTATTTTATTCAAGCCATATGGAATTGCTGACATATGTGAAAATTAACATTTATTTTGTGCTTTCAGGTGCTTTGTTGGCTCCATGATGCCTAAAAAAACCATCCCTCTCCAAAGTTCGTCTTGGGCAATTAAAAGAACCCAATGCTCTAATTTTTTTTAATCCAAAATATAAATGGTTTCTTTCCTCAAGGCACTAATACTGGGAGCTCTGAACAGCTCCATGGACGGTGATGTGCAAAGTGCATTCCCCTCTATTGCAGCAGCCATGCGAACAGGCATCCTCCTCTCAGAAAGCAGGAGACAGAAATATCAGGGCAGGTAACAGAAATTCATTGCTGAGAGATAGAGAACCCTCCCAGCCCTCAGCCTCTGAAATCCCAATGCCCAGACTTACACAAGGGGCATCTCCGGGATCTCCTCGTGGGCCACCAGCACCACCTGCCCTGCCCAGCACCGTAGCGGGGGCAGCACAGGGGCTCCTGGTGCCCCAACAGGACCCACACAGCCCAGGGGAGCCCCCTCCGGAGCAGGTTCCCTGGTGCAGCACTGCGTTCCCCATCCCCAGCTTTTTTGGGGGTGGCCCTGGCAGCATGACAGAGCCCACACGCCGCACGCTCATCTTTCTTTCCTGCAGAGGCCGGACCTTTCTGCAGCACGGGCCATGTGTGCCCGGGTCCCGAGGAGAGCTTTGCAGTCTGTCATGCTGCTTGGAGCCATTCCTGCCTCGGGGCTGGTGATCCCCACGTGGGCCCTGGGGAGGCTGGCCTGGTGCAGCATGGCACCGTGGAGCATCGCCCGGCTGCGTCCCGCCTGCCTGCCCTGGGGCTGGTGCATGCCGCGCTCACCAGCCACTGCCAGCACCTGACAGAAGGGAAATGCTGAGTCCTACTTTCCACATCAGCCTCTGGTGCTCACAACTCTCTCAGACCAGCTTGTGGTCTGCAATTTTCCATCTTTAGTTTCAGCCAAGAGGTAACTTTTGAAGTCTGAGTCATCTTGGTTTTCCTATTCTTGTGTTTCATGAGAGAAATGCGCTCCCTGTGCTGCGCAGCAAGAGGGGAAGGGAGCAACCGAGGCTGGCCCAGGGCCCCTCTTGTGGTGCAGCTCCAGGTGGGACAGGGAGCTCCTGGAAGAGCTAGCTGTGGCTCTTCTCAGGGCTGTTCCTGAATGCCTTGTTTCCTTGTGATATAAATCTTGGTCTTGTCCCTGCTGCAGATGAAGATGAGCATCCAATAGCTCCAGGAGACAAGGAGATGTGGCTTCACACCAGTGCAGTAACTCCTGCTCAGCACAGTCTTCATGCCCAATGTTAAATACACATTTGTTAAAGGTTCAGACCCTCCGTTCACACTGCCTGTTAATGCATTTTATAATAATAACTAAGTCTGTTTAATTTACTTTCTGTATCAGTGGCATTTTTCTGCCCTGGATGCTGCAGTACAACAGCAACACTTCTGAAAGGTTTAGGTTATTCCCTTTCTTACCTCAAACTAAGCAATTCTGCCTGGCATGCCCATGCCACAGAAGCTGCATCCCCTCTGGGGCCATGGCAGTGTTTTACAGCCCACGGAGAGCAGGGGTGCAGCCGCGCCTCCCTTCCCATTGCCTCTCTGGGGCACAGAGCCTCCAACGCTGGCCGTGCCGTACCTCAGCAGCTTGCCCAGGTCAGGAACCGCCGCTCCAAACGGTGCCGGGGCTGCCCCTTGCACAGGGGGTGCTGGTGTTCGATGGAGACCCCAGGGGTCTGGCAGTTGGTGGTTAAGTTTCCTTCCCTGCTCACCCCCTAAACAACCCGTGCCCGCTATCAGCAGGGCCAGCAAGGGACAACGCATGGCCAAGCATGCCGAAGTCACAACTCCTGAAATTCAGGGCGCTTCCTACCAGGCTGCGCTGTGTCGCACAGCATGGTTTATATGCCTGCTCCTTCGATAAAAATAAATCTTCATGTTTGCAGTTTACTTTAAACTACATCAAGGTGTCAGCTGAGCTGACGGCTCACGCTGAGAAATGACTTCAGTGGGTGCTGGCAAACGGCTCCCCGGGTGACTGGGGGTCTTGGCCTGCTGAAGGGAGGCACTGATGGGTCCCAGGGGAGAGGAGATCCCCGCCTACCATCACCCCCGCCAGCACCTGCCCCCGACTGTCCTTATTACTGAGACAGCCGCTTCTCGCCCGTTTGCACCCAGAGGTCCACCACGCGCTAACACCACTTCAGCGCTCACAAGGCTTCCCACGCCGGCACAGCCCCCGGCACGGCTCCTAGGAGCAGAAGCTCAGCCAGGACCATCCTTCCTCAGCCTCCTTCCCCATCGTGTCCCCCACCCGGCAGGCAGGGACCCCCCGGCAGCACTGGGTGGGGACCCCAGCGCCGAGCCCCATCCTCTCTGCCCGGACGCACACCTCGCTGTCCCACCGCTCCCCTTTTCTGCCCCCGTGCTGCCGAAGCCAGGGCTCTGCTGCAGAGCCGCGTCGAGCTCGGATAGCGCTGGTGGCAGACACCTCATTAGCGAGCGTGCCTGCTTTGTTTTGCGTTTAACTGAATTCTGCCCACGTCACGGCGCAGACAGGAGCGTTTCCCTGGCAGAGGAACCCCCAGAGCCGCTCACTGAGGTCCTGGGCGCGTTTGGGGCCAGCTTGGGCAGTGCCTGTCCCTACGGAGCCTTTTTCCTCTTCTGGTGAAAATGTAAACAGAGCAGTGTCCTTGTGGTCGTCTCTTCCCGACACGGATCTTGTACGAATCTGGGCTGAATCCAAATGATCTTATCTGTGGAGGAGACTGAGGATTTCCTACTGCAAGGCATTTGCAACTGCTCAGCCAGGGGTGGCCCCACAGGCTGGGAGAGGCGAGGGGGCCAGTGGACGGGGCAGGAACTGGGGACCCCACACTGCCCAGCTCGTGTCCCCCTCGTGTGGGGGCTGTATTTTGGCCACCATCATTCACAGCCCTCTGCTGGGCCGAGGGGCACCCACCCCACAGAAAATGCAGTAACACGGGGCAAAATCCGCCCGCTGCAAGCCTTGCTGCCAGATCAAACCTGGAGGGCTTTGAAGGCTTTACCCTGGGTCAGAGCACTCGGTCCGATTAGATACAGCTTTACTTAAAACAGTTGATGGCAGCCAACACGTGCAAGGCCACGCTGTGCAGCCCACGCTCTGCTGGAGGGGACTGGCCTGGAAAACATGCAGCCACAACAGCGGGCTTGTTTTTTCCCCAGCGTGACCATGAATACTTTACCTTGTTGCCAGCTCCTCCGGCAGGGGAGAGATACCGGGGTCACTGCACACGGCAGTGGAGTCACACAGTCAGCTCACCACATCGCATAGCAAAATGACAGGGGATGGGAAAAATACAGGGAAAACCCCAGAAAATGCCTGGAGAAGCTCACCCCAGGAGCAAAAGCACAGAGTGCATTGCCTGCCTGGGAAATTCTCCACCTCCCCACAACCCTCACACCCCTGCTCCCTTCTCTGGGGGGAAATCCCTCTGCCATTCCCGGTTCAGATCTGGAAGTCTCCCAGTCCCCGCGAGGCCATTTCTTCTTTTGAGTAAAACAGGCAAGATCCACGTCGCCTGTTTATTTAACATCCTGCTCCTCGACAGCATCCTCAGCCCCAGGGTGTACCCTCTTGCCCGTGCAGCCAGCGACAGAGCCAGGGAGGGAAGGCAGGCGGCCTGACACAAACAGCGGTGCTGGAGCCAGCACAGGTCTCACCACCGCCGGGGAGGGAAGAATGTGAAACCAGCTTTACAGCGCGAATTTACAGTCTCAGAGCTGCAGTGGCCATGTATAGACGGATGCATCAGACCCTTTTAGAAGAGCTCAAATACGAATACAAATTCTCCTTTTAAATCAGCAAATGTTTCTCTGGAATAAATCCAAACCAAACAGAGGTTAACGCGTTCCTGGGAAATACATTAAATGTAGCACACACCAGTCTTCCTAATGGAGAGTGGTGATGCTCCATCTCATCCTGGATTGCTTTGATAACCATTGGAAGTCATAGCGGACCTCCCATTAATTTTCTCAGTAACAGACATTTAGGTTTGATGCACTTAATATGGCAAGAGAGCAGCATGAATAAGTAATTTATATCCTCAACACTCATCTTTCTCAGCCAATTGGCACAAACCAAGTGGAGAGCGTATCTTTTAAACCAGTAACTACTTATCACACCTTTCAATGCACAGGAAGCTGCTGGAGTTGTGATAAACATGATCAAACTATTAAACTAAGAAATATCTGGCTATGTGGTTTCCGGGAAATGGTGCCTCAAACAAACCACAGCTACTGCCAACAGAGACAATATTTTAGGTGCTTCTACAGCTAATGGAGCAGTGGTGGGTGTAGGGAAGGGAAGCTGCAGAGAGCTCACACTCAGAGGAACATTATTTCCTTAAAAACTGGTAAACGCAGTACAATCCTTTTGTTTGAATGTTAATGAGTAAAGCTAACCGTAGACCTGCAAACAGTTGTTAGCTGCCGAGTCTCACACACCTGCACTCTAGAGAAGGGAGCTGCTTGTGAGAGAAGCAGCGATGCTCAGGCTGTGGCTGGGCGTTTGCAAGCCCGCGTTTAGAAGACACATCCTAGTAGTTGTGAGAAACCTCTTTGGTTTCATCTACCTTTGTCTGGGTAAAGCAAAGTTCTCCTTCTGCACACAAGCTGCCCCAGAAGAGAGCCCGCCTGCCCAGCCCCTGCTGCTGGACTGGCTCCTGCCGCTGTCTGTCGAGCAGCACTTCCTCTTTCATAAATCACATTTTGCATTCTGAGCATGCGTCTCCTCTTCCATGCCATTTTTGTTTTCAGATAACCATTAGCTTAATTAATCAAGGGAAATGCATCACTCTTCTGATTGTCTGCTCTGCCAGCTAGGCTGGGATGGCAGGGAGATGCCTCCGACCAAGCCGGCCCCGTGCGGGGCTCGCCCGCGCACCCTGCGGGCTCCTGCCCCGACGCCTGCGCTCCACCAGCCCCAGCGCCGCTGCCTCTGCCCGGCCCTCGCGCCCTCCTGGCGACGTGTGGTGCTGATCAAAGCCCTCTTAAGATTCAGCACAGCTAACAGGCAAAATGCTGATTTTAATCACAGCTCACCTATTTCCACTTGCTGTCTGCGTGCACATGATGAGATTCTGGGGTCCCCAGTCCTCTCCATGGAGGCGGGTGAAAATCTCAAAACACTATTGCATGAGTTTCCATTGACTTTGAAACATCAACTGAAACAAGATGAACCCAGATGCGAGTTTTGACCTTGCCCGCACTTGGAAGTTTAACAAAATAGCCATGATGAAACTGTTTTTATGGTGTAAGCTCCCAGAAGCCATTTCCACCACCACAAGAGCACGCAGAAGAGCAGACCGAACTGACATAACATCTCAGCAGCGGTGCCTACATTCACGATCGTTCCACTTCCACACGGACCTCAATGGCTGTCCAAGCTAGAGAAAATGGCATCCACAAGCTGAACAGTCGCTGTTCCTCCAAATCAACTTCAAGCAACAGCCTAAGACGAGCAGGGCCACCACACCACATCTGCAAGCACAAAGTTCAGAGGAAAGTGTCCCCACGAACACCCGACCCTGCCCGGAGACGCTGTAAGGAGGAGCCCTGGTGGGGTGGGAGCAGGACGAGGCTGCAGACCATGCACTGTACCTCATGCAGACGTTGCCATTTTGTAAAGTGTTAGCCCTGTACTGTATTTTCAGTGGACTCCAGCAACTGTTAATCTAGTTCAGAGATGCCTGCAGGCCTACTTATGAAATCTGGACCATCCTGCTTTCTGGAGTTCAGTTCCTCATCTAATCACGACCCTGCCCAAAGCTGGGGATAATTCAGCTGGAGTGGCACCGTCAGGCTAACAGCTAGTGCCCGCCCATCCCTGCAGCCGCCTTCCTGGCCCACATTTCCAGAAGCCTTGCAGATTTGCTGCTGCAAGTCCCGCACAGCCCCTTTTGCCTTGGCACAGCACAGGCCTCCCCCTGCCCCGCTGGCAGGGAGGGAAGCCCAGCACCAAGCCAGACACTGAGCCACGTGCTCCTGAGGCCTCGTGGTCCTCCTGGGGGGCACCAGGAGAAAACAGGGTGCCCTTTACGTACCACAGGCTGCAAGCACTCATCTCCATGCTTTTGGGGAAAAGTCGGAGCTATTTGACGCGCTGCTCCTGTCCTGTGAGAGACGAAGCCAGCGCTGTGCCTCGGACCTGATGTTAACCTGCGAGTGCCTGCACCAGGGCCCCCCAGGCACGGCCTGCCCCCCCAGGCAAGCTGCCGTGCTGTTTGTATGCAGTAACAAATGCACTCCAGATCCTTGTAGTTTTTGTAAAGGTTTATAGTCCTTTGCAATGATTGCATGATACATTTCTCCCCCCATGACACAGCCCTCGGACCAGGAAGCGCTGCTGGCAGCTCGCGCTCCACCTACGAGCAGCTGGGCTTTGCAATCCGATCTACACTAGCTGCAGAACATCAAATGCACTTTCAACATCTCCATTTAATATTTACATTCAAGCAATTAATAATTGGAAGCTTATAGTTTAGACATTTCTAATAGCAGCAATTTCTATAATAGCTTGTTTAGCTTTAGATAACGATTTTTTTTTTGCACATAGAAACACCACGTGTACAGTATCAAAAAATATATACCAGGGATGGTCCTGCGGGTCGTAAGGAGGGCAAGGGGACGAGACTAACAAATGCTGAATGGTTAAAAAGGAAAACAGAAAATATTCGTTTGATATAGTTTATAAGGTGATCTAGGGACTCCATAAATCTAGGCTTTATATTTCATTATATAAATACCTACAAATAAATATATTAGCACGGTCGGAGGGCGACCAGCTTTCAGCTCAAACAATACATTTCAATAACACCACGTACAAACGGGAGCAAGAATCACTCGACAAATTAGCACTGTTAAAATATAATACTATAACTCTGAGTAACTGGCAGGCCCCATCCTCGCCAGTCCCGGCGCTTGCAGGTCCCAGCGGCAGCCCCACGACCCGGGGCGGGAGCAGCAGCAGAGGACACCCCGCGTGGCAGGGACGGCCACCGCGCCGCGCCCCGGTGTCCCCGCAGCCAGGGCAGGCTCTGCCGCCCCGCGCGGGCTCCGGGGAGGGGGCACCAGTACCTTGGAGGGAGGCGGTGGGGCCGGCGGCCCTGGGGCAGGCAGGCGGCTCCCATGGGGAGCAGCCACTGGCCACCTCACACCGTCACATACTCCTTGAAGGTCACGGTCAGGCAGTTTGCGGTCACGTCTGTGATAATTATATTCCCAAAGAAGGGCTTGAATTCCTGCAGGGACTCGGCCTCCTCCTCCTCCTCCGCAGCCTCCCGGGGCTGCGGCGGCTCCGCAGCCGGCTTCTCAGCCGGTACCGGTGGCACCTCCGGCTTCACCTGCGCCAGGGCCGGCTCGCCCTCCGCCCGCGGCTTCACGCAGCGCAAGTCTATGGGCTCGTCCAGGTCCGAATCCAGCAGGATGACCTCTGGCTGGGCAGCGGCGGGCACCTCCGGCCGCTCAGGGCCAGGAGGGCTGAGGCAGGTGGGGGCACTGATGCTCCGGGACGTCAGGCGCTTCTTGCCTGGCTCCCGGTCCCCGTGCGGCTCCGACAGGCAGCGCTTGCGGGCACCCGGGGTGGAGAGGTTCAGTCCCATGGAGGACGGGCTGTGCTCCCGCCCGGGGCTCAGGGACCAGGGCACGAGGTCCGGCTTGGTGGTGAGCTGCAGGGGCTGCTCCGCTGGAGGAAGGGGCAGCTCCTTGGCCGGGGGAGGTTTCCTGGGGCTCTCCTCCAGCTCCGCGGGGGGCTGCCTGCCCTCGGCCTCTGCAGCGCTCAGGGCATTGCTGCCCACCACTCTCTCCTCCCCCGGCTTCCTCCAAGCCTCCAGCTTCTCTTCCCCACCCTTCTTAGGAGTCCTCTCCTCCGTGGCCCGCTTCCGGGGTGGCTCCCCGGACTTGATCTTCACCGCCTGCATGCCGTTCTCCATGTACTTGCTCATGACGATCACGATGCGCCCATTCTTGTTTTTGTTCTTGACGATTTTCATCTTGCCCCCGAGGCCGTTGCTCGTCACCCTGTCCCGAGGGGGGGGCCCGGTACCACTGGACAGGTTCTTCTCAGCCCCGTTCTTGCTCTCGGCAGAGAGGTTCTTGACTGGGCCCAGCAAGTTTTTGGCCGGGCCGTGCGCCCACTTGTCCGGATGGGCGACCAAGGGGCTCTTGTTACTGTCCAAGCAGGCCTGGCTCTGCGGCTCCTTGCTGCTGGGCTGGTAATGGGGCTCGTACATCTTGGGGTCCGGCTGGTAGTGGTGGTGCTTCTTGCTGTTCAGCTGGTAGTAATACTTGCCTTTGCTGTGGGACTGGTGCTTCATGCTGCTCTCCTTGCCATTGGGCTGGTACTGGTGGTGCTTCTTGCTGTTGAGTTCATACTGGTGCTGCTGGCTCTTGCCAGAGGAGCCGAGGTCCAGCTTTGGCCTGGTGTCCACGACAGGGTCCTGCAGCCCCGTCAGGATGTTCGAGCGGCGGGCGAAGGAGGGAAGCTGCAATGCAAAGCCAAGGGCTGAGGTCAGCCAGGGCCCCGGAGCAGGGCCCCGGTGCTCCAGCAGGCACCGGGGGCTGCCGTGCAGCGCCCGCCCCTCCCGCGGCTCCGCTCGCCGGGCTGCAGCGCGGCACGCTCGGTGCGCCGCAGAGCCCCAGCCCGCTCCCACTTACAGGCCGTGCATTGCTCCAGATTAATGAAGCAATGAAAAGAAGAAAAGCACCCTTCAATCAGCTGTCTGGGAACGGGGACCAAACAGGGCTGCTGCTGCACAGCTTGCGAGCGGCCTGCTAATGCCGCCCAGCTGCCGGTGCCGTGGGTCTGCCCTGCAGCCCCGGGGAGGGGTGGGGGCTGCATCGTCCACCCCTGGGGCTGGGAGCTCCTGATGAGCTCAGCGCTGGGGACACGCGTCCCCACGGCACTGCCGAGCGCCGGGCTGCACACAACGGCTCCTCTGCATGATGAAACCCGCTGAAAGCGGCTCCCTGGGGACGCGTGGCACTGCAAACAGGCTGCCCGGGAGCGCGGGGCTGGGCTCCCCCCTGCACTTACCTGCATGACGAGCGGCTTTGGCTTGGGCCCCCGCTTGCGGTATCCCATCAGCTGCTCCTGCCGCTCCCTGCAGGAACAGAGAGTCAGGGTGAGGCCCGCAGCCCCCTCAGACCCCCAGGACGTGCCCACCTGTGCCCCACGCCTGCAGCCCCTGCCGTGCCAAGGACCCCATATGGGCGCAGCGGGTGGGTGTGAAGGGGAGGGGGGGGACCGGGATCTGCAGGTGCAGGGGCACTGCACGGGGTCCTGCAGGATGCGGCGGGACGGGGGCACGGCCGGGCTGCTGGGGCAGGACGCGCCTCGCGAGGCGACTTCCCCGCTGCCGCCTCCCCCCGCCGCAGCGAGGGGCTGAAGTTTACAGTTTGCGCCAAAATACTACAGGAAATAAATGCACGGAAAGAAAAAAAAAAAAAAAAGAAAAAAAAAGCCAGTTCAAGCGCAGCAGCAGCAGCAGCAGCGCCGCCTCCTTCACTCGCAGGCATCAAATCCCCGGGCAGGCAGGAGCGCAAGGCGCGGCGTGGGGGGGGCGCGGCGCGGGGGACCTTGAACCGGAGGCGGCTCCCGGCGGCCCCGCGCCGCCCGCCCCGCCGGGGCCGCGCCCCCGGGCCCGTCCCGCGCCCGCCGCTGCCCGCCCCTGCCGCGGCCCCCGGTCGGCTCCGTGACGCATCTGCAATTGCACGGGCGGGCACGGGGCGCGGGTGCCCGCAGCCCCCCCCCGGCCGGCGCCGAGCCCCCCCCCCCGCGGCTCACCTGTTCTGGAAGGCGATCAGCAGCCGGGGGTCCAGGATGTTCTCCTCGGGCTCCCACGTGTTGTATCTTGCGGGAGGGGAGAAGGGCAGCCGTCAGCCGCGGGGACCGCCGGGCGGGGGCCGGGGTCCCGGGCAGGGGCGCAGCGGCCGGGGCCGGTCCCTGCCGGCGCCCCGGGCCCGTTTCGGGGCTCGCGCCCAGGGCCCGGGTCCCCGGGGAGGGGGATGGGCGGGGGAGGGAGGGGTGGGGGGGGGGCACGGGGACGGAACTGTTTATTTAGCGCAGTTATTATTCCGGAGGAATTCTAAGCATGTCATGATGAAATTTTCCAAATCCCCTTTCCTGGACCCATTAAAGCGGCCCCGGCGCGGAGGAGGGACCCGGCGGCGGAGTCCGGGCGAGCAGCGCGCCCCCTCCCCCGCCGCCCCCCCCGGGCACTGTCATGCAAACCCCAAATACTCCGCAGCCCTCAGCGGCCGCCCTCGCTCCGGCGGCCGGTGCCTCCGCCTCGGCGGCGGCTCCCGGGGCAGCTCCGCCACCGCCCGCCCGCCCGCCCCGGGGCTGCGGGGCTGCGCCTTTCGTTTTGGCGATTATTCCCCCTTCCCCCCCCGCCCCCCCCCCCTTGCCCCCCCGCTCGCTTCTGCAATATGGAGCCTGGCTCCCGAGGAGGGAAAGGGGGAAGGAGCCATTTTCTGGTGCACATCAGCCGCCGCCTGCCTGCCTCGCTCCGCGCCCGCCGCCGCCGCCGCCGGGCCCCGCCGCCGCCTCCCGCCGCCCTCGCCGGGGCCTCGCCGGGGCGCGGAGCGCGGCGGGGCCGGGGGAGCCCCACGGGCGGGCCGGGCCGGCAGCCCCCTGCCTGCCGCCCCTGCCCCGCCGCCGCTCGGTACTCACTTGGGCGACCAGCCCCTCCATTTCACCAGGTACTCCACTCTGCCCTGCGGAGCGCGGGAGGCAAAGACACGGCGTCAGCTGGCCCCGCTGCCCCCCGGCCACCTCCCGCCGCCCCCTCCCTCCCTCCCTCCTTCCTTCCCTCCCTCCCTCCTCACCTTTCGGATCCGCTTCTTCTCGATGCTCTCCACGGCGAAGACGTGCTCCCCCACCGCCGGCAGCTCCATGCTGCGCCCGGGAGGGGCCGGGCCGGGCCGGGCCGGGCCGGGCGTCCGCGCTGCCAGCTGCAGCCGAGCCGAGCTCCGGCTCCGGCAGCTCCCGCCGCCGGCCCGACAGACACTGAGCGGCGGCCGCCGCGGCACCGCAACCCGTGCAAATCCCGGAGCGAGACGTCAGGGAGGCGGCGCCTCCCGGGCCCGGCTGCCCGTCAACGGCGGGGCCGGGGGATTGGCGCAGCCCTGCCGAGGAGCGAGGCGGGGAGGGGGCGGGCGGGGGCCGGGCGGCCGCGGGGCGGGGGGGGGGGGGGGGGCTGCGAGCGGCCCGGCCCCCCCGCCCCACGCGTGACTCAGCACGGCCCCCACGGGCCCCGCGGCCGGCGGGGGGCGGCAGAGCCCGCGGGGCAGGTGCGCGCCCCGTGCTGCCCGGGGTGGCGGGGGGGGCGGGTCGGGGCCGGGGGGGGGGGGCAGCGGAGGGGCTCGGGATGCGGGCATCCAACCCACCCGGCCGGTGCGCGGGGGTCCCCGCGTGGGGGACGAGCCCCCGGGAAGGCTTCGCGCCCCTCCACACCGCGGGCTGCCCTGGGCCCGGGGGCGGCAGCACCCCCGCTCCGTCCCCCCCCGGCCCGGGCTCGGGGCTCGCCGCCTCGTCCCGGGGGGCCCGGCCCGCAGCAGGAGCCGGGGGCGAGGGAGCGGCCGCGGGGCCGGCGGGGGGCGGACGATCCCCCCCCGCCGGCTGCTGCTGCTCCGAGGGTCCCTGCGGCGTGGGGGCGCGTCCCGGGGGGGCCTCCGCGCTGCCACCGCTGGCGTGAGCGGGTCGAGAAGAGCGCAGCGTGGCGGGGGGGGGGGCGTGGAGCGGCACGCGTGGCCCCGCGTGTGTCCCGCCGCGCAGGGCAGCCCCGGCCCCCGCGTGTCCGTGCCGCGGCCCCTGCCTGGAGCGCTCCGTGCGCCGCGGGCGGCCTTCCCCGGGCAGGTGGAGCGCGGCGGCTCCGGGCCTTCCCCGCGCCGCGGCACCGCGCGGGGTAGGACACGCGTGGGGCCCCTCCCGGGCGGCGCTGCCGGGGTGGGGGCCGCCGAGAGGAGCCGCCGGGCAGCCCCCAGCCCCGGCCCGGCGGGGCTCGGCCCCCGGTTCTAGGCAGCCCGGCGGCGCGGCCGACTACCGGGGCCGGGGTGGGCGGCGGCGGCGGCGGCCCCCCCGGGCTCTGCCGGCTCTGCCCACGGTGCCCGCGGCGGCGGAGCGCGGAGCCCCCGGCAACTTTCCCCGGGGTGCGGGAGCGGAGGGGCCGAGCCCGAGCGGCGCCGGGGCCCGGAGCGCCTCCGCTGCCAAGCGGCCGGCAGCCGCGGCCGGAGCCTTCCCCCGGGCCGGGAGCGCCCCGAGGAGGGTCCCCGTGCCCCCCGTCCGCAGCCCGGGCCCACCCTCCCCGGGCCCGCGGGCTCCCCGAGCCGCCGTCCCCCGGCGGGGCGGCCCCGGCGGCGGCAGCCGGCGCCCTTCGGGGGCCCTTCCCGGCCCGGAGGTGCGAGGGCACCGCGGAGGCTCCGCTGAATGTCACCGCGCCGGAGACCATAACAAAGACGCAGCCGCCGAGATCGCAGAGCCGAGCCAATAAAAAGCAAACTGATATTACAATTTTGATTTCCCTGGAGGGCCGAAGGGGCTTAATGTAAGAATTATTATCCATTGTGAACAGCAGCCGAAAGAAAGCACAGACAGGAAGATTTAAATTTTTTTTAACTTAGCGGTTTTCCTAAGAAACATATATTCATTGAAATTTATGCCAGCGGAGTTTGTTAACCCTCCCCTTTGACATTTCAAGCTTCTCCTGTTGCCAGAGGAGACAAGCCGAGCACAAACCACTAATGCTTGCAATAAAACTAAATGCCCAGGGACGAGCGCGATTTGGTGCAATTCCGCTCCAATCTGGGTAAACGGCAAAACGTGCTCGAGGCGCGCACCGGGCGGCCCCGGGCCGGGCGCGGCGGGGAAAGCTCGGCATCTCCCGGCACGCAGCCCGAAGGGAGATAAGGAGGGCAGGAGCTGGCTGGCTGCACGCACAGATGTGTGTATTTTTTTAAAGGTGTGACCAGATACCCTTTGCATCCTTGTAGAACCTGCCTTGAGAGGAGTATGAGGTGTATGAGAAGCCGTTGATGAAATATATTGAAAAGAAAAAAGAAAAGAAAAAGAAAAAGAAAAAGAAAAAAGAAAAGAAAAGAAAAGAAAAGAAAAAAGAAAAGAAAAGAAAAGAAAAGAAAAGAAAAGAAAAGAAAAGAAAAGAAAAGAAAAGAAAAAAGAGAAAAGAAAAAAAGAAAGAGAGAAAATAAAAGAAAAAAGAAAAGAGGAGAAAAGAGAAAGAAAAATCAGAGCATCAAGGTGAAAGCAACACGGAAAACCATTATTAAAAGCATTTTAATCATTGCCTGGCTCGTGGCTCCTGCAGCTCAGCACCAGTCCCCGTCCTGTAGATTTCTGCAGGATGTTCATCTGCTTTCTGTTACCGGGCTGATTGCATATGATTCACAGTAATGATTGTAATGGTGGTGATTTTCTATCTCTTACCTTGCTCAGATAGCAGTGGTTCATGAACTGATACATCTTTCCCTTTGTCAATTCGAAAGAGGACACCTTATTTGAACCACATAAAATATCCTAAATAAAGAAAGCAGGAAACGTTTCTAACTGCTGCTTCTTCCTGGCTGGCCGGGGCACATCACAGGGATGAGACAAGAAAAAGGGTTTCCAACCAGAAGAGATGAGAGCCAACTGCTGCCTGTGGAAGCCAGAGAGAACAGTTGTTAATACCATGCATTTGTTTATTATTTGACTGTTTATAAGGCAGGTATGAGGTGCAGATGAACATTTGATGGATATTTTTTCCCTCTGCCACACACCTGTACAAGAATTCAGATTTCTCTTTATCGGCAGAGCATCGTCAATGCATACGCTGTTCCTTCCTCAGCTCCTTCTTCCTTTTGATGCAGTTCCTTCGGGCAGCAGGACCCCAGTTCTGGGCAGGCGACGGGAGCTGGCAGCCGGGCACAGCCTTGCACACGCGCGTGCAGCGCACGTTGCTGCAAGGCCTGGGTCCTGGGTGGGGAACTGCCTGGGTGCAGCTGTAAGACAAAACCTCTAACAGCCTGAGACAGATGGGCTTCCTGCAGGTGCTAGGAAGCATACCAAGGCAATTTCCCCTCAAATATTTGCTGGCCATGTTCCCTCCTACTACCCAGAGCTGATGTCTGTCTCGGTTTATTCTTTCCATCATTATTTATAAACTTCTTACCCTGGAGACAGAGCCAGCTCTGTGGCAGTGCCTCACTTGGGGCTGAGTTCTGCCTCTCTAAAATGCAAGATGCTCCGTTTCCCCTCTCCTCTTACGCCAGTAGCTCCTGCAGGCCTGCTGTATGTTTGCTATCGAGCTGCACTGATTACACACGCCATCATTTCTGATGTTGCTCATTAGTCTATATCATTATTAGCAATTCAAACCAGCAATTCTTTTTCAGCTGTAATCCCCTAATTCCACCAAGAAGACTCCAAGGCTGCAGTTTGGGCTCTCAGCTTTTCCTCCCGCCTGCCCCGGAAGGGCCAGCGGCACCTCCTGCAGCCCAAACCGGCTGGGAGCACGCTGGGCTGAGCACTAAATAATAACAGAAAGTTAATTCATGAATAGTTCTAGCATTTCCTTCAAGGCCGCTCTCGCAGGCGGCCAGGCACGGACTTTGCAACTCTCTTGCATAACGGTGTCCTTGGAGGGGGGGGAGGGCACTGGCCCCATTCTTTCCTACCTGGCTGCCCGCAGCCTTGGCCAGCTGGGCGTGTGGATGTGCCCTTCTGCTTTTGTCAGGCCTGGCTTACATGTGAAGTTGTGGCCACTCTGAAAACCGGCTTATAATATAGCCCTTGCTGAGGTCAACACCGCGCTGGAGAAAGACAAGAAAAAGATGAGTAGGTAGGCTAGGGGAAAAAAAAAAAAAAAAGCCCACCCACCCAACAATCAATAGGATGCCATGAGGTAAGATGCACACAATGAAACCCTGTTCCAGGTTGCCAAGGCAAATCTGTCAATAGAGTATTGAACAAGCAAATCTGACTTGCAATTATTGTCTCCTTCTAAATACAAGCTGCCCCTTTGCCTCGCAGTTCAAACCCCGTGCTAGTGCTGAGCAGCTCAGCTATTGCTGGCTGGGGTTGTTTCAAAACAGTGAGGGAAGAGTCAACTCAGCTGGAACCGGGGCTGGAATTTGTTCCAACGTGCACACTGAAAACCCCGGGAGCATCCCCACCACCTCTGCTCCTGTAGCTGAAGTGCTGCATGCTCTGCTCCCAGTATAACCGGCTTTCTGAGGCAGCAAAGACCCCTTTGCAACAAACTCTTAGCTCTTCAAGGCTTTTAGCAAAATGTACGGGACCATGGGACATGCAGGAGTATTTTCAGACGCTGCTGCAGGAAGAAAATCAATGCACAGAGCACCCAGCGGATGCACTACCCCGGAAAGCAGTGCGAGGAGACAACTCCTCGCTCAGGGCTCCCTGCCTGCCCGCCCAGCCCTGCCAGCACCTGGCTGGGGCTCTTTGGTCCTGACTTTGTCCCCTGCTGGGCTGCACAGACCCACACTGCTCCCCTGCACTACCACAGCTTCCCCCCCTCTTCTGGCCACACCAAAACCTTCCCCATGCAAGGCTCAGGCCATCAGCATGGACCAGGCGTGGTGGCCTTAAAACCAGGTGCAGTGGTGGGGGCTGTCGCAGGAGCCCCCAGTGCCCACACAGAGGCAGTAGCAGTGGGAAAATCCGGGGACAAAACCTCGGTGAACCAGGGCACCACGTGGAAATCCAACTGGCTTCACAAGCATGGCACTGCGGTTCCTTCTGGCGCACGCGGGGCTGTGTCAGGTGAGATCATTTTTTTTTAGCTGCTTCCAGCGCGGACCAGGAGGGAGGCAGCGTGCAGGACCCCTGAGAACGAGACGTGTCCAAGTGCACAATGCACGTTCACAGCCGCTTCACAAAGCACAATGGAGCCTGCTTTCATGGGGCGGGTGGAGGGGCCGGACGCAGCGCACACGTGGCACCGCTGGCAGAAGCAGTTGTGGTGGGCACGCAGCTGGGGGCATGGCGGGGCCCCCCCCACCCATCCACACCCCACGGGGGAGGCAGCAACAGCCCCGCTCTGCAGGGCAGCATGGCTGGGGACGGCAGCGCCGAGCAGCGGGGCCCAGGGAGGATCCCTCCCTGGGGACCTGGATGGCAATAAGTGCCCTTCCCCACAGCCTCACGGATGGGTGCTGGCAAGGGAGCCTCTGAGACCATCTGCCCTTAATCCTCTTAGAATCAGGGAAGTCAGGAGGAATGCAGAGGAAAGAGGCGCTGCGGCCCCGCTGTCCCCGGTTGTGCCCCTCCTGCCCCTGCGTGGGGCTCAGCACCGACCTGGCTGAATGGATCCCGCCTGCCCCGCATCCCCCAACCCGGTCTGCAACGCCTGGGACACCGGGCCCGGGGCATGCCAGCACCAGAGCAGTGCTCCCACCCGCGAGGGCATCCCCCTGCAGAAGAGGGGCTGTAGGTCTGGGGCAGGGGGAGATGGAAATCCCCTGCGTGCCACAGGGAGCCTGGTGCAGTGTGAGCGGCCTCATCCTGCACCTTCTCCGTGGTTCCTCTCGGCTCCTCGAGCAGCCCTGGAGAGGGCTGAGCTCTCTTCTGCCTCTTATCACTTAAGCTGATGCTGTTCTTGGCAGCTGAGTATAATTATGAGATTTTCTCCGTCAGAAATGTGTCTGCGCATGTGTCTCCCGCCGAGGCTGCAATCCGCTGGTGGCAGCAGCGAGGAGCCGCTCAGCTGCCCAGCGAGTTATGGAAGGGCTGGGATGTTTTGTGTGAGCTTTTCCAATCATCTCCATCCACTGGAATCACAGAAAACTTCCATCAAAAAATAAACAGCGCCAACACGCTGCAAGCCTCAGGGAGCTCAACTTTCTGAGCCACTCTGTAAAACCAAACGAGGAGCTGCTGGAGGCAGATTTAATTTTGGACATAAAGCCCCAAGGAAAACACACTGAGCAAGGATTCCCCTGCACCAAAAGGCAGGCGGGGAGCACCGGAGTCCCGCGCACAAGCCAGGAGCCGTGCTGGGAGGCTGCAGCTCGTTTCGTAGTGGAGGGCAAGGACAAACCCCTCCAGGCAGAGCCTTCCACCATCACCGCAAGGAGAAGCCTGGCCTCCCATCACGCTTCTTAATGAACAAAACCACCAAACAACTTCTAATAGTGAGTCAAAGCACATACCTCCGGGGTCCTGTCCTTTTCTAGAAAGGCAGGCTAAGATTTCCATCTAGCACAAACAAAGTCTTGACCTTGCGAAGCCATCGCCGGGCACAGTGGTTGCCCCATGTGGTCTGATGGCAGGATAAGGGCGGACGATTCAGCTGTGCCGGTGGACAGCTAACCACAGCTCCCCGGTGAGCCTTGCCGGAGCTTCTCAGATCGCTCCAGCTCCACGTGGGAGCCAGGGAGCCAGCTTCCTGGGGAGGATCTGGGTTTTGAAAAACACAAGCATCATTTTGACATTCTGGTAACTGAACTCAGAGAAGATTGGACTACCTCTACCTGGAGTTTCTTTTAAAAGCATCATCCTTCTGAGAGCATTAAACACAGGGAAAACCAGTCCTGAACCCATCCTTGGGAAACAAACCACCACCTAAACCTCAGCAATAATGGGTGCTGCTGGAATTGCCGTCTGCAGCAGAACCTGACGCCTCCACTCACGTGGCTGCAGAGCAGGCTCGGGCTGCCTGTGCTGGCAGGATCGGCAGCCCCGGCCCTGCGCCCGCTGCTCTCGGTGCTGCTTCCCCCCGGTGCTCCCCAGGGAGGGGCAGCCCGGCCGCTTGAGCTCCCAACACAGCAAATCCTCCTGCACGGGATCAGCCTCCGTGCAGCCTCCCAGGCTGAGGAGGAGGCCGAGCTGCTCATCCTGAGCTGCTCACGGGCAGACATTGACGAATTGATTGCTTTGCCATTGTGCCTGCACCCCGGCGCTGCTACAAGCCACCCGATGGCAGCGGGCTGCGTTGGATGCAGGGGAGCGTGGTGTGGAGGTGAGACAGGTGATTGCCTGCAGAATAGTTATTGGTTTGGGCTGGGAGCCTTCAGGAGCTGCAGGTGCAGGCCAGGGCCCCGTCAGCAGCGTCCCCTCTTGCAGTGCGGGGCTTGCACACAGCGGGGGCTGCCGAGCGCTGGCTGGGGTGCAGGCAAAGCCTTTGAGGTCACAGCAGCATCCCCAGCCCTTGTCCAGCGCTGTGGAGCTGAGCCCTGGGCTGAGCCCTGCCCCGCTCGCTCCCATCCCACCCCTGTGCAATGGCAGCCGCACGGCCACCAGGGAGCTGGGGCCCTGGGGACGCTGCGGCACTGGGCGCTGTGAGGGGGACCCCTTCAGTGGCCCCGGGGCCAGGGGCCTGGGGCAGTGGCACCATGGAGCAGCCGGCACGCAGTGCTGTGGCCATGTAGCGTGGGGGCTCGGGTTGGTCCTTAGCCAACAGCAGCGTCCTTGCTCCTGCGGAGGTGGGTGCGTGGCCACAGCACAGTGAGCAGCCACAGTGCGACCGAGTGCCGCTGCGTGGGCGCAAGGGGCTGCAGCCCCTGGGCTTCTTCCCTTTGCCAAAACCGTCACCAGGATCCAGCAGCCACCGAACGCAGCCCTTGGCAGAGAGGCCTCGGTTTCAGAATGGCGCGGCTGGTTCGCGCCATCTGGCCGTGGCCGGGTGCGAGCAGGCCCCGCCGCGCGCCCGAGCAGTGGAGCTGGGCTGTGCACGCTGCTGCTCCGTGCAGGCAGCGGGAGGAAGCGAGCGTGCAGCTCTGTGGTCAGGCAGTTTCCATCCTCCCTGCACCTGAGCCGCAGCAGCAGCGCAGCTCCCCGGCAGCCTTCCCTCCGGCCGGCTTCCTTCCGCCCGCCCCGCTCTGCTCCGCACAGCATCGCCCCTGCAAGTTTAGCCGGAGCCTGCCCGCGGCTGATTGCAACGTGATTTCACCAGCCCAGCCACTGCCCTGACACTTTATCCCTTCAGCGGATTACACCAAGTATTTATGTTTTCAAAGGTTTCGGAAAGATTTACTGGGCATGCTGTCCGCCCTCCATGCATTACACTGTCAGTAGAGAGCTCTCTTCCATAAAGCTGCTTAGTCCAGCGGAGTCGAGCTGCATTAAACCCTTTGGAAAGCGCACAGGTTTGCATGGGGGTGGGAGACCGCTTGTGCTTTCAGAGCAGAACCCGAGGGTCGGGGGTTTCTGCACCCCACCAGGCCCGCAGCTGGCCGTGCTTTGTGCAGTGGGGAGCGCGCTTCACCCACCCGCTCCTTCCGACGTGCAGGGCTTGCCTGGTGCTTCAGCACCCACACCCAGCGCAGGGCGCTGCCGCTGCAAAAAGCTCAGCCCTGGGCCTGGATGGGATTTTCACAGTGTAAAAAGTCCTCGCATGAAAAGGTTAATAATCCCCGAGTCCACTGTGCGCCTTAAATAGGGCAAGCCGCCCGTGCGCGGCTCCCACCCTGCTGCGGCAGCCGTGCCGTGCATGGAGCCGGGTGAGCAGCACCAGTAGCACACTGGGCTCCAACTGGTTCGACTGGCTCCTCCGGGCTCGGCCCTGCTGGCAATGCCTGCGTTTGGTTGTGTAAAGCCAAGTGTTTGCTGACAGACCCAAACTGGACTCCTGGGGATCCTGCACTACGCCCCCCCGGCAGAACAGTCCCGTCCCCATGCCTGGGGTGACACTGGCCTGGGCTCCGGGCGATGGCTCTGCCTGGTCCCCTGGTGCCCAGCGGTCGGGTGAAGGTGCTGCGGGAACAGAGACTGCAGTTCACACACGAGATGGCAAAGCAGCTCGGTGAGAACAGGGCGCTGCCTTGCAGAGAAGCCTGAGAAACCCCCACAGCGGGGACCTCACTGGGCAGGGGAACCTTGCCGCTGAGCCCTCCCCTTCTGCTTAGTCCTCGGGATATTTTAATGGGGAGAATGTCTCCTCGCCAGAGGGACGGCAGCTCCACGGGAAGCTGGGTCCCTCTGTGCGTGGTGTTGCCGTGTGAGACGCCGGGATGGCAGAAGTGCTGTCTTGCAGATTGGAAGCACTGTTTCACCAAAGCATGAGCAGCCCCGGGACAGAGGACAGGAGCCCAGCAGGAGCCGCTGGGGGCATCTGGGCAGCAGCAGCACCGGTGCTGAGAGGTGCCCAGCCCCAGCCACCCTGCGCTGCTGAGGGTCACCCCTTGGCAAAAGGGCAGCAAGGAGGAGCAAAGGGAGGCCTTCATGTAGCCCAAGGGAGCGGCGAGTGCGGGAAGGGGCAGAGCTGCTTTTCCTCGAAAGGAGGGACAGGTCCTTGTGCTCGGCTGCGTGGTGCCACGGCCGGGCTGGGGGCTGCTCCAGGGAAAGCTTCAGACCTGCTCCCTTCTCACTTCTCCTTCTCTCGGGTGAGTGCGTATGCCCTGAGCAGCTATTTTTAGGCTGCTGCTCGCTGTCTGTTTTCCCCTGGGGATGCTGAGCAGGTTCTGGGAACTCCAGCTGTCTCTCGGGCAGCGTGAGAGATGCTTCGCTTCCTGGGCTCTGCCCGCGCTCCTGCAGCTGCCCGGGCATGGCCCGGCCCCTCGCCAGCGCTCCCGGGATGCGCAGCATGGCTGAACTTCACCCCAAAGGCATTTCCCACCGGGGTGGGTGAATGGGGGATGGGGACGCTGCTGGGGCCAGCTCTCAGTGCTGTGTACACACTGACTGCCATGGGACAGCACCAGAATGCCCCCATGGTGCCCGGGGAGCCCTGGGGACCCAAAGGGGACATTGCACTCATTTTTGTGTCACCTGTGACCCAACGGCTCCGGCACCGGCCCCAAGCCCGAGCTGAGCAGCATTTAGGTTAACAACGGGTCTTCACACGGGAACTTCATGCAGTGGGGAGCTCCACCCAGGCCAGCGAAAGAGGTCGAGAGTTGTTGTTGAAAACATGCTTTGTTTGTAGTCACAGCTGGGACAAGTTCCTTTTCCAGCTGTTGGGTCTGGTTGGGTTTCCCTGTTGGATTAAGGAGCTCGCCCTGCGTGGAGCAGCTCCCTCCCAGGTCAGCGTGCAGCCACGCTTGGGACCGCCGGCCCTTCTCCTGCTCGCGGGCTGGCTGGGATCAGCCCCGGTGCAGGATGCTCCGGGGGCTGCAGGAGCCTCCCCAAGCTCTTGGTCAGTAGTGCTGCTCTAAGCCCAAAGCAGAAGGGCATTTAAATGTTTGTCCGAAGTTTTGCTGTTCCTGTTGAGCTTTCCAGACTTTGGAAGCCCCATTCTAAAACGTAACTGGAATCACGGTGCCAGGAAGCCGTCTCGCAGGGCACTGACAAACCCTACACCGTTCCACGGGGCTGGGCTGACCTGGCTGCGGAAGGAAAAAGATGGGAAAACTCACCACAGCCCTCTGCTGAGGTGACAGACCCCCAAACTGCAGCCGTGCTCACGTGCCCTTCCCACACACCCCGTTTCCTACCTGTGCCACGCTCCCTTTGCGCTTTGCATCTGGTCCTGCCCTGGCCGCAGCCCCAGAGCCAGCCGGGCGCTGGCCGCTGTCCCGGTGCAGCTCTGCCACTCCGACCAGAAAAAAGCCTCGGGGCCACGTGTAAGAGCCCAGAGGACACACGGGAGCGTCAGCCCCAGGAAGGTCTGCTGCTACAGCCCCTTGGCCTGGGGGGCTCCAGGAAAGGATGCCGACACGCAGGATCCGCCAGGCAGCGGGGGACTGCGGGGCACGCGGACGACTGTAACACTGATTCATGGAGGTCTGTCATTAAAAACACAGCCCCTGTCCTAGTCCCCGAGGATTTACTGCCCTCAGCCAGGAAATACAGCCTCCTCGCCTTGCTCACACTTGAGAGCCCACACGCAGACCTGGCCCAGAGCTCGGCCCCAGATCTGCCCCTCGCGGCACCAGCCCGCAGCCCTGGCCAGCCGCCCTGCTCCCGCTCCCCTTTCTGCCCCCATGTCCCCTCTGAACCCCGCTGCCTGCACCCATGGGGCATGGGGTGCCAAGTCCTGGTGGCCGGGACGTGGGACAGCCTCACGCGGGAGCCCCTGCGGTGACAGGCAGCAGCCCTGCTCCCGGGGGTGACACTCTGGGGACGGTGGAGGCCGTTTCGTTTCTGACACACGCCCGTGGTGCTTGCGGGGGCACACCCTTTCCTCCGGACGGGCGTCCCCCGAGCCCAGCCACAGGTCCCCCAAGCCCTGCCCGGGTGCCAGGTGGGAGCAGGGTCCCCACAGCTGGTGGCGGTGCCAGCTGTCCCCTCCCCTCTGCCTCCCCAGGGCCAAGTGGGGAATTGGGCTGTGGTTACCCAGCGCCCTGCCCCTGCCCCAGCTCGTTCATGTGCAATGCTGCGAGCAGCACCGCGGCCGCGCCTCTGCCCCGGTGTGGTGCAAGCCGTGCCGGGACACTGTAAGGCTGCCAGGGATGGGGCCCTGCAGTCTGGGGGGGGGGAACAGGGAAGTGTGCAAAGTGACACTGTGCACCGGGACATGGGTACAGGGTGGGGCAAAAGGCAGAGCTGCATGGGGAAAGGATGGGGGCTGCGTGGGGCAGGGATGGGGGCTGCATGGGGAAAGGATGGGGACTGGATGGGGAAGAGATGGGGGCTGCATGGGGCAGGGATGGGGGCTGCACGAGACAGGGATGGGGGCTATGTGGGGAAGGGATGAGGGCTACATGGGGAAGGGATAGAGGCTGGATAGGGAAGGGATGGGGGCTGGATGGGGCAAGGATGGGGGGCTGGATGGGGGCTGGATGGGGGCTGCGTGGGGCAGGGATGGGGGCTGCGTGGGGCAGAGGGGCGGGCGTGCAGAGCTGCAGGGCGCTCGGGGGCCCCCAGGTGCGGACCCTCGGCGGCTCAGCCCCGGCCCCCAGGCTGGGGGGGGGCACCGGGGCGGCTCCCGGCCCCGCCGTTCCCGCAGCCCATGTTTGGGCCGCGGCTGCAGCAGGGCCATAAAAGGCGGCGTGGGGAGGGCGCTGGCGTCGGGCCGGGGGCCGGGCTCGGGGCGCTCCCCCCGGGGCTGGGGCCCCCCTGCGGGGGATGCTCGGGGCCCCGGCCGGCCCTGCCCAAACTCTGCCGCCCCTGGAAAGGGCCGGGCTGCTCCCTGCACCCATGGGTGCTGGGGGAGCGTGGTCCTGGTGGGCCAGGCTGGGGCCCCCGCAGTGCCCTGGCTGTTGGAGCCCCGGGCCGGGGCTCGCTGGCACGGTCTCAAGTGCACCCTGCGGGGCTGGGGAGCCGGGGCTGCCCTCCTTCGGCATCGTCCTCACCCATGGGCAGCGATGCTGCGCAGCACACGGGGTGTCCGCGGCTGAGACCAGACCAGGAGGCATTGCAGATGCTGATACGGGGGAATTGGAGGCACGAGAATGAATTCTGGGCTGAAGCCGTGCTGCTAATCCATCCCAGGGGATGCTCGGGCTCCGGGGGACCCAAGGGGGAGATGCTGGGGCAGGAGCTGAGGTGGGGGACGGAGGAGCTGGATGCACGCAGGGGTGGCAGAAACAGCAGTGGTGAACTTGGTGCAAGTGTTTTGGCTGAACCGAGCTGGGGCAGGACCTCCTGCGGCACAAGCTGGAGACCAGAGCTGGAGGTGTCAGCGAGCTGGGCTCCAGCAGACGTGGGGTGGGTGTAGTCCAACCTGCCAGCTCCAGAGGGCAAAATGGAGAAAAACGTGGAGCTGGTGACACTGTGGAGCGATGCAAAGATCCCTTTGGGGGTCTTGCTCTGATTGACCCCAAGGATTTCCTTGGCAGGGGTTGAAATGCTGACCACAACACAGAGAGAACAGAGAGAAGCAGATAATCAGCAGATCACAGCAGAGTGACTAATTTACAAGGAAAGCCTGAATGTGCCGCATACCTGCCGGTTGGCCAGGGTGGGGTGTGAGCCAGCCCGGAGGAATGTGCAGAAGATAAACAGTGAGAAGGAAGGAAGGGCGATTCCCCGGGTATCGGGGTGGGCACTGCTGGGCAGCAGGGCAAAGCATGAAAGCTGGAAAGATGCGGGCCATGTGCAGGGCTGGGCTTGCAGCGGGCGAGCTGGATGGGTGCTGGGGCTCTCCCCAGATGCCACTTCTGGGACCTTTCGAGTTGGGTTGGGTGCAGGCTGGAGAGCCGACCCGAGACGGTGCCCTGCTCGTGGCCATGGGCTGTTCCAGCAGCTTCCCTGCTCCTGGGTCCGCCTGCAAGGGTGTTTTGGCAATGCAGGCATTTTACACTCAGCGCAGCCATTTTAGAGCTGGCATTGTACAAAGCAAAGTAAATCCCCATTACCTGCACTGCTGGCACCCCACATGCTGCGGCCGCGGGGCTCGGGGGCTGCAGGTGAGCCTCTCTGCCTGCCCCCGCTCAGCTCCTGCGCCGCTGAGGACTCGGGGCTGATTCATCTCTTGCCTCGGCTTCTGCTTACGCACACTCACATTGTTCGCTCCCCGCCTGAATGGCTAAATTAAGCCCAGCAACAATGGGCCATCGATTATCCTATTATATTTCCATAGGGCCTGACTTTATGGCTGGCTCCTGGGGGGCAGCAAGGTGGCCATGGCAGTGGCTTGGTGGAAGCAGCCCCTGGCTCGTGCCCGCTTTCAGAGCCTGATGCACCAGGTGAGTGCTGAGTCCCAGCACCACGGCCGCCACCGCCCCATTCTCTGACAGCAGTGGCTCTGCAGAGCTCATGTGCAAGCAGCTGATGCATCTGCAAGGGAAAAGACTCCCATTTCAGGATCCCCCTGGTCCCAGGGGGCTCATTGGGACTGTCCCAGATCTGGCAGGCTCGGGGCTTGCTCCAGCCATTTGCATGGGCCTGGGGGGTGCTGTGTTGTCACTGTGCTTAGGAGAAAAGTCAAATTATGAGGTCCCATGGACAAGCTGGCTGCCCCCTGGGAGGCCACCCCCATGCCGTTGCATCCCATCATATCCCATCGCATCGCATCCCATCGCATCGCATCTCATCGCATTCCATCCCATCCCATCCCATCTCATCGCATCGCATCCCATCCCATCCCACCCCATCCCATCCAATCGCATCCCATCCCATCCCATCCCACCCCATCCCATCCCATCCCATCCCATCCCGGACACCCTGAGAGCAGAACGTCTCCGCCGGCCATTTCTTCCCATGTCACCAATTCCAGCCTTGCTCCTTCTGAGTCTTTTTATTGCCTGAGCTGCTGACGAGTGATTTTTCAAGAACAGAAAGGTCAGCACATGCGGGTCCTCATCGACTGCCCCGCAGCACTCGCCCTCTTGGGGTCTGTGGGCAGGGCTCTGTGCAGGGCATTTCCACACCCCTGTGGTGCCCGGGTGCGTGGTGGTGCCCAGCGCACGCTCACGGTGGTGGTTTGCAGGAGAAGGGCTGTGCCAGGCAGCAAGGAGAGGGGTGGGAGCGCTCTGGCCCCCCAGCATGCTCCTGCCTCCGCAGGACCTTGGGCAGCACCCAGAATTCGGGGTCTTCGGTGCAGAGGAGCAGCCCAAGGAGGGGCCCCTGCTCTGCTGCGCTGCGGAGCTGCCGGTCGCCTGCTGCCCCGCGCACTGCGCGTGCTGCGCTGGGGGGGGGGGCTCGCGGCGAGGTGGTGACGCTGCTGTGTCTGTACCAGGGATGCTTCGCCTGCAGATCTCCTACCTGCGTCAGCAGCTGAATTCCCTCGCCTCATCCCCAGGCTGGCAGCTTCTTAACCCTTTCCTCCTGCCGCTGTGCTGGAAGCAGGCAGGGCTGAGCGCACGGGCTTCTCGGAGACGGCGCGCTGCCGGCAGCTTGCGTCACCGTGCCTGTGACCTCTCGGTGCAGGCGGCTACGGCAGCTGGGCCCGACCCTCTTCCTACACGCCTGCGGGAAGGGACGAAGAGATTTTCCAGCCTGGGGAGGCTGCCCCTCACCCTGCTCGGTGCATCCAGCTCTCCTGCACGAAGCGCAGCGCCGTGGCTGCACGCGGCTCTGCTGCCAACAGCTGCTGGCGCGGCGTTCCCAGCAGCGGGGCTCGGCCCCTGCTTGGCTCCTCTCTGCAGCCGAGCCCCAGCTGTGCCACATCCCCGTGCACCCCATGGGGCTGCGCCGGGGCCGCCGAGGCCGGGGCTCGCGCTCCCCGCTGGCCCCCAGCCCCAGGAGAGAGCCGTCGGCACGACTGCTCCGCCAGCGCCCGCCCAGCACTGACTGCAGCCGCGCAGCCTCTGGGGCAGATTTATTACCCTTGGCAGAAGGCCTAAAGGCCAGCTGGTGTTTGGGCCGTTTCCAAGGTTTCCAGTCACCGCTGGAAGTTCTTCATCACCCGCCCCCCCTCCCCGTGCAATATGTGGGAATTGGGTTCCTGGGATGGGACCCGGCTGCTGGAGCCGCCCGGGGGCTGCCCACCCACTGCGGTGCTCTTGCTCCCCGCTGCCGGTGATGCCCAAGGGCTCTGCCTTCACCCGCAGCACGGGCTCTGCTCGGGGCTGGGACCACGTGGAAGGGTTTGAAGTCACCCCACAAAGCCGGGTGCTGCCTGAGCAGGGTGCTGCATGCCTGAGACTCCCACATGGCCCCCCTGCGCCCTGAGGCTGCAGGCAGCCGGAGGGAAGCTCTGGGCTCTGGAGGCCTTGAAGGTGGCTATGGCACCTGTGGAGCACCTCGGGGTGCAGGAGGAGGAGGAGGCACGGCTCAACACAGCCCTGGCTGGCGTGGGCTGGCTGGGATGGGTTGGAGGGCTGTGCCGTGGCTGGTCGGGGTCGCTGCCCAAAGCAGGGCTGGTGGGGCCCAGCAGAGCCCCCGGAGGGGTACGCACAGGCTGCGGGCAAGGCGCTGGCACCATGTCCTGCAGGAGCCATCAGCCCCATCCCCAAATGTTTTGGCAAAGCGGCGCCGCCTTCCTCCAGGAGCTGGGAGGAGCCGGGCGGTATCACAAGAGCGAAGCCAGGGGAGGTGCGCTTGTGTGCGAACACAACCTGGACGCGCCGCAGAACCCGCAGCTCCTTGCTGAGCTCAGCCAGAGCTCAAGGCAGAGGTCCTCGGCCCTGCACGCCCATAGGATGCTGAGCTCTGCAACGTGACAGCACCTGAGAAACCTGAGGTTTGCAGGATGCCGGCAGTCCGGCCGTGCTGCAGCTGAGCCACCGCCCTGGGCTCCGGTGCCACCGCCGATGTTGGGCAAGCGGCAGGCAGAGACAGAAGCGGACGAACTTGTTTGTGGTTCCTAAAAGACAAACCCAAACCAAACAGAAACAGAAATCCCAGGAGCAGATTTAGGCTGCTCCTCCTCTGGATCCTCCTGCTGCTCGGCCGCGCGAAGCAGGAGCTCTGCAGGGACTGAATTTGCAGCTGGCTGAATCCAGGGGACCTGACTCTGGCGGAGGGCTGGGGGTGCTTGGGGAACCTCTGCCATTCAGGAAAAAATGCCGGTCAATCAAAATCACCAGAAATGCTGGTTCAAACCAGGTCCTTTTCACGGGGTTACCTCAGCTGCCTTTGTCCCTGGGCTCATTGATGTGTTTTTGGGGTACCCCTGATGTGGCCGGGTTAGTCACAGGCCCCAGGGACGCGGACAGCTCAGCGCACCCAGCCTGGCCGCAGACTCCGGCTTCCTCAAAGGCAATTCTGGGTGCTGAAGACCTCACACAAGGACAGCAGCTTGGTGAATTGTGCTTAAAAAGCACCTTTATTAGAGTTGTGATGACATCGCTGGGGTGCAGCTCCATGAGTCCAGCAAAACACAGATGTGGGCATTTGGTGGCACGCAGCTGGAGCAGCAATGGGGTGGAGCAGGTTCCCGCTGGAAAACAGATCCTAACCCTGGGTGTTCACTGCTGGCACGCCGTGGCCCCAAGGATGGCCCTGGGGAGTTTACAAGGAGGAGGCATTTTGCTTTAGCTTTGTTTTGTTTTCCTGCTTTTTGTACCACTGCACCATGGTATGTCTCTGTTTATTTATTTATTTGCAGGCATGCAAGCTTGTGAACAGAACAGCACCAGGCTTGCAAGGGGAAACAGAGGAAAAGAAAAAAAAAACCTCTTTGATATTCCCTTCCCATGGGAAGACTCGGGCTTTGTTTTAAAGGTGAGCTGTGAAACATCAGTTTAAATGAGAACAGCCTGCAGACAATGACAGGTTTGAAAACAAAACAGCAGAGCCACAGGGGTGGGCAGGGATGCCCTGGTCTGGGGGAGCGGAGCCTGGAGGAGCTGCACGTGGCCACGCTGCCCGCTCCATCGCAGCATCACTGCATCGCTCCATCCCTCCATCCCTCCATCCTTCCATTGCTCCATCCCTCCATCCCTGCATCTCTCCATCCCTCCATGCTGCACCAGGGGCTTCCCAGGAGCCTGAGGAGCGGCTGGGGCAGCCCCTGCCCTGGGCACTGCCCTTCCTGGCCCTGCGGTGGGAGTCACACAGCCCGGCACTCCGCTGGCCAAGCCGTGCTCTCCACGCCTAGCGTGCTCCTGAGGGGCTAGGAAGGGCAGCCCATGGACGGCTCCTCTCTGCAGCGCCTCTCTAGCGCTGCCTGTTTCTAACAACTGTATTTCCTTCATCAGTTTCAAGCACAGTATTTATTTTAAGGGTCCCTGTTTGGAGCAGGAGGGCAGCGTTTGCCACGCAGCACAGAGGGATGTTACACCGGTGCTGGTCCACAGACGCTGCCCCCAGCCCAGAAGCCCAGCCCCAAAAAGAAGATCCCTACGATAGAAGAACCCTACTGTGCCGGCCGCAGTGGGGTGGTGGGGCTGGGGGCCCTGTCCTGGGTCAGGCTGGTCCTCAGCTGCCACTGGGAAGAGGCAATTCCTTGGTGAAGTGCAAGGAAAATCCCATTGCACCTCGTCAGGTGTAACAGCTGCCGGAGCACGGTTTATTACGGATGTGCTTCATCGCAATAAATCAAGGGAGAGAAAGTAGCCGGAAAGTGGCTGGCGGTGGCGACCAGGCCGTGGTGGGCAGCCCAGGAACGGCCTCGCTGCTGGCCCCGAGCCTCCCAGCGGAGCCCGACCAAATCCTCCCGGCTTCGGCAGCCTCGGTGCGCACCTCGGGCAGCGGCACCCCTTCTTCCAAGGCGCCGTGAGACCTCACCGCGTGTTTTGTTGCTAAATGCGAGCGACGGGCGGTGCGTGGACCTCTCCCTGCGGCGCTGAGCACAAACAGGACAGGGCTGGGCCAGCGCCCGGAGCAGGATGTGACCATGAGCGGAAGCCAGCCGGGCTGGTCTATTTTTATGGCCCAAGCAGAGAGACACGAAGATTAATCAGCCGGCCCATGGGGGAAAGCTAAGCTGGGTTCTAAATTCTTTGGTGCTCGTAATAACTCAGGTGAGGCTCTTTGTTCTCCTGAGCTGTAATTTTTCATTTGACGGACAGCGTCCCTTGAACAAAACAGCCGTGTCCAAACACATCGCTCACCCTACAAACAAGAACGAGCTCACCCCAGCGCCTCCTTGCCCCAGTTCACAGATGGAAGTGTTTCTCCCTGCAGGACGCTCCGGGAGCAGTTTGGCTGAACACCGCTGCCCCGGTGCCGGCCCAGGGCCTCGGCCTGTGGCCTGGTTAAAGCTCAATGCCACGGAGAAGCGAAGCCTCTCACCGCCCCCTGCCCGGCGCTGCCCTCGCCCCGGCCCCAGCCGCAGCACGGGCTCCATGGGCTCCACGGCCCCGTCCCTGCCAGCCAGGGCTCTGTTTTCCCTTTTTCCCTGCTCCCGTGCTTCCCGGCACCAGGAGGCAGGGGGACGTATCGGCTCAAGGCTGCCTAAAGAGGCTTATGCTGACTATTTACCTTTGCAAGGGTCTATTTTTGGCTGCTGGCTGCAGCTAATGCAATGAACAGGGCAGCAATTCAGGAGAGAAGCCACACGAGGGTCATTGTTTCTAAGATTCACTTCACTACTTTGCAAGGGCCAGATTCATCTTTTTTCTTTCTTTTTTTTTTTTTTCTTTCCTTTTCTCTTTTCTCTTCCACACGGCGCGGCACCGCCACCACAGCCGGCACGGATGGGTGCTGCAGCCCCAGCTCCGGCCTCACCTGAGACGGGACACGGCTCCTTCCCTCTGCACCGCCGCCGGGTGACATGGTCAGGGGGGACCCCGAAGTGCTGGCAAACCCGCTCACCCCAGCCTTCACCGAGCCATCGCCTCCCACCACTCGTTTCGGCTCTCTCTTGTTCTTCTCCTGGCTCACCGCTGTCGGAGCCTGCCCAGGTTGTGTGAAATTCGAGAAATTTCTTGTGAGAGGCTGGGGCAGTGCTAGGGACAAGCGGTGCACCCAAGCCCTGGCTGCTGCTGGAGGATGCCCCTGTGCAATACGGGCTGCCCATGAGAGATGCCGTGCCCAGCTCCGCACTGGGGACCGCTGGGCTGACCCACCAGGTGCCCAGGGCCCCATCCATCCTGCCCGGGATGGGGCTGAGCTGCTCTTACAGCCCCCCACCGCCCTCCGACATAGGATTTAAACAAGCTCAGAAGTCTGTGGACATGGAGCATGAATGAGTAACAGCATCACGACAACTGGCCAGGCTGGGCCTGGAACCAGGTTACCCAGGGCAGGAGCAGTCCCAGCGAGGGGGGAGCAGCCGGCCATCAGCTCTGCGGGGTTTCTCCGACCTGGGAAGGGGAGCGCAGGGCACTGCGGGAGGGAAGCTCGCAGCAGGGAGCACAGTGGCCTGCAGCACACAGACACCTGGCAACTGGTGGGACCCATGGGTGGCACCAGGCTCAGGAGAGCTGTCAGGGGGGCGGCACGCCGATCCCGTGGCGGTGCTCCCACGCAGCCGAGCGCTGCTTCCGACAGAGACAGCCAGCTTTTCCACGCGTGGGAGAACTGCAGCAGCCTTTAACTAAACAAATCCTGAGTGATTTCCACATTGCTGAATGACATTTTAACAGTGGAAAAATAATGCTAGAAATTATCTACTTCATCTCTTCTCATTGTCTTCTACTGGCTGGGCACGGCTGCTGCAGCAAAACCAGCTCCGGATCTTCTGGTCGGTGTTTGCTGGTGCCTCCCAGCCGGCTGCAGCAGTGAGCGCCCGCCCCGTGCCGAGCACAGCGCCCACAGGGCTCCCAGCCAGACCCCGGGGTACCCCCAGCACCGATGGGTGCCTCGTGGGGGCTGCAAAAGCCTCGTGGTCACCCCTGTCCTGCATGAGGACGCAGGTGACAGCGAGCGGTGCCTGGCTCCTGTCCCCAAGGAGAGCGTGGCAGGAAGGTGCTGCCACCATTTGCTACCACGCGGGCTTTCGGAAGGTAATTTGGCCGCTGCTGCTTAGAAGCTACATTTACACGAATACTTGGAGAGCTCCGGGCATCCGCAGGCTGGAGGCAGTGCAGCCCGGTGGGAGCAGCTCAGACCCAGCACCCAGACCCAGCACCCAGCACCCAGGCTGCGGGACGGTGCCCAGCCGAGCCCCGTACTTGAGCACACGGTGCAGCACCCAGCCTGCCCAGCAACGTGCACACAAATGGCTCACACAGACTTTTATTATTCACTGAAATGTCATAAGTCTCCGAGAACTCCCTGCTTCACAGCTGCTCTGTGGCGTGGTGCCTGCCTAGGGTCAGGTCTTGGTGCCCTTCCGAAAGCACTGGGGATGTCCTGGTCTCACCTGAAGGGTCCCCACCGGCAGCCTCACCTTCCGCAGGGGCACAGCACACGCACCCCAGAGCAGCCTGGGGATAAGACCCTGCAGCACGACTTTTAGAGAAATCTGCTTGTCCAATGCAGGTGCCTGCCGCAGCACAGTGCGGGCACGGGGTTTTCCACGCGCGCTGCAAACAAACAAACGTGCCCGAGAGGCAGAGCCGAAAGGTGAGCACGCGCTGCCCACCCTGCCGGAGCAGCACCGCTGTGTGAGAGCAGCCGTGGGGCTGCACTGAGGGAGCAAGACAACACGGAGAAGACTGCGAGACTTCATACGCTGTGCAGAAGGAAGCAGCGAAGGCAGCACAGCCCACGGCCACCTCGCCTCTGCTTTCATTCCTAAAGGAAGCAATTGTCCAGGCTGTTTGGCACAAGCTTCGGCTCAGGACACACCTTTGGATGCCACTGAATTCGGTAAGGTCGTTCCGTGTTTGGCAACACAGCTGTGCTCAAGGCCCCAGCTCCACTTCTTGGTGGCAAGTTTTATAGAAGACAGCAGTGGAAACGCGCTGTCCTTTCAAAAATACTTCAAGGAAAACGTTTATCAAAGACAGCTCAGCGGAAGTGGCTACAACAAGCCAAGTTTCGTTTTCATTTCAATATGGGGAAGAGTATGTACCACCGGCACCAGCTGAGGAGCCCAGAGTCCAGTCGGAGCACATTTGCTACAGCCTACAGCAAAGATAAATAAGGACAGAAAAAATGCAGTAATTGAGAAGAGCCAAAGGGAACAGATTGGGAAATACACTGGAAAGAACAGAATTCCATAAACAAGTGTCTGAAGTCTGTGGCTGTCAGCGTAAAGAAGCAGCTTTGCTGTAATGTCATGAAGAAGTAAACTTTGAAAGGTGGCTATGAAATACCCTGACTACAGAAAAGCAGTGCTTTAAGACCTGTGGCTGTACACTTTCTGTACAAATGGGAAAAAAAAAAAAAACAACCAACAAACAACAACATGACAACAGGCATACCATATAAAAAAAGAAAGAACGAGAGGCAAGACCTTTAGGTGACCAGTTCTTCCTCGCCAACAAAGCAGATACCTTCCCTGCAATCCCAACAGTTTGCAGGTTTATTTTTGGCAGATTATAATTAAAATGATCGTCATGGCTTTATAGAGAAGCCACTAAGCTGCATTGTTTTGGTTGAAGCAAGAGTGCACGTGTGCTCTGATGAAGGGACACTGCAGAGAGGCTTTGCCTCAGCTCTGCTCCTTCCACCTGACCCACAAATGCTGCTGGTTGTACTTGGCCCTCTTTAACGTTCTCGTTTCTCACAGAAAGTAACAAATTCTGGTTGCTAACCAGTCGAATCCCAGAGGCAGAATAAAAAGTCCTTGTTAAGATCTAGAAACACTTCATGTTTCTAAGAAAATCAAATCCAAACTCGTGCAAGCACTGTTCCTGGTTTGGTGCGTTTCGCTCAGGTTCCACCATTGTGCACTGACATTTGCTTCTCCTGTAGACCGAACCCATTCCTCTTCAATTCTTCACCTTTCAGTCCTCCCAGGAGTCTCAACAAGCTATCCCTCCATTTTTCTCTTCAACACTTTTTTTTTTCCTATGAACATCCTTCCTGCCCTTCCCTCTTCCGCTGTCGCGCCCTGTTCCTCTCCAGCTATTTTCGGAAGGCGAAGACGTCCCGTGTTCTCGATCCTCTCTTGCCTTCGCTTCCTGGTTTAGGAGAAGACTCTTCCGCCAGCCCCCCGTACGGGCAGCTCTCAGACTCTGGGTGATGGCCAGAGCACTCCACAGCGGGGATGAAGCCGCTGTCCCACATTCCTGTCCCGCACAGCTTGCACAGGTCGTGCAGGCTGCAGGGGATGCGGGGTAACAGGTGGAACTGATAGAGCAGGCTCCTCGCCTAGAGAGGAGAGAGACAAAGTCATTTCCTCGTCACCAGAGGGCGAGTCCAAAGCACAGGGGTTGCCAGCGTGCTCCTGTCCTGTGCTCCAGCTCAGCTACGCTACAGGAGTCAAAACTTCCTCCTGAACTCAGAGCTGGAGGTTAAACAAGGCACCGGAGACGCTGCCAGCAGGTGAATTTAGAAACAGCTGCTCTTAGCACCGGCCTCCTGCCTCTCAGCAGCACAACACGAGTATTTGCTGCTCAGCTGCAGCAGTCCGGGCTCAGTGCTGCTGCTTGCAGTGCAGCTCGGTGCCTGTAAGGTTGTTCTGCTGCCCAACCCCACTGCCCGCTCAGCCCTCGGCCTCCCTGCACAAGCTGCTGCTGAGAGCAGCGGGGGGAGAGGTGGCGCCGTGCCTGCTGCAGCACCCTGCATGTTCTGCGGTCACCCCCGGCCCCAGATGGACTGGGGACCCTGGCACAAAGATGACCAGCTCTGTCTGCTGATTCCCTGAGCTTGTGCAAGGGTCACCCCAACCATGCTGTGACCTCCTAGGCACTCTACAACTACCTCTTTTTTTTTGTTTTTTCTTTCCTGCAAAACTGCTTCCAAGCAAATAGCAGCATCCTGTTCTTCCAGGCTCCAAACAAGAAAGGGCATACAGAAGATTAAGCATCAGTCCCTCATTTTCTCGATGCTCTGATTCATCTCCTGGACCTGAGACTTGGCCCCCATCAGCATGCAGGCGTTTACCTTCCTGAGTACAAGTTCTCCATTCATGTGCATAGCCAGGTTGCTGAAGTGCAGCAGCATCTGGTCAGTGGCCAGCTGCTGTTCAATGACATCGTCCCCGTAAATCACCACAATGGCCACGCAGATGAAGAGGTGGAAGTAGTCTGTCTGCAATGAGAAAACAGGGGCTGGATTATAGCAGGTGGAGGCAGAGACCTGGCAGAGATCTCCCCACCCTTCACAAGCATGTCCTTAGCAGGGATTTTTTTCTCCTTGCAGTTCTGCCTAGTGGTACTCAGAAAGTGAGTTACTGGTGAATTCTGAATCACAGCTGAGTCAAAGTCTCTTGCCATTAAGTGTGGGAGACACACTGGTTTGGACCACAGCTTTCAAAGCAGACGTTGTCCAGCTGTTAAAGAGAAGCCTGAACCTCAGAAGTGGATGCTCAGCACATTCTGAAAAGCCTCCTTTTAAAGCCCAGACATTCCCAATTAAAAGAAGCAGGCATCCATCCTTCTGCTCGACAGATATACCCCTCTGATAGTTACAGGCCCTCTGTAACATCTACAAACACGAATGTATCTACTCCAAATCTCCCCAAGACATCTCACAGGTTGCTGGAAATCGCCCACAGGGAATTAAAGCTGCTGGAAAAGACTTTTCAGGTGTCATTGCTGCAAATGTCCAGAATACTTAAGGAGTTCAGTACTATGGCAAACAGATCGTATTTTAAATGAAGTGGGGACCATCTGAGCTGATCGGTCTGTGAGCAGTAAAAGTAGCCCCCCAATTCCATAATGAGGCAGCCCCATTGCAGTTTGCATCACTTTTAGCTTCTTTCAAGGTGAGCCACAGCAAATCAAACTAGAGCACGGCTAAGACTACAACATGTCATAGTCTCAGGTAGGAAAGTATTGTAGAAGAGGGAATGCTTGCAATCAAACTTCTTTTGGATACTTTGGTACTAAGAGCCTTTAAGGAAATCCTGCAACACTCGCTGAGATGGTGAAGATTCAGCAAAGGGCACGTTGCTGCCTGGTGTGAGCCGTACCCGTCTCCCACTGTCTAACCTGGTAGTGAGCCCAGCACGCCTCCCACATGCGCAAAGCCTCAGCGTCGGGAAACTCCCGTTTAAAACAGAGGAGGATCCAGCGGTGACAGAAAAGCATCTGCAGGCCATCCTCTCCCAAGGAAGAAAGGTGCTGGTAGAAGCGTGGGTGCATGAGCCGCAGCAGCTCTCGCAGGTACATCTGGAAAAGATGCTCTCAGCTCAGCCACTGCCTCGCGGCGCCCTCGCCACCGCCCTCGCCACCCCGCGAGCCCCCCACCGCGTGCCAGACCTGGGCTCCAGCAGTGCTGGCCCCGGCTCTCCCTTCTCACAAAAAGCTCCAGCTTGCACACGGGCCTGTTCGCAGCCAGCTTATTACAGCACAGCCAGGAGCACGCTTGGGTCTGTCATTAGTGGCTGGAGCTCCCAGGCCACTGCAGCTATTTCACAAGGAAGGAGGGAGGGTGAAAAGAAAATCCCATGACAGCTACATTGTGAAAAGAAAGAAGGGGAGAGAGTCAGGCTGAGGAAAGCAGCATGAAGCTAGAGTCTTAAAAAGTAGAGAAAAGAAAGGACATAGCTATCTACAATATTTCATTTCAGCAGAAGCTGAGCAATGTGGAAATGATTTTAGAAAGGCTGACTGTTACAGGCACATTACAGAGATAAATCTGTACGTTAACTAACTGCACCTCACCAGCAGCGTCCCATGAGGTTTCCACCACAAGTTTACCACTTTAAATTGGTGCCATCGTGACCTGGACAGGATTGTTCAGGTTTAAAATGCATTTTCTAGGATTTTAACCAGTAAACTACTGACATTAATGTTAAACCGAAAAGTTCCCATTTTTGAGCAAGGTGACCTTATTTAAGTAATTCTGTCAGATACATAAGGCTTTTCATTTGGACATCATTAAAATAATCTATTAAAAACGGGCTTCAAAATGGGCTTCATAAAAGCCCATGAAGAGGGCTGTAGTTCGACTGCTCTGCCTCATTCACACCAAATGCCCCTAAAGCAGGAAAGAAACAAAGCAGTGAGTCTTCTGTCTGCCTGAGAGCAGTGCAGAGAAAAAGAAAGCACCATCCTAAATACATTTGATCATAAAAGATTCCTTGAATCAGCATCCTTCAACATAGCCAAGGCAAGTTTACTCTGACAATTTATTGGCTATAACTGCTTCTGGAGTGCCTCAGTCACCTGGGATTAATTTTATCCATCAGTTATTTTGTAGCCTTGGAGTGTGATTCTGCACGCTGGAACCCAACAGCCCAGACAACTGCTTTATGGTGGGTGTTCTTCTAATTTGACTGGGGAAAGGAGAAGTTAAAGAAAGGACTAAACTGAGCTCAGCACTCAGCCTTACCAGTTGTTTCTCCATATCCTCATCCCGGGGTGAGCTGATGAAGATCGTGTTCTGCATCAATCCCACAAAGCACCAGAATGTATCCGACTCATCTAGGACCTCTGCCAGGATTGGGGCTACCAGGTCAGACATTCCTTGGGAATATCCAATTGTTGGGTTAAATACTGCATAGTTCAGCAAGATCCTCCTGGAGGAGACATGCAGACGGAGAGGTGAGATGCAGAGAAGGCTCATCACAGCTGAGCGCATGCCCGTCCCTTCCACCCCAACTCCCATCATACAGGCTGAGTCAGGCCAAGTGCAAAAGGGTAACAGATCACTTCTGTTGTCTAAAAGATTATCTTGCAATTACACCTGGAGGCTTTTTGAGCACCTGTACAGCATCTTGCATCCTGCAGAACTGCTTTCCCTAAAAGAACTGTATCCAGAAGCATAGCAAAGATACACAAACACTAGGAGTACAGAATTTTGGATTAATTCGGAGGGGCTCCTTGCTGAATGACAAGGACTCTGAATAGCATACAGCAGTTTGAGACAGTGGATTTGAACAGAACTCCTTAGGCTCTTGTTTTCCAGCTGGAGGCAAGCCTACTAGGAGCAGTGCAGTAGGAACAAGCACCACAGTTTATCTCAGCTACGAAGGCACACAACACTATTGTAAGGTGCTGTAACACATATGGATAACCCCTGCTGCAAACATCCCTGTGGTGAAAAAAACTCCAGGAGAAGGCTTTGTGTACGCAGACACCAGAGTATAAAAAGAAAACGAGAATTTAAAAAGACTAAGATGACAAAAATGAAGGAGCCATGGAGAAGGAGAGATGATGCCTACACTTGAAATCAGGAGGCTCTGAGCCATCCTGTTCGATAAAATCCAGCTGTTTCATAGACACACATTTACAAGTCACACAGCCATGAAGCAGACTCCGGTGTGCTGGTCCTCCACCCCATCAGGAGAACCACAGACCAAAGCAACTGCCCATGACCCCGCTACAGCACTCATTACCCCCCACAGGCACAGAAGGCTCACACCTCTTATATGCCTATGTATGAATGGAAGGAAGGTGATAGGAGCAGGGTTATCATACCAACAAGTAAATGTCTAAAGAAGCAGTGAAAGTACCAGGTAAAAAGTGTTTTTGCATCGTTTGGTACCAGCCACTGTATGTATGATGCTCTTCAGCATTCCCAAAGCAGCAACTGAGGCAGCCTGGGCTGGGGGGATTAGTGAGTCTTCTACACATTCAGTAGGGCACGCTTTTTGGGACACTAGGATCAGACACTTCACCTCATTGTTTCCACATTTGGGTTGTCCTCCCCTCGAAAGAACTGGTTGCTGCGGTCAGTCCTCACAACGTCTTTATCTACCGTGAACTGTACTTTACGCCAGAAATCCTTCTGTTCATCTGGAGTCATTGAAAGCCTGAAAATTGAACAGCAACAGGAGTATGTTGACACAATAGGAATATGTTTGCCACAAGGAACAAACAGACTTATTTCAGCTTCAATTTTAAGAAAAAAACTATTTCTGTGCAGAGTTTTCTCATCAGCTGAAAAAGAGACAAGAGGCCTGCCTAGAAGAGCACGTTTTCTGTCCAAAGGGATTACTAGAAGGAGCTTCTTGAGTTATGAATGGGATGACACGACATGCTTTCTGTGATAAACTCCACTTCAGGAGCAGTTGAAAACGCTCTCCACTGCTCCTTGTGGGTGGCACACCAGAACTCACCACTCTGTTTTGACTGACTCCTCATTAATACTACTACTGTGTCTCTCCAGCTTAAATTTACACAAGTGGTTTACAATGTACAGTTATTGCAGAAATGACTTCCTTGAATTAGATATAATTTCTTCTTCCCTATTTTTACATCCAGATATATCTATAAAGAAATATGTGTTCCCATTTTCACCTCCAGTGTGCTAAACCAAGCACGTCAAGCTTGAAGTCTTGCCCGTGAGATAAGCTTCCCTACGTGGTACCGGTGAGCCTGTTTCAAGCACCCAGGTAAGATAATACTTGAACTATATGGTATTAGCTCCAGATCCGCACAAGGTCAGCTGTGCATGCTAACACCTCCTGCACCCAGCACTTCTGTCCAGGCAGAGACTCCGTAAGTCACTTGCGGTGCCATTCTACTTCAGACCTAAGGAGAGATGAGCAGCAGAGGCTGAAGCTATCTATTACCTTTTCTCCTGGATCTCAAAGTATTCTTTCCTCTTCTGTACTCTCAGCGCCTCCCTCTCTTCAGAGGTGGACTCATAGCTGTAGTAGTGCAGCAAGAAGGGCCACACCTCCCCACGGATGGAAATATCAATCCCACCAAAGAAAATGGCCTGGAAGAAGGAGCAAAAGTTATGACTGGTTCAGTTTTAACATTCCCAAAAACAGCAACAAGAAACTGCCTGCTACTATGCTTTGGTGGCTTTGCAGTTCTTTCCTGACAAGTGACGCCTTGATTCAAGCTCCTGCAATTTGCACATGTTTAGAGGGAAAGTGCTGGCCTTCTATTCCCAGACGAGACACAAATCGGGCTCATTTCAATGTCAATAACCCCCCCTGGAGAGGCTCTATGATTAACGTGTCGTTCTCATGTCACGGCTTAATCCCCAATCTTGGAGACACTGCATTTCACTGCAAACTCCTCTCTCAGGACCTGGACCCAGTGCTCCCCTGCAAGCCCTGCATTATTTCATACAGGAATCTCAATTTTTCTTTCTTTGATTTGTCCACACCACTGTTGCAGACATGCCAACCACCCGACACTTTGGTTTGCTCATTCCAGCGGGCTGCAGAAGCTGACAGCACACCCTCCTCCATCAGAGAGGTGCTCCACTGCCCTGCAGCAGACCCATCTGTGGTCCCAGCAAGACCTCCAGCCAAGCACTGCGAGCAAGTCCTTACACTCTCAAACACCCAGCACTTGCAAACGATCGCAGCTTCCACCTGGGGACTCACACTCCGTGGCAGGAGACAGCAGATCAAAAGAGCAGCAGCCACCCCTCTCACCTTCTGCAGCTTGTACTCCTCCTCCACCTGCCCAGATTCGTTCAGGTGATTGAGCCAGGCAGACACGTCCAGACGCCTGTACGTGTTCTCCTCCGGGTGGGTCTCCGAGGAGGGCAGCTTAGGACGGCGGATGGAGAATTGCATGCACGTTTTCTCATCAGTAAGCTGCTGAATGGGGGAAAACAAAACAAAACAAAACAAAAAATGGAGGCAAGAGCCAGAGATAGCAGAAGAGTATGAAACCCAGACATCTTCAGAGCAGGAAAACCCTTTTGCGTGGTTCTTGTAGGATTAGGCACTGAAGCGCAGTTCTTGGAGAGTGTTTTTTTTTTTTTTAAATTCCAATCATTACAATAGCAAGAGTGATTAGAATAATTAAAAATCCGAGTACCACAAAACAGCTTCATCTTTTAAAAAACAGTTTCCATTCCTCCCCCAGTCTTATCCCTGACCTGAAACTGAATTAATGCTGCTTACAGCAAAACTTCACCCTGCCAGGAATGCCTGCAATAAATTACATATGATTGGCCATATACAAAGGGATTGCTGTTAGGCAAGCAGGGAACTGCACTGCCAGGCTCTCTAAGGGCACTCATGATCCCAGTGCAAGACTGCAGCTGACATTTAATTTAAAAATCAAAGGTTGTTCAATGCAAAAAGTGAGCCCATGCGACCATAATAAGAAAAGCAGCAGGGGGCTCTGTGGGAAGGATGGAAATTTAAAAATCACTGTTTCTAATAAGCACATACAGTATCTTAAACAGATAATTAAAGAGCTCTTATCACATTTGTATGTAGATTGAACAAAATATGGCAAGATGCCTTGTCAAAACATTTTCAAATGCAGTGTGCTATGCTTCACAAAATGGATGAAAGACTCTGACAGAATTTCAGACCTACCACTGCAGATTCCCAACCACCTTACATGCCTAAAGCACAACGCTGACCTGTCTGGTTACCATATCTAGCAAAATAACTACCTAAGCGAGTTTTCTGGCTTATCTTCTCCCATATTCCACAAGCAGAACAGGAACGGAGGAGGATAAGCAAGTACAAGAGAGATCTCACATCTGACTTGCAGCTGCGTCCTAACAACCTCCAACACGTTGTAGCTTTCTGCCTGACTTGGTGACGCGAACTCGCAGCTTCGTTTCTCCAACACCTTCTGCTGGCTGAAAACCCGAGTGTGAAACACCTACGGTAAACAACCTCTTTGCCTCGTGAACCTTGCCAGGTACCTGGTCCTTGAGATGGGTCTCTGTGCAGTACTTCCACTGCTGGAACACCTCAGACAGCTTATCCAGGCCACCATGGTGAAAATGGAAGATCTTGTACTGACTCTCCCGGCTTGCAACAACCAGTTGTCCACAGGTGCAGGCCTCATCGCTGTGGGACAAAACAAGCAGGGAGAACAACCCGCGTTCATTTCCCAGGACAAGGAGACGCCCAGCAGGAAGGGGAGACATCAGATGACAGAGACAGGAAAGCAATTACAAAGAAGTTGTCCCTTCAAATGGGGCAGAAATCATTTTACAGCTCTGGACGTGGCCATAGTGACCAGAGGACTGTTGCAAGTTCATTTCCTCCAGGAGCTTCACTTGTGCCTGGCAACTTCTACCCTTCCACCACATCAAGGAATTACATTTTGTCTTCCACAGAGAACAAAAAAAAAAAAAAAACAAGAAATCTGTCCCAGCAACATTAAGCCAGTTCCCAAAGTCAGCTCCTAGAGATGTGTGGACTTGGTTGTGCACAGCACTAAGGAAGCAGAGAGTGAGAACAACAAGAGAGAGTAAAAATGTTTTGAAATGTTGAAACATTGAAAAATATTTTAACTGTTGTAATAATTTGGAAGCTCACTGAAGAGACTAAGAGCAGTTAGACCCCAGAAGAGCCCTAGTGAGGGGCAGGCAAGCAAGAAGGTACCACAGGCAAAGAGACGTTTTCCACACCTGCAGGATATTTTAAATGTGTTTTGGTGAGACAGCTGAGAGAAGTGTCAGTACCTTTACCTTGCCCGGGAAAAAAAATCCTTTAGGCCCCATTACAGTAACTCTGAGGCTCTCCTGGGGGAGGCTGACACTTGCTTTCCTGGAGACGACCACTAGGGAAAGACTTCCAGCGAGGACTGCAGAAGCCACCTGCCTCCACCGAGCCCGCTGCGCACTGCTCCAGAGCACGCACAAACACCGCAGAGAAAAACAAGACGTTACCTAAAGAAAAGGCGCAGGGATCTCATCTGTCCTAGGTCCACTCTGAAGACACCACAGATCTGCTCGAGGGCAAAGACCTTCTGCTGTTCATCCCACCTGGCGCTCTGCGTTTGCCCGTTGTTCTCCTGGGACTGGGCGCTGGTGTCGAGGCTGGAAGCGGAGCTGGTGGAGCAGGTCGTGCGGTTGTCACACGTGTCCCTGCAGATGAGAGTGTGGAGGAGAAAAGCGCAGCCAGAGACTGCAGTTACACGCAATAACCACAGGTGCTACAAGCTACAAATCTTCTGACAGAGCTCTGAAATTAGAATTCAGCGCAGGTCTAAGGAATCAATAACAGACAGCCTACGAGAGCGATTAAATTATTTTTATTTAAATCAACTCCCTGCTGTCCCAACAAACGATCCTAGTTTTGGTCTGTTGTGCGCAGAACTGGGGAGAGTGAAAACTGCCCCTGAAAACACTCCTGAGAGGGCAAGCTGTAAGCAGCTGCTTGCCCCCAGCTGAAGCAAGCCCTTAGCACGCAGCTCAGCCGCTCGGCGTGGGCACGGAGGGGCAGGTACATCCATGGGGTGGTACTGAGCGGGGATCTCATTCGGCAAATGCTCTCCGAACCCAGTGAGATCCAAAGATGCTTCCCCTGAGCCTCCCCGTCGCAAATGGGCCCGACAAGCCTGGATTCACGAGTGTGACCTTCAGACAAATGGTTTCCATTTGCAGACTTGGAACTTCGGGGAGTTACAGAGTGGGTAATCACACGTGAGCTCTTTAACCCACCACAAAGCAGGGAAAGGGAATCCATCCATGCTCCAGTAAGCCAGGAGCCCACAGCGCCCCAGATACCTATCTTTATGAATAAACTGGGTCTAGATTAAAAAAAACCCACATGCCCGCCACCAGCCCCAATCCCAAAAGAAAAATATCGCTGCTTTGAGAATTAAGTGAATCTGAAACTGTGACCCCTTGATTCTTAAAAAGGCCAATACACGTGAACAATCTCAGCGCAAGCTCTGAATGGGTTCCGCTGTGAAATCAGGGTTTGCAAAACAAGGCGAGTAGCCGGTATAAAGACAGCCCCCTGCAATGCCACTTTATGCAATGTTTTCTAATCCGCTTATCTAACAATGTAGGCACTGAACGCTGAAAATCACACACTCAGCATGCATCTGCAGCACACCACATCAGTATGCCTTCCAAGCCTGGCTGCAGTGCCTATTCCACGGGGACGAGCCCCATTTGCAGCATCTCCCCATGGTTCAGGTCATTGCATTCCAATGGCCAGGTCCCCGGACATCCCAGTTAGTCGTGGGTTAAATTTTTAACCGAGCCCCTGCGAGCAGCCTAGCTCAAATGTATGGCTCGAAACCTCAGCGCCCACACGCATGGGAAATAAATCCCCAAGCCCCCTTCTCGAGGTCTGCAGCATTATGTAGATGAGACGAAGTCTGTCTCACTTTCAGCTAAAAAAGCGGCTTCGCTGCCCTGCTCGTGAGGTTCTGCTGCTCCGTTTTTTCAGAAAGCATCAAAGCAAAATGGCATTCAAGCCATGCTGAGGTTGGGGTCTGAGAAGTGACACGGCGGTATCGCCATGTGAGCAGGGATCACGGGACATACACGAACTCGCTCAAAGAAGAGTGACGGCAGTTTTTGTAGGAAAGACGCTGGGATACGTCCAGTCTCACACAGCTATACGCCATCACCTGCAACTTGTGAACTTTTCCTTGAAAACTGTACCGGCCTTTGTGAAAAATCAAGCGTTATTTCCAGATAGAGCTGCAAACTGTAACACTCTCCTAAACCACTCTGTATCTCACGTTAATGCAAAAGCAATAGGAGCCCTGGTACAAGACACCCGTGCTGGCCTGCTGGCTGTAAGCAGCTGGTATTTGTGAAGCAACACTCAGGAACAGCCACAGCTGGTTACACAGGATTTTCCTGGAAGAGATGACTCAAACGAGCTTAAAGACCAAGCAGAGGCAACCAATTTTCTAAAACTCTCGCAAAGATGCACTGGTCGGTGTGACAAGGAGTCGGAGGACTGGTTCGCTGGGGGAGCACTGTTGCGCGGTTCCCTCGTCGCAACGGGCAGCGCGCCCGCGGTTCGAGAGCATCACCTCGAGCTGCCAGCAGGGAGGGAACGGCCAAGAAGTGGTATTTAGGGACAGAAATGGTATTTAGGGATAGAGCTGGGCAGGCTCGCTTGGAGCCAGGGAACTGTGCATCTCCTAAAGACGGGAGGGTATTGCCAGCTGCGCAACCAAAACCTGCTTCAGGCGCACCGTTAGCTGCCCATAGCTCAGAGGCTGCAGAGCCCAGGCACAAAGGTGCCGGCAACGTTCTACTTTCTGGGAATGTTTCTTCCAGACAAATGTTTACAGTTCGCATTTAGTCACTAGTTACAAGCTTGTGCAGGCACTGACACACTCAGGAGCCATCTGAAGCAACACGTGTGCCTGGATTTACCCCTTCTGGACAGCAAAAAGCCAGCGAGCACGAGCACAGTGCCTTCGGGCGTGCGGCTCAGGGAAACTCCAGCGTTTTCATTGATGTAGACTATGAAATCTGAAAGAGACACCTGTGCACACCATGCCCTTTGGAGAGATCTACAAACACATCCGTCCATATTTAGCATAGATGCAGAGAGCACCACCTCATACGCTGTGTGTATTTAGTCACTGTGGGAATTAAGGAAAAACTCACTGTGTATAGAATCACTTTCTCCTGTATATAATGATTGGAAAAAAATAAGGAATGAAAATATTCCAAACTGTTGGCCTTATTCTTAAAAGAATTTTAATATTGAGATCATTCTGTTCCGAAGTAGCAACAAGTAGTATGATCAATGCTAATTTTGTGGCTTTTGGGGAGTCCTCTATCCAGGCACACAAGATATGCAGACACAGGGGAAGAATTTTCCAATTTATTATTTATGAAAGCCAGGCTATTATATCTGTTAGATGAGGGATTTACACCAGTGCCCTGCAAAAGAAGGGAGCTGAAGCACGGCAAAGCAAATAGCTGGAGGAGCATTTCAGAGAGACTTTGGGTTGCGGCATCCAGGAAAAGCAGACCACCAGCTAGCGTGCAGCACTGCTCAGCAACACAGGAGAACAAGTGCAAGGCCCCACGGGAACAGAAGGGACAGGGGAAAAAATTACAAGGAGGATTAGCAAAACCCGAGGCAGGAACCCCACGGCCATAGTCATGGTTCCAGTTCCACCTTTCTCCTTGCTTAAGCCCCATTACTCTCTTGTCGCTAAATACATCTCATGCTTGCCGGTGAGCAAGATCTGGCGGTGATGTATTTTCTCAACAACCAGCTGCAGCAATCAACCTCAGCTACATTCCAGGAGCTTTGGCTGCCCCTAAGAAGGAGAACGCCCGTGTGCCGCCGGTGCCGTCCTCCTGCTGCGGCAGGATCCTGCCCCGGCCCCACGCGGGTCGGCGAGCAGCGGCGGGGCTGCCTTACTGCTTGGTCAAAGCATTTCTGTGCACCTATGGCATAAAGAGACACGAAACCAATTATTATTTCTGTTATAGAACCAGGGCAGAGACCTGCACCCATCACATGGGAAGGCTATTTCAGCAACGAAGATCTAATAACTCATTTTATGACAAGATGTGACAAATGTAATTACAAGAGGGAAAGGGGCTGAAGATCGCGGCAGGGATGTGGCTGTTATCTAAGCTGTCGGTGTCCACCAGCTGACTCCCAGAGTCTCTTGCAAGAGCCAAACCCTCACCGGTTGTCTCTCCACCACCACGGTACTAAAGCACGCCTTCAGTAATAACAGCTTTCCCTTAACAGCCCCGTCTATTCCTGCATGCCGGCTTGTGAAGCGTCATTTACAGACAATAAGTATCATCATAATGTATGAGCGTCCGTGTAATGGGAATTACATGCCCCTTTTCCTCCCCAGGGGTTAGCGTTTCTCTGTTTCTCCACTATTCCGCACAGGCACTGACCTTCCAGGTTCCTCTTCTTTCCAGCAAGGTGAAACAGCTCATGGCAGCATCAGCTGCCTAAACCGCCCATGACAGATAGCTTCAAATAAATAATCCATCAATAAAAGTTCAAAGCTATCCTGAAATGCCTAAAAATTTAGTGAAGCAACTGCACCCAGTGAGGTTGTGTTGGGTAGCTGGAACCCAAATCTATTGTTCTGATAAATAAGAGAGTGTCCTTAACAATATACATGTATAATGAATTGTGAAACATGCTGATTTCAGCAATATATGAAAGAAGTGCAAAAGAAAACGGATTGGTAATTTAGAATGAAACATTTTGTTGAAATATTTCTACTTGTGACACTGCAGAGAAGGGATGGAAGGACACGCACAGGGCAGCATGGCCACACAAAGCCCGAAGTTGACAGCAAAACCCCGCAGTCACACCAGCTACTTGCCTCTGATCAGTGCGAGTCATTAACTAGGTTAAGAACTACGTTAAATTCACCATCTGACTGAAAATATTTGGAATTTGAAGTTCCTCTGCTTCAGAGACCCCAACCAGAATCAATTTATGCTGGCCTCAGTGAACAGGGAAAAAGGCATTAAGGTACTGAGTCCGGATGAAAGCCCAACCAGAATCCCTGAAATTAAATGTCAAAACATCCTGGTGTGGAAGTGTATCTATACATCTGCAAACCCATGGAAACAAATCCAGCTCTATTTGTTAGGGAAACCTGTGAAAAACTGTATAGGACGTTACAGTACAAAGTACATGAATGTCAACATGGACTTTCCAAAAGCTTGTTCCACAGGCTTTCCATTGATCTGTTTGCTTTCAAAACATAAATTTCCCCACGTTGAACTGCACTAAATGCTATTTAGTAGCTAATTAACTTTCTGTGCTGAAAACCTCCTGTAATTGCACTTCTTTCACCTTTTTTAGCCCGTGTCCTCGAGGGAACCAGAGCTGTCCTACGGCATTTGTTCTGCTCATTTCTATCTCACAGGCACAAGTTCCTTCCTGACAGCCGACTGCCAATCACCGCGCCGGAGGTCACTGGAGACCAAATTAGGAGCACTCTGCCTCTGACAAACTTGCTTTGCTTAGCTTGCCATAAAGGGAAAATAAAAGGTTATGAAAAATAATCGTATCCTTTCATGCCCAGCACCAGCAAGCGGATTCAACAGCACTTCTAAAAGTCAGAGTATTATTGCTAGTTACTCATCGTTAACGTCATTAGTGATATTCAAAGAACAAGCTGGTTTCATCTTAAAAGTGCCGGGATCCATCGCTGCCCCGGTTCGGGGAAGGAGCTCGAAGCAGGTCGGTGGCTCCAGCTGCAGACACGCGGCCACCTAATCGGCGCGCACCGTGCCAGGGCAGCAGCCGCGGCATCCGTCCTCTGACCTTGGGCTGGAACAGCAAGTTCATGACCACGGACGGGGCTCTGAACTAAAACATCAACTCCGCGAACGCCAGCCTGACAAATAAAACATTTTAACAGAAAGCAACGAGGGACTCAAGGAAACCCGATTAATGCAGCTTTGCCTTCTGATAGGCATAATTGGTTTGTCCTTGAGAAATAAAGATCAAAACAATTTGCTGTTTTACAGGGCTCCTGCCACCCGTGCTTACGGTGCCCTGTCTCCAGGCTGCCCGCCTTTGTGCCCCCTGCCCTGCCCACGCCCTTCCTCGCTCTGCTGCCTCCCAGCCCCATCCTCCAAGTCCCCGGGGCCTGGAGGGAAGCCGAGCAATTTTAGGCAGCAATAGGGGGCATTATTAAAGCAGCCCAGCTCACCTCCGAAGGGTTGCCATGAACCACTGTGAATTAAACCGAAAGGAAAACAAAATAAACTGAGAATTCTCGAGTTAATTATTTTGAATGTAAATGGGAAAGGAAAAAAAAAATCAGAGGTTTGTAGTGAATTAATGTGTGCTTTAATCTCTTTTATCCAGCCAAAGTCTGGAATGCGATATATGCATTCATTCAGCTAAAAGACAAGCAATCTTTTTTTCACAGCTCAGACTTCTGGACAGGTGTAGGCTGCTTAGGTAAAACCCGAGCAAGTTTTTCTCTGTGCCTTTTTGTTGCAGTTAGGTAGCAGGGGCAGAATTAGCAGTTCGATGCTTATGAATAAAATACACACAGCTCCCGAGAAGCCAAACACAACAAATCATTTAGAGCCGAGCATATGCTGCTCAATGATGCAAATGTTACCTTCACGTTAAAGAAGGAAAATATTCCGAAAGCTGAATGGCAGATTTTCACAATCCATACAGAGAAGGGGCACCTCGTGCCTAGGCTTTAGCTCATTAATAAATCAATTGAAACGCAACACTTAAAAAAATTCCTTAGATGGAAAAAGTGATTTCTCAGCAAAGCCCCCAAAAGAATGTTTGCTTTTCTGCCTATTCCAGACTAGAAAAGGGGACCTTTCTTACCAGTGTTTATTTTATATTTAAAATCAATGGATTATTCTGCCTTTCTCTTTCAGTTCTATCCATGCAAAAATAAAATTCTACACTAATTATGCTAATTACAATCAAGCCTTCAAAACCTCGGTCCCTTGAAAGCCCTGAAGATTACCTTTGTTCTTGTATACTTGGCTCTAAGCAATGAACTGGGAATTTCAGGGGGAACTTTCTACTGACAGCCAAAGTTAACCAACTCCCCGGACTCTGCACTGCCGCTGACCCAGTATTAGCACAGCCAACACCACCCAGAGAGAATTTCACTGTTTCCACAATACAATGAGGATTTCCCAAGGGGAAAGCTTTCTTCAAGTAGCAGAAAAGGGAGAGGAAAACGGAGAGCTGGCTAAAAGCATGTTTCAGAGTTATTGTAAATGCTGAATGCTGTTATAATTGCAAGGACCGAGCCAAGAAGACAGAGACTATGCAGATTTATTTGCATATACTGCTGTTGCACTTTTAGAGGGGACACGCTCTTTATTTTGATCCAGCTAAAGCAATTCTTCCCTCACAAAGCTATGGAGACCTGCCAGCGCAATTTATCTCCGCTCTCAGTCAGGATTTCTGGGCGTTGCGATAACATAAATAAGTAACAGAAGAAATGCGGGGATATCCTGGGAAAAGGCGCTGGGTCGCGGTGCCTGCCCGAGCGAGCAGCCGCCGCTCTCCGCTCTGCCCCTGCCTCTCGCTCGGTGGCTCCACCAGCCCCTAGGCCCAGAGCCAGGCCCCGAGCCCTCAGGCCCCGGCCCCGGCCCCGGCCCGGCGGCCGATCGGCGCCCGCCCCCTGGCGGCCTCGCAGCGCCCAGCCCGGCCCGCGGAGGCAGCCCCGAGGCGCCCCCCGGCCCCCGGCCCCGGGGGTCTCGGCCCCCGCCTGCCCCGTGCCAGAGCCCCGCAGCCCCCCCGGAGCCTTCGGGGGCCGCTCCGGGCAAAGCCGCCCTTTTCCCCTGCCTGCCGCCGCCCCTCCACAGCGGCGAGTTGGGGGGAAACCTCCGTCTTCAGCCTGGGCGGCTCTCACTGCCTGCTCCTCAATTAAAATCCGAAATAAATAGCTGCACAATCCCTCTAGCTGTAATTCTAGATCTCCAGTTAGCTGTCACTATTTTCTTCCACAGAAAGCTGGCAGCAAACCAACGGAGGAAAAAAACCAAACCTGCCATAATTAACGTTCTTGCTGTTCAAATATTTATATAAAGCAAGATAGAGCCGTATGCCTCCGCAATCTCTTGGATCTGTCCAACCTCCTCAGCTCTGCAGCCGGTAACAACGTGAATGGATTGCACAGCGCGCTGACAGCAAACAGCCAAGGCAGGCTCTCCTCCCGCAGCCTGGCTCGGTGCGGGCCACCTCAAAGTCCTCCCTTGCACAGAGCTTGAGCCTTCTCCCACAGATGAAGGGAAGAAGGATTTGGGGGTATTCTTACTGGGCAGTGGTTTGGGTACGAAGGGAATGAGGTGCTTCAGCGTTACATCACCAATCAGTCACCCTAACCCAGGGCCTGAATGAGGGGCAGCGTGGCACTCCCTGTGCTCACCCCTGGGGCTGAAGTCATCAGAAGTAAGACAGCACGACACAAGGTGCTGCACGGCGCTACAGGAGGTTTTGAAGCCAGTGACCAATTCCCCTGGTCCTAAGAACATAATCACCTCTGTTACAACAGCGATGAATTCCCAACCTCTTGATGACTCCAGAGCTCCTGGCAGCTCACGCTAATTTCAGCTCATTTCCCCAGTAATGCTGCCTCCTGTTTATTCTGCAGAGGTCTGAAAAGCACGAAGGTGAGCTGCCAAAACAACATGATGCAACACCGCCCGCTCTGTCACCACCCGTTCCTGCAGCTGCTGCCACCCTCCGCGGCTCTGCGCCTCCGCTCCCTCCTGAGAAGGTAATTTATTGATTAGCTCCCTGGGAAGAGGCTGAACGACAGGATGTGCAACACATCTGCAAAAATTGCATCAAGTGCGCCAAAGGATTTTCTTCTTGTGGCGTGTGCTTTGCCTAAACTCTCTGTAATAGCTGTTCACGTGAATTCGTGTCGGCTTAGGAGCATGAGGACTGTGCCACAGTTCAGCTCCGTTATGAAGAGGTTTCATTACTTTTGCTACTAGCTGCTAAAACAATCCCCTTCTTATGAAAGACGTTTGCTCCTTGAATCAGGGATGGGCCTACTGGTACCCATGACCACGCTGCTCATGTTGCTCTTTACTTCTACTCGTTTCTTGCAGCAAGAGCCACAGAGCACGGGCTGGCGGCTGCTCCATCACCGTGGCTCTGCTGGCGCAGCTCCAGCCGTGGGCTCATTCAGCTCCTGCGCCGGGCTCCTGGGCCCAGGCCCTGACCACAGACTGATGCCCCAGCCTCTGGTCAGAGAAGCACACCGATGCCAGCATTTGTCCTCTTCAGCGTTTCTGTATGGTGCTAGTCAGGTAACAAGTGTGGTTTGCTGCTGCAGTGAAAAGCCTTTTGCAGCTCTACCGCCCACTGTAATGGAAAGCTCCTGTTAACCAGCGATCACAAAAAATTAAAACCATCACTTACAGAGCACTAAGTGCTTCAGCAGCCGATTGTTATAGATCTGATGTCATGGCCAGTTAAAATAACTTCAGAAGTACTGGTTGAAAGACACTGTATAGGTGTCAGATGCTATTTGGTCACCAGGATGTAACAAAAGGCTTTTAGTTTCACTTTACTGATGGGGAAATGGACGCCGAGTAATTTAGCAGGGCAGCAACAAGCCTAAGCTGGGTATGGAGTCCCGTTGTCCCCAATTAGCGCCCTTCAGATCACGGCAAACGTTTCCTGACAGGCAGCATAGCAACAAATAACAGTGATAAGGGAGAAATAAAAGAGAAAGAAACAATTTTACTTCCAGTATCCCTCCTTTCCTACACAAATGCAGTCAGTGCAAAGCCGCTACCAATGCGGCCATTTCCCATGTTAGCTACCTGCCCACAGGAACCACGGTGCTGGAACGGACAAGGACACAAAACCCAAGAGAGCAAAGCCACTGTTCCACGAGAGAAGAGTGCACGGCCCAGAAACGCCAGGCTCATCTATACAGAGAAGCAAGAATGTGCAGGCTGGTGATGCGACATTCCCTTAGCTCTTACCCTTAGGAACTGTGTAAGTGGAGGGAAAGCATTGATCGCTGCTTGGGAGCCCTGGCAGCCTTTCAAACTGGGAAGCAAAGAGAAAAAAAAAAATTAACAATGGATATGCTTTTATTTCCTTATGTTCTAAAAAGCGAGTTGTTGACTTAAAATGACTGACTCATTGTGCAGCCCAAACGCTTCCAAGCCTGTGCCCCTCTCCTCCCTCGCCGTCCCTGCCCTGCACATGCCGGCACCTTCCTGAAGCTCCCTCCTGCCGCTGGGCCACCCCCGAGGGTGCTCCAAGGGTGCTCCGCGAGGCAGGTTCAGTCGGATGGATGGACTCGTGACTCCTGGCCACACAGAGGTCTGGGCACGTAGCTGAGCCGTGCCCATCGTGATCTCAGTTGATCCAAGTCTAAACGTACATCCCGATTCTTCCTCAGCGTCACCTTTTTCCATTCCTGACTGTATCTAACCGCACGGAAAGGATGGCTGAACCAAAACACCCGTGCAATGTGTTGCCTCAGCTTTTGAAACAATCACAGAGAAAAGCAGAGTTCTCGTCCTAACAACTCCCCAAAGCTGAGGGAAATAACCAGAAACAGTCATTCCTCTTTGGAGGGAGGGGGCGGTGACCGGGGGGTAGGGAGGGAGAGGAGCTGAAACAAGCTGCCAGCAGCACAAACTTTGTTCGCACTCCAATTCTGCCTCAGATGGGAAGCTGCCAGAAGAAAAAAAAAACAACAAAACACCCTTAAGAAAGAAGGAAGCTGTTTCCAAGCTGGTAGTGACTTCTGAAACAGCGGCCCCTGCCCCCTAAAAAGCTGGGATGAACGCAGGAAATCAGAGCACGCTTTCTGACAAGATTTTTGCAGAGTATTCTACCCAAAATCTGACTCAAACAGTTTGTAAGCAGCACATGGATCCGCAGATATCATGCACACGGCTCTATAGGGAAGAACAAATTGGCACAAAAAACGGACACACTGGACAAAAGCCTTTCAAATCTGAAGTCCCAAACAATGAAAGGTCTGTTTCATTAATCCGCTGCAAATTAGGAGTGCCACATCCACTGTAACAGGCTCCCAAACTGGTGCCAGGGGAGGTTTAAAAATAAATAAATAAATAAATAAAGAGGAAGAGCAGCCTCCCGCGACCATCAGCGGTGCATTTTGGAGGCAGCCACTGCAGCGCTGCGGCCGCCAGCAGCAGCCGGGCAGAGCCGGCAGAGGGCTCGCCCGAGCCGGGCTGGGAAGGCAGCAGGGAAGGGCTGCACGCACGCAGCGCGAGGTGCAGGAGATGCAGCAAGCTGCATTTCCTTCCTTCCCTGCCGCTGCCAGCAGCTCGGGGCATCCGCCTTGCCAAACGGCAAAACCGCAGCGCTCCTTGCCCCCGAACGCCGCGCGGCCTCGGGGTCAAGGGCCCGGGCACTGCGCATGGCCTCGCGGCTGGGATCTCCTGCGAGGAGCTCAATCTCCTGGTCTTCAGCAGCTGGGAAAGGATTCCAAGCACATCCCTCGCTGGCCCTCCTTCCAACCCCTACAGCGGGGATAACGATCCCCTGCCCCGCGCGTGGGATGGACCCGGCCGCAGAGGAGGCCACAGCCTCCCTCCCACACATTGGGAGAGGGAGGACCAGTCCTCCTTTAAGGAGCTTATTGCTGGAACTCTGAAGCGTTCACAGAAGCATTTTAATTGTATTTTATTTACAAAAAAAAGTCAACTACCCTTTATACCATAGGTCAGTATCACGATCGCCTTGCAATACGCTTCTTGGCAACGGGTGTATGATGAAGAACACAGATATTATCACCAAAAAGTGGAAGAAACAGCAGCTTCTCTGAGTTAATTCAAAACATTATCCTGACTGATGATCACTTACAAAAGCTCAGATTGCAGTACTTAAAAAAAAAAAAGTCCACTTTTTTTTTTACAGTGGCAGAAGCAGGTCAAACATGCTCAGTGTCAGTGCTGCTTCAAGGAAAAAAAAGCTTTCTTAAACAAACTCAGGTGTTGGTGGCAGTGGATTTTAGGGCTTTCTGTTTTTAAAACCAAAGCCGACACAACGTCCTCCAAAAGCACATGCAACTAAAGGGTCAACCACCCAAGAGTAGCCCAGAGCTAGAATAAAATTTGAATCAGAAAACACACCTAGGAGCCAACAGAGGCGAAACTGCAAAATGTATTTCCAAGTCAATCAGTACACAAAGAATGGAAGAACAAAAAGGTGGTTAACAGAAAAGATATTTAAGCGTTCAAAGACCTCTCTCAAATTTTTCAAGGTATGTTTCGTAACGTTTGTCTAGTGTTCCCAAAGTCTTGTAACAATCCTATCCACAGTTTGTTTTTTTTTTTAAAAAAGACCAACACCATACTTTGCAAGCTAAAAGGGATGCTTTCAAATCGACGACGCTCAACACAATTTGGAAACCAGACGCCCCTTGTGAGCACGCCGCAGCTGCTTGCGATGCCGTTCCGCAGCCAGGGAGAGCTGCGGTGGGACGGGACGGGACAGGAGAGCGCTGCTCAAACCGCTGCCCACCCAGCCCCAAAAACCCTGCGGGCTTGCAGCTCATTTTAAGCATGCTGCTAGGACACGTACCAAACGCAAAGCTGGTAAGATTTCCGAGATCAACTGCATTTAAGTATTTTAAAATATCCAGAAAGAGGTAAATCAGTTACAATACCTCCTTCACAAGCCTTGTTCTGACTGGCACCCCCTGGCTTTGAGATTAGCCCGTAGAATAGAGGCAAAACCTCTTCCAGTGTCAAGTCTCAATGCAGACGACGTTGCTGACACACACAAAGGAGAACTTGTTTTTCCTAATTTCAGGTGTAGCTTCAAATTTCAGCTACATCATTAAGATCAGCCCTACAGTGCTTCATAAACACACGTGTCCTCTCCAAGATGGAAACGAGCGATACGCTCCAGAGACCACAGACCAGAAAGCCAGAACCACTGCGGATCAATACAGTAAGTAATAAGCAGTAGTAAGTACATAGGTGCATTACGATGAACTCCTGCTTTGCCAAGATGCCCTCTTTCCCCCACGTGGAGTTTACTGCAGATACCCTTGAGAAGCGTTGATATTTTGCTATACCAGTGTTGCCTAAAATATCCAGGTTGAACATGTTACAATTAATATTTCCGTCTTAAGTGGGACCTTGTTGTGAGCACCAGCACAACAAGCTAACACATGCAGACTCGGTGTCACCACAGTGCCTTACACATACCTGAGGCTCGCAGGAAGTCAAACAGACGCTTTGATGTGGCTCTCCACAAGAAGCAACTAGTACATCTCCTCAGCAGAGCCAATTAGACCAACAAAGGACCGTTCTAATTTAGTAATGCTGCTGCCAGGGCTCAAGACAGTTCATCTGAAAGACCCACACATGCACAGCCCTGCGCGACGGACAAGGCAAAGGTTCACCAAGCAGAAGCAGGACCGGCCAACAAGCAATTTCCTGTAAATTACACAGGTGTCGTAGTAGAGGAGGAATTAAAGCAAGTCTGAAGCCAGACACGGCATTCAGCTCAATGCCAGTGTCAAACTTCTCCATTTCCTCCAGCATCCCCAAGCTCAGCCACCAGCACCCCAGCTATTCACCCAGAAACTGGAGAAAAGGATGAACTCACCTGCTTTCATTATCCAGAAATACAGAACTACTGCTTTTCCCAAGGGCTTCACTAATGGGAGAGAGGCAGAACGGGGAAGAGAAGGCATCAGAATCAGAGTCAAGAGTACTGTCCCTGCTCACATCATCAGCAGACAGCTCCAAGGAGCCCTCATCCTCCCCCAGCTCCGGCCTGCAGTCCAGACCTTCCTCCGTCCCCTCCACCGACAGCTCCGACCTGTTCTGCTCGTCCTGAGAACTGATTGTCGAGAGGATTCCTGAGTCACTGTGGGCAGGCTGCGGGGAGCGGCGGGCGCCGTCTGCGGCCGGGCAGCACTGGGACAGCTTCTCCCCTTCCGAAGAAGGGGAACTGATGTAAGCCCCATCTTTTACAAGCTGCGATGCAGTCAGGATGTCTTCTTTCAGGATCACTGCCCCTTTCTGCTCGGTGGGAGAAGCCTGCTGGACAATGCCGAAACCCTGAGTGTGGCGACCACGCTTGCGGGGAGCTTTCCGGACAGGGGAGCTCTCGGGAGTGACGTAGCGCAGGGCTTCTTCATCCTGCCTCTGAATGCGGGAGTTTGGGACCCAGGCAAGGATAAGCGTGGTGCCGAGTAGCTCATCCTTCTCCATGTACAAGCACAAATAGCCTTCAAGAGAGCAAAGCAGCTATCTGTCAGAATGCACATTTATTCCTAGGGAACTGCATAAGCCAGAGATTTGCTCTCCACCACTTCACCACCATTACACTGGGGCAAAACAACCCCTTTTATTTACCAGGAGAGGATTTTGCTAAATGGATTGTGGAGTCCTCAACATCATTCAGTATTTACAAATAACTTCAAGCCTGCACATGGCTTTTGAATAGTCTAAATTCCCTCTGGCCTAAGTGAATGTAGAAATTACATACAATTCTTTCAACTTCCTGGACGGATTACTAATCAAGAGTAAATTCTGCAATATGTTGCCACATGAAAAGCTTTTACTGTTTGTTAGTTAAACAATGTCAAGTGCCAGCTAAACATTTCTTTTTCAAGAATATTTACCTTCGTATAGCCAAAGGGCTCCAGTTCTCATGGAAAGCCAATAGAAAAGAGTCACACGCACGAAAGGGGAAGCGTGGGTCAACGTTCACAGAATAATTAGTTTTGTGAAGTTAAGCCAGTAGCCACGGCTCTCTTTGATGAGAACTTGAAAGAGCACAGTAACAGAGGAGAAGAAAGGGACAGGGGCAGTATTCATCTTCATTTACTCCAGTGCATGCAGCCACAATCAGGTTTTATTTTCCCTTTACCAATGGGTGTTGAGGCCGCTCCAGCAATGACGGTTACAAGATGATACTTGGCTTCCCTGACCCATACACATATTTGAAAGAGCAACAGAAGTTACTGCCCTCAAATGACAACTGTTCCTCCTCTGGCAGCACAAAAGGATGTATTGAAACAGGTAAATCCACACTAGCCCAGAAGAGAAAGGAGGAATATCATCAGTTTCCCTATTAAAAAGAGAGCTGACAGATCAGCCTGTGGATGGCTTTCCTCAGTCCCCCATAAGACTGCCTTGCCCCATACCCCACTAGCACCTCTTCATTCCTTAGAGCCCAAGACGTAGAAACTCCCCAGGAGAGTGAAAAAAAGGGTGAGCGGGCAGCGCCTGCAACTCGCCATCACCTGGGTGGTGCTCCCCGATGCCTTGCAGCAGCTCAGGTGGGTGGACGCAGACATTGTTCTTGGAGTAGATAATCTCCCCGTCAAGTATGGAAGATGAACTGCTGCTGCCACCAGGATTCAGGGTCAGGAGGTCAGAAGCTTTAGAAGAGGCACGTCGGAGGAGTCGCCCCAGAGACATTGCCAAGGAAATGTTTCCATTATCTGTCAGCTTTAATCAGGAGCCAAATTCAGAAGATCTGTCAAGAAGGAGGAAAGAATAGCGTTAGAACAAATACAAGGATGGCACAGCACATGCCTACCGCTGTCTGAGAAGGAAGAAGTCTCCCATCGACTGCTGCGTCATTTCTACAACTCAAGAAAGAGAGATCCAGAGTATCCAAGTCTAACATCACCTCCATATTCTAAAGATGCTAAAGTACAGAACCCTGGGATGTTCTTCTTGGCTGTGAAGGAGAAAAAAAAAAAAACAACAACAAAAAAACACATTTTAATAGTTACTGCGGGGAAGAAACGGAAAAATAATGCTTGTCACTGAAAATTGCCCATTAAGGGAATAGCTCCGAGGTGCAGAGCTGCCCCATGTATCACTGTCCTGGGGATGTCAAAGAGAATCAGAGTACACCCTAGAGGACTCCTTCAGCACTGAATAACTACCGCACAGCCACAAGAACACTAAACATGGGGCTGCTGCTTCATCCACGGCACAGTAACCAGTGATCTCCAAGTGAACATTAATCAAAACACGTTCATCTAGTGCTTACCAATTTTTAGCATAATCCTGCTGGGGGTTTTGAAGGATTTTTTTTTTTTTTTGGAGTGCTGATGGTTGAAAAGGGCTCTCTTGCCACTTATCTCTGAAAAAGCGACGTTCAACAGAGTGGACAGACTCCAATAACCGAGCATGCCAACTCAAGGCAAATATTTCGTCTATAAATAGTAACTTTTGCTATCTGTAGCGTACAACCCCCAGCTAACCACCCAGTAAGCTTAGTACACAAACGAGAGATGCTCTTCATCGGGGCAGACGAGGAGCTCTGCAGCGAATCCCGAGGGGTCACTCAAGCCACAAACTATTTAGCAGATGAATCAGGAAGATGACCTGATGTGGAGGAAGGGCAGGTGGGTCTCGCACAAAGCAGCGCCGCAGGTAGCCCGACACCAGGCGAAGCAGAGCAGGCTCTACCTCCCGCTACCACCCCTAGCCAGGGAGCACAGCGCCAGCAGCACTGCGGTTTCTGTTCTGCCAAAAGTACACGAGGAGCAGAAACGTCTCCTCTTGTTCCTTTGGATTTGCAGGGCCTCATTCGCTAGTGAACGGGCCGGCCTGACCTAGCAGGCACGCTGCACACAGCTGCGACGCGCGGAGATCAGCGCTGCGCGTTCCTCCTGACGAGTCGCACGCCACGGTCCGCAGAGCACACAACAGGGGCAGCCAGAAAGAGAAAGAAAAGCAGACAGGCTCGGACTTGTTCTGTCAGGGGGCACGGTGTGCAGGAAATATTTAGGGGTGTAAGGCAAGCTCCGTTTAACGCTGAATAGCTGTGATTTCTTTAAACCCGGTTTTAACAGTATCTCCGGATAAACGAGGAAGGGAGGAGGCCAAGAGAGCAAACGGAAAGCAGCACTTCCCAAAAAGCAGAGTGAAAGCTGCAGGGGAGGAAAACAGCTGTCCCAGTTCGGATTGGGTTTTGCATACAGAAGATAGCAAACGAGACCGCTGAGTAGTTGACAGAGCCTTCATGAAAGGACAAGGTACTGGTTTATCTGGCACTTGCTAGATTTGTCAGCTTGAATCACAGCATAAGCAGGTTTTGCTTTTCAGTATTTGCTGGAACTTGATGGAGAAGCCTCAACCCTGCTGTGTACTGCGTTCATCATGTGTTCAGGAGAAGAGATTTAGTCTGCAAGTCCTACACACCACTGTCTCCTTCCAGCACCAAATACAACGTGTATTTTCATGCCTCAGCCCTGAGAAACAAACACAGAGGGAGCCATATGCTCATTCTTGTCCAGATCATCAAAAAACACAGTCATGTTTCATGCTGTGGGTTATACCTTGGAGAAAGTCGTTGGCTACAGAACAAGTCACCTTTCCTCTTATTGCACCCCGCAAGAATACCACCAGTAAACTCTGCTGCAATTCCTCCTTCCTACCACCACGTTACAACACACCATTTCAACACTGCTGAGGGAGTCCGAAGCAGTGATGTGGAGCAACCTGCACGGCATCGGGGGCCCTGCACTTCCCACGCACCTGAGGGGGTTATCACGTTGAGCTCTTACCGCGTTTCGTAGGCAGCGCAGTCTGCCCAGCTATGCCCCCCTGCCGTCAAAGCCGAAACCAGCCCGAATATCCAGACCTTTAGCTACGCCAGCAATTTCATCCGAACTCTAAAAAGGCAAAACCTGCATAAGCAAGGGAGGAAGGTGGTATCAAGGTGCTGCAGCTGTTGACCAGGGAATGCTTACTCAGAAAACACGAGTGAGTTTTTCCTGCTAAGGACAGCAGATGGAGATGCAGGCACGAAACAAGAGCTCGTATGATGTCCTACTGCAGCTCTCCAGGGGCTCGCAGGAATGCAGGAAGAAGTAAAGAGCTTCTCTGCCAAGAGAGGCAACATTTAATTAGCTTTTACCTAGTATAGAAAGAACAAAGCAACAGGTAGAGATCAAAAGCTGCTCCCTGGAAAGCAGGAGGAATTTGAAGGTAAATATCACTTTGATCCTGCAGAACACCTGTTGCTGCCTCAGCACTGCCCTGGTGTGCAGGTGGAAGGCGCTGCAGGTACACACACACGTAAGCAGGTTGGAAAGAGGAAAAAAGGCCAGGAGGTGCAGAATACGGCATCTTGCCAATATGGAAATTTAACGTGTTTCATTTGTCTTCCCTGCAGAAGAGCTATCCATCAGAGATCAAGCAGAAGTCCACTATGATGCTGCAAACAAAAAGCCAAACTCCCTGGGATATATGAATTCCATCAGCATGACTCAAATTAATCCTTCCACCGTTGCCACAGGCTAGGGAATTCTGTCTAGCTTTGGTCACAGCATTAAAGGAGATCAGATGCAAGTCACTGGACAGTTTCAGAAGTGACGGGAGCAATCTGGGGCACGGAAAGATAAAAGGGAAATGCATTAAAAATCTTCATACACCTGAATTGTCACTGCCAAAGGAAGGAAGAGCTGTCTATGGAGGATAGGAGAGGTAGTAAGGCAACTTGACTAAACTAAATATTCCTTGCCGCAGTCTTTTCTCACAGCAGGGAGATAATGGTGTACCTGGATAGAGCAACCCGAAGAAACCATTTACATCGCTGCGGGTTTCAAACACAGGGTTCAGAAACAGGTAGCCACGAGGAACTACTCAGGCAGTCGGTCCTAGCTAGGACCAGCTGATGGACTGCACCTCTGAGGGTCATCTAGTCTCCTTGTGCAACCCCACAACTCTCTGAAACGCAGCCTGTGAATCTGCCTGTCCTTTCCAAACAACATGAGCTCACGCAACACAAACCAGCAAGTACCAAACCCACCCAACCTGCAGGGTTTGCTCCATTCTGAGGCCTCTCCCGTGTGGGACAGTGCCTGCATGCAGGGCCCACGGGGCCTGGGTTGTGAGAAACAGATGCTGCCGCTGCCTCTTGTACGGCTTGGGAGGCAGGGACTCTGTCCTACAGCTAGGTCAGCATGAAATTCACACTGTTAAAAACATACTTCTCATATTAATTTTCTATTTATCCCTGATCTGAAGGGATTCTTTTCAATGTGGCAGAGCCAACCTAGTTCTCCAGACGCTGAAGCACTGAATTAACTGATAAGCTCTTGCTCAGTGCCAATATTTATTAAGCACATATACATTTTCTTCTCCCACACATCAACTGTTGTCGCTAAAATCTTTGCTACAGCTAGCGAGTCTGTTCTCACAGCCCCTGGCTGCTCTCCCAGTCGGTGCCAGCACTTCTCAGCTACACGAGACCTCAGAAACGCGCTGGGCAGCCAGCTCCTGAAGTCACCCCGGTGCCCTCTTCGCAAGAGCCTGACCAGTTCCAGCCAGCAGCATCTCAAGTAACGCTGGCTTCTCGCCTCGCTTGGAAATGCCCTTCCCCTGCTCATAAACAACAAAATCCTGTTTGGCTTGGCAGATCGCACCCTCACCTTGGCAGACGCTGCCGGACCAAATGTTGCTGCCTCCGGTTGCACAGAATTCCTGTCTCTGGGAAAGGAGGGCAACGCGGGGCTCCTGCCCGGGCTGACACAGGCTCCAGCGCATTACTCACGGTCTGCGCAGTGCGCACGGACACTGGAGCGAAGCCACAAGGCTCCTCTCACAAAAAGCTTTGCCTAGGGGGGCGTACGACAGGCTGTGCTCCGGGGAGGGCTGCAGCCTGCAAGTCATGATGCCGGACACTGTGTCTGGCAGCAGACCAGACCTCCTGGCTCCAAGGGCAAATTTTCTTTGCAAGAGTTTAATAAATCTACAAGCAAAATAAGCCAAACTACAGGGCTCTTGAAGTGAAACATGAGACCCACAGCATGTCTGGACACAAAGAAGAAACAAGAGCTGTCAAAATCAGCACCAAATTTGAGCTTGAAACACCATAAAAAAGAAAAGCGCAGCAGGCGTTTCCCCCTCCCCCTTTTTTTTCCCGTTAGTAACTTGCATTTAATTTCACACATTAAAGGAATACGGATTCGCTGCACAGCAGAGGTCTCAAAACCCGCAGAAGTTGCTGCTTCCTCCTCGCGTCGGGAAGAGCAAATGCTAAGCTTGCATTTCTGGCAACCTGCAGCAGAGGAGCTGGGAGTCAGGGCTCAGCGGCTCACCAGCCCTCTTCAGAGCTTTCTGCACACCCCTCAGCTGGGCACTCACTTGATCAGCACTCCTCTACGTATACATGAGAGCGGTTGCAGCGACCTTCCCTTTGTATTGGAATACCTCTACATGAGGAAAAAAAATGCTTTCAAAACTGCTAGCTATTAGCTAGAGCTATTTAAGATGACCTAGCCAAATCAAGGAAAAAAAAGTTTACCACAGGGAGCCATTCTGAAGCCATCCCATTTCACGGGGAGAATTATGTAGGTCACCAAAAAGTCTTTCATTTCTGACCTGCAGGTGCAGCAGCGTGGCACGCAGAGTGCAGAGCAAAGGGAAAAGTAACAGCAGTCACCAGTGAAGGCTGAAATCCTGACGCTCGCGGTACTCGGGTTCCAGTCACTTCAGTGGAGCGGATTTTGCTCAGATGCATCTCAGCTGAGAAGGTAAAAAAAGGGACAGCAGACTAAATACCGCAAGTTGTGACTCAGAGATAAAAAGGGAAATGAAATACGATCATTGGAGCCTGCCGGCTGCTCCCAGCCACACCTGCTTCGGCATAAAAAAAGCAAACAAAAAGCTTTCCACTCCTCCAGCACTAAAAGTCAAACTGCAACATACGCTTTAGTGCTAGGAAATTATTTGCGCCATATGTCCCCGTGTCCCGAGATTAACCATCATTTCGTATTACTTGAGCGCAGCAGCTAGCATTGTAATGGCTTTTTATTTACAATGCCCTGTAGCCATGGCCTGATAACTCTCGCAGCACCGAACGCCCAGACAGCGGCTAAAGAATCCCAGGAGCCCTGTTTGACGGACAGGCTGACAAACTAATTGCAAAGATTTTTTTTTTTTTCCCCCATACATCACAAACCCAGATACTCCGCACATCCAACGAAGGCTCGGAAAAGCAGCCGTCAGAAACTTCTCCGGCTGCAGCCAAGTTACGGCCAGGCTGAGAATCAGCTGCCGCGCGTCCAGGAGCTCAAAGGCGGCTCCCCCAAAAGCACCAGCAAGCCCGGCATCTGTGCTCCGCGCCGCCCGGGCAGCGGCTGCCCTTCACGTTTCTGCTGCTTTCTCTTAGATCTCTCCTTTTTACTGCTTCCTACTCCTTATCGCCAATGAATAACACGACACCTCGGCGAGGCACGGTGCCGCTCTGCGAGCAGGACGGGGGGCAGAGGCGGCAGGGGAAGGGGCTGTTCACAGCCCACCGGCACACGGCCCCCGCCCGGGGAGCCCCCAGGCCCCGCCTGGGCACTGAGGGGGGGACCCGAGCGGGGCCTGCCCGAGCCGAGCGGGCTCGGCGGGGCCCGGGGGGCGCTCCGGGGGTTGCTCCGGGGCTCGGGGGGGGGGGGGGGTCCGTGAGGCTGGGGGGGAGCGGGGCGGGAGGGGAGACAAAGAGCGGGGGTGCGGAGCGGAGCGGAGCACCGGGCGGCGGCGTGCCCCCCGCCCCCTACCCCTACCCCCCGCCCCCCCCCCGGCGGCGCCAGCACCGGGCCCGGCCGCGCCCCGGCCCCGCCGCCCCCAGCCCCGGTTGGTCCCGGCAGAGCCGAGCCCGGGGAAGCTGCCCCGGGGAGGGAAGGCAGCGGAGGGCACGGACCCGGCGCGTGTCCGCGTGTCGGGGCGGGGACACCGGCACCGTCCCCCGGGGATCACCGGGACCCCTCCCGTCCCGCCCCGCCCGGTCCGGTCCCGTCCCGCACCCACCGGGTCCTGCGTGGGGGCCGCCGACCGCCTCCTGCCGCCCCGGCCCGGCCCGGCGGGGTGTGCCCGCCCCGCCCCGCTGGGGGCCCGCCCGGTGCCGGCCCCGCCCGCTGAAGGGCTCCAGGGAACGGCGAACCCCTCCCCGCCCCCCCCCCTCCCGGTGCCGTTACCTGCGGCGGGGCCGGGCCCGGAGAAGGCGGCGGCGGCGGCGCCGGGCTGAGGTGGTGCGGCCCGCGCCCCCCCCCCTCCCCGCTCCGCAGTGGTGCGGCCCGAGACACCCCCCCACATCCCCCCTGCCCGGGGGTGCAGTGGTGCGGCCCGCAGCGGTCACGTGACCGGGTGTTGACGCGTCGCCTGGCAACGGGAAGATGGCGGAGCCGGCGGCGGTGAGTGGGGGCCCGGCCTGGTCCCGCCGCGGGGCTCGGCCTGAGGGCGCCGGGGGGCGCCCGGTGACCCCCGCCCGGTGACCCCCGCCCGGCTCCCGGCCCCGCCGGGCCGATCCCGGGAAGGTGAAGCGCTGGGCAAGGCCCGTGCGCGTTCCCTGAGGGCCGCTGTCCGCCCGGAGGCGTTGTCGGTGGGAAGAAGTCAGCCGTCGGTTACCGCGGGCCTGTTCCGCACCCAGAACAGGCCGCTGGAAAGTCAATTTCGTGGCCTTGTCTGGGCTTCTCGCGCGGCTCTTAGCGCTTTTTGCCGCAGGCAGATTAGAAAGGAAGTTATCCACGTGCTGCAGGTGCGCCCACGTGCGCTTATTTATTTTTTATTTTTGTAGGTCTGTTAGTGATAACAAACTGCAAACATCTTCTGGGTGCTGCACGAAGTTTGGATTTGACAGCTGATGATAAGGGATAAAACAGGGTCTCTTTAAAAAGAAAGAAAGAAGTGAATAGTTTGGCCCCGCGTTCTTTAATGAATCCCTGAGGGAACTTTTTTTCTTTCGGTCTGACTTGTAAATGCCTGAAGCTTTAAAGTGGCGTGGAGGATTTTTGTTAGGATCTTTGCTATCTTAACGCTGGCTTGGTGAACTCTTTTGCAAATGAGGTTAAACTTATAAATGAAATTTGTGTGCGCTGTGACAGAAATCAGTCCTTAGAGTACCGTACTGTTAACATTAAATGAAGCACGCCACCTGTTATCGCTCCGTTATTCTGCTTTTTGCCTGTGTTGTGTGCTAGACAACGCAGGCAGAGAATGGGAATGACAATGAAGAGGACGCAATCTTATTCACAGAACGCATGGCCGCTATTTGTACAATCAAGCTCTCCTGTTGCAGAAGCAGTTTTACTGAAGCAACTGCAAGATCAGAACTACAAGAGAGGGAAGTGACCTGGTCCAACGTGAAGTATACAAAAGCTCTGACAAAACTGGAGAGGTTCCTTTGCTGTGTTATATCTTTGTACAGTTTCTTTTGTCAGGAACGACACGGGTTTGCCAGTGTATCCGTGGGCTGACTTTACAACAAGGCCTTCTTGTTGATTCTTTGTATCGTTCATATCTCATAATGACAAAAATGAGCAGACTTTTAGGTGCAGATAGAGTGAAAAGCTGATTCTGATGGTGTATTTCATGTCCTAGGAAAAATCTCCTGAGGCTTTCTCAGCCAAAGTGGAGTTTGATGGTAGCCCTCCTGAACTGGGAGAGATGGAGCAGCCCGCAGCTGAGACAGACAGTCCTTCCCGTACGTCTTCAGGAGCTCCTTTGCAGGCACCTGCGTTTTCAGTGGAGTTGAGCAGCTGCACAGAGCCAGGTACAATTCAGTTCCTTAGTAACGTTACAATACCTGATGCTATCTAACAAACACAGTATCTAGCTTTCTCTCTTTCTCATCATTTCTCATCATGTAGCCTTAGGAACAGTACTATAAAATATAAGTGTTTTTTTTTTTTCTTCCCCTTTCTGTTCAGAATCTGTCTTTGAGCAATTAGGTCAGCTTGCTAATGAGCATGGTGGCCAAAGGCAGGAACAGGAAGGCCAGCAGCCTGGAACTGAGGAAAATGAAATAAGTGGAAGAAGTGAGGAAACAGCAGAAGAAACACAACTGGTTGTCTTGGATCCAGAACATGTGAGAAGTCTCCAGAGCTTGCCATTCGTTACTGCAGACTTGTTATTTGTATTCATAGCTATTTAAAACATGAGGCAAACTGTAGGCAGCGGCTTAGCTGTATGCTAAAACTACCTTCTTATAAACAGCTTTTGCAAAACTGCTAACTCCTCAATATTAAATTCAAAGTTGTAGTTTCAAAAGTGAGCAACGTAGTGGGCATATCTGACATTATTTACTCCTGAAAGAGAAGTACTTGCAACAAGAGTGAGTAGAGGGGTTCTCAGGTGTAGCTCTCCTGATGTTTCTGACTTTTTAAATATTCTCAGCAGTCATCTTCTGATTTCAAGAAACACTCGCAGTATAACTCCTTCTGCAGTGAGTGTAGCTACAATGGGAATCCAAGCCACCATGGGAGAGAATACCATGTTTAAGCAATAGTGGGAGTAGTACTAATATTCCTTCCTAACTTATTTACATGAGTGTGTTAAAATTATCAACATCATACTTTTTTACAGCCTCTGATGAGAAGATTCCAGGCTGCCCTAAAGAATTACCTTATTAAGCAGATGGAAAAAGTGAATCTAGAGCTTCGGGAACTGGTATATAGCACTCTTTCTTTGCCTTCTCACTGCATCCCATCCCTGTCCAAGTTGAAGTGAGATAACCAACTTCCTCTTGTGTTTGCAGAGGACAGCAACGAAGAAGAGCAAAGTACAGAGAGAAGAGCTTGGGGTGATTCTTTACGGAGTGCAGCAGCAGCTGGCCCATCTGCAGATGGAACTGGAGAAGAGCCATGAGCGTCATTCGCAGACAGCCACGGCACGTTTGCAGCTAGAAGAGGAGCTGAAGGGCCTCAGGCTGACTTACAAGAAAGTGTGTCAGAATACAGATGATGAACGCAAGAAAGGTGACCGAGGCAGTCCTTGTAATATTGCCCTAATTCTCGCCCTATGTGAAGAAATGAATTTGAATGCAAGCCAAGCACTAGATTGTAGAGTATGGTAAATTTCACAGGGATTGATGCACCCACTGAGAAATTTTATAGAGGTGTCTGGTTGCCATACAATTTATATTGCTATGTCCTACTGCTGAGAAGGACGTCAGGGCTGAAACTAAAACTCCTCCTGGTGGGTAGGCTGTTCTGTGATTTAGCAGAAGGAAAATGCCCATCATTTGATGTCTGTGTCTCTGTAAGAGTGTGCTTAAAATGCAAAGATTGTAGGCATTTAGGAGCATCTACGAGCATGAGAGCACCGTCCATGTGGCAGCCTATTCCAGTCAAATAAATGGACTTAATTCAGTTTTTGTTTGTTGCAGGCATTTGGATAGGTTACAGTAAACTATTTCAATGGTGAGGATCGTGAAGAATTAAAATAGATAGCCTAGATTTTTTTGCAGTTTATTTTAAAAATAAAAAATCAAAGAAGCATTCAACAGTCTGAGAAAGAGACGGTTCTGTTTTGGGGCAGAGGAATGGGTTCACAGCCTCCTGAAGCCCTTCCTTTGATTTCCTGGGATTCTGTTTGCTGAGAACTGAGGGACCACTTACCAAGACTTTTAAATTCGCCTGTGGAGCTGTAATCCATAGCTGATGTCAATTCTCACTTGAGGGAGGGCTAATTTACCTGGTGGGCATCTGGATTTTGCTTGGATGCTTCTGTGTTTCTTTCCCTTTTATCTCTGCTTGAAGTGTGTCCTACAGATATGCTTTTTGGTAAATATTCTTTCTCCTGCCACCCCAGTTTCTGCAATGCAGACCCAAGTGGAAAACTTGGCCTTGCACCTCTTCTACATGCAGAATATGGATGAGGATATGTATCGTAATATCTTACTGACGAAACAGTCAACAAAGAAGGCTGAGGCACAGAAGGTCCAGGCTGAGGTGGAAAAGAAAAAACAGGTATCAATTAAAATTGTCTGCCTTTAAATAAATAAACACAGGCAGCAGTGGTGAGTCTTGGAGGAGGTGCTGCCTTGTTAGAAGAAAGGCTGTAATGACAGACTTAGGGAAGGTGTGTGGGGATTTTTTCCCAAATAATTGGAGGAAAAAAAAAAAACAACAAGGCAGTCCCCTCTAAAAATGAGGGAAAAAAACACTACCAAGGTAGTGGCATGTACTGCCAAAGTTGGTTTTTTTTTGTTAGGCCTTTGAATAGTAAATCGCTCCTCATGCAAGCAAAGGGAGGTGAAGGGAGAAAGATATTTAGTGAAGAATTATCTTATGTTCAAGTTTCAAGAATTATTCTGAGTCACAACAAGTTTCACAATGAAGAGCCAACTTTGAAAATGAAATGAATCTGTTGGTGTGCTGGAGCTCCCTCTGCTGCCTTCCATTTGCAGCAGGATGCAGACATTGCTTACGATTCTGCATTAAAAAATAAACATTTGAAGTAGAATGGACTTAGGTGTTTTTTAACAAAGCATTTTAAAGCATAAATTATTAAGATTCCCAGCTATTGCAGAGGTGTTGCAATATAATATATACTGACAGGAATGAATGCTAATTCAGATCTAAAGTATCAATTTACTAATGTAAATGGAATAATAATTAAAAAAAAAATCAGCAAAGGAGGACTCGATCTTCTGTAAATTGCTTCTGCTGCATTTATGACAGTCATTCATACTTGAATGGAAAAGGTTCACTAAAGGTTCTAATCCAGTTGCTAATTTAATCCTGTTTCTAGCCTATGTTATGTTATTCTTGTTGAACATAGTTGGTTAAGACCAAGATCGTATTACTCCGGAACTGTTTGATCCTAACTCTTTAGGATCTCCTAGTGGACCGCTTGACAAGAAAAGCCTATGAACTACAAGAACAGATTGCTTTGTTTGAAGCTCAGTTTGTGGCCCAGGCAGAGGACACAAAAGTAACTCGACAAGCAGTAAATGAGGTAGGAAGTGCTTTTTTTTTTTTTGCTTCTGGTTAATATTTCCCTCTGGAGAGACTGCCCCTGTTGGCTTATGCTCACGTGATACGTACAGTATGGGCCAGAGTTTTATAGCTTGTTCCTGTTTGCTGGCACGAAGACTTTTTTTCCCTTTGTCCTTAAGAATTGTCTGTAAATCACTTCCTCCTCCACTTTCTCAGCATTTTTTTTTTCTTGGAGAACTATAACTTTTCTGTGCTCTGGTGTGACAATAAACCAGACATATAAATTGAAGCTGTTCCTGCCCAGCATATTGTGCACAGAAAAAAGCATTGCATTGTAATGTGAATTTGGTTTCGCAGCTCGGTACAGGGTTAGCCTGTTTACAAATTCTCTCTTCCCTAGGCTTGTATGGAGGTACAGGCTATTAACGTGGAGAAGAAGCGATTGATGAACCACTGGACTAATAGCTTGGCTGGAATGAAGCAAAGAGATGAGGTCTATATTGCCACACAAGAGTTGCTGAGGTATTTGAGAACCATCCCAGGAAAGACCTCAAATAATTTGGGTAGGAGAGATTCTGAAAGGGACAGTATGTCTTCTGACAAGTTTGTTACTGTATGTGCAGAGTATGTTAGAACAAGTCTGTGGCTCTGAAGCACATAATATGTTTAATGGCTAAGAAGTACACTTCTTCGTTACTATTTTTTACCCCACAACACAACTGTCACTTGAAGTAGTTTTTCTTTTTTAAAGCTGCTTAAAATCTCTTCTGTTTGTATTTTATTCCTTCAAAAAGTTACTTCACTTTTGCACTATCTCACAGTCCAAAGACATAGACATCAAGAAGGATTTATCTATCACTTTTGGTTAGGATTTTGTGGTGCCTTTAGAAGTTTTCAGGAAAGCCATCCTATTGTTGCCAAATGAAGGTTTTATTTAGCTTGGAGTCTTAGAACTTGACTTATTCTCTGAGACCAAACAATATATTTTAAATGTTGTCATCCACCAGGAAAAGAATGGGAAAGAGTGGCAGGGGAGGAAATGAAAGAAGAAAATAATTTTCCTACATATTTCCTTTTAAATCTTAGTATCTCTATCCATCTTTTGAGAACTCTGCACTATCACAGTAGAATAGCCTTTATAAAGATCTTCCTTCTCTGTTCATTTGTTGCTGCAATAGCACGTTTGAAAAGAGCAATGTTAGATGACTGTTCAGCACGTGAATCAATCCATGTGATGATTTTCCATCCTCTTTGCCTCTTCAGCAAGCACAGACATGACCTCAGGTCCCTAGAAACAGACATCCATATCTGTAGAAAGTCAATCAGGAAGGAGGAGGAGAAGAATGAGATGCTTGTCACCATCCTGAGTCGTTCACAGAATGATACCAACACAACAAAGAAACTGATTGCACGGTGTGTTTCAAAGCAGGAGGCCTTGAAGATAGAAACTAGCACCTATTCTCGCGTTCTCCATGAGACAGAGCAGACCATCAGTAGGATCAGAATGGTGAGAAGAGTCACTTGGAAGAAGAAACCTTTTGAACTGTACATAAGTATTTAATGCCCTTCCCCAAACAGTTGTAGTGATTCTCTCCTGAGCCTTCCCTACCTTTTAGGATCAAGCTGCTTGTCTGAACGAGTTGTTATCCATCAGTAAGGATATAGAGAAAGGAACTGAAACCAAAGAGCAGATGGAGAGTGAGATCATGGCAAAGCTTCAGGACCGGATGATGTCCAGCAAAGCAGAAAAGCAAACCTCACAGCTGGTTGCAAAACTTCATCAGAGAAAAATGGATCTGGTATGGTATCTTGTCCATTTGGGAGGGCAGGGGAAGGAAACAGGTTGCAGTCATGGCCTAAAGTAGTGTTTGTCAAGTGTGTTCTGTCAGTGTCTTTTTGCTTCTCATCTTTAGCTCTGCAATTGAAGCTCTGCTGGGTTTTGATCCCATTTTAGCTCGTCCAGTGATCTCATTGCAGGATGTTGGTGTATGCAAAAGAGTTTGTCAGAAAAGCCTGACGCATAACATACCATTCTTTCTTTACTTAAAGAAAGAAAGAAAACAGGGCAGAATGATGAATCCTTGGAATATTTACTATAACGTGTTACAAGTTCTTACATCTTTGAAGAAGATAGTGCAAATGTGGTACTTCTCTTTTGCCTATTAAAGGCACGTGATACATGTATACTCTCAGCTTCTAAATAAGGCTTCCAGTCTAAGGAACAGTCAAAACAGACTCGTGGTTCTTTATGGCTTAATAAGTTGCTCAAGTTTTGCTCTCTTTGGGAGTGTGAACAGATAAGAAAACTAGAAGATTCCGCACAGTATTTATCACACTGAGTTGTGTGGGCTGGCACTAATACTTCATGCTCACACCTCTGCACAGGTGTTTTTAAATCAGGTGCATTTCTTAAGTGACTGGAAGACTGCAAGGGTTGGTTTCCATTGTGAGAAAAGAGTGGTCTGTTACAGGGCTTTGGGATGTTTAGGCTTCTTAATACTTTCCAACAACCTTATGACAGGAGTAACTATTGCTATCCCCTGCCAGTAGACGGGGAAACAAAGGCACTGCGATGGTATGTAGATTTCTTACAGCTTGTAACACAGACCAGGGGGTAGAATCTAAAGTCCTTGATTCCTGTTCTTTGGTAAGTGGGCATTACAAAACAGTGTCACCAGCAGTAACTCACTGGTATGCCTTCTCTCTGTCTATTATTAGGAACTGCATTTCTCCAAGGTTGAGAATGACATGACCCAGGTTATTATGAACACAACACACACTAACTGCAGGCTGACAATTCTCCAAAAAACACTTTGTGAGCTGGACAAGGAAATAAAAAATATCCATGATCTGATCAGTCGTAGTGAAAGTGAGATTGCAAAGTGCAGTCTTCTGATTGAGAACAAGCAAGGGGTCATCAGGCAGTACAACAAGAAGTTGGAGGTGCTTCTTTCTCAGCAGGGGGTATGTACTTCTGCATTTCTGTCCCAAATTTGATTTTAATCTCTGTGGTGGCCACAGATGTCCTTGATAATTGTAATTGCATAAGTGTCAGTTAAAACTTTCAGGCATCAGTATGGTGATTGAAAAGCTGCTCTAGTTAATGTAACTGTTTATATTTGTCAAGCAGTTCTTAATGCATGCAAAGAGGAGCTGGCACAGGGAACTGCTGCGAAACGAGGGTGTGCCTAATGCAGAAGTCTGCAGGGAGTTGTCTGTACCTGATGAAAATATCAAATGACATCAGTACTCTGGGAGTAAATAGGATAACATTATAAGACCTAGAAAGACTGACAAGGGGAGAATAGAACAGGCTGAGTGACTCAATTTATTTGGTAGTTGGCCCTGTTCACATGATACCCAGCACTTTGTCCCTCGCGCTATGAACTGGAAGACATTTATGGATGCCAATGTGGAAAATGAGTACTGTGGCATACACTCGGCAAACTTTTGGAAGTCCAGTTGTACCTGTTGTTAGCATTTAGGTGGCCCTTTCGTCACAGAATCTGAGGACCTTGTGGGCTTCTGTTGCATTTATTCCCATGAGGTCAGGCAGTCCTATTAGTCCTATTCAACCATGGGAAACAGATGCAGAGAGTAACTTAGTGACAGAATGACAATATTGTTGAAGCATTTGGTAGGCATTTCAGCAGTTGAAATGGCCTTCTGCAGCGATGCTATAAACAAGTGCTCCAGCAGCTTCCGTCTGATTGATCCCAAATCTTGCCCTCATCCAGGGGCAAGAATTAGGACCACTGGAAATTGAGGTCAACAGGCTGACCAAGCAGATAGAAGAACGTAATTCTGAGGTATTGACGCTACAGAAGTACTGGCTCAATCTGCAGAAAGAGCTGGTCAAGCTAACCCATGAACAGGAGGATCAAATAACCTCCTTGGATATGTTAAAGAAACAGATCACAATAATGCAGCAGAAGAAAGTGCGCACTGAAAGTAAGTCATTCCCTAACTCTTTTTTTAAAACATTCGTCCATGAATGGAGGAAAAAAAAGGGGAGCAAAGGCTTACAGACGGGTTATGTTAATTCTTTACCAAAGAATGCCCTAAGTGTTTGATACACATGTAAGCAAGAATGCATAGGGCCCCAGTACTGCACTCTGGGACTAAGAGCCAGGCACCTTCTGCTGTTTTGTTGGTCATTATGTCCTATCATGATCGATCCTGCTGTGTTAACTGACACAGTTGGCCCTAAGTGACCTTGTCATCTGTTACATGCCTTTAAATAAGTTTGCAAATAGTGGGTAGGCAAATATTCCCACCGATGATAGCAGTTCCCTTAGCCAAAACCAACTCTCTTTCATAGTGGTAGTCTCTTTCAAAACCTTTATGTGATTTTTGGGCTTTGTGAAAAATGTTTTGGCTGGGTTTGTGGGACACAGGTGGCTACGTGTGCAATGTTACCTGGTTTAACAGCAGTTCGGTATAACGTGGTTGTATTCAAGCCAGTGCTCTTGGGAATTTAAAATCTTTCTTTTTTTTTCTGATCACCTGTAGATGAAATTCAGCAGGAAATAAAAGAGCAGAAAGATATCGAACGTCACATGAAGAGCATGTCAAATGACTTGATAAAGCTGAATGCGTTGATCAACAAGAATAACAGCAGCTTCACGGAGCTGCAATATGGCAACATCATCACAGAGAATGAGTTCATACGCTCTCTCAAGGTACAGAGGCTCAACTTCTCATTTCTAGGTCACAGACTCCCAGGCTATTCTGTGACTGGGCTTTTGAGAGATCTGTACAGCAGGTAGCCCAGAAGAAAATAGCTTTGTGGTATAAAACAGTATGGCCAAATGGAAATTATATAGTTATTCACACACAAAAATTGTGCATTTCTTTATTGCTTAATGACTTTTATTACACAGCAGAGACAGGTCAGGTATGCCATTTGTGGGGTATAAGAGAATGACAACCGAAAAGGATGTGTAGATCAGAGGCAAACAGCGATGCTGTAAATCTTTCTCAGTCTGACAACTTTGCATTGTTTTATGCTTCCCAAATCTAGGCAGCAGAAAAAGAATCAATTGAGATGCAGGAGAAGCACAGTCGATTGACTGAGGAGAAGGAAAGACTCTTAAACAGCCTGGTGGAAGCAGAGTAGGTACCAGAGTGATTCTTGCTTTATGCCACAGTCTTAGAACTTCTGTGTATATATACACCCATGTTACCTTTTTTCTCCACTCACCAAACTTAGCCAGCACCAGCAAATGCACTTCTGTCCTTCTTGGAGAAGATTAAAGGAGTTTAATGAATTTTTGGAATGCAGAAACTGAAAAGTGGTTTAGCTATCTCTGGAACCAGCAAGAGACAAGATAATACTGGTTTTAATGATTCCAGCATACCTATTTGTGCTGAATGTCACCGAGATCTGTATGGGAAGACTGCGTATGCTATCTCCCCTGCCAGTAACCCAAAGCAAGCGTGCTGTACTGGGCAATTAATTGAGTCCCATCAGTCTAGGCTTGCTTGCTTTTAGTCGTCATGCCATTTCCTAAATTGTGGAGCTTCCCGTATGACTTCATGCAGTTCTGTTGCTGCCTCTTCACATGTCCTGTATGCAAACTTTTAGTTTCTGTCAAACCATTCAGTTCTGTGTTCAGAATCAGCCTCAGGAGAGTGGTGCCATTGACACACACAGAGAATGTTCTCTCCGTTTATGAAGGCACTCCTTTCCTCTTCTGTCATTGAAGGCATCAAATCATGCTATGGGAGAAGAAGATCCAGCTGACAAAAGAGATGCGTTCAGCAGTGGATTCTGAGACAGGACAAGGTGAAATCCGAGCCATGAGAGCAGAGATTCACAGAATGCAAGTAAGTCACTGCGAAAGAGGACTGAGGAGGGGGAACTGCACGCAATGTATTTACCTTTGGAGTTGCTGAAACGTAAGGCAGGAGATGAGAAACAGGATGGAGAAGTAGCATCTTCAAGGCCATAACAGTACTAGAAATTGTATCACCCTGCAGCTAGATTGAATTAAATATGTTCAGCATGTATGCACTTTATGCATTTCTTATGCAAGCTATGTAATATGCTGCAGCATATTAAGATATACCTGAGGATTTTTTTAAATGTAGTATGTCTACCACCTTATTTTGTGACCCCAATTTGTAAGGAAATAAATATGGATTACTAAATACTGCATCATCTTAATCACTGGCTATAGAAGTCTTCTATCTTCTGGCAAAGCAGCTCTTCACTTTCGTTCTCAGGATATTTCTGCTCTTCTGCTTTTGCTATTGTTAATGAGTTCCAGTGAAACATTTCGAAGATTACTTTCGACAAGTTGATACAGAGTTGATGACTAATCCTGTCCTCTGCCTTCCAGATCCACATAGGGCAAACTACGTTTGGATTTAGAACAAATTTGGCAGCCAAAGGGTCACGCATCACACACATCTGATTGATGTTGATGGGATGTGCCACACAGAAGACTTCAATTAGGGGCCATTTGTAACCATTTGTTGTTTTCAAACTATATTTTATTTTGACAAACGGCAGGTCCGCTATGGCCAGCTGATGAAGCAGCAGGAGAAGATGATTCGTGATATGGAGGCATCTGTTTCTCGTAGAGAGGCCATAGCAATTCGTGGAGAAGGTCAGAACAAAACAGATAAGAAACATATCACCAAGAGTGATTTCCACCGCAAGAAACAGGAGCTGAAAAAGAAGATCACTGAAACCCAGAAGGTGAGCAAGTAAAGCAGGGCTGTGAGAGTTGCTGTGGCCATCATTTGCCTTGTAAATAGCACCAGTGTGCACTTAGCACAGATGCATGGGATGTCAATATGCAGACCCTGCACTGTGTAGGTATGGCACTGCACAGTGGGCAGGCTTTGGAAACCATTAAAAAGCAAAAAATAGTTCTGGGAAGATAGCCCACGTGCTGGCAGGGCAGCATGAGAAGCAGGAAAGTCCTTCACTCAGTGTAAGTGCTGCTCAGCAACAGCTAAACATTGTTATGTTATCAACGTTATTTTCATCCTCAATCCAAAACATAGCACCATACCAGCTACAATGAAGAAAAATAACACTGTCCCAGCCAAAACTAGGATACTGGGAATGCAGCTGGACAAAACAGACAGAATCTCACATTTCCTTCTCTTCCCCTTACTAGAATGCTCAAGACTGTAACAAAATTGTCCTGGAGCTGGAAAGCACCCAAGCATCCCTTAGCGCCACCTTCTTGGAAAAGCAACAAGAAATGTGCACGCTGCAGACTGAGTCTGACAGCCTTGATTCAGACACAGAATGTCTTCGGAACAAGAAACGATGGGTGAGTACGTCCAATTCCTTGCAGTGTGTGAGTGAATTAGAACCTGCTACTTTCTCCTCTTGCCAGCTCCCTTGTCTCACTACTATCTTGAACTGGGAACACTTGGCATGTGATTGTAGCAGCAGTTCGAGTTAACTGAGCACATTTTGATGGCTCAAGTGGAACTGAATTGATGCTGCAGTTTCATTCTTAGTGAGGCAGCATTCACCTGGAAACATCAGCCTGCAGGATCTTCCTAGAAAACACCAAGTAGCAACTGTCCTCTGTGAGGACCAGCTGGCTGTTGTGAGGACATCATAAATTTGAGAGCCAGCTCAAGGTCTTCAGTAACCTCCTATGAAATTTTAAATTTTAATTTTAAAATTTAAATTTTAACCCTTTTGTCCTGGCAAGGTTTGCCTTGTATGCATGTTTTTTTTTCTCTAATTTATGGAATTCTGTGACATAACTGTGTCTATGACACTCTAAATGAGGATGCTGTTATAATGGAACTTCATCGAACTCTTTCTTAAGAAGCCCTTCTTTTTCAAAATATGGTTACAGTACCTCTGTGACGTGAACGGTGTTGTTTCCTTAGTTCTTTTCTGTGTGCAATCTGCTATCAGAGTAATTTCCGTTACTGCTTTTCTCAGAATCTTTTGGAGCTTGTGGCCTATCAGACGCGCCAGAAGCAGCTGCAGGCAGTGAAGGAGGGGAAGTACACACCCCTGTGCAGCACTGAACAAGCCTGGAGAAATGAGCAGCAGAAGCTGCAGGAGCGGCTTCGTACTATTAGTGGCATTGTCCATCAGGTCCAGCAAGAACAGCCTCAGTACCACAGGGCTCTCCAGTGGCTCCGCCAGTGTTTGGAATCCAGGCTCGGCTCCCAGGAAGCGTGTTAGAGACATAGGAAACCACCTGTGAATAAATATAACCAACTGCTCTCCCTCTTCTAGCAGCGGCATTTGTAAATAAATTGAATAAACATGCATAAGGTATAAATCTGCATTAAATATTCACTAAAGGAGCACTACTGTGTGTAGTATCCGTGCTGCAGAGACTATTGCAACACCTTTCTCTGTTTCACTTCCTTGTACTCGCTGTGGACTCCTCAGTTTCCCGAGGCGGGCAGGAGGGGAGCAGCGGCCTCCTCGGAACCGCGCTGCCCGCCGGAGGCTCCGGGGGAGGCAGCGGAGGCCGGAAGGGGCCCGACCCGACCCGGCCGGGGCGGTGCGCGGGGGCCGGGCCGCTGCTCCCTCCCCGCCGCGCCTGCTCGGAGCCGGGGCCGGGGGGAGCCATGCCGGGGCCGGGGGGAGCCGAGCCGGGGCCGCGGATCGGGGCTGGGGCCGTGGCCGCCGCCGCGCTGCTGGCGCTGCTGGTCCCCGCCGCCGGCAGCTCCGCGGCCGCCGGCTGCGAGGTGCCCCCGAGCCACCGCTTCGACTGCGGCCCCGAGCGGCTGCTGGCGCGGGCGGGCTGCGAGGCGCGGGGCTGCTGCTACGCCCCCGCCGCCTCCGGTGCCGGCGGGGGCCCGCCCTGGTGCTTCTTCCCCCGCGGCTACCGCAGCTACCGGGCGGAGAACCTGACGGCCACCGCCCGCGGCTACACGGCCCGGCTCCGCCGCGTCGCCCCCAGCTTCTTGCCGGGGGACGTGGGCATCCTGCGGCTGGACGTGGCGCTGGAGACCGAGAGCCGCCTGCGCTTCACGGTGCGCCCGGTCCCCTCCCGGCTGCGCCCGCCGCCCCCGGCCCCGGCTGAGCCCCTGTCCCTGCCCGCAGCTCCGGGACCCGGCCCGGCAGCGCTACGAGGTGCCCCTGGCCACGCCGCGGGTGAGCGCCCGGGCGGCCTCCACGCTCTACGGGGTGCAGGTCCACGAGGATCCCTTCGGCCTCGTCGTCTCCCGGTGGCCCGGCGGCCAGGTCCTGTAAGTGATGTCCTGCACCGAGCGGGGCTGAAGGCTCCCCGTGCTGCCCTGCTGCGTCCCATGGGTCCCACAGCAGCAGTGGCGTATCTGCCCCGACCTTTGCCGTTACCGTGGCTCAGCGGTAGGCACGGAGGGGAAGCAGGAATCCCAGGGCTGAGCCGAAGCCTGGGTCTGTGTCGTGCTGTGACTGCAGCGCCCGGTTATGAGTGCTCGTGGCCCTCCCAGAGCTGGAGGGTCTCCGTCTCCTCCGGCCCTCACACCAGGGCTGTTTGCAGAGGCCCCGTTTCTCCCCGGCAGGCTGAACACCACCGTCGCGCCCCTGTTCTTCGCAGACCAGTTCCTGCAGATCTCCACCTCCTTGCCCTCTCGTTTCATCTCTGGGCTGGGGGAACACCTGGCACCGCTCGTTCTCGACACGGCCTGGACCAAGGTCACGCTCTGGAACCGGGACATGGCGCCAGTGGTACGGACGGGGCTGGGGGGAGGGAGGCATCTCGCCCACGGCTTTGTGCTGTAGGGCTCCACGGTACTGGGGGCTGAGACCCCATGGGAAGGGGCCCATCCCAGCAGCCCGGGGCAGAGCTGTGCTACCTGGGCAGCGATCTGCAACCCTAACCCTTACCCTAACGCTACCACTAACTCCTAAACCTAACCCGAACCCTAACCCAACCCCCTAATCCTAATACTAACCCCTAAGCCAAACCCTAACCCTAAACCTCTAACCCTAATGCCTAACCCTCATCCCTAACCGTAACCCTAACCCTAACCCTAACCCATAAGCCAAACCCTAACCCTAACCCTCTAGCCCTAACCCTCTAGCCCTAACCCGAACCAGAAACCTAACCTGAACCCTAACCCTAACCCTAAACCCTAACACTAACCCTAACCCTAGCCCTAAACCTTACCCTAACCCTAACCCTATCCCCTAACCCTAACCCCTAACCCTAACCTGAGCCCTAATCCTAACCCTAACCCTAACCCTTACATAAACCAAACCCTAACCCTAACCCCTAATCGTAAAACCTAACCCTAACCCTAACCCCAACCCAAACCATAACACTAACCCTCTAACCCTAAACCCTAACCCTAATCCGTAATCCTAACCCCTAACCCTAACCCTCTAACCTTAACCCAAACCCTAACCCTAACCCTAACCCTACTCCCTAATCCTAACACTAACCCCTAAGCCAAATCCGAACACTAACCCTAACCCTAAACCTCTAACCCTAATTTCTAACCCTAACCCCTAACCCTAACCCTCTAAAACTCACCCGAACCCTAACCCTAACCCTAATTGTAACGCTAAACCTAACCCTAACCCATAAACTTACCCTAACCCTAACCCTAACTGTAACCCTAACCCAAACCCTAACCCTAACTCCTAACCCTGACCCCTAAGCCTTAACCCTCTAACCCTAACCCAAACCCTTATACTAACCCAAACACGAACCCCTAACCCTAACCCTCTAATTCTAACCCTAACACTAACCCAAACATCTAACCCTAATCCTAACCCTAAACCCTAAGCCAAACCCGAACACTAACCCTAACCCTCTAAACCTCACCCGAACCCTAAACCTAACCCTAACCCTAACCCTCTAACCATAACCCTAACCCGAACCCTAAACCCTAACCCGAACCCTAACCCTAACCCTAACCCTACCCCCTAATCCTAACGCTAACCCCTAAGCCAAACCCTAACCCTAACGCTAAAACCCTAACCTTAATCCCTTACCATAACCCCTAACCCTAACCCTCTAACCCTAACCCGAATCCTAACCCTAACCCTAAACCCCTAACACCTACCCTAACACAAACCCAAACCCTAAGCCTAAACCCTAACCCTAACCCAAACCCTAACCCTAAACCCCTAACCCTAATCCCTAACCCTAACTACTAACACTAAAACTCTAATCCTAACCTGAACCCTAACACTAACCCTAACTCTAAACCCTTAACCCTTAACCCCTAACCCTAACCCAAACCCTAACCCTAACCCTAACCCTACTCCCTAATCCTAACACTAACCCCTAAGCAAAACCCAAACACTAACCCTAACGCTAAACCTCTAACCCTAATTTCTAACCCTAACCCCTAACCCTGACCCTCTATACCTCACCCTAACCCTTACCCGAACCCTAACCATAATCCTACCCCCTAATCCTAACCCTAACCCCTAAGCCAAATCGTAACCCTAACCCTAACCCTAAACCCTAACCCGAAACCTTAACCCTCTAGCCCGAACCCTAACCCTAACCCGAACACTAACCCTAACCGTACCCCCTAATCCTAACGCAAACTCCTAAGCAAAACCCTAACCCTAACCCTAAACCCCTAACCCTAATCCCTTACCCTAACCCCTAACCCTAACCCCCTAACCCTAACCTAACCCTAACCCTAACCCTAAGCCTAAGCCTCTAATCCTAACCCGAACCCAAACCCTAACCCTAAACCCTAACCCGAACCCTAACCCTAACCCTACCCACTAATCCTAACACTAACCCTAAACCCCTACCCCTAATCCCTAACCCTAACCGCTAACTCTAACCCCTAACTCTAACCCTAACCCCTAACCCTAACCCCTAACCCTAATGCTAACCCAAACCCTCTAACCATAACCCAAGCCCTAATCCTAAACCCTAACCCTAACCCTAACCGTAACCCTACCCCCAGCCCCTAATCCTAACCCTAACCCCCAAGCCAAACCCTAACCCTAACCCTAACCCTGCTCACCCTGAGCCGAGCAGATGCGAGGGGCAGGCGGGCACCGTGCTGGGGTCTCGGCTGAGCCCCACCGGCAACGCACTGTGCTCTGCTCCAGCCCCAGGTCAACCTGTACGGCTCCCACCCTTTCTACCTGGTGATAGAGGACGGCGGCTTGGCCCACGGCGTCTTCCTGCTGAACAGCAACGCCATGGGTGAGTGCTGCGGAGGCGCTGGGGCACGGGGCTGGACTGAGGGCCAATCCTCATCTCGCTCCTCCGGTGCTCGTGCCTCCCCCAGATGTGGTCCTGCAGCCGAGCCCGGCCCTGACGTGGCGCACGACGGGCGGGATTCTGGACTTCTACGTCTTCCTGGGCCCCGACCCCAAGAGCGTGGTGCGGCAGTACCTGGATGTCGTGGGTAGGGACCCGCAGCAGGATGTGGCCCTGGGGCATGGGCGCTCCTGGGATGCCGGGCGCTGCTGGCAACGAGTGGGTGCTGCCGCTGGCAACGCTGCAGCACGAAGGGCTTGGCAGGTGCCTTTCCCTCGGCTGCTCAGACGTGCTGCCACGCGTGCCAGCTGTTGTGGCTGGGGAGATGCAAATTGTGATCCCCCCCCAGAAGACCCCCAGCCCCTTGCAGCGCTGTGGCTGCGAGCGGGGCAGAGTGAAGCCGCCCACCCTCCTGACTTACAGGGTTCCCGTTCATGCCCCCGTACTGGGGCCTGGGCTTCCACCTCTGCCGCTGGGGCTACTCCTCCACCACCACCACCCGGCAGGCCGTGGCCAACATGTCGGCCGCCCGATTCCCCCTGGTAGGTGGCGGCCGGGGCCCAGTGAGCGTGGTGGGCCCGAGGGACACCTGTCCCGGTTAGCGGGGCACAGCGGTGTATGGGGAGGCCGTCTCCTTCCTGAGCACTGCCGCTGGCTCTGCAGGACGTGCAGTGGAACGACCTGGATTACATGGATGCTAAGAGGGATTTCACCTTCAACAAGGAAACGTTTAAGGACTACCCGGACATGGTGCGGGATTTCCACCAGCGAGGCCTGCGCTACGTGATGATCGTGGTGAGCAATGCCTTCAGTTTGCCCCAGGGCGGGTGACAGCTCCAGCTGGGCCCTGGCCTTCACGTGCAGGCCGTGCTGCTTCCTCGGGCTGTGTCTTCGCCCTTTGCTGCCCCAAGGTTTTGCAGGATTTCTGGCAGGCAACCAGCAGGAGCAGGGCTGGGCGCGCAGGATGCTGTTCCCTGTCCTTGCTGGTGAAACCCCAGCTTTGTACCCCGGCAGGATCCCGGGATCAGCAGCTCAGGGCCTCCTGGCACCTACAAGCCCTACGATGATGGACTGAAGCGAGGGGTGTTCATCCGAAATGCCACGGGGCAGCCCCTCATCGGGAAGGTACGTTGTGGCATCGGCCCCTGTCCCTGTGGCTGGGGGCTTAGGGGGCTGTGGGGCAGCGGCTGCAAGAGGGAGAGGAACATGCAGGGGCAGCCCTGCTGAAAAGCGGGGTGGAGGGGACAGGGACGGGGGTGGCGTGGCTCTGCCCTGCGCTGCCTCCCTCCTGCAGGTGTGGCCGGGCCCGACGGCTTTCCCAGACTTCACCAACCCAGAGACGCACGAGTGGTGGCACGACATGGTGAAGGACTTCCACGACCAGGTGCCCTTCGATGGCATGTGGATTGTGAGTGGCCGTTCCCCCACCGGCAGAGCTCCGGGATGCAGCTCCCAGCTCCTTCCCCGCCCCTCTGCCGGGTCCCCCCAGAAGCGAGGGCTCCCCCTCCCCCCAGGACATGAACGAGCCATCCAACTTCGTGGAGGGCTCCCAGGACGGCTGCCCCAACAACAGCCTGGAGAAGCCCCCATACGTGCCAGGTGAGCAGAGCGGGGCCGGCCCGAGGCTGGGGGCACGGAGGTTGCTGCAGCGGGTGAGGCTCTGCCCGGCTGCCCCGAGCTCGCCCTCGCCGCCTCCTCTCCCCTGCAGGTGTGTTCGGGGGACGCCTCCAGGCAGGAACCATTTGTGCCTCCAGCCAGCAATACCTCTCCTCGCACTACAACCTGCACAGCCTGTACGGGCTGACCGAGGCCATCGCTTCCCATGAGTAAGCCTGGGCTCCTGCTGCAGCTCCTGCGGGAAAGCTTCCCCCCGACAGGAGACCGCCCCAGGAGCCCCAGGGAGCTGTAGCCCATCAGCTCCCCTGGGGGGGAGCTGGGGATGCTGGAGCCACCCAGGTGGGGGAGAGGCACCTCCCTGCACCACGACAAACGGCTTGGGCATGGGGAAGGGCTGCAGCGAACGGGCGAGGGGTTGGTTTGTAGCGCAGCGTGCTTTGTGCTGCTGCTGGGAGCCACCAGCGCAGGGCTGAGCCCCTTCCACAGCCAGGCTGAGCCGCCTCCTTCCTGCAGCGCTCTGGTGAGGATCCGGGGCAAGCGTCCCTTCGTCATCTCACGCTCCACCTTCGCTGGGCACGGCCGCTACGCTGGGCACTGGACGGGGGACGTCGAGAGCAGCTGGGAGCAGCTGTCCTACTCCGTGCCAGGTAGGCTGTGGGGCCGCATCCAGCCCCTGCTCCCTTCGGGGCTTCCCTGGGGGCTGGCCCAGCGCCACCGAGCCCCCGTTCCCTCTGTGTCCCCTCCACAGAGGTGCTGCTCTTCAACCTCTTCGGGGTGCCGCTGGTGGGTGCCGACATCTGCGGGTTTTGGGGCAACACATCCGAGGAGCTGTGCGTGCGCTGGACCCAGCTGGGCGCCTTCTACCCCTTCATGAGGAACCACAATGACCACGGCAACCGGGTGAGCGCGGGGCCAGGAGCCCTTGCCCTGGTGGGCACTGCACTGGGTGGGCTGGGGGCGGCTCTGAGGCCGAGGCTGGGCCGTGCTCATGGGGCCAGGCTCCGGCACGCGGGGCGTCCGTCGTGTCTCCCCGGCAGGCGCTCACCGACCGTCCCTGTGCTGCCTGAGCATCCCGCTTTGGCTTCTCCCCTGCAGCCGCAGGAGCCGTATGCCTTCAGCCCGGCCGCCAAGGACGCCATGAGGAAAGCCCTCCGCCTCCGCTACTCCCTCCTGCCCTACCTCTACACCCTCTTCCACAGGGCTCATGCCACCGGGGAGACGGTGGCGCGGCCGCTCTTCCTCGAGTGAGTGCTGCGGCAGGGGTGGCAGGAGGGCTGTGGCCGGCAATGCTCTGGGGCTGCACTGCCGCCCGCCGTCCCTCCCCAGGTTCCCCAAAGACCCCAACACCTGGACTGTGGACCGCCAGCTCCTGTGGGGCGGGGGGCTGCTCATCACGCCGGTGCTGGAGGCAGGACAGACCAAAGTCAGCGGCTACTTCCCGGCTGGGACGTGGTACAGCCTCGCAGGGGTAGGTGCTGCCGCTGGGCTCCTGGGAACGGCCACCCCATTCCTCCATCCCATCCCTCCTGGGTGGCGGGCCCATTGAGCTTTCCCCAGATCAGCTCTTGAGGACTTCTGCCTCCCGTGAGGCTTCACTCGTGGTAGCGTGAGGGCTGCGGCGCTCAGCTGGGATCCCCCGTGGGCACGCTGACCCCTGAGACCTGTCCTTTATTTTTCTTCTTTAGGACTCGACCATCCACAGCAAAGGCCAGTGGATCCTCTTGCCAGCTCCCCTGGACACCATTAACGTGCACGTCCGAGCAGGGCACATCCTGCCCCTGCAGGTGAGTCCCTCAGCGTTGCCACCCCGCTGGCAGCCTGACCCCGTGCGTGCCTGGCCGAGCTGCAGGTGTTCAGCCAGGCCTGGGGACACACCAGTGGGGTTGCTGTGTCTGATCCTGCACCCCCCGTGCCCCCAGGAGCCTGCGTTCAGCACTGCCGAGTCCCGCAAGAAGGGGATGGCCTTGGTGGTGGCCCTGACGCCGGACGGCTTCGCCCGGGGAGAGCTGTTCTGGGACGATGGGGAGAGCTGGCAGAGCTTCGAGAAGGGGGACTACACCGAGACCCTCTTCCTGGCCGCACATGTGAGCGTGGGAGGGGGGTTGTTTGGGCACGGCTCTGCAGCCACCTGCAGGTGCTGTCCCCTGGGGCACACGCAGTGGTGGGCAGCCCCCTGCCCTGCCGCAGCAAGCCCCCATCATGATGAAATCACCAGAATGAGCCCCGGCCTCGCAGGCACCAGTGTCCCTGTGGGCTGCTCTTGGCGTGTTTAGGGCACGGGGCAGCGGCAGGCAGTGTTGGCTGGGGTGAGGTGCGGGCGCTTGGAGAAGCCCTGGGGCCTGGTGGCCCAGGGTGACTGTCCCCACTGTCCCCGCAGGGCGCCGTGCTCAGCCAGATCCTGCGGGCGAGCAGCCACCTCGATGGGATCCTGCTGGAGGCCGTGACCATCCTGGGTGTCACCAGCCCTCCCCGGCAGGTCCTGGCCAATGGTGCCCGCGTGGAGGACTTCTCCTACCGCAGCAACACCCAGGTGAGCGCTGGGCCTGCCCGCGAGCGGCTCTGAGCCTGCAGGAGAGGGTGGCTGCGGGGCGCAGCTGGGGGCTGGCGGGGTTTGGCCCCAGCGATGGCACCGGGTCTGCTTTGTTTGCACCGAGCAGTAAAGGGCTGCCCAGTAAGGCTGGGTCACCTGCCCTGGCAGGATTCAGCCACGCAAGGGGACGAGTGTGGGGAAAAGGTGGGCAGAGAGGATGGGGTGTGCGGTGATGGGACCGGAGCTCTGCAGGGAGCAGCGGCACAGCTCTGCCCTGGGGGTCTGTCATTGGAAGCCTTCCCTGGGGAGCACCCGGGCAGTGGGAGGCGTGGGGGCTGCCCTCCCAACCGCTGACCCTTCCTTTGCCTCCTCAGGTGCTGAGCATCCCCGTGTCGCTGCCGATGTGGGAGCAGTTTGTGATCACTTGGTCCTGAGCCGGTGACCGCCTCCACGCGCAGCCGGTGGGGTCAGGTGCTGCTGCACCATTGTGCCCTGCGGCCAGATGCCTTCGTCTCTACTGAAAAGCAGCACAAAACGCGGCTCCTGTGCTGTGAGCCCGGCTGTCCTTCGTGCTGAAATGCATTAACTTGAGGTGTATAAACTGGACTCGCTCTGGCAAGCTCAAAGAACCCTTAAGGGATGGGGAAAAACCCTCATCTCCTTCAAGACGGGGAAAAAAAGACCCAAGTGCCTTGTGAGACAGCAAACCTGTCAACGTGCCAAACTGGCGCCCTGCCGAAAGACTATGGGGATTCTTCTCATTGTGGTTTTGGGATGGACACAGGAGAGATGAGTCCCTTCTGTGCACTGGGCTCTGCTGTTTGGTGTCTGCTGGGTGATGGAACACCCGGGGGTGTGGGTGTGGGGAGCCCCTCGTGGCTGCGCCCCAGGGAAGCCTGGAGCTGCCTCCGCGAGGGCTGGGAGCAGGGCTTGGGGAGAAGTACTGTGAATAAAGAGCGGCTGTTTGCTCCAAGCAGTCGGTGTTGCTGCAGCCTCAGGACACACGGTATCTGTGCCGTTCTCTGCCAGCCTCAGAACTGTCCTAAAATCGGTGCTGGCCTCTGGCTCAGCCCTCTCCTTGGCATGGACACCCTGGCTCCATCCCTGACATGGGTGCCTGTGCCCTTTGCAGGCATTGCCCCATTTCCCAGCATGGCAGGGGACGGCCTGGAGCTCACCCACTGGAATGGGGGGCAGCCGGTGCCACAGCCCCTGCCCCCTGTTCGTCGCCGAGGCTGGGGCACGAAGAGAGGTGGGAGGCCAGGGCAGCCCTACGCTGGGTGCCTGGTGTGGCCACCCCAGAGCTGGGGCCGCGTCCCCAGGCCCCTCCACACCCCCAGTTCTGGGTCACTGGGGTGAGGGTCACTGGCAGCCCCTGGGCGAGCACACCTCAGAGACTCTGTAGGCTCTGTGTGTTTTGCCAAATTAAACCGTGTCACTTCGGTGTGCTCACTGGGACCTGCTGGCCCATTTCCCCAGGGAGCAGCGGGCACACAGCTCTCCAGAAGGGTTCACAGAGACCGCAGCGCTGAGAGCTGCAGCAGGGGAAGGGTGCTGACAGGGACGTGCTGAACTCCGAGTAGAAACGGAGGCCGCTCCTCCAGAGGCTTTATTGAGGAGCAATTTGGCTTTACAGCTTCTCTGGCTGAGAGTAAAGCCGTGAGGATCCCTTAACGCTTCGGGGATAGAAACGGTGATGCAGAAAGCGCAGCCTCGGGATCCCACGCAGGGATCTGGCACCGGCCCAGCCCAGGGGCAGTGCAGGGTGCTGAGCGAGGCCGGCCCCAGGTCAGCACTGGGATGCACTGGGCGCTCACAGCTCGTTGTGCAGTGGCTGGCACTGCGGGCTCAGCTTCTCCTCCAGGACAGCATCGGGGGCGCACACCCAGGGGTCCCCAGTGTCCCACTGCCACTTGAGTAGCTGCGTGCGAAGCATCTGGAAGACGGCAGCGTACCGGGGATCGGGGGCCAGGTTGTGGCTCTCGGTGGGGTCCTGGCTGCAGTCAAAGAGCTCCCAGCGGTCCCTGTAGTAGTACTGGTGCAGCGTCTTGTCCCAGTGGGTGGGCTGCCCGGCCCTCGTGCGGTTGAGCAGGTCTTGGAAAGTGGGCGAGACGTAGAAGTCCTGGTCGATGGGAAAGGGCATCTTGTAGTTGAGGTTGTGGATGAGGCGGAATTGGTGGTGCTGGATGGCCCTCATGGGATAGTACATGGTCACCTCGTGGTGGCTCTGGCTGCTGAAGGTGGTGGCCCAGGGCTGCTCCTTCTCCAGTGCTGGCAGGAGAGATTTTCCTGTGAGCTGCACCCGCTTTGAGCCAAATAAACTGTAGGAAGGGTAGGGGATGGAGAACCAGTCCAGAATGGTTGGCGTGACATCTGGAGGGGAAGAGAAGAGTGAGAGGAGGGGGCTGCTGCCCATGGGAGCAAACTGAAGCTTGAAGAGGGGGCCAAAAGGTCTCTGGGGCTGCCACCAGGGCTGCGGTGGCCACGCTGCTCGCTCCCGCTGTGGCTGCTTGGGAGGCAGGAGGGACACGACAGCCACACGGGGCTGGGGCTGGTGCAGTGCAGGGGATGCAGCACAGCCCTGATGGGACATCCCTGCGGGGCACAGCGGCTCCGTGCTCTGTCCTCTCCCTTCCCACAGCCTGGCATGGCGATGCTGAGAGCTGCGGGCTGCCCTCGGGGAGGGGACCCCGAGATTCCAGCCTGGGCAGAGCGGGGAATTGGCCGTGCCCCTCGGGCACAGCTCTGCTCCCTCCCCGAGGGCTCTTACCCAGGAGGCTGGCGAAGGCCGGGCTGACCTGGCCCCAGCGCCCAGTGTGCTCCGGGGAGGAGAGCAGCAGGGGCTCGGCCGTGCCCGACCGGTAGAGGTTGGTCCTGCCGCTGGGGAAGGGGATGCCGTTGTCGGAGGTGTAGATCACCAGCGTGCTGTTGAGGAAGCCAGCACGCCGCAGCTCCTCCAGGACCAGCCCGATCCCTGCGGACGGCAGAGCAGAGCTGGGTGGCTGCGGGAGGGCCCTCTGCGTGCACGGGTGCCGGCCCAAGCCTGGCAGCTCCTACCTTGGTCCATGCGCCCAATGGTCGTGTACTGGGCTGCCAGGTCCGCCCGGGCAGCCGGCGTGTCTGGAACAAAGGGAGGGACCTACATGGAAAAAGGGGAAGTGGCACATGGTGGCCCTGGGGAGGGATGTCACAGGCACACCAGGCAGCCTTCGCCCACCACGTTGATGCTGACGGCAGTGACGGAGGTTTGCGCAGCCCCCGGGACCCCCCCGTGGTCCCCTGTAGCCCCACAGGCCCGCACCTGCACTTCCTCTGGGTGGTAGAGCTGTGGCTTCCAGTCAGGGATCCGGCCCATGCCACTCTCTCCGTTGCCGAATTTCTCACAAAAGGCCCCGTATTGGGGCTGGGAGTGCCCGCAGCGGTGGGGGTCGTGGAAGGCAACATAAAGGAAGAAAGGCCTAGAGATCGGGGGAGAGGGTGGAGGGGGTGTAGCGAGGGGCTGCCCTTGCCCCCCCAGACCCCCCTGGTCAGAGACACCCCCTGTGTCCCCTGGCAGGGTGCTCAGGGCCCCGTGGCGGCTCAGCCCCGTCCCAGGGACACACGGTCCGTCTCACCTCGTGTCCGTCTCACCTCGTGTCCTGGCTCTGGAGGAAGCGCCGGACGAGCTCTTTGATTCGGGTGATGTTCCTCCCCACCTGCAGGACCGAACTGTTCTCCTCCGTGTAGGCGAAGTCAAAGGGGTAGACGGCCCCAGGCCCAACGTGCTTCTTCCCAATTATCCCTGCGGGGACGCAGCCACGCGGTGTGCCGGGAGAACCCAGCCGGCAGCACCGAGCAGAGGCAGGGGCCCAGCTGGCGCTGTGTAACCCGTGGGCCGTTCTCTCGCCCGGCCGGCGCTGGAGCACGGAGGGGAGGTTTCCCTGCCCGTTTCACCGGCCCGGGGGCTCCGTACCCGTGCGGACATTTGCCTGGCTGAGCAGCTGGGGCAGGCTCCGCACGCCGTCGAAGGAGTTGAAGTGGTGCACGTCCTGGTGCAGCCCGTACATCCCGTTCTGGTGCTGCGGATGGGGGAGACCACGAGGCTGGGCGATGCCAGCCCCAGAGCACCCAGCCGTGCCCGGACCGTGGCTGCGGCGTGGGGAGCGGGTCCGGGTCCGGGGGGGGGGGGGCGGCTGGGGGCGCCCACCTGGGGCAGCCCGGTGAGGATGCTGGCCCGGCTGGGGGAGCAGCTGCTGGCGGCGGTGAAGGCGTTCTGGAAGAGGAGGCTGCGGCGGGCCAGCGCGTCCAGGGCGGGCGTGCGGATGGCCGAGTTGTTGTAGGCGCCGCTCTCGAAGCCGCCGTCGTCCGCTGCGGGGAAGGGGCGCGGGGTGAGGGGGGGGGGGGGGCCGCTGCGGGCGGCCGGGGCGCTGCGGGGTCGGGAGGGAACCGGGGAGGGTTCGGGGGGGGGTCCGCGCTCACCCAGCAGCAGCAGCGCGTTGCGGGCGGGGGCTGCGCCGAGCCGGAGCGCGCCCAGCAGCAGCGGCAGCGCCCAGGGCCGCATGGCACCGACACCGGCCCCGGTATCGGCCCCGGCAGCGGCCCCGGTAGCGACGGCCCCGTCCCCGGCAGCGGCGGGGCTCGGCGGCCCCGGCTCCTCCTCTGCCCGTCACATGAGGCTGCCCGGGCGGCTCAGATCCGGCCCGGGAGGGGCCCTCCCGGATGCACCGGGAGCTGCCGGCAGCGCGCAGGGAGCGGAGATCGCGGGGGGTCCCGCACGGACCCGCACGGCCCCGCACGGCCCCGGCCCCGCAGCGGCTCGCGGGCTGCTCTCTCCGGTGGCCTCTGCCCCCGGGGCCGGGAGCCTCGGGACGGCGGCGAGCGCCGGCGGGCGCTGATCCGGCGGTACCGGGCGGTACCGGGCGGTATCGGGCGGTATCGGGCGGTATCGGGCGGGCCCCCCCGGGATGCCGCCAGCCCCCCGCCGAGCCCGGCCGGCGCCGCGCCTGCCTTGAACCATGTGGGCGCGGGGTCCCCCCGAGCCCCGGCGGCGCTGCTGGCTCCGGGCGGTGCGGAGGCGGCTGCCGATCCTGGGCTGGCTGCCCCGCTACTCGCCGGGCTGGCTGCAGCTCGACCTGATCGCCGGCGTGACCGTGGGCCTCACGGTGGTGCCGCAGGCGCTGGCGTACGCCGAGGTGGCCGGCCTGCCCCCGCAGGTGGGTGTCCAGACCCCGGGCAGAGCCGGGAGCCCGCAGCCACCGGGGGCCGGGGGGGACCGGGGGCAGCCCCACGCGTGGGGACGTGCCGCGTGTGCTCGGGCTGGGGGCAGCTCAGGCTGTGCTCCCAGCACCGTGCTGAGCGCGCCTTTGTCCCCGCGCAGTACGGCCTCTATTCCTCCTTCGTGGGCTGCTTTGTCTACTGCTTCCTGGGAACTGCCAAGGACGTGACGCTGGGTCCCACCGCCATCATGTCGCTGCTCGTCTCCTCTTACGCCTTCCATGACCCTGTCTATGCCGTGCTGCTCACCTTCCTGGCTGGCTGCATCCAGCTGGCCATGGGGCTCCTGCACCTTGGTGAGATGCTGCTGCCGTGTGCTGTCATATTTTGGGGACGTCTCCTGGAGTTGTTCCCTGCTCTGTGCTCTCTGAGATGCTGGGGTTGTCCTGCTAACGCTTGTGACGGCTCTGTGTGCGTGCAACCCCCCCGCACTCCCCAGCAGGGCCAGCAGTGTACTTACTGCCCCCTGTCCCATGCAGGTTTCCTGCTGGACTTCATCTCCTGCCCAGTCATAAAAGGCTTCACATCGGCTGCGTCCATCACCATTAGCTTCAACCAGGTCAAGGTAAGGGCTGCTGATCTGCTCCACACTTCTCGCCTGCTCTCTCCTGGAGCTGGCTGTGCTGCGGAGCTGAGGTGCTTAGCGATGGGCTGGGAGTGAGAGGGAGGAGCCGCAAAGGGGACGAGGTCCCCCTGCCAGCCCTGGTGAGCCCCATCCCCGAGCGCTCTGCTCAGAGCAGACCAAGCTGAACACGGCCACCTCCTGCGACCAGCAAGGGGTGAGAGCTGGTGGCCATGGGGACAACGGTGAAACCACGGCAGGGGGTTGATTTGGCCACTGGCAGGAGGTGCTGGGTGAGCGGGATGGGAGCTTTGATGGGCTTGCAGCTCTGCCGGGCCCTCCCTGGCCTCCGGCGCCTGCAGCACTCTGGCTCTTCTGGAGCTGCAATGCTTCCTTTGTGGTTAACCTAAATCAGACAGACTCAGGGCGATGTGTGAGAAACCAGAGGCCTGGCATTGGCTGAGGTCTGTGGTCACAGCCAGGACCTCACTGGAGCTCCCTCCCAGCTGGGTGCGTGCTCGGGGGTGCAGGACAAGCTGAGGCATCTCAGGGACCTGGGAGAAAATCAGAGCGTTGCTGGGGTCTGCCCATGTGGAGCTGCACCAGGGAATGGCTGTCCCCTTGTGTGCATGGGAACTCGGGGGGGGGTTGCTGCAAGCCGTCCCAGCACCAGCACTGCAGGGCTCTCATGAGGCTTTATCTCTCCGCACAGAACATCCTGGGCCTGCACGGGATCCCTCGGCAGTTTTTCCTGCAGGTGTATGAAACGCTGAGGAGGATTGGGGAGACCAGGTCAGCATCATCCCCATGCCTTCCCTGCTCCATCCCCCCTGCAGCTGCAGGCTCTCGGGCTCTGATGCTTCGCAGCACATCTCCGGTCACACTTGGACTGGTTTCTTGGTCCCTGCCCAGCACTGTGACATGAGACCCTGTTCTCTGCCTTTTCTGTTTGTTCTGGAAATTCAAAATGTCAAAGCACTTGGGCTCCCAAGTGGCTAGAGAGGAGGGATGGGGCAGGCTTGTCCTATTTTCCGCTCCCAGTTAGGTAAATCAGGATTTTTACAGCCCAAAGGCACATCCTTGGGACTGTCTGTGTGTCACAAGCCCTCTTCCAGTTTTTGACAGTCCAAGGGGAGCTCGGGTATCCCTGCAAGGGGAGCATCGGGAGCGAGGTGATGCATTTTGCCAGCAGTGCGGGCAGCGTCCCTGCGAGGGGCCAGCACTGACGTGTGCTGTTGCAGGCCTGGGGACGCCATCCTGGGTCTGGTCTGCCTGGCCACGCTCGCAGGGCTGCGGGCAATGAAGAGCCGCCTGCCCCCCGCCGCCCACACGGAGCCGCTGGCCACCAGGGCCAGCTACCTGATCGTCTGGACCTGCGCCACCGGTGCGTTGGCCTCCATCCCCTGCCTTCCCCTGGCAGCCTCTCCTGCGGCCTCGGCCTCCTCTGGGGCAGGGCAGGGACAGCTCGAGGCTGCTGGGGCCCAGGCCTGAAGTGGGTTGGGGAGGTCGAAGCCTCCCAGGCGGTCCTGCCGTCCTGCCTGCCCCTTCCTAAGGCTGGAAGACCTCGCTGCCCGGGTACCTGCCCGCTCCGTGCTCGCCCACCGCCCCAGGCTCCTGGCACGTTTTCAGGGTTGTTCTCTCCGCTGCAGCACGCAACGCCCTCGTGGTCCTGTTTGCTGGCCTGGTGGCTTACTGCTTCCAGCTGAGGGGCTCCCAGCCGCTGACGCTCACCGGCAGCATCCCCCGCGGCCTCCCCCCCTGCCGGCTGCCGCCCTTCTCCAAGGCTGTGCCCAACGGCACCGTGCCCTTCGGGACGATGGTGGAGGTGGGTGCCAGGCTGGCCGGGCAAGGCTGGCCTCCCCAGGGCTGCTTCCTCGGTCCTCAGCATCCTTGTAAATACCCGGGCGACCCGCATGCCCCGGGGAAGGGGCAGCCCCTCCGCGGGCAGCGGCAGGAGGGGGCTGTGGTGGGGGTCGAACCCTGTCCCTCTGCTACAGCACTCACTGTCCTCCCCTCCAGGACATGGGAGTCGGGCTGGCTGTGGTCCCACTCATGGGCCTGGTGGAGACCGTTGCGATTGCCAAGGCTTTTGGTACAGCTGCGCCGGGCTCCTGCATTTCTGCTGGTGGGAGGTGGGGAGGATGCAAGGGGCTGGGGGGGCTGGGGGCATTCCTCTTCCCATGGGGGCAGCGGTGGGGGGGGGGGGCAGGAGGGTCCCTGTGTTGGGCATGGCCAAGGTTTGGGCAGGAGCTGAGCACTGTCCCTGAGCTGCACTGAGCTGCTGCATCCTGGGGTGCCGGGATGGGGCCCCGTGTTTGCCCCCGGTGCTGCCCCCGCATCGTGCACATGGCGGGCTGAGCCTGCAGGAGGCACTGGGTGATGCTGTGCCTCTTCTTCCAGCCTCGCAGAACAACTACAGGATTGACCCCAACCAGGAGCTGCTGGCCATGGGTAAGAGGCTGCTTGGAGCAGCAGGGCAGGGGGTAGGGATCCAGCCCCAGCACCGCGGTGTCCTGCAATCCTTCCCGGTGGATGCTGCAGACCAGCCCTGGGTGCTGTCCCTGCAGGGTTGCTGCTCGGGGACCTCCTCTGTGTGCAAGGGGACTCCTCAAGCAGGACGAGCAGAGCTCAGGAGTGCGAAGCAATCACAGGCACAAAAATTAGCTGGGGTTTCCTCAGCAGCCTGAGCCCAGCGCACGCAGCGGGACAGGCCCTGCTCCCCATTTCCCACGTGGGATGGAGGTGGCAGTGGTGACACACATTGGCCTCATGGCCCTGGGCAGTGCCTCCTGGAGCTGCTGCATCCCCAGCCCCTCCTTTTCCCCACTGCAGGCTTTGCCAACGTCCTGGGCTCCTTCTTCTCATCGTATCCCGTCACAGGAAGCTTTGGCCGGTGGGTAGCAGGCTGGGGAGCAGGGCCTGGCCTGCGAGGTGCTCATGAGGCTGTGCCGTGAGGGGGCTCCGCGAGACGTCGGGCTAAGGGTGGCATGGGCCCGGTGGGTCCTGGAGGCCGTGTCCTGGTCCCCAGCTGCTCGCACTGGGCCTGGGCTGTGCTCATGCAGCCGCTTCCCTCCCGCCGCCCGTGCGCCGCAGTCCCTGGGGTCTGCGGGCAGCAGAGGGGACGGCGTGCCCGCCTTGTGTTTCAGGACGGCGGTGAACGCGCAGACGGGCGTCTGCACCCCGGCGGGGGGGCTGGTCACAGGTAGGGCTGCGCCTCCTCTCCCCCCAGCCCCAGCACCCGCTCCCGGCCTCGGTGACCCCCCCATGCTCGGGGCCCCGCGGCTCAGGCGCTGCCGCCCTCCTGCAGGCGCCCTGGTGCTGCTCTCGCTGGCGTACCTCACCTCGCTCTTCTACTACATCCCCAAAGCGGCGCTGGCTGCCGTCATCATCTCTGCCGTGGTCCCCATGTTTGACGCCGGGATCTTCAGGACGCTCTGGAGGGTTAAGAGTGAGGGCACAAGCGGGGCGGCCGTGCCTCGGCTCTCCCTGCGAGCCGCCGCGCTGCCCGGACCCATGAGGGATGGCAAGAGGGGGGTTGGCCAGGACCCCAGAAATACCAGACCCTAAGCCCTTTCCAGGGGGCTGCACGCCCAGCACCTCTGGCCTGGGGTTTCTGCCTTTGCTGACCCAAGCACAAGGGCTCTGCCCTCGCTCTGATCACTGTCCCCAACTCAGCTGTGCTGGCTTGGGTCCTGGGGGTGCAGAATTGGGTGCTGAAGCCCCAGACTTTTGCCAGCCAGGCACACAGAGGTTTTTGTGCACGGCCGAGCCTGGGGCTGTCTCTCTTGCAGGGCTGGACCTTGTCCCCCTCTGCGTGACGTTCCTGTTCTGCTTCTGGGAGGTGCAGTACGGCATTGTGGCCGGGGTGCTGGTCTCAGGGATCCTGCTGCTCTACTCCATCGCCAGGCCCCCGCTGAAGGTGGGCTGCTCACCTCGCGTGGGTGCGCTGGGGCCGGCCAGGCTCAACAGGGAGTGGGGAGCAGGGAGGGCGCCCCAGGAGCAGCAAGGGGTGGTGTGGGGCCCTCCTGTCCTGCCGCTGCCCCATCCCAAATCCCCAGACAGCCACCGGCACAGCGCAGGGACGTGTTCAAGGAGCACAAGGACAGGAACACAAGGACCAGCTCGGGGCAGACCCCAGCCCTGAGCTCCCTGTGGCTCATCCCCCCCCGGGGGTCTTGTGCAGGTGTCGGGGCAGGGCATGCTGCTGGTGCAGCCGGGGAGCAGCCTGCACTTCCCAGCCATCGAGCACCTCCGGGATGTCATCTGCAGCCGCGCTCTGTCAGGTACCGCACCCCCGGCCACCAGCTTGAGCTGGGGACTGGGCTGGGCTCTGGTGTCCACCCAGAGCACTTCTGGGGGAGGCAGGCATGGGCTGAGCCCTGCAGGCTGTGGCTCTAAGCAGGCACTGACCGGCTTCCCTGCGGTGGGGACTCCTGAGATTGTCTTGTCCCTTCTAGCAGTGTGTGGCTCGCTAGGGATGGGATGCGTGGTGGCCCGGCTGAGCTCAAATGCAGCTTTGGGCTGCCTGATCCGCAGGGCTGAGTCCTGCTCTAAGAGCTGCGTCCCCTGTGCTTATCAATTCTGTACTCATAATGGGAAACGACCGTATGCTCTTCTTTCAGCAGCACGCTCACCGTGCTCCATCATCCTGGACTGCCACCGCATCAGCAGCATCGATTACACGGTGGTGGTGGGGCTGGCAGAGCTGCTGCAGGAGCTGCGCAAGCACGGCATCTCGCTGGCCTTCTGCAGTCTGCAGGTACGTGGCGGCCACGCGCAGCCCCAGCCCAGCCGGCACTGTGCCAGCCCTGCTTGCCAGCGGGAAGGTCTGCACGGGTGGGCTCGGCCTTCCCCACACCAGGGAGAGCCCTCGGGTCGCCCCAGCCAGCAGGGCCACCGCTCCCATCTCCCGTGCAAAGCAAGGATGCGGCCACCTCTTGGTAGCACCTTCAGCTCATGGAGGTGGAGGCTGCAGCATCCGAGTCCGGCTGCGGGATGCGGGGCGGGGGCAAAGGCTGCAGCTCCTGCGCAGGCACACGCTGCCCTGGGCTGCCCGGAGGGCTCTGAGCCCCTGGCAGAGGGGAACCCGCCGGCTCCGGGCTCCCCAGCTGCAGTTTCTCTGCCCTCAGGACCAGGTTCTCCGAGCCCTGCTGGCTGCAGACCTGGAAGGATTCCGACATTTCCCCAGCTGGGAGGAGGCAGGTGAGGCTTCGGGCTGCCCAGCTGTGGCAGGATGCTCTCGGGGCTGCTGGCAAGCAGGAGCCCAGCCTGCGGGAAGTTGGATTCGGGACTAGCACTGGATTAACTCTGTCCTGCTTTCCCCCTTCCTTGCTCAGAGCGGTGCAGCGGAGCGGAGCCGGGAGGCAGCGGGGCAGTCCCCTTCGACAGCACCAGCACCAGCGAGAGCTCGCTGCTGCCCACGGGGCTCATCCAGTGAGGCAGAGGAGCCGCGTGGGGCTTTCTCAGGACCACGTCTCCTTGCCCGAGCAGCTGTTCCCGATGGCCCCGGAGGCTGCACGCCCTGTGCAGGCAGGGCAATGCCCGGCAGTGTGGGGGAGAGACGGCAAAGGCGGGGGAGTGACCTGGAGGGTCCCTATCGCTGCCACCGGGAGTCACCCCCCCTCCATTCCAGGCTGGCCCCATCCTGGGAGCAGCTGCCTTTTTTAAATCGGATGTTTTATTTTTGGAAACTTTTCTTACTCTGATCCGTTTCGAGCTCTGACACAGAGCGTGCTCTTGTCACCATGAGTTTCAAGGATGCTGGAGCTGCCCTGCACGCCCAAGGCCGTGCTGCAGTTCTCAAGCTCAGGCTGCCAGGAAAAAAAAAAAAAAAAAGAACAACATTGATTATTTTGCTTCTTACTGATCCCTCTTGGTTTGTGGGATTTTCTGCCGGACTCTGCCCTTCAGCAGGGCTGGGCTGTCCCACCTGGGCACTGCAGGGCTACGGCTGTCCTCCCACCTCTCGCCAGACTTCTGCTGGCCACCCCAGGGGACAGCTGCCGTGCCGTCAGTCTCTGTTTGCCTTGCTGTGAAATGGGTGTTGCCAGACAGTGGGGCATGGGTCTGGGATCCACAGCAAAGCAGTTCTCCTGAGCTGCAGTTGGCTGACCCCCTCCCGTACGGAGGGCATAATAAAACAGTAATTACAAATGACTTGGCGTGCATCTCTGTCTTCCTTTGGAAAAGATGCTTTTGTGGGGGGGAGGAAAAATTAAGCTCTAATTTCTTGGTGCAGCTGAGGACAAAGCAAAGAAATGAAACCGAAACCAGTTCTTCAGTTCCTGCTGTGCTCCCGCACAGTTCCTCATGGTCAAAGGTTGTGCGGTGACAGTGGCGGTGCCCGGGAGCTGCGAAGCTGCGAGGGCCGGGGGGTCCTGCCGGTGGCCAGAGCAGCGTTTGTGCAGCGGAGCAGTGCCGGGCAGTGGAGCAGTGCCGGGCAGTGAGTTAGTTCGTCACCGCAGCGGCAGCACAGAAGCCTTTTCCAGCACTGGAAGGGCTCGCATGCCGTCTGCCTGCCCACCTCTCCCCAGATGAGGAGAGAGCACCCCGGAGGAGTGGGTTCGGGTTGTTTCTCTCGCTCAGCCAGGCCCTTTGGTTGTGCTGCTCCACACACACCGACGGGAGCTCGGAGAGGATCGAGGCGGGATGGGGGGCGCAGGGGCACGATGGCAGGCAGGCCCCAAATTTCAGGCACGGGGGGAGGAGGGATGCCATGGCCAGGGCCGTGCCTGCAGAGCCCCAGCGCCAGGGTCGAGCACCCCTCACCGAGCGGCTCCCCCGAGCGCCTCGCAGCCCGCTGAGGGGCCACAGGTCCTGGAGCGCGGGGGGAGAGCAGCTCAGGAGCAGCAGGGCCTGCAGGGGGACGGCTGGGGGGGGGACACGGAGGTGAGCAAAGGGAAGGGGCTCGGTGGGCCGGGAGGAACAAGAGCGAGGAAACGGGGCTGGAAGGGGGTGAGCAGGCCCGGCGTCCCCGTGCCCGTCCCGCGGCGGCAGTCGGCGCCCCCCCCTCGGAGCCTCTCCCAACCATCGCCGGCCCCGTCCCGGTCCCGCAGCCCAGCACCGCCGTGCCCCCAGCCGGGCGGCCGGGAGCGGACCGGGAACGGCTACGGCCGGGCCCGGGCCGAAGCGGAGGGCGCGGGGCTTCGGCGGGGAACGGCCCGGGCCCCCCCCCCCCCTCGGAGCCCCCCGCCGGCAGCGCGCACAGCTCCCGGCTGCAGCCGCGCCCCGGGCGCCCCCCGCGGCACCCCCGGGCCCGGCGCTCCGGTGCCGCGGGAGATGCGCGGCCGGCAGCGGCGGCGGGGGGCGGGGCGGGAGCCCGGCGGGAGCCGCCCCGGGAGGGGGGGAGGCGGCCACCGGAGCCCCCTGCCCCCGCCGTGTCCCGCGGCGAGGATTGGCCGCGCCGGGCCGGGGGCGGTGGCGGTGACGTCCCGCGGGGGAACCGCGGAGGCTCGGCGGAAAATCGAAACTTCGCGGGGCGGCGGCGGCGGAGCGGGTGCGCAGCGGGTCCCGGCCCCGGCCCCGGCCCCGGTGCCGTCGGTGAGCGCTGCCGCGGCGCTGCGTTGCTGGCGGGGCGGGGGGGGGTGTGTGTGGCGGGGGGGGCGATCCGGGCTGGGCCGGGGCAGCGGACCCCGTGCGGGCGGGAGGCTGCGGGAGGGGGGGTCTCCGGTGCGCCCCGACCCCGCTCGTCCCCGAGCATCCCGCCCGTCTCCTCCCGGTACGCGCGGCGCACCCCAACCTTTGCTCGTCCCGGCTCCACCCCGGTGCCCCCCGGCGGCACCCCCAGCGTCCCCCAGTCCCCCGGCATCGCGGTGCCCGGCCCCCAAGTCCCCCGGTTCCCCCGGTAACTCCCCCGGTGCTCGCGGTCCCCCCCGACCCCCGCTCTTCCATCTTCGCCGGTGCCCCCCCCCCCGTACCCCCGTCGTGCCCCCCCGATGCACCCGGCCTGCCCCGGCACTCAGCTCCGGTGCCCGCCCCCCGAGCACCCGGATCGGCCTGTACCCAACTCCCCCAGGTCCCCTGGTGCCACCACTCGGGATCCCCCCCCCGGTGCCCCCCCCGGTGCCCCCCCGTGCCCCCCCGATGCACCCGGTCTGTCCCGGCACTCAGCTCCGATGCCCGCCCCCCGAGCACCCGGATCGGCCTGTACCCAACTCCCCCGGTGCCCCCCCTCCCCGGTGCCCCCCCCCGGTGCCCCCCCGGATGCCCCCCCGGATGCCCCCCCGGTGCCCCCCGCCCCTCTCCGGCCCCGCCCCCTGGCGGCAGCCCCGCCTCCTCCCGCCGGCCGTCACCTAACGGGCCTCATTTGCATCCCGCCGGCCCCCTCGCTACGCCATTGGCCCGTCCTCCCGCCTCGTTTGCATATCGCGGCGGGACGGGGGGGGAGGGACTACCTACCCAGGGGGCGGGGCGAGCGGCGCCTCATTTGCATATAAGCCCCGCCCAGAGGCCGGCTTCGCCTCCGCCCGGAGGGTGCGGGGTGGGGGTGGGGTTGTGAAACCTTCGCACCTTCAGGGCCCTGAAGCGGGGGGTGACGGGGCCGTTAGGGCCGTTACTGCCCGTTAACGCCCGCGTTTCTCCTCTTGCCCCGTCCTTTTCTCTGCCCCCCCCCCCAGAAGCTCCCGCCGGCATGGAGCATCACGCGTGCCCACAAGGCTCTGGGGACGGATCCGGTGCCCGCAGCGGGTGCGGGGCCCGGCCGGGCGCGGGGGCTGCGGCCTCAGGTAGGGGGCTGCGGGCTGGGGCGAGCTGTGGGCGCCGCTCGGGGCCGTGGTGGGGCTGTCGGGGCCGTCCGTGCGGCTCCTTGCGGCACCCACCTGGAGCCGCCGAGCACAGCACCCTCGGTGCGTAGTGGCTCGGGGTGGGGAGAAGCGGGGCACCCCCCGGCACCCCCCTGCACGTCTCCCACGCTCACGTCTCCGGTTCTTGTTTCGCCAACGAACTGGTGCTGTTTTTATGCAATGCTCTGCTACAACGAGCAACCTAGTCCCTTTTGAACCAGGACTTCCTATCTCTAGCTTGTTGTTAGGTGTTAGGGGTTGTTAGGTGTCAGATTTTGTTCGACAACATGCGGATTTTGCCCCCTACATGCAGTGCCAGAACCAAGTACACAGAGTTAATGCAGAGGAAATGCTTCCTAGTCCTTTATTTGCCTAGAGAATGACCCAGGCCACCAGAACTGCTTTTGGTTGGATAGGAAGGAAGATGCTAAATCAGAATCAGCCTGCTGTAGTCCTGACAAGGTCAGTCCTTTGCCAATCCCTCTGCAATCCAGAAAGTCAAAAGTAACAAACCCCAGACCTCCAGGTCTTAAATGCTGTAAGAAAAAATGTCCAGAGTACCTGTTCTGTTCGTTCCAAAGCTTTGTACCTGCTTCTGTAACTGACTGAAGGTGGTGGAAAGAGTTCTAGTGTATCACAGAGAGTTCAGCAAACTAAATGATGGAGCTTGACCTGCAAACAATAGAGGAGTCACTGAGGAGCAGGAAAAGCTCAGAGAGGAGTTTAAAGTCATAATGACGTGACAGTAAATTGGATGTGAAACAGTATTGCAAAGGTGGTGCCTGCTTCAGGCAAAAGATGACCTTCTGTCACTAAACATGGTGCAACCTTTGGTCTGTAGTACTCAAAGAGACAGCGAACTGACCTTCACATTGATTTTTGTGCTCATACTTCCAAAAATACGCTGAGGAGATCAGTGTCTTTTGGTATTAGCTGATCTCCTCTCAAACTAAGTGTGGAAGCAGCGCTGAAGAGCTTGCGAAACAATTTTGTAGACAGGAGAGATCTACTCTGATGACTTATTCAGATCTGAGCTACCTTTTCACAGAAGCTTTTAAGGACTGGATTAAAACTTTTGAAGATGAAAGGTGAGTTTCCCCTTCCTTCCTGGATGCTGTGCTCAGCTGTGTGATGGAGGTCACGCAGCCGGTCACGAGAAGGTTAAGAAAGCTGAGAAATGCCAGTGTGCTGTCACCACGCATCTCAAGGATCCTTAAGTATCTTTACAGGCAGCTGAGGTTCACAGTGCCTGCTGCTTCAGTCAGTAGCGTGTTAGCTGGAGGCTGGATAGAGATAGATCACCAGCTTAACACAACGTTTTCTTATTTTATTTTTTCTCCTACCAATTGCAGGGGCTTTGGAGACAGGCCTGCTATGGAAGGAGGATGGTGTTATTGCTAGTGGTAGTTCTTAAACAGGGAACAAAGCAGCTCTTGTGTCTTCCACTGATGCGTTTATTCAGTGGTAGACCCTGCTCGCTCACCAGTGGCCAAGAATTGTTTTCCTTCCTGACTCTGATTTAACAATGAACTTTACCTCCACTGCAGAAAGAGGAGACGTGAAGCTCACTCCAGACCCTGATACAGGAGCAGAGCCTAGAGGAGAGGTGAAGGGAGAAGGTGCTGATGAGTCTTCTACTACTGAAACAAAGGAGGAGGAAGGAGGACTGCTGCTGGAGGGGGTAACAGCTCTGAGCAATACCTCAGAGACTTCGCCTGAATGTGGTGCTGATGGCCCTTCCACTACTGAAACAAGGGAGGATGAGAAGGAGAAGGAAGAGGGAGCATCGCTGCTGGAGGGCGAAGCAGCTCCAAGTGATATCTCAAAGACCTCACCTCAGGGTACGGCAGGCGTTTCTGCCCAAAAATCACAGAAGAAGGTAAGGCTCTTACCAGTCCTCCTCCTTGGCACAACAAACTTGTTGTGCTCTCTTTCCTGAAGTAAGAGATTGTCCTGCATCACCACTAATCCCGTTGGCCTGTATCTAAATACCACTGGCAGTCTGTTCCTAGGCAAACTGTAGATGTATTTGCTTACATTGCATTGCATATGCAGGCAGCTGATGTGCTGAGCAGTACAGCTTCCCCAACAGTACCTTTGCTACACTGAGGGTAACAATATAAAATTCTCATTACTAACTGGTCTAATCTTGTTAGTGAGCATCATGCTCAGAGCTGCTCTGCATTCCTGCTGAAAAAGTTTTGTATATTAAAAATACAGAATTCTCAAGAGCTGTTTCATCAAATGTATAAGATTGTAGCTGGTTTTGTCCTTTCTCTTCATGGTCATATACTAGTTGCTGTGGAGGGGGGTGACAATTTCTCCTCAGTAATGAAGAAACTGGTATTTTATTGTCTTATTCCTTTTTATTGTTATTATTACAGAAGAAGAGGAATAAAGCAAAGAGAATTCCTTCTGGCTCTGGGGAGCAGGAGTCTCTGCCTTCTCTAAGCACAGCACCAGCTCAAACTGCAGAGTTGTCTGATGCTTGCCTTGTTGCACAGAAAATCCAAACACCGGGCAGTGAAGTAGCCAAACCAGGTGCTGACTTACTTGCTGGTGACAACAGAGGTGCACTTGAAAATGGTGGTGTCTTGGGCCAGTTGGGAAAGGAAGCTCAAAGGCTGGAAATGGTTGCAGAAGGCAGTCACAGCAGTGTAGCTGCGATGACCCCATCAAAGGAGAGCACTGTTAATAATGTGGCTGCCCCATCTCCAGGCTCTACAGCCCCGAAGGAGGTGAGAGGTGGAAGTACCACACAGAGCGGGGAAGTGGTCAGGAGTAACATGGAAGAGAGCAGTGGTGTGTCTGACACTGCCCAGCTTCTGGAATCTGGACCAGATTCCCAGTCTTTGGGTAGCAGAAACAAACTGACCTCAACAGGAGGAAGAACGAACACTTCCTCTGGGTTTTCCTCCGGTTCAGGGGTGTCGGAAAGTAAGCTCGCAACTTCTTGTGCTGAACATGAAAGTCAAGACACAAAGACTCCTCCCTTGGTCAAAAGTTTAGAGGCTGGTAAAGGTAAAAAAGACACCAGGCAGGAAGCAAGCTGTTCGGCTACCAAGGTAAGTGTGTGAGTGAGAACTCTTGTGAGTATATGGTTGTGTTGGGAAAAGTTTCTCCTTTTTCACTATGATTCTCTTGTGCTGTCAATAAAGCTGAAGACCATGAGACTGGGAATGTGTTCTAGCATAGCTCTCTGGTTGTTCAGTTACCACTAGGAGCTGTGAACACATCTCTTCTCCAGAAGGCTCTTCTAGGTGTGTTCTCCGGTGATACCTGTCGTATCTCCTTTGACTAGGACATCTTCATGCTTTTTAGGTGTCTGTGCTCTAGTTGTGGACAGACCTGTCAAGCTGTAAATTGCTGTTGATTATCTTTTATTTTCTTTCTGCTCCATTCTTTGGGGACCTGTGGCTTACTGGCCTGACTTTTTGCATGTATGTGTGGATTTAATTCCTTTTGCAGTCCATGCACTATTTCCCATAACCAGTAGCTTCTCCTTACTGTATTTGCCTCAGTGAGAGATTAGTGTTTCCAGAAGTACAAAACTAGCTGATAGGCTGTGACTTCTGGGTATCCCCTGCTGTCTGAAGAGGTGCTGGGCATTTCTGCAGGTGTTGTACTTCCAGGGTCTTCTGTTTCATTTGATATTGTTTGTCATCCTAACACAGAAGGAAGACATGAAGGAGAAAAAGAAGACCCAAAATGAGAAAGCTCATGAAGCAACTGAGAAGACAAAACAGACCAAAGGACCTGAGACTGGTAGAAAGAATGGTGCTTCAGCTGTAACAAACAGTTGCAAGGATGGAAATCAACAGAGGAACCAGAAGCCTGTGGATAAGAGTAAAGAAAGGTGAGAATACCACTGCTGCCTCCCCAGCGTTCTCCACTTGCAGGATTTGGTGTGAGGTAGGGCAGAGGACACCAGACTGAGGCAGGGGAATGAAGTACTGAGGTGTGCGTGTATCATGGGTCTGTGGAAATACAATTGGACTTACAACTGAGATAAACGACTTCTCATGCAAAGGAGTCACTGTTTAATCAGGAGTTGCAGCACAGGTCATGCATTGGTTAAAGTGGAACACTTGGCACTTGAGCTTTTTTTGAGGTATCTGCTGAATAAAATAAAAAGTAGAAATAAAGGCAATCTTTTTCTTTTATGAGCAACCAGGACTGTGCTTCACACATTGTTTTAAATTTGTTTTTTGGATTATTGATGGGAAGAGCTGTTATGATCAGTGTAACTTGTTTTGCATGGTGGGTGTGAGCTGGAAGAGGGATAAATCCTTGTCATTTCAGGTGAATCTGCTGGGTGAGGTATTTCTGTTGGCTTACTAATGCAGTGACCCAGCCAGATGCGACTGGAGCATTTCATGCTTTAGGAACTCCCTTTTTCTTTTGGCAATAGGTTTTACATTAGGTCTGCTATGTAGCATCAGTTTTAGTGACCTGGTAACAGAGCTCGTTACTCTTGCCTCCAGTAAGCTAGCAGCTCAGAAATGTTTTGTCATTTATAATGATTTGTGCTATTAACGTAATAGAGTAATTCTTTCTACATTCTATTTATTTTCTGTAGTTCTGTGGACCAAAGTGAGCGTATTACAGTGTATTTCCATGCAGTATTGTCTAAAGACTTCAAGCTAAACCCTGAGACCCATAAAGTGTTCATTAAGGCTCAAGGCATTCCTGACTATGCAGACTGGAAGGACAACATCTGTGAGCTGAACTGCACCAAGTGAGTACTCTGGGTCACACAGATACAGGAGTGTTTTAGCTTTGGAGAGCAGGAAGCAACATGGTACTTCCTTTAATACTTAAGACTACAGCTATTCGTCCATGGGGTGGATATTGATACCAAGTGTTTTTATAGTGGTGATAAGTATTCCAAAATTCTCAATTATGAAAGAATAATCACTATTCCTATTAAAAGTTGAGTGATGCATGGAGAGGAAGTATGTTGACCAGCTGATATCTTGTCCTTTGCCTCCTTTGCTGTGTTTTGTGTTATTTAGGCAACTAGGAGAACATGGATACCTCATTGAGGGCTGTGTAGCTCTTGCGAAGGAAAGTATGAATAAATGCATTCCTTACAAATACTGGGTTTCCTGTGGACAATATGAATTTATTTACAAGGATCCAGTAGCAAATAATTTTGTGAATCGCTGCTTATGCATAAACAGCACGTTGATCAGCAATGGAGGTGAGCTTTTTTGACTGGATCTGCAAATTGTTATTTTCTCTGGTCTTTTAGTGGTATGATTTCTAACTTCATATGGAATAATGTTATTAGACAGCACTGTCTCAAGTTGGAAACTTAATGTGTCAGTGGGGTATTTCTGTGTACAGCTGAAAGAACAAAGGCATGTGCAAATGCGTGTTTGCTTCTCAAATTACTGTTTTTTTTGTGTTCTCATCTCTGTTTATTCCAGAATGGCACCAGTATGATGACATTGTCTGTGCAAAGCCTTCGATTCCTCAAATCATCAAGAATCATCTTCTATTTCAAGATAAAAAAAAAGATATTGTGAATGGGAAGATAATAGCTGCAAATATTATGTTAGAAAATATCTTCAGCATTCTTGGAACCTGGAGCCCCGTCAACCTGATGAACTTCTTCTCTCAGCTGAAACAATTTCACTGGGTTACAAAGGAACCATGTGTGTATAGTGGCAAGAAATTGGCATGGGATGAGTTAGACTTTGGAGAACAGCAGGTAATCTGTTTACTTTTAACAGATGCTAGAAAAGAGAAGGTCGGTTACAGAGCTTTATTTTTGCTGTTGATCTTGTTGGGATTGATTTTTGCTTTTCCAATCAAAAAGTTCATGTGACAGAACCAGCAGGGATCCTTTCATGGTGTCTGCCACTATCTACCTTGGGAGCTTTCTGTTAACTTTTGCAGTTGCAGTTCTGAATATCTCAGATTGGTGAGAAGCAGAAATATGACCTGGTGACTTCTTAATGAGTGGGTTTTGTATGAATGTTAATTTCTTATGTCTGGCCCTTTTGTTTTGCTACGAGTCACTCTGCTGACTTCCCTACATTCATCTTCAACTCTAAATCAGCCTTTTTTTCTTTTTTTTTTTTTTGAGACGAGCTTCAAGCTTCTACTGGTCCAGTTCTAAGAACTGATGTAGACAGGACCTCCGGAGTCCTAAATTCTAAGTCTCTTACCTGTCATAGTTATGAAATGCGGCAGAAATATCACATCTTTGCTTTTGGAGCTTCACACCACTGTCATGGCTGCTTATTTCTATCTTTCTGGAGCCTGATTCCTTCTGGTTACTCGGGAGAGGCCACAAGATGGCATACTGTCCTAGCAGTACATCCTGGCTGCTCAAGCTCAGCTGAACTGATGAATTTCACGTGATTGCCTGTGAAGGGTGATTTTTAGTAGTATGGTATCACCAAACATCACAGTATTGTGAAATCTCTCTTTTACTGACTCCCAACCGAAGCCCAAGTCCCCTGGGAAACCGGTCTGCTTGCTGATCAAGGCTGTGGCATGCGGTGGCTGTAAGGGCAGTCTTGGGTGTAAGACTGCCTGGCGCAGCGGTCCCCTTTCTGAGACCTACCCCGCTCCCTTGACCCTCCCCAGCTCTGCTGTGCTGGGTGCGGCAGTACTGGAGCAGTGGGACCCAGTAGCACAGGGATGGGCATGGAACATCACAGGAACTGGGGTACCACGCCTGACATTCTAGTGGTGGTTTGTGCTGTATGTGCTTAGATCCTGTTGCCACCACGGTGTTGTATTATATGTGGGGCTATTGAGTGGCCTAGCTGTGACAGAAGATGATAGCTTCAAGAGAAAAAGACTTATTGGGGAACTAATGCTGTGGTTGCTTTGTTTCTTCCCTTCTGTGTCTTAGGTGAACGATTTGCTGCTACGATATATTAAGGAAATAGCTCGTCCTTTCCTTTTTCCGGAAGGTGCAGAAGCATCGCAGAAGGGTATAGCAATAAAAAGTAAACTAGCTCTAGGGCTCATCCTTCTCGAAGTAGTTGAGTTGTTCAATCTACCAACAACGAAAGAGGATCTGGCTGCCCTGTGTAGCCTCTTGTGCTTGGAGAAGAAGTCAGAAAAAGCCATACAGGATGAAATTCATCAGATCAAAGTGGCTTTTGTAAGATTTGGAAGGTATGTATGCTGCTGGTCTAGTAACTAACTGGGGTGTTTTTACTGCAGTGTGGTGGGTAGCAAGCACAACATGCTATGAAAAAACAGTAAGAGATCCAGCTTTCTAGTTTCAGAGAATTACAGAAAAAATCAGGTTTGAAGGGATTTCCACAGAGGCCTGTTCAACTTCCTGCTCAAAGTAGGGCTAGCATCCAGGCAAGGTTGCAGTCAAGTTCTGAAAAAATCCAGGGATGAAGATGGCACAACTTCTCAGGGGCCCTCTTACAGTCACATACCTTTCTTGATGTGAAAAAGGTTTTCCTTCTGTCCAAATGGTATTTCCCTTATTGCAGCTTTTCCCTGTTGCCTCTTGAGTAGTAGGTTGAATCCAAGCTATTGGTTTTTCTTTATTTATAAAATCTTTTTATTGCTTTCTGTCAAGTAGTTTCTAGCTGCTTCTTTGCTATTCAACCTTACAAACTCCAAGAACTGTCAAACTGATTGAGAACTGTCTCTAAAATGCCTGTATATATTTATACCTCTGTATATTTGCTTCACACATTCCCTGACTCAACTTGGGGGGGCTCACGTGAAAACTGTAAATTATTGGCACTTCTTAGCACTTGATTAGTAGGGTTTTTAGCAGGGAGAATCAGGTAAGAGTACAGCTTTGAGTCTTAAACCTTTACTGAATATACTTTCAAGGAAGATAAGATTGAACTAAAATAATTACAAGAAGTAACTTGAGGGTACATAGCAAGATGGAGGTGTAGCTTTTTTTTTTTTTCTCATCACGCAAGGGCATTCTTCAGTCCTGTAAGAAGCTATTCTTTTACTATTTTGTTTGTTTTGGTATTTTTCTAGTTTGAAGCCTCAACTGATACACTTGTATCAGAGATGCATTGATAAAGAAGTAGACCACTGGGTGTGGATTCTTCCTGTTCTGCATTTACTTACTGCTTCTGCACAGCTTGACTACTTCCCAATAGAAGAAGATAACTGGGCAGGGCTGGAAGGAATTCCATTTGTTGAAACAAGGAAGCATCATAGGTAAGTTTTCCAGAATCACTGGTTATGTCCAGTGCCTTGACGTTGTAACTGGTGGTGGTTGCCTTACTTCATCTCTTATTTTTCTTTTTCAAAAAAGCAAACAAAAAAACAACCAACCAACCAAAAAAACCCAAACGTAACGTGTTGATGGTGCGTAGTTGGGGTATTTGAACACAGACTGTATTGGTTGCTCACAGATTATGGTGTACAGTGAAGCTGTGCAGTGCATTACTTTTCAGACACGATTCTTAATTCTGCAAGCTGTGGAACTGCTCGCCTGATTGGTTATGCCTGCTGTGAGGTAAAGCAGTTTATAATATGCATGGTACAGAATATGAGCAGGACTTGGAATTTACTTTCCTTGAACATTTCTGCTTTGTAGTTTGATACTGCTTCTGCGATTACTGGGTGTCGGAGTCTTTTACCCATCTTCAGCTGTAAATGAGAGAAGTACTCAAGTCAGACTAAGAGCCTTTCTCTGGGCTCAGTAAGCCCTTTTGTACCTTTAACTTGAAGATGTTGTTTTGCCTTCCATTCAGGATGGACATACTGCGACTAATGAAAGAAAAGAAATACTTGATGGAGTTTGACAGGACTCTGGTCAAGTCCTGGATCTGTGTGCTGCCCATGGAAAGCCTGGCTGAATTCATAGAAGATTTCTCCTGTGATTTTTTAGTTTCCCTTCAAGGTGTTTCTTACAGATTAGAGAACACTGGCTCTTCGAACAGGAAGGTTTGTCTTCTGGCAGCTTTACCCAGCTAAGGGATAAAGGCTGAAATAGGGCTGTAGTGTCTTTTAGCAGAACTGCCTGTCACTGAAGGAAATGTGGTTGGTAACAAGTTAGAGCACAAAAAGCTTAATTTAGCTAAAAGCAAAAACAGTTGCTCTGAAGTAAGAGACTCCTAAGGGGGGAGATGTGAGGGTATGTCTGTAGCAAAAAGTTTTATTGGAATAGATGAGAGAAGGGCCTGCTTATCTGGGTTTGCTCTTTGTCACTTATAGCAAATATTTTAATCCTCAGATTCTCAGATGGCTGCCTGAAACTTTTTCTTTGCACAGTTCTTGAGGGTTTGGGCAAGGTGCTGCTGGTTTGAGATATTTTTGTGCCTGTTGTGAAAACACTTGTATTTGTGTGAAGACAGTAGGAATTGCTCATTGCAATTAATAGAAATAATTTTAAAACCCTAAATTGTAATAAGTGTGGCTGTTGTTTGGACAAATAATGGCATCCTATATGTTGACTCTAACATCCAGTAAAGCACTTCTGCAATTTTATTTGTATAAAAGCATTGAAGAAGGCATGGAAGAGCATTGAATTCCCTCTTTCACGGTATCTTTTTCAATTAATGAGAAACCAGTACACAAAATTCATTCCACAGTAATATTTTACTTTCCGTTCTTAGGTAGTTGAGAGTCTTGTTAAGACACTGCTGTGTACCTTGGAGGACAAACAGGCAAGGTAACTGAAGTACACTGTTGTGAGAGCTGTCTCCTTTTTATTTTTATTTATATCATGCCTGTTATGTGGGGTTATGCTTGTAGCTTGAATGTGTGTTGAAATTTGTATGAATAAAAGGATCCTATATTTCTGTACCTCTGTCAGATAGAAACATTTTTTAAAAATCCATCTGGGAGAACAATGGTCGGTTGCCACCCTGTATTAAAATTGCTCTATTTTTTTTTCCTTTGAACAAAAAAGAAATTCTCCCTCTCTGTTGCTGTTCTTCAGAGCTCTGGAAGCTCGCTCTTGGCAGTCCTGCTTGACCCTCTGCCTCAAGCTACATGAGAGTGTCTGCAAGCACACAAAGCTGGTGTTGGAGTTCAAGATTCCTGCCACTACGGCCATGATGATTTCAAAGGTTGCCAGACTTCAGCCCACAGCAGTGAGTACTGAGCAACTATTCATGGGTTGACATGAGTGGGGTATCTAGAAATATGACAAAAATGGTACAACAGACTGATTTTTAGATTGTTCTCATGTTGGGAAGCTTAATACTCTGAATTAGCTAAAAACGTGGTATGTCCAAAAACTTTTGAAATCACTTAATTATTTTGAATCTTACTGTTGAAAGCAAGGTCAAATGCTTAGTTTTACTGTCATGGGCTCTGTTCTGTCTGCTTTTTCCATTATATTTTGTCTTTGTTTCCTGGAAAGAAAATTCTTAAGCAAAGGCTGTTTGTAAGCTTTGCATTTTTCCAGCCTCTTTGTGCTTTTATTCAGGTATTGATAGGGCTCTGTTGCTGCGCTGCTTTGTGCCCAGCGCATTTGGGTGTCTGATGCATTTAGGCCTTGTCTTTTAGAAATACTTATTTTAAATCAGTTGTATGCTGCTGTCCTGCTTGAACTGATCTTTATTTTTCCACCTGTGTGCATCAGGTTGTGAGAGATGACACCATACAGGAAGCTCCAGTGGTAGAAGTATTCAATGAAACTCTAAGACATACTCGAGCCTGGTTCAGAAATGCTTTAAGCCGGAAGTTACTGACAGAACTCATAGAGCATGTGGCATTCTCTTTTTGTAAGGAACCTGAGGTTTGTCATCTTCTAATAATCAGAATGAAAATGTGTTTTACTGTACCTTAACTGTATATAGTTTGAGTCTAATGGTTCTTTGCTGGAGACCGTAGCTGCTGTGGCTGGATAAGGAATGAGGTGGAGAGAGGCAGTGCAGGCCATGAGCTGAGATGCTGCATTGTTTTAAACACTTGGGCTGAAAAGCAAAAGGCTGTAATTGGTGCTTTGCATCTCATCTTATTTCCGCTGGTTCTTTGCTGCTCTAAAAGGCAGCGCTGGGATGATGAGCTGCGATCTAGGTGTTTAGCTGGAGATACTGTCGTGCTCACCCTGTATGTGTTACAGGCTGCCCGTCAGGCCTTCAGCACGCAAGCACAGAGCAGCTCCTTACAGCCTGCCTCAGTCTGGTGCTGCAAGACCTCCCTTTGGCAGTTCCCAGCATCGAGGTGGAAGTGGTTTATGCACGTCTGCTTTAGTATCAGGGACATATTGGAGCTGTTTAAAAAACATATTTTGCAGCTCTGGGAGTGCTCTTTCTCTTTTGGATGGAAACATTTGAAAGGGCTGCAGATTATTTGAGGAGCATGGGGTCTCTCCTCAACACAGCAGTGTTCTTCCTTATTTTGGTTTTAAATCTTGACACTTAGTGTTTTGGGTTTGTTTGCTTCTCACCTGCAGGCCTGGAATGAATTTGTGAATATCAGCTTTCCAGATGAACAGTTCACTGAGAGGTGGAAGAGGACTTTACTTGCAGATTTGGAAAGAAGAATTCAGGCGGTATGGGGAGCTGTGGGAAATCAGTGCATGCCTTTGGGCCAAGATCAGAGGGAATGGAGAGTCTTCTGCTGTGCTTCTAGAATAATGTCTTGAGCATGAATGGGCACATGAAAGCACTGTGGTCATAAAAATTGCCACTGCTGTTATAAACCATGTTCTGGAGGCTCGAAATTAGACATGAAACTGTAACAGTGCTGTATTCTTGGTGTCAGACTCCAGTGGCCTGTTAGCCTGGCTGCAGTGCTTCTCTGTTTCTAGCAGTGACTGACATCCTGGTGCTTTAAAGGAAATTGCATACTTTGAGCAATTACCACCTCTTTAGTTTTAAGGAACAGTGGGTGCAAAGTAAGCACCCAGGGATTTACAGAAGCAGAGTTTGTGCATGTCTCTTCTCATTCATTGTGTAGAAATTGTTGTCTGGGCTCCCCAACACACAAGCTGTGTAGGTCCCTTCCAACATCAGCCTATTTATCTCCTCATCTACTTTCTACATCAGCTGCAAAATTCTTTAAGCTGTTGGTTTTCCTAGGGTAATCAGAAAAAAAGTAATTCTTGGAGGCAACTTGGATAGGAGAGATACTTATTTAGTAATTCTACATTTTAGAGGGAAACACTCCAAAATTTTTCCAGCACTTATTTGTGCTTCATTATTCTTCCAGTTCTTGGTAAGTGGTGCAGGGACAATGCTTGGCTCCACTAGGGGACTTAAATTTTTGGCTTAGTACTTTTATTGTCTTAATAGCACTCTTGCATGCTTTCAGAAAACATTTTGGAAATTTTAGGCTGATAAGAAGTCTCTTCTCTTTTACCCTGTAGGAGCCTCCAGTTAACCAAGTCTTAGCTTACTGCTGCCAGTATCGCCAAATTCAAGGTCTTAACAGTTCCATTGGTTGGTGTTTCGAAAATTGTGCCATAGAGGCCGTAACTGCAGCTTGCCAGGTATTGTATTTTCCCTCAAAGTGGGAAAGGAAAAGTCTAATCTCATTTTGCACAGAAATCCTGTATAGGGGTGTACATTGTTATGGAAGAAGAGTTGCACATTCAGCCTCTGATTACTACTTGAATTGCTGTGAATTTTTTTAGTTTGTTAAATTAACAAAAAAGTATTGACAGGAGATCGAGATCCATTTAGACAGGGTCCATGAAAAATACTTGTAATGCTTATCACATTGTGGCTTTTGTGTCACATGTTGTATGGTGACTTTGGAACATGCCTCAGTGCTGGAATTGTGACTCTTGACATCAGTGCCTGTTTCTGAGATTGACCCAGTGTAATCCAAAACACTGATGCATTCTTCCCTTCTGTCATGTATGTATTGTGCAGACTCAGAGCGATCTCCTTGATATGATACCTGCCTACAACATGGACCAATTTGGCCAGCTTATATCAACTATTATTGTGAAATCATGGCCGAGAAAGAGTGAGCAGTCCAAGGATTATACTGATGAGACTTTGCACCACATGCTTACATGGCCTGGCATCAAGCATATCTTCAGATTTAATGGTATGTCTGTATGTATGCCTGTGTGTGTTGTTAATATGTACAGGAGTCTGTGAAAAATTCTCTGCCTTGCCACTTGCAATCATCCCTTTGCTGAGCAGGAAAGGAATACATAAAATTTTTCTGCTATTGAGGTGAGGAATGGAACAAAACTCAGAGTATTCAGCCTGTTGATGGAGGGGAAAGGCTAAGGAGAGGGAGCCAGTATTCCTCCTGTGCTAATTCACTGCAGCCTCTTCAGAATTTGTACTGAACCTGTAGATCGTGGATTTGTAGAACATAACTTCTTACCCTCCAAAGTTCTAACAGGTCATTGCTACATAAAAATGCAAGTGTTTGTCATGTGAGTGGGTTGAAATGGCTTGTGTTTTCTCCAAGAGTTCTGGGTATGGCCTCTCCATGGGAAGGTGTCTGAACTGCTGTCCTAGGATCCTGGTGGTTTCTGTTCAGGAGAACGTGAAGGATTGGAGGATGGTGTGATAAGTTCAGACCCTTTTGGGTAGGGATTCTAGTGGGAAATGGAAAGACTCTGTTTTATGACGTTGAATAATTATTGCTTCTGCCTAGTTCTTGTGAAGCCAGACTGATCTAGGTTCTACATGCTTTGTTTATTGAACAGGAAGAAACACAAAGCTCCTAGGACAACTGACAGATGAAGCAAAAAACGTAATGGCCACAGCAGATTCTTTGTTCATGAGTGTCACCGATGGCATCCAGGAAGGGAGTATCCTTGTGAAACATCTGGAAGAGATTTTGCAGCATGAGAAACAGTTCATCTGTATTTGGGAGCTAAGTAAGAGCCTTGTTGGCTTATGGCATCATTGTAGTGATTGATGGCTTACTCTGTTAAATCTACTTCATTGATTAGTAATACTAATTAGATGCCTCATCAGTTAACAGTTCTGTCCTTGTCAATGTCCTTTGTGTGGAGCTTGCAGCTCGAAGTTACGTTGTCTGCATTTTGCTGTTTGTGACTGTGCTAATCTAAACCTGAGTTATGGATGCAGGAGGTGGGAAGTATCTGCCTTGTGACTGACTACAGATGGGTTTTCTTTCAGAGCACAACCAGTTGTCACATGGGGACAAAGAACTACTCCAGAGAGAACTGAAAGAAGTCCTGCAGAGGAGTCGAGAAGAAGTAACATTCATCAGAAGACAGAAAAAAGCAATAGGAACCTTTCTGAATATGTGCAGGAAGGTGCAGGCATCTGTGAAAGGTAGTGTTTTGGGGGAGCAATTTTAAATTGGAAACTCCAGAAAATGCAATTTTCTTTGAAAATTACTGACTTTATAAACAGGTTTTGTTCTAAACTATAGTAAGGATGGGAGTGGGGGGAAATCTGGAGTGTTTGGGGGCAATGAGTGAGTACTAATGAATCAAATGGTATTTGTAGGGATCCACATGACCCTACACATGTCAAATTTTGCAACACAGCTGATTAGATGAAGTAAATTGGACCACAGACTAGACATTTGACCTCTGATGTGACCTGTCTCTCTGTTTTAAAGTGAATGTAGGTGAGGTGGAGCTTCAACACTCAGAAGATCTTCACTTGAAGAAACTAAATAAAGTTGTGAATGTGGGAAAAAGACCTATAGAGACATACTACAGTCTGAGCCAAGAGCTGAAACAATTTGCCCAGGAAATGCACTCTTTTAAAGATAGCCTGATCTTCCAGAAGTTTTGGGAGGAAGCTGCCAAGAACATGAGAGAGGAGAATGTTTTGGAGGAGGAGGAGGAGGTTCCTGTATTGGACCTTGATAATGTTTTCAGTCATCTAATCTCCCCTTGTTTTATGAGTTACGAAAGGTTGTATGAAGATCTCAGATCTGGAAGTCTTACTCTGTCTGCAGTTGATACAATTTTTCAAGAATTCAGAAATCATTCCGAAATTATCAAAACTGAGCTAGGGATCATATGTAAACTTAGACCTGGAGAAGAGAGAGACTGGGTTGATCAGCGATTTCAGCAGATCCAGCAATACCATGAAATGCATCTAACTTTAGATGCTGCAAAGATTATTGCCCATGTCAAAGAGAATTTAAACCTCTCTGGTGACTTCAGCATCCTGGAAAACTTGTTGTACATAGTAAGTATCCACTTCTTCAGTTCTGTACTGTTAGGGTGTTGACTGGAAAGCTTGGTAGACCCGACCCTTCTAAAGTCTATCCCAGCCTGTCAAGAGCCGTTCCCTGCCCCAAAATGCTTATTTGAGATAAAACTAAGCGTTCAAACAAAGTGTTTGTGTGTAATCTTTCTTAAGAGAGAAGGTGTATTCCTCTGGCGTTTGAGGTGTGGCTTCGCAGAGGGCTTTTCTTTCCCTTGCAAGACAGGCTGTATTTCTCATTTCCAGGCTGAATGTTTGTATTGTTTGCTTTGTAGACAGAAAAGCTTGAATCATACAAGACACAAAAGCTGGACTCCATCAGCCCTGAGCTTATGCATGCCAAGAAACTGCTGGAGGGGATCACTGTGAACCGTCGTGGGTGCCTGGGGGAGCTGGCCAAGCAGAAGGAGTTTGTCTGCTGGGTCAGAGAAGCACTGAAAGGTGAGTGCTGCTCACCTGAGAATTAGGCAGATGGTACCAGAAGGGATGCTGAGTTTTTTGGGGGCCGGAGGAATGCCATGTTCCTGACCCGTCTGCTTTATGCGTTCACAGCTTCTGGTATTACAGTTGCTAGCATTTCTTATGGGTTTCAGCATGGAACACTCTATAAAGTATCCCCTTTAAATGTGCCACTATAGTCTTGTGCTGCACACAGTAGCTACCCTGCCTGGAAGCTGGACTTGGTCTGAAGGGTTGTAACTGCTGCCACTACTCAGTTCAGGTCGGTCTTTGAAGAGAACAGAGGCCATCCGTTTAGCAGGATAGCAGCAGTAAGATGAGTTCTGTGTATGTCAGCTCAGCTTTCTTACATGCACACAGACACGCACCCTTTGAATGGCTTCCATCCAGGCTGTGAGCCTGTGCTGTTCACGGCAGTGCAGAGAAAAGCCAGGGCCAAGGATGCTGTTAATGTAGATGAATTCCTCAGGAAAGTTGGTGGTGGTAAGGGTAGACGGAAGTTGCACTGGGGATCTTGTTCAATGGCATTTTTTATGCATCTTCTGTAGAAGGGGGTGATGTGGAATTGCATTAATACTGCCTCATTCATTGTTTATTCATGCATTTATCTCATTTAAGATATAAATGAGCTGAAAGTATTTGTAGACTTGGCTTCTATCTCTGCTGGGGAGAATGACATGGACGTGGATCGTGTGGCTTGTTTCCATGATGCTGTACATGGCTACTCTTCCCTGCTCTATGAGCTGAGGCAAGAGTCAGGGTTTGAGGACTTCATGCACTGCTTGAGAAAGCTGTGGCGAGCCCTGGACACTGATGAGAGTCTTCCCAAAAAACTGGTGAGTTCTGCTGAAGCAGGTCGTCTCTGCAACCTCTTGTTGCTGCCTTCCAACAGTGGATGGAAGATTGACTGCACAGGGCAGACTGCAATTGTGTGGGGGTATCACAGCAGCTCTAGTTATTGGAAGAGAAATGTTTTGTTTTTGTGGTATGAAAATTCACATCAGCAACTCACTGCTGAGGCTTTCAGATGTGACATGGTGTAGCTTTGCTCTTCCAAATAGTTTAATGATGCAGAAGAAAGATGGAAGACAAATGACTGGGAACTCCATCTTATTCTTTGCAGCAGGACATGTTTCTACAGCAAGAGGCTTTGAAGCACAGTAGCAGGCCAGGGTGTTGGTAAAGAACAGCTGTGCTGAAGGCTCAGGCTGTGGCCAGTAGTCATTCCTTTCTTCCTTCCCCATCCTAAAACTCTCTAATGCCAGCTGAAACTGTTTGTCCTGAACACCAATCTAATTTTGGAAAGAAACACAAAGTCAGAGAGATAAGGGCAGTGCCATGTCTTCTCTCTCCACAGCGTGCTTCAGCTCAACACCTAGAGTGGTTGAAAACGGTGAAAGAGAGCCATGGGTCTGTGGAGCTCTCATCGCTGTCACTGGCAGCCACCATCAACTGCAGAGGGGTGTACATTCTCAGAGCACCATCTGATGGCCAAAAGGTGAGGCTACTTGGCTTTCTCTCCACTTGAACTGTTCTCCTATCAGACTGCTGTTTCCCGACAATTATCTCCTGCAGGTAACGCTGCTGGTGTGTCAGCGACTGTCAAAAATGTGCTGTAACTTTGTGTAGTCCCTTCTTGGAGTCTGTCTCTTAAGCGCTCTCCTTGCCAGGCACAGTTCTACCTTGGGAGTGGAACCTCACCGTGCATCAGCACTGATGACTTACTCTCTGGCAGGTTTCCTTAGACAACGTCCTGCATCTCATCGTCCCCGAGAGCTCTGAGGATAACAAGCCATCATGGAAATATTCTCTGGCAGAGCTTCGTGAACTGCAGAACAAACTGATGCTCATGTCAGCAAAGGGAGAGCAAGGCCTGGAGGTGGAAAAGTTCTCTGAGGTCAGATTTCAAACCCAATGGCTTACTGGTGTTGATGCTGGGGTTGCATTTTGCTTGAATATCAGCTTTTAAGACTGGTTTACAGCTGAGTTGCTGGGGATGGATGGTAGAAGACAGATATCCCTACCTCTTTTTTTCCCTGTTAGAACGGAGCTAAGCTGGAGACTGGGTAGGGGCCTGGTACCCTCATCCTCCGGCCACATGGGGAGTGCTCCTGGCTGACATAGTTGCTGTGCTTGTGTAGAAACCTGGGGATTCCTTACAGGATTTTTTTGGGATACTGCTATTAAAACCTCCCAGGGAGCCTTTTGTTACTCTGCAGGGCCTGATGCACCTGGCTTGGGACCAAAGCCTTTGTGACTGAAAGCATTCCCTCGGGTTTTGTGATTGGGACTTGTCTTGGTAATATCAGCTTATTTTTTTTTTTCCTTCTCTGTTCTCACACAGACCTTTTCCAATGTCCAAAGACTTGCACAGGCCTTTATAGACCTTTATTCAGCTGGGAACATGCTCTTCCGCTCCTGGCTTGCCCAAGTGTATTGCTCACCAAAAAACGAGTCGTGTGTTTTTATAGACTTCTCTTTGGGACTGATCCCAGTGCTAGAAGGGCAAGGAGAGATGGCAGCTGTGCTCCCAGGCCTCTGCAAAACAATGGAGAGCTTCCTGGAGAGGTGGAAAAGCTTCATGTGTGAAAAGCGATTACAACACTTCTACTTGAACTACTACACTGCTGAGCAGCTGGTCTATTTGAGCACAGAACTGGGACGGGGAGAGCCCAGCCAGAATGCCCTGATGATGCTTTCATTCCTAAAACATAACTGCACCATGGAGGATGTCCTTAGAGCCTCCAGCAGCCAGGTACCCCCCAGCTCAGGCAAGGTTGTTTCCGACTTACCTGTGCTGCTGGATGGAGAGAGGGACCTGACCACCCGTCTGGAGTGCATCTGGGAGTGCTACATGAGCAACATGGGCTCCTTCCTTCCAAACTGCCTGGATGTCGATACCCTTGGTAGGTGGCTGAAAAGCCTGGCCAGCTGGGAGAGAGAACATGTCACCAGAGATTTCCCCCAGGATCTCCTGCATGTCGGTCAGCCCAACCTCATCACGTGCCCTCGCTCTGAGGTGCTCACTTCTGCTCTGGCTATTTACATGAACAGCCCCAACCAGCCCCTTCCCACTTTTGATGAAGTTCTTCTGTGCACTCCTCAGACCACTGCTGAGCAAGTGGGGCTCTTCCTCAGGCGGTGCCTCATTCACTGCAGTGGAGTAGAGAAAATTTATACCATGCTGTATGCAGATGAGCTTAGTTACGATGTCAGCTGCAGAGCAGAGGCGCTGTTCCAGCACCTGCAGCGGTTCAACAGCAGCTATCGCCTCATCATTCTGTGCAACTGCGAGAGGGAGCACAGCTACATCCCGTCTGTCTTCAGCCAGTACAAAGTGCACATGATACCCCAGAGGTCGCTAACTGAAATCCAGCGATACCTTCAGCACCACTACAGAGTCGCTCAGCCTTCAAACTCAGCTGCTTCTGTGTTCAAGGACAACATGTGTGTTGGGATTGTATCCTCTAAAAGAGCTGGTGTAGGTAAGATGTCACATGCAAAGCAGGCTCTGCTGAGTATTGAAAACCAGAGTGGGATTCGTCTTGCCTGGTTTTCTGCTTAATTCATAAGTATGTAGTTAAAAAGAATGATTCAGACTTCAGACTGGAGTGAGTTGATAGGCATCTCTAGGGATGGTTTATCTTGCTAATCTGACACCTCTTTCTACTGATTTCCATCATTAACATAAACTAGATTACTGGATAAGATGAATCTGACCTCCTGAGGTTAAAATATTCCTGCAGGAAAATGTGCGTGAGATGGCACAAGAGTTGTAAGCCTGTCTATTTTTCTCTTACAGAGCGTGATTGCTGGCTGGCTGTGTCTTAATGTAAAAAGCTAGAGGGCATTAAGTGAAACTACTTGGCAGGCAGAAAAGCAAACAAAACGTGGTTCTTCAAACAATGCGTAGTTAATTTGTGGAACTTGCATGATGTTTTGGAACACAAAGCTTTACACATGCTAGATAGTCATGAGAGAAACATTCATCAAGGGCTACTAAACACAAAAATGCTATCTCTGGCATAGGAGTTTCTCAGTTGCAAATCACTGAAAAAATGCTGGGAAAGAGTTGCTGTGTGTCAGCTGCGTTCTTGCTGTGTTCCTTCGCTGATGATGCCTGTTAGTGACTGGTGCTCCAGTTAGGGTTTCAGCTGTCCAGCTGTGCCTCTGTCTTGTATAAACTTTGTGTACGCTAGAAGTGCTTCGTAGATGTATAGGAGCATTATCAGACCTTGCTTTTTCCTTACAGCAGCCTTTCTTGGGCTTTAGTACAGCACCACCTATGATGAAAAAGATCAGGCCCAAAAGTGAAAGTGTGATACGTTATTTTCAAGGGATTAGAGAGAAAATGCAAAGTAGTTTTGTTAACAAATTGGATCCTTCGTCAAACCTCATAAATCCAGGGCAGGTCTTGGCTATCACTTGTGGATGACTGCTGCCATGGTTTCAGTCTGGAAAGCTATAAACCTATCTTTTTTTTTGTTTTACAAATCTTTCATACTGCTGAAAGCTTTCATACTGCTGAGAGGTTTGTAACGTGATGAGAGTGGCTTTGGGGCTTCTGAAAGACTGGAAGACATCCAGTGCTTTACCCAGATATGTCCATAATGGGGAAGTATTTGAAGAATGGTCCTATCATAGCCAGTTCCTGTGCTACCTGCAGCATAAAGGGTGTGATGGGATGCAGAACACCACAGCTGTAGCCAGTGGACATCAAATGATCTTTGCATTCCCTGCATTAATCTGGGGAACAGCAGATGTGGAGTTGGCAAACAACAAACCCAAGCTGTTGGCATTGCCTTAACACTGGCAAAATTAATTCCTACGAGATAAGATAGGAAATTTGAGGGTGCTTTTCTCTTTGAATGCAAACAATTTTTTAACCATTTTGACTTTGGAAACAGTCACGTAATAGAAAAGTGAAAAGTAAAACCTTTCTCAGGTAGTCCAAGTGAAACAAATCCATGTGAATAATGACAGCCTTCGGTAGCCAATAACAGCGACGGCTTTGATTTCAGGCTGCAATTTGCTGCTGTTCTAACAAGACTGGCGCTTAAGCATTTGGCTTCCTTCTATGATGGCTGTAGTGTGATGTATTTGATATTATTGGTTTAATTCTTTTGGTGCTTTTATGATGACAGGGAAATCCCTCTATGTGAGGCGGCTACATGAGAGACTGCAAACACAGCAGCCTGACTGCACAGAACTTCTGAAAACCATCAGACTGATTGAACCAGCAGTGGATGAAGATAAAGTGCTAAAATATCTTCTGCCTTTTCTGAAGAGGCAACAACAGACAGAACCCATGATATTCCATTTTGATATCACCTCTTCAGTAAGTACATCCTTTCCACAGGTGACTCGACTAGAAGTTGTGTGTGGGTCCTTGCAGAAGTTTTCTTTAAGGCTTTTGTTCCTTAGTAAGCCATTTCATAGGACATGTTTTCTAATTATTGTGTAAGGATGTAACCTAAAGAACTCTTTTTACTGCCCAGTTGGTTGAACAATAGAACAGGTTGTCCAGAGAAGTTATAGAATCTCCAGTCTTTGGAGATACTCAAAACCTGACTGAATATCTTCTTGGACAACCTGCTCTAGCTGAGTCTGCTTTGAGCAGTGGGGTTGGACAAGGTGATCTCCAGACTTCCCTTCCAGCCTCAACTGTTCTGTGATTCTGTGAAGTCATCATGAGTAAATAAAAAGGAAATGACTGTCTTTTTCTAATAATAGGTACAAAGTGGAGTTCCAGAATTTCTATTCAAGCTGTTGGTTTTGCAGTATCTGACAGATATTAATGGCAATATGTGGCTACGACAGAAGTGCCATTTGTATATCATTGAAATCCTTGAGGTGTCACCACTGCCAAAGGAAGGAGCAAGATGTGTATGTACACAGCAATACTTGATCTCTTTTGAATTTCTCAGTCACTTTGCACAAATGTTTGTATACAGTTGGAAATGAGTTGTAGAGAGAATAACAGTAAACATAGCATAGGGATTCCCTGTTTGTATCAGGGTATACTGTGCATCTCCATTGTGAAGTGGTGTCTGGTGTTGTACAAAGTGGCATTAAAACCCAACAGTAAATTATACCTGTTGCGGTTTTTTTGAGGGGTTATTCATTTTTGAAGGCCTGTTAGTCCAAGCTTTGCTGGCCCCACTAATATTTATAGGAAAGATAAAAATGCAAAATCTAATCTTCCTCATGTTAGTTTGCATGTCTGAAAGTACTAAAACGTTTATAAGAAAAGAATGTAGAAGTGAGAGGGATAAATAACAAGTTTCTTGGGTTTAATTTTGTTTTTCCTTGAGGTAGCACTGAGAAGGGGTTGGGGGCAATAAAGCACTAACACTACAGGAGGGGGACTCTGAGAAATAGGTTTAATTGTTGTGATACGCTTCAAGTGCATCATCAAAAACACGGGAAAAAGGTGTCATGGTTATATAGGCTAGCTGCTGTTATTCAGTTAAGTCTGTGATCTTAGGCAAGAGTACTGCAAGAGCAGATTAAAACAAGTGAAGATTAAGGCTACAGATTTGTGATGACATTTTTTCTTCTACTCCAGATACCATTGAGCCAGAAGTATAATTTCCTTGATGTGTTCCCTAAAATAACATGCAAGTCTCCGAAGGAGGTGCTAGAAATAGAGACACTTGGGAACCGGTCCAGGGATGTTTCAGACCCAGGAATGGATGAGGAGGAATTTTGTAGCGAGGCTTTCCAAAGACCTTTCCAGTATCTGAAAAGATTTGACAGTGGGCGCAATTTAGACACGTTCTGTTATGAAGCACACTCTGTGGAAGGGAGCCCTGCAGAATGCCTGCAACAGTTCCTCCTGCACTGCGGGATCATGGATCCCTCCTGGTCAGAAATCCGGAACTTCGCATGGTTTCTCAACATTCAGTTGAGAGACTGTGAGGCTTCTGTATTTTGCAACCCTGACTTTGTCCAGGACACGCTGCAAGGTTTCAAAAGCTTTGTTGTTGCCTTCATGATTTTGATGGCAAGAGATTTCGCAACACCCTCCCTACACATTTCTGATCAAAGTTCAGGAAGGCAATCCTCCAACCTGGAGAACGTTGCAGAAGATGATCTTCTTCCTTTCCGCATTCGGAAGAAGTGGGAGTCAGAGCCTCATCCGTATTTGTTTTTCAATGAAGATCGCGTGTCCATGACTTTCATTGGCTTCCACTTTCAGCCCGACGGCAGTAAAGGCGTTGATGCAATTAATCCTTTGAATGGCAAAATTATCAAGAGAAATGTCATGACTTCGCAGTTGTATAATGGTTTGTTACTCCAAAGAGTTCCCTTTGATATTCCATTTGATACCTTGCCCCGTCATGAGAAGCTAGAGAGGCTTTGCATGGTTTTGGGAATCCCCTGGGTAACAGACCCTGATGAGACATATGAACTCACAACAGACAACGTGCTAAAAATCTTGGCTATTGAGATGCGATTCAGATGCAACATCCCAGTTGTCATCATGGGAGAAACAGGCTGTGGGAAAACAAGGCTTGTCAAGTTTCTGTGCCAGTTACGCAGAAGCTACGTAGAGGTAGAGAACATGAAGCTTGTAAAAGTTCATGGAGGTACTACTGCGGAGATGATTTATGCCAGGATTAAAGAAGCAGAAGCCCTTGCTGTAGCCAATAAGAAACAGCATGGGTTGGACACGGTCCTTTTTTTCGATGAAGCCAACACAACAGAGGCTGTGAGCAGCATCAAGGAAGTTCTGTGTGACCGCACAGTAGAAGGGAAGCCTTTGGTCTCTTGCTCTGGCTTGCAGATCATAGCAGCCTGCAACCCTTACCGTAAGCACACACCAAAGATGATTCAGCGCTTGGAATTAGCTGGGTTGGGCTACCGTGTCAAAGCAGATGAGACAAAGGATAAGCTTGGATCTATTCCACTGAGACAGCTTGTGTACCGGGTCCATGCACTCCCACCTAGCATGATCCCATTAGTGTGGGATTTTGGGCAGCTGAATGACTTAACTGAAAAAATGTACATACAACAGATTGTGCAGAGAGTTACTGAATGCATCCCGATGAGCGACTCTGAAGCAGAGGTAATTACGGAAGTGCTTTTTGCTTCTCAGCAATACATGAGGCAGAGGGATGATGAATGTAGCTTCGTCAGCCTGCGGGATGTGGAGCGCTGCATGGAAGTTTTCAAGTGGTTTCACAAGCACAGTAAATTACTGCTGAAGGAGCTGGAGAAGTACCTTGCGGAAATGAGAGCTCCGAAGAGCACTGAGAGAAACACCGTTATCTGGTCCTTAGTGCTGGCAGTTGGAGTTTGCTATCATGCGTCCTTGGAAAGGAAGGAGGCATATAGGAATGCTATCAGCCAGGTCCTTCCAAAGCCTTATGATACTCAGAAAAAGATTTTGGAAGAAATCACCCTGATGCAGGACTTATTCCTGAGTGGTGTGTACCTCCGAGACACCATAGCAAGAAACTTGGCCTTAAAGGAAAACGTCTTTATGATGGTCATCTGCATTGAGCTGAAGATCCCTCTTTTTCTTGTTGGGAAGCCTGGGAGCTCCAAGTCCCTCGCAAAAACCATTGTGGCTGATGCTATGCAGGGCCAAGCTGCTCATTCAGATCTGTTCAAGGACCTGAAGCAGATCCACTTGGTGTCTTTTCAGTGCAGTCCCCTCTCCACTCCAGAGGGAATCATAGGCACTTTCAAGCACTGTGCTCGATTCCAGGATGGGAAGAACCTGGATGAGTATGCCTCTGTGGTGGTTTTGGATGAGATTGGGCTGGCAGAAGATTCTCCCAAAATGCCCTTGAAGACTTTACATCCGCTTTTGGAAGATGGCTGCATAGATGATGTCCCTCTTCCTCACAAGAAGGTTGGCTTCATTGGGATTTCCAACTGGGCTTTGGACCCTGCTAAAATGAATCGAGGCATTTTTGTCTCACGTGGTGACCCCAGCAAAGAGGAGCTCATAGAAAGTGCAAAGGGGATTTGTTGCTCAGCACGAGGGGCTTTGCAGAAGGTTGAACAGTATTTTCATCACTTTGCAGATGCATTTGAAAACATTTGCAAGGTCCAGGACAGGGAGTTCTTTGGTCTGCGTGACTACTACAGCCTCATAAAGATGTTCTTTGCTTTGGCTAAGAACTCTAAAAGTGAGCCAACACCTCAAGACATAGCTGAAGTTGTTCTTCGTAACTTCAGTGGCAAAGATGATATCAACGCCTTGGAAATATTCACTTCGCAGCTACCAGAAAAAGGAGAAATAAATGCCCGTGATATCAGTAGGATTGAGCTGGTGCGACAAAACATTTACAGCAGTGGAGAGGATGGGGATTGCAGGTACCTGCTTGTGCTGACTGAGAATTATGCAGCACTGCAGATCCTCCAGCAAGCCTTTTTTACTGCCCGGCAACAGCCAGAAATTATCTTTGGCTCCAGTTTCCCGAAGGACCAAGAGTATACCCAGATATGCAGGAACATCAACCGTGTGAAGGTTTGCATGGAAACTGGCCAAATGGTAGTGCTTCTCAACTTGCAGAACCTTTATGAAAGCCTCTACGATGCCCTTAATCAATACTACGTGTACCTTGCTGGCCAGAAGTATGTTGATTTGGGACTGGGCACTCACCGGGTGAAGTGCCGAGTGCACCCCAAGTTCCGCTTGATAGTCATCGAGGAGAAAGATGTGGTATACAAGCACTTCCCCATCCCACTGATCAACAGGCTGGAAAAGCACTACGTGGATATCAGTACGGTCCTGGACAAGGATCAAAGACAAGCTGTGAGAGAGCTGAAGAAGTGGGTGCAAGACTTTGCCACAGTCAACACAGGAGAGCACTTCATGAGCAAGCAGAAATACAGCCCTTCTGACGTGTTTGTGGGCTACCATTCAGATACCTGTGCCTCGGTGGTCCTGCAGACAACAGAAAGGCTGAAGGCGGCGTGTCCCCCCCGTCAGCTCATGTCACGTGTGAAGGCAGAGGCGCAGCTGGCGCTGCTCAACTGTGCCACCCCAGACTCCGTGATCCGTCTCTGCAACTCCGTGGATTTGTATATGGCCAATTCTCTGGCCGACACGTACTTCAAACAACAGCAGCACACATCTTTTGCAGACTTCCTTCGAGCTCATGTCCACGCCGGGTCTCAGTGCCAAACACTCTTTACAGAGGTGAGCATCCTGCAGAGTCCTCAGAACAGTCTCAGCCTGCGCTGAGGCTTTTAGTTGGTATTGCTGGTGCTGCACTACGGCCACGTGAGTAAACTTGATAACAGTCTTGCTACTCAGCGCCCAGATGTACAAGGTGGGTGTCTCAGCAGCTGTTGTTACATCTCCAAGAGTCTAGTGTGTGAAGCAGCATAGGATGCTATCCATAGGATAGATGCTTCCTGAGAAGTGGGAGTTCTGAAGGAATTTGAGCAGCTAAGTGTCTTTGTATTTCAGAAGTAGTTCTTTGAAAGTAGCGGAGCTCTCCGTGTGCACAGCCAGCAAAACAGGCTGCTGGCTGCAGAATAATCATGGGGAGCCTTTGAACACATCTATTTGTCTGCCTCTCATCATAACGATACAAAAGGCTTTAACCCAGCTGAGCTGCAGGGAGCCAGAGATCCCATGGGCTCTTACTGGGCTAGTTCTGGTTTACTTTTTGCCTTATGCCAGAGCTAAAGAACTTCAGCTGATGTTGGCTAGAGAATTTCTCCCTCTTCTGCCCCTCAGGGAGGGAGGCAATGCACTTTTTCCTGGGGCTGGATGTGCTGCTCCCTGAGAGCACTGCAGCGAAGGCAGCGCAGCTGATGAGAAGTTTCTCAAAGCCTTGGCTGCCTCTTGGCTGCTCCACAGCCCCGCACCGACAGCACCACGAGACACTGCATGCACCTACCCAGCAATGGCCCTGGCTTGGTGTAACAGTGCGTGTTGTCCCTTCGCATACTAGCAGGTCAAATAAATGGCTTTTTGGGTGCAGTCCAGCTCTGCAGCAAGTTAGCAGTGTCTGGGAGCACAGGCAGTTGAGTCTCTGCTGCCTTCCTAAGCTAAGAACAAACCTGTGTCTTGCACTCCCAGGTCACCACCTTCTCGAGGCTTCTCACTAGTGCTGACTCTGCTTGTCTGGAGAGAGAAGTGCAGGATAAAGCACAAAGGCCTCAAATCCTGTTCCTGCAGCAGTTTGACACAGAGTACTCGTTCCTAAAAGGGATCCGGTAAGTCGGGGCTTGCATTATCTTGCTCTGAGTAGCATGTCACCTGGGCGGAAGATGCATTGGCAGGACATTTGGAGTAACACATACTGAAACGGGAGGCGAGAGGCCATGCAGCACTGAACTGTGGACGGGCTCAATGCAAAACTGTGTTACTTCCATCATACTGAAGCATGAGATTTGTTTTTAAAGCTATTTCATCTGTACAGAATGGATGTTTTAGTTCCTTTTTCTGGTTGCGGCAGCCAAAGGCAATCTGAATTAGCAACGTTTAGTCTCTTACGTTTTGGTGTTACACTTAGTGACTTATTTTAAATCCCCTTTCACTTTTTAGAGATTTCCTTGAGGCTACATCAGGAAATAAAATCCTTATTATTCAGGCAGACTTTGAAGATGGCTCTCAAAATGCCCAGCTCGTCGCCTCAGCCAAGTAAGTCAAGTGTGAAGTGATTCCCAGCTAGCTGTTCTACATGGAGGCTCCTCACCCCCATTTGATTATTAGTGCCGTTTTGGGGGACTTCAGGATCAGGAACATATAATCGTCTGTTACTGCTGTAGTAGAGTGAAACTGTGAGCATTATTTATACTTTGAATAACAATTCATAACTGAAGTCAAAATAAACTCGTACTGGGCTGGCTGAAGTCATCAGACAGTCCCCTGTGAAGTGTGAGTTCTTGCTGTTGGCTGCGTAATTGAGTAGAGGAATGGAGTGATGTCTGTACAGGGGAAGGAGTGTGCCCTCTCTGACAGAGGAAGGAATTGTGGCCTTGACTTTTGTCTGTCTGTGGTCTGTCAACAGTATTTCCTCTTTGTTGTAGATACACTGTTGTTAATGAAATCAACAAGGTGGACTTAGGAGAAGCCTCTGTCTTTGTTTACTTTATTATGAAGCTTTCTCGGGTGGAAGGAGGAACGTCCTACGTAGGATTCCACGGAGGTGGGTTTTGCTATATGTGGCTCCTCACTCTCAGCTGGTTTCAGACAAACATATCAGAGCAAGATTTCTCCAATTCACCTCTTTTTAACGCTTAAAATCTGTAATCAGTGTGGCCTCTGGCTTATCAGAAGTGCTTCCCTTATCCATGGGGACTGGATTCCTTGGGGGGGGGCAGGGCCTTGGAGTCCTGGTCCCCATTGTGAGAGCATTTTGCCTTGCCCATTGACAGATGAATCATCTTTCTAGTCAGCTGGAGAACAGCAAACAAACATGAGTCAAACTGCATTTGCATTATTGTCCTACAGGAGTCTCTTGAGCATGTGCTTATGGTCGCTTTCAGCAGCAAGCTTTCTGCTGTGTGCGGAGGGCTCTAAGAGCCTCAAAGCCCCTGTAGCATACATGCCCTGTCAGGGCTGTGTGCATTATCATTTTCAGAGCAAATCACTGCTTTACCTTTCTACATCGAGCAGTGAGAATAAGCAAACTCTGAATCTGAACTCCTAGTCTACAGGTAAAGGAAGCTTCTTGGGAAGCTCTTAGAGAAAAGCGTGCTGCATGCACAACGATTTTTTTTTTCTTTGTCCTGTGTCTTTAGGTCTGTGGCAGTCAGTGCATATAGATGATCTCCGCAGATCTAAGGACATGATCTCTGATATGGCTGCCCTGCAGAACCTCACCATCAGCCAGATGCTCTGTGAGAATTCAGGTAAAACCAAGGGTGAGCTGTATGCAAGCTGTGCTAGCCAGTGGTGTCAATATGCTAGCAGGGAAAAATGGAAAGGTGCAATCCCAGACTTGGTACTAGTAGATCCTGTGCTGGGTACAACATATCTAGTTATTTTCACTGTTCAGTGTCTTAGGTTTTGTAGGGATCACTACGTGACTATCAACTTGTATTTCTATTTAGTTTATTACTGCAAGGTTTTGGTCATCAAATAAGTCAATTTGATAGTTTTCCCATTTTCTTTTGAGAAAAATGCAATATTTGCACTGTTTAACACCCTGGCTGTTACGTCTCAGAACAGTGAGGCCCAAAATGCAGCCAGTGCCAACACTGCACATGGCAGAGACTATTGACAAGGTGTCACCCAGAGAGTATCTCACCTGCATCAATATAAATCTGTTCACCTAAACTAGTAGGAAGATTAGAAGAGACTTTCTCTTTCCCCTTAGTTTTTTCTTACATTCTTTTTCCTTTCACCATACTAATTCACAGTAGTGCAAAGACTCTGTTACAACCTAGTACATTAGCTCAGTGTCACGTTTCTTTCAGTTCTTGCTGCATGAAGTTTGACAGCCCTAGCAGCTGTGTGTTTAGAGAGGTGGATCTCACCTATTCATGCAGGTGACGATGGATCTGACAGATGTTCTGCTGCTCTTGGATGCAGTTACTAAATAAACTGTTACCTAACGGATACAACAATGTATCTTCTAATAGCTTCTTTCTAATAAGCTTCTTTCTAATAAAAATTCTACACCTTGGTTGCAGCTCTACCTGCAAATAGAGAAGAGGAGGAAAATGAAGTGGAGGCAGAAGCATCGGTGCCAGAAACAGAGCGCTTTGAGGTCAGTTCAGAGTATTTGTTTGCTTCTCAGCTGTCAGTGTGGCTCGGCTGTTTGTCATCCCTAGGTGCAACATACCGTTTGCATCCACACTCACTTGAAATCCATCAGAACAATTATTTGAATCATGAATGTTGATGGGACACAAATTTCTCCTCCCCCGCCATCCAATCAAAATTGGCATCACTAAAGAAACAAACCATTCTAAGGACCCCATAATTCCTTAGCCAGTTCATATTCCGAATTCTTAAACAGATTTACAAGCTTCTGTTGTCTTTGTGGATCTTGAATCTGAGAACTGTGATTCTGAGCCTGCTACATCAGCTGTTTACTTTCTGTTTGAGATGTGCATTTGAAACTGTGCTGGAGTTGGCTGTGGACTCTGCTGTGCTACAGTTGTGTTTAAGACTGGCTTGTGCTCCTTAGATCAATGTGATGCCAGAGGATGCCAAGTATGAGGGTAACTGCATGGGGCTTTTGCCCCCCTAGTGCCTAAGCATCTCACGGGGAGTGCATATATGCCCCCATCCCAGTTGGGTTTATAGCTTCCACTTCTGAACTGCTGATTTTTTCCCTGTAAGATGCTTAGTGTGGATATCCTATGGATAGCATCCTATGCTGCTTCACACACTAGCTCATACAAATGCTATTTTGTGTGATGTTTGAAAAGGGCCACAAAAGTCAAAGCATGTACTTGATTGCAAATTAGGAACTTAGATTTGCTTCCAGGGATGATAGAAGAACTGTGACATGGGAAGCAATTGGCACAAGCCTTTTCTAGAGAGCACTGTAATCTTTCAGATGGATGTGTTGGGGACAAGAGTATAAAACCAAATAATGATGAACTTTTTTTCACACTGCTCATGGGAAGGATGGAGTCCTGGACACCATTGTATTGCTGAGGAGCTGTGTACAAAGTGCTGTGGGAATGCTACGGGACCAAAATGAAGATCTTAGTCGCAGCAGAAAGCGAATTGAGATTCTCCTTAGCCTTCTATCCAAAGAGGATGTCTTGAAAGGTACGTGCTCCCTGGCTGCAGCTGGTGGTGTCCCTGAACACCAATCTAGGGGACCACCAATACATGTAAGTTAATTCACTGGGAACCCAAAGGACAGTGGTCCTTGCTGTAGTGTAGACATAGTAGAACTCCCAGGCGCTCTTCTAAGAGCATCTGTGCTCCAGTCTGTCGCTCCTTTTGTGGTTGTAGGGCTTTTCCTGGAGTTATGGCTCATGGCTCTTTTTCTAGCTGTGCTATATAGAATCATGAAGGCTGGAAAAGCCCTCCAAGATCATCTGTCCAACCATCCCCCTACCACCAATATCACCCAATAAACCATGTCCCTAAGCACCACGTCCAACCTTTCCTCAAACACCCCCAGGGACGGTGACTCCACCACCTCCCTGGGCAACCCGTCCCAATGCCTGACTGCTCTTTCTGAGAAAGAAATTTCTCCTAATTTCCAACCTGAACCTCCCCTGTTGCCATTGAGGCCATTCCCTTTAGCCCTGTCACTAGTAACCTGTGAGAAGAGGCTGACCCCCAGCTCCCCACACCTTCCTTTCAGGTAGTTGCAGAGAGCAATGAGGTCTCTCCTGAGCCTCTTCTCCAGACTAAACAGCCCCAGTTCCCTCAGCCGCTCCTCACAGGACTCGTGTTCCAGGCCCTTCACCAGCTTCGTAGCCCTTCTGTGGACACGCTCCAGGGCCTCGATGTCCTTCTGGTAGTGAGGGACCCAAAGCTGAACACAGTACTCAAGGTGCAGCCTCACCAGAGCAGAGTACAGGGGGACAATCACCCCCCTGGCCCTGCTGGCTGCACTATTCCTGACACAAGCCAGGATGCCGTTGGCCTTCTTGGCCACCTGGGCACACTGCAGGCTCGTGTTCAGGCAAGCATCAATCAGCACCCCCAGATCCTTTTCCTCTCCACAGCTTTCCAGCCACTCTGCCCCAAGCCTGTAGCACTGCATGGGGTTGTTGTGGCCAGAGCGCAGGACCTGGCACTTGGCCATGTTGAACCTCATCCCTTGGCCTCTGCCCATCGACCCAACCTGTCCAGGTCCCTCTGCAGGGCCTTCTGATCCTCTGGCAGATCGACACTTCCCCCCAACTTGGTGTCATCTGCAAACTTACTGAGGGTGCACTCCATTCCCTCATCCAAGTCATCAGTAAAGATATTAAAGAGGGTGGGGCCCAACACCCACCCCTGGGGAAACACACTTATGACCAGTGGCCAGCTGGGTTTCACTTCATGGCTGGTAGCTGGCTGTTCACTGTTGGTCGATTATTGAAACAACTGTAAAATGCTGTTCTTGGTGTGATATTTGTGTTCTGATCCAAGGCCAGTTGAAGAAAAAATGCAAGTTTCTTGTTGTTTTCTAGCCTCTTTCCTGAAGATAACAAAGGCTCGTCTCTCCAACCTTTTGAAGAAGCAAGAAGAAAATTCCTTTTACCCAAAAAACTGGGTGCTTCGGGAGGCTTCCAACCTAAGTGCTCTTCAGGAGGCTGGCACCTTCAGGTGAGGACAGCAGCAATATCTTGTAACCTGCAGGTTTCCAAGAAAAGTCTGCAAATGGCAACAGTGCAGCAAAGAGAGCAGTTTTGTGTAATCTTAATATTTGCAGTGTCAATCTCCAGTTTGTGGTGGAATCTCTCTTGGCTTCTGAAGGAGGGTGACTTACAGCTGCATGGGCTGTACTGGAACAGAAATGCTTGAGTGCACAAGTGCTCTGAATTGAACAGTGGGATTACAGGCGAGCTATGAGCGAGAGAAATGTAGGGGTTTTCTTCTCCCCCCTTGTAAAGGTAGCATTAGGACTCTCACACACTAATGTCAGCAGTTTTTCAGCACAACCACTTCCTGATTTGCTGATATTATTGTTCATCTTCCCTCTTGGTTTCTTGGTCTCTTTCTGCCCCCAAAGGCACACCTTGTGGAAGCGAGTCCAGAACGTGATCACTCCATTCCTGGCTCTCCTGATTGCTGTCATAGACAGAAATGGCAATCTGGAGCTGTTGGTCAGGCCGACACCTGAGTGGGTGACAAAGCTGTGGATGTTCATCTTCAGTGATACAAAACTTCTGACTATCCCTTACAATGTGGGTAAAAACAGGTGAGCTCCTGGAGAGAGCAGCAGGAGGAATTGGCTGGCAGCACTGAGACCCAGTCCTCCACTGGCTTTAAATCCATGTGGGAGATTAACACTGTTGGTTGCTCTCCTGTGCTGTGTCAAAGGTGGCAGGGCTGTTCTCAGTGACTTCAGAAGTCTCTTCTTTCTACCTTATCCCCAGTACTCCTGGGCTTTGCTCTCTAGCTCTTGGCTTGCTCACACTTCTTACCCATCCCTTGAAGCCTGCATGTCCTGCCATTACAGTCTTTTTGCTAGGGAATGCTTACTGAATAAGTCCTAATGCTATGCAATTGGCAGGATGAGGTCTGTTAATGAGTCCTTCAGTTCTTTTCCCCTTCTAGGGCTAATTTCTTGCTTTCTGAAGCTTCCTGTCTCTGTCTGAATGCATTTCCCTGGCAAAAGCCTGGTATGTTACTGACCTTTTGATCTCGTAGCTCTCAGACAGGGATAATCCTGGTGCAGAACAGCATGATGGTGTCTGCTGATGCTGGGAATGAGATGCCCTTCAGCTGGAGGATAAAGGAGTATTTGGATGAGATGTGGCTGGAAACTCAATACATCCAAAACACTGAAGGTGAGTGCTTGGCTTGAGCTCACAATGCAGAACAGCTCCATCCATCTGCCTTGTAAACTCTGGCGTATCACTAGCACACCTCTACCTTTCCATGACCCTGGAATCACCTTCAGTCCCTCCGTACTCATATAAGCCAGCAGAGCTTTGTGCAACTAGCTTTTCTTTGTGCTTCTCAGTATTAGTATTTCTTGCATATTCTGTGCCCTTGTCATCAACTTTTGGTATTTCCACAGCATTTTGAAGACAAGATTGAGATCCAATAAATATAGCGATGATGCCTGGGTTGAGAAGGCCTGGCCTCAAATACCTTGTTAGCCTTCTGAATGAGGGGAATGCTGTATGCACTGCACCAGTGATTGATTAGGTGTCAGTTTCCTTAGAATAGAAGCATATCAAACCCAGCTTCCTCCTAATATTCAGCTTTTCTCTGCATTCTTGTTTTCCAGACCAAGCTGAGAAGTTTGTGGATATCTTCCAGAAAACTGCACTGGGAAAATTTATCTCTTCTCTGACTGAGGAAGAAAGGCAGATGCTCTTCCAGTGCTATATCACAGACTTCATTGTCTTGACCATTAATGTGTCCTCCCAAGAGGAACTGCAGGTCAGTGTCTGGAACAAGAACTGGAACCTCTGTATGGAGGGATGGGTGTGATAGCTGTGTACGTTCCCTTTTGTGTCAATCTCTCCTTCTTGGACAAAATCCTCCTCCCAGACTAACTGCAAGCTAGCCACAAAGCAGATGTTTGACACTGAGTAGTTGCTGAAATTGCTGAGGCTTACTCAGAAAAGCGCTTCCATAGGAGCAGCTATAGAAATGGCCACATCATTTGAGGCTGTCTGTGTAAAGTACTGATTTTATTTTTTTCCAGATAATTTTGTCAGGGTTTCTAATCCAAAATTAATTATAAAAGTATATATATTTTTAATTTTGATTAATTTTTTTCCTAACCTTCCAGTGTCTGCAAATTGCCTTCTCATCCTGCATAAAGGAATGGAAAGCAACATCTCCCAGAAGAGAGGATACAGTGCCATGCTTGCCTTGGGTCCACCTTGGATACAATCAGTTCAAGAGCCGTTTGCAGAACTTCTCTAGGATCCTGGCTGTACACCCCAGTGTGGTTGTCCCCCTTAAGAACCTGAAAGGATACGAAATGCAACATTCAGAGATGGTAGAGTCATTACCACACATTTTGTGATCCTCAGCCCTAACAAAGAGCTGTCTTCACTGAATTAGCTTGTGTTCAGTCTCCATTTGATCCCAGCTAAAGTGGGAAGCACAAGCTCAGTCAGAATTCTCAGTATTAAGCATAGCCTGCGATATTATCGTTCTTATTAGTAGGGTTTAAAACAGTTTGCTATGTTTTCACATCAGCTTAATAGGGTGTGCTAATGATCTGAGCCATGAGCATATGAAAATTCCAGAGATTAAGATGATCAGATAGAACATTAGTCAGTACAACACCTGCCATAGCAAACCAGATTGAGAGCCCAATACAGAGTTCATAAATAATTCTGACATGCTACTGCTGCATTATACTTACATCCTGTGTGTGCAACTAGGTTTTAGATGTGTTAGCTGCAATCGTGTGCGCTGAAGAGCTGGAGAATCAAGTGCAGACAGCAATTCCAGCTATCTGGGTGCAGAAAGTGAAAAATCTTCAAATGCCAATTGAATTTCTTTGTAAAGAAAAGGATTTACAGAGGAGTGGGAGTCAGTGCCATCAGCTGCTAAAAGAACTCAAGTAAGTATTGTAGATCTGCTCACAATCTTGACCTTTGCCTTGCTGTTAATAAGGATATCAGTACAGGCTGAAAGCTGCTCTGATGCTGCTTTTCTCAGATGAAGACTTTGCAAACCTTTGCAAACCTTTCCAGGTTCCAGCTTGGCTCAGTTATTTATTAAGCACCAAGAGCCAGATCTTTATTTCTGCCCTTACATAGATGCTCCCCCTAAATCTAGCAGTGTTATCCCATACGTTCCAGCTAAGTTTAGTGCTTATTTAAAACACTCGTTAAGTTGCCATTAATCAGCAATATCTTCCCACTTCATCCCATGTGCATAAACTCTGAGAGAGATGGGGAACTTTGCATCTAAGACAGGAGTCTTGTCTCTTGCAAGACAGGCCAAGGCAACTACACCAATTTCTCACAGACCTTGTTTAGTTTAACCTAAGTGAAGAAAATTTAGTTAACTCACAAAAAAAATAATAAATACTTTGTTTTAATAGAAGTTTGAAGTGTAGAAGAGTGAGGTCATTGTGGTGGCCTTTGCTCTGCAGCAAAAGGACAGCTGCAGAAGGTCTCCGCTCTGGTACAGGACAGAATCATATGCCATAAGCTCACTGTGTTAGGTACTGTTACATGTTTTGTCCATGACAAAAAAAGCCAGGCTGTGGTTCAGAGGCCGATAACCATAGGACATACATAAAAAGTTGCATGAGAAGTGTAGTGGTGAGCATGAAAAGCAGTGAGATCATTAGACTGACCTGATTGCGCTTTCATTTGTACTCGTTGCACAGTCAGTGTCAGCTCTCATCTCATAATTGTACTTTTTGAAATCACACTCTCCTTCCCACAGAATCTGCTGGAACCGGGTTTTCTCCATGTCTCTGTTTGTAGAACACGTGTTATTTGGCATCAACACTTTGATGCCAGAGTTTGAGAATTTAGTGAAAAAATACACTTTGCTTCTTGCCAAGGTAAGCCAAGATGTGATTTTTTTTTTTTATCCCTTCCTTGTGTGCTTCTGCTGATCATGTAGTATTCTTGTCTATGGTAGTAGAGCTGAGTCATTTAGCTTTGCCCTTTCCTTCTGCAGTGTTTTCAACAGGATTCAGACATGAAGACTCATCCTACTTTTGTTGCAGTGATGAAAGTACTGTGTGAATGTAAGGAGGAAGTCAGCCACAGGCTCTACAGGTAGTGACATTGAGACAAGTGACAGGGTCGAGTAGGAATATTGTCTGTATTGCCTCTATTTCTGGACATAAAGTGTTGCATTCAACACAATGAAAGCCAGATGAAGAACAATGTCTTCTATTTTATTCCACACCCTGAAACTGAGTGGTTAGTCAACAGGTCTTACATTATATCCTCTGACTCTAGTTGCAGATGAATATCTTATTAAAGATTTTTGGTAGGACAGCATTGAAGCAATCATGGTCACTGTTGTTCCTGAATTACAGATATGGTTTGAAGCCGTGTTCGATCTGCCTAGGAGAGCCAAAGGATCCAGTTTGCCTGCATTGCTGCCATGCATTTTGTCAGAAGTGCATCAGTATGTGGCTAATACCAGCACAGATGCATTGTCCAGTCTGCAGAGTTGCTGTTGAGGATGTTAATTTAACTGTTTCTGAGGAACTCAGGTACTTTTTCCTGTCCAAGGTGGAAGCATTGCAGTGGGCCTGGCTGTGTAAGGAAATTCTGATTCGCATGTCTGAAGTTGTCAGCTCATGCACACGTGTGGTATTTTTTTTATTTTTGCCTGTCTGCTTTGCTTCATAGAATCATTAAGGCTGGAAAAGACCTCCAAGATCATCTGTCCAACCATCCCCCTACCACCAATATCACCCAATAAACCATGTCCCTAAGCACCACGTCCAACCTTTCCTCAAACACCCCCAGGGACGGTGACTCCACCACCTCCCTGGGCAACCCGTCCCAATGCCTGACTGCTCTTTCTGAGAAAGAAATTTCTCCTAATTTCCAACCTGAACCTCCCCTGTTGCCATTGAGGCCATTCCCTTTAGCCCTGTCACTAGTAACCTGTGAGAAGAGGCTGACCCCGAACTCCCTGCAGCTCCCTTTCAGGTAGTTGCAGAGAGCAATGAGGTCTCCCCTGAGCCTCTTCTCCAGACTAAGCAGCCCCAGTTCCCTCAGCCGCTCCTCATAAGACTTTAGTTCCAGACTTGTGCTTCATCCATTATTTAACTGGTTCTGTATTTGAACATTGTCCTAATGCTTTTTACTTTTCACCTAGCGCTGCCATAGCAAGAAATGCCCTGTTCCGGCAGAGGTGCAATAGTTTCTTCATAGATATGGTTACTACCATGTGTTTCAAGGACAATGAGCCCCCTGAGACAGAGGTGATCCAAGAGCTCCTTAATCTGCTGTTTGTTCACAGGGACCTACTGAAAGGTTCAGGTGAGCTCCCTTCATCTGATACTCAGCCTCTTGGAGTTGATTCTCTTGCCAGTTTCTTTCCCATCTTTTCCAATCCCATCTTTTCCATATCTCCACAGTTCACCCTACTACCTACACAAAATTTCTGTCCCCGTTTGATGATGAAGTAGATGAAACTCCCATCATTCGCTCAGTAATGTTGAAGCTCCTCTTGAAGTACAGGTGAGCACAGTCAGTTAATGGATGCTGTACCGGGGAGCGTTTCAGCTTTTTTCATGACATCATGAAAACCAACCTGTTTGTTCTCACTTCCACACTATTCACTGAATTTAGATCATTAAAGGTGAAATTTAACTTGTGCTTTTGTATTAGTCAAGCAACTTGGCTGACTTGCATGTGGCTTGTGTGAACTATCTGACCAGTCTGTGCCACTGAGCTGTTCTCAGCCTAAACCTGTGCTGAACATGGATGGCTTGGGAGGCCTTAATGATAGCTGACTAACTGATATATTCTAGATCAGCAAAGTAATACTCCCGATCCCTGATCCACAGCCATTTAATCAAGAGTGATCTGAATGTTTACGAAGACCTCTTCATTCACAAAAGTTCCTTCAGCCTCTCTTTGCAGACAGTACATGTAAAGAGCCATGCCTCTAGTGTGATAGTCTTCTAAATCAAATTCGTAGAACAGAGCAGATGATTTATGCTCTAGAAATGCTTATTTGTCATTTTTTGATAAAAGCCTAGTTTAGAGTATGAAGCTAGGTGATAGCTGGTAAAAAACAGCATAATTGCTTTTCCGTCATCCAAACAGATCCAAAGTAATCCTTACCTGTCACATGGACTTAACTGGTAGTTTGATCATGATTTAGAATACAAGTAGTAGCCACCAGCATTGCAGTTGTGATAAGGGAGTGTTTTTTCTCTCCTATAGCTTCAGTGAAGTGAAAAATGATGTGCAAGATTACCTGTCCCGGGTAGAGCACAGCCGGATCCTGGAGAAAAATGATAAAAAAGAACTCTGCTTGCTTTTTGTCAACTGCTTGGAGGTAAGATTGCTGGATAAGTAAGACCTGGGCAACAAAACTATTACAGGAAACAAAAAAAGTTAAGAAGTTCTGCAATTTTACGCAAGTTTCTTGTGCACATAACTAGCTGCCCACTTAGCCCCCAAAAGAATTATATCAAATCACCTGTTCAGAGCCTGCTGTCCAGTAACAAGCCTTGCTTTCTCAAGGTAAGGCTTGTGTTTGCTACATTACATAAATTCTTCTTTCCTTTGGACACATCACACAAGTGTTGAAGAATTAAGTGAGTCCTGATAAGACTCAACTTCCAGCACAGGAGTGCAGCAAGCAGGCGAATTTCTAGCTGTAGTAGTGGAAAATGGATGCTTTCACGTTTGCAAAGCTTTCGATTACTATGCTGTTTGAGTTGTCTACCTTTCCTCTCCTTGCCTAACTTTTAATGCTTCAGACAGCTTCAAACAAATGTGACAGCAGGGTAGAGGTTTCATTTCTTATAGTTCTCGTTAAATTGCTGACTTCAAAGGTAAGATCCACGTGTGTATTCTCCCTAAGGGAAAGGAAGAGTTTTGCATCTTGGAACGTGTGTTTCAGCATGTGTGGCCTGTCAGCATGCTTATAACGCTCATCTACGCAATTAGGAAATATGGAGAGAGATGGGCATATTGCTGAAGGTGTTTGCTGATGCAGCAGAAGTTTAAGATAAGCACCAGAGAGATCACAGGAAGGAGCTGATAGCAGTGGAGTGGAGAGAGTTGTGAAAAACATGGAAGTTCAGTGTGCTTATTGCAGTGAGGATGCACTGGGGGTATAAAGTACCAATGCAAAGAATATCTGACTTCAGTTCTGCTGCTCATGCAATGTTCCGGCCCATCTTTAGGATTCTATGTGTGAAAAGTCTGAAGGCAGTCTTGGATATGAGCATATCAGCTATCTGCCTGAAGACAGAGGCTTTCCAGATAACTATCTCCCAAAAAGCAATCAAGAAGCTCCTCAGGAATTGTCTGTTGAATATCTGCAGGCAGTAGCCAAGGTTCGCTTGTACCTGAGTAAGGCTGCAGAGCTCCTCTTTGACTTGCATGAGCTCCCAGGTAAGTGATAATTGTGCTGTCAAATGGAAATGTTGTAGACGGAGTAAAGTCACTGTGGGAAGAACATACTAAATTACGCTTTATTCATTGAAGTTTAAGTGATGCTTCAGAAATATGATTGCTTTAAAGCTTCTTGTTTTATATAAATGGGAGATCTAGGCAGCTGAAAAGGAGGAAGAGATGCTTTTTTAAAAAACAAACAAAAATTAAAGTACTGAGCTGAACCACTGACTCAATAAAGAAGATCAGCATGTCGAGAATAGTCTGAGATGCTAACACGGTCCATGAAGCATCAAAGCATGGTGCTGAGGGAACATTCTAGATAAACAGCTGACGAAGAGAGAACTTTCAGGTTCTCCTGCATGGCCGGCAAGTACAAGTGAAAGGAGCTTGGTGCTACAGCTGGTGTTGGCAGCAAAAGTTTTCCAAGGTAGGATGTGTTTTTGCTTTCTCTTCTTCAGTGCAAGACCAGGCAGAGGAGAAGCAGTGTTACTTGGCAAATGTGAAGGTGTTCTGTAGCCTCACCAAGAACAACTGGCATCGTGTTTACCTGGTTCGGAAAATTGCTAACCAGTATGGGATGGAATTTGCTCAGAAGCTTGTCACAGAGGCACAGTTTAACTGGGTGTTCCCAGCAGAAATTCTGCAACAGGTAAGGAAGAGGTGTCTCCTTGGGGATGGTTCTCTCCTCTTAGTCTTCAGTTGGTGCTGCCTTGGGGTGCTTCTAGTGCTGTGTGGCTTTGGGGGACTTACTGCAGTGGGAGTGGTTGTGAAGCTGACTTATCCTTGCTGTCTACTGAGTGGAATCCGTTATGGCAATGAGAAGCCATTTAGGTTGATGTGCCTGCCTGCTGCCTCTCTTCAAGGCTGAAATGACAGAGTTCTTGGGAGAAATGGTTCTCGCAAAGAGCGGATTGCACCTTTTCCAGTGGCTGGTTAATGTCCACAACGCTCACTGTGGGCTTTTCCCTTTGTAGGTACAGAGGAGCCAGTCTAATCACATTGATCGTTACCTGGCATGTGGCAAGAATTACAGAGTCCTGCGTGATGCTGTGGGGAAAGCCATGATTGAGTGCAAGACTGAGGATCTTGTAGAGGCAGAGAAGGTAGGGCATGCTCTCCTCAACAAAATCCTGTCATGGGTTCTGGGTGGCTAGTGTTTAAGCTTTATACATTTGTGTTGCCAGCGTCTCTTTCCAATGGAGATACCTGGGTTGCCTTTGATTTTTGAAAGCTGCAGTGGCTTATCCTGTCTGAGACACAGATGTCTGTGCTTTTGTCGCATGTGTTCTAGTGTATGTAACGTTGAGGTTATATCTGTTGGTTGCCTCATCCTTGCTTCTCTCCCTTCTAATAAATCATAGCAGTTTGTTTTACAAGCAAGTATTACAGGCACCTTGTGACCAACTGACTGGAGAGTAGGCAGGTAACTGGCGAAGCTTTATGCCTCCTCCCTGCCTGCCCATATCTGCCTAGCCTTGTCTCTTACTGTACAAAATCAACCAGGTGATTTCTGTGCAACTAACCTTCTTCCACTATGTATTTTGTGTATGAAAATGTTCAGGAAGAAGTTTGACAAAAAATGCCTGTTTGAATTTCTCTGTACCATGAATACATTGTGACTTTTTCCTCACCTGTGTGTTGGCTTGGTTTGAAGGCAGGCATATACAGGTGCTATAAGTAAAATAATTGAGAAATTTCTTATGTAAAACACACAATCAGCTAGAAGGCTGTCAGGTTACTCATTTACATGTGGCTTGAACAGTGATTTCTGCGTTATTCCCCTTCATGTGTGGGGACAGCTTTAATGCAGACCTGCTGAAGTCTGCTCATAAAACTGAATAACAGACCAATAACAAACTGAAACCTTGTAAAAGTTCATCTGTGACAATTGTCACCTCTTCTCCACTGTATCATTGGTTCTTCTTTTTCAGGTATCTAGCAGCTCCCCAGTTGTACAGGCTGTCCATCTGCTCCTGGCTATTTTCAGAGAGGTCACTGTCCTGTATGGAGTTAATGACTCAAATCTTCATCCCAAACAGCAGGTAAGATGCTTGATTCTGGGGGCTTGTGACAAACATGCTTCCTTGATAAGGATAAGTGAGATTTAAATAATTAGTGAAAGAGCCTTTTGTTCTGATTATGCCCTGACCTGGGCAAATGGAAAGTGTTTTCAAAGCAGAGGATAGCATAGCATTGGAAGCAGCTGCTAGTTCTCCTCAGTTTGATGGACAATATCATGCTGGTTTTATTTCTTTAAATGTGTGTTTTCAGCAAATAAGTGCTATGACTGAGTTCATCCAGAACTCCAGAGTCCTGAATTCTCCAGACGTGCAGAACTTTGCAGCTTGTCTTGTGATGAATACGCTGCCATCTCTTCTGACAGTGGATCCTCAAAGCTTCAGCCACAATGGAGCGCTAATTGAGATGGCTGTTCATACTACAGCTGTCTTGCTGTGTGGGCAGAACCCCATCCTGCAGCCCCTGAGGAGTCTGGCATTTGCTCCAGATACAATGGAGGTAAAGAGATTTAACTCATTGTAGTTCAGCACACTGATAGTTCTTTCACACATTTGCTGGGTCCTCTATAACATAACCTTAATGCCAAAAGATACCAACTCATTGTTTTAATTGTGAATTACTGATGTATGATTAGTTCAGTATTGTTGGGATTAATTAGCACAGGACCAGGCTCTGGACTGGTTTAGATGTCATTGGTTGCTTATTATGATGGAGAACAAGGAGCAACTGCTACAAAAAAAGAACTGATTCATATATTCAGTTGTCATATTTTTTCTTCCTCAGCACTCTTTTCTGCCTACAATGCCAGAAGATTTAATGGCTCAGGCGAGGGCCTGGGAAGGAGTGTCTGCTCTGCACTGGTACAGTAAGTGCTTCTGACTGGCTTTGAAAGAGATTGAAGGAGAATCCTTGTTTTTGAATGAGACGATTCCTAATGTGAGGACAGACACTCCTCAGCATGACTTATCTGTTGTATATTAAGACCTGTGTTGGGTAACGCACCAAAGTGCACTGAGTTTCTGTTTAGTCTCAAGCTTGTAGCTGTTTACGGAGTTTGAGACTTTGGGAGACCTGTCCTGTTACTTCCGGCAGTTAAAGAGGTGTAAGCAGGAGAGCAGCACTTTGCCATCTTCCTGGCTAGTTTTCAGTTCTCTGCTTTTCATAGCAGGATTTAACTGAAACTAGGAAGCTGGGGGCCATGGGAACATTCGTGCTTACTAGCCTATATGGCGCTTGGTAGCAGATTTTTTTCAGGTTTTCATTCCATGTTTCTTTCAAGGAGAGAAGCACTGAAAGCTTCTTCTGGTTGTTGCGTGAGCCTATGACTCCTTCAGGAATTTCAGTGCTTTCCATTAGACCTTGAAGCATATTTCTTGCTTCAAGGTGATGATGCCTATGAAAGGAAATAACAGGGGCTTCATAAATGGCTGTCTTCTAATACTGTCCTGTTTGTTTCTCCTTCTTCATAGCATGTCCAAATGGCCACCCCTGCACTGTAGGAGAGGTAAGAATTTGAGATTGGTGGTGGTTTTTTTTAAGCAGGTGGTGTTTTCAACAATACTGTTTTATATTTTAGTTACTGTTTATGTTCTATTGCACAGCAGTTCATTTTATAAACTCTAGATTACTAATCATTTTGCCATTGCAATGTAAAATTTAGAATTGCTGTAACACAGATTGTACCAAAAAATCTAGTAAATAAGGCAGGCAGAGATCATTTGTCCAGTATATAGCAGCTTTCAAATTAACCAGCTATGGCATGGATTTGTTCAATTGTCTCTGTTACTATTCTGGAATTCAGTGTTTTCATTCTTGCTTTTTGCTAGTGTGGCAGGCCCATGGAAATTAGCCGCTGTCTTGACTGTGGTGCCCAAGTTGGAGGGGAACAACACAAATCACTGCCCGGCTTTCAAGCATTTAGGTATGCTTTGATCCATTAACCTTCTCAGTGCAAAATGATACAGTACTTGCCTGTTGTGGGTTCAGAGTAAAAGGTATTACCTCATGCTGCTACCTGAAAGGTGGCACTTGGAATTCCTCATTATGTCACACATTCCCCTCTGGGAGGGGGAGGAGGTTCGGCAATGGGGAGTGCTGGTGTAACTGAATTTGCAGAAACTGCCTTAAAAAAGAGCTTGTCAAGCTTCTAGTGTTAGGTTTTCCATGTTTCTGCACATCTAGGCAGATACCTGCTACGTGGTTCTATATTGACATATAGTAGCAGGCTGCATTTTCTTAGAGGGATCATCATGACTGAAGAACTTCTACCAAAACTCCAGGCTTTATGACTTGTGCTCCCTCCTCCTTGATTCTCTGGATTCACATTTTCAGCCATTGCATAAAGAATGTTAAAGTTACTAAGTCTAAAGGCAGTGGCTTTTCATCTGTCCAGCATGAAGCTGGCGAATCTTGCCCCACAGGGTTGGCCATTGCATTTTTCATAGAAAATGTAATTGGAAGAGATGTCCAACAAGCAGTAGTCGACCAGCAAAAACAAGGAAGTTTGCTCATTTGTGTACAAAACTTACTGAAAGTCTTCATTCCCCTGTAGCACTTTTAATCATCACTTTTTTATAGCATTCAGAGAACTTATGATCAGAAAGACATTATTGGGTATCAAAGACTACTTCTGTGTTTTCTGTCAAAGCAAAAATCGCTATGCATACTTTCCGGCAGGAATAATGAAGACAGAACTCAAACTGGCCACATACTTGGAGATGCACAACGCAGAAAAGAAATGGTGGAAGTGTCTGACCGACCCATGTCCCCAGTTGTCTTCATTCTGATACGCTTGCTCACACATCTGGCAATGTTGCTGGGAGCCACAAAGGATCCTCAGGTATCTTCCAATAATAGTCCCAAATGGCCACATGAAATTCACCTTTATATGACGCTGGTCCTTCTCGTCGTGTTGCCTAGTGACTAGGGAAGTCTTTCAAGATGCAAGACCCAAATTCACTTCTCCCCTTGCCTAGGAGTGTTTTTGGTTTCTTCATGCAGTTGCATGTGCACATGTGCATGCATACCTGTCATTATGTGTACAAGTGGTAAGAGTCCTGTAGGATGGAGCAGAGACTATCTGATAAGACTAGTTTTGCATGCCTTGTGCTTGAACTGGATGTTACTGATTACGCTCATTCTTTCCTTTTGTTGTTCTTCAGTCACTGCGAAAGATTATCAAGCCGCCGGTGCGCAACTCAGTAATTTTCCTGCAGCAGCATATTCAGGAGGACTTGGGACACATGACAAAAATTTTGGGAAAGAGTGTAGATGAGACTATCAGCATCCTTCATTTTGTCCTAAGCAGCCTCCTCAAGGACCCCCATCAGCACCCAAGCCAGTGTAAGGAAAACTACTAGCCATATCACATCTGCAAGCTGTATCAGCGTTTTAAGGGCAGCAGTTACTTAGCTTCTTTGCTAACAGACCACTTTCAACAGGTGGTAGCTGAGTTGATGAGGGAGATCCAGAAATTTGAGGCTTGTTTCTCGCTGTAGGTAGTGAAGAATTTTTGGCTGCTTACTTTTCCTTTGGCCAAATATATGGGGTTTGCAAGGTTTGGTACATAATTCTGGAAAGAAATTAATGAATAAATGGCTTCATGATACATTGACAGAACTTCCAGCTCACAAGCAGAGGTTACTACTCAAAGTAGTGTGTGCCGTTTTGGATGACACTCTCCAGCTAGGCGGAGATACTCATTTAGCCTCTATGACCTCTGTAGTTGCTCTTAGCTCGTCATATGAACTTGCAAGGATCTGAGCTATCTTGTAACTGAAATATTGTGAACATAAGACTCTTAAATTTCTGTTGCAGGGCCAGTTCAATTTGATGGTATGCTTTCCACCAAGGAGAAGAGAAACGAGTGGGAAAGAATTGTTGCAGACACAGTTATTGTTCCTGAGTTGGAGGTGAGAAATTAGCTGTAAAAAAAAAAAATTCAGTAGTTGAGCAGTTCAAAAGCAACTTTGGAAATCCGACCTGCTGTGATACCTGTGCTACTTTTTTCACCCGGCTATTCCTAAATGCAAGCTATGTATGGTACAACTGCAGGTCCACATTAATTTGTTGTCAGCTAGTCACTTCCATCTCTAGGTTATAGATGCCCTGCTGTAGATGACCTGCTTTCAAGCAGGGGGTTTGGACTGGGTGATCTCTGGAGTCCCACCCAGCATCAGTTATTCTGTGACTCGTTTATATGAAACATGGAAGCTGTGTATGAGAGAGGGTCAGCCAACTTTGTTATACCCGTGGAAATGAGAATCAGATTTGAGTTATGTTATGAGGATTTTGTGCAGATGTAAACGTAGAAATATCTTTGTTCAGTTGAAAGTACTTGCCCAAGTGAGCATAAGGGTGCCCCAAATTAATCGTTTCCCTTTTTTCCTCATGTATTATTTAAATTTTCCTCATGTATTATTTAAAGAATGGAAGACCTGAGGGCTGGATGAGCTGGTGAACAAAAATTTTAGAGCATAAACAGCTGCTTTGCAGTGTGTGGTTTTTACATGCATTCCCTAGAAGTTCATCTTCTGTTTTGACATACTTTTGTGTGAATTGGTCATCAAGCTGTTAGGGAAATATGCTCGCATGGAGGTTCAACATTGCATGAAGCTGCCAATGCTGATAGAATACCATTATTTTTTCCAGGGTTTGGATAAAAAACTTCTGAAGTTAAATAAAGAAATCCAAGAGGACGAGAGAATCTCTTCCAACCCAGTAGTGAAAATGGTGTATGGCGACCCAGTCACTTTCCTGTCCCAGCTGCCCAAGGACAGTCACATCCATCATTCCAAGATGTGGAGCTGCCGAAAGAGGATTTCAGTGGAGAACCTGGGCCATGTAGTCCAGCAAAATAATGCCAAGGACACTGTCCCTCTCCTGTGGAAGTTTCTGCAGAAGGTGAGTGTAATACAGGGATGAGACCCCCACAATGTTCAGATAATACTCCACGGAAGAATAGAATCATAGAATGGCTTGGGTTGGAAGGGGCCTTAAAGACCACCTAGTTCCAACCCCCCCGCCATGGGCAGGGATGCCACCCACTAGATCTGGGTGCCCAGGGCCTCATCCATCCTGGTCTTGAACACCTCCAGGGTCGGGGCATCTATAACCTCTCTGGCCAACCTGCTCCTGTGCCTCACCACCCGGTTGAGGTTGAAAGGGACCTCTGGGTGCGTTTGGTTCAACTCCCCTGCAGTCTCAATCTTCAGAACTGCACATGTAAAGTATTTTTTCTTTTAAACATTTGAAAAGTAATTCAATAGAAGTATTCAAAACGGGTTTGTCCAAGGATGGCTTTACTCATAGATCCCCTTTCCTCTTCCAGGAAACAGAACTGAGGCTGGTTAAAACTTTACCAGAGATTCTGGCTCTTCAGAGAGACTTAGTGAGGCAATTTCTGAACACTGCTGATGTGAAGCGCTGCACGATCAGAGACTTCCTCAACGAACCCCGCTCAGGTGAGAAGATTCCACCAAAACTGTAAATTAGTGAAACAAAAAGTGCTTTAGAAAGATTGCTTGGATAGTCCAGATGAAAATGAAGGTGAAAACTTCTCTTAAACTTGCAATCTTAAGTCCTTATTTTTCCTTTCAACTCCTATCCAAATATACTGGAGGCCTTGATGTTAGAGTTTTTCTTAAAGTTAAAGTGGTTTTAAGAGAATTTAAGCACAAGAGGTAGGGACTCTGCTCAGAGATAGGCAAGATAAATCCCTGAACGCAGCTGTGGGTATGTTGAATTTCTAAGCTGCTCTAGAGTTAAGGGCCTTCCTAAAATGTGTAATAGGTATCCAGCCCTTCTGTTAAGTCAGAAACAGGCATTTTGTGACAACTCCTTTAATTGCACTCAATTGCAAAAACTTTAATTGCACTCAAGTGCAATTACTTCTGTTCTTAAGTACTTATGGAAGATTTCTTAAGGGTCATGCAGACCAAGGATCCATGCAGCCTTGTAGCATGTGCCAAAGGCACTCAATAATGGAAGAACATAAACAGCAAATTACACAATTTGATAATGTTGGAGAACTGTTTAATGTACGTTTAAACATTTCTGGTCTGTTTGAACAGTTACCTAAGGTTATGTGGTGTGCTTTGAAAATTCTTATATTATTGAGTTTCATGGTGTTGCCAGTAAAAGATATTTCAAGGATTCCTGTTTCTGGTATTGCTCAGATGTGATGAGGGACCTGTTACAGAGGAGAGTTAACGTGTTCCTGTCTGTTTGGAACAAGCTGAGAAGATCACTGGATACCAATGGTGAGTACCCTTCCCTCACAGCATTGTTTTGTGTGATGGAAATGAGAGAGTGCCTGCTGTCAGACAGGGGTCCTTCAGTACCCTTTGACTGTACAGGTTTCTTCTGTCAGTTGCTGAAAATATCCTCCAAACTGACCTTGGCTGTTAAAGGTTAAAAACTGACCTTTGCTGTTAAAGGTTAAAAAGATGTAGGTGCAAATGGAAGAATGTTTCCTACTTGTAGTATTCTCACCTGAACCTGCTTCCTTTAGCACCTACAAGGAACAGAAAGTGTGACCTTTTTGTCGATTTCTCTTGCTGTACTTTCTCCTGACGTGGGTTGGCTCAAGAGAGGCTATTCATCATGGGGCAAGCTCTGGGACACCACAAGCAGTCTTCTATGCTTTTTATTTTAGGGGAAATTAAGCTTCCTGAAGGCTACTGTGATGCTGACCTGACCATGGACAGCAAGCTTGAGGTCCTTCTGCCACGTCGACAGGGACTGGGCCTCTGCTCCACAGCCTTGGCCAGTTATCTCATTAGTCTGCACAATGACTTTATCCATTTGGTGAACAAGCATACCAAAGAAGATGATAGGTATGTTGCTATTCCAGCCAGGCATTTTTTGTCTCTGTTGTATTACCTGCTCCCACACAATCTGCTTTCCCTGCTTCATAAAGGCTTGTCACTAAATGGAGACAACTTTTTTCCTCTTCTGAAGGTACTCGATCAGTCCATCAGAAGTAGCTGACCTGCACTTGATCAGTTACGAGGTTGAGAGAGACCTGATTCCTCTGATCTTATCCAACTGCCAGTACAGCATGGAGAAGGGTGGGGAGACGTTGCAGCACTTTGATCTGGAGAGAATCCAGCAGCAAGTCATCAGCAAATTCTTGCAGGGGAAGCCGCTCATCACCCTAATGGTAGGAGGAGGCAGCTAGCTATGTTTCTAAGCAGCTAGAAAACATAGCTAGCAGACAACTCGTTGATGTCAGAGCCCTGCAGAGAACTGCAGGCTTGACAACTTATTGGCTGATGTCTGAACCCCTGCAGTCTTTGCTGCAGCCAAACAGACACTGTAGCAGGGTTAGCAATGTTAGCGAAGTTCTACAACCCTGGGTTTCTCTCCTGACAGGGAATACCTACCCTCGTGTACAGACATGATCGAAATTACGAAGAGCTGTTTAATGATGTCAGGAGTAAGCTGGATCAGGTGGGTTTCTGCCCTGGAGAAACAGGGCAAGCATGTGACCCCTGACATGCCAAGAAGTGTCAGGCCCGTCTTCTCGATTGCCTTGCTCATCTGCTATGAGGGCTTGCTCGCTAATCTGTTCGCATGCCTCGAATATGTACACACTGGCTGTCTTTTGTCAGTCAGGATTTACAAAGGAAAGAGATGTAGTTAAGCACTTCCAGTTTCCTAAATCTGGGGCTATGCCCTCATTCCTGACTTCTGCAGATTGAGCAGCAGTAAGGAATGGTTCTAAACTAATACTAGCAACTGCTTTGACTTCATGGTTTTCAGAGTGCTCTTCCCAGTTCCGTTATGAACACGATCAGTGGGGAACTACAGTCTTACAGTGATGTCTGTGATGCTCTGTCTGTCACTGAAATTACCTTGGGATTCCTGGCCATGGCTGGAGAGAATGCAGAAATGTTTCTGACTGACTACATTGTAAACGTTCTGCAGATGGGTGATCAGACAAACCCTCATGTACTGCAGGTGAGTCCTGAGAGCAAAGCTTGTATTCTTAAAGGATTGTATCTGTACTGGTTTATACTAAATCCAGACAGTTTGACCTCCAAGCCCAGCAAAAGTTCTAATTCAAGCTGAATTAGAATGTGTTAGAATTTCCTCCCCATTATACTTGACAGCAGGGGAGAAAACAATTTTCACTTCCACTGCAACCAGTGTTTACCAGGTGGGAGCATCCAATAGCTCATGATGCTCAGCAGGTTCTTGCAAAACCCTACAGAAGGGTCAAGTGGAGGATGTGTGGAAGGTCAAACTCCTCTCTGCAGATCCCTGCTCTTCTGCCATCACCACCAGGAAGGAGAATACTTAGTTGGGTGCCAGCATAATTAGTTGCAATGCTAAAACTGCGAAAAGGGAAAACTTTCAATAATGAGTCAGCTTTTAGTGACACTGGCTTACCGTGGTGCTGAACAGGATTGAAAATAGCACTTTACTTCTCTAAAGTGGTGATAGGGGAAGGTTTTATCTCCTAATGATGTGTGAAAAGTGGCATTTTACTGATAGGGGGCAAAAGCACTATGCTATGACAAGTATGTGTGACATAGGGAATGGGAAAATGACAGAGCTTTCACAATGGCCAAGAAAGCTGGATTACTGAAGGCGAAATGAGGAATCAGGAGATGTAAGCCTGTAGGCTTTTATACCCATGTTGAAAAGGCTTTATAAACTCCCAACTGCTGGATGAGGCTTTTGTATATACTACTTTGTCATAGTAAGACTGTTTATCACTGCCATCATAGAATCATTGAATGGTTTGGGTGGGAAGGGACCTTAAAGGTCATTTAGTTCCAACCTCCTCTACCATGGGCAGGGATATCTCCCACCCGATCAAGTTGCTGTGTCACCCTGTCAGTTAACGTGGCTTCTATTTTAGTGGGCTTCTCTGTTTCTTCTTCTGCAGGGGGATAAACAGGCTCTGAAGTAAGTTCCTTGCATCCAGTTTCACACTTTGTTTTTCTTTCAGGCCCTCGGACGATGCCACCTAAAGCACAGCATAGCCCTTTGGCAACTTCTCTCTACCCGCAAATCTGAGCAGCTTCTGCGCATCAAAAGGGTAAGATACGCTGGCAACCTCAGGGTCTGCTCAGGTGTTTCCTCGTCTCTAAGATGAAGTTGCTCAAACATGCTTGGTTCTTTTTTTCTCGTTGCATTTTTAGGATCCTTTTGTAGACATCAGTGCAGAGTACAAAGCTGATCTCACTCCAGAGATTGCCAAGCTCCTCAACACCTACCTCGTTCACTCAAGGCTTGAAACCTTCCTCCAGGAGCTCCATGAAATGATCATCCTGAAGCTGGGACGTGTCAAAAGTGTGGATGAATTCCGACCCCCATGGAGGTAATAGGTTTATGCAGCCCAAAACAACCCACAGTTAATAATGACTTAAGCTCCTCTGTCTCTTTGAAAACACTTGTGATGGAAACAATTCCGTTAGCAAATAATTGCTCTGCTGGACACAAAGCACAAGCATTGATATTAAGGATATGTGGCTATTTGTAGGGCACCCTCCATGTTTCTGGCATGTAAGACTCTTCTGCATCTTACACAAGCTTTTGGAAACAGTGCTGAAATACAGCAGTTGTTGTTCTTGAGTGCTATAAACACAGCCACTTCCGTAGTCACTTGTGGGATCGTGCTTAGTTTTCTACATACACAAGCTTGGCCCTGACAACTGGATCATGTCCTAATAATACTACTTTGCTCTCTGCTTTCTAGCCTGAAGGAATCACTCATTCCTCTCCTTGATGAAAAAGACTCGGAGTTGGCTGCAGAGCTGCAAGATGCATTCCCAGATGAGATTCTCCTCTCCCATGCTACTGCTACCTGGAAAGCAGCTGCTCTCTTCAAAAGAGAGCGTAGAGAAAACTAAGACCACTAGCAACACTGGGCCTGCCTGGGGCCACTAGTGATTTTTCCTCCTCTTACACCAAGCATTTTAGTGTCTCAAACACAGGGTGCAAGTGAGATTCAGGAAGGTCAGGGTTTCATGGGTGTTGGTTTTGTGTTGTGTGTGTTACCTTTCCCCCCACGCCACTTTTTACGCCAACGGGGTGAAGTTTGGATGCCTCCATGCAGCAGCAGCAGAACAGAGCAGAAAGAGAAGGGTGCTTATTAATGATGGGAAATGACAGGCACCTTTTTTTTTGCGATCTCCCTGGTTCTTGATACCTGCCAGCACCAGGGTGCTTGCTATGCTGCTGCCCTTCCCCTGCACAGCTCCCCCTGTGCCGCCGGCCTCGCTGCGCCCCCCTTCGTCCCCCTCAGCACCCCCGGAGCGCCGAGACCGAGGTGGAAAGAGAGAAAAAGCGAAAACTGCCCCAGAACGAACCGCTCCCTTCTTGCCTTCACCTCACCCCCCAGCTGCGGCCTTTCGCCTCGCCGGGGGCCGGCCCCTCCCCGCGGCGCTCCTCAATAAAGCCCCGCTGCACCTCCTCCCGCCTCCGCCTCCTTCCCCGCCGGGCCGCCATGACGGGGCCGCCGCCGGCCGCCCTGCTCCGCCGCTGGGCACGGTAACGGCGCGGGGGCGCCATGCGCATGCGCCCGGGGAGGTGGGGGGGGGGGCGGTGGCGGTGGCCATGGCAACCGCGCGAGGCTGCGGGCCCGGGGGGCTCCGGGGCGGGGTAGGCCCAGGCCCAGGGCCCGGGCCCAGGCCGGTGCTGCGGGGCCGCGTTGCGCTCCCGCTCGGTGCGGGCCGGGCCCAGCGGGGCCGCCCGGGAGGCTCCCCCTGCGGTCTGCCCTCTGTAGCCGAGGCTTGTGCGTCCTGGCGGGGCCCGGCCCCGGCCCCGGGGCCGCCCGCTCGGTGCGGGGGGAGCGGGGCCCGGGCGCGGGCCGGGCGGGAGGCGGCGCTCACCCCGCGGCTCTGCGCTCCTCCGGCAGCGAGCAGGCCCGGCTGAAGGGCGGCGTGGTGGCGGAGGACACCGAGGAGTGGCAGAAGGAGCCGAGCTTTGCGGGGCTGGAGAGAGTGGGAGGCGTGGACTTGTCCTACGTCAAAGGCGACGACTCGAGGGCCTGCGCTTCCCTCGTCGTTCTCAGCTACCCGGGGCTCGAGGTAACGGCGAGCAAACGGCTGCGCTCCGCAGGGTGGTGCCCAGGCGTGCGGTAGCGGGAGGCGTTTTCTCAGAAGGTTTCCACAAAAGGCCGCTGTCTGCCGTGCCTCTCCGCCTCGCGGGACCTCAGCGAGTTGCCGCGTGCGCTTCGCAAAGCCTCCCGCCCCGTGTCCTGTGAGAAAGATAAACGGAGGGGAGAATAAGTCAGGTTTTAGAGATACCTCTGGGAAGATGCGATGCAAACCGCTCCCAGCTGCAGGAGGTTCATGGGATTACTGGGAACTTCAGAGGCACTGAAGGATAGGCTCAGTATGGGTACAAGTGAGTAAATCGGAAAATACAGTGCTGAGAAGTAGGTCGCAGCCAGGCGCAGACGACTTTAGCTGGTTTAGGTAGGTATTAGAAATAGCCAGTCTCAGCCACTACCCAGGAGGAGACACAAAGGACCGTTGTTATTCATTGCCGATCGAGAGAAGAAATTAAAGCATTTGCAGTACTCCTAAGCAGCAGCTGTCCTCTTTGTGAGTTCTTGCTTGGAATCAACTCGTAATACGGGGTATAATTTACAGAAGCATTCCTAAGACTGCCACAAATTCCACATCCCATAGTCGTTTACCTTGAATTAATAAAGTTACTTGCCTGTTTCCTAACTTTAAAAATTATGTAAAAGTTACCTTTAAAACCTATAACAAACAAATAAAGTTTGATATTGGCCACTGGGATTTTTGTGAACTGAATTCCAAATCCTTCCTTGATTCTTGACTTACACTGTGTGTACGTTTTTTGTCCTGTCTTAAAGGGTTTGTTTTGGCATCCCTTGCCCCTCCCTGTGTAGAAACACGAACACCATTTGATAATGCTTTGTGTGAGCTTTGGGGTCCCCTGCTGTGTATTTGAATAGCTGCTCTCATTTCTTTCCAGGACTTTGCTCTCAAGCAGGGTATGGTAGGGTGATCTCTGGCTGTCTTCTGTCAGCAGTCCATTATCCACCCCTTTCTCTAATGGACTGACACAACCCAATGCCCTTAGCTTTGTAGGAGAGATCCAGAAGCAAAGTATTTGGAAAAAAACAACAACAACAAAGTAAAGGACATAAACTAGAAGTGATGTCTGAAAGAGCCAGGAGCTACCCAGAAAAGTCCTGGAGGTCACTGCCTCTGCTCTGTCCCACTGTACTCCTAGGTGCTGTACGAGGACTGCCAGATGGTGGCCGTGAGTGCCCCGTATGTGGCAGGATTCTTGGCCTTCCGAGAGGTCCCTTTCCTGGTGGAAGCTGTTCAGAGACTTCAGCAGGAGGAGCCCAGGCTCAAACCTCAGGTGTGGCTCATTTCTTTGTCCTAAGCTGAAAAGTCACAAAGGCTCAGAGTACTGCTGAGATTGCGCTGCCTAGCAGTTTTCTGCTGGCAGAGCAGAAAGCACAGTGTTGAAGTTTTATTGAGGCAACTATTCCACTTTCTTCAGGGACTAGGGATGCTATTCTGTGTGTGGCACCAGTGAAGAGTGCTGCCAGCCATTAAGAGCTTGTGGCGGTGGGACACTGGCCATTTAAAGTCATATGTAAGCAGCACTGAAGGAAGGAAGATCCTTATGCAGAGGAGTAAAAGTACTGAGACAGACTTCTTCCTCAGAGGGCTAGCATCACTGCACATTGGAGGCTCTCAGTGCACAGAAAATAATGTGTATTTTTTTTTCAGGTGCTTCTTGTAGATGGGAATGGCCTGCTCCATCACAGAGGTAGGACTGCACTGGAGAGCCCTGCTCTCCCCATGCTGCCACTTGAGATTCCTGTCTGGTGTTCTGCAGTTAGAGTGCCTTGTTGTTGACAGGGTTTGGTGTGGCCTGTCACCTGGGAGTCCTGACAGATCTACCGTGCATTGGAGTGGCCAAGAACCTCCTGCAGGTGGATGGCTTGGCCAGGGATGAGCTGCACAGAGAGCAGGTGAGGCTAGGTTGGGAATTATTTCCACTCTTTAATATCCCTAGACAATTAGCACAGTCGCATTCAGTTTGTCACCAACTGACTTTGTGTGCTTCTGTGCCCTAGATCCGTTCCTTGCAGAGGGGAGGAGATACATTCCCACTGACAGGCACTTCAGGGAATGTCCTTGGTATGGTAAGCTGCAGGGAGTTCTGCTTGGCCATCGAGCCTTCCAGCTTTGTGTAGCTGTGAGCACCGGAGGATGTTGTCACTGTGGTGGGACTGGTCTTGGTGACATTAGTTCAGGAAGACAAGGTCTGAACAGGTGACCAGTAGCGCCGATTTCCCTTTTCTGTCAACTCAGACACCAGTGGAAAGAGTTGGTGGTTCAGGTGTTGGGTGTATTCATGTACGTGGTTGTGGCACCCTGTTCATGAAGCACTGTCAAGCAGCTTACCAGGATGCAATACAAAAGCATTTGACTCAGAAGAGTGCTGCACAGGAAATGGGCAGGTGTAAGAAACTTCCTTCATCTGATGTTATGTTAACATAGTCTGTATTAGCAAGTCTCATTGCTTCCCAGAGCTGTATGAGGCATCTGGGGAAGGGTCACGAGTGTCCAAAAGGGCAAACAGTCCCTGTGAGGAGGTAACTGTGAAGCAGAGGATCAAGGAGGTTGGGAGCTAGCAAATACAGACCCAGCAGCCCACCCTCTGAAGACAAGTGGCTGGCTTATAATTCATCTGCCACGTTGTATTTGTTTGAAGTAAGCCTCTTAAGTATTTGATCTCTCTTGTTTCTGAATGCACAGGCCCTGCGTAGCTGCAACAGCTCTAAGCCCCTTTATATCTCTGTGGGCCACAGGGTGTGCCTGGAGACAGCTGTGCGTCTAGTCCAGTCCTGCTGCAGGTACCGGATCCCGGAGCCCATCCGCCAGGTACAGAAGCAGGGGAGCTGAGGAAGGGGAGTGCAGACCTGGGGTAGGGGAGCAGGCAGGCAGGTAGGTAGTGGGGGGACATGATAGCTGCGGATGCCAAGCCTGTGGTGATGTTTCGGAGCCTCAGTTTGCCACCCGTCTGTAACTGACAGTTCTGCAGTGGGCACCCTTCTTGCTGGCCTGTCCTCCCCAGCCTGTTGTATTGCTGTTTACGTGGTGGTTAAGTGATCATCCTCCCTTCTTCCTTGCTTGTTCTTCTGACGCAGTGCTGAGAAGTGCACCCAACCCTCACTGCAGACCTAGCTTGACAGATTTCTTGGTTCCTCTCTGCAGGCAACTTCTGTGATGCTGATGTTAATACAGAGGGGCTGGAAACGCAGCTTTCCTGGTGCTTTGAGCCTAGCACAGACTGCAGTGCTGCTCCTCTGGGCTTTTCCTCGCTACTGCACTCCACAAGGAACTGCGGGCTCTGGGACAGCAGGCAGCCAGTAGGTGACAGCACTGGATCACATTCAGCGAGTCGCAGCTGCCACCAAGGCTCTGCTTCAGACTAATTAAATCACAGCAGGGCTTGAGAAAGGGATTGGAGAAGCGTAAAGCCTCTGGGACTTCTAGCCTGACAAGTGCTTCCCTTCTCAGGGTCACCCTGCTGTTAGCGGGTGGGCCTGACCCAGCGGCTGCTCAGGGAGCAGGGCCTCTCCAGATGTCCCTGTTTGTAACGTTGCCCTGGAACACGCAGTTCACGTTGCTGCACCTCCGTGCTTGTCAGGTGTCTGGCCACCTTTGCTCTGCAGCTCCTCAGCGCAGCACTGAGAAGGTCCTGCTGGGGGCTGTTAACGCAGTCTCTGCACACAGGGTCTTCTCCTTGGCACCGCAGTGTTTCCTGAAAGCAGAGTATCGGGTCTATAGTTATAAAACAGACAAAAATCTAACACCTTAAAGCAAAACAAACCTTGAAGCATCCATTCCAGAACTAGAGTTTCTGATCTCATAAACCACTACCTGCCAGACGGGAGTAGGCTGATAGATCTTCTTATGTAACCTCTTCCAGCAAGGGACAGATGCCTCCGCAGAGCTGTAAGCTAGCTCTGCAGTTCAGCATGCTCAGAGGAAAGGGGAAAAGCATTCCCTTTGGAAACAAAAAGGTGTCTTGGAGGTTTTCATCACCTTCATTTCATTTCCAGCTTTCTCCAGTGTTTGTCTATGTTCCGAGACTCCTCCAATCCTCTAACTATGACTTTTATTTAAAGTGGTGGAATGAGGTGTTGTCACGTTCCTTGCAGAAAGGCTAGAAATCGAGAAGGGTGTGTGTTTAGTGTAGAGGCAGAGGAGTGGCAGGAGGTAACGGTGTTTCAACCTTTCCACAGGACTTTTCCCACCACACTTCTGTGTAGTAACTGTTACAGATTTTGATGCAGGGCAGTGGGGAGTTCTGGCTTGGGTGATCTTTTTGCTACGGGATCTCTCCATGACAGGCTTGCAGATCTGGCGGGTGATGTGCTTACAGCTTTCCCAGTGTCCAGTGAAAGACTTCTGGAATATTAGCCCTTAGTTGGTAAGTTCTGGTAGCCCTAGAAGCGTAATGCTCTGCAGATAACTCAGCTGGCAGTACCTTTTTGAGGCTGTGTTTACGGCTTGGATGAACGCAGTGCTACGCTGCAGCGTGTGTAATACTGTCGACTGTTGTGGGAACTTAAACCTTCCACTTTCCAAGAGGTATGGCTGGCCAGTCTGTGTAGGCTGTGTTGTGCTTCTTGGGCATGAAACTGCATCTTCACAGTAATCAGAAGCAGTTTGATTTGCATTCAGCCCACGATGTGGTTGTGTTGCCAAAGGAACTGTGGCTGTGATGCAGGTGAGAGGGGTGATCTTTCAGAGAAAGCAGAGGGAAGTTCATTATCACCTGCGTACGTATTTACTTCTGTTTAGTACTTCTTCTGTATGCAAGGCTGAACTGGCAGAATATCGTTTGCAGAGGGGCGATCCCTCCACCCAGCCAGCTGGTGAGGTTTTGAGGCAGACTTGGTCCTTTCAAGCTAACCAGACAAAGGTATTGAGATAGGCAGAAGCTGTCATCCCAGAAAAATAAACAAAGCATTTAAACTGAGTGGCACTGGAACCAACAGCAAGCCCTCCTGAGAGCAACTGCTCTTGCCTGCTTCTGGCGGAGGTCAGATGCCCTCTGCAGTGTTTGCCCACGCTCCGAGCCTGCTCAGACCCAGGATCCACACGCACAGTGAGGAACCAGAAGCTTTTAACACTCCATCTGATGAGGATTGCTCTGGGACAGATTCTTCTGCTCTTGCTTCCTCAGCTTCCTGGCTGGCTGCACACCAGCCTCCAGCTCACTTGATGATCCTTTTAGCTCCAGCTGGCGTCTTGCCCAGCTGGTTCCTGCTGGCTCAGGATGTGGCTGATGGGGCAGCCTGATGTTACTCCAGCCCACCAAGGAGGACAGAAATCAGCCAGGCCACAGCTGTGAGTTTCTGCAGGTCACATCATGTGCAGTATTAAATACTTATTAATGCAAAACTGAAAAATAAGCCATCATCCCTCTTCTCTGTGTGAATAGCTCCTGCTGCCCTGCGGGGAAATCAGTCGCTGATATCCTGAAATTCTTACTCCCCTGAGATGTAGCCCCCCAATACAAGCTTGCTGCTCACCACTGCCCCTCATAAAATAGGCAAAGCAACAATTCCAGACCGTAATGCCAACACTAGTCCCTGCTGAAAATAGAAACAATCTGTGAGGATTATTACGGGACAGTTATCCATCTTATTGATTAGCCTCTTGGTTAATACGCTGGGTTAAGCTGTCTCTCAGCACTGTGTTAGGAGTGAGGACTGGCCAGTAACTTGCCACCTAATCAAGCATTAGCTTATGTTATCCGTAGAATGAATTTGGGGGTTTTCTTCCCTAGAAAAATAGGTTGTAGATCTGACTCTTGCTACCTTGGTCTCCCAGCAGGGACTCCATTGAACAACCTCTTTCCCTCGTTATAAAATACATCACGTAATCTCTTATCCTGAAGAGTGATCAAAGTTATTTGTCAGTTCAGTTATGAAACTGTCCAATTATAGAGAGAAGGGAAAAAAATCTCCCAAACAAACCACCCCTTATGTAACCATGTTTCATTCTTGAGCTCGCAGATTTGTTAAGCAGTTGTGGAGCTGCATTTCCAGCAGTAAGCTGGCAGAGTCTCCACCTGAGATGCCTGGCTGGGAGCTGCAGGGGGGGAAGCATGGGGAGCTCGTTGGGGCATGGGAGAGACTCTTCAGAAGTATAGCATAGTGATGAGAGTAGAAAATGCTTCAAGGACAGCCACTGGGGATGCGCTAACCCACTTTATTAGCATGATCATCATATTCTGTGAAGCTTTTCCAGCTGGGAAGGTCACAGACTGCTTTTTAAGTGGAGAGAGAGACTCTGTCTTTGAGGTGGGGCACAGCAGCTGTTCTAAAATGTCACAGGCTAGCAGTGTTTTTGAGAAAGAAAGTTTCTGAAAAAGAAAATAAAAACTTTGAGGGAATGTTAAAATCAAAGTTACCAAGAGACCAGGATCCGGGTGCTTGTAATGGCATCCAAGAGTCCTACACTAATATGGAGTAGCACTGGAAAGCTGAACAGTAATACTTCAAGGCAACAAGAACATCCAGTAAATGTTCAGCAACGCCTTCTATAGCTCTTGGGGTTCCAGAAATGGAAAGGAGGAACTGGATGCTTGCATGAGGAGGGGCTTGATGAGGTTTGGTGATGGCTCTGAGATCAACTTCAAGGAAGAGGGCAGTAAACCATGAATTTGGTAGAGTCTCAACGTTACATCTTTCATCTGTGGCCCCAGGAGGGGTTGTACTGGAAAGCAGAGCATGTAGCACTGTTGCGGTCTGGCGTGTAAACTGCTCCTGTTGTCTTCCTTGGCAGCTTTGCTTTTGGACTCACAAGCTAGGACAGTGTCAAAGGTGTGTCAGTCACTTGCCTCGCATCTGCTGCCAAGAAGTGGTAGAGCCAAGAGTGTGCTTGTGCCTCGTCTCTGTTTGCTTTTACAGGATGTTTTTACCTGCTTTAGCCACGTAATTACCATCACACAGCCAGCCCACCAGGCGCAAAGGCAGGATGAGCCAAGCTCATGCCTAGGGAGAAGGATATGCAGCAGACAAGTGGCGTGCTTCTCCATCTGTTACTTCGTGATACAACTGCTGGAACAGAGGAAGTAAAGGGATGGGTACAAAAATGGGCAATGCAAGCTTCTCTCGTTTCATCCCATGTCATCTTGACAACTTGCCTGCTGTATTGCTGTATTCCCAACTCTTCACAGCCCCCTCCGTAGCCTTGTTCCCCCTCTTAATTTACAGTTTCCTGTGGAGGGGACAGCCACATTTCTCAGCTGATTAGTGACCAGAAAAGCTAATTCTTTGTGAACATCACAGCGTCACAGCTGTAAAGACCATGGATGATCTTGGAATGCTCTGAGCCTGAAGGCTGCAGCCTGACCTGCCTGAAATGCCAGTGGGAGTCCCTGTTAGCGTAGTCCCAGGACACTTCTGTTTCACTGTGTAGACAGTGAAGGTCATCGCAGCAGAGTCCGTGAGGCATTCTGCAGCCCCAAGAGAAGTCAATAAAATGCTCCAGTATTTCCTTAACTTTTGAGGAGACCGTGCTTTTAAATTTCTATCAAGTCTATTCCATCTCTCATCAGTGGGCCTGGACTCCAGGTTCCAAGCTATTGCTGGAAAAGGCCCATGGAGGAGCCTGGCTGCTCGTTACACGTTCCTGCATTGCATTCAGAGGTGCCTGCGTATGGAAGAAGACATTTAGGTCGGTTCACGGGTTGAAAACACCAGAGCACGCTCAGTCTCCTGTGTCTCCTTCAGCCTGGCTCTCTTCTGCCAGGGTTCATGAAAGGGGAGTTGCAGCTCTGGCACAGAGACAAGACACAATGGAAAAGCAGCCCATCACCTCAGCAGCTCTCCCTTTGCCAGTGAACAATTCTTACTTAGGCTCTGGAAATTCTTGCTGGCCTGTCACATCCCTGGATGACCAGGAGGGCATCTTAGGAGCTGTTCAGTGTAGGTGTAAGGTGAGGGATTCCTGCTGGGTCAGTGCTTGCTGCAGGAAGGCTCACTGCAGTGTGAGCTGGAAACCCGTGCTAATGCATCCTTTGGGTCTTGTAGAAGCCTTTGGTGAGGGATGACTCCACACATCTGAGCTGCAACAGGGATTTACTGAGGAAGCTCAGTCTGGTTCCTGCTCTGGCTGTTCATCCTGCCATGCTTGTGGTAGGGTGAGAGCTGAGCAGACTTTAGGCATGGGCGGGCAGGAACTGTCTGAACCCAGTGTCTCCTGCACGCTCAGCGTCGCCTCCTTGCTCATCTGAGAAGTGAAGGGGCAGACAGGAAGGGTTCAGAGACTGTAATTTCTCTTTCTGAAATGGACTGTACTCCAGTAGGGCTGCTCAGTCCAGGACCCTCTGTTTCTTTGTCTCAAGTCTTCACCCTCCCAAGCAGCTTACAGTGAGGCACAAAAAACAACCAAGGACAGAAGCGCACAGGTTGCTTTTTGCCAGGCAGTCACAGAAGGGCTAGTTATGATGCACTGGCATTAGGATGTGCAGGGGCATACTGAGACAACTATGGGGAGACACCAAACAGGCTGATCTATCCCTTTTCACTCATTTTCCTCCTTTATTCCAGGCTGACATTAGATCGAGGGAGTATATTCGGAAGCAGATGTGTTCACCAGTGAAGGTCCCATCTTCTGGGCCAGAGAGGTAGGTGTGTGGGCAGCCCGAGCAGCTGCCTCTCCAAATGGGATCTGCTCATGTAGTGATCTTCAGTAATGGCATTAAAGGGACAGGCCGGGTAACAAGGTGAGCTGAAGTGACATCAGGACATATGTTGCCTCCATAAAGGGTGATTTCTGGTGGTTGTAGCCATGCTACTTCACACGTTTTTTCTGCAGAGCACCGTGTCCTAGGCTGGGGAAGGTCACTGGGGATTTGATCTGTTTCCGGCACCCATGATAAGCAAAGAACTGACGCCCACAGGTGTGACATGAGGGTGAACAGAAATATCCTGCAGGGAGCTGGTTTCTGTTCCCAGAAGATGAGGGGAGGGTCAGACTGCCCCACTCTTACATAATGTAGGCCAATGGCTGCTCTTAAACGGTACAAATCCATGGCAAGTCCACTGGTGCGTAGGAGTTCCTCATGTCATGAAAAGGCCGCGCTGCCTTTTCAGCACTGTTCATGGGGGTTTGTTGTTGAGTTCCCTCAGACCCACACTGATACCAGGTTGGACAGGTAGCAGATAGCGCTGCCTGAAGAGCTACTTCAGGACGAATGAAGTGTGTCAGTACTCAAAACCCGCTCTGCTCTGAGGGTCATGCTGGACCAGAAAGAGTGAAGAATGAAGGTTGCTGGTGGCAGCAGTCAGGGATTACTTGCGCTGACTTGAGGCAGCTCTTACAGATTCGTTAGGACACTTGGCCAGTGAAACTCATCATGCTCTGCTCAGCTCCTGTATCCTGAGAAATGCATCCAGAAACAAAAGATGAGTCTGTTCTTGTAGTAGTGTTGCACAGTGTGGCCAGGCTATGGGGGGTAGCCCTGTGCGGTACCAGGCCACATGTCCCCCATTTGTGCTGGTGCTTCATGCTGATGCTGAAGCTTACACAAAGGCTAGCTGGTTTTGGAGCCTGTGCAGCAGAAACACCAAAGTCATCCCATGTATGTGACATAGTAGATGGTCTTTTTGGTTTCTTTCTTTTATTTTTATTTTTTTATTTTTTTCAAGTCTGTAATCCTTCCTGGTTTTTGCTCCTTGCAGAAAAGAGAAGGCTGAACTGGATGATTAATCTCATGCCAGAAGAAACTGCAGGGCCCCTTCTTCACTGAACGCAAGACTGTGGTTCTGCAGAGTGCAGCGGCCGGGTGCCACCCGTGGGCAGAGCAGCACAAGGCTGTGTTGGTCGGGACAACGCCAGCCACTGTGCACTCCTCTGGTAGACCGGCAAACCAGCCTCTGTTAAGGATGTTGCTCGATGTTTAGAGCATATTTCTCGTGGTCAGTTTTGAAGCACTGTAAATACATGTGTTCACTTTCTACAACTTTCTTGAGTACTCGGGTAGTTGCAGGAGGTGATTTACAAGGAGATGTTGGGGCACTCAACATAGTTACTGTCAAGCTCCAAAGCTGGCCTTTGGCTCCCACCACTCCTCTGGGACAGGGACTTCCTTTTTTGGCATTTTTGGAACGGCTTCCACCCAGTCCCTGCAGCCTGTTCTCTCACCCTCGCTTTGCACGTCTCTGGGGAACAGAAGCCCAGTATGCAGCTCCGGCTGGTCCTGACAGACGGGCAGAGGACTCCGTGTTTCAGGTGGGCGTGTGACTCACGAGGGAGGGGACGGAGCCAACAGTCTGCTGTGTATTTTGGAAGAGGCTTGGTGGTCTGAGCTCCAGTACCTGAGAAGCTTTCTGTCTGTTTGGTGTCAGTGGCTTCTGCGTGCCTGCTGCCGTGGTGCTATGCAGCAGTACCAGACCTCGGTGGCTGTGTGCGAATCATCGTTTGTGCTGGGCACAGGGTGCTCTAGTGTTGCTGGTCGTGCTGTGAAATTGCTCTGCATTGCTGCTGAAGCACAATTCAGGTACAAGGGCATTATGAGACGCAGACTTGCTTGGTGTTACTGTGAGCCTCCCCACAGTGCCTGAGACAGGGCTCACGGTGCAGACCAGCGCTTCCCGAAGAAAAGACCATCTCGGGGGAACGGAGAGTTTCTCATTGCAGAGAATGGGGAAAGAAGTCCTTACTAATACACAAATCAGTCAAGGTGGTCAGATCCCCAGCCTGGATTTTTGCAGCCCGAGTGGACCAGGAGCACTCGTGTCAGGTCAGGAGGGAAGCTCTCTGTGGCCAGCACACTTGGACCAACACCCACCAGTTAAGCCTTTGTGAAGCTTTGCATTAGCAGCAGAGCACAGAACAAACAGTTTCTATCCCTGAATCAATACAGCTGGCCTAGTCCAACTTGCCAGGCTAAAGCTTTTCCTCCAGAGGTGTGGGTTCTTGGTTGTATTCAGCATTTTATTCTTGACCATTTCTGAAGAGCAATAGGCACTTGAACACAGCCCAGACTGTGGTATGTGGATGTAAAAAACCATGCCTGTGTAAGATTCCAGCCTAAAGAGAAAAAAGGCCATTTTCCCGGGGCTGCTCAGGGTCAGGACTTCTGTGGTTGGTGTTACATGCTGCTGAGCACTTTGCTTTTGCATAAATTCATCTTGCAGCTTTTGTTGCTCGTGTCTCACCTCCACCTCCCTCTCGGTGTTGTTCTGGGGACAAAGGACATTCAGCCTGTGTGGCATGTCTGTGCAGCATCTGCTAGATCGGAGTACACCTGAGTCACCTCTGTAACCCCGGGTGGGAAAAAGGGAGGAGGTAATGGGCCGGGCACCCCCAGGGCCTGCTTTGGGGAGCTCTGTTGGACCGGTCCCCAGGGGCGTTGAAAAGGGGGATTGGCAGCACTCAGTCTTTGACGGTTCTGGTCCCTGCACTTACCCCCCCCCCAAAAAAAAAAAAAAAAAAAAAAACAAACCGTGCTGATTCATGCGTTTTAAAGACACAAGCAGCAGAAGTTTTCAAACCTTGAGAAGGAGCATACTGTCTCCTGGGAAGCCTCAAAGCCTTTTTCACATGGGAGTTTGTTATGTGGGTGGACAGAGACCGGGAAGGAAAGAAAAAGACACAGCGAAACTCTGCTCCTTTGATCCCTGTGGTGTGTGTAGGATCAGAGGGATCCCTGTGCCCAGCAGGGAGGGGTGAGAGGAAGCATTTGGCTGTGTCTTACCCCAACTTTGGCAGGGGGCAGAGGAGCAGCATCTGGGGGGCAATCCTTCCCAGCTGACGGGACGAGGGCACTGCTCTCGTGTTGCTCCCAGCGCCGCAGATGCGATGCCACTTCAGTGCTGCCGTCCGCCCATCTCGAGGGATCGGCGTGGAGGCAGAGCTTCCCGGCAAGCGGCCCCGCGGTAGCGCTGATGCCAGCTTAAGAAACGAGTGGAAAAACCGAGTGCCCTGGGAGCAGCCAGCCCTGCTGCCCCCGCTTCGCTTGGCCTCCGAACAACGCGTGAGGACGCCCAGAGCTGTCAGAGAGCTCCGCTGGCCCGGCCAAAACGCCTTTCACAGGTGGGATGTGGAGGAGCTGGGGCCTGGCCATGGCTTGCCAATGGGCCTTACTGGATCCTCTTGTGAGGGAGGAGCACGAGCAGTGTAATTAGCAGCAGCAAAGCCAATCTGGCTTAATGAGAAAGCACTTGCTGCACACAGCTGCCTGCAGGCAGGGGCCTGGTGGGGTTGGAGCCCCCCACTGCGCCCCCCTCCCCCCCCCCCCCCCCGGCCTGTGTCCACACGCTGCCAGCCAAAATCATTACTTGGAGGCAGCCCTGCAACCCCCCTGCAACTGGGAGGGGTGGAGGTGTTAATTAGGGAGTTCTCTGGGGGAGGAACTGTCAGGGCCTTTCCCAGCTCTTCACACAAGCCCCCAGGCCTCTGCCAGCAGCAAGCGGTTTATCCATTTCTCCTTCCAGCCACGTGCGAGGCAGCAACTCCTACAAACCCCAGCAGCAAAACCTGGCAGGGATTTAGGCACACCTGACGCGCCAAGAGCCAGGGAACGGCTGTGCCTTAGATCGCAGGGGCCGGCCACCAAAGAAATCGCTCTCTTGCTGCCAATTGCCATGGCCTGGTGCAGGGAGCAGCCTGCCCGTGCTGGGTACCACAGCAGCTGGGACCACCCTGGGCTCATCCCCAGGTCGGGGTCGCACCGCTCTGCCTGCAGGCTCGCTGGGGTGGGCCTGGTGCCCTCGGATCAGCTGTGCCACAGCCAGCACGGAGGGGTCTGCCCGGGAGCAGAACACGGCGCTGAACGCGGTGCTGAGCGGGAAGGAGCCGCAGGGCGCCCCGAGGTGTCGCAGCCGCAGGGGGCTCCCTCCGCGTGGACGGATGGCTCCGCGCTCGTCGTGTCCTGAGTGCAGGTAACTTCCCTGAAATCCGACTGCTTTGGGTCGGAGTCATCTTCATGGCCTTGGGGGCTGCCGTGGTGGGGAGGAGGCCTTGCGGACGTGGTGGAGCCGGGAGGCCCGCGGCTGAGGGCTCTGCTGGGTTTTGGGAGTCACCCGCGCTGCGCGATGCTCTCTTAGCCGCTGGAACGTGGGGAGTCGGTTAAACAAATTGACTAATCCCTGTGTTTGGTGTCTACTTGAGGCTCTCTGAACACAATAAGGGATTAACTTGGTCTTTATCTAATTGGCTTATAAACCAGGGAAGGGAAAATCGCTTTGTAATGCATGAAACCTCCTCTTAATGGAAACTCAGAGACCAGAGCTTGAGTGTCCTTGCTATGTAAACTCATACATCTCTCTTCTTCTTTAACTCTCTGTTTGCTGAAAATTAGCTTTTTTTCTGGATACTAAATACTTGTTCTTGAGTTCTCAATGATCTCTTAGTGACTTGTTACAAAGCCTGGCCTTTTGTTATCTCCAAAGGTACTTTTCCCTTTAACGTTTGTATGTAACTGTTCATGAGTCTCCAAGTGGGTCCCATTGCTTTGTGTTTTCTCGGTGCTGTCGGTGAACAGGGCGTGGGGCTGGAGCTGCTAAATAGCAGCAGCTGGGCTGGCTGCGTGCTGCAAACCCCAGCGCTGGCTCTGCGGGCAGGGACGTGGCTGCGCTGCCATCCCTCCTGGGCGGCGAGCAGGGACTGCGGGCTGGGGCAGAACCGGTCAGCAGGGCTGATAACTGCGTCCGTGGCAAAAACCTGGGGTGTGGGAGCAAAGGGAGGAAGCAGAATGGAGGGAAATGGAAGGGGGAGGAAGGTGGAGGCCTCTCTAGAGGTTATGGTGAGGGTTCTGCACAAGGGGAAGGCTGCTGGGAGGGTTCTTTAGCTTCTCACTACGTTGTACCAATAGGACAGTCTTTGCCTCTCTGCTGCATGCCTGGAGCACGGATTAAGGTTTACTACCGTTGATTAAATTGATCTGCCCCTCTGCTGCTTTACCACTGCTGGAGCAGCCCCGGAGCAGCGGCATCCTGCAGCCCAGCGTGGCCACTCAGTGCCCTGCGCTGCCGGGCCGTGCCGTGGGGGCTCGCTTCTCTGACCCCTTGCTGTGCTCCGGGAGGGATGTGGCACCCAGACAGCTCCGTGCAGCCATTCCTGCTGGAGCTGCGATTCCTGCTGGAACAGTGATTCCTGCTGGAGCCGTGCTGCGGGTGTGGAGCGAGCCCAGTCCCCCTGCAGGAGGACGCGCTGCAGGGAGCGGAGGTGGGAGCAGGAAAGCCTCACGGAGCCGCCTGTTCCCGGGAACGCTTGGCTCTGCCCGGCCCGTTCCCCTCCCGTGCTGGGCACGTGGCCAGGTGGCTTCCCAAGCCGTGACATGGGGAGCGGGCTCCGTGTCCCCCGCGGTCCCCAGCTGCTGCGCTGGCTCCTTCGGCTGGAAATTGAAGCCGGGGCCGTTCCTGGGCTTCACTAAGCAGGGGGAGGCTGGAGGGAGCTGCTCGCCCTGCTGAGGCTCGTGTTGGAGAGCCCTTTCTGGCTGGCATCCTTACGCTCGCCACCAGGTGAAGCCTGAGCAGGCTTAATTAAAGCTGAGCCGCCCCATGCGGAGCCTCCTCCCCGCAGGCTTGGCTTCTGCGGGTCGGGCTCAGCCCTGCGCACGGTTAGAGGCAGCTCAAAGGCTGCTTTAGAGCTTTCCTGTGCCAAGTTGAGCTGAGCTAACTAAAGCAAACCCCTTCCCCTTCTGAACCTGGTGTTGGTTCAGAAGAACCCGGCGTTGGCTCCTTCCAGGTAGGAGCCTCTCACCTGCCTCCCAAGAGCTCTTACGGGCACTTGTTTTACAGCTTGCTGTGTCCCCTGGGGACATGAGGAGAGATGGAAGACTTGTGCCAGGCAGATGCTGGATGACTTGCTCTGCTACAGGGTCTTTGGATTTGTTTCCTTTGCGTTTTTTGTGGGCATCTACAGAGCGGGAAAGAAGGTCTCTCCTCATACGCAGCTTACCTGGGATCCCTTGGTAAGGGAGAGGGGGTGCTTCAGGATGCAGGTCTGTGTTTCTCCTCTGATTATCGAGGGAGCTGAGATGAGTAACTCAGCCGCAGATGTCTGAGGCTGGGTGAGATGAATTCCCACCTCCGTGTCTGGAACTGGTGGTAGGCTGGATGCTGCCTGTGCTGCGGGGACTGAGCTCTGGTGACTCAAGGCCTGTACTCCAGAGGAGTGAGCACCGAGGACAGGGAAAGTGGATTTTAAGGATTTCCTCTCCCCCTCTCAGTTCTCGTTCCTCTTCCCCTCCAACCTGTGCTGGTCAGGTAGATCTAGGAGGGGCGATTGCCCTCGTGCTCCCCAAAACCAGGGCCCAGCTGTAAACTGGTAACATCACCCCTGGCTTTATGTCAAGGCCATATTAACTAAAAGCAAATGAGTGGAATTTCCCTTGACATCCGAACTGATAGCGAACAAGGTAACTATGAGCTGCATCATGAGGGTGATGGAGCAGCTTGTGCAGGGCTCGGCGGCACGCGTCCGTCTTTCCTTTCTCGAGGCGGGGGCTGGCGTCCGAGCAGAGCCCCCCTGGGGGCGGCAGTGGAGGGGGGCCGGGGCCAGGACCCCACTGCCATCAGGGGCAGGGAGCAGGGGGTGGGCAAGCAGAAGGAGCACGGGGCCTGTGCATGGCCCCCCAGGTGCCGGCTCCCCTTTGTGCTCTGGGCGCGCCTGTCCCCTTCTGGAGGCCTGAGCAGCTCGCTTTAGGCCGTACGATCAGCCTGTAAATAATTCTTGGTCTAGTTCCCAACACAAGGGCGCGATGCGGAATGTTTCCTTAGGAACATGCTTTTTCTTGCTTTTCTTGGACTCGCTGCTTGGCTTGTTGTACCTCTGCCTGCGAACCCCCAGCTGTTCGCCCTCCACTGCTGCGTATGAGCCAGTGCACTGATTTTTATTTTTTTTTATGTTGTTTTCATTGAGCACTCCTGAGAGCCTCGTGCATGGGAGGCCCCCGGTGAGCGCAGGGACTTTGCCTCTCACCCCGCCTGGCGTGGGCAGCTCTGCCGGGGGGGCGAGCATCTCCCGGCTGATGTTTTGACTGGAGCAGTTTCTCTTGCGTGGAACCAGCTCCTTCTGCGTGCTGGATCCAGGGATGTGATTAACCGGGGCGGTGGCACGTCTGGAGGGAGGGCTTGCACGCCTGCCCCACCACAGGCTCGGGAAGGAGATGAAAGGGAGGAGAGGTCGTGCCGTGAGCCAGCTCTGCTCCCGTGTCGCTGCTTGAAAGAGAAATGTCCGTCATCTTCGTGAAGAGCATTAATGCCAGCTAATAAAATATCAAACAAATTCTTTAGAGAGTGCTTAGGATCTGAAAGCCTGTGATAAGTCTGGTAGCTTTGTAAGTTGCTCAAAATTACAGTGGGTAGCAATGCGATTAAAGCTCTCTGATTAACACACAAACCTTGTTTGTAATGAGCAAGGTTGGGAGGGTTTGGGGAATCCAGCTGGTGTGTAACGAGGTTTCTCCCACAAATTACTTGGATATCAATTAGTTTGCTGGGTAAATGTCACCTGCTTTCCCTCTGTTTGCGGTGAGCTGGCATCCCATTAACCCGCCGTGCCGTGGTGGGGCAGGGCTCGCCCCCACAGCCGGGGGGCACCAGGTGCTGAAGCCCCCCCTCAGGCTGAGCTGCGGAGCTGTGCCCGCAGCCGGCTGGAGCTGCCTCCTGCCTTCTGGCTGCAGGCAGATACGGTTTTATTTTGCTGGAAATAGCCCCCCCGCACCCCGCCGTGTGGCTGGCTGCTCTCTTGCATCCTTCTCCGGGATCTCCCGAGCGGCGTTTGGGCCCTGTCGCTGCAGCGCCTGGAGCGGGGGAAGCGGCTGAGGATGCTGAAGCTGCTCCCAAATCCCAGGAGCAGTGGGGTAGAAGAGGCCACAGCTGCAGCCACGGCATGTGCAGGATGCTGATGCCCTTTCCAGCCTGTGGGAAGGGCCCTGGTTTTTGGGTGTGTGACAGCTCTGCCGGGTGGACGGGGCATGGATGGGGCTGCGAGCCAGCACAGCCCCGGGGGCTGGGGGACCTCTGCTCCCCCGCAGGGCACCTGCCACAGCCGTGCCCCGGAGCAGTCGTGAGTTCCAGCAGCGTCGGGGCTGCCCTGGGGATGTGCGGGGCTGGCGGGGGCACGCGGCCCTGCTGGGGGGGGGGGGGGGGGGTGTGCTGGCACCGGGGGCTCCTCTCGGCCCTGCACGCCTTGGCAGAGCTCACGACCGCTGACGGCGCTGACATATGGGTGATGTGGGGCAGCAGAAGAGAGGAGCAGGAGTGCTGCCAGCTGCCAGGCACGGCCCCCTCCAAACCTCGCATCGGCACAGCTCGGGCGCGGGACGGTGCCCGGCTCGGCCAGCTCCGGGTCATGTCCCGGGGGGTGGCCAAGGGCTGCCTGCGCTCGGCTCTGCTCCCTGGGGGCTGCTAATTCCCGGCTTTCCTGAGCGGCGGCTGCCGGAGCCTTGCGCTTCTGCTCTTGCCTCTCGGGGAGGGGGGGTAGAGGAGGTAAGGACAACGGGGACTCGGGGGCGCACCTGGCTGGGGGCGGCCCTGTGCCCGCACTGGCTTGCGTAAGAGCCTTGCAGCAGAGCAGCCAGGATGATAAATGTTAAAATCTGCTGCAGGCAATCGCTGACCTGATTTCCAGTACCGCTGTGAATCCTGTCATCTGTTGCTGGCAGCCTGGGTGCAGATGGGCGCAGTCAGGAGAGGGGGCGCAGGGACCCGTGCTGCTGGGGCTGGGGTCCCCAGGGGGGGCGATGCAGGGGGCCAGGGGTTGGGCTGAGCGCAGGGCACAGCCCCGGCCCCACTGCAGCCCGACCCTGCCTGGTGCCCACAGGACACTTGGGGTCCAGCTCCGCTCCCTGTGGATTTCTGATAAGCAGAAACCAAATGCTAATTACACAGCATAATTAGTGTGATGCTGCATCTATTTTTAATCAGCTATGGAACACGTTCTTCCTTCCGCTGTTCGTGGCTTCACTGGGGACCCTCCTGCGGGAGCCTGGCTGCTCTCCCCCCGCCGTGCGTCTGAGCTGGGGCTGCCCCTCCTGGGGTCCCCGCACGAGGAGCTTCCCCCACACCCCTCGGTGCCGCCTGAGGCTTCTGCTGAGATCCCGGCCCCTCTGGAAGCCATCAGGGATGGATGGGAAGGGTGGAAGAAATTGGCTCAGCTCCGCCAAGGTGGCGTTCAGCAGTGGCTGGTAATGTCACAGGAGGAGAAGCCCAGGAAAAGGATGCAGAAATGTTCCGAGAAGGGGAGACGGCAGGGCCAGCCCCGCTTTCCCAGCAGCTCTGCGCCCCTGCTGGGGGTGGGAGGCTGGGTTCACTTCTTGGTGAAGGTTCACTTCCGAGAGAGCTGTGAGGTGCAGAAAGCAAGGTTTGCTCCGAAAGGTTCAGCAGAGATGCCAAGTGCTGTGCACAGCAGGGGCACACGCCTGCTGTAGCGGGGGGGGGTCCCAGTCCCGCTGGCGTGGCACCAGCAGGATCGTGGCACGTGTCAGGGATGTGCAACGGGGGGGGGTTAGGGACCCCCGGGAGGGCAGAGCTCTCCTTCCGCAGCCAGCAGCAGGGGAGGCAGTGACTTGGGAAGGAAGGATCCAGAACTGGCAGAATTCTTCCAGAGTCGCCTTAAAGCGAACACTGGGGTGGGATGGGGCTGGCAGGGAGCTGCTGCTGGGAAGGACGGGTCCTGCCCCTGGCTGTGGGGGCTGCTCACAGCTCGTCCCTCTCCTTGCTGCGGGCCCGTGGCGTAGGGCCAAGGAGCTCTGCTTGCCCAGGGCAGGGCAAATGCCTCGCCTCAGCTGCGCAGGGACAGGCTGATGGCTGGGGGGCGAGCCTGGCTCTCTTTGGGGGGGCTGTGCACGGGGCTTGGGCCGCCAGCAAGCTGATGGGGATGGGGCCGTTGTTGTCCCCCCGGGAGCTGTTTCCCGGCCGTGCCACCGAGGCTGGAGCTGGTCCCGCCGAGTGCAGGAGCTGGGGGGAGGCGATGCCCCCGGAGTGCGGCTGGGGCTTGGGGGCTGCACATCTCCTGTCCCTTCCCCTCACCCATTTCTGCCATAATGAAGGCAGCGCGCCCGGTGCCGGCCTTTCTTTGTTGGGGGGGTGGGGGTCCCCGCGCAGCCCTGCCTGGGGCTGAGCCCCCCCTGCAGCTCCAGGGCTGTGCTCCCTGCGCTGGGGCTCGGGCATGTTTAATGCGGGCCTCGCGGAGCCGCGTGTCTCGGCACACCGGCACGGAGCAGGCGTACGGTCTGACACACTCGGCACTAATTAATCTAACGGCATGTTATTAAGTGCGCGCCGTCAGCACCGCATAACGGTGACGCTCCGGGGTGCCTCCGGAGCCGGTGCCGCAGAGCTCTGCTGCAGGTGGCTGCCCCACGCCCTCGGCCGGGGGTTCTTCTTCTTCTTCCACCCTTCCCATCCATCCCTGGTGGCTTCCAGAGGGGCCGGGATCTCAGCAGAAGCCTCAGGCGGCACCGAGGGGTGTGGGGGAAGCTCCTCGTGTGGGGACCCCTGGAGGGGCACTGCGCGCCCCCGGCCCTCCCGCGCAGGGCACGGATGCAGAAGGGGCTGCCTTGGGCCGTGCCGCCTCCCTGGTTTTCAGTTTTGCTGTGAAACACGTGTGATATAACTCTGCACGTAGCCCGTCACCTCCTCTCACCTCTCTAAAGCTGACCTGTGCCCACGGTGTGGGGAGAAAAGGCCGGGCAGAGGGGCGCGAGGTGCCTGTGCATGAGAGTGGTTTCTCTCCCATGTGAGCTGCCAGCGAGAAGTCGGATCAGAGCTGTAAATCCCAGCTGTATCCTGCCCTTAAGAACTCTCCCTCGCCCCCGTCAATATTTCTGAGCCACCTCCCCACGTCGTGGGGCCTGTCCTCACGCAGCCCAAGATCTCCATCTGCTCCGCTGCTCTAAAAGCCTCCTGGATTTAATGCACTCAGCGCTGGTGCGGGAAACGCTCTCCCTTATCCACGCTCTCCCCGTGGATGCTGGGCTGGCTGTCACCAGCAACCCGGAGGCAGGGCTGGCTCCTGGTGCCATTAAACAGCTCCGTGCCCTGAAGCAGCAGCTTCCAGTTGCAGGGTGAGGCGTCAGGATTGGTGCATCCATCCTATCGATGGGCCTGTGCTGCTCGTCTCATCTCGCAGGATCCTCCCTGTCCGCTGCTGGCGTTGCTGCAGCGGTGCTGGGGAGCACCGGGACGTGCAGGATGCACCCGGAGCTGCTGAGCTGTGCCGGGGGGGCTGGGCAGGGGTGGCCCCGGCCACTGTGTCCCCATGGAGGGGGGACAATGCCCACAGCTTTTTGTGGGGCACCGAGGCGATGAGCAGGGGCTGTCACCCCCCCGATGTGGAAGCCTCTGCTCCGCCGGCGCTCAGTCCTTCGGCTCGGCTGAGCCCCCGCGACCATCGCCCCTGCAGCAGCCGCTCTCGTACACGCAGCCTCCCCGTCTGCCGCTGCCACCCTCCCTGCGAGCAAGGCGGCCCCGCTTCAGGCACAGGGGAAAAAAAAAAAAAAGCCTGTTAGTGTAGGTTTTTTATTGCAGTTTGAACTGCGGTGCAGCACGCGCTCCAGCTGACAGCATCGCTCCCTTCTCCTGCAGGAGCGGGCGGGCGCTGGCGTTTCATCCCGGCTGCTGGAATGGCCGGGGGCAGCTGGGGGGTGACTGGGGGGTGACTGTCACCCGCCCCCCCCGCACGTCCCCGCTGGGAGCTGGGGCAGGGCCGGGGGGCTGGCAGCGATGGAGAACAATGCCGGAGCTGCCGCCTGTTTGCCGAGTAAAAATAGCATTCGCCTCGCAGAGATGTAGGCTGCTCCCACTGACACGAAACCAAGCAGCCTGTCCTTGGAGCAGCTGGTTCCCAGGGGAGGGGGGCAGAGGTTCGGTGTCTGCATCCACAGAGCTCCAGGGCCCGGGGGTCAGGGAGCGGCTGCTGGGGGCTGAGGGAGGGGGGGGGGACTTGTGGCTGCACCGCGCGTCTGTAAGGCTGTCGGGCTGCTGGTCCGAATCGCTTCCACCCCCGGAGGGATCTGAGGAACTGGGGAGGGGGAAAACCCTCGGTTGCACCGTTCTCAGCACCCCTTCTGTGTCCTCTGGCATCACTCCTCTGATTTAATTCCTGTGCCTGCGCCGATCCCCCTCCTGTCCACCTACGAGCCTTGGCTGAGGCTCCCTTGGCAGCCCATCTGTGCCTTCTTTTTAATCACCTGCAAGAGCGGCTGGTGAGTGGCATGTTACGCTCTCAGCCTCTCCCCTGTGGGGCTCAGTAAATTGCCCTAAAACAGTTTTGATGGATCATTTTACCTTTTGCCCCAGGAGGATTCCTGAGGTTGACGGTCTCCTGCCAAGGGTACCGAGCGCCTGTAATTCCGCATCTGCTTCTGCCCCTGGCTGGAGGCACAGGAAACACGCTGGGCCTCCAGAAATGCCATCAGACCCGCAGCGTGGTTCGAGGCAGCCTCCCGCTCCCTCACCCTTTACGTTGCTGGCTGTATTGAAACACCGAGGCATCCTTAAAAGGACCCGGAGCAGCCGCAGGAGCCAGCGTGCCGAGGGAACGCAGGCTTTATGGTGGGTGGCACCCGCTGAGGGAGGAGGGGGACCACGGGGTGGCCTTGGCAGCGGGGGACACGGAGGACCCAGGTGCACGGTGAGGGGAGTCAGCGGCAGAGGCTGCAGCTGCCTGCAGGCATTGCTTGGGCAGATGCAGCCCTAAAGGCTGCGGGAGTCTCACCACGGCCGTGCCCTCGCCAGCCCCAGGGAGCCGGGACCGCGGCGTCCCCCTGGCCCCTCGTGCCCCGTGTCCGTGCCTGGGTCCCGGCTCGCTGCCTTCCCCGTGGTGACTGTCAGCATGTCGGGATGTGATGCTGGGACGCTTCCCCCTCGCTGATGGGTCTGTTCCTGCCGTTAGAGCTCCACTCTAGAGCCAGCTGCATCCCCTGGGGCTGTGCCACCTCGTCCTTGCTCTTATGGGGCAAGGAAGGGAGCGCCGGTGTCCCCGGGGGCTGCCGGTGCCCGAGGCTGCAGCACCATCCATCTCCCCTTCCATCTGCAAGGGGCTGCGGGGGGATTACAGGCGGGGGGAATTGTTTCTGCCTGGTTATTAGGAGCGCACAGCGGCTTTGCTACTGGTATCTTCGATGCTAAAAGCAACTCATCTGGCAAGCCTGTTGTGCAGCAGGTGTGCAACAAGTGGGAATTTGTAGCAATCGCAGGAAATAATGCCAGCTGCCCCGCAGGGCCACGTCCCAGCCTCAGTGGCACGGGGGCAGCCGCTGCTGGGCAGTGCCCTGGCATCACCCCATGCCCTAAGTGCCTTGTAGGGTCCCCCCCAGGGCCAGGGTCGCTGGCAGTGGGGGCTGCAGGACACGGCTGTCGCCTTCAGGGAGAGCCAGAGGGACTTCGGCTTCCAGCCCGAGTCTTCCAGCAATCAGGAAAAAAGCAAAAAAACGCTGCTGTGCACGATGGTGCTGCACACAGCAGGGAAGGATGAGCTCTGGTGGTGCAGGCGCTGCAGCCAGCCCCCCAGGCACGGCACGGCTCCGGAGCGGGCAGAAATCCCTGCGTACACCAGCAAAGTCTTCCCTGCAGAAAGACGGGACCTGCCCGGGCGTGCCGAGCATGGGCTGCCCGGGCAGCTGACAGAGCACTTCAGAGAGCCCACTGTCTTTCTTCACTCTTTATTGTGTAAAAATAAAGTCAACAATTCATGTAATCTCAGCAATAAAATGGAAAAAGCATGAGTATCAGTAGAAACAGTGCATTTTCAGAACTGCTGATGCGGACTGGATGCGTAGTATATCGTAACCCATTCAAAATCCAAAGGAGACAATAGCAAGTAATAGGAAATTTTACAGCTTTGGTTAGCAAAATAATGACAAATTGAGATACACTTACTCTCTCCCCTACTATACACTATGTACACTGCGTTGGTATCACACCCTTTTTTGGCAAATCAGACGCAAGCGGGACCGGAGCTTCAACCTTTTCGGCGGTCTTGTTCTTCTCAGCAGGTTGTGCTTGTCGCTTTGCTGACGGGAACAGGTTCTTAAGAGGAACTCAAATTAACTCGAGATGGTTTTTAAAAAGAGCACAGTTAAAAGACGCTGCCCTGAGCCACAGTTTGTACCAAGGGGAACTCGATCTGGTGTGCGTGTCGCTGCGCGTGCCGCTCGTCCCGCGCCAGCCCTGTGCTCCTCACCAGCATCAGCCTCGGCCCCGCGGGGCCCGTCCACGTCGCGCGTCGCCGATTTGCCGTCGCTGGAGGTGGTCGGGGCGGCTCTGGAGCCCTGTGTGAATTCTCGGCCTCAGCCTCCACTGCCCCGGGGGGGCTCAGTGGGGGGGGGCTGCGGGGTGATTTCTGCGATCTGTAGTACAAACCAGGAGTTTAGAAAAGGAAACCATACAAAATGCATTTATTTCAAAATACGCTTCTTTATCTCTTTTTTTTTTTTTCCTGCAGAATCTCAAAGTACTTTTTCTCAGGGAGCACTGCTTAATTCTATATTCTTTTTTCTTCATAAAAATACCTTTTTTTTATTATTGGTAATAAACTTCCTTTTACAGTAAGAGAAACAATATATTGTATTATCAAAAGCAGAAAGGCTTCAGACTTCTCAGTGGTAGCTAAACTTCCCGGGGATGGTAAAGGCTATTTTTTTTTCCACCAGCTACGGTGCGGAGGAGGCCTTGGGGGCTGCAGGCAGCGGCCGGGAGGACGTACCTGAGTGAGGCAGGTCGGGGAGCGAGGGGGCTGGGGGGGGCCCCGCTCCTGCCCCGCAGCCCAGGGCTATGGCTGTGGTGCTGGGGAAGCGGTGCCAGCCGGGGGGGGCACAGGTTCTACCCCTCCCGGGGCAGGAAGGAGAATGGGCGGGGGGGTCCTCGCCACCTCAGAGCCCTGGGTGCTGCCGAGCCCCAGCTCCAGGGGTGGCGAGGGGCCCCGGGGGGGGAGCACGAGCAGGTTGGGGGGGCTGCAGTCCTCCACCGGCTCCGGAGCGCTGCCCCCCCCCCCCCGGGGGGCTGCAGGGAGAGGTGCCCCGCTCCGCCGCAGCCTTTAAGGCGATGATGCCCAGGGCTGGAGCGGGGCCGGGCGAAGCGGGGAGATGGACCGGGGGGGGAGAGGGGAGCAGGACGGGGCGCAGCCGCGCCAGGCCAAGGCACGCAGGCGTTGAAGGACGTTGGCAAGACAGAAACCAGACGGTCGTGGGGCTCCGGGGGCGGGCAGCCCCGTGGCTTCGTTCTCAGTTGTTTTTGCGCAAAAAAAAAAAAAAAAAAAAGGAAAAAAAAGGAGGAAAACAAAAATAAAAGAACCCAATGAGGAGGCTTCTCTCGCTTGTCCGTGGCCCTAGTTGAGCTGGCGACAGGCCTCGAAAGTCCACTTGGTGGCCCCGCCGTAGATGTCGATGTTGGCCTCGGCCCAGGCGATGACGTTTCCCGAGAGAGCCTTGCTGCTGCAGGTGGCCAGGCCGTACACCTCGCCGGGGCTCAGCTTACGGTCCCACACGTTGAAGTGGGCCAGCTCCCCCACGAAGGCCTGCGTGGCGTCGAACCCACCGCCCAGCGTGTCCTGCGGGGGTGGCGGCTGTCAGGGCTGAGGCTGGGGGGGGGGGGGGGGGGGCACCCGGCAGGGCTCAGAGCCCTGCGCCCACCCCTCCGCCGGCCCTTACCTGCTCCTGGCCCAGCACCAGGACGCCCTGGGGCTTGATGGGGTGGTAGGGTGCCAGGTTCTCGCCGCTGCCTGTCTGCGTGCCGTCCTGGTAGGCCTCCCACACGCCGTCCCGCGTGGTCCAGGTGACGCAGATGTGGTGCCACTTGCCGTCGTTGATGACAAAGGGCAGCTTGGCCACCTAGGGGTGGGGGTCAGGGTGCTGGCGGTCCCCCCTCCCCGCAATGCCTGCCCCTCCCCCCCCCCCCAGCGAGTCCCCCCGTGCCATCCCCCCCCCCCCCCCCCCCCGGTGCCATACCTTGTCATTGATGAGGATCTCCATGGGGTTGTTGCCCCACTCGATGAGCACCAGCTCGTTGGCCTGCCCGGGCACGGCGTAGGAGAAGGGGGTGCCCATGCCGGGGGAGGCGCTGGACTTGATCCACATGCAGACGCTGAAGGCGTACATCTCGGGCAGGCTCTTCTTCACCTTGGCGTACATGTAGTTGGTGCGCAGCGGGAAGGTGAGCTGGAACCTGTCCGGCGGCCGGTTGTCCTTCTGGCCTGCGGGGCGGAGGCGCGCTGGGACCCCCCGCCACCCGCCGATGGGGGGGGGGGTTCTGCCCCCCTCCCCACCCCGTTATGCAACGGGCCTTGAGACGGCAGCGAGGAGCAAATCCCTCCGGCGTGGCTCCGCTCGGGCCCTAATCCCCGGCACGGCAGCGCCCGCAGCACCCCCGGCTCCTGCTGCCGGGCACCGGGCGGGCACCGGGCGGGCACCGGGGGCGTCCCGCGGGCAGCGGCCGGGGGCTCGGGGCGGAGGAGCGGCCGGTACCTTTCTCCAGGTCGCTGATGCGTTGGTGCAGCGACGTGAGGGTGCTCTCGATCTTGCCCCGCTCCTCGGACTCGTTCTTGGGGTTGAACTTGCCTTCCTCCAGGCTGTTCACCCGGGACAGGACCTGCTTCTCCAGGTCGTCGATTTTGTTCTGCAGTATGTCCTTCAGGTTGGTGGTCTGGCCGGAGGAGTTCATCCTGCTGAACTGCTGCAAGGAGCGAACAGGGGAGCGGGGCCGTTACCGCCGCACTTACCGCCCGGCTCCGCGCCCCGGGGGCCGCCGGCGGGATGGGCCGGGCCGGGCCGGGCCGCGTACCTCCAGGTTCTCCAGGCGGGTCTTGAGGGACTGCAGGGTCTGCCCCAGCTGGCTCAGGGTCTCCGCGGCCGGCGCCCGGGACAGGTCCCCCATGGTGTTCTTGGCGAAGCCGGGCTGCCTCCTGCCGGCCCCGCCGCCCTTGGGCTCGCCGGGCAGCGCGTCCGGCACGCTCTGGCTCTCGCACCTGCCCAGCTTGGCCGTCAGCTCGCGGATCGTCTCCTTCTGGTTCATGATGGTCTCCTTCTGCTGCAGCACCGTCTCCCGCAGCTGCAGCACCGTGCTCTTCAGCTCCTCGGCCGAGCCGGCGCCCTGCGCGGTGGCGGCGCACACGTCCCCGTCCAGCGGCACCGAGGTGCAGACGAAGCGGGTCTGCCCGAAGCTCTGCGCGCGGCCGCGCGGCGCCAGCAGCAGCAGCAGCAGCGGGAGCCCGGCGGGCAGCGCCGCGGCCATGGCGGGGCCGGGTGCGGGGCTGGTGCGGGGCCGGCTCCGCCGCTCTCCGCCGGGCCCACTGCGGCACGCGGCCGCTCTTATAGCGCCCGGGCGGGGCCGCGCGCCCTGACGTCACGGCGCGTGGAATCCCGGCCGCGCGGCGGGTGGGCGGGGGCCGGGGGGGAGGGGGGGGCGTCCCGCGGGGGTGGGCGTGAGCGAGTGTGAGGGTGCGAGTGTGAGCGGGAGCGGGAGCGTGCGGGGGCGCGAGCTGAGCGGGGGCGCGCCGCGGGGCAGCACGGAGGGGCTGCAGCGGGCACCTGCGGGGGTGCGGGGGGCGCCCGGGCCGCGGCTGCGTGTCCGTGGGCGCCCGCCCGTGCTCCGGGGGTGCCCGGCTGCCGCCCGGGGGTGCCCGGCTGCCGCCCGGGGGTGCCCGGCTGCCGCCCGTCCCCGCGAGCAGCGCGGCCGGGGCCGGGGCTGCCGGGAGCGGCGCTTCCCCGGGCTGCCGCCGGGGGGGCCCCGCGGGCTCGCCGGCTCCGTGGCGAGGCGGCGCGGGGGGGGCGCGGACCTCGGGGCCGCCGTGGGGAGCGGCACGGTCCCGGCCCCGCTGCTCGCGGCTCGCCGAAGCGGCCCCTCGCCGCCCTGTCCTCCCCCCCCCCCCCCCCCGGTGCCGGGCAGGCCCCCGCTGGGGGCTCGGGGGGCAGAAGGGCGCCGGGCGAGGTCGGGGCACCGCGACCCCCCCCCCCCCCCTCCCCGCGGTCCTGGGAAGGAGGCGCAGCGAGGTGCTGGAGCCGCGGCGCTGCTGTGGGCGAGGGAAGGCGATCGCTTCTCTTCGTTTTAAGCAAGAAAAAAAAACCTCCCCAGGTGCCGTTTGGATCCGGCCTTCCAGCGGCCAGCAGGACCGCCGCCTTCCTCACCTCCCGCGCCCGGTCCTCGTCGGCGCGAGGTTCGCCCCCGCGGTTGTGCCCCGGAGCCTTCCCGTGGCCGGGAGCGCTGAGCGCTGCGGGCCCCCCCGGCCCCAGCCCCAGCCCCGGCCCCAGCCCCGGCCCCAGCCCCGGCCCCAGCCCCGGCCCCAGGGCCTCTCCCACCCGCTGGTTTTAGCCGTGCCTCCGCTCTGTGGTGTTGCAGGTGCTGGGGAGCACCCGACCTGCTGGGGCGGCGAGCTGCTGCTGCTGCACCGCCGGTGAATTTGGACCTCCCAGCCCAGTTCACCGCCTGCCCCAGCGCCCCTGCACTGCAGCAGCCCGCGGGGCCGGAGTATTTACATAACGCCAAGTTCTCCTGCGAAATGTGAAGCAATTAATTTATTAGCGAGGTGGGTCAGTAAAACACAAGGTCTGTCTTTCCGGCCGTGGAGCTGCAGAAGAGCCCCTTCGTGGCCCTTTCCCCTCTTCTCTCCGCCCTGGAGCGCAGACCCGAGGAGCGCTCCGCAGGAGCTGGCGCACACGGGCACCGTTTGCAGCCCAGTGACTCAGTTTGGTGCCTTTTCTGTTGCAAACGTTTACCTAGCCCCGAGAGTTTTATGACACACCACCGTGGCACAAAGCGCTTCCGTCGCTTCCTTCTCGCAGGCTTTCTCAGCTGCCCTGGGGAGGCGAGTTCCTCATCCAGCAGAACTCTGCAGGTTACAGCTAAAGCAGCATTTCATGGCCAAACCCAGAGGCTTGAGGCTGTTGGGCACAGCGGAAAGCGTATGGCAAAGCTGTCAAATCCCCCCCTCTGCCTCGGCTGGGCACGGCCACTGATGTGCAGAACTGGGCGCAGCACCGGGACAAAGTGGCCACGAAGCCTGGGAAGGTGGCAGCGGTTCTGCAGTGCCTGCGCTGGGCTCCTGGGGCGCTTTCATTGTCCTCTTCCGTCAAAACCGTCCCAATGCTTACGTGGTTACGTGGGCTGTGGGCTCACAGAGCCTCGTTGTCCTTCCTGTGGCTTCTGCTCCTGGCCTGGTCCTGCCCCTGCTCAACAGTTCAGGGCCGAAAAGCCCTGGAGGAGCTCACCTCCGGTGCCGTGTGCTTTGTTTCAGGACCTGCTGGGGAAAAGTCTGCATTTCCCCCCGGGTTCTTCACTTCTGGCTTTATTGCAGTGGTTACTTTTCCTCTTCTTTGCTCTCTGCGCCATACAGCATTTGGCTGCAACAAGACTGGGGCAGAGGCGAGTGAAGGAGGGGGACAGGCAGGGGAGGTTTTCTGGGCCGCTCTCCCTTTCTGTGCTGTTTTTTTCTTTTTCTTTTTTTTTTTTTTTCCCTTGGAATAGGGGATGCTGTGGAAAAGGCTGAAAAGACTGCAGGTCTAATTCTTCTGCCACAGGCAGGAATGCAAACTAAAAATAATGTTACTGCAGGCAATGCGATTACACCAGTGTAAAACTGGTCTTAGAGGCAGCTGAATTGGTACCCACTGCTGTTAACATCTGCATGGTATTGACAAAGCTGTTCATGTCACTGAACCAATTTAACTGGGAATCTTTTGTCATCCACAGTACATTATGCTGAGATGAGACCAAGGTGACAGGTGCAGTAAAATAAACACTCCGATACTATGGTGATGGAGGCCGTATAAATACCTAGATAGGAAAAAACAACAAAGCTGCACTACAATAGATAAGCAAAATAACCCCCGTGTCTCCTAATGTGAGGAAAGAACGAGAAAATATGATCAAGATTTCAGCTTTTCCAGAATCACTGAATCATGCAGTAGGATCTGTTATTGCTTTTGCAGATTTAGGAGCTGTATGGGTATAATGGAATAATGGAGCCCCTATTATTTTTAACTCTTTTCTCGCCTCTTCCAAAGCGTTCTCTGTAGCTAGCTGATTTATTGCTCTGTAGATGAAAAGAGCTGAGCGCAGCTATCACGGACCCTTGGAGATGATTTAGTTCTGAACAGGAGCCAGCAGGCGCATTTGTATTCATGATGGACGTGTGTAATTTTGGGTGGCCCAAGGTGCTGCCCCTGGGGACCAGAAGCCCTGACTCTCCGGTGCCCTTGGCCAGCTGTCCAGTGCAGAGGTGCAGTACGTAAATATTCAGTCTGTCCAAAGCTAACCTTTGTGTAAGCACAGCAGAGCTACAAATGCGTAAAGGACATTTTAAAGTGGACAAATCTCTTTAATCCCAGGAGCCAGAGCCCTGGGGAGCAGGGAGTGGAAGCTTTCTCTCCTGTTTTGAAGCCTGCTGTACACAAACCATTCTCCTGTGGGGAACGCTGATTCTGCAGCTAAGTCTCCTCTGTGCAGTGGGAGCAATATGATCCATTATGGGATGGAGACAGCTTTGCAATGGGAAACAGTAATGGGTAGACTTCACCGAGCGAGAAACCCAGCTCCTCCTGTTTGTGCCTGCAGCTGCTGGGCAGCCGAGCCGCTGGCTGTGCCTCTGAGGCCCCCGGGGCCACCCCCTGCAGCCCCACTCCTGGCTGCACCCCCAGCCCCAGCGTGCTTAGGGCAGGACACAGCAGTGGAGTGAGGCTGTTTTTTAATATCAGGGCTTGTTTTTTTTTGGGGGCACAGCAAGGACAGGACCTCTGATCACACGACAGCACCGTTGTCCGCGTGGGTGCCGCGGGAGCAGGGTGCTTCCCAAAGCCCTTTGCCTTGTGCAGCCAGACGGGACGCCTGAAATGAGCACACACCTCTGAGCTGCTCCGTGGTTAAGTCTGGAGAATATATGCAAAATTTTTCCTTTTTTTAATGCCTTCAAAAATTTACAGATCTCATTAGAACAGCCTGAGCATGGTGTGTAGCTAGTGCAAACGCACTGTTTGTAAGGTAGAGTATTCCCTCCTGTAGCAGACAAACACTTTGGACTGGAGTTCTGAAATTTGCTGCATTTTGCTGCAGTCTTTCTTTGCAGATCTCTCCCTCTCTGTTTCTCTCCCTCTCTCACTCACACATTCGATCTCTCTCCTTTTTTCCTTCCCTTTCTTTTGTTCTTCCCATCTCAAAAGTCAGTTTCCTTCTAAATTGCCTGACATTTACAGCCAGTGAGAATGAAAAGTGTGTTCTCCATACTGGTATGTCTCAGTGATGCTATAGGGACGTAGGTCCTTTCATTGCAAATAATTAATTTAGCTATATATTGCATAACATCCTAAAAAGCTTTCTAGGGCAATCTCATGCTAGCTGGATGCACAGCTCCTATCAATATTACATTACATTTGGGTACAACAGTTATGAAGTTTCATTAAAAATTTAATTTGTGGTTTAAAACTGCAGCATTCCCTTAAAAGTGTAGCAGAGAAATCATTTTGGCTGCTTGAGGACTGATCTTGCATTAGCCAAAATTGCAGGGAGAGCTGCAGAAGGGGCTCGGATTCCGGGTGATGCTCCCTGCGCAGGACGCGATGGGCTGGAAGAGGAGCAGTGCTCACACTTGGCGTCTGCCAATACCGGGCTCCTGCTGGGCTCCTGCCAGCTGCGAGAGGCTTCTTTGGAGAGCAGAACTGAGCATTAACCTGTGCCTCTGGTTAGCAGCCACAAATGAGACAAAAAGGGGCCAGGTTCCCAGGTTCTCTGCTCTCACTGCACCCCATTTACCGATCCAGGGTCTGGTTTGTGCGGGAAGAAGGCGGTAACGCCCGAGGAGCACAGTCAGAAATGCGTGCTGTGCCCCAGGGCTCTAGGACAGGAGCTGGTCTGTGTCTTGTGCAGGCTGCCGGGGAATTAGCTGTGAGCCCAGGAGTCCCTAAGGAGAGGATGCTGATGCCTTTGTAGAGATCAGAGACAGCCTTCTCCACCGCCTTACGCTGGCGCAAATTAAAAATCTCTTTACCGTCAGCGGAGCTGTCCTGCAGCAGGAACTGGGGGACGGGAGGAGGACCAGGGCCCAGCATCATGTTTTGTTAATGAAGTTTTGTTGTGACTCTTCAGCAGCAGATTTGAATGGAGGCAGGTTTAAAACATCCCACATCCGCCTCTCAGTTTCGGAATTGATTTGTACAGTAATTTCCAGCCCTATCCGCACATACGCACACGCGTCAGAAGAGCCACCAGCTTTTCCTCCAAGACCATCCCTCAAGTCATTTCTGGCTTTCTGGGATTTACCTGCTGCAGGTGGCAGCGGGTGATGGACGCGGCTCCTTGGCTGCACGTGGAGCTCCCGGCCCCGGCGGGCTCTGGCCCTGCTGCTGCCGCCTGGGGGGCGCGGGGCTGCCGGCAGGGACAAACCGTGACTCCGTTTCTCATAAGAAACCACACTCGTGATTTTTTCTCTGTCCAAAAAAGGAGGAGAAATTCCTAACCATCATGGGGTGTTTCAGAAGCCAGCACAGTCCTGGTGTTTGCTTGAGGTCTCTGCAAAAGATCGCTTCCCCCCACTACAGAGAGGATAATAATGGGGGGTGGGTTCCTAAATCCCTTAAGCTGCTTTGATAGCTTCAATATTTAGCTGTAATCCTGCTACTGCCTCCGTCCAGAAACAGCCCCATGTCCCCGTGGCTCCGGGGCTTCGTCCCACCTTGCAGCGCTCCATTTTCACAGGAGAAAAGGCGGGGCAGGATGCGAGGAAAACATCAAAAGCCAGAGACACTGTTGTGCCCCAGTTTTTTCTGTGATTATTTATTATTTTTCTCAGTCTCCTGCTCTTTTTCTCCCACGCCTTCTGCTTTATTATGTTAATGTGTGTGGAGGCTGGGCATGCCTCCATGTGCGCCTTCGGGAGGGATTTGAAGGGCGGATGGACAGACAGCAGGATGGCTTTGGAGGGGCTTCCAAGTGCACGGGATGCAGAGGGGCAGCCTGTCGGAGTCGTGCGGGTCTGTGTGCAGGCACAGGTACACACCAGCCCTGGAGCAGGGAGCTCTGCCCAGGCGCCTGCTCGTGCCCCGGGAGAAGCTGGGCACTCCCTTGGTGGTGGGCGAGGGAACTGGCTGCGGGTGCCAAAGTCAATTTGTGTTGGTCGGTGATGGTTCGGTTAAAACACAGCAAGGTTTTAAAGGCAGCAGAGATAAAAATGCTCTAATGCAATAGGAATTCATCGCGTTTGCCCGCTGCGAGGCATGAGCCTTACCTAAAATGTAGCTTTTAGTGGGGAGAGGAGCTCTCATGACATTGAAGATTCTCTGCTGGCAAGGATGCCATTAGGGCTGGGTACGTTATTGATTCCTCTTCCAAGATTTAAGCAGCAGGTAGTAAGTGTAACTGGAATGACACAGAAGCTGCTTCCAGGCAGTAAGTGGAGCTGGAGACGTTTTGGCCGGTAAGCAGAGCTGGCGCTTCTTGAGCTGAAGGTGCAGCGAGTGGCAGGGGCCCAGTGAAGGCTACAGCCAGCACTGGGATAGGCAGCAGAAACAGGATCTTTTGGAGGTGAAAGACTTGCAAAACTCTGGGCTCCAGGACACCTGGAGGGGTGCGCATGTCTTTTAGCATCTGTTACAGTACTTTGCACTTTGCTTCTAGAGCTGAATGCCATCCGAACTTGGGAACATCAGCAATGCCCGGCTTTGGCTTGTGCGTAGTAATAATGTTGTCAGTATGTGGTCTGTGGGTCTGGTTGCCTCGCTTCTTAGGGCTTTTCTGCATGAGAAATCTAAAATAAGTTAAACTGTGAACCCAGAATACGCTAGCTGTGCTGCACTGCTTCCAAGGACAGAAACTCTTGGCATGGTCTCTGGAAGAGGAGTAAGCTTCTCGTGCTTGCCACATCCTGACTGTTCAATCAGCAGTTTAATGGGAAGTCATTAGTGTACTATAAATTCACACATGAGATTTATGTACTGCTTATTTTACCATGTTGAAAAGCCTTTACTTTCCTGCTGTATGGATGTTCCCCAGTGTAAATGAGAAGTTCGTGTATATATTCATCTTGTTTCCATTAATTATAATAAGTCTGGTCACATTATTTCTCTGAAACCTGCTGGAATTTCAGCAGCTAGCATATCAGCCATGAAGCCCACCAGGACTTAGAAAATAAATGCTGATCATCGTGTCACTCTGTATCAGGAATCTGAGTCTGAAATATCCTAGGCATAAGGAAAAGTTCTCAGATGGTTTATTTCACGGGAATGGTAAAAAGAGGACTAGAGAAGCATGCTGCTTCCATGGACAGTTACATTTCTTGGGTGTAGGAAGAGATTTTTGGATTTCCCCATTTAAAAGGACATTAGTGGTAAACATTGCATGGGGCAGCCCAGGCTGTATGTTCCATTCAGGGTTTGTTTTGGTTGCATCCAAGTCTCTTGGTTGTTGCCTCTTCTTCGCTCAACATAAAACCAGACCTTCGTGGTTCTGATTCTGAAGCAATCTCTGCATCATTGTGCTGGGCATTTCCAAAGGCTGCTCCATGAAAGAGCTCTCCAATTCCCATGTTCAAGAAGACGGTACAAGAATTTCTCAGCAACGTCCAGTAAAATGCTGAGTTACTCCTTATTAGCCGGCTCAGTTCTGGTTCAGGAGAACGTGGAGCCCAGCCTGCCCTCTGTGGGAAGGTGTGCTTGCTGAAAGGTACACTGGAAAATGGGACGTCTGCTCTGAATGCTTTTGACAGGCTCAGAAGGGTCCAGCAGAATTCACTGGCTTCTATTTCTAGTGTATTGGCTTTGTTTTGTCGCTGAGTCAGAGCTGATATGGATCTATACCGGCTACAGAGTGTTTAAGGAAAGATTTCTGCTCTTAAGAACGAGAAAACCAGTGACTGTCTGCTGAGGTTACATCTATCATGTGTTTTTAAACACACATAGCCTGATAACCTAGCAAATTATACAGATTGTGAAGAGACAAAGAAAGATAATGATAACAAATGAGCTTACATTTATATAACGCCTTTCATTGAGATGGATAGTGAAGTGCTTTGAGAACTCTATTAACGGATTCTACAAACTATCTAATCTATCGTATCCCCAAACGTATTGAGTGCAGCTTCACTCAGGCTTTATGAGAAAAACATCTCCATTAAGCAACCAATTTTTGTCCGTCTTTGGAGTGGTCATTTAAGTCTCCACAGTGCAAGCAGGAATGCAGAAATCTTTACATTTGTCAGTGAACTGAAGCCACCTTTGGGGTGAAATGCAGCTATTGCTTCACAGTCCAAATTACTTCTAACGTCTTCACTACCTTGTATCCAAGGATGTCAAATACACTCATTAACTAAACTCTACAGCTGCTAATTCATCAGGAAACTTGCCCTTTTGTAGCTTAGTGGTGGCAAAGAGAAAAGACAGAACTCCCAAATTTTCTGCTATGGTCGCTGCATCACCTCTTCTCTCTCCCCTTTTCCTTGGTGAAAAATTTCCCCTGATGGCAAACCATTTCTTCCACTAAAAGGGCAAGGAGAGACTTTTGACCTACTATTTATTCTGGCCTTTTCAAGGGAAGAGAAAAATCCCATCACACTCCTAATGGGGCACCCCTGACTAAGACACAGTTTACGCCCATTTTCTGTCTCCCATAATCTCAAGGCCACCTGAGTGTCTTCACACCAGCACATTGCTGCAGCATCAGGGGTGGGGGCCTTGGGAACGACCAGCAGGTGAAGTGCTGCGGCCACCACCCCCAGCCCTCCCCAGGTCCCCTCTGTGTCTCCTCCAACAGGCTGCTGCCTCCCGGGTGTCAGCCCTGGGATGTTCAGAGGCTGATGAGAGCGGATTTCCAGAAGGAAATCTGTCCTCACAGTGCTGAAAGGGTTCCTGTGCTGCAGGAACCGAGTCCGTGCAGAGCGGGGCTGCGTGGCCGCGTGTGTGGATCTGGATTTGCTCGCTGAGAGCAGCATGAGACGGTGAGACTCAGTTTGCCTCTGCTCTTTAGTGGTGGTTTCCTCTGCTCCTGGTTGGATTCGTCTTCTGCCCTCGGTTTTCTCCCCCCATTTCTTGTCTTGGCAGGGGAAAGCTTCAGGTTTGCTGTTCTCCTGAGACACCACCATGAGTCCTGGGTTGTAGGTAAGCTGCTTGCAAAGCAGGCCTTGCAGCAACAGTGGTGACAGGAGGGTATTTTGTACTACAGGGCCTTTGGCAGGAAGGCAGGAGGGTACTTTGCGACACCAAATCTGGCAGGTTTGATACCACAGCTTGTTCTCAACAGCACCGGGACATTTCTCTGCCTGTGTGTATGTGTATCCAGAGAAGCAAGTGAGGAAGAGCATGCCCGTGGTGGGAATATACCCCCCGGTTCTCTTCCTTGCAGGGGGAGGTCACTGGGATTCTGTTACAAGATGAAGAGTCAATCTTATGAATCATTTTTTTGATGTGTATCATTTTTTTGTGATTTGGCACATAACAACAACCACCCCCTTTTCACCTGCCTCCTGATCCCGTCCTCCCCAGGCTCCAATTTCCGCTCCCAGCCTCAAGTCTCCGACTCACATTTACTGCAAGGAGGGAAGCGGGGAAGTCTATGTGCTGCACATGCATAAATAATAGAAATGAAATCATGCTTAGTTAAAAATAGATATTCTTCCTAATAAATATTTTACCTACTGTCTCCAGGATATAAAGCTTCCCTGACTAAAGTGTTAAAACAAACCTTGTTGTTAGCCCCTAAATGCTTAAAACAGCCCTGGCTATGGCTGTACAAATAACACTTGGCTGAGAGTCCATGCGTGGGGAAGGGATGTCTTCTCACGCATAAGGACACAGACATACACTTACTCTTGGAGCCTTAAAATGGATAGACCTTTAGCTCAGGGCACAGACCTTTGAATCTGACTTTGACTCATTTGGTGACCTGTGAATGTGACTAATGAAAATTAAAGATAAAATCTCTCTTGATATTTATGAATAGTTCTTCTTTACGTATCTTTCTTTCTTCCCACCCAAGAGTGGAATTAGAAGTAGCTGGCTGAATAGGGCAAAACAATGGACGCTGACAGGGACCAAGATAGGAGGATTTTTCAGTAAAAAGAGTGGCAGGTGGAAGAATTTGTCAAAGTGTGTTTCCGGAAGATAATCCTGCATTTTGGTCTTTAGGACTTCAGTTAATGTGCCTTACTTGATGTGACATTTCTATTCCCTAGATTCCCTAGGAACAAGGGTTTTACTATGCTGCCCTAATCAAGAACAGATTTGCTAAACAAGGGCTCAGTTTTGTAAAAGATAAAACTGGGGCTGAAGCACACAGCCATCTGAAATGCAGCGAGACCCCAGCGTGAAGCACAGCAAGCGAGGTTTTGCCTGTGAGCAGGAGCGTGTGCGTGTTTTAGGGGGGGTGCAAACCCAGCGAAGCAATAAGTAAGTGCCACAAAGAATTCAAAGGGAAAAACTCAGCCTGCGGGCAGGCAGATGTTTGACTGTGGGACTCCCAGTTGTATTTTCACAGCACTGAAACATAATTGGCATTCCAGACTGAGTATAGCCATGTTTTCCTTCATTAAGCAGGCAGAGACCCAGTCAATACAGCCAACCAAGCTCAGGACACAGCTCGCTTCACCTGGCGCTTGTGCTGATGAATTGCACTGCCAGGCTCTATCGACTGGCTCGACTGGACCTCGGTCTGCTCTCGCAGAGGCCTCGATGCCTTGCTCTGACACAGACACCCACCTGGCCACCCCCCGAAATCACGCGGCGCGCAGCGGTCAAGCAAATGCAGTGTAGATGAAATCCCAGCGAGCTGGCTGTTTGATCGCCAGGCGGGCTGTATGCTTGGTGCGAGTTACCGGGGCCATGCTGCCTCCAGGGGAGGAGCGGGGTGTTCCAGGGATCCGCCTGGGGCTGGCAGCTGCCTGGGTAACATCCACGGCTGGCTTGGCTGTGTGGCTGGGCGCTGCGCAGCAGATTTTCGGACCGAAGCTGAGCACGCCTCAAGCATGTCAGAGGATGGGACTTGAATTAAGAAAGGTCTGGACAAACTGGAGACACCCAGAAAGATTTTGTTTCGCTTCATTACGGAAAAATGCAATGTTCCTCACTCAGTGTGTGGTAACACTAATGAATGGTGCAGAAGAGAGAAGAGGTTACAGTACCTCCAGGACAATGGTGACAAGGAATCAGTGGATTACTGAGGATCACCCGCTGAATATGAGTCAACAATGCTATCCTGATTCAAAAAGAGCTACTACTCTACTGGGATGTGTAAGTAGGCAGGCAGTAAAACACATAATCGTCCCCTGCCCACGAGGCTGTGCCCAGAACGCTGCGAGAAGTCTGGGAACAGCTCAGGAAAGCTGTGAAACGACTGGGGACTGAGAGTCCAGAGAGGAGCAGCAGGGTGAGAGGTCTAGACATGGGATCCGAAAACAAAGACTAAAAGAATCGTTTAGTCTGGAGAAGAAGTAACTGAGATGACTTGAAAACAGCTTTCATATACATAAGAGAGGGTGAAAGAGGATAAATTGTTCTCTCTGTCTACTAAAGGTAGGAACGAAGCACCTGCTTTAATTTTAAGATGGAAAATTGCTGCTGAGCACATAGCTGGAGAAGGTAAGCAGACTCGATCACTGGAGGTCTTAAGAGCCTGTGATACTGTAGAAGTATGAACTAAACATTAAAAATAAATAAGTCAGGACATTAAGAAAGACCACACATAGCCCAGCAGGATAAGCACGTACGTAGCCTAGATTATGTACTCTAGTGGCATGGGGCATGCCATGGTCTATCGAAGTTGAGAAATATTTTGTCTGAGTAAAAGCTGCAGAATTTTCTCCAGAATGAGGGAAACCAGGACCTGACACTGGACTATGGAGTGAAATGAAAGAAGCCTAGGGAAAGGCATCACTTCTAATAACTATTTTTTATGGAGATATAAATGGAAGATTATTTATGTCTCCCTCTGGTCCTTGCCCTATGGAGACTGAAATAAGGTGAGTAGCTTTGATTAAAGCATATAGCTGCGAATGATCAAAGAGAGCCCATGACCACCGTCCTGAAGATTTGCATTATCAAAGAGCAGATGCCACCAGGGCCAACTGCTTGGCAGTGCTATATTTGAATAAATCAACTCATTCTGATTTCCATCAAAACTTGAAAAATTAGGAATTCAAATGGAGACTGATCCCTGCTGACCTGCAGCATGTGTCCTTTAAAAAAAAGAAAAAAAAGGATATTTGTGAGGCTTATTCAGAGATCTGATAAAGTGCAGATACATTTTTTCATTTGATATTTACGGGCTCTGGTCAGTTCGCAAATTTCTAGTTGCGGCTTTGCTAAAACTGAATGTTATGCCCTTTTCATCGTGCCTTAAAAAAAATAACATGTATTTAGCATGGAGATTATGTCATCCCATCCCCATCTCAGAAACTGTCAGCCCCAGTGATAAAATCCAAATCCTTGTGGTAGCAAAGGCTCCATCCTGCCTGAATTACTGCACAAAGCCTGGAGGACTATTTGTTGTGAAAACTGCGAGGAGAGCTGTGATGTGCAGTTGTTCCCGAAATGGGAACGTGGCCGGGCTGCAGAGGCCACGGGGCCTGCCCTGGTCATACAGCCTGAGGCTGGATTGATCCTGCGTGTGCCTGCACCCATGGGCACCCCTGTAAACAAGGCTGGATTTATTCTTGTGTGGAAGGTTGTATACAGCTTCACCTGGCATGGTGTGGACATAAAGGCATAAAGGGCTGCTAAGCCAGCACGCTGTGCTTCTTTATCGCGCAGGTATAAAGAACTGGTGACATGCAGGGCCTTCCTATCAGCCTGTTATTCTAAGGCAAGAAGATCTTGTCATCTATCAATTTAATCTTTTTTTTTTCTTTTCTTTTTTTCCTTTTTTTTCTCAGAATCAGCCTGAGGGCTTCCTCTGCAAGGAAATGGGGAATCCTGATGGTTGTGACATGCATCACATGCTGCTTTCAGCATGGAGAAACTGGCAGCATGAGGAATCCTGGCCAGCAATGACAAGAAAGGATGTGATTAGGGAGGGCAGAGTGGATCTGCAAGCGGAGCAGCAAGGTGGAGAGGCACAGCTCAGGCCTGAGGTGTGCCTGGAAGCTGCACAGGAGCGCTGCGGGTCAGAGCAGCCACAGACAGGGATCGCACAGCCTGAGCTCACCCCCTGGTCCTTGTCCCCCTGGCCCAGCCATCGCTGCAGCTCTGCTCTCCAGCATCCTCCTCCTGCCACCTTCCCTGTCCCTGTTCGAGTGGAACAGAGCAGAGGTGCAGGTGTGGGTGGGATGGCAGAAGGGGAGCACTGGGAACCTTGGGAGCAGGGCAGGGGTTTGGAGGAGTCCCTGAAATAAAGGGGAAGGATGTGTCTGTGCAGGAATGGGGGTACAGACACGGCTCTTCTGGCACAGGCTATGGACTTCGCCCAGGGCACTGTGAGAACACACGGCCCATATCTTAACAAGCCGCTGCTTTAAAGCTTTGTCTGTGTGAAGAGCGGCACATCTGTGCTCGCTGCCCTCTGCCAGCTGTGTCCTTCAGAGGTATTTGTGGCTTCCAGTGCTGCCGAGCAGCACGTTCCGGCGGGGCAGGCGCCGGCCCCGGCACACGCTCCCTAATGCTGTCGGGAGCCGGGATTAGCGACCGGCACTGCCCGTGCGAGGACCCATCTGTGCCGTGCAGCTGCTGGCAGCGCTGCAGGTAGCGTGCTGGGACTGCTGCTCCCATTTTGTGCGGCTGCTGTCGGCGTTAGGAATTCACTCAAGGTGAGCAGAACCACGGCCACAAGCGCTTTGCATAAAGCACCCGTAAAACGATGAACCAGCTCAGCCAGCCAAGCAAATGAGAAAAGCAAACGTTGCCTTCACGGAGCAGCCTCTTCCCATCTGGAGAAAGGTCTTTGGAGTACGCATTATCGCATGGATGTACACACACTGACAATGTTAATGATTAATACGATTCTATAAATCAAATTATACGTGCATTCTTTGATCTATGCTTTGAAATACTTTTTTTTTTTCGCCTTTAAAACACTATGTATAGCTGTGAATGTGTATGTATAGATATGAATGCAGTTGGACTTGACTACTGCTAAGAGCAAACACTCAGAGGACCTTCAGGAGGAGCGCTGTTTGATCTTAATTAACCTCCGGTTTATTTGATAGCGAGGAGGGCAGTTTCTGTTCCTCGGATGTAGGGGAAGCAGCCCCAGCTCCGTGGGACCCCGTTTCACCCTTCCCCAGCTCTTCCCCCAGCGCCTCCGGGCCGCTCTCGCCTCGGCCCCGCGGCTGAGCACACCTTGAGCGATGTCCCCTCAGGGACGGAGCGGGCGAGCCGGGGCCCCCCCCCCGGGTGCATGGCCGCCGTCCCGGGGCAGCCCGGCGGGCTCTGAGCCTCCGCCGCCCGGTGTCTGGGTGTGCGTAGGGGGGGGGGCTCCCCTCAGCCACCCCCGGGCGGCTCCCGGGGCTCGCCGCGGGCCGGGCCCCGCCGTAACCATGGCGACCGCGGGCGGCCCGGCGCGGCCCGGCGTGTCCCACGCGGCGGCCCGTAGCGCGGTGCATCGTGGGCCGAGGCAAGATGGCCGCCTCCTGGCCGCGGTGCTGAGCCGAGGCGGGTGCCGGTGCCGCGGGACGCGTCGCCCCTTCGCCCCCTCCGCCCCCCCCCCCCCCCCCCCCCGCCGCGCCGCCCGCTCCGCCGATCCGCCCGCGGCCGCCGGTGTGCGAGAGGCGCGGGGCCGCCATGGGCCGGGCGCGGCTCCCGCCGCAGCGAACGCGGGGCCCGCGGGGCTAGAGGCGGCGAGGGGAGGCCCGGGCCGGGCCCCGCCGCTGCTCGGCCCGCCGAGGGGCCGGGAGGCGCCGCCGACCCCCGCGTCCTGACGGGGCGGCTGCCCGCGGGGCGGAGGCGCGGAGCCGCCGGGCGTGAGGCGCCGCTCGCCCCGGGCGCGTCCTTGGCGCGGAGCGGGGCCGCCCGCCGCCCTTGCCCGTCCTCGGCCCCCGGGGCCGCCGGACACTTGTTGGCCGCCGCCGCCGCCCCGATGGAGTCCGAGATGCTGCAGTCGCCTCTGCTGGGGCTGGGGGAGGAGGATGAGTCCGACCTGACGGACTGGAACCTGCCCCTGGCCTTTATGAAGAAGAGGCACTGCGAGAAGATCGAAGGCTCCAAGTCCTTGGCGCAGAGCTGGAGGATGAAGGACCGGGTGAGGCTGAGGGGCAGGAGGCGGTGGGGGGGAAGGAGTCGGTGCTCTGAGGGCTGCTGCGCTTCCATCCGCGGGCTGTGTTCAGAGGAAGGACCCACGTGAGATCTGGTAGCCTAACGTGCCCGCAGCCTGCGTGCTCCTCATGTGCATGAGGGAAGCAGACGGGTCCCAAATGTGGGGTTTGAAGATCCTCGAAGGTCCCTTCCAACTCGGGGTATTGTATGGAAAATGCTAATTCCAAGTTCACCGTAATATACTCTTTGAATAGCTCCCTCATTTAAGCTCTTTAAATGGAATTGGTACTTGGTGTTCTTTAGTGCAGACAATAAAATTAATGAGGTCTTAAGCAGCGCTCTGGATCAGCAGGTAACGATGCCAGCACAAGGCACAGGAAATGCCATTACAGGTGGCTGGTGGTGAAGGTGCACGGAAGCTTTGTGGTTTCGAAGTTCGCCACCAGCGTGTTATGTGGAATATAAAATTAAGGTGTTCTTTGAGTGTGTGACTCAGTCTGAGAGGAAACTGAGATTATATGATTTTGGAGGCAGAAAATAATTATTGGATGAAGCACTTAGTGTGTGCTGTAGCAAGGCGATGTTTGTGTCTTGGCTTAGTTAGCCTAAGCTAAAATAAATATACAAGTAAACACCTAAGAAACATTGTGGATAATCGGCTCCATGCCTTCCAGTCTTGGAATTGGCTTTCAGTTGTTACCGGATTCCCGAGGTCTCAGAGTGATGTCCGTGTATCTGTGTGCATCATTTTTTTTGTGTGACCAAATTCCTGTTACGTTTATGATCCCGTTTGTAACGCTGTGACCTAAACTTGGGAACTGCTGGTGAAACTCCTTCCACTAAGTTCTTTCCAAAGGTACCATGAGCAGGGATGGGGGGGCTGTGTGTTAATCTAAACGTTCCCGGGGGTGTTCACCCCAATGGTTATTGTGCTCAGAAGCGCTGGGGAAGGCTCGAGCAGAGCCAGAATTGTCTGAGTAGAGTCATGTAGTAAGGATCTGACTTGGCAGATCGTTAATGGACTGAATTGAGTTTTCTGGTTTAGGATCCAATTTAAATGAGCCGTAGAACGCAGTGTCTTGTGGTGTGCCGTCTTTAAAGGGTTTTGGCAAAAAAGTGATTTCTCTACTAGACTGTGGAGGTGTGATGAGCTCGCTTGTCTATTTTAGTGATCCCTCCGCCTTCCCATGAAGCTTCCTATTTGCTTACTTGATGATCTGCAAGCTGTCTTTTTCTAAATTGGGAGCGACTTTGCCTTGATGATCAATAGGTTACAGCATAAACGTGAGTACAGGGCTAGTAGTAATCAGCTGCCTTCTCTCTATTGTAGCGCGTTTCACGTGCCTGTTACGGTAGAAGGGAATCATTTTAATGAAGAGAGCGGTGGCTACAGCAGTCGTCATGGCCCAGAGCTCAGCAAAATCAGGCCCTGAGTGAATTCATTCTCAAAGACACTGAGTTTTATTTTTGTAAATGAAGAAAATGGAATGAACTGAAGTCTTCACATTTGCTTCTTTCTGTTTTCACTGTTAGCTCGAAACAAGTAACTTTAGAGCAAGATGAGTCGTGCTGATCATGTTGTGCGTTTGGACAGCTTTATTAGGTATTGTTTGGTCAAACGTGCCATTATGTATAATTACTTTTTGCTTAAGAACAAGATTTTTTTCCGCCCTCCTGATTTCACTTAACTTGAGTTGTGCTCTCTTGCTTTATAAATAATTCCTCTCGTTTTGTTGTTTTAGCTGACTTCAGAAACTCTCCTCTTTCGTTTTCTCTTTCTCTAGAGCACTGTTCCTCACCGATCCAAATTTTGTGTTGCAGCCGTGCTTGTTTTGGTCAGCATTCAAGGCCTCTGACACCTTTCTGTAGCCACTAATCAAATTAAAAACGTGTAGTTATTCCCCTTCAGTCGCCATCTGACTGCTGGTTTGTCGTGCTCCCCAACTGACTTCAGCTTCCTTTACTTGCCTGCTGCTACCTTACTCCAGAAGCCACGCCTGATTGCCCCAGGTGGGCGTTCTTCTCTTCCAGGTGCTATCGGAAGATTTTCTTGAGGGCTGGAGGGGGTGTAACTCTCATCTCTCGGTATGATTTGAGAGTGTGGAAAGCATTTACTTAGTTCAAATTCAATAAACTTGCTTGTCACAGCATAGGCTGAGCCTATATCTAAACTAAGAAATCCTTAAAGGTCTACCAACCAAAATCTATGTTTGCTAGAGATGCAGATAAGTCTGTGGCATTTTTTCCCTGTGAATCATGGAAAAAACACAGGCTGGGGCTGGTTTTGCCCTTGTACATCATCCTGAGCACTCCTTGCTAAGGAGTGACCCTAACTTCACTATAGCTGTAGGAAATGATTCCACTAAGGTTTGGGAATGGGATGACTTTTGGAATGACTTTTTTTTTTTTTCCATTGCTCTAAAAACCCCAGAGTTTATAGGAAATTGAAGATTCTTTAGAAAGCAGGAATCTAACAAGAGGGAAAAATCAAATAAGAAAAGTAACCAGCAGTAAATCTAGGTAAAGTATCTGAACATTCACTTGCCCCCTTTCATCTGGAGGGACTGCTCTGAAGACATTTAATCTTTCGTCTCCTGCTTCGCTGGACTACATATGCCATCAAAGTGACTCTGCTTTGATCTATTATTTATTTAAAGTATATTTTTAACACAGGAGGTTTGGAATTATGCTTTGTATATTGAATTAAATCTCCCAGTCTCAGTAGCAGTCAAGTCATGAAACTTGATTTAAATAAAAAGGTTTCAAAGATACCAGGTTTTACTGACAAGTTGCTACTAAATTCAGAATATTTAAATGAAGCTATGCCATACTTACATTGATTTCTAAAATAAGTGGAGAGCAAGAAAGGTAGTTATAATAGTTTTACTGTAGCATTTTTTTCTTGCTGCCTCGTAACTTGCTGGGCGAGAATTAAATCCTCTTTTTATGAGAAGAGGAATGCACAATTAGGTTTCTATGGAAATGTAGATTAAAACAGCGCCGCATACAAATGCGCTTAGTTCAGAGAAGCAGAGCTTACCTGCCTGCATGGTACAAGTTTCATACAGTAAAGGAAGTTAACAAAGGTGGTAACACTGGAAGCTTGCGCACGTTATTTCAGCTTCAGGCGGTTGTTTCGGACTCCCCAACCACACCTGCGCTGGAAACAGCTTGGCCGCTGGGGCTGCAGCGGCGCTGCCCCCTGGTCTCCCCCCTTTCATCCAGGGCCAGGTCAGCGGGTGGCTGTGAGCCGAGGGAACCTCATCGGGCGCGAGGTCATGTTTTGGTGGCAGCCTTTGCTTCAGTTCTGCTTATTGCAGCCGAAGTGTTTGTCTTCTGTTTGCTTACGCACGTTCACAGACTGTCAGCTGTGTTCGTGTTTAAGAAACTCATGGCCTGGGAATCAGTCTGGGGTCTAAACCAAACGACGTGTGCTTTCTGCTCTTCCCCCGCTGTGCGGAGGAGCTCCTGGTACGGCTGGCAGGGAGCACTTTGCTCCTTTGCTGTGGAGTGGCCCCGGGAGCCGGGGGTGTTGTGACTCCGTCCCCCTCCCAGGCTGCGGCTGGGATCCGTGCTAGCTCGATAGCTACTCAGAGGGGCAGCAGCTGCCCTGCGAGGTGTGCGAATTGAGTGCCAGTGCAGGGCACCTGCTGGTTTACAAATGTCTTTCGAAATAAAAACCAAAACAAAGCAACTCAGCTTCTCCCACCGCCGAACCCCCTGCTGTAAGTAATGAGCGCCGTCATCCAGGTTACGGGTTTGTATCTTCTCTTACCCAGAGCAGGATTCGTTGCGAATTAAGATCGTTGGGTATTGATTGAATCGAGTTGGGAAGCTCGCGCTCTATCTGTCTACAGACGCTTTTAAGTCTAAGCAGAGAGGACTTGAACAGCTCTGAAGAGTTCTGCAGACTTCTTGCAAGATGATACGTAACTTTTTGTGATGGTTGAACATAGAGTAAATGTGTAATGGGGGGTACATTTGTCAAATTAAGCTTTAAAGTGCTTTTTTTTTTTCTTTTTTTTTAACAGACCGAAGCCAACATTTGAACTCTTATTTCAGTTTAAATTAATGCTGGTAGAGAGATGTCTATGTGGTGCAGGTAATCATTCACTCGTATCAGTTACACTTGTGTTCCTGGTAAGCTTAGATTAAAACCTGGAGATGTTCTGCTACATCCCAACTTCAAATTCAAATGTTTTTTCCTCTGTAATTTAAGATACAAAGTTTTTAGAGATGCTCACTGGCACAAGGCTTTATTAGCGAAGGTAACTTGTGGGATGTGAATGACTACAGAATAAAAATATACTTCACTGTATGTTTCTTCAGTCATCTGGATTTAATCAATCTACTCTTTCCCTAGAGTATTCCAAGACCAGGGACTCTAAGGAATTTTCTCCTGTCCCTTAGGAATTGGGAAGCAAGTCAGTTCTTGCTGTATGCATTGGCTTAAGTCCATCTTTAACAATGAGAATAGGCAGTGCATATTAATCACCACAAGGCTCTGGTTTTGGTATTTCTACCTTTACCAGCTACGTGGAGAAGAAAATTTTTTAAAATCTAAAAATTTAATGGCTTAGTACACAGAAATGTCCAGGAGTCTTACTCCCTTAAATAGCTCCGTGAGAGTGCTTCATTGTAATTACGTTTGCAATATGAGTAATAAGTGACAGAAATGCACTGTAACGTGTTGGGAAGGAGCTGACAACGTTATCAGTAGCAGAGATAATTTTAGAGTTGGGAGAGACGACTTCATCATCGAGTGGAACGATGGAAAACAGCAATCTGTGTTCTCCATTCAGAAAAGTGCAAGGAGGGGATTCGTGTTGTTTGTAACGTGCTTAGTTTTGTTTTTTGCCAGGGAGACCAGGACAGTTGCGGAGACGTGTTGCTGCTTACTGAGCGTATGGTGCCTGGAGAGGAGTTAAGCGATTGCTGCTGCTAACATCACCGTGTACGTGGGGGGGGCTGATCCCCGCCCGTCTGTAGAAATCTGAAAGGCCTGTGAATGGAAGGCAAGGGGGAAATACCCGCCTTGAGATCCGTCTGTAAGTGCTGGGCTATCATTGCAAATGGCACGCTTTAATTACAAATATTTAGCGCGCTGCAAGGCTTTTCCTCCAGCTTTCCGAGCGTGGCAGTGTTACCAAGGATGGGCAGACCCCTCGTGCCGCGGGAGGTGACCGGGTGGCAGCGGGCTGCTTCGCACGAGGCTCTCGTGGAGAAAGCTGTGGAACACCTGTTCTGCTGACAACTCCCGCTTCTGTGCTGCGGCTCTGTGCACGCTGCGGTAGTTCAGAGGCGGAGGGTTACGTGAACCTTTTGGAAACGCTTTGTTAAGGCTTTTCTGGTTCTTACGCTTCTCTCTGCCTTTGCGCAGGTGGAGAAATCCAAGGACAGCAGCCTTCCTTGGAGAGTCACTTTGTTTTTCTCCGTGGGTCTCTCTTTTCTGGAGAGTTTTGGGGGTGTTCTCGTTTCTTCTCTGCTACCTTGTTGTAATTGGCTTGCTGCTGAGCTGATCTTCTACTCGTGAATGTTTGTGAAGGTGACTGTTAGCACAGTAAGGCCGTTGATAACCGAGGGAGATTATTGATCGTTCCTTGCGTCTCAGTTTTGAGACAGACTTGTCTAGAAAGGAGAACGAGGGGTTCTTTAGCCAAAACATGTTCAGTAGCGTTATCCTGATCATCTTAGGTAGCTGGGCTCTTCAGAAAGCCGCTGTGCGCTATCAGTCCTCAGGTTTTCTGCCGTATTTTGATGCTTTGCTACCACGGTGAATCAGCCAACTTCATAGCTTTTAATCGTAAGAGCAGTTCTGCCACGCGCGGTCACCCCCAGTCCCTGGGGGCACCTCGGGGAGCTGGGGGCGCTGGGCCGTGGCGCCGACTGATGGCGTTCCCCTGCCGGGTGCTGTTCTCAGAGCAGGTGAAGAGCCCGTGTGTTTGTACATCCTGGGTGTCGGCTGACAGGGACAATTAATCTCTGGGCGTAATAAGTGCGTATAAAGTAGGCAGTGAAGCCGGCAGCGGAGGCCTGCTTTGTGGAGCTGTGCTGGCAGCACTGGCTGCTCTTCAGCGCCGAGCAGCAGGTGCAGTCGCTGGCTAAACCAACGTGCTGGGCAGCGCAAAGCTCGGAAGAGATTTCGTAGTATTGGTGTGGGAGACAGGGGCTAGAAAAGGAAAACAAACACGGAGGAGGAGTTGAACTAGGAATCTAGTACGTGCTGTCACAGCAAGCACCAACCGTTTGGACTACAGATGGTGGAGGCTGCCTGCAGAGGTATTGCATTATTAACGTTACCTTGAAGTTTTTCTTTGCCTTCTGCTACTTTTGTCACCGTGGAGAAGCACGCTGATGTTTTTTCATAACAGCGTATTTCTCATAAACTTTATATAAAAGCTTCCTTGCAGTGGAAGGCTCTTGGTGAAGATGTGTCACCATGTAAACGTTGCAAATGAGCCGGAGGGGTTGCGGTAGGACTGGTGCCCCTCTTGTGTCTTGGTAGCTGGCCTGCTGAAGGGAAGGCCCGTTAAAAAAAGAGAAGGGTAGGGATCAATTCCCGGTCCTCGCTGAGTGGCACCGAGTCACAGCCTGGTGGGCCAGGTGCCCGCGCGGCAGGCAGCGCATCCAGCGGGGCTCTGCGCTCCTGCGCCCGCTCGCCGTGCGTGAGCGGGACGTGTCCCCTCCGAGCCCCTGCCCTCAGCATCCCTCGCGGTCACGCACTTGTGCGCGGCTGGGTGAGGAGGGTCAAGGCTTCGTCTGCCTCTCCCAAACAGTTAATATTTCGGAGCTACCCATGAACCACCTCGCTGGCCTTGCCTTTTGGTTGAGAGGTTTATACCGAATGAGTATAAACATACATTTAAAAAAAAAAAAAAAAGCCCAAGGAAGGTTTTTAAGAAGGGGATGAATTTACTGCACAAGCAGGCAGAACAGAGTCTGCTGGCCACTGGGGATTCCAAAATCACATGTGCATGAGGGTTCCCTACTCTGGAAATCAGTCCTGGTGTTTGTGTTTGATGTTGGTATGTTCACCCTCGGTTTGTAAAATAACCTAGCAGCATAAATTTTACAGTTAATGCTGATTTATGTCTTTATTAACTCACTGATTTAAAAAAAAAATGGCATAAAACCACGTGAGATTGCAACTAAGTGTTCATCAATGTAATATTCAAACCGATTTTTTTTTGTTGATTTGAAACTTGCAGTGTAGAAATGAAACAGAAGTTCAGAAATGTCCATTCTGAAATGCTAGGCAAGGATCTCACTCCAGAGTGCAAAGTTTATTGTAAATTGACTGACCTCTTCTTAGTATTACTGAACTAGAAGATAAAACAGTTAGATGCCTCGTTTCTTAGTTGTTAGCCCTGTTTTTACTTAATCTGTAACAAATCTTTAGCAACAGATGGTTCAGTCTGGACTGGGATTCCTTTCAGGTGTGCTACAGCAGAGTAGGTTGGGCTCTCCGCGATGATAAAACGTAAGGTTTTTGACCAAAACCATTCTTAGGAGGATCATGTAAAAATTACACTCATTTGGGTTTTAGAAAACTACACATCATGTTGGTCTCTCACCTGCAAATCTGTTTTCTCAAAATGAATTAAAAATTTAAAAACCAAACCAAACAAACAAGCAAGAAATCTCTGATCTTTAGTGTAATATAGGCATTTCTATGTCAAACATTACCCCCCTTTCTGTGGGATCTGAGATTTGAATTCAATGCCCATACTTCCCAGGAAGAACTTTTTTGCCGAGTAGATTTTGCCATTTATGTATTGCAGGTTCTGCCCCAGAATTGCTGAATAATTTTAATCAAATGCAGTACAAAGTTGTAAATGGTATCCATTTTTTAAAGTCTTTTTTGATCTTGAGCCTTTGCTGAGAAAGTATGTGTGATATTGTTTTCCCTAGAAGCGTGCCAAACATTCTTATGCTTCATTTTAAACAATTCTTTTGAAATTTCACTGATTTTTTTTTTCCCTGGTGAATTTATTCTGAAATGTAGAAAAGAAAATTTCCACTGTCATTGTAATGACAGATGGAAGGTCCTAGTACTTCTCGTATCAGGAAGCTTTAAATATGCTACGAAGTTTCTGGTGGTATGTTCCAAAACTGTTAGGAAATGTGAAAAGCGTTTTCAGTTTCTTGGGCTCAGTCTCTCTTTTGATTTGTAATGATTCAGTGTCATGGATGGTGAACGGGAGCTAGGGGGGAGTGTAAGAGGGCTGTAACTCCTGCGAAGATGTGCTCTTTATTAGTAGGACGAGTAGTCGTGAAGCATAATTCTTTATGCCTTTGTGGGGAGGTAGGCAGAGGGGAAATAACCCCATTTGTCTTTGGGATCGGTTAGGCTGTTACTTCCCATTACTGGTTAGCTGTCTGTTCCCAAGGAGAAATGCTTATTTAAAACACCGAACTTGGGAATAGAAAATAAATACGGGCGTGTTCAGCAGAAGTCACAGGTCAGACGTTACTGGTAAAATACTGAAAAATAAGTATGAGGCCATAAAAGAGAAACAGTTGGCTGGCAGGCCACGTTCTCTCGAAAGAATGATTTGCCTGCTTCCCCCCTGACAAGTTGCTGTGTCCTGCAGCGCTCGGTGGCTCCTCCGGGCTTTCAGCGCCTGCCGGCCGCCCGGGAGTCCTGGGAGCCGCGTTGGCGCTCAGGAGCACCCCGCAGCACCGTGTGCTTCCTGAGCCTGGCTGGGTTCGTAATGGCTGTAAGTGCACAGAAGAGGTGTCCTCGTGTGCGGGTTAACGCTCCGTCAGTGCACGTCGCTCTGTAATGCTCGGGTGTTTTGTGCTTCTGGTGGGTTTTTGTTCTGCCCCCCCCGGGTCGCGCTGCTGAGCGCTACCGCTCTGCACAAGCGTGTGGAGCTGGACCACAACGCCTCTGTGCTGCGTGAAGCAGCCGAGGGCTGCCTGCTTCAGATCTCTTGTTCGACGTGAGTCGTTTCGTACGTTTGCCTCATGCACGGGCGGGTCAAGCCAAGAGCCTCGATGGAAACCGCGTGCCCCTCGCTGGCAGGGCCTCCGGCGAAAGGCAGGGCAGAAGAGGATGGCACTAAGTCATTCGGAAAGGCATCGCTTTCTAAACTGATATTTCCTTATCTTCTGGTATCTTCTCAAAAGGAATGGGAAGGTTTCCGATTGCACGTTGTGACAAGCGTCCGCGTGCCGAAGCAGCGCGATGCTCCCCCGCTGCAGCGCCGGGCGCCGCAGGGCAGGCGGGCAGGGAGGGAGCCGGGCGCCGAGCCGAAACCAGGCTCCGACGTGCCAGGTGCCGGGCAGCTGCCGTCCCGGGGGAACTGCTTAAAAACCCGCCCCTAGGTTAAAACTGGAGCCTTGGGCTGCTCCGTGAGAGTCGCTGCATGGTTTGGGGCAGGTCAGTCCCTGACTTGGATGGGGAGGTAACTTTTTTTTTTTTAGCTGAGTGCGCTTCTCCTTGAGGTCACCTGTGCCTGTTACATTTGTGAATGTATCCTTTGTTGCAGCTCTTGTAGCAGAGTTTTTATTGGGCTCCTTATTGTCCTGAACCACCAGGCAGACCTCTGTGCTGGGTTCAGCGCAGCAGCTGCCCTCTATCCCGATGAAACTACTTTCTAAACAAAGCCAAGAGCGAGGGGGACGGAGGGCAAGGCGCACGTGAGCAACGTGAAAGGGATCGACACCGAGTTGGTGGCACAGCTCCTTTTTCAGTAAAGCTTTGGAGTTGATAAACTAAGTGGAGGAAAGAGAGAGGGGAAGAGGTGAAGGTGGAAGGTAGGAGAAGCAGATAGAGAGGAGGAGGATGGCAGAGACGTCGTGGGGGAGAGGACTGAGTCGGCTTGGCTGTCAGCGCAGATGTCCGTTCTCCACCTGGAGACCCCGGGCTTGGTTGCAGACCTCTGGGTCTCGGTGGTTCTGCGGGGCTACCCGACCGCTGCTAACGCTGGGGGACCGAGCGGCACCTTGCAGCTGGACCCCATGTTGCCTGGAACCGGACTTGTAGGTATCGTTCCTGGTTTCCATCAAGTACCCATCGTGCGTGTGTACTTTGTGCCGAATTTCAGCCGCGGACTTTTTCGCCTGATCCTTGTGTGCTCCTTTGGGAGCCCTTCTGTGACACCCCGAGGCGATCTCCGCTGAGACTCTTGTGTTCGTCTGTGTTCTGGGAAGTGCTGCTTAGCCCTTGTTAGGGCAGCGTGGGGACGAGCAGCTCGCCTGTGATTGCAGGGCTGTGTTATCAGGAGCACGGTTTGGGATGAAGCCATTAGCTAGCTCTCTTGCTAATTTTCTACTCCAGAATCCCCATCAGGCTGCAGAACTTCTGTGCTGATGTGGAGCCTTTTCCCTTTCTCAGTGTGAATAGTGCCTCTCTGCTCCAGTTTCTGCTTTCTTTATAAATTATACATTCGTGTGGCTCTAGCTCTTGGATTTTTTTCCTGCTGTTCTGAATTGTAACGAGCACCCTGGGGAAGCGAGATGCGGGGCGCTTTGCTTCAGACAAGCGAGAGCCGAACACTCGATGGAAGTACAGTGAGCCATGCCACTTCTTTTGTTTTCCTTCTTGGTATCAGGATCTAGGCTTATATCGGTGTATTGGTATTGGGCTGAAGGAGTTTAGAGAAGAGAGTGAAGCAGCCAAATAATGTAAATTATATTTGATCGTGCTGGGTTTGCTTTCATCCTTGCAGGGAGGTTGATCTAAAGGATGATGAAGTGGCAGTTAGTGCAATTCTGGGGGCCACGTAATAAGCGTAGTTAGAGGTGGATTAATGTTGTCAGAAATACTAGTTAGAGCTTTCAGCTTTGGTAGCCACTCCAGGGTTTGCCAATATTTAAGGTGAATTGAAGGGGAAACTTTTGATTAGGAGCTTCAAGATAACATGTTTTCCGTACGACTGTGGACCATTTGCGTGGGGTATACGTACCTGGAGTTCTAAACACCACTTGCTTTGTCTGCCAAAACATCTCCTGCTGCAGAATTTTAGAAAAATGAATAAAAGGTGGAAAAATACAGGATGGCTTCTGAATGTGGCAATATGAAAAAAAAAATTGAAAAAAAAAAAGAAGCGAAACCCAAATCCTTTAGTCTCTTCTTCAGATAATTATAAGCACCTTAGTAGGGTTCTGGTCTCTAGTGATCTGTGTCATTTCAGAGGTCTGCAAGATGTGTCCAGGTTAGCTAAATGTGAAGGAAACAAAAAATAAGGACTAAACATTTGGTTATGGTTTAGTTAGTCACTTGGATGTTTTTCCTTTTATTGCTTTTGGTTTCAATATTAGAAAGGACATACTATATCCTAATATTGATCAGGGACCCTGAATAGCATATTCCCATATTTTAATAATACATTTCAGTTGGACAGTGACTAATTTAAGATGCATAGAAGTCCAATGATATCCATTTCCATGCTGTATAAAAGAAGAATGAGCTGTGGAAATAATAATAAAAATAGTAATGTAAAATCTCTAAGTACTGTTCTATTAAAAACAATGAAAAATGTAATCAGTCATGCCTTGCTTAAAATAGTTCGTGTTAAAGAGCAGATAACGAAGCTTAGTTGAAACCCTTCAAAAGTTATAGTAGTGGTAAGACTTCAACACAAATAAAAATTATTTAGCTTCTTCACTAAGTAAGCATTTTATTGTGTTTTCTTTCCAGATGAAGACTGTTAGTGTTGCCTTAGTTCTGTGCCTAAATGTCGGTGTGGACCCTCCTGACGTGGTGAAAACAACTCCCTGTGCCCGTCTGGAGTGTTGGATCGGTAAGTCTTGAATCTTCCAAGCTCCAGATAACTGCATTAGTCTTACAAATACTGAGGTATAGCATATATGGTAATTGCAAAGTTGTCGGTTTCCTGGACTTGAAACTAGGGTGAACAAAAGGAAATCTGGTTTATGATTTTTCCGTGTCTATACGAGTTAATTAAGTGTCCAGCAGTATCAGCTGCCGTAGGTCATCTTTCCTGCTTTATTCTAAAATGAGATAGTATGGAGGAAAAAAGGCTGCTAATTAGCTACTTACTTTTATTATATTTTTAATTCCTGTAGATTTATAAGTATCTAAGGAAATCTCTGAGCAGTTACATCCTTAGAGTGCTCTGCAAAGGTTTAAAATAACCCTGCATCATACAGTTGAGAAATAGGTCTTTAACGTGCATGGACTTTGCAGCGGTTCGAGGTGACTGCTCTGAGGCTATTTGACTTGGGTGCATAAATTCAGAAAACCTGGAATTATTCCCAAGAATGTCTTGCTAGCAGTGCTAACACATGGGCTTGATACTTTGATGCAGCATTGGATTAAATTTCTATTTTTTTCATTAGGAAGTGAAAAGTTTCCTTGGTTTTGGAGATTTTCAAGACAAGATAAATCTGAAATAATATTAAGAGGAATTACCTTGTGTAAGAAAACTAAGAGATTTGGGTTTTATCTAGGAATTGAAAATGTTCAGTCTTCAGCGAGTAAGACGCAAAGCCCTGTAATCCTAAATACTGAGCCTTATAATGGGCTACAGTAGCAAATTAATCATTGTATAAACTGAACTTCTTGAAAAAACAACTTTCAGAACATTTCGTTTCTAACCTGCTTTATGAATCGGCAGCGTCTCATTTTGTTTTTTAAACCAAAAAAATGCTGATGACTTTAAAGCAATTAAAAAGCCATGAGCATGCACTAACAAATACGTCTTTTCAGTGGAGAGAACAGCTCTCATTTCTCACTGATACATGGGTAGAGAGCAAAGAGAATGAGGAGTATTGCAGAGTCATTAAAGTTATTAGTGATTATCATCAACAAAGAGAATTTTGAATGCAGTTTTTAAGTTAAATTTTTAGTGTATATACACAAGCGCTCATTTCCATTTCTACTGTTTTCAGAAATGTAAAGTTGTGTAATCTGCAAAAACACCCACTGGTTTTTCTTCTGTACGAGAGTCTTAATAGAAGCTGATGGTGTGTGCTGTGGGAGCGTAATGTCTCTGCCAGATGCAGAAGAAGTGGAAAGCGTTTTGCTGTTATTTAAGGCTGAGCTGAGCTCACCAAACTCGGCTAACAAACGGCCGTCGCTCTCTCTGTCAAAAGCCAGCCGCCGTTCTCACCGTGCCTCCCAGATGTGCCCTTTTAACATCCTAAGCACTTTGTTTTCTCCGGGATTAGGCCCAGGCCGATGTGGGTGCAGCACTGACAGGCCGAAGGCAGGGCCTGGGGCCGTGCTCCTACCGAAGGCAGCGTGGCCTCTGCCTTCAGGCCTTTGCCAGCCTCGTGTACACGCTGGGGAAGGAGCTGGAAGCTCACACAATGACTGGTGGCATGAGCTATGCTTAGGACGATCTTTAGTTTCCATTGTTTGCCTCTTGGAGTGGCACCAGTGTACTTTGTTAAAGCAGGAAGGGCATTATTTCGTGCTCAGTACTCCGAAGGCACTCCAAAGTCCACTAACTGTATTCCTCTGCTGTCAGAGTGGATCTGAAATATTTTACATTTCTTTTTTAACATTCAGCTTGGTCCTTTTGAAGGACTCAAATACATCAGACTTATTTATTTATTGTGCTGCATTTTTGTTATTTGAGCGGTAGCTGATGGCATATGAACTAACGAAAGGTCTTAGGAGGCAGTATGAACCCTTTTAGTAGTATCAGTGCGAATGCTGCTGTCCTGCAGCTCAAGGGTCTCGGGAAACTTGCCTTAAATAGCAAGGGGACTGCTGCAGTTTGGAGTGACAAAGATTACTGCAGTATGTAGAAACATTTCTGAAACGTATGTCAATGAGTGCTGAAACTGCAGGCTCTGCAGAGAGGACTGGAGAACTCATTTTCTTCTGGTGATGCTCCTGGCTAGACTTGTGGAGCAACAGCTGAAGCTAAGCTGAAGGAAATAGATAGGCTTCTCGAAGTCTGAGCAGACAATTCACTACTGCTGGTTATTTGTTTTCAGTCTGTCTGGAAAAATGTGAAAGATATATTACCTTAAATCATTCTACAAAAGAATACTATAACTTCAACAAGATCCTAGTTTTTATGTATTTGAGAAAAATAACTCATAAAATCCTGCTTTCATCATGCTTTATTAGGTTTTGTTTCTAACAGTATAAGGTAGAATATTCATAAAGTTGATTTTAAAAACTTCATTGAATCTGTTAATTGCTTTAAAAAATAATTTGTATTAAATTGCAAAATATTAGCTCCTAGACTTTTTTGAAACTTACGTGTCAATTATAAGGCCATGCTTTTTTGAATGAGCACATAAGCTGAAATTATATTGCTATGGATTGTGGTAATTATCTAGTGATACAATTAACTTATTAAAATGGTTATATTTGATGATAAACGTTTTTTCCTGATAAAAGCAAAATCTTGCTTCATTTACTACCATTGCTTACTGCTTCAGAGACTATACACCATTTGTAATTTTTGTGTAAGCTATTTCAATTGTTGTTGTTATTTACTACAGAAACATTTTTTTTCAGTATTAAAAGACACAAATGTTAAGCCTTTCCTCCTCTCTTTCAAAACAACTGTATTTATTACCTTAGTGAGAGAAATCTTCTTCCAACTTTGACAGGTTCTAATGGTTTTTAATTTATATCTGAGTGAAGAGTTTGAGGATAATTTTTGGGTGTTACACCTAAGTAACTTCCGTGAAGAATGTAATGTTTAAGAATTTTAAATTGAGTGCAGGAAAGGAATCTGCGCTAAGTTATCACTAAATGACCTCTCTTGCATGCAGAACACTGGAGAGGAACGGTGCAGAAAGCTTTGATGCCTTTGTTCTGCAAGGAGTGCTGTTGTTCTTGCTCCGTAGACTTCGGTCTCCAAGGTTGTAGATCCGGATTTTACAGAAACAGAATGCGAAAGTAGCTAAAGGTTTAAATGCACATGGGTAACTGGAAGTAGTTTCATCCTCTTGGCAAGCTGAATGGCTCGGTTGTGGTCAAAAAGACTCATTTGTATTTTGTTTCTTAGATCCTCTATCAATGGGTCCTCAAAAAGCTCTGGAAACCATTGGTGCGAACTTACAGAAGCAGTATGAAAACTGGCAGCCAAGAGTAAGTATTCCTTGTGCTCCCCCTCGGCAGCTATAGACATGATACTCCTTTATGGTAGACTTTCAACTTAGACAGAAAACTGAGGTGTGTGCTGTTGTGTGGCACTGTGCTCTTGCAGCATTTGTTGCTTCTGTCATCCATCAGGATGAATACATTCTTGCAGGCTGTCAAAATATCAAGTTTTCTAGCGGTTGCTTCTTGGCTAGCACTTTCTTCAGTCATGTGTGGGATGTTTTAGATATTAAATTCTACAGCTGAGTTCTTAATATTCTCCCGTCTTTATTTTTGAGATGTTCTCAGGTTTTTCATTCTGAGTTTGTGGTTTCGTCTGTAATAAAAGTGTTTGGCCTCAGCTAGTTTAAAAGTATGTGTCCCAGCACTCATCCGTACTTTCTTAATCTTGTGACCGGAAAAAGTAAATGTTGTATGGTCAGTAGCCAAGGAAGGCTTTTGGTTTGGTTGTGAAATGTAACTTGAGAACTTTGGTAACTGCTAATTCCGTCTATATAGAACTAATATAATGTGTATATAAGTTTTTGAAAGTGACTGTTTTGGATAATAGTAACAAAGCAGAAGTTAAACAAACATGCTCCTTGCTGGCTATTTATTTTCTGCTTTGTAACATCTCAGTCTCACTTCTGCGGGAAGTATGTTACTGCTGGGTATTTCAATATCCATACATTTGTATGTCTTAGTAAATAAGCTACATAAAGATCTGAAGAAGAAAATTTGAAGTCTGCAGCATTTTTCAAATGGGTACAAAAACCAAACTGTAGAATCATCTTCACTATTAACATTTCCCGGTGTGTTCTTGTCCTTATCTGTGTGTTGTAGGGTATACAGATAAATACTGCTCTTCAAAGTACCTACACTATTGGCTACTAGAGCATAAATTTATGATTATAAGTAATGTGTAACCCGAACAGAAATAATAACTTCACTGAATGAACCTACCTGTAGATTTGCCTTTATTTTTTTTCTCCTTATGATGCGCCAATACTAAGCTGATCTTCATTTTAGGGAGATGTTTTAGAAGGGACACTGATCTCTTCATTATAAATTGACTTCAGTAATAATGAGCATTTTGTCACTGGGACTGTATTTTCTGCTTCTGACATTGCTTGCTACCTTATTTAATGTGTGACTAACTGACTTTCTGCGTAATGTTTGGTGTATGGTTTAAGAGTGTGGTCTGCAACTGGCAAAGTTATTCCCACGTTCCTGTCCTCAGTACAGGAAGAGTGGTTGAGAAGGCGTCGGTGTTAGCAGCGCCCATAGGTATTTTTAACCGATCTTTCTATTTAAACTGTGATGGGTTATGTTTGTTTACTTGTTTCTTCGTAATTTGTAAAATCAATAAAGATAGATTGCCACTGCCAATGCTTTGTTTGAGCGTGGAACTTACCAGCTCCGAGTGTCTCTGTGCTTGCAGGGAGCTGCACCTTCTGGAGAGCTGGGGGGGGTTGGTGATGTTTTCTTTCCCCACGTCTTCCATTCCTTCATAAAGGACCAGTACTTTCAGAGAAAAGACAAATGGCTTTGGGATTATCTTTGCAACAGTAAACAATTTTTTCTTTTGCCAGATGCTGAGAATATTTTTCACCAAAAAAGAATTGTTGGTGTGTGTGTGTGGTTTATAAAGGCTGCTGGTGAAGGACTTCGTTGTATGCATTCTGAGTCCCTCTTCTGCTTTTTAACTCAAACTTGTTGGAAATAACATATGCAGAGCAGTTTGAACAGAAATACATGTAATACAGGTTCTTTTATTTCTTGCCTGTGTGTGATACTTCTCTGCCACCTTGTTCAGGGTTGGCTGATGAGAACTGAGTTCATCGTTCAGTGAAGGCTGGATGTGTTACCTGAAGGAGACTTGCTGTATGTAGTGGCGAGATGTTTACGTTACTAAATCTGTGGGCAGTTTTCTGCATAACACTTCAAACATGAATGTTCGGTGGATATGCTTTTTTTCAAGAAGTGTTTGGAAGTATACTTATGTAAGAAGGATTTGTCTTGAGGCGTGTAAGTATGGTATATATTTAAGACAGAAGAATTTACTTCGGTGTTTTTCCTTTTGGTGCATTGGCAATTTTTTTAATCTGTCTGGCAGCCCAAAGATTTGGCAGAAAATACAAACAGTGCCTGCAACCGAATAGGAGAAGTAAAACATCTTGATGCAAAGGTGACAACAAAGCTTTCTCGGCTCTTTAATAACAGAGTCCATATTACTGAGGATGAGGGACAGGCAACGAGGAGCAGCAGGTACTCTGTGTGTGGGCTGACCTCACGCTGCCTTGTAGAGTTTGCACAAAACATGAGGCAATTACTGAACTCAGATGTTTGTGTGCAAGGTGCCTGGTTCTTAGCAGTAAATCACAGCCCTTTGAAACATTGCAAAGCTAAACACGTACCGTTTTATTGCACTCCACAGGGCTCTTGAGTTTTCTGCAGTAATAAAGAGAAGTTGATGTGCCATCTGCAATAAAACAATACGAACATTATTGAATTTCCTAGACCTTTCATATAAATACTAATACATCTAGTTTTGTCTATTTCTCAGTGTTTTGGAATGGTTGAAGAATTGATGGGAAGAAGACAATTCTGGGAAAGCTAGGCACTCTGGAAAAAGACCAAATCATTAAAATCTTCTGAAATAGCCGGTGTTACTGGCTTGTTACTGTGGGTCCTTAAGCTAGGAAGTGCCTGCCATCAATATCTTATTGTGAATGCACAAATAGTGGTAACCGCTGGTAAGTGGATTGTCAGTCCTTCCAGTACTGTCCCTATAATAAATGCTGTGTGAAAAGTCCTTTAACATCACTACCAGTGCAGCTCTAGTCTGCTTGTAATTGTAAGATGATGTTTGAATAAATGCCCATTTTTGCTAAATACAAATAGCTTAGGTGAAAAAGCCTTAGAAGGGACAAGGATGGAAATTCTTTGTTTCTGGGAGCTCCCAGGCTGCACAGCTGATGCCAATTTCCCTCTAGGTCTTATTGAGCCCCTTTCTAAATAATTTATCAGCTTGCCATTGCTTGAAGTATTTCTTCTGATTAAATTTAAGACTTTGCTTTATTGTTGTGTAGCTACATAAATTTGTGTGCTGCAGGAGTAAGAAACACTTCAGCCATTCTTTCATCTGCAAAACACTGCAGTTAAACAATATTCAGTCATTTCACTGCAATTCTCAAATGAAAATTTTACTGGGGGAAGCAAGTAGGAAATGACAAAGCTGCAGGCATACAATGAAGAATTTATCTCTGAAGATTTTTTTTTGAACAAGTGAGAGGTTTTGCAATTCGGTGCAAAGATAATTTAGGTGCTAGTGAAAAAGTGGGGAGAAAAAATTGAGAGCCCTTCTCCAGTATTGCCATGTGCCATGGGCTTTGAGTTCCGCTGGGCGTAGAGGGGGTTAAACCTGAGGGTAATCTGGAAAGGAGGCTTGGTTACAGGGCGTAGGGGAGGCTGCCTAAGAAGCTGAGAATGAAAGGCGGAAAAGGTGGGGAAGGCTAGGAGCACAGGACCCCATAGTGCAGGTCCAGGGAAAGCCTTCCCTGCAGCTGCTCTTCGGGTGTTCGGGGGAATCTGCGGGCTGATGGATTAGGGAATGGCTGGAGGAGCTGAGCAGAACTGGGGCTAGCCAGTTACAGGACCCAGGTTAAAGGTTTTGGCAGGCAGTGCCAGGAGAACACCATGGAGAAGGAGAGCCTTTAGCTAGACAACGCGTTCCATCGCTTTAATTGCCCACAATAAAATGTGTGTTAAGATTCTTTTGGAGATTCTTCATGTGCTCAGTACTTAAAGTATTTAGATAGGCTATTGATCGCGTGGAAATGGTATTTCTCTGCTTCTGGTCTTCTGTTACCCTTTGCAGAATTCTGCTTGGGTCAGGTGCAGTGCTGTAGTGAACGACCGGCAAGAGCGCTACTTTGCCTGTGCTGGCAGCGAGTAACAAATATTTCCCGTGGTGTTTGTGTGCACGTTTAGTTCTGGCAACATCACGTGTTGCACCATTAAAAAAGCAGGGACTTTCCTTTTTTCAAAGCCTGTTGACTTTTAACTTAGGAATAATACTCCGAATTCGGAGTACTGCTGCAGTGGTGCAGTAGCTAGTGTGGGTTTTCATGAGCAGAAGCTGTTGCTGAAGTCCCAGTTCACATCCATTTGTGGGACGCGAGTTCTTTGCTGTGAGGTTCTGCAGAGCTGGGGCAGAGGGGTTAGGATGAAGGTGCTGCTCAGCTTTCTGCTGCTCCCCTGCACAGCACGCTGTTCCTGCAGATTGGTTTGAGAGAATTTTTTCTGTGTCCTCTTGGCTGGAGCTCTCTGAACCAGGCTGCAGTACCTCTGTATGAAAAGCACCAATTACCCTGTGTAAAAGTGTAAAATGCTACCAGATGAGGTTGGCCTGTGATTTCTGGCTCATTCTTAGAAGGGTGCCAGACAATTTTTTTCCCCCTTCTTGTAATAAAAGTCTCATTACTTGGCTTTCTAGCTTTCCAGGGACATTACTTCCCTTTGTTTCCATTCCTGTGTATTTACCTTTGAATGAGAGCGGGGCTGTGCAGCCAGAGGCAGAATCGCAGGTTGAATGATGCGTGGTTTACATAATTCAGGATCTGGTATGAAGTAGTCTGGAGCATATGCTCATTAAATTTGCATGGAATTACAGCTTTTTTTTGTCAGCTAATGGCTTTTGACCATTTTTTTTAAACTCAAAACTGCCCAGAAAATTCACAGGGTGTTTTTTTCCCTTTCTCTTATCACATTCAATTTTGACACTTCTGTTGTGATTTCTACTAGTCCAAAGGAATCCCAGTGGCTCTCCTGTACCAGATGCTTTTTACAACACTGTTCTTGTTTCTCTGACAGAAACTTTCCCAGTCCTGCCACTGGAAGGTCAAAAAATGCTGTTCATGTTCCTTCCTGAGCAGAGGTTAGGTTAAGAAAGCTATCTCAGAGACGCTTATATTCCTCCGTTGCTTGTGAAGTGCTGCCTTAACGCTGGGGGCAGGGGGGCTTGTCTCGACTAATATCGGTGTGTTCCATTTTTATAAAACCTTTCTTTTCCTGAGAGTTTGTGCCATGTGGTTGTCTTTGCACAGGTAGCTGTGAGACAAATGAGGGATGGATGTTTGTGTCTCCCACAGGTGTGGTTCAGTAAGGCTTAATTTCGTTTTTAATGGTACTGTCGCAGCACACGGGAGCGCCGCTGATGGAGGAAGGCTCGCTTAAGCAAGGTGCTGTGCAGATGAAATGGAAGCACTGCTGCACAGCTTGTGATCTGAAATGGATTCAGAGAATCATAGAATGCTTTGGGTTGGACAGGACCTGAAAGACTGTCCAACTCCAACCCCCTGCCATGGGCACCAGCCCAGGCTGCCTGCAGCCGTGAGCACTTCAGGCATGGGGCACCCGCAGCTGCTCTGGGCAGCCTCCGCCAGTGCCTCGCCGCCCTCTGAATAAAGAATTTCTTCGAATAGGACCGAGGTAGACAAATAGGAGAGTACAGAGGGACCGTAAAATAAAAAATAATAGCAATCAATGTGATAGGGTCTTAGCGTACCAGAAGCCTAAGTCTGTGTATTGGGAGATGTTGCAGCATGGTGTGATACAGGAACAAGCAGCAAGGGCTTCCAGGGGAGTTTTGAAGATGTGATGAGCAGATGGAAGAGAATGTACTGAGGGAAATGGGTTTGGAACAGCCCGGTGTGTAAGGCTGTAGGTCAGTTCTGTTGGTATATGAGATTACTGAAAGAATTAAGATTTAGAGGGTACAAAGAAGAGGAGCACTAGTAGAGCTTTTTGTAATTCTTAACAAAAATTGGGGAGCAATAAGAGTCTTCTGAAATGCTCAGGAAGTAATTTTAAATGAGTTTCGGATCATTAGCTAGCAAAATGACCTCGAGGGATTTTGGTGAGAGAAATTACAGCCGAGTGGAAAGAGCAAAAGTTAGGTCAGAGGAGGTCCAGCGTGAGCAGGGAGAGGACACCTAGGGAGCAGTTACAGACGGCGCTTTGTGGGGCTGGACAACATGAAATTGGCACGCTCACGGCATCCAGCAGCGACCCTCGCTGCCAAGCACAGCAGAGGACTGGTGTGGAGCTAACCTGTTACTCTGAAGCTGCCCTGTCAGAGGGAGTGAAGCTTCGTTACGGCACGCAGCAGCGGAGGCCCACGAGTGGGTAGGAGGAAGAGGAAAGCTACATTTTCTGCTGTATTTTGATTTTATGCTTGGGCAGATGTCTTCTTCTGATGTATACGGAGTGTGCAGTGGAGGTCCTTGTACCTACGTGGGTATTTGGCGTTGTGCAACCACACCAGACAACAAAGTGGCAGCGTCTTCAAAAGCCCTCTCGGCGCAGAGGGAGCGGGCACTGGCCCCAGGCTGCGAGAGATTCGGAAATGAGCTGGTGACGGTGCGAAGACGTGAAGTGCTCTGAGCTGCTCCGAGACTGCTTCTAGGGGCTCCTGCTTTTGTATAGAGACCTCTACTTCAAGCTGAAGGTCAATTCTTCTGTGTCTTCTATGGAAGCTGGGATTTTTACACCCTCTGATAAGTCACTTAATGGAGCACGAGAGGTCTGTACCTCTCTGTAGGACGTAACCGCAGCAAGGTGGTTTGTCATGTTTGTCATCCGGGTTACATCTATTTCCCCCATTCCCCCTCCTGTCCTTTAAGGCCTGCAGCTCTGGGACCTCTTTACTTTGCAATAACCAACACCAGCAAAGCCAAAGAGCTTTAAATGTTAAGTCCCAAAGAATGTTTTTTCTCCCAACCACTTGCCTAAATAAAACAAAGGAAGAGTCGGTCAATTACAGTATTGATTTTTTTCTAATTCAGGTGCTACATTGTTGTCTCTTTCTTCTCTCCAGTTCCTCTTTCTTTTTTTCTTCCAAAGACAATCATCTCCACTAATGCTGTGTTTTGATTGTCTAATGGGATTTCTTGTTAGTATTTCCTTATAGCTCCACTTGAATGGACCTCACTGGAGTGAAGGAGAGTGCCCTGTGATGGGGAATGAAAATACCCGATAGGGGAAGGGCTAGAGAGATCTAGAAGGCCAGACTAAATGTATTTCTAGTTAACTTTGGGAGAGGTTGGCTTGAAAACAGGTGTTGATAATTGAGAGTTTCTGCATCTGTAGTGTCCCTAGCACTGAGGACAGTGTGGAAATAAACGTTGTGGGCACTGTCACACAGCTTGCTTCTGTTCCTTATGCAGTTCTCTTATTGATGCTCCATAACTTAGATTAACATCGCATATCAAAAGGCAGGCAGTAACATATCTGAACTCATTAGCCTGGCAGATCTAGGTATGTTCTAGGTGTTTCCACGCCGTTAATTTATGGGGCTGCACCCATTTTTCCCTCAGTTCAAAGAGGTGCCGTAACTGAGCGACTGCAGCAATCTCGCATTGAAGCGACGGCAGGAGGTTGGCCTAAGGGAACGACGAACTCGGTGCCAGTCCCCAGTGGGCATGCCTTTCCCTTTCTCATGCAGCATTAACAGAAATGGTAGTTGAGCTATGGCTATGTCATCTTTTTCTTCTGTGTTGTTGGTGTCTGGTGGGCTCTTAGCAGTACGTACGTCCCATTGTGCTTAACTATGCAAGTTTTCAAATAGTTGTTTTTTTTCCTCCCAATTGGATATCACGTGGTGTGTGTTGCCTCTTGCAGCTTGCATCCACCAGTGAGTGACGATCTCTGAGGAAACATCTCACAGAATAGAGAGAAATTATATATATATATATTTTTCTGGCAAGTCTTCAAGGAAACTGATGCTTTTCTGATCAAACGAGGCTTCTTCCTTCTTTCTTCTTGTCTGCTTCCCAACAGTTTTGTCTTAATTTAAAAGGAAGCGCAGCCAAGATACTTGACGATCATTTGAAACGTCTACCTCCTTGTGCATGTTTTCTGTTGCTGATGCTGTTGTTTCCCTCGTTAGATATCTCTGGGCTTTGATATGGTTTCTGAGGTTTCATTCCTTGCATTGCTTCCTTCTGCCTAATTAATTGGTAGGTTGCCTGCTGCACATCAAAGGTTGAGCATTTCCTAAAGAGTAACTACTTAAGCATGAAAACTAATTGGACACACGACCTAATTATTGGTCTCTCTCTGAGTCATACTTTTCCTTTATTTCTGTGGGGTTTTTCTTGTTAAACAACAACAAATACTAATTGCTCCTGTAAAAGAAATATTACAGAATTCCAAAGGGGGAAGTGGAAAAATGTGTACTTGGTCTCCTTATTCACTAGACATAGGAACAGGTAACAAAAACTGCAGAAGGAAAAAGGGAAAGAAACCCAACATCGTGACCTTGTTTAACAAAAGTAGGTTTTCCTAGGAGGGCTATGTTTGTTGTGTTTATTTCCCAAGAGCCGCTTGAGTTTGGCAGCTATTTTGAGCTCTGCAAAATTTTGCTGTATCAATCCTTTGCTGTCTTGTTAAAGATCAACCGTCTTCAGCAAAAACTAGCGTTTTTTTCAGGAAAAAAGAAAGTTTGTCAGAGAACAGGGGTCAACAAGTATAACTGCCAAAAGCAGTTCTCATTCCATCTGAAAAGTTGTTGTGGTATCGTTCTGAGTTTGATTGTTAGCCCTGTGCTGATTTCGTAAAATACTTCCTCTAGAAGAATGGGTAGTTCAGCCAGAAAAATACAAATTGTGAGCATGATAAATAGTGAAAGCCACCTTCCTATGTCTTGTGAATGTGAAAAGTTGGGGCAAATTCTAGTAAAAGAAGATTTAGAGGGAAAAAAAACAGCCCAGACCTACCTGTGTACCTTCCAGTCCAGTCTCAAGGCCATATTTAGCTTGTAATCTTCCTTTTGGTGGTTCTCTGACAGCAGTCTGCGGGCTCCTGGGGTTCACGAGCAGTCTCTGCGGATCCACAAAGGGTTTCTAAGAAACACCTCGGAGGGGAGGAAGGGAGGACTCAACGTGTCAGTGCCGAGGGCCCCACCTGCACCACAAATCTTTCCGTAACCCACTGAAGCAAAAAGTTTGGCAATGCAGTTTACTGTCTGCTGAAACACTGCTGTCTGCTCACTGCGCGTTTACAAAACGTGTTGTGCTTAGAAATAAACCACGGACGGAGTTTTTTGTCGACTTGTTGTAGATAAGTGTACTTGAGGACCATTTCCTGAGTAAAACTGAGGAATGATACGCCACGCAGCAGGCTTTCATGTTTAAAGCCAATAGCTACTAGACTCTGTTAAAAGTAACGGCCGTGTCAAACTCCATCAGATCTTGACATAAGGATGTGAATTGCCACCGACCCAGCCGTCCGCTCTGCCTCTCCTCTGGAAGGTGCTGCCCCAAAGCGGAGCTTGGCAGGAGGGGACCCAGGACCCGGGGCTCAGTTTCAGCCATCAACAAAGATGCATCGGGTTGCAGCTACCCCTTCCTGTGCTTTAAAAAAAAATAAAAAATACTGAACGGGGCCACCCCTTTTCTTCTGCACCGAGAGGAGGTCAGGATGAACAAGTATGGAGATCTTAGCACTGTAAACCACTGCAGAGGTTTTCTAGAGCTTCGTGAGCAGCCTGAGTTGCACCAGTGCACCTGGGCGCTGCCGGTGCGGCTGCGCGGGCGGCAGATCCGAGTTGCTGCAGGACGGGCTCCATCCGCACCCCCTCCCTGTTTCTGCATCTTTGTAGAGCCCCCCTCGAAGATACAGAGTGACCTGGCGAACTCCTAGAGGCATGTTCAGTACGGTCTGCTGGGCAGGGGAACTGCTGGGGGCACAAGGACAAGAAGCAGGCTCTTATTTCACCTGTTCCCTTCCCCTCCCATACACTTCATTCGGGGCAGCATTGGGCCCACCTTGCCAGGGTGGGACTTCCAGAAACTACCTCTGAAATGCTTTTCAGGTGCTGGGTGGTACTGTCCAGGACCTCCTAGCAATTTCAAAATCCTTTATTTAATGCAAGAGTTCAGCAACCAGGCTTTCTCTTGTTTCGCTTTCCGTAGTCTTCTGACAACAAGATCCATCCACGTGCTGTATATCTCCTCTGTTTTGTTTTGTATTTTGTCATCAAAACGAGGCCAGAATTGGCGGAGAAGCAAGACTTTTGTGTGCTGGAGTATTTCCATATGACCATTGTGCTCTTAATGTTTGTTTGTCCTAAGATGTGAAGAAAGGCCTGATATTAGCAAGGCTTCTTGACAGAGATAAGCAGCTCTGCCTGCTCAAATCTGATTAACGTTTTTCTGTAATTACCACCCAGCCTCTGCATGACCTATTTAAAAATACCTTGTCTTTGTGTTCCCGGGAGAGTGGTGAATCACTGGCGATTACAGACGGGGGGGCTTTCTGCAGGTCCACTGGCATTGACCCTGGTGCTCTTTATCTGGTAAATAACACTGGCATCCGCTGGACAAGGATTCTGTCATTGCAAACTTGGACATGCAAATGGTGCTTTACTAGGCAACTTAAGCTTTTTACTGCGTAAACATCTGTTTTGGACAAAACTTAGACTGTTAAGGGAGAAAACTATTTACATTTGTATTCTTGTTCGTAGCTCAGGCAGAATGAGAAAAGCCTGAAATATTTTAATTCCTCTCTTACTAATCTTAAAACGTAGACCTCTGGATGATTGTTTTTCTTTCTCCTAACCCATTGAGATGTTCCTTAATCTGAATATTACTTCATGAAGCAATTGCTTTTTAATCAGAGGAAAACCTGAAATTACTAAATTATTATTTGGTCTTGAGAAGGTCAACCTCTCATCCCAGCATGAATGCAGGGTAGCAGAACGTCCTGTTGAGGACGATGCACACTGGCCAGAATATAAAACCAGCCGGTTTGAGGTTTCATTCACACACCCGACTGCGGTCCTGCAGCCAAAACTGGGCTCAGCGTTACGTCCCGGTTTTATATTTAAGAAACAAGAAGAGACAGAGCCTGAAACTTTAAAGAGCTCTTAAAATAGAGGTTATAAAGATGGAATAGCACTAAAATGACACTGTTGCTTAGGCGTTCTGTTGACTAAGTAGGTTTTAAAGATGTGGCCTGGTCTGTACTTAAAATCCTGTTAGCGTATTTTGTGGTGTGACCTGTCAGAGCCACCAAACTACCACCAGACTGAGGAAAGGCATCTGGCGTGAGCAGCAGGCTGAAGTTTTTACCAATTCCTGTTGTTCATAAACACACAGTTATTTGCACAGCCATCTCAAACTGTTTATTTTATCTGAATAAAAAGGGAGGGCTTCTTTCCATACCGTGTAGGCTGGTAGGTAAATTTTTTTGTGTGTCCTGGAGCAAGCTGATGGTATGTAGCTGCTCGTAACTGCCGAGGAACACACCTGTCTCTCCTGAGTCTATTGCAGCAGATATTCAAGGTTAGCACTCCTGGTTTTTGTCTTCCCTGTCAACGTCACTTCTTCTGAACAGACTGCTCAAAGGTATTTTTTGGGAGTATTATTGAATACCGAATCCACACAATGTGGATGAGGTACTTTAGAATTCATTTCACATTGGACTTAAAAGCAAGGTCAAAGACTCTGCAGAGGAAAGGTAAAGGCACTACAGTGCTGACTCCAGTCAAGTGAATAAATGTTCCACCCGTACAGCTTAGCTCTAGTAATGCATTTTGTCCTAGACATCTAGCAAATTAAGCTGTTTAAGTCTCGGCTGCTTGCAAATATATTATGTTGTAGGAGATTGAGATGGATTTTTAAAATGCAGCCAGATATCTACAGAGGGCTTCCCTAAGACTTCGAAGAGCCTTTCTTGTGGCTTAGTTTAGCTTTTAAACTTAAGTATCCGTAAGTAAAGGTATTTCTTCACTGTAATTAGTATTTTTTCAAGCTACCAATAACTAATGATCAGAAAGAAAATCATCTCTTGTATTAACCAAGTTAAGCTGTTGTTTTTAACATCAATTTGGGATTTCCGGTACAATCTCTTCTACTTACAACAAAAAACTGCATGTAGCTCTCTGATTATCCTCATGAATTTACATAAAGGTAACTTCGTGTGTCCACAGCCTAAAATAAAAGATGTTTTTATTGTTTAGAAAAGCCTGGAATCTGTGGATACGGTTCAACATAACTTGTATTTGCATGCGTGTATCTGATGTAAGAGTTACTGTGGTCATACCAGGTTGTTCTTGCAGGCAATTCAACGTCTGATTGACGGATAGTAGGTGTACATTTGAGATCACTTCTTGCATTGCTGAATCGATCTCTGATGTTATTCCATAGCGTGCTCCTGCAGTGGTTTACTTCTCTCCCACCTGCTTTGTGCGCTCTGAGCTGGTGCAGCAGAATCCTGGGCTGGCGCTCGTGTTTGCAAGCAGCAGGAAACGAACAGCAAAGTTGCGTCAGTGCAAATGTTGTGAAATTCCGAAAATCCTCTGTGAGACTGCGGGCTTCCTGCCAAGCTCCCTGCTAGACAGACTTTGCCAGATAGTTTGGGACAAACTTGTCGTACCAGAGGCCTTCCCGGGCTCTGTGTAAACTGTGGGTGACTGCGAGGCCTTGTGGTGCCCGTCGGGGATTTGTCTTACGAAGGTTTTGCTCCTGTTCGGGGCGGACGTGGAAAACAGCTGCTTGAGTACATGGGTTTTGGATAAACTGTCAGAGATCCTTTAGAGAAATGGATCCAGATTTATTACAAGACATACTTTCTATTGATGTAGCAAGGGTTATTTCAAACAAATGCTTGTAATGGGGTAGTGCTGAACATGCTGCTAATGAACTCCAAGAATTGACTGTATTTTTGACAGATTTCCAGAGGAAGGCAAGGTTTTACAACCACGCAGCGTGTGGTTGTGTCTTGCATCTACTACGTAGCCCAGTAACCCTAACGCATCACACGCAATTTCTTTCTTGAGGATTGAAAATTCAGAATTTAAGTTAATGTCCTAAACGTTTTGTGAAAATAGCTGCCTGGAGAGACTGCTTCTCGTTACCTGCTTCTTGTTACCTTCTTGGTCACCGAGGGAACAGGCTGCAGTCTGGGCCCGGCTCTTACCGAACGTTAACAGCTGCTTATGGGGAGGGAGGAGAGAACACCATCAACACCCGAGCCTCCAGAAGGAGACTGCACCTGGTTAGATGGTACAGAAATCCCAAAATGAGTGCCAGAGTCAAGGAAGCTCCGCACTTGGTTTTGTTTCTCATGAAAGAATTCTTTCCCACACAGATTGCTTATTTATCGTGAAATTGTGCAAAAAAAAAAAAAAACAAGTATTCTTGTACAGTTCTAAACTTGTTGGCTCTTTGATGCGTTTCTGAAGACGGTGTAAATCGAGGATCTTAAATCTTTCTTTGATACAAGGGAAAACGTGTTTTAATCAGTATTACAATTAAAGTGCTGTAAATCGCAGGACTGGGGTATTAATCACAGTTTTGAAGTAACCAAGGAGTAGAGTGTTTTTGCTAGGAATGAGGTATGTGGCTTGTCACTGAAAGTGCTCCAGCATCACCCAACTTGGGAGTTTGCCAGCTCAGTGTCAGAGAGCCAGGGGAAAAGCGTAGAAATTACCGGATCAGAGACCATAGTAACAAAGGTAACTTTAAGGAAATTAATGGGTGTAAAACAATTAGTGGAAGTTATTAGGAACATCAACTGCTAGGGTGTTTTGAAAGACTTTGTGGAAGAAGTGAGGAGGCAGAGATTACCTGTGGTTTATCCGATCTTCAGAGAACTTCCCCAGTGCTGTGTGTACACGAACTTGCCTGCATGCTCAAGCTCATTTTGGAGTTCTAGGATTTTTTCCCTTCTTGTTCCTACTTGTCATCAGGAAGTTCCCTAACAAAAAGGACTGGAAGTGATTACAAAGAATTTGTGAATATTCAGAGAAGGAATCTAACTTGACATTTAGAGAAATGGAAACCAGGGGGAGTGTGAGCATCCAGTCAAGAACAATAAAATCGAAGTTCCAGTCCTTAAAAAGACCAAAAAAATGGCACAAGGTGAACTGTCTTTCTACTTCACCAGTATATAATTTAAGCCTTTTGAAAAGCTTACTGAATTTTTGATCCCTTTTTATTTCCCTGCATATTATTACATTATGATTTTATAGAATGATTTTAAAATAAGTAAATAAAAATGTGAACACTAGTCTTCTAATTTATCTAAGCTATTCCTATTGTATTTGTTAATACGCAAGTATAAATCCTTCTATTCCCCTGCTCCTGCTTTAAGCGTGGGTTATTGTTTAAGGAACGCTTTAAAATAAAGCAAAAGCTTATCTATACTTAAGATGCCCTGCCTTCATTTTGCTCTATTACAAGTAGTAAACACTAAAATAGTATTTTTTCCTAATTTTTGCTCATAATCAGTGGAAGAATTTCTTTGAGGTCACGTAAGCAAGGATCTGAAAGAGTTCCCTGCCATGCAAATTAAATGCACGTTCCCTTCCACTCTCAGTTCATTTTCTGACCTGCCCAGGGGGTGGCCGGGAGCTGGGAGCTGGCTGCAGCCTGGCCGGCCACGTCCTGCGCGCTCAGCTGCCGCTGGCGGGAGGCAGACATGTGATTTGGATATACATAGAAGTTATTATCTCTATTTCTGTCAGTGGCACGGAGGGTAATTTTTCTTTAGGCTTATCTGCTCTATATTTTTGCTGTCCTTATGAAGAGCTTTTCATGCAAGTCTTTTAATGAGCCTTCAGAAAGGCCAATGGTAACGAAATGTTCCCAGCCCATCACTGTAAAAACCCAGTGCTCTTGCAGATTTGGGGTCACATTGTTGGTGGGTTTTTGTGTTGTTTTTTTTTAGGTTCTCCTGAGCCATGTTGTTATCCTGTATTACTGGTGTGCTAGTTACCACGCTGATATTCCTGACGTAGTAACTAAAGCCTAGAGCAACGCTGAAAGATTAGAATTGCTTTTTCCTGTACCGTAATTCAGGATCAGCCTGTAACATACTGGCCAGTGAATTAAAAAGGACTCCTTTCAGTTTTTCATGTATGTAGCTGTTTAATTCTACACTGTGAAATTCACAGGATAAGAACAGCATTTATCTAGGGCCTTTATTTAGTGCCTGTTACATTAACAACTTTACAGATGCGTGTGTTGTGTGTGTATGGTACACACAGGCTGTTCAAACTGTTCCTGTGTCTCGAAGCTAACAGACAAAAAACCTGCCCATACTTAGCACAGCCCAGAGGTTTTGATTTTGTAGTTTGACTTGTGTATGTCAGCATATGCGGCACTGTGTTGTGCCTAAACGCAGTAAATGCGTTGGTGTTCCTTAATTGATTGTTATAATCTAATAAAAATAGAAAAATAAACAATGGGGCACAGATCGAGATTTTTTGATTTCATCACCAGTTAAACAGTAATTACTGGCGAAATACAGATGCGTAGTCAGATAGGTAGTCTTTGTGGCAATTAGCTCTAAAGTACTAAAAAGAGGAGATATTCCTTGTCTCTCCACTGTGCTTTTGTAGTGGAGATGCAGGTTGGCAGAATTTTTATGCAGGCCTGTAAATCAAGCGAAAAGCACATGCATGTAGGGGTGCTGTTGGTTTAAATGTCTCTGGTAATCTCCTGTATTTTCACCATAATTTGTTTCTTTACACACGCATGCATGCACGTTCTTCTTGTTGGCCCTTTTCTCTTTCCAAATTGTTATAGTACTCAACATTTTTTTTTATATTAAGCTAACTAAAAATGTTTTGCCATCATTTTCGTAATCTTCTTTTTCATTGTTTTATACTCTTCCAGTGTGTTAAATAGTTTTTTTTATTAAAAACTCAAAAACCACCACAACAACCCGTAAGTAAAATGTCAATTGTGCTGCTTTGCTTTGTGGCATAACAGCCATCCAATTAATCTGGCTGTGAAAGCGCTTGACAGATACGGGCCTGTTTTACGTCTGAGCCAGTTTGTTCCCGACGTTTGGAGAACGTGTTGCATCAACCTGACAGCTGCCCCGTAAAACCTGCAGTCTGGATTCATTCAGTTCTGCTCCTTACACTTTAAGGAAAACTAAATCCGGTATTTTTAGTGTTCATCATTAGCAGGTCTTCAAACATGTCAGGTTGCAGGTGGTTTTGTTTTGTTTTTTTTTGGTTATCTCCAAATTGTCTTGCCCAGTTTGATAAAGCCGAGTTCCAAAGTTTAGCAGCAATTTTTCTGTCGCTTCAGACCCTGCTGTTATGTCTCCCCCTCTGTTTTTTTTTTGTCCCGCTGTCCTTACGGGCAGTGTGAGCGGAACCAGCTCGTGCAACAGCAGGGACCGAGCCGCAGCCTTCATCTCTTGAGCAGCACGAGTGGGGCTGAGCGCCTGGGCAGGGGGCTGTGCGCCTTCACCCCCGAAGCTGCTGGTTTCCTTAATCTCATTTCTTAGCAACTTCTTTCTTTGTAACTTCTTTCTTTGTGAAGCATTTTATATTTGTCTTTTTCAAATTTGGGCATTGTTCCAGAAACATTCTCTTGGAATAATTAGATTGCTTTGATTCCTTTTAATTAAATCATGTTAAGTAGGCTGGCTGTGTGCACGGCGAAGTCTCAGGTTTAATGTATTTTCTGCATTTGGAAACTGGCATTCACGTCTGATCCAAGTCACAGTGCAGCAGCTGCGCGACACCCTGCCATGCCCCATTTATGCAGAGGTTCACCTTGAACAGCAGAGCTGCCTTGAAGAATAGCATAGAAAAGATTATTATAAATTGGTATAAGCAAGAATTAGGCTATGTTAGGAAAAAACATTTCTTATAGCAAGGGACGTGCAGCAAATACTGTGATTTTGGGGCATTAGCCGTGGGAAGCCTTTAATGTGGGGTAGATGGGCAATCGCCAGGAAGGGTGTGGATGGAATTGGTCCCACATCAGGCAGGCGGGCGGGCACTCGAAGGCTTCGTGGAACCCAGCCTGGCTTTCTGCAGCTGTGCCGGACTGAGCAGTGAGACGGCAAGGTGTAGAAAACCCCCTCTTCTTTGTATTATGCATACCCTGCATATCAACTGACAGCTTTATAGTGAACCCTAAAACCCCCAGTGCTACGACTGCACTGATTGTAGTTCGTTTATTTTACCTGTAGCAGTAGCTCTGGCACTGAATCACACGCAGACGCGCAGTGCGGTCTCCGTGGTGTGGAGTCTTTCTGGAACCAAGACTGAGCTCCTAGGCTGCAAGGAAATGAAAGATCAGGACTTGAATTTTGTAACTTTGATAGGAAATAAATTTATCCTTTTCGGGTTTTTTAAGGAGGAAAAAAATTAATGTCCCTGTTGGAAAATGCCACAGTGCTTCAGCATGCATCATGTATGGTAAGCACATCAGCAGCTTAAACCGCTCTCGAGCTGTCAGCCTTAGGTCTCTCTGTTCCTTCTTGTAGAGGACCGAAGCCTGAGGTGAGTTTCCTGAACTCAGCACCTGGCAGCGTTCAGCACGCCGGTGTTTGCGAGGCAGATACTGAGTCAGGTCCTAGTTTCTGAAACGATGGCAAAAGCACTTTGTCACAAACTCCTTGAGCCTCTGCAGCTCCTGCTCTTTCAGGCATAACTTGCTGATACCCTGGGAAAGGGGCCTCTGACTTTGGCTTTTCATCATCGTTTGATTTGTTTTCGTCCCATTCAGGGTAAAAGAAAAACCTGTAATTAGGCAAAAGTTCCAAGGCAGAGCCATTCATTTAAGCACAAAATCCATAGAACTGTGGGAATCACTTTACGCAGCCAATACATACTGACGTTTCCCGGTGGGACAGGAGTTGATGAACACGGCGAATTGGTTTTTCCTCTCCAGTCAGACTCATCTTGGGGAGGGTGCCGTTACCACGTGCTAACCAGTGAACGTGTGGGTGTTTTATTTATCCTTTGAAAGAGCTAAATCCTTCCTGAAACAGATGGGACAAGGGTGGGAGAAGCGAAAAAGCTTGTGCTTTAGTGCCGCTGCTTTTAATGTTGGGTTTGAGCCGTGGTGCTGGCAGTGTGGTCACTTTAGTGGGGGCCAGGTTAGGACCTGGCTGGCTCTTCAGTTGGGCTGGTGCTTTCCAGCCCCTGACTGCTTTCCCCTGCAGTTTTCCCGGACCCGATGGTACCGGCGGTGGCAGTCCTGAGCTGCTGGCACCTCGCTCATGTGTCGCGTTGAAAACAAGATGGAGCTGGTGTAGGTCCTAACAGTACTTCTGAAACCCTAAATGCAGCCTGAACGTTGCTCTTGCCTCGAGTAAGGGAAATATGTGGCTCCTGTAGATCCCATCTGTAGAGGGTGCCTGTTTCCCCTCTTAAAGATGAATCCTATCATGACAAAAGTAAAGCACATATGGAAAGTAAATCTGGGAGTGTGTGATCAGCATCACTGCTTTAGAGCAAAACTGTCTCACTTTAAACTTCGGCATTAAGCAGTGAACTGCGTGATGTCCATAGCCAAAACATCTGGCTAATGCTTCTGGTATTTAGCCCAAACTGTTTGCTTTGCCTGTTTTGCCAGAAGTCCTTTCTGTGAAAACTCCTCCTATTTCTCACAACTTTGTCAGTGTTTTGTCAGTCCAGGAGTTTGTGGTATATTGGAAATTGCAATATGTCAAAAATACAATTACGACATTAATTTTTAAACAAGCGTATAGGAAAAAGGCTGGCTAAACCAATGAGCGTTTCATAAGAGACATCACTCTGTCTCTAGTGTGGCGAGCTTACATAAGAAAGCAAAACTTTCAATTTTGCTCATGAGTAGAATAATGAGGGTAGTCTGGATCAGGCCTCCACAAAGTTATTGCTTTTGACAGGAGCTCTTCAGCGAGACACGGAGGTGATCGGAAAATCAAATTCACACCGGAGAGGTGTCTGACATCCCCGTCAGCAGCTCCGTGCCTGTCCATCACGCTCTCCAGTCAGGCATTTTGGCAGCTCTCCCGCTACGGCTGCAGCAGCAGCTGGGAGCAGCAGCTACAGCTGGGCATCATCTGCAGGGGAATCGAAGTCTAGATTGTCTCGTCTGGTAATTGCGCCAGGAAGCAAGGACTCCTTGCCAGACACCACAAAATCTCTCTCATCAACACGTAATAGAAGGCAGGGGGGGCCAGCACGGCCTTCAGGTGCAGGAACAATCTGGAACTGGTCGATAGCTGGAAAACAAGGGAAAAACGAGGCATAAAGCCTTTTTTTGTGTGTGGGGGGGGTATCAACAAGTTACAGAGGTTCAGCCCAACACAGCGTTCAGTGGGTTAGGCTTTCTGCTGCCTCCTGCACTAACTGCTTCAAAGCAGCTGTTTGGAAAAGGAAAGGAGGGGACGGATGCAGCAGAACATCGCCAGGACATAGCCGTGAATGATGACGGGAGGAAGCGGAGGAGGGGGACAACAGGAGGAGATTCAGCAAAAGCGCAATGACTCTAAAATGTGGAGTGTGCGTATGACAGCTTAAACTGTGTTTGAAAAGGCTTTTCCAACAGGAAAGGTAAATTCCTGGGTCAGCATCAGCTCGCGGGGGCCGGGATGCTGCAGGGCTGCCGGCAGGAGCGTGCTGGCGAGTGCGGAGGGATGCGTTCTGGTCTGCTTAATCTTAACACTACCAAAGGTCTAGTAATCTTTTCGTCACTTCCTTTAGCAAATTTTGGAGACGATAATGTGCTTTGGTCAACTGCAGACTGAATGGGATAGTTGGAAAAAACTGTGCAGACCCGCTGGAGACGGGCACGTGGAGGTGTGCGGCGCATCCTCCGTGAGGCACAAAGCGAATGGAGGGGCCTGGGCGGAGAGATCTGGAAGAAACTCTTCGAGTCTGGTAGTTTTAAAAGGAAAATATTTTACTTTACTGTAGGGAGGGTTCTACATATTTTAAGGATCCTGGGGTTAGCTATTATTTATTCATTGATATTGATGGCGTTATAAAATATTCTCTAGGTTTTTACTACCCAAAACTCATTAATTAATGATATTAACATCTTCCAGTTAGAAATGTTACACAGTAACATGTTGTCCTTGTTTAGCAATAAATGACCAACGTTATCTGAATGTGCATCATGCTAAAGACGTCCTTCATTTCCCCCAGGAAAGTAGCCCACTGTCCTTAATCTGTAAGCATTTGTAAAGCCTCTGCTAAATAAAAGATTAAGAATAAAAGCATTGCAGGGAAAAATAGTATTTTTGTCATCTTCATGGCAACTGTAGCTTCCTCTCCAAGTTTGCTGTTTAGCCTGCCTTGTCATAAAAAAAATAAAAATACATATATACGTTGCAGGGAAAAAACTCTCGTGCCTTTTGTGCTACAGATGACTGTGCCTGGAGGTGGGAACTCTCCGGAGTTAATGCTTCTTCAGCCTCTGTTTTCCTGCCTGCCTTCCCCTTTTGAAAGCTTTCCTTCTTGAAGATATGAGCAGGGTTCCTGGCAATGGAGTTGAGGCTGTCTAGGAACGGGTCTATCTGCGTTACGTTTTTAACAAAGCGTTAGGTACAAAGCGTGTGACGACACAGTAGCGTCTTTGCGAAAACAAACAAGCCTTGAGCTGTAATTTTTGGGATGATGTCTTTGGTCTGCGTCTCTGCGAGCTGCCTTTCTGTCAGTAGAGTTTAATTCAGCTCTGAAAGCCCCCGGCGATGGGATGGAGTCCTGGCAGCTTGCGCTTTGCCAGCCTGGCGTCCGGCTGGAGCAGTCGGAGGTGGTGGTGGGCACGCAGGGAAGGTTTCCGTGCTCTTTCTGTATGTTCTTCTCAGGGACCTTCGGTTTCTGTCATTTTGTTCTGGAAAGAGACCTTACGTTGGCTTTTAGCAGTTATTAAAAATAGCACCCTGTCCCACGGAGCATCAAACGAAATAGTGAGCTGCTCCTCTTCCCCCACAGCTGACATCCCACACCGCAATCAGCTGAACAAACCCTGAACTTTTCTTGTAATTACAGCATTTACTTGCCTGGTATTTTTCCATACCAATGAAAAAAGTCTTGAAGATGTTACTTAATAAATAAATAAATAAAATCTGGTCTAGTTTGTTACTCGGTTATCCATTTGTTGTATTATGCATGTGAATGATGTGTAATAAAGTCATGCCTGAAAGTCCTCGGCTGACAGGTCGGTGATTGTCTGCTTATTTACAGGCTCCTTCCTCTCCTTTTCATTCTTCACAGCCGTGTGTTTCTCAATGTGAAAATGATATGTTTACAGTTTGGGTCTTTAGATCTACAGCCTTTAGTTTTAGGGTATGAATTCACCTCCATTAATTGCGAGCTGCATTTGATATTTATGCTGAAGCAACGTGAGGAGTGTTCCAATGAGCCCGTTCCCCTTAAAAAAAAAGGGAACTGAAAAATTACCAACCACTCCGGTTATAGTGTCTTGTAAAGATGCCAGCAGGCGGACCGTGATTTAAGGTGCACGTTTTTGCACATCAGCACCTTGATAACAACACTGAAAGGCGAGAGAAAGATGGGGGCCGGGGAGGGCTGTGCTAAGATTAATACAGCCTCTTATCTTTACTTAGTGAGCAAGTCCCCAGAAGGAATGAGTGTGTCAGATCACTGCCTCGCTCTTAATATTTTTTCTGCATGTGCTTGCTTTGCTCCATGGCTGTAATCATGTAAATGACACCATTCTTCGTACCCATCTTGCCTATTGACTCGAGATGCCGCATATTAATTGAACAGCATGATGTCTATTTTTCAAGCTGCATAGATAAGCAAAACATTTTTATATGAAATAAAGTTATTCATTCTCTTTTACTATCATATTTTAAGACTTTCTTACCTTTGCGTGTCATAGAAGAAAACTTAAAAAGCGTTGACTTTTGGGACCTTGATTTATAAACAGGCTCTCAATGGCAGGTTTTTGTAGAGGTTTGTGACAGTTGTCCTACTCTTAAACCTGGTTCTTTATTTAATACATCAGCTTTAATTTTTTAAGCCATTGTGATTCTGGATTCTCACAGTCTCTCTCTGCACGTCTGGAGAAGAGAGGGAGAAACAGGCTTTTATCTTTCAAAGGACAGTTGAAAGACTTTTTTATTATTTGGCCTTGCTTCAAAAAAATGCACTTTTGAGTATGACAAACTAGCTTACTACAGAAGCATCTTGAACTTAGTTGAGTAAAAATGTTTTTGAAGTATTGGGTTCGTTTAACGGTGTTGTCGTCCCCCCTGCCAAACATAGCAGCGTGCTATGATTTACAGGCTTACAGAGTTGTGTAGTTCGGAACAATAACGGAGTGTCCCCAGCCCAAATTGTGGTAATGCCGAGTATCAGCTGCTTCAAAAAGCAAGGGTCAGTTACCAAGGGCTCTCGGTCATTTTGCCCTCTTCTTACCCAGCTGCCTGAATAGCAAATTCCTGGAACTTTATGCATTTTCATCTTGACGGTGGTGTTGTCATAAAGTATTAGAGGTGAGATTATGAAATGTAATAACAATTAAATTCATACATCTTCGTTAGCGTGGAGGTGCATGCAGTCTGGAATAACCTGGTGCCTGATCTTAACAGCTAATAGTTAAGAAGTTAACTTAAAAATTTCAGTGCTGTGCTAAATTGCACGTGTGTGTACAGGTATACAAGAAAAACAGGTGAGGGTACTGAAGTGTAGAGATTTTATTAAGAGCTTTAGAAATTCTGCGTTACTGTCAGCGCTGCTAACAAGTGAAGAGTGAAGGGAGTGGAAAGCAGAGCTCATTTACATTTTCCTTTTCCGTCTGTGTTCTTGTTCAGTTGTCTACTTGAGCCTCGCTGCAGTTTCACTTTCTTTGCTTTCAGGCAGCTCTGCTTAGAGTTGGTGTTGGACTGCTGGGAGGCGAGGAGAAACTCCAGTGCCCGGAGCACCGTCTGGGCTCCTGCGCTCTGCTGTGGGCTCGGTGGCCCTGCGCCTGTCCCCGAGAAGGTTCCTGCCAGGAGCTGTAGCCTCTTGACTGCTGTGGCTCCACCTAGAAATGGCAGAACACTGCTTAGGTTTAACATACTTGCAGAGATGTTGGTCAACCTTCTTTTATATCTACCTTTTTAATAAAAGGGGATATATTTATGCCACAGAGCTAGCTAGTCTGGGCTTGGGAAGAGCACGGGGCTGCTGTTATGATTGTTATTCCACACAGGGCAGGTATCTGAACTTCTCCTCTACTATTCACTCTGATCTTTTTGTTCCTTGTAAGGCTCGAAGCGAGAGCCTTGTCCCTTTTCCAGGTGGGACAGAAGGAACAATTTGGTATGAGGCCTGAGGTTCGCAGTGTACCCGGCTTAGACAATTTTCTGTCTTTAGGAGTGAATTTTTTTCAGTTGGAGATGTACAGGGTATGAATGTGATGATTAGAGAATTGCAGAGGGTTATTTTTGAGGCTGACTAATGTTTAAAACATCTCTGACCTTCCCCAAACACCTTGGATGTTGTTTAGCCCCAGGGGAATGGATCGGACTGCAGGTCTGTGATGCGCTCACTCACACACAGCCGTTACTCCATGTGTGCATATTCCCACACACCACGTAGCAGGCATATTTTGTGTATTCAGGTTTCCAGTAAATGTGTTGTTTTTTTCTTGTTCTTTCCAGCTTACCAATTTATATAAATGCTTCTGCCTTAAGTAAGTACCTGCATCTTAAATAGTTTTGGTTTTACACTTAAAATGATTCTTGTATTTTATGTTACTAGGCCCGGTACAAGCAGAGCCTTGATCCTACGGTGGATGAAGTTAAGAAGCTGTGCACGTCTCTGCGTCGGAATGCCAAGGAAGAGCGGGTCCTTTTCCACTACAATGGACATGGCGTCCCCAGGCCAACAGTGAACGGGGAGATCTGGGTCTTCAATAAGGTGCGTCTTTGAGAAGCAGTGTTAAAACCAGAGGGAGCTTTCTGATTGCTCTGCAACGTCTTGCAGTCTTCTGGTAGAGAACAATTGGATTTTCGAGGTTTCACTGTGTCCACAGGTATTGGGTTCCGTGCTGACAGCTGTTTGCTTTCTCCGTGTTCTTGAAGTTCTCAGAGACCAAACGGGCTGTCCCTGCCCTGCGGCGGGGCAGGAGAGGTGTTCTCGCAGGTTCCCCAAGGGTCATTGCAGAACCCTGTAGAGCCAGCTGCTTTCATGCTTCCTCAGCTTTCAGACATAGCACCCCGCTGCTGCCATGCCTGGAGCAAACAGGGAGGGTCCATGATGGACTTGGCTTTGCTGCCTTACATCACTTAATAATAAGTTCTTACAATGAAGTTTACTTCGAATCTCAACTACCTCTGAATAGCCATTGTTCCAACCCCATGGGGATAATGCACGAGGACCATAAATAATACAGTTAGCTGTAGTTCTGAAGCACAGAGTACTGAGGAACCTCTAAGTACAATGCAATAGGTATATTTCATTTTTTAAAGACTTTTGCTGCTCCTGCTTAGCCATGATTTGTACAGCCATGTAGAACCCGTGCAACACCTTTCTGGTGCTACCAGGTGTGACGTAAATGTACTTTGCTTTCCCTCTAGTTAAGCTATTTAGTGTCTATTAAGGGTAACTGATTTAGAACGGAGTCTTAAGAAATTGTGAGGTACTGCTCGTAGCTGAAAAGCCCATCCAGCTGACAGAGGACTTGCACAGATTTGCTCCTATTTTATTTTGGGGACTTGCTGAACTTCTTTTCTCATACTTCCCATGTATTAATTGAATGAGCATTCAGTAATAATTTGAAAGGGAAGGGGAGAAAGTGCAAGAGGGCATCACTTTATTCTGGTGAATCTGTATTGGAAACTTGATTAGTATTCAGATCACCATTCTAAACGATTATTTTGAAGCTGAATTTGGTGTTTCAGAACAAATAGGAGTGACCTTCTTCTTACTGAACAGCCAGTGGGTAATAAATAAGCCAGTAAGAATGCCGGGCAGAATGTGTTGCACATGGAAGAAGAGGAAATTACTGCTCAATGAAGTTGTGTGTTGTGCCAAATGCTTTATTAAGAGTTTACTGGGTATTTGCCAGTTTGCCTGCAGTATCGGCTGGGGGAGTGTGGTGTGGACTCCGCTGGTGATTAGGAGCGGAGGTCTCTGATTTGTCTTACAGGCTGTGAGGAAAAAAAACTAATTGTCATAAAAATTGACAGGTAAGGTCGAGACTTAGTAATTTTTGCAGCATGTTACCAAGTATTGTTTTTGGTTTTTTAAAGAACTTTTAGAATATCAGAAATAGAACTTTTTTCGTTTAAGCAAAGAATTGAATTTAAGGAAATAAAGGAAAAATAAAACACCAGTATTTAGAAGTCAGTCCTGAGGAATTCAGTCTCAGGTCTCAGCAGAGGGCCAAATGAGGATCAGTATTACAGCCGTCTTGAATTGAAATAGTGGATGTACTGAGATTTGACTGTGCTGACATTTTAAACATAGATTTAAAATGCTCATGCACGTACTTGAAGTCTCAGATAAAATAGCAGGAAAGCAGACCTGAAAGGGACCTTGAGATCATCTCAGCTAGAGAACAAATAAAAAATTGCAAGCAAATAAAAATTATTGGATTGATTCTGCCTTCCTGTGAGGCTGGGCTGAGCATCTTTCTCGTGTTGCCAGAACCTGGGGCACTGGGGCTGGTGGGAGGCGTCGGGCCGATAGCCGGCTCTAGTGCAGGTGCTGTGGGAACGTGTAGGGCAGTGGGACAAAGGGGCTGTAATGTCTGTTTTCGTTCAGTGATGGAAGGCAGCAACAAAACTCCAAGAGCCTGTCCAAACATTTCAATATACTTTTGCTCTCAGTTGGTAGAACTCCTTTTTCCTTTCCTTTTTTCCCCCTAATAATCGGCGTGCCGCCGTTACAGGCTGATGACAGGCGATGACAGACTTCTCCCAGAGCCTTCCAGCAGCCAGCGCTGCCTTCCGTGCCCTCCTGCAGCCCGGGTGCGTGCAGCGCCGCTGGCAGACCTGCGCGGATCAGCTCCCAGAGGTTTCTGGGGTGTGCAGATTAGCAGACCTGATCCTCTTTCACGCTGGTTTGCTGCGAGGGAAGAACAAGTGAAAGCAGCTTTGCAGTGCTGTTCGTAGCTACCATCAGAGAGCCAAGAAACCTAGAGAAACTGAGTATCAGTGTTCCTCTTTTCACCCTCGTCTCCCCTAACAAACAGACATCTTTGGAAATCCTGTCTCTGCTGTCACAACGCTTAGTTTTATTCCTCATCTTCTGTTGGAGGCTGTGGCTTCCAGCTCTGGTAAAGCTCACGGTGCTGTGAGGGTCGCGGTGTTGTCTGAATGCCCCAAGCAAGTCAGGTTGGGGCTGGGGACATCTGTGGCAGCTGGGGGAGAAGGGCATGGCTGCTCATAAGCATCTTTCCTGTAGCACCACACATTATTTAAAGCTCCCAACATGTGCGGGCAGTCTGTCAGAGACAGCAAATAGATGCAGTGGTGCAGGAGCACTTTGCAAAGATGCTGGAGAAAGGTCACACAGTGTTAGATCTACATTAATATCTTCTCCATAATTTCTCAAGATTTGGTATTTTAAAATTAATTTAAGCTTCTGCCCCTGCACAGTTGGTTCTCTGGCTGAACTGATGTTTTAAAATGTTAATATATGGAGAATGCTTCTCTCATGTGCTTTATTCTCTACTCTTCTGAAAAAGTATCTGCTCATGGAACTGATTCAATTAATTGACACAGGGCCTGGCAGATGGACTACTGGACCGTCAGAGGTGTCCCAGGAGCACAGCACCCCGGGTGGGTGCCCCTGCTCTGCGCTGCTGTCTCTCATGTTGCAGTTGCAGCTCTGCCCCAGAATTAATTAGCAGATTGCCTCCTTGCCCTGCCAGAGGAGACCCTGAATTGCAGCTGATCTCTGTGGATTGTAGGAAGCCTTCCTTGCCTGGCAGTACTGTATTCAGGAGAGATTAAACAGTATATTCTGATATGTAGATTAAAAAAGATAAAAAACCTTCAGAAAGCGTCGTGTAGTCTGATGCGCTTCGGCTTCCCATCCCAGTCCCTTTGTTTAGTTAAACAGAGTTCAAACGCTCCTGGAAAGGAGTGCGAAAGGGGAAGCGGTGCGGTGCAATTTGCATAAGGCACTCGAAAAGCTAGCGGCTGAATTAACTTGGTCTTTAAAAACCAAACCTGCCTTCTCTCCTACAGGCAGGCTTTCACTGAACTCAATTTTTATAGATTTTGACGAGGTTTGCTTTCTGTAGTATAAATACCTTTGTGATTACCTTCATCTTCCAAGGTTTGCCTATGAAGTAAGCCAGTGCTTCTGATGTTTAATCTAGCCGGGCAGATGAAGGAGGTAGTGAAAAGTAAATAAATTGATACTCATCTGTGTTCATTTTGTTAGAAGTTATACCTGATCTTCTCTCTATGTTTTGTAGAAAAAGCCGGTAGCGAGGAGCTCCTCTGGCTGTGTCCTGCTGCTCAGAATGTCAGAAAGTGAGGCAGGGCGCCCGCTCCTCTTCCCTGAGCCCTTCCTTCTCCCCTGGAAACACTCGTTCAGAAATGGCCTCAGCTCTGTAAATTTGTGGGGCAAAAGTGTGTGCATTGGCAGAAGCAAATTTTGCTGCTGATGTAATAGTATGAAACACAAAACGTGCATCATCGTTGTCTTCCCATTAAGTCTTCTGGAAATACTTGAAGATCCCTCAGCCTGGCCACAGCTCTGCTGAAACACCGCGTGTTTGGCTGAGCCAGGGCCAGAAGCTGCAGCCTGCCTCTGTGCTGGAGAACATTGTCCTGGCTCGTGGTTATAAGCCAGCAGCTCCTTTCACACATTGCCAGCCAGTCCTTACTTACGGAATCGGGTTCTTTTGCTGTAGGTTTCCTGCTCTGCCTTGTTGTAGAGTAGCAGCATACAAAGGAAGGGTTGAGACGGTCCTCGTGAAGGGGTTAATTTGGCATTTTCTGGTGTTTTGCCAGCCTGTGACGGTGCAATAGTGTGTCATGTTTATTGTGAGTGCTGCTGTATTAATAGAGATCAGTGTTCTCTGTAGCTTTGCTTGCTGCTGTTTTCTAACAAAGTCCTAGCATGATTGTTGTTTATTTATTTATTTATTTTAAAAATGAAGGAATCACGAACCACTTCAAACATGTTTATCCTGCAATTCTGGGGAACTTCTCTGCAATTGTGTTAACAGAGCAGAAACTTTTTTTGCTAAAAAATAATCAAAGTCGATGCTGAGGACAAAACTTACAAACAAGTTCTTTGGTACTCACAGCCCCAGCATGGCAGAAGCAAGAACAGGCATCAAAAGATGACCTTGGGCAACCATGCTAGAAAATTATTTCTTTTATCACTCCTTTTTTTCTTCAAACTCTCTGATTTATATATCATTAGCAAATTTGGTAAGTTGTATGGGACCCCCACAGTAAACTTGGAGCATAAAATTCTGCTGGTTTGAAATATCTCAGTATTAGTCAGGGCTATACTCCTCAACTGTAGCAACACATGTTATAAATTTAAAGTTAAAACAATGTGTGTCCATAAAATCTTAACAGTTACGTATGGCAGAGCAGGTTTTTTATATGCAACTTAGTGTGATTGGAATGGGCTTAAAACCAGTGATGTCCTTAGAAATGGTCCATGGCAATGCGAAATGTGTGCATCTTCCTTTCCTGTGACAATTTGCAAAGCTCCTAACTCCTTAAAACTTTTACAATGATTTTTTCCTATTAATTTTAGTAAAACAACACAAACTTTTATATATGGGCAAAACTGTATTTTGAAGTGACTTAGTATTTCCTACCTTACCTAACATACAGTTTATGATCACTTCTGTCTTTATATACGGCAATATGTGTCCTTGAAAATTTGATTTTTGTAAAAGTTTACTGGTTTTATTACAGCTATTTTAAGTCTCTTGAATTTAAATGGGAGTTATGATCCCATCCATCATCCTGCTGATGTTAATAGTAACATCACAGCTTTTACTGTTGGTTTCGGGCAGAGTTTAATGCTGTATGAACATGAACAGGTTGCCCTCTGGCTGCAGATAAGGAGGATTATGCAGTCAGCCACTGTACGTTTGGCAGTGACTATTCATGGGCTTAAATGGCAGAAAAATCCTTTAGCTTATATTTTCAGTTCTGCCACAGAGCTTGGGGTGTGCCCCTTCATAGCTAATTCTAAGCCTGATTTTTGGTCCTCTTTTTAGATAAGAAGCTGTTGCCTCCAATTATTTGGTTGGGTTGAAGTGGAAGAGAAGGAACAAAATACTTCATATTTACAGAAACCGATTTGTTGGCAGTTCACTGTGCTGAGGCAGGCTTTGTCGGTTTTAATTTTATTGGATAATTCCGAAAGTTGCAGAGAAGTTAAGGGCTGTAATAAAATCATGAAGCATCTCATTAAACTAAGATGGGGCAGCTGCTGATGGGCTACGTAGTCTTAATTATCAGTCTTGATTTATTGATGGAGTATTCAGTTTAAGATGTTCTGTGTTAAATTAAAGACATCTGGTTTACATCCTTTATCAGTGTTGCAGAAATTTGAGATAAAACTGGACTATTAAATGCTGGTTGGAATTGGTTGCGCGTATCAAAGCACTCCTTGAGTTTTAGAACTTTCTTTTAAACTCTAGCATTTCAAACAATACCGCAATGAAATATGATGTGTATTTTGTATTGGAATTGGATCCATAGTCCTTACTAGTAGGTGTTGACTGGTATTTTTTCTTGATCAATATGCCCTGTGTTCAATCAAGGTTTTATTTCATGGTTTCAGAACTGTCATATGTATTTTATTATCTAACCAATGCAAGTGCTGTTGCTTCTCTGCCTCTGTGTAACTCCAGTGTTTGGTTTTTTTCCTTCTTACAGAATTATACTCAGTATATTCCTCTATCCATCTATGACCTGCAGACTTGGATGGGCAGTCCTTCCATTTTTGTCTACGATTGCTCTAATGCTGGCCTTATTGTCAAGTCATTCAAACAATTTGCACTACAGAGGGAGCAAGAGTTGGAGGTGAGATCACAGTCTATTGCAGTGGATTTTGTTTCTGTTTGTGCTGTAGGGTTAAGTTTAAGCTCGTTTTGCTATACACAGCTGAAAAAAATACGTTTAAAACCATGTTGAAAGCCACATTAGTTTGCAAATAATTTTGCCACTCCGCTCTTTCTGGTTTGGTTTGCTATCTTATTAAAGTTTGAATTTAATGTTAATAGAATGTTGTAATGTTAATAGAATGAATTGGTGCCCTAATGGCCTTTTCTGCTGAGATAAATGCTGGGGTGAACTAAACATTTTTGTTTTAGATGCAGAAGTCTAGTATCTGGGTATGTATTTCGATGCAGTTGGTGTTTTGTGCTGTGGAGTGAAATGTACAAATGTAAAACCAAATTAGATAAACCTGATGCACAGAGGGGTTGTCACTGATGGTTTCAGTATCAAAGAATTCATAAGCTGAATGTGTTTCTAATGGAAAGGTGCCTTTAATTGCAAATGTAATTACTTTTAAATTTATTAAAGTAAATCTGAAATGCAGAGTGGAAGGTAAGAAGTGCAGCAACTTGGGGGATGGCAAGATTCTCCAGTGCCAGATACTCCTGCTAGCTCCATTCGGGAGAAAGCACATATTTTAAAGGTTAACTTTTAATGCTCTTGTAGTTTTAAGACATGGAATTTAAAAAAAAAAAAAAAAACTTCAAGGAAGGAATATTAATTAATCAGGCAACTGACTGTCGTGAGTGTGACCTTCAAGCAGTTACTAATGTCCCTGGCTCTAGTTCCTTTCATTCTAAATTCCAGTTTTTGAAGATGCTTTTGTGGTGACTTTTTGGCAAATAGAAATACTTCTCTGCTGACAGAAACCAGTCTAATAGCCTGAGATATGTAGGTCTTTTCATCAGTCCTTCTCTTTTCAATCAGTGACTTTACTGTACGTTGTAAAGATAAGAATCTTCCCGACATCTGTGGCTTGGGAAGAACACGAAACTGCTATGCACGGATCGATAGTATTGGTAATAGATGCCTTTTGAAAGTTACAGTCCTTTAAGGTCAAAGAAAATGTCTGGTGCTCATATTCTGTTCTCCTTTTTCAAGATTTTCTATCAGCCTACGACTTCCATTCCAATATTTTTTGCAGTCTTTCTCTTCTGTTTGTAAAATTAAGCCCTTTTGGATTTTTCTTTTGTTTTCTCTTTCTATTCCTAAGCACGTTAAAAACCTTTACTCTCCCTTTCCCTGCTTTTGGTATGAGTTTCTTTTTCTCCTTGGCTCTTGCTGGACTCTAGAAGGACTGCAGCTGTTCTGGAAGGAAGGTGGCTGCTGTCTGGCAGATAAATTGCTCAGGTGAAGCTTGTGCAGGAAAAGCTCCCCTCTGTAAGTCAAACAAACCAGGTACAAGGGCAGTTGGTTACAATGAGAAGGATGAGCCCAAGTAATAATGTCAGTATTTATTCCAACAAAAATAATAAATTTTGTTTGCTCAGTTTTTTTATTTTGTCAAAATATGTGAGGTTACACAGGGAAACTGTTCTAGTATTTATTCTCTTTGCAGCATAGATTAAAACTACTGGTTAATTTGATTATGAAAATACTTTCAGATTGTATGTCAACTTTCCATTCTGTGTCTTTAGACTTCATTAGCTACTGAAAACTCACCGAGATAACAGCTTTTTATTAATAGAAAGTAGAAGACTTGGTAACAGAGATAGAAGAGTGCTTGCAGAGTCATACAAAATGTGGATGGCAATGAATTTGGAATGCTGTAAATCATTGCATTGGCTGAATTCATGACAAGTGAAGTAAAACTGGAAGTGGTACTCAGAGGGGCTGCTAGGGTGATCAAGATAATTGTTAGCCCATCTTACTGAAAGGAGATTAGAGGAGCTTGCTGTTTTCCTAATCTGATAGAGCAGAGGCAGGGGGAAGATGTGGCTGCGTGTACAAATTCAGTGAAGCTTACGGGAGGGAGAAGTATTCATAGAATAATGTTGACACAAGAACAAATAGGTTCTTGTCCGTGAATAAATTTAGTCTGGAAATAGGTAGGCTTAGAAGAAACGAAGGATGAGGTTCTAGAACAACCTGCTAGCTGGGATGATGCAAACCAACTATTTCTCAACGTGTAACCGTACACAACCGAGAACATCAGCAGTGTGAGATGGGTGCTGGTGGCAGCGGGACACCGTCCCTCCCAGTAACCTGGCATAAACAAACCTATTGCTGCTGGGAATGCCTTGTTGAGTAGTGCTGTCTTTAGGGCTCGGGTGTCCTGCGCGTGTGAAGCCCTCGCTAATTCCGGAATGTGTTGTGGTTCTCACACAGCGCAGCCCCTCTGCCGTAGTAAGCTTCTGCAGTAGTAAACTGTCAGTAGTAAACTAATTACTCACTAGTCACAACTAATAAGTAGTTTTTTAGGTACTGATAGTAATGTGATTCTTCTCAATATCCGTTAGGTACCTAGAAATTAGATGGTAAAGTTAATTAAGGAGGGAGAATGCTATGAAGCATGGAGAATGTGAGGAAGGGATTACAACTGTAGCAGATGGGTAATTGCGTGACACAAACTACCAACAGAGAAATTGAACTTTCAGGTTAAGCACACAGATTTTATTTCATGGCTTTTATAAAATACATATCATACTTAGAACAGTCTGAATTCATATTTTTTCTGTTATTCCGGTAAGTTGGGTTTTGTTTGTTTTTGGATTAAGCATGGTCAAGCAATCTTTAAGCGAGTTTGAGAGGCTGGCAGACAACCCACATATCAGAGACGTTCTAGGAAAATAGTGAGTCTCCATTTTCTGCAAGATTAATGTTTTTATCTTGCAGTGTTACAGTGAACATATACATTGATCAGTTAGGTCTGGTATGTGATCTTCATTTACAAGGCTCAGATCCAGCCATGGGTGTTTATTTTTTATGCATCCCTTTTCTGGCTGGCACACAGCACTGGCCAGACACCATCAGATCATACAGTTCCACCAGAAATGTAAAACTTAATTACGACATACTTACAGGTGTGCTTACAATCCCATTATATTTAGTTTTCATTGTTCACAGAATATAAAGGCTAGTACTCCTTCTTAATGAGAAATCTAAATCTTGTTCATTCTTCAAAGAGAGGAAGCACAAAAAGAAATAAGTTATTAGTGATAGGAAAGCAGTTAACACTTCTCAAAGATACCTGAGAAAAGATAATGTTGTAGCACTGCATGGTACATTGTCTTCTTTAGAGAGTTGCCTCCAAAATAGCACTTGAATAGTAAATAATAAAAATAAAAATAAAATAATAATAAAAAGCCTTTTGTTAAAACTAAGATATTGCTGATCTGTGTGAGCGGAGAGCTGCGCAGATAGAAAGAAGTCTCTCAGTTCCAGTAGCAGGATGATGATGACTTTGGGTACCGGAGGCAGGAATCTGTCATGTCTTATCCTGGTAGGCACATTACGACTGTAAATATTTTTTGTCTTCAGCAAGGCTACTTCCCTGAGGGCGGTGAGGGTGAAGGGCAGAAGATGGAGCTCAGTGGCCTGAGGATACCAAAACCAGTACAGATACAACAGTTTTCTGGTGGGATGGGAATGTGTGTATGTGGAGGCAATTTTGTCACTTCATTATAGCTTCATAACATGTCCTTATACTACAACAATTAAGCTAATAAAGTCTACCAATCCTTACCATTCATAGTATGTCACAGTGTTTCCAAATTTTAAGTTAAATGCCGTTGATAGAGGGACTGGCGGTCTCCCAGGACTGTGTTAGACTTGGCTGTGTCACAGAAATATCTGCATTTTGTTTTAATTTCCAGCTGTGTGGGCAGTTAAGTTAAGGTCTTGGTTGAAATCTAGCTAAACAAAAGTACATATTTTGCAAATAAGAAACATCCATTTGGCCGCATGATGTGGATAGTAAGAAGTGGGATATATTAGTTTAAAAATTAATTTTTCCAGTTGGTCCTGCCCTTTTTGGGGGGCAGTGGGGTGTTGTCCTAAGGTTTGTAACAGAGAGCTATTGTTTTCCTTTTCCAAAAGACATTTTTCAGAGCTGGAAACTGACTCCAGCTTTCCGAAACTGAAGTTCCTGCTGTTGCTTCCCTGATTCGTGTCCTGTTTGGCATCACCGAGCACAGCAGCAGTGCAGCCAGCAGGAGTACTGGTGGCGAAAGAGGGTGCAGAAGCTGTCTCGCAGGGACTTGACCTCCTGCCGCCGTAAGAAAACGGCAGGGAAATGATATCTACAAGGCTGGCAGAAGCCCGTTTAGAAAACTCTTTGCATATATCTGCCTTTGAACTCTGCTTGTAACCTGTAACGGAAGAGCAGGCAATGGATGCTTTTAATCATCTCATTAGCTAGCTCTGATGATTCTGTGAGTGTCTATAAATACAGTGTAATTCTGGAAAATTAAGCAGGCGTCTTAAGTGTGCTGTGCTAACAATGATAAAACAGCAGGCTGGTTATTCCTGATTAATTTTCTGTGTAATTGTGACATTGTGTTTCCTCCGACTCAGAGTTGTTCCTTCCAGAAAAGGTCTGTAGTCTTCAGGCCACGTTTGAGATGTACAGAAATGAAAGCGGAAAATGCCTCTTGGATGTGTGCTTTGCTGTAAGAAATGCAACTTTTTGGTTTTCAGCTTCGTTGTGTGAATTTTCTGACAGCGTACCTCATAGCCACATACTAACTTGTTCTGCGTTTAGCTGAGTGGGAACTCAGTTTCACGGTGGGAGCGCCTGTTCTTTCTCCCCTCCAGCAGCATGTCTGCCTAAACAGTCCGAGTTGGAGCTGAGGAGCTCACAGATTTTATTTTTCTATCTTCAAAATTAATTCTCAAAAAAATTAGCTTAACAACAATACTGCAGACTGTTGTCTGGCATTAGCATCATGTCTGGGGGGAGAATTCTTCTAATCCACCATCTGCTGGGAGAGGAACAGCTCCTTTTCAGAGTTGCATCAAAATCTTCTGCAGGGGGGAGGATGCTCGCAGCAGGAGTTGTGGGAAGCTAGCAGGTCACCTCTTGAAGTAACAACAGCAGCAAGTGTCTGTGCTGGGTCAGAGTTTCTCCCAAGTTTAATTTAAACATGCCTGTTAATTCAAAAACAACTTTTTTTTTTTTCCATCAAGTGTTTCCTTCTCAGTGTAACTATATTTACATAAATGTTTTCAGTAACAGTGGTTTAAAATATATGTATTGTTTCCCTTTCTGTTAGTTACCGGCAGTAATACCTGCAAATTCGTTAGCTCTTCCTTGTGGCAGAGCACCTGCAAATAGCAAAGCTAAGTGCTCCTTACCTTGGGCAGCTTTAATTTGTTTTCAGAACAAATGAGCTACTATCAGCTTACAGGAATGATTTCAGCATGTTTCAGTGTAACTGATAAATGAATGTTACCACTACTATTTTGTCTTAAAGGCTGTGGCTTGTCAGTTGCCCTGAAATAACAGCAAGCAACGCAGTAAGTACTTTGTTGATAGTAAGGACATTTTTACTCACAAAGCTTACCCAGGAAAGTATGCATCTCTTTGGTTTGAGATGGTGTTTCTGCTGACAGTTGCGAGTTAGGTCTGGTGTGCTGCAAGATCTATCTACATCTAATTGCTTTCTTCTAGAAACTGTTGACATATGAAAAAACAACTAAAGATTGTAGATAAATACATATTAATTTAGATAACATTTCACGTATGGTAGGTTCCCATAGTTTATTTACCATTCTTGCAGTTGTGAATTAGTATATTTTGTTTTTAACCAATTTGTTTTTAACCTTCTTTAGCCATCTACTTATTCCATGTCTCGCCCTATGAAGAGCTACGTTTGTAGGGAACTGAGCAATCTAGAAAATTTGACTTTGGTGGATGTTCTAAGGATGCAAAAATAAAGGTTCCCACTGGGCTTTACCCTCTCTTTTCTTTCACACTTTCTTTGTAAAAGACTGTTTTGCTATATCATTATCCCTAGAAATCTTATGGTCTGTAATTGCTAGCTGGTATTGTATGTTCACCTTCTGCTTGTTAATAGTTCATCTCCTAATGGGCAAATATTTACATTGCATGTGTCACAGCTCCTTTAGTTTGTCTTGCTGTGCAGAAGCCAAGAGTTGAGCCCGTCTTGGAGTATGAGCCACTTCTGCATCAGAACAGGGGCACTACCAGAGCATGACAAATGTCAAGTCTGCAGGGCTTCGCACTACTCAGAAAGCAGAAAATTCATGCAAATGTACTTCCCACCTACGGAGCCCCTTAATGAGGATGTCCAGAGAGCAAGTCTTTCTTTAAGGAATTAATAGCTATAACTAAGCAGGTTGGCTGCTTTGTATTTATACATTGGTAAAGAGCTAATGCTTTTTCTCACAGTCATGCCTCTCTTCAAATAAAGGATCTTTTCATTATTGTGATTATCTTTTTTTTAGTTATTAGTGTACAGATTCAGTTCTATTGAGAAGTGCAGTAAATATCACTAGAGGAAAAGTGATGACTTGAGCATAGGTTCGCTCCCACCGAAGCTATTGCACCAATCCTCGCTGAAAGCACTGCAGCTCAACTAGGAGCAAGGACGGGTCTTAGCTAATCTGGGCAGTTTGAGAAAGCCGAAGTGTGTCAGTGCTCCCTCTGGGATTAGAATGGAAAAAAGAATATTTAAAGAATCAGAAAAACTAACAGGTTGCAGAACTTGTGAAATATCACCTGAAACTTCTCCGTAGCTTACTTGGGTGTTTTGCTAGACAAGAGGTTTATGATTGTGCCAGGCTCTGGGTCTGTAACACAAACATTCTCTTCCCTATAAACCCGGGTGAGACACCAAAGTAATTTCCTCGAGACAGAATTTTGAAGATGTAGTGTATGTATGTGTTTTGAAGACAGAATGTGCGAGGATGGTAAAGAATGAGTTTATTAGTCAACTGTATCACCTTACTAGGTTGGCAAAAAAACTGAAGTCTTTGAAAGGAATCTACTTCTGTTTGCTCAGGTAACACAACATAGAGATCACTGTGATAGCTCTTTGTTTTCTAGATCCTGAATGAAAGGGCAGCGAAGGTATTGCATGTGTTAAAATTTCTTTGCCCTATTCATTTAAGAAACCCTGAGTACCACAAATCAAAATTAGGAGGCTGAATTGTTTTTTTTGTATACCTGTTTCAGAAAGGTGTGGGAAAAATTATTGATGTTTTTCTCTGAATCCAAAGATATTGGACTTTGATAGCTCTTCACTGGTTATTTTTGAAATGGTACAGAAATTTACTTTCCGGAATGACCAAATTCACCAAGTAATTTCTTTGGTCTGTTCAGGTGGCTGCAATTAACCCAAACCATCCACTTGCTCAAATGCCTTTGCCTCCATCCATGAAAAACTGCATTCAGCTGGCAGCATGTGAAGCTAATGAATTGCTACCTATGATCCCCGATCTGCCAGCCGACCTTTTCACATCATGCCTTACTACACCAATCAAAATTGCTCTGAGATGGTAAGTATCTTCCCCATTATTGAAGGCAAGTGCATAATTTGTGTATTTTGTCTGTTGAAATGGTAGATTTTTTTTTAAGCCAAATGCTGTATCTAACCTAAATTTTCTCTGCAGTATTCAATTACAGGATTTGAACTATGCATTTGGGATAGCATTTTATTAATCAGAACTAGAAACGTGAAAAAATTATCTTCTACATATTACATTTTAGATTCCAGCTCAGTATCTAGGTTTGCTCAGATTAAGGGATTTACTGTTCTGGGAATTAAATATCTGCTTCTTCAGAGAGCCGAAATAGTACACAGTACGATACAACTCTTTGCAAATTGCCCTTCATACAAATCATATTCCAAATATTGCTGTTGCGGTAAATAATGCAGTAGCATTAAATAATGCTGTAGTGAAAGAAATTGAGCGATAAACCAAAGAAAGATGTTACAGAATGGCATACCAAGTTAATTGGGCAGAAAGATACAAAAGCCTGCTGGAGATAGCAGGAGCTTTCGAAGAACAATATTGTTCCCCAACAACAGGGAGGATCACAAACAGTTGTGGTGCCAGCTGAGGACACGGTGTGAGAAATCCAGTATGTCCCCCCAGGTACTTGGCTCCGTTCATTCATTCCTATCAGCACATTTCACTTGATCTTCTTAAGGTTATTTGTAGTCCAGAACAAAAAACTCCAGGTCCCTCGCTAGACTAGGTTAGAACAGGCAGAAGCATACAGATGTCGCAGACAGTGGTAAACAGCTGAGTCACTGCATCTTCAAGAGTTACTTGGCTTTTGGAGATACTCGTAGTAACTTACAATGCTTACGCTTGCTTTGACTTCTACAAACAAAGTGAGTTAATTTGACCAGTTTCTGGCGTAGATACATAGTGCCTTTGGACAGATACCCTTTGCTTGTAAACATAGGCTAAAGTCTTTGATAATAATGTCTTTGATAAGTCTTTCGTGACTCATGGCAAAGAGCTTCAGAGGCATGAAGAATATCTTAGAGGGAAGGTTTTAAGAGAGCTAATGAGAAAATGGTTTTCCAACCCAGGTGTCAGGGACGCGGAGTCTGACGTTATGGGAGACTAGGCTAGAGTTTGTGCCAGGGAATGACAAACCTCTGAATAAGTTAGGCAGCTATGTACTCCGCTCATAGCTTTACGATCTTTTTCATATTACTTTTTGCTTTTTCTACTGTAAAAATGAATCATGATGTTGTTTTTCTGAAATAGCAGTCCAGTTGCAATACTAGTCACTCATCAAAACTCACAAGTGAGCACTTCCAGACGTGCAAGGGACTGAGCCTGATGAGGCAGAGACATTTAATCTCTTCAAATCCTGAGGGAATGGTGTGCTTCCCCTCTGGGAGAGAGGAAGGGAAGGAGTAGGCTGCCTTCCAATCCAGCTGTTAGCTGACAGCTCTTCACTGCCGAGGTGACTGCCGTGACTGGGAGCCTTGCTTGTACGCCCATCTCCACGCTGATGTGCCGGTGGTAGGACAGTCCTGAACTCTGCTGCATGAAAATTCTCGAGCTGCCTGCAAAAAGTCTTCTCTTTAGAAGCTAAGAAAATCACTATGCAGCAAAATTCCTTTAGGGGAACTTTTAGAAATACTGTGTTACGTAACCAGGAAAATACAGTTCTACTGTGGAACTACTTTTGTCATATGGTCACTATCACATCACTGCTGTCCAAGCAGTGTGGTGTGAAGGAATTACAGGTTTGTTTCTGCTGGTTTAATCCATGGAGACTTTGAAATCTAAGTGAATGTTCCGCCTGGTTTGTGCAAGGCTAGCCACAAGTGACAATGAATGCAACTTGGCAAATACAATGGCTGTAGCTTTTTTCTTTAAAGAAAAAATCATTATTTGAATGGAGTGCAAAACCAATAAACAAAAAACAGTGAAGGATCCAGCCTATAGAGGTTTGAGTTCAAGTTCTAGGCAGAATGTTTTCATCGAAACTCCATGCTGATGTGGAGAGAAGAAGAATTAAATGCTATACAGGTTGTCTGAACTGAGGCTTGTAGTTATTCTGAATAACTCAGTATTGTGCATGTGAGTTATATCAGAACCGTGAAGATACAGCGTTATTGCTTAATTGTTGTTGTTCTCACTATTTCGTAAAGTCTTTGTGGGAATCCATAGCATGGGCTGTGATCCTGTTGAAGCTTAACTGGTTTGTAGCAAACTGAAACTTCTTGAGAGTGAGAACTCTTGGCGTTGAGACTTCAGTGTCCTCCTTCTCTTGCGATACAGAACTGTGTTCCGGTTCATGCCATCATTACTGTGGAAATGCTAAGGCTCTGTAAGGGTTGTTTCTGTTGGAGGGAAGGCTCCTCCAAACATTAAACCTGCTTACGCAGCAGTGTTTAATGCACAGTTTATATATATTGAGAAAGGTGTTTTGGATATTATGGTCTGTTCAGGAGTTTTCTGTTGCTTCATCTCCATGGGAACGTGGCTGACGGGTGATCAGGGCAGGCTCCTGAGCAGAGCTACGCCTGGCAGAAGGGTGAGATATTTGGAGTTGTCTCATTTGCTTGACAGGAAATGTAAAAATGCTGTTCAGGTAAAGGGTTTAAAACTGTTAACCTCAGCTGTTCTTGGTGTTGATGCTGGTGGGTGCCATGCTAACTCCTGCTTAGTGAGACATTTCCTACTACCTAATGATTATGTGTATTGCTTATTGCACATAAAAAAAAATTGCTCTTTACTCTGAAGATTGCACTCCCTTTATATTCCCTATTGATTGGCATTATTACGGTTGTATTTTTATCCATGCAAATTCTGTAAATAAGAGCTTGCTTGCAGAGCATTGTTATTCACTGCTGTTAAACATAATAGAGGCAAAGCCAGACTCCACTCCAACATTCCAGTTGTTCAATGCAAACTATTTGTGCACTGAAGCAGGCAGGGAACCAAAAATAAAGATGTACGTCTTTGTCATTAAAACTACTCTTTTAATTCAGTCAGGCCCTTTTATTAAAGTTGATCAAGAACCCTACAGAATTCCGTCTGAAATGTAACATTTTTGCAATTCCAGACTGACAGGCTAATGAGGTTTCATATATGGAATTTATGGGCAAATGAAAGCTGGGTGAATAAATTCCTGTACATCCCATTTTGTGTTCTGTATTTTGAGTAAGCTGATACACAAAATCACTTATTAAATGGGGTTGCAGATGCATCCACTTCAGCCTTACTTCAGGGAAAGAAAAATTGATGTCAGCAAGAGAAATGCAGGTCAGTTGTGTCCTTCTGAAGGTAGTGCACAAAACTCTTAATAAAACCGTCTGACAACTCCAGGAATCTAGTGTATAAGTTCGGGCTAACTTTGTACTGGTTGCCTTCCTGTGTAGTGACTGTTGAGAGCTGATATTCCAAATGTATGTTGCAACTATATATAAGGTAAGCTTAAAGATAAGACATATGGATCATTAATATTGACCGAACTAACCAGGAAGGAGACCCAGCTGTTGCAGAAACAGGCAGAAATTAATATCCAGTTGGTGTATTGTTTTGAGCAGCAGATCTATGTCTCATGCACTGTCTAAAGTAAAAAGGCAACTCTGTTGGGAGCTGTGATCAGCGGTGTGTCATATGTTTATGTTATTGCCAGTCCCTTACCACATAAACAAGCTGCATGTATATTGTCACAATTTTACACATCGGGGAGAAGGCTGTGCTTGTCTAAATTGTCTGAAGGACCCACTCGTGTAAAGGCTACAGGGCTCCTGAAAAGTGCTGGGACACCCCCTCACCCTACCCTCCCCGCCCCCCAAACCAAAAAAATATATATATATTGGGGGCTCAGACTTAGGAGTTTTAGATATGCAGCTTTGTACATTGGAACCCAAATATAACAAGTTTGTAAGTGCCTGGCAAAAAGCTCTTGACTTGTGACAGCTGATTTTATGTTGGGTCAGGTAAACATTTTTTTTCTAGTGCATTTATTTTGCATTTCTGCTTTAACATTTTTGAGGTTAACTGGACTGATCTGTCTCAGAGTTAAAGAAACTAAATTGAGTTTCAAAATATTCCTGTTATCTGCACAGAATCTGGTTGAATATTGTTATGCGTATTTCTGCGTTTCTTTATTGCTTGGCATTTATTGGTATGTTTACACGCAGCTCTAGCATATCTTGCCTGATGATTGTGATGAGGACACCAACCATTCACTTGAGACATCGCGTTTAGAGCCTTGGAGTGTTGAAAGGAGGGGGGTTGCAGATACAGGATGAGGAACATTCTGTTTACAAGTACATTTTCTTGGCAATTGCTGGTTGCTAGAGAGGAAATGCAGATAGTCTGTTACTGGTTAAATGGGATTTTAATGAACTAATCTTTTTCAAAATTTTCATAGCAATGGTGGAGATTTTTAAAAGAAATACTCTAACAGTCAAGTATATACAAAAGCAGTAAGCACTTGCTGCTTCACTCTCATTCAGGTAAATACCAAAGAGATCTGTGGTGAGGGCAGAAAGGGTGTTTTTCACTAAGTCTAGTGTGATCTGGTTTTATTTCCTTAACTTTGAGGATCCAAGGGCTTGACCGAAATAGCTGAGATCTAAGCTTATTTACATCTCGCCTACAGTGCAGCTCCCTACGGAAGTGCTAAGTGACAGCTGTGCAACACATTTAGTACGTGAAAATGTCTGTTCATACTTGACCCTCAAAGATGTGCACATCTCGCTGTTACCAAGCATTTCCTACAATTTCTGCGTTTCTTACCGGTCCTGAGTGTCTGCATGTAGGGGGGAAGCTTTCTGCTGCTTAGTCCAACCAGCTGTGATCAAAAGCTTTGTGGTTAGGAGAAATCCTTGCAAAAAGGAAGCAAATGTATTTGTTTGCCCTGTGGCCAATGCACTCTGCTGCCACACGAGATCCTGCTCATCAGTTGTGGGTCTCTTGCTGCGTGGCCTGGAGGAGGCTGGCTGTGCTGCACAGGGCTAGCAAGCTCATCCTTCTTTGACACTGTGTCTTGCAACAGCTTGCAGCTCTGTCCTATTAATCTGTGAGCTTGTAAAATATTGCTGAGTGAGGTTAGGTCAAATCATAACTCAGATGAGAGGCTTCCAAAGTAAATACAAAATACTGTGTGACGTGTTGATAGGTGGAACTGTTCTTTCTTTGTAGAAAACAAATGTGTAGCAGTCCAAAGTTGTGCTGGCTCTGTTTTAATCCTTTCAGATATGTCATAATGTAGAGGCATTGAGCAGAAAAGTTAGAAAGTGTTTTGGCATCCACAGTCTACAGGGAGACTCCAATCTGATTCCAATAACCTAATTCTGCTGTGCTGAAATCTGCTTGCAGTTTTTGTTTGGGAGCAGTGTTTCCCTGCGTGCTTCTGTAATGCAATGTTGCAAGATTTTTATGTTTTAAAAGATTGTATAGAGGTTTCATTGTAGCATTCATAGATAGTTTTATGACTTTTTTCTTTTTAATTGAGGGGATAGCATGTGCATCAGAAAAGCAGCCTAGAGACCACTTAGGTTTTCAGAGCTCATCCCTGTTCTTGGCAATAATGGATGTCCTGCAGGCAATGGATACCACAAGGAAAACTGGAGGGTCCTCAAGGTTTCAAGAATGAGCTATGCACAGCTTGATCTCTAAAGAAGTAATTGCTGTAAATTGTAATCTTTCCTAGGGAAGAGCCTTTTGGATGAGGATATGGTGGTGAAAGGAGGGACGCTTGGTGCAATAACTCCAGCTGCTGCTGGACGTGGGGAGGTTTACCAGGACATCAAACCCCCCAGTACCGCCCAGCCTGCAGAGCCTTGTGTTCCAGCACAGGGTGAAGTGTAGGGGTTAAACATCGACTTGTTAGGCTGGTGGGTCGGGTCAGATCTTCCTTAAACAGCAGATAATAGATTTCTGAAACACTGGGGAAGTGGGCTGGGAACGTAGTGGTATCACCGAGGAAGTCACTTCTCAAATGAATTAGCTGCTTTTTCTTCCCAGGACTATTGCTTTCTGATTCTGCTCTCTGGGCCACAAAGCACATCCCCAGGAGCTTTGGAGGAGGGAGGCAAGCAGTGGGAAGCCGGGCTGGCGGTCGTGCTGTCTTCCCACGTGTGCCTGGGTTTAGCTGCTGATGGGATTTCTAGTGCAGCAAACGCTCGTGCTAACAGGCTTTGTGTCTTCTGGAGCCGGCGTTTCTGAAGTAGTGGTATTTGCAATGCTGAGGAAGTGGAGTCAGCATTTTTTTTAATTAAATAACTGAGGTGCTTGAACTTGACACATCCCTCTCAGTGTCTGCCTCTCTCTCTTGCCCTGCGTGCCATGCCAGCTCTCTCCAGGGAAGCCCGGCCCGCACTGATCATTATTCTGGGAGCGTGCTCCTGCCTCCTCAGTGCTCCCGTCCTCCTGCACTCCTGGGGGACCATGCTGGGTGACTGTGAACCCTTTTCCCTCCGCTGTGCCGTGGAAAACTTGTCACCGTGACAGTTCCAACATCCCAGGTTTGACACCTGATGATGGAAATCGTCGCATAATCATGAGTGTGACAAAAATTGAGGGCCTTGTTCGACTCTTATTATGCTGTGGCAAAGTTTTCTACCCAAACACTATTTTAAAAGCAGAAACACTGTAATAAAGAAACCTTCTTCCACATTCTCTCCACTGAACCTTGTCATTAAATATTCAATTTGTATGTTTTATTTTTATTCTCTCTTCCACAGGTTTTGTATGCAGAAGAGTGTCAGACTGGTGCCAGGAGTCACACTGGATTTGATAGAGAAGTAAGCCAAATTTTATGATTTTTTTTTTCCTGTTGCTCAATCTCCTGGTTATTTCTAGCATTTCTCCTGTTTGTCTGAGAGGAAATTTCTTTGGAAAGCTTTCCGCAGAGTCTCTCCGTGCCGAATTTGTCATTTCTTGTCCTACCACATGCATTTGGAGCCTAGGCCACAGGGTTGGGCGCTGCGCGGGGGGACCGGGGTGTCCAAGCCACGCTGGTCGCAGCTCTCCTGCACTGGGCCCAATCCGGCCTGGGGAATGGGAGCTGTGGGCACAGGTCACGGCCCAGGGGTCCTGTGCTGAGCAGCCACACGTGGCTGGTCCTGGCGTGCTCCAGCCGCAGCTCTGACAGCAAGGATGTGCTCGTGAGCTGTACGCCCCACATCACCAAACCCAACACAAGCAGAACAACGCTTACCACTTCTCATTTCATCACTGTGCTGTCCTATTATGCTTTGTCTGATCATGTTATGTTTCAGACTTAGCACGATTGAAATGTGCTATAATCCTTTTACCCAAACAGTATTTGAGCATAATTACTGGTTCTCAGGCAGCTGAGGCAAACCAATTAGGTAGAAAACTGTTCTTAAATCTACTTCAGTTTATACCAACAAGCTAGCCTTTGAAATAATAATTGCCCACTGTAGTCCCTGCTGGGTTTTAAGATTTTTATTTTTTTTAATGGGAAACATGTTCTTGAAGTCAGGGCAGTAGATGCAGGCATTCTAACTCCTTGCAGATTATTTTTGAATATCCTATTCTTGGAACTTTAATACGCACACACAAACTGGCAGTGATTAATGCAAGATCGTTCAATTTCTGAGGAATTTTGACTCTAGAAATATCATTGTCAAGATTAATTAGAACAGGCCATATGTCTACACTTCTGACACATGGATGTCCACAGTCCAGTTATCTTTTGTCTGAGATGAAAACTGTAGAATTGAATGGCATCCTGAAAGGGGTTAGGAGAGCAGGAACCTGGATAATAACTGTGTATTCAAAACAGAAATACATTATCATACTTTCTTGTTTTTTCTAATAAGCTTCTGTATGGTGTAACGGAGTGCAGCAATCATTCATTGCTCGTGCTGCCAATAGCAAATGATCTCTTCCAGAAAATCATGAGGGTAAGGTTGCATTAGCTAAAATTTCTTGTTCAGGTTTTGCTTTAGTAAATCATTCCCTCGAGTAACTTCCATGCTTTACATTCAGAGGAGGTTAAAGATGCTTCTCAATGCCATTAGTTCTTCCACAATATGTATTTTAGAGAAGACGGGCTTATCAGTATTATCTAGGTCTTTAGTCATGCTGATTTTATGTGTGAAAATGTGATCATCTTATCTCAGTTGGGGAAACTAAGTACTGATTCTTGTAAAACTGCATTTCAGGGCACTAATCTTACCAAAATAAAAATCTTTTTCAACTTTCAAGGATAGACACAAGACTTGTAACAGTGACAAGCAGATGCATAGGTATAGGCGGTATTTATTTCTTGAGTTCAGTTGTTCGCTGCCTTAATGCAGTACCTGGTTATTCAGGCCACATATCCAGAGGCTGCTGAACTGGGATCTAGATAAAGTTGTTTCCCGGTCTGGGCCAGCATGCTCACAATGACAGATTGTTTTAGAAACCATTTTAGGGAGCTTATTTGAAGAAATAGAGAAGACCTCACCTCATTTTATGTAATAAAAAGGACAATGCACAAAAGTCAGAAATTTCTGCAAACATCTAAAAGAATTAATTTATTTCGTTGGAGCTGTTGTGCATTCTCAGTATGCCTCGTATCTTGGGGCTGTGCTGAGTTTTCAGGTTCTTTCTGATTGTCACTGTTAGCTCATCACGGCTTACCCCTCAGTTGTTCCGTGCTTCCAAAGTGTTCAGTGCAGCCTTTGAACTTGTGCAGTCTGTGTGGGGCATAAAAGTCTCTACTGCTTGGTCCTTTCCTCCAAGTTACATTATGCAACTGGCAGAATGAAAAGATGAGAGGTGTTTACATAATCTCCAGAGCATAAATGAATCTGGAAGTACAGGCGTCCTGTAATGCTCCAAAAGCTGGGTGACATGTTGATATATTTCTATGCATCTGTTTCGTTTTCTGATTGTTCCGTGAAAAATAAAGCTGGCATTGCCCACCGCAGCTATCAGACGAAGTGTTAGAGCAGTTTCCAGCTGTGTGTCAGTCTAGGAGAGGGTCCACCACTGGATTTTCTCTGAAAGCCATGAGTGAAAATGCGGTGGCTTTTGTTTGACTGTCTGTCAAGGAGATGAGAAGCAGGAAGGAAATCCGAGGGCTTGCTTTGCCTGCGTACTCACAGGGGTCTTGTGGTGTGAGAAAGATAAAATGGGCCTGAAGTTAAAAGTTATTTAATGGTAGAAAGGCGTGTGGTTCCCTGACCGTTGTTTGAACGGGCAGAGTGAAGGGGACGTTGTTTTGGCCAGCTCTGGCTATGGGACACCACGGGTAAGCAGAAGTTCCTCCTGAACCAGTGGGCTCCTTTTCAGTGCAGACTCAAGTCGCCTCAGGTCACTGAATAAATGTGTTCTAGAACAATGGCTATATTATGTTGATTATAATTAATGCATTGCTACAAGAGGGTATCTAATCAAAGAACATATGGCAAGGGTCAGGGAAAGGCTGAGCCAGGTAGCTCAGTAATCAGCTTCTCAGAACATTTGATGTACTGCTGAGGGTTAAAAGCTCTTTAAATAATAGGCTACTGAAAAAAAATATTCGGGATTCTTGTTGATTATACACAGCACACATGGATTCTGTAGGATCACAGAATGGTCTAGGTTGGAATAGACCTTCAAAATCACCAAGTCCAAAGCTTTAAAGGCTGTCCTCATGGAAAGACTGCTGGAAATAGGTTCCTGTGGGGTATCAGATATTTAAACCTCCTCATCATAATCTGCTGGGTATTACCAGTTGTAGAAAACATGTTTTTTTATTGTCATCCCAAGATAGGCCTAAAATACCTCCAGGATTGCCTATGTGTATATTGTAAGTTTAGTTGTCTTTAAAACTGGGGAAAGAGCTTATATTCTAATTAGGCTGCAGACTTTGAGATGAAATTAGTCTGCACCTTCTTTGAATGGCCCAAATTTCTAATTATCTAGGCTAAACCAGCATCCTGATGAATAAATATGTGGTGTATCCTGATGTGCATTTATATTACTGTTCTGCTGAGATGAAGCCAAAACAATCCCTAATTTAGAAATAAAGGTCTTTGCTGGAGCCAGGCAGTAAAATGTAAAGAAAAAAAGAAGGAAAGTTATGTTGGTGGAGTGCTAAGAATTTAGGAAGCTGTGGCTGCCACTTCAAGAGGCCGTCTCCTGTGGCAGCACTGATGTCAGGCATTCCTACGGGCTGGGTTGGTCTTTTCTGCTCCATGGCAAGTTGTCTTGTCAGCTGTCTCAGCATAACTTACTGCGTGGCTCCTTAGTGAAAGGAACTGGTGCTCTGTTCTACCTTTAAATTTTTTTTGGAAATATCCTAGGGAGTGGTATAACTTGGTGTAGGGTGGGGATATGAAGCTGGGTACCAAGGATCGGGGTGTACGAGAACACGTTAATCTATATTGCTGCATCAGGCTCTCTTCCATGAAATCACATTCTCAAAAGAGTGAGAACAGCATAGTATATTGCTTCCCTGGGATTTTTTCCCCAGGCCCATTTGGTACTTGGCAAAGGGAGGGAAATGTTGTCCCTTGCTGTCAGGGTTTTGTTACAAAGAACCTGTTGTGAATGTCAGCTCTGAGTCACGCAGGCAGGAGCAGCGCGGCAGAAACTTGCCTTGCTGCAGCACATGCTGTTACCTGCTCTGAAAGCAGAGAGCCCATCTTGGGGCTGTCACTCACCAACAGAAAATCCATTTATAAAAATCACTAGAAATAATAAATTTGAGAGTAAAATTAATTTAGGTATTACGGACTGCCATGAACTAAACATTACTGATGTTTTAGTGGCTATCGAGTATTGATGGGTGATTGTTGAGTAGGAGCCAATTTAAAGATGATGTAGAAAAAACAAAATCCCAAAATATCAACTGGAAAAATAATGTAATTGGAGAAAAATGCAGAAATTTTGCTGTAATATAACAAATATCTTCTGTGCATGCCCTCAGAACTTAACTAATCAGTTGCCTTCAGAACGGTAAATTGAGGACAGGTGATGGAGTGCAGCTGGTTACTATCATATTTTTCCAGGTGATCCCAGTTGATGTGCAATTTGAAATTAGAATTATTTAATTAACCATGCGATAGTCCAAATTCTGAAATACTGCAACCTGTTTTTTAATATTGATGTAATAGTTTAAAGTTGATTTTTTTAAATGTGATTTGATTATTACTTGATTTATACTTTGAAATCTAATTCTTAGTTTGCCTTTGGATCGAATTTAGGCAGCTTTCAGCCACTTTTATTTTCTTCTGGAAAATTCAGTGCAAGGCATTAGAGTGCGTATTTCAGAATGTGTTTTGGTAAGTACTGTTTAGTCACAGTGTAACAGGGATAGTGTGCCACGCTACCTGTCTGTAATATGCGGCTTGTTAGTACATGAGTTCAGGGAAAACTTTGCTTTTGAAGATGTTATTCCAAAAAGTTTCTGTTCTTTAATAGATCTGGTTTTATTGAAATGGAGTATTTAATTTTATCACCATTGTTACAGGCTATCAGTCTCTAGTGTAGGCAAAGTCTATTGTGTATACAAACTGAAGATCACACTCAACAGGATGGTTTTCATGGCAACACCTCTTTCATATCTTTATACAGAAAGATGACGGGATTGAAAAGTAGTGTACAAAGCCTTGCAGCCCTCTCAAACAAATAATTTCAGAAGCTCAAATGTTTTGTCTTTCTCAAGTAGTTTGCCAAGGTTTCAGGCGCCCAATCCCAGCACGCCTGTGCCATTCGTGTTATTTGTGACAAGAACGTGTCTTTGAGCACAGTAGCTGTGTTGATCGTTTCTAAGCAGTTCATGCCAGTTCAAGAGATTGCCAAAGCACATATGCCACGTGCGTTATTGTTTTACAATTCTCTAGGATACATTCTCCCCTTTTTTTTCCTGAAAGAATGAAAAGTGAAATCTACTTACAATTTTTTTCCCAAACTAAAATTATTGTGAATGTCTGCAGGTACAAATCAATGCAGATGCATTTTGTTTTCTGAAGTCCAAGTATCATATTGCATGTTTCAACATTATATGTATTACATTACGAAAATGGAGGTAATGATGGAGCCCATCCACAGGGAAAATCTGGCATCCTTTGAAGTAAATGATTCCCCTGTAATTAAAGTGATTCATAGGATTTTGCTAAATTTCTGACAAGGACATTGATGTTACACCTAGCACAAGCTCTTTAGTGACCCTGACATTTTGTAGTCTTCACTTTTCACAATAGACTGCAGTGATTTAGGTCTTTGTAAAGGCGTCTGTCAGGAAGTTGATGGAAGAAGCAATTGAGAGTCCAGAGATGTTAAATTGAAGCCAGCAGCTGAGACAGCCTGCCCTTTTTTCCTTTTCTTACTCTCCCTCAAAAATAGATTTTACAAATGAAGCCTGCTTTGTCCTTACTGTCAAAGGCGCTCTGGTGATTGTCAAACCGTAATGTGAAAGGCACCAGGAGAAGAGGTACCGAGACATAACAGAGGGAAATACTTTGTGGACCTTTGCAACTTTCTGGCTGTGTAGATGCATGTCCAAATAGAAGTTAAAAGAAGCTTTAGTTTAGAATCATAGGACAAGTTTGAAAGAGTTCATTGTGCAAGGGATATATACTTAGTCCCCCAGACATAATTCATCTGAAAAATGGCATTTTTATAGTGGAACTTAAAACAACTGTAGTAAAGTGACCTCTGCTCTTTAGGAGAGGTATAGCTGATGATTAAATAATAATAATAATAATTTCAAATAATTCCTCATAACTATGGTACAGAAACAGATAGATTGCTGTATTTCTCTCTTGTGATCTTCTAGTATATGTGGTGGGGTTTTTTAATATGCTGTGCTGGAGCTCCCCTAACGCATGGGAAACCTCTGAGTTTCAGTGCAGGGAGACAGAATTCATCTGATGTGTTCAACCGATGGTCAGCTGATTCGTTGTCCTACCATTAGAGTATATTTGCAGTCTGAGAGTTAAGAATCATTCTTCTGTGATCCTTGGAAGTTCAAATTTGTAATGCTCAAAGATGATCAAGATCTACTGTCATTGAATAGCACTGTGTTAAAATCCCCTCCTTCAATCATTCAATTTTTCATCTGAGTAGTACAAGCTGTCCTCTAGTTTCTGGGATGAGAGTTTGAGTAGTCCAATCTAGGAACAGAAAACACATTGTATTTATTTTCATCTGCCGATTTATAGTGCTGACTGTTCCAACTTTAATTGATTCCTGTGTGCAGCACAGAGAACAGCAGTGCTGCCAATTTCCTTCTAATGGCTGCTTTCTAGTTCCAGTCCAAAATCTGAAAGCTCTGGTAGGGTTTTGTGCAGTTATTGAAATGTATTGCCTTTCATTCTTGTGTTATTCCTCACTCTCTCTACCCTCACCATTAACACCTAATGCATAGGTTTTTAAAGCACTGAACAGCATTTATCTTCACACTACTGGAACCAGGTACCAAATCAGTATCTTCCTGAATATATATGAGAGCAGAGAGAAAATGAACTCACCTGATGCCTCATAAGATATGCGAATGACATCCTGTTAATTTCTGCTTCTTGACTGCAGTCCCTAGTAGCTAGCTGTATTTTCTACAAATCTTGCAGCCAGTCTTAGAAAGCACAGTTGCATAGTGCAAAAATACCAACTGCATTTTAAAATCCCAAATAAAACCTATGCTATACTAATAGGTAGTCATTTTAATCCTTTCAGTGCAAAAATAAGAAGCATACCTTGTTCCCTAAGAAAGCAGATTATTCTAGTCGCAAGGACTTTCTAAGACTGGGCTGCTAGAAGCAACTTTGGCTTTCAGCCTGTCATTTCTGCTTAGCGTGATCAGTAAGATAAGTATCGATGCACAATTTGCATTTAATAAAGATAATCTAGTATGAACCGTAAGCAGAACTCTCCATCTGGTGTGAAGATTTGAACTCCACCATGAAAACGCTGTTTCTATTTCCATTGAAAACTGGCTTGAAAGTGGCCATCAAAAGGTTTAAGCTCAGCATTTGGCTTGCTAGGAAATCTCAACAAGGAGTGCTTTGGTTTCTGGTTAATAGAATTCCAACTTAGGAAATGCTGTTATTTTGCTGCAGAGGGTGTTCTGCAATGCAAATATTTGTGTGAAAACCTCATAAGAGCAGTTGTGTGGCCTTGTGTTCCCTCTGCTTGCTCTGGGGGAATCAGTTAACAAACAGTGTTTCAGAGATGTGTATTTTTCCTCTGATATCAGGACAGACAGGATTTTTTTTATAATATGTTAATTTCTAGCTGTTTCAGAAACTGTCTTTATGCCAGGGAATGTGCTGCATGGGAAATAACGCCGCCATACATATCAGAACGATTTACCACAGACAAAGCACTTGCTCTTCATATAGATTGTCTTGATATTTTTAATATATAAAAACTTCTTGTGAGAAGCAAAAAAGCATTAGAAAACACACCTGAGAAAGTTGCTCGGGATGAGGCCAGAAGCTGCGAGATGCTGAAGTTCATGGCCACTTTTCTTCCTTTAAGTAACCTTGTGCGTGTGTTGATTTTGAGTCACGGTAGACTTTTTTGTCTGGTCTCTTAGATCACACAATGAGCATTGGTCCTGTAGTTCCTTTGGGCCTCTTGTTATGGATGAGTAAAGACAGTGGGAGTTCAGCGCCTGGATGAAATAAATTTGGGTGACTTTTTTCAGTCTACAAAAGCAAAGACCTCACAAGTGCCAAACCAGACTGGTGTCTTTCTCTCCTTTGGACGTGAAGCATGCCTAGGCAGTGCTGTACCATGTCGTCAGTTCATACTGACAAGTGAGCGGCTAATTTTGGCTACTGCAAAAAGCTTTCAGATTAAAATCTGTCTCTCCATGGACCGCAGGCTAAACCTCTTCAGTTTCTATCGTGTGACGTCGGGATGCTGCAGAAGAGGTGTGTGCTGTTCTGCCTGCACTGAACGTGCTCCTGTCAGGCTGCTGGCTCTGGTGTATTGACGCTTGGAGTAATAGATGTTAAACCCAGCGGGAACGGTCACGTTATCTGCTCTGCCCTTCTGCGTGTCTCAGGCTACAGAATTTACCTGGCTACCCCTCAGCAGGGCCGAAATAGCTGATGCTCCTCTGAATTATGTATACCTTAAACCTTTGAAAAACAAAGGGTCAGTTGCTCCCCTTTCTTTTGCCAGTTAAACGCTCTTCTTTCTTCATCTTCTAGTGTAAAGAATTTGTTAGCAGCAGGATTTTTCCCTCTTGTGGGTGTTCATCCACAGTGTTCAAGTTGTTCCTTCGTGTAGGAATGAACTTAAATTTCTCAGTGTGACATCAATTTAATGTCGTGGGTTTTTTTTTTTAGCTTTTCCTGCACCTGATATATTTTGTACGTCCCATTTTAAATGAATGCCAAAGCATGACTGCTAGGCACAGCGTTCTAGTATCAGTCTCAGCGATACCAGGCAAAATCACCTCTCCTCCACTGCTCTGTCTTGTCCATCACGACATGCTGCTTGGCGTGTACTGACGCCAGAGCTTTTGGAAGAGAGGTTAACATCTGAACTAGGTTTTCTTAGAATCTTATTTTAAATGCAAATCATCTTATAGCCAAAATATGTACGTACATATTCACATATAATACATGTGCTTGAAGGAATTGTTTTGGTACGTTTCTGAAGAGTGAAGGGCCATTAGCCACTACAGTCACAGCAAAGGTCTTCACTGTGACACACCAAAATGTTATTTCAGCCCAGTACTACTTGTGTATATTATAATCAGCCTCTGGCTTTAAAGGAGTGTACTTAAAAGTAATTATTTATTAGATGTTCACGCAATATGCAGCTCTTTTATCCCTGTGGAATCAGTAGCTGGTCCTCTGCTTTTGCTTTGAGAACAGGGATATCTGTATGAATATTTCAGCTTTTTGCAGGATTTGAGTTATTTTTTACTGCATAAAATCTTTTTTAAAAAAAAAACATACGAAAGAACAAAAAAAAACCCACCTTGCTCACTTTCAGTGAATGTCCTGTGTGTTTGCAGGGACAAGAGTAGATCGCAGTTTGGAAAGCTGCCATCCCGGGTATTGATTAGTGCCACTTTTTTGTACTTTAAAAATATTTAATACAATTAGCCATTGGATTCCTCAGCATTTTTAGTACCTTACTACACCACAAATAGACTCCAGATATGTACTGCTGACAAGAATTTGGTATTTTTAGTGTTGACACTGCACTCCCTATTTGCAGCCTGGGTCGACAGGCACGCTGACCAGATGGAGGAAGGCCACACGATCCCGTGGTGACAGAACAGCTTGCGGCAGCGCTGACAGTGCCTGCTGTTTGCTTCCCTCGCACGCTGCGCGAACAGTCCTCTGACTCTTCTAGGAGAAGGAATTCATCCTCTTCAGGAGGAAAAGAAAAATAGAGCACAGTAGAAAGAAACATTATTTTCTTATGTTATATTTTTTAGACATGCAGGTACTGCCATGACACGAGTGATTAAATTACAGTGACTATACACAGCATTTAGACTAGCACTACACTGAAACCTGGACTAAGTAAGTAGTTTTCTCTAAACAAGGACCAAGTCTTGCACATAGCCAGCATGAGGGTAAAATGTGCTGCCTTGGTTTCTGCTGTGGCTTTGCTATGGGAGGGCTCCAGAATGCAGCATTCAAGCAGCATTTTGCTTTCTTCATTAGGAGGCGCTTGTCAGCGGCATCTTTTTCGCTCAAAGTTCAGTGATGCCTGTTTACAGAGCTCACAAAGAAAGTGCCTTTTGCTGGCACCTTTCTGTGACGCGGTATGTTAACCTTAAATTCAGTTAAGGAACTGGCATTCAGTTGACTGATTTCTGTGAATGCCAAGGTGTTCATCAGAAAGGTCTTAGCTGCAGATAATGTCTCCCATTTGAACTGAAAAGCCGCTGATTATGCTTAATAACTTTATGCTTAACAACCCTTTAATCAAGATACTGCGTGTGCATCTGTGTACAGCACTGATGGCCATGCAATGAATCCCTAGCTAAATTCGCAATGTCAAGTTTTCAAGGAGCGTACAGGGTGGCAAACTCTGTGCCTTTGTACAAAACAGCAAACGTGCCCCCCAGGTCTAGTAATTAATCTTACAAGCCACTTTGTACGTAATATATTTTGAAAAAGGACAGTTTGTCTAGCAACATTAATGCTTGCTTTAACTATTTTGATTATGATACCGCTGTTACCTACTTGATCACATTAAATAGGTGCTCTATGAAAGAAGTAGATAAAGATTTCATTTGTTGCAGCATCTCGCTTCAGGAAACCTCTAAAGTGGTAAAAGGTTGGGGGGGGAACCTTTTAGCACTAGGAGAATTAAAGTTCTGGAATACGGTCTTCCATGTGCCTTGACTGAAGCTTAGAGGTGTGTGTGTGTGTATGTATATTTAAACAAACAAACAAAAGAAAGGTATGTATATTTAAACAAAAAAAAAAAAAAAGGAAACCTGCTTATCCCTCCCTTCCTCTCCTCCCCTGTAGGATTCCTGGAAGACTGAATGACAGGAGAACTCCCCTGGGAGAGCTGAACTGGATCTTCACAGCCATCACAGACACCATTGCGTGGAACGTCTTGCCTAGAGGTAGGACTCAGGCAGGTGAATCAAGTTTTCATCAGCAGTGATCATTACTTATTCAAAGTAGGATGAAGAATTAGATAAATGAGACACTGAAATAAGGAGAAAATTAAAGCCTGATATTGAAAGAGCAGATCAGATGTGATCTTAAGGCTAGTTAAATTCTTTGTATTCATTCTTCTCTATCAGAAGAATTTTGGTAACATGATGAATAGAAACAAGAAAAGACTTTCCAGTGCTAACATGATTCCTTTACCTTGAATAATTTTCTTACTCTGTTTGGAAAGAGCAATCTATTTTCTTCCAGCTTTTGTTAGTATCATGCATAACGTTGTTTTTTCCCTCTTTGCTGGTAAGACAGTCTGTCTTTAGCATGAGTAACTTCATCCCGTTTTTCTCCACCTGTTCTGCTCCGAATTCATTCTTCTGGAGCATGAGTGGCTGAATTTGTACTGGAATAAAATATTAACATGTTTTTATCATTGAAATGATTTTTACTTATTACCTAGAGCACTCAAGTTAAACAGATGTGTATGTAGTAACTCATGCAATCTCTTGACAGATCTTTTCCAGAAGCTCTTCCGGCAAGACCTGCTTGTGGCCAGTTTATTTCGTAACTTTCTCTTGGCAGAAAGAATTATGAGATCTTACAACTGTACCCCGGTCAGCAGCCCTCGTCTACCTCCAACGTACATGCATGCAATGTGGTAAGTCGCACAGCCTTGCTACAAAGGCTGAGTGCTGATGCCTTAAGGAGATTTCAGGAGCTGTACTCAGGAAAGATTGTTACTACTTAAATCTACACAGTGCTTTACTGATTAAGTCACTGGATCAGAAATGAAAGAGCATGTGGCAGTGTTAATACCCACCTCCAAATGTATGTCTTTGTGCATACATAATTGTAATGTAATTCTGTAATACGGAAGCTTCAGTTCAGCTATGTTATCTTTTATTCCAAATAGAAAGGGAGTGGGGCATCTGCTACCTTTATTTTCACAAAGCAAAGCTAGTCACCTGTAATTGCAAAGGGTGGGAGGAGCTGGGGTCCAAGAGAAACATTCTTACCTTCCGTTGTAGAAGAATTTTTTTTACTGCAGAGTTCATCTACTGTCACTGTTGCTTTTAAGATGATTAATATAAATGGGGGTGGTGCAGTTATGGAAAACCTCTTAAATGTGGTTTTGGCTATCAAACAAATTAATTAAATGCTTACTTTGATGCTAGAAGAGTACAAAATTTGGCTAGCTACAAACTGGTAGAGTCAAGCTAATGTAGTTCTTGTAGGAGAAAATGATAGCTGTGTAACTTGCTAAAAGGCTAATAAAATGACAGCTATAGGTGAGTGGGCTTAATGTGCCTGTAGTTTCAAAATCCTTTTGATAAGTTTCCTCCATAAAAATGTGGAAGAAAATAAATGTAGAGGAGATATGGAGTGATGACGATCAATGCAAAACTGATAGCAACATCACCAATTTAAATTATGTTGAATGTTTTCTCTAAGGAATGTAGGCAAGGTAACAGAGAGCCCCAGTAGCATTTGCAGGTGCAAGCAATCAACGAGGAGGCATTTGCTGGTAATACAAAGTTGTTTTAATAATTGAAAAACATGGAGATGGTAGGATAGACTTTGGATGGATTTCGTTGCAAATTGGATAGCCTTGCTGAATGTGTTGTGTGTTTGTACGTGGCGATGTTCTTAAGTGCTTTGAATTACCAACTTTTGACGAAAATCATTTCAGTCACTTATAAATATGGGGAGTTGTTTTATCATTGCGTAGCATGAGGCACTGGGAGATTTGTGAGTGAAAGGAGTAGAAGAAAACCTGAGAGTTCCTGTGGTGTCTTTCAGATAATCTTACAGCTCTACTGGGCAGAGCTTGAGCCATGGAACCGTGCATTCACAGTCGCAGTAGAACAAGACGTGTTTTTGCTGAAATTTTGAAATGAATACAGTCAATTTCCTGAGTTATTTTTAGTTTGCTTATTGCCAGCATATTAAAAACCTATGTTTCTGGTTCCTAATGAGCATATAAGTCATGCTTATTGCCAGTGTACTAAAAGCCTATATTTCTTGTTTCCTATGGAGTATTTGACTTGGTGTTGCTGTCTGGGTGCTGAAACACAGGAATAGAGCTCAGAAGGCCTGGATCCCATTCTGTGTCTCTCACAGACCTGCGTGGTAACGTGGTGGATTCTGGAAAGGCATTTTTCTCTCGTCTCGTAGTTCTCCTTGTGAGAAATTGAGATGAAAATATCTTTATAAAGTCCTTCAGACCATACCACAGGATAATGGCATTGTTGCTGCTTTTTAGGATTTATGGGAAGAAGAAATTACTCAGGAAAGGTCCCACGTGCAAGGCTTTCCTCCTTGTGAATACTAAACACTAGCAAAGGAAAAAGCAAGTGTGCAGAGAATCTCCTGACGCATTTTTTTCAGTGTCCTAAAAAAAAAGTGCCATTTGAATCAAATCCAGGAAAGGAGAAAATTCCACTTTTTCAGAGGTGGCTCAGTTAATTATTATGAACGTTCAGAGAAGACAGATTTAGAAACTAATTTAGGCCTCACTTAAATACTTTCTAAAAATAATCCTCCGCACTTTACCTGTCACCTTTCATTCAGTACTTTTCTATCGGATTCCAGATCTGAAACCTCCAAACCCATTTTGTTATTTAGATAAACTAAATAATGTGACTGGGAGGAGGGGAGACTTGGCCAGGTGGGCGTTGAAAAGAACCGAAACTTTGGAGTGATTTGATGGTCGCCTTGAAAGTTGCTGCTTTGTTAAGTGGTGGAGACTGCATGGATGATGCAGCAACTTTCTGCAGGTTGTTGTTTTATGGAGACCTTCTTACAGGGATTTTGTCGTGTCCCATCTCACCCCCTCCCCCGTGTCAGACTGAATATTTTGGGGAGTGAGGTGGGTCCTGGCTGCTGTGTTGTCAGCGGGTTTGATCTGCAAAAGGCAGACAAGAGCCTCCAGGGTTCTCTCCTTCGGCGTTACAGATGCATAATGAATGCAGATACCTTCTCTGCAGAGTACCAGGCGGTGCTCCTCAAGGACCTGACTTCAGACTTTAAGGGGCTTCCCCACACCTCATCGAGTTCCTCCTCTCTTCTGTGCTTTCTGGGTGGTGTTTGTGTTAGTGCCTCGTATCTTTCACTGCTCCCTTGTAACCCTGATCCTGTGTGCACCGGGTATGTGCTCCGGACTCGGGTTTTGTTTTATTGCTTGCAGCTTAAACGGTGGTTTGAAGTGTAGCTTCTCCAGTACATATTTGCATATATCCTCTCTTCCATTATCCTCTGGGTGCCAGTCTGGCTTCCCGGACTTCGCTGCTCCATTCGCAGTGTTCGCAGAGGATTGCCAAGTCTCTCCTGAGAATAAAAATGGGATCTGCATGTAGACCCCATTTGTGTCCCAGCAGAAGGCTGACTGGAGAAGCAAACTACTATTGTGTTAGTATATTGTTTTGCACCGTGTTTTGCAGCAAAGTCATAAGTCAATGCCAGCGTTTCACTGGAAGCAGTAACAGTTCTCTTCTGAACTTCCTATATGCCGCCCTGATCTCCCTCCTTATCTCAGGAGCAGCAGTGAATTTGCCCTCGTGGTGCTCTGCACCGGCCTTGCAATTCTCGCCATTACTGGCAGGAGCTATGAAATGTTTTTTTCTGCATGACTGAAGCATCAGTTTGCCTTATGAATAATTATGCCTGCCCCTCTTCTGAAGTTAAATCTGGACCGTTTGCTCTATTTTTGCTTACCTTTGGTCTTGTTTGATAATTTTGCCAAAGTCACATGTCTTGAGAGTCTTGCACAGGTGTAATAGAAGCGCTAAGGTTGTTGGAGATATGAGCGTCTCTCTTTTTAGTCCTTTTGAAAACAAATTTTTAAAATTGTGACCAATTAAATCATCATTCTATGCAATTGCTTTGGGAGACCACTGCTGCCTGTTTTGTTAATTGTCCTTTTTACTTAAACAACTGATGAAAAGTGAAAGCTTAATTTTTGAGGGAAAATTTGACCCATAAATTATCTGTCCTTATATTTCACCAAGAAGGGCATCACATTTAGGAATCAGGAGAGCTGATCTCTGTGACCTGGTCCTGCTCGGTAGGCTCTGATGTGCTGCTTCATTCCTCTGTGTCTGTCCTTGGTTGGCTTGCTCTGTTTTACGTGCTTTAGGTGTAAACCCTTCCAGGCATGGGCTGATTGTATCTGCATGGTGCCTGGTAGTGTAGGTTCTGGTATTAATATTAATATATATTGATTGACTGGCTGAGCTATGCAACTTCGAGAGTTGTTTTGTCTGTTGTGCAGTACAAATAGGAGTCCTGATGCTCTGTCAGCATCTTGGTCTCTGTTGTGATGGATTATGGTTTATACATTACTGCTGTTGGCAGCAAGTTATATTCATGGCCTTTGAATAGACCCAATAATGTATTTAGAAATATGTCCCAACATAGGACATATATTAAAAACAAAGTACCTTAATTACACTGTGGAAGAACTATGATTTGTCCATAATAGAAATATTGCAATAGTATATAAACCAAGCATGAAATTCCAGTTGAAAGAAAGTCATAATATACTGCAAATAAAATACACTTGAAATTCTGGCTGAAAGGGAAGTCATAATACAGCAACCCAATTACAGGTGAGAGAGGAACTGGAGTCTTTGTGGGGGTGTTGCCAAGTAGATGCAGGTCTGCTCGCTGATTTCGCAGAGAAATGAGCCTCAGTTTGGCTGCACAGAAAAGTCAGCATCTCGGCAAGAATAATGTGATGGTTTGAAAGGGTATTTGGAACTGTTTGGCATTTGAATAATTAGATTAATTCAGATTACACTGTTGATTTAACCAGGTATTTTGTGTGTCTGTGTTAGTCCACTGGTGGTTCCTAGAAATGTTAAAAACTACAGATAGTTCAATGGAGAGAAATGTAGGACAAACATAGCAAAGCGTGTGCTTTAAGTTGCAGCTAGAGTGAGGGAATGCACTGGTAGAAGGATTTTGTAGTTGTGCCAAATATTCGTAGCAATAAATATATATGTATTTCAAAAATAGCTGTCTGAGCATCTTCCCAGCTGTCTTCCCCTAAAGCAGGCTTAGGGAGTTCATAGTGTCACTGTGAAGCAGGTGAATTTAGGCTGAAATCTGAAAATTCCATCAAACAGGGTATGTTGTTGAGTTGTACTTGCAGAAAAAACATAGAAAATCGTGTCCGACATATTTGATACAGAGTGAAATATTTAACAGTTCCAGAAATACAAACTGTGAGCAGTTACCCTGATGCCTGAGCCCCTAGACTACAGATGGCTTCAGCTTCTCCTTAGCAGTAAGAAATACCGTTTTTCACTAATACTATGTGCAGTGCAATATAATACAAGCTACTCCCAGAAAAAGACAGAATGCCAGAAGATGTCAATAATACTTCATAAAAAAAAAGTGACATGGGAGTTAAAAGGATTAGACACTGACTCAGAAAATTTTAGTTGAATGTGAGAAAATCTGCCTTCATGCCCTGCCAGCTAATATAGCACATGTGGGTGAAGAAAGACTAAAGCACATCTCTAACCATGTTTCATTTATGTTGCTGAAGTATTACTGTGGGCTCCCATTTCTGAATGTTTCATGGATTTGCACAATAAAATGGTCATTGAGCAAAGCTGGCGTTCGCGGCCTTCTGTTCCTTGTGTACAAGTCCAAACTTTGCAGCACACTGGAGGAAACAAAGTAAAGGCAGCTGGATGAATTAACGTTAAGTTAATAAAAGTTTAAACAGTCCTAGTATAATGAAATTGGTATTGGGGAAGGGGGAGAGAGGGAGTCTGGGGGCATGCGGAGGGGGACTTTGTGCTGAAGGGCTAAGAAATACTGAAGCTGAAATAAAAAGACGTATTTCTATCTTGAAAGGAGAGAGTTAATGACTGGATTCAGGAGAGCCCTCTCCCTGTTTAATTTTTATTGTGGAATTATGAAAGAGTAACGTTTTTTCATTTTTCCTTTTCATATATTCAGAAATGCTGTATCCTTTCCCAAGATGATAGCTGGCATCTTGCCTTTTGAGTACCTTGTTGAACAGTGCGGATAGGTGCGGGCGTCGTTGGCTTGTGTTCTGTACAGACTGTTGTCTCTGTTGCTCTGCAATGGGGACGTGGGGTTGTTGGGAGAGTGCAATAGTGAGGGAGGGAAGGACAACGCTGCGGTATTACCCAGCTCTTGGAGCTAATGTAGTGAAAACAAATCTTCCACAGCACTTTGCAAACAGTAATCTCCACGAAGAAGGAAGAGAGGTAGCAATCTCTTGGGCTGGCTTTCATAAATCACTTCTAGGACACAATGCCACCCATCCTTGTTCCCCTGCTGCTCCCTAATTTATCTCCTGTTTGTGTGCTAAAGCGTAGTATTAGTTCAGAGAGCATATCTACAAATTGCCTACCTTTCTAGTTCCCTTTGGCATATTGAAACAGTCAATCACTTCTCCTACTACCCATCGCCAGCAGGCATTATTTTCACCATGACTGTATCAAGCAGTTTTCCCCTTCTGTTTTTCTCCACGTACTCAGTGGCACCAGTCCTCTACCATTCTTTCATGGCTTGTTTTGAATCTTTTAATTACTGTAATGCCCATTTAAAAGCAGTCATTTATTTTGCCAATGCAGTGAGTTAGCTGAGTGACAACTCATTCATGAATTATGCAGCCTAAAGTCTAGCAAGCAACGTGTAGCTGTTCTTCTAGGAGTTGGAAATAGCGTGGTGTGTACTTCAGGCAGAACTGTTGTTTACTCGTGTCTCCTCGGGTGGGCAGGTTTTCTGTCTTGTTTCTTACAGAGAAGCAGCAGAAATGGCATGTTGGGCTACTTTGGAAAGGCTGGAGAATCATTTTAAGCAGTTGAATTGATGAGAGTCTCTTAAGCAGTTGATGTTAATCAGTAGCTCTCTAGACTGTGATGAGCAGTAACGTTAAGGTTTTATGTCGGTGGTTACACTCTTTTAAAAGATTGAATAACATTAGCTATGTGGCCACATTGATTTTTAATGGCCTGTTTTTTGAAGCATAAAAAGAGATTTTGTTTTAATCTACTAAAAGCTCTTTTTAAATTTTGGTTTGTTCTTTCTGATAACATTTAAAACCTTTGAGAATTGACCTTGCAGGGCTGCTTTAGACATTTTTATAGCAGTATTAGTGCCTCTTACCTAAAATGACTTTGAGGAGCTCAGCATCTTAGTTCCGTGCCTCTGCAGTGTAACGACCCACGCAGAACCCTTTTATAGGCAGCCACAGTAAGACCAGTTGTCTCTGATCTCTAAGCCCTTTTCCTCCCTCCTAGTAAAACCTACCTCAAAAGGCGGTGTGTATTGGCGATGTAAAGTCTGAGAGAATTTCTTCAGGTGATACTGCCCATTCCTCCAAGCACCTGAAAGTCAGGAATATCCATTCTTTGCTTGAAGCAAAATTATCTTTATAATTGTACTAACTGACTTCCTCAGCGAGGAATAAACATATCTCATCAGTTCTGTGTAAGCATTTTGTCTCCAGTATGGGACTTTACTGAGCATGTGGGAAGCATTTGTTGCCTGTGCTTTGATTGTCTCTTGACTACCTCTTAATTATATTGGCAGCATATTGCCAAGTGGAAGGCAAACGCTGTGAAGCAGAGGGACAAGGTCTGGGACAGCTAAAACGAGCTGCATCTCTTGAATCCATAGAAAAATGCAAGAGCCTTGTAGTTTATTTTTCTATCTAATTGGAGAGGTTGTTTTTAGCTGAGAACAGCTGCCAGTTAGGCTAATGGGATAGATTTCGCTCGGTAATTCTGATGGGAGGATTTGTTTGACTTGGAACAGGGTGATTTAAGAACTTGCTAGAGCAGGTAACTGAAATGCACTGTATTGATTATCACCTCTGGCCTTATGTCTGCAGGCGTTCCTAGGAGAAGAAAAACTGCTTAGCCTATTGAGGTTAACACATGATGGCCACAAGTCATTAAAGAACAAATGTGTGTGGAGAGTAAATTAGTTTCTTTTGTTTAAGAAACCCACGAGGTGTTGGTTTAACTTGCTAGCCTCTCAGAGTACATAAATTCATATGTTAAAATGAAAAGAGCATGGGATATCTATGGTTTGAGTGGGGATAATGGTTACTTGGGTAAAAAGTACCCATTTCACATTTTTAGAGGTGTTTCAGGAACTTTGGAGACCAAATCCATTCATTTTAGTTTGGTCCTCTTTTAGTTTGACTGTGAGCATTTTGAAGCAGAGCAGTACCACGTTGCATTTGCGCTCAGTCTACCACAACAGCTTCCCTGGGCACTGTACGTAGTTTATGTGCTGTTAGTATTATAGATCACAATACTTTAGCTATTATGTAGTACTGCGGATAAGTGTAAAACCAGAACTGTTCAAACATTTCCTATTCTTCTGGCTTAGTGTACATCCCTCCATCCTTAGGGTGAGCCGCATGGAGCAACTTTTTGTAAAGAAGGTTGCCGTGCAAAACCAGCCCAGAGTTAGATTGCTGGAGACTGAGTTCCTTTTCTCAGTGATATGTACAAAGACAGTGCCTGTGTCGAGGATGCTGAAAAGGAGAGTTAGAGCAGCGGTGTAGGTATATCTCCATGGTACAGGTTGGAGGGCTTGTCAGCAGGACTACATCTTCCTGAGTTGTTCTGATGTGCCTTGAATACAGAGCAAGCTAGGCCTTGGATGCATACAGGGAGGTGTGTGCTGAACGATTATGGCTTGGAGCTAATCTAGGATTGAGATCATTTTTCTAATTTAAAAAAAGTCATAAATTTTTGCATGAGAACAGATATATAATAACACTTAATTCACTCGTGCTTCTCCGTGCATTACACAGAGGAGCAGTTTCTGCAAATTTCAGCTAGAGGTATTGTTACCTTGCTCACATTGGTGGGGCAGCATGCTGTGATGCTGGACTAGACCTCCTCAGTGCCTCTGAATAGTTTTCATGTGTTAAAACTGCCTTTAGAAAGGGAATATTAAGCATGTCCAACAACACTGCTTTGTCCATATTCTTGTATGATACTGCTTATGGATAACTTGTAATGACTCTCTTTCCTCTTTCACCGTTTTGTCTAGGCAAGCATGGGACCTTGCAGTTGATATTTGCCTTTCCCAATTACCTACAATTATAGAGGAAGGAACTGCATTTAGGGTAAGTTACATAATATATTGAAATGTGTCCCAGCATAACGCGTTATTTGAAACCTCAGTTCAGCACTTCACTTTTGCTTTTTTTAATTTGAATTGTTGCAATTTAGTGGTTTATATTTTTGGAAAACTGTAGATCTAGATTCACCTCACTTAGAAGAATAGATTTAAAATAAACTTTACACTCTTCGCTGTTGTATATGTCTGACTTAACCCATACTGAATTCAAGCAGCTGTTTCTGTTGGTGCATTTGTATGAAATATGTATAGTTTGTGTGTGCCATGATGCCTTTTCGATGTAAAATACCATAAAAAAGACATCTACTACATGATAGTTTTCTGGTTTTAAAAGTTGGTGAGGAAGAAATTCCTACCAGTAGAAATAGTGTTTGAGACCTGACTTTCAAAATTTCAGAGCACTCAATCACAACTAACAGTATCGCTACACACACACACACAAAATGCCAGCATGATTTTTGTAATGAAAGACTTCAGCTTCACACAATGCAAAAATTAGGTCTTAGTGAAGGTATTTTCAAGTAAACATAAAATAGAGGAGATTGAGCATATGTCCAAAGCCTCTTCTTACTCATAGTGCCACTAGTATGAGTCACTGTCTGTTTTTTTTTTTTCATTTTATTTGATAGCAGAGAGCAGAAAGGTAAAGTTTTTAATATTGCATTTGACTTAAGTTCCTCTAGTCAGTATAGATTTTTCTTGACATTCCTTTGATATTTTATGGATGGAAACCTTTAAATAATAGTTACTGTAGAACCTCAGATGCCTATTCCACCATGATGTTCTCACAGATTCTGGATTGTGAATTCCATCAAAGTCACTTAGAAAAATCCATATCCGGATATGGGATATTCATATCCAATTATAGCCAGCGTCCTATCTCCCAGTTTGGATGCTGAAAGTGTACCCGAAGAGATTCTGTAAATGGCTGACCATCTCCATGTTAACAGGAGCAAAGTTTCAGGGTTTTCTGGAATGCTTTTGTGGTCGAACTGGTTCAGAACTGAAAAAAACCTGCCGTAGCTGGATTTTTATTTTTTTATTTTATTTTTTTTTTAAAAAAAAGGTGTTTTTAAATTGAATTACTATTCCCATTGAAACAACCACCAGAAAGAATACCAGACATCTGCTTTGTGTCTTTCTTCACAACCAGCACTTGTATTTCATTTGTTACCAAACTTTAGAAGATTTTCTGGCTGTGATTGCCAGTGGTCTCTGAAGACCAGAGTACAGGAGGAGAACTGTTAACTTCTGCAGTGGTGGGGGGTTGATAAAGATGCCCTTTAATATTCTCACCCCTTTTTCCACCCACTGCATGTGCTATATTTTAATGTATACACAAATACAACTTTTCCTCTCCTAGCCTGTTGATTTTTATCTCAGGCCTCTGACAGTGTCAGGGAGTACTTTTCTGTTGGTCTTGGACGTCATTTGGACGCTGACTGTTAAGCGAATTGAAATCAGCAAATGTGTATTTCAGGGGAGAGAGGAGGTGAGTACTAGGGAACAGAGGAGGGATCAGCAAATAGTTATTCTTAACTAGCAACTGACACAAGATAGGGTTGTAATGGTTTATGAGGTTTCTGGTCCTGAAAAGTGTAATTTCTCATGTATTTTGACCAGACCTTGAGGTACGTGGGGCTCTCGGTCTGCAGTCACAGCTGGAGGAGCTGGATGCTGCAGGTTCTCAAGCTGGCACTAGAAGTAAAGGCAGGAGCAAGTCCTCATCTGTGCTCGGCCTTACACTTCTATTTAAAATCCTGCCTGGTTAATACCGTGTAGCTCTGTGCCGGTTCTATAGAGAACAGTTATTAGCCTGTTGAATGTCTCTCTCAGACACCTACCGAAATAGCACAAAACTTGGCTATTAGGTTGGGAGGGAGTGGAAGGGGCTTAGCTCCGTACTGTGACAAATGGTGGGGGAAGACAGACATTGCACGTCTCTGATCTATTCCTTGTGTTCTAATCAAAATTTCGCCCTCAAACCTCTTGATTTATTCCAGCGGGAAGTGGTGTATATCAGAGGAGGCTAGCTGCTGCTGGCCGGCAGTAATGCGGCAAGGAATGGTTGTTTAATGCCAGGCAGGGAAGGGGCGTTGTGTTCCCGAGGTTAGTCAGCCTGCTCCCTACCGGGGCTGACAGAAGCGGCGGTGTCTGGGCCTGAAATGCCTGGGGAGTCACAGATCACCTGCGGCCCTTCTCTGGCCCCGCGGGCCTCTCCGGGCTGAGCGTCCAGGCTGGCCCCGAATAAAGCAATTGGTAATCTCTTTAGGGCTGTTTTGTTTCAGCAGCACAATATAAACCACGTGCTCCCGGCTTCTGCTTATTCTCCAGGTGCTCTCTGCTAGTCAGGCCTGGACAATGCGATAACCCGAGGGAGCAGAGCCTGGGGGCTAACGATGGCGGGGTGTGATGGGCTTCTTGTGGGTTTGGGTGGGTGTAGGCCCCCTCCTCCCATCTCTTCCCCTCGATTTTTGTTTTCCCCAGCATTTCTAACTGGATGTTAGTACTTTCTAACACCTATTTTGTACTATGGGCTGTGCGAGCTACTTGGCAAAAGGAAAGGGGATGCTGCCTGGCTGACGTGCCCAAAGACTGTCCGAGAGCGCGCCGCGGAGCAGAACTTTGGGAGTGGGTGTTGTGTTATTGACCAGTCACCGCTGGTGTTCAGGGAACAGAGATGTTCTGTGCAACTGAGCAGCCTCCTGGGGCTTGAATAAAACGTGCTGCAGAATGTCAGATCCAAGCAAACTTCTTATTTCATCAGCCAGTGATCGCCTTGTTCGGATTAACGGGTCTGAAGCTCTGAATGATCGTGGAAACTTGGTTACAGATATTCTAAATATTTTAGTTTTTTCCGTAGTACTTTTTGTACTGATGTCTAAGCACCAAAGCACAGCTGCTAGGTATTAGCTGGTGTTGGGAGTTCATCCCACTTCCGATACGTTTTCCTGCTGCCCTGCTAAAGGTATTAAATACTGCAGCTCTCTGCAGGTTACTTCTCTGTTCATTTACCCAGGATGTCTCTGTTAGTGGGTTACCTCCAGGTAAATGTGTGGATTTAATATTGTAAGTAAACTTACAGGTTTTTTGTTTGTCTTTAAAAAGTAATTTTACTGTGTTACAGGGGTCAGAAGTGATGGATAGCTAAATAAAAGGTTTGAATTAAAAAAAAAAATAGAGAGACATCTACCCTGCAACCCAAGCCAGCACATCTGAATGGCCACCTGTTTGTAGGACAGGTTTATGGCAGCCAAGGAGGAGTGAGATGTGGATGGATTCATTCTTCACTGCTGTTGGGCTGCATTCACTGTGGTCTGGGCAGAGGCAGCACTGTGTGCTAAAGAAGTGAAAGTACCTCTGCAGAGCTGATAAATTGACTGCTCTGACTGCATCTCATGTGGAAAGGGTTACCCAGATTTCCCCAAGAGCTTTTGTGATACCTTTTCCTGTTTCTCTAGTCTTTCCTTCTTTTTCAAACACTTATATTGGAAAATGCAAGTATATTTAAGGGAAATTGTATCAGATCAGTCCTTGGAAAATTTCTTCATTAAAAAACAGACCAAACAAAAATTAAACAGAATAGTTTTTGGAGACAATAAACTGGGTGAGTCCGTAGGTTCCAAAACTAGCTGCTTCACTTGTTTTAAAGCCAAACGTGCATCCATATTTTTGCTTCAACAGCACAGTCCCTTCTTTGCGGAGCAGCTGACGGCATTCCAGGTGTGGCTGACGATGGGTGTGGAGAATCGCAACCCTCCGGAGCAGCTCCCCATCGTCCTGCAGGTGAGTGCCAGGAGCTCGGCCGCCGTCCCCTCTGCGTGCGCAGCTCTCCCTGCCCGCTGAGTGCTGTGCTGCCAACCAGATGGTGTTTGGGTACAGAAATTACGTGGGCTCCTTCAGGAATAATTAGAGCTGATTGCGTGTTTGCTAGACCTGTGCAGATGAAGACAAAGTGCTTTTCTTCCACTGTATCTTCGCTCTCTGTTGAGCATGACTTCCTGGTATTGTCCATTTGCAGCTTCAACAGTGTCAGGCTGTGCTGCCTCCTATTTTGCTGTGAAATAGCAAGACTTTTTCACAGAGTAGCACATCTGTTTTCTCCTGTAGCATCTCCTCATATATGCTAGCTCTGTCATGCAGAGACTTTATCTTCTGTATGTTTTCTCAAAGTGGGCATTGCTGCAGTGTAAATGGTTTGGAAATGGCTTCTTTTTCTGTGCTGCTGGTACAGCCTGGTAAGTGTTCCCTTTAATGCGATGGTGAAATTTTGCTGCAAGAACAGAAACAAGTCTCTGAAGACCGTGCCTGGAAGGAACGTAGAGTTCTGGTAGACATTTGCTCAGACTACACAAAGTTCATTTGTAGAAAGAAGAAGTAAATCTAGCAGAAACATAACACCTCATTTCAAATCATGTTTTATAGCAAGGAAAATATGACAGTTGTTCATCTGCTCTTGCCCTCTCCTCCTCAGATGTTTGTATTGATGGAAATATAAACCCTCATTAAGGTAGCTGCGGTCTCTTTTCTATCAGGCAGCAAAATTTAAATTCTTCCTGTTTAAAGGTACATGGTTCCAGTCATCTCTACAAGGATGTGTGATTTCTTTCACTAAATGTGAGAAGACTCACCTTCCCTCTGTTAGCTACCAACTTGGTTTGTGACCGACAGCACCATCAATCTTTGTGAGACCAAATCTTAATTTCCCTAAGCCTCCCAAGTCTCGAGAGATCAACTGGATAAATAAATGTAAGGTTTGTCTCTGTCACTGCAATGGGAGAAGGCAGGCTTCTACTCTAGCACCAACTTTGCTGCTTTCCAGTGAATTATTTGGCACCAGAGGGCTCTGCAGGTAGCTTAACCTTGCAGTGGAATTGAGAGGTCACCTGGCAAAGGAATCTGCTTTCCTTCCTGGAGCAAAGATGAGCTAGGACAAGGTAATTATTCTTACAGTTAAGGCATACGTAGTTGTTGAGTGGGATAAGTTGGCTTGTTAACAGTTTGGAGATGCTTTGAATCAGAGAGCAACAGCTTAGGAGAGGAGAGGAACTGTGTTTCAGACCCCCCTTCGAGTGTCTTTTTGCTTCGAGCCCCTGAGAGTGCTAAAACTGCGCTGCTGCAGCCTGACAAAGGTTGCTTCTGTTTTCCCATTTTAGATGTGCCCCTGGGGGAAGATAGTACCTGAGTGCCAGGGGCACGGTGCCAGCCATGCAAAGCTTGGCTTTGTCAAGGACACGGAAACGGTCCTTTGTAAATGGCCTTCTGTTGGCTTCAAGAAGTTCCAGATTCCACTTCTTGAAGTTCCAAATTCCATTTCAAATCTTGCTGTGTATGGGGCAGGTCGGACACAGGTGGCCTCCTGGTGCGGGGAGGAGAGAAGTTATGGAAGACAGCAGTCGGCATATGAAAGTGCTTGATGCTTGCGGAGGTGCCTCCTGCCATAGGATTTTTTTGTATCTTCACCTGGAAATCCTTTTCAGTTACATGCATTTTTTTCCCAGCTACAATAGAATTTATGACTTTACTTTCTTTCTTTCTCTTTTTTTTTCTTCCTGAAGGTCAGATAATAACACCATTGTCAAATTGGTATGCCTCCCATGTCTGCGTAAGCACCCTACATCTAATATGTTCTTTGCTGTTGTTTCAGCTCTGCCCCAGCTTCCACCATGCCCTGGTTTCTATTACTGCTTTAATCTTAAACAGCTGGCCCTGTTATTCCTGTGCTGGGCATCTTTAAAGCACACTTTTAATCGTGCCAAGTTCTGTAGTAAGTTTATGGAATAGGCTGGTGCCAACTAGGGCAGGATGACCAAAATGCTTTCTCTTATGACCTATCCTGAGATCTGAGCTCGCATATTCAGAGATGAAACAATTAGAGCAATTAACACACCCTCCTGTGTAACCATCTTCTTCATCTGGACTTTCTCTGCACAGCTTTAGCATCTAGTGTCAGTTGTCCATGATATGAGATGTAAGCCAAGTAATTTAGTTATTTTTCAATATTAAACATGAAAAACAATTTAATTTGAATATGCAATGTGGAAAAAACATTGAGAAGGGGATGGAATTGGGGAGCTAAATCAGCGAGCTGCTTTCCCTAAGACCCATGCTGAGGGATGTTACTCATTTTAAACTGAGGATTAAATGTTGCATTCCAATATCTTACATCTGTTAAGGAGATTAAGAACTGAAAGTCTGTCTGTTAATATTTCACACCAGGGTAGGTATAAGCCAGTAAACTACCACCTCGTTATCGTTGTCAGACTCCGTTTTAATGAGATTTTTATTAACGACTAATGTGACCTTTTGCTTCCCCCTTAAGTCTCTTATATTGATTTGCCAGGGAAAGCAAAGCCTCTTTTTCTTCTTCTGAGCCGTTTTGAGTACTGGCAGGCTGGTGCTTTTGCTCACCTTTGAGTCTTTCCTGCAAATGCAATCCTGTTTCTGCTTTACCGAGAAAAGGCAGTAAGCTGGGAGTATTTCAAATCTGTAGTGGCTGCTTCCATCTAGCAGAGCTGTGCTGCATAGGTACCATTGCGCTTCAGAGAAATATTAACAGGGAGAGCAACTGGAGCAACGACTGGGAGCCTGAGGGTGCCTGTATTCTGTGGAAAACGTTTGCAAGTGTCTGCTGAAACTTCATGGAGGGAAGCATTGCTGGGGGGAGCAACCCACTGGTGACGCTATTCAGTGGGGTGAAAGCTTTCAGCAGCCAGGGTTTGTCCTGCTGCTTTTTCCATTCAAATCATCATTTTTGTCAAAGTTACGTGATGATCCTGAGATCCTCTTATGTTCGCAAAGAGGTTTGTTCTTTCTAGTAATAACTGTTGTCCATTTCCTCTACAGGTTCTTCTGAGCCAGGTACATCGGCTCCGAGCTCTCGATTTGCTGGGAAGATTTTTGGACCTGGGGCCCTGGGCAGTTAGCTTGGTGCGTTTGTGTTGTGTAATGTCTTGTAAAAGTCAATTAGACTCTCAGTGTAGGTGATAAATATAAATTGTGATTTATGGAAGGAAGATGTGGAGGATAGTCCACGGATTTGACAAATGACTGTGTTTTCTGTATTCTTCACTCATATGAAATGGAGCGAGCATCCCTAAAAGAAAAGTGGTTTATATTAATCAAGGAGGCCAAATAGCTTTTCATTTGCGTTACTACAAAGAGGAGTTCCTTAGACACAGTTGAGTGTAAAATATTGGAAGCTACAAAACAGGAAGAAATATCCAGGTCAAGTAAGGAGGTTTGTCATGTAAAATAAATAACAACAAAAAGCACGTATGTTTATCATCCTCTCCTCTCTCAGCTTACTAGCTGCATCATTTTCTTCTCTTCTTTACCTGTTTGGTCTCTGGATTGCATAAGTTTTGTATAAGCTCCTCTGAGAGGAGGCAACTGCCTTCTGCATTTTGGAAAGTGGCTAGCACAATGCAGATAATAAATAAGAATGAAACAGGAGCAGTTAAAAGCACTCTTGTAAATGGAGCTATTTGTTGATAATGGTGATGAAGACGAACCACCAGCTGGCAGAGAAATAGCTCTATGATGGGTCTTTTTATTGGCCTTCTTTACCTTTCATTTTCATCTTCAAGACTCCTTCCTGCACCACCTGCAGCTCTTCACAGCCAGCTTATCCCACAGTAGTAAGAGGAAAGTATGCTTTAAAGGTGGTTTTAAGCCCTCTGGATTATAAACTTCTGTGAGGATCAAAACGTAGCTGCAGGTAAGCCACAATGGCCTTTGCCGTGGCTGTTCTGCACTTTGTACACCACATCGGCCGTGCCACTGTGTGATGCTCAGCTCCAGTCCAGGCTTTCACAGCACGTGGCAGGGGACCCACCAGGAGCCCAGCCTTCCTGGCTGCGTGCCTTCCGTGCAGCTGGTACGTCCCCGAGGGAAAGTGCGATCCTTCCCATAAGGTTTCTTTACGTGACAGTCTGGGAAGGGTATCTGCAATCACGGTGGGATTCTTGAAGATTTAGCACATTGTGTGTCCTCCTGTGAGCAAAAAGCTTGGTAAGAAGTCTGTGTAAGTGAGAGGCCTGTTTAATTTCCAGTGGGAAGACTGTAATTATCGAGCTTTTGCAATATGTTTACTTGTGAAAGCAAATGGCCCCATCAGACAAGAACACGACATATCATGAAGCATAAAATAGCACAGGCCGTAACGAGTAGAAGCTAGTGCTAGATTAACTCTGAGTCTCACCGGACCAAATGAGTCTGAAAATATCTGGTGACATCCAGGATTAAAATGAGCAATAGTCAAATACACAGGGATCCCCAATTTACTAGAAATGTGTGAAATTGTTTTGTACCAGATTTCTCATCTGTGTCATTAAATGTGCTACATCGTCACAAAATGTTCAGTTCTACCCCTGTGCAGTGCTGCTTCTGCAAAGCTGAGGAGTTTATGAGGGTTTGCTCTTCTCTCTGGCTCTGCAGGCCCTGTCTGTTGGCATCTTCCCATACGTGCTGAAGCTACTTCAAAGTTCAGCTCGTGAGCTGAGACCACTTCTAGTCTTCATCTGGGCCAAAATTCTTGCAGTGGACAGTGTGAGTACCTCCGAATACAGCTGATCTCCGTGTTTTACAGCAGTGTGCCTTTTTCCTGTTTGCTTAATCCAGTTGCTTTACAATTTAGGTTTTCTCTTGAGGCACTTCAAAAGGTTGCTGTATTATCTGAAGACCAGTGTATTTCTCATTAGATTATCCCACTTGTATGCAAGCTAGCTTCTGAAATCTTGTGAATGTGAAATCTCCATTAAGATACTGACAGGCTGGATGCTTGGCTGCCCACCCCTTCATACCTGCATGAGGTGCAAGCATGCTTGCTCCATCTGTGTAAGTGCTGCAACGTCACTTTAACATGTTCCAGCTCCTGCTTCCTTCCTTGGTTCTAGGGTGCTCTAGGTGAAAGCCATTAGATCTCACCGACTGCATCTTTGCTGGGGAAGATAGCGCTTCTCTTGCTGAAGGAGCTTAAAATGCCCCTTCACTCCTGTTGGTTTTTAACACTCATATGTTCTGTCACGTCTTCGCAGGTGAGAGAACATGCACACTCTCTCCCATCCCCTCACCATCCAGATTTGTTCATTTTAAATTGTTATCAAACTTGTTTTGTTCAAGACCATTCCTGTCAGCTGTCAAAACAGGCTCTGGCTAGTTTTCAGACCCAGATTTTTTCTAAAAATAAAGCAAAACTGATTTTTTTGGTGACTTCAACTTAGGAGTCCTCTTCCAACTCTAATGTGATACTATCTTTGTGCACTGCTGTGTTGAACATGGTTGGGGTAGAAGTATTTATCCCCCACAGAAGACAGTTTATTCCTATCACGGGTCCATGGTTCTGGTCTTCTCTACAATATTTTGTCACCTTCAGGTTAAGGTTTAAAAATGAACCCTGTTTTTTTTAAAGGTGGTCTTAACCGGAGCTCTAGCTTTTTGTTGTTGTTAGTGGTGGTTTTTTTTTAAATAAATAATTGAGCAGATAAGTAATTATAGATAAAGTTGTGTAGTCATATATATGACTAGGATTTGTGGTTGCAGTTAGTTGAGCACTTGAAAATTATTAGGAGTGCTATACACAGTTAATTGTAGGCACAATTATAAGCTGATCTACAAGCAGTTTAGACAGCTTTATAAGTTGGATCTTGCCTATTTTGCTTTTTATTTGTATTATATCTCTTCCATTTCAGTTTGGAGAATAATACTGAATTTGTTGGAATTTTTCCCTACTGCTCATATAGCATTGTCAGGTTTAGTTTTATAAATATATTTTCATTAACATCCTAAGAGGATTTTGGAAAGCAAAGAAAATGAAAACTATTCATCTTAAAGCTACTCTTGAAAAATCTTATTTTGATGCATGCCTCTCCATGGCTCACACTTCAGCCCCAGGTATGTTACAGAGTAGGCTCATGTATAATTTACGTGGGTGTCACACCATCCTTCACTGTCTCTGGTGGCAGAGCCAACCTGAGAGTGCTCTCTTCCCCCCTACCCTCTCCTGCCAGCATCAGTATTGCTCCCTTGTGCTGTTTCATTGCCCTGTTCATTTGGTAGGCCACGCTTTAAAAAACAAAACAGCAAAAATGCTTTTAAGTTCTGTGTTGGGGTTTCCTCCCATTGTTTCAATTCCCTATCTCCCCAGATGAGTGGTGTAAGTGAGATGGGAGGAGAGGGCAGCGGCAGCAGGAAAGGGGAATGGACGTCACCGAGGCAGGGGACAGGCAGCTGCTTGAATTGCTGCACCGTAAAGGGAGCAAATACATCCTAGTATCAGAGGCTAAAGGACTGCTGTATTGCTAGTTGGCAAATGAGAAGAAAGCAGCGTCCTTCCCTCCCCTGCTGACACGAGGTTTGGCCATGTACATTTGAAACAAACAGTTGCGAAGATTAACAAAAAATGGTATAATTGTGGGCCTGTTTTGTGTTGTGGCCAAGTTCTCTGACATTGCACAGTCTGCTGCATTTCCCCCAGCCCCCTCTTTTCCAGAAGGTAAACATACCTGCACAGAGCGGTACCTGCACAGAGCGGTACCTGCACGCTGCAGAGCGAGAGGCAGGCTCCCAGGGGCAGCCACCTCGTAAGCCTCACGAGGGGGATGAAAACCCCAGGGGCATGCTCTGGGAGTGTGAAGGAAGGCAGTCGGGAGCTGTTGCTTTCCCTCATCCTGCCGGCAGTATTGAGCTGTTAGGCAGCACACACGCAGGGGTGAGCAGGAGGCTGCGGGGCCGCGGTTCTCACCCTGCCCCGGGCCGCACTGCCTGGGTCAGCACAGGGTGAGCGGGTGCCACCTCCATCACCCGGGCAGAAGCCATCGCCCAGCATCAGGGGACGTGTGCGTGTCCAGGCGGTCTGCCAGGTAATCTTCATCCCTGCCATACCTGAGCAGCGCTGTCTCCTTCATCCACCATCCCCCGTCCGTGCACTGTGTTTGGTTTCAGGAGACCGGAGCTGATGAAATTACTTTCATTAGGACTGGAGCTGAGCTGATTGCTCATGCCTCTTTGCCTGGGGTATGAGTGAGAACAAGTTATGTAAGACTCATGAGTGCCCTGGAGAGCAGAACATCCTGCCGAGATAATGCTTCTGTTCTGGATCCTCCCTCTCAGACAGGGAGGCAGAAGGAAGGTGCTCTGGCGTGAGACAGCAGCGCAGCGTGCCCCACGTCCCTTCAGACAGCACCTTTCCTACTCGTGGTATGCTGTGAGGAGTTGTACCTCAGCATTAAAAAATTACAGGACAAATTAGCGATGTTATAGCAACATCGCATCTCAGAATTGTTTATGTGGTATGTAGGTGTCCTTTATAAACACGGGGGTATTTAGATTAATCTGCTTTAATTCCATGTATAATCAGATGATTTTTCATAGGGTATTCATTGAGGACTTTAGTCATCTCTGCCTGAAGCCTGCTGGAGTATTTCTAGACAGTCCACCTGCAGAGCTGCATAACAAGTGATGGTTCAAAGTTGCCTCCTGTAGGTATCTGGCAGGTATAGGTTGGTGTAGGAGTAGTATTATGTGCTGCCACGTGTAGATGGCTATAAAACTTGCAAATGCAGTTTAGGTCAAGATTTTGCCACATGCTACATTGATAACGTTTGGTAAACACCATCGAAATTTGAAATACTTGAATTTAAACAGAAAAAATCCTCCCTCTTGTAATTAAGGATTATAATCAGAAATTTAAGCAAGACAAAAAAAATGCAAACCTATACATAAAACAATGCTGAAAAGAAGTAAATATTACTAATATGGGATAGCAAAGAAAAACTTCGTAACACCTGAAATAATTGTCCGAAGACAATAGAAAACAAACATTTGTCCTACTTTTTGAAGGAATAGAGTGACACAGATTTTGTAGATGTGACCTTTGGTAGCAGGATTGTGACTACTAACTCATCTCTTATGATTGACACAAATATTCAAGTTAAGTGTTCCATGAAGATGATTTGCTGCCCACGTAGGGCAGTGATCGGGATCCCCACAGCTGTGGCAGTGCTGCTGAATTCCAGGAACTTGTGGGATTTCTAGAGACAAGTTACATAGCACACACGTCGTTTTAGGGAGGAAGAAGAAATCTGTGCTCTGTGGCTTGTTTTGGTCATGTTGTGTTGTTATTCACAAGAATAGCTGCTTATTCTTTGAAGAGGTGTTACTGATGTTGGCTTTCCATATTGTTCAATAGGATCTAAACAGGGAGGATTTGAGTAAGTGCGTTGGCTTTATTAAAGCTGCTTCTCTCCCTCGAGCCTCAGGTGATGGAGCAACAGTGGCAGCACAATAATGTAGTGTAAAGACGGGCATCTTCTCTTTGCTGGTGTCTGTTTGCCTACATTGCAGCTAAGAGATTTTTTTTTCTGAGGAGTTAAAAGCATGCTGAGAATGGAGGGTGGAGGGGGGGAAGCCTATTTTTTGTGCAGCATTACACACAAGTCAGGGAAGCCTCTCGTAGCTGCAGCATGGCATCAATTCATTCCCTCTGCTTATTTGGTCTGCCAAAAACAGCGTCTTTACTCCCTTCAGCAATAAAATATTCTCTTGCATCTCTGTCTTGCCATCCCCTCTCCTTTCAACCGTTAGTTCCCTCCTTCAGCTCCTATGCCTGATAAAAAATACATGATTCTGTCTCTGGCATAAAGCATACAATAGAACCACTGTCACAAGGGAAATTGAATGCCAAGTCAGTTTTTACTCCCTTAAATTTTCACTTTAGTAGTATGCATTCTCTCGGTTTGACCCTGATATGTCATACATGAAGCCTGAGCTGGTATGTTAGCACGAAGAGGCGCAGGAAGACGTTCTTGGTGTACGCTGAGCTGTTGAATCAGGGCCATGTGCTTCACTGCTGATGCTGCCCTAGAAAACCTGCATTCTCCTCCCTGCAGGGCTTACCAGGCAGCGGAGTTACTCTGCAGGCTTCGACTGCGTGTAGCAGGAGATCGTGTTATTACGTGCTGCTGTTATACCAATGCAGTACACGTCAGCACTTGACCAAATAATGCGGAGATTAGTCGTGTGTGTGCGATGAGTTGAAATCTTCTTGCCAAAATATAGTCTCACCCAGGTGGGGATTGCACAATATAGGGGATGAATAATTCCTTCGCCATCCCCTTGCAGGTTTACTGGTAATAGCTCAGTGACGTGGGTCACTGTAAAAGAAACACGTGCTAGGTTTATTCAGTGCTGCCGTCTCCGAGAGGTGTCCTGCTTGTAAAGACGGTACTTTAACGTTCACGTAGACACCTCACATCCTGGCTGCAGGGCTGAACTGGAAGGCTGCACCTTCCATAACTGGGCAGGGGGTGAGGTACACGAGAAGGGTGACATGCCGAACTCACCTCGAAGCTTCCCCGGCTCCACAGCCCTGTAGATCAGACTGGGGCCACCCTTGGGGGAAGAGGCACCCGGGGGCTTTGGCAGCGTCCGAGTGCTGGGCAGCCAGATATGCCCACCAAGGCAAGCTGCTTGCTGGGACGGTGCTAGCTGGCCTGAAGCCATAATGTCCTCTGAGAGGCAAGGTCAGGGCCTTTACCCCCGTACCCAGGGACCATTACAGATTTGACCAGGATTTTACACCCCTTATGCAGATATTCAGCTGAACAGCTAGAAGAAAGTGAGCAGCAATTAGCAGCAAATCTGATCTGTGGTAAGCTAATTGCCATGGCATGGGAATGGAAGTCAGGTGGAGTAGACCAGAAGCTTTTGGAAGACCTTGTCCTACAGAATTCTTATTTTGCTATATGTAAAAAAAACAAACAAACAAACAAACAAACAAAAAACCCCTACTTTTAATCAGATTCCTCCTTGGTTTTGTCTTTGATGGCTCTCAGACACTGGTAGAGGTATAATGTGGGGCAGAGATGTCAAATTTAACTGTTCCTCAGTAGGAGGTCATACTTTTGGTTACTGTTTCTGTCACTTAGGTGGCTGGCACAAGGTTCCTTGCTGTAGTTACCGCTCTTCCCTGCTGTCCCTTCTGAGGGGCGGTTTGCTCATGGCCCTGATGGAGGGGGTGCTCTTTCCTTTGCTTCTCACATGAAAACTAGACTTGAGAAAAATGGTTAAGACATGAAATATGCATACATCATTGGAAGAAAAAATACTTTTATGTCAGTGTACTCATTGTTTTTTTTTTCCCTTGTCTCTGTCTCATTTTTCAGTCATGCCAAGCTGACCTTGTGAAGGACAACGGTCACAAGTATTTCCTTTCAGTTTTGGCAGATCCTTATATGCCAGTAAGGACAAGTCATCTTTATTCAGACTCTTCTAGCATTTGCTTAGCTTGTCGGGGCTTATATGTTGCTGTTCTGATGCAGCTGGTGCTCAGGTAGGGCTGCCTCCCACCTCCAGCTACGGTGAGACCTGCTGCTCTACTGCAGTCAGAGCTGAGCTGTGGAGTCAGTGACCGGGGAATTAAAAATGCTAGTGCCAAGTTGCATGATGGAGACAGCCAAACCAAACGAGGATTTGCAAACTTGTGTAAAGTTATTTAAGCCCAGATTACTCAGGGGTGAAGATGGGAGCTGTGGGCTTCTGGGGGCTGGGTGCAGAGGCAGTCCAATTTCACTGTAACTTTCGTAATTCACTCTGCAGAAGTTTTTTTGTGTGGTTTCCTGTAATGAATATTTGTATGCCTCCTCCAGAACAATACACGGAGGTTGGTTGGGAGGATCATATTGGCAGCCTGAGGATACAAGTTTATCAAGTGTCTGAGGTGTATGACAGGGCTGGATGACAAGAAAATTCCAGTTCTCTCTGCTCTCTCTTGTTCTTTTAATGAGATCGTTCTGAGTGCAGTTTCTATCGCATGTTTCAGAAAGCATGGAATATAGTTGTTCTCTGACCTGTTTTCTAGATAACAATTAGTTGTATATTGTTTTAAGGCTGAACACAGGACAATGACTGCTTTTATTCTGGCTGTAATTGTTAACAACTACAACACAGGACAGGTGAGTCCCAACATCCTTTTTCCTTTCATTGTCTCTCCTATTTGTTCTCTGCATTGTGCCTTTCCTTTGATAAAAATGTCCCGGCTTGCATTAATGCACAACCCTGAACAGGAGAACTGAAATAGAAGATTGCTTTACATTATTTTTTGGTGGAATAAAAGAAAAATTAACCTGGAGGTGTGACAAACACATTATGGACGCGGCACCTGGAAGCAGAGGTTAAGGACACAAGTCACTGAGCAACCACCCCTCCAGGCAGTACACTGACACGCTGCTAAAGAAATAGTGCCTGGTTCCTGTCGAGTGGAAACTTGATGGCTGTGATAAAGTTCTTGGGAAGAGTGTATGGAATGAGCCATAAACCTTAGGGCTCTGACAGCTGCAAGGAGTATTTCCAAAGAGGAAAAAACAAGCTTTAAATAATACAGAAAGTGTTTCTAATGCTGAGCTATTTAGCTAGCTATAACAGCGTGTAGTTGACCTTCCCTTCATGCTCCTTCCAAATGGTATTTTGGAACAAAATCAGTATATGACCAAAGAATAATTATTTTCTCTTGCTTTCCTGTCTATTTCAGAAATAATCTTCTTTGTTGATGATGCGATGGGAAGACGTCAACCAAAATAAATTGCATTGATTTGTGTTTTAGGAAGCCTGCCTTCAAGGAAACCTGATTGCTATTTGCCTGGAACAGTTAAATGATCCACATCCTCTTCTGCGTCAATGGGTAGCCATTTGTTTAGGACGTATTTGGCAGAACTTTGACTCAGCCAGGTGGTGTGGTGTGAGAGACAGCGCTCATGAAAAGCTCTACAGTCTCCTCTCTGATCCAATCCCAGAGGTAAAAATCCAACTTTTTAAATAAACACCAGCCCAGGTGTCAGGATTCTGAAAGCAGGCTGCAGAAGTACTCATAAAACCAGGGCCTTCAAGAGCTTCATGATTGTGTCTGGTTCAAAGAAAGGTCTTATCTCACTGTTTCTTCAAGATGGTTCAAATCAGACAAGCCCTGTCAGAGAAGCAACTAAAGAAATGCAGGGGCTGTTCCTACATCCCAAAAGTCTCGAAATCTTGGAGCTGGCGATAGGAGACACCACCTTTTTTCGCTTCTTGGCATATCAGAGGCATTTTAAAAATGTGGTCTCAAAGTTCACTGTGTGTTTCAAAAAACCCTCTAATCTTTTTTATCTGAGTATGAAAACTGTTCTCCTCCCGGTTTGTGTGAAAGTACATCTTTAATTTAATGTGTTTTACCCTTGTGGCCAACTCTCCAAGAGAGAAGAGATTCTTGTGCAGAGCATGACTGTGATTGACAGAGCCTGTCAGACCCCAGTGAAATTACATTGCGTGTGGGAGAAGTAAGCCTGGAGATAAACGCCATTGCTGACTTGCAGTGATTAAAGATTGGATTCCCTTTTACATTTAGTCTTTCTGTCCTGTATCCTCTATCTCCTTTCTCTTGCCTAATCTTTCCCCCATTTTATAAATCATATTTATTTGGTGATCAGGTTTACCTGTCTTTACAACACATCTGCAGCTCTGTTTGGGGGAGCTAGAGTGATCATTTCTGCTTTGTGAAGCACATTCTGCACTCACTGATTATACTGTATCCCCACTGTTTTCAGTCTGCCAAGGCAAGCTGTAAGTTTACCAAGCCATCTGATCCCTCTGTTCTTTGTGTGCTCTGGCAAAATTTGCCCAGATTTGAGCTGCTATCTTTTCTCTTTTCCCTTTTCCCATTTTCTGCTACCTTTTTGTATGCCCTTATCTGAAGACTGTAGTTCAGCATTGTTATTAAAGAGATCCACATGCCAACAGTAACTCCCAGTGTACTTTATTCCTATTAATTAATATTCTGTGCAGTGTCACCTGGAAAAATCACCCAGGGGAAGGTCACCGAGTATTCTGGGAAATTAAATGTACTCCTTCATCTGTGAATACTTAAAACTCAGTGCTTTGATGAACCTATTTTGGTTCCTTGTCTCTGTGGGCGTCCGTTTAGCCCTCACTATTTACCTGACACAGTAGCCTCGGTTTCCAGAGATGCCATTCATGAGGATAAAACATCCCAATGGTAAGCTCCAGGCTGGAACCGAGAGAAAAATAATAATGAATGTTTGCGTCTCGCAGGTTCGCTGTGCTGCAGTCTTTGCACTGGGAACGTTTGTGGGCAACTCAGCTGAGCGGACCGACCACTCCACCACCATCGATCACAACGTGGCTATGATGTTGGCCCAGCTCATCAACGACGGGAGCCCCATGGTTAGAAAGGTAGGGAAGGGGCTGGCGGTGCAGGAGTTTGGTGGATTTGTGCTGATGAGCTCTGCACCATGCTGAATCAGAGTGCATTATTGAATAGACTTTTTAATGAATCAGACTCATTTGGAAGCATCTGGTTCGTTGTGAAGGCTTTTAACTTTGGTTCCTGCTGAGAAGCAACACGCACGCCGACCACACCGGTCGGGCAGCCTGCTCCGCGCAGGATGGCCGTGTGCAGGAGCACGCTGGGATGCTGGTTCATCTGCTTGCCCTTTTTCAGTGCATCATGTACTATGATGTTTCATTTACTATGCAATGTAAGGAGTCCACTGAAAGGAATAATATAACCAGTGTGTATTAAGTCATAGTGTCCAGTAGCTGACAAGATCATCATTCAGATCAAGGTTCTGCTTTTTAACAGTGGACCTCTGATTTAGATCATTTATTCCATTAAGCAAATGTCTAACACAGCAGTAACAATCTCAGTTTTGTGGGCATTTTTATTTCCTGGGTGTGCATTTTTGTGTGGTGGTGTGTGTTTGTTCTTTGAATTTAAAGGGAATGCAATAATGGAGATAGGAAGGAGAGGAGTTACACGGAAGTCATTTTCGGGTGAACAAAACCCTGAGAATTCTGGCTAAGCAACTATTCCGTTAATGCTCTTCTGCTGGTTACTGTTTTGGTTGCAAAATCTTACATTACAGGATCTCAGGTTTTAAGTGAAATTGTAAGCTGTTGCTAGAAACATGGAGTATGTGACAGTCCTGGGGGGCAAGAGAAGGGAGAAGTAAGAGTGCTGTGGAGAGAACATGAGAGCTTGTAAAAAAGATCTGCTTGCTTTTAGAAACCATAAGGAAGGATGACAGAATGGTTCCAAGTAATACTTCAGGTCCTGGAGAATTATTTTCTGACACCATTGTAAAACAGTGGTACATTTGATGTTTTAGGTTGTTTTTGATGGGATGTGGTTTGGTGTCCTAATGCTTGCGTTTGCTTAACTGGAACATGAATGCCCCGACAAGCTGTCACCAGCATTATGAGGATTCATTTTTGTTGTCTTTTCCAGCATTTATCAGTTTAATTAAAGAGAGAACCGCATGTCACACTATGTGCTCTTTGAGATTCATAAATCTCTATTTTGGAGATTAGTCCCCTGAACAGAGAACAGCAATCAATGCCAGTTCTTCACCTCTCCTGTTTGCTCTTTCCAAACGCATAGCAAATGCTATCCATTGGAGGGCCTGAACTTCACCATCTCTACCCTCCCTACCCCAGTAATTCAAGGTTTCTAAGTTGCACTGATGGGAATGAATTGGCTTGATCCTTTGCGGGTATGCAGCATCGTCCTCACGTTAGCTGCTGATACGGCAGGTCATTGCAAGGCTGGCTGTGGGATTCAGCTTAGGGCCAAACAGCAAAAAGCAATTGCTATTGGTTGTTTCTACATTTTCTTATTATTAGTCTGGATGTCCGTCCAGTAATATCAGTAATAATGACCATATTGTTCTGCCTTTTCCTTTTGTGTGTTGTTTCTGATCTATATAACAATGAAACACCTGTTTTCTTCTGCTCTTTCCATAGGAGCTGGTGGTGGCTTTGAGTCACCTGGTGGTTCAGTATGAGAGCAACTTCTGCACCGTTGCCTTGCAGTTCATGGAAGAAGAGAAGAATTACCCTCTCCCTTCTCCAGCTGCCACAGGTTTGTGGTTTTTGTCTTTATGGGCAGGAAACTTGCAGCCTGTTAGTGCTTGAGAATGTTACTTGAGTACTTTGCCCAACACAGTGAAATTATTGCTGGTGGTGATTGGTCAAACAACACCGTTGCTACAAATTTGAATGACATGGTGGGTAGCACTGTAATATATTTATCTTGGAGAAATGTGTCCTCAGCTAAAAGATACCTATAGCTCACTAGAAAGTTGTGGAGACTGAACACCTTGCCAAATTCAAAGAGATTCCCTTCAGATCAAAACTGAAGTATGGTTGGTACACAGGCTTACCAGACTTCTCTCAAATTGTGTGTGAAATTTCAGCTTCATGTTGACCTAATGGGGCTAATAAGAAGCCTTACCACAGAACAACAAACCAGACGTATTCCTTGCTACTTTAAAGCACCAGATGAGAAGCAGTCAAGAGCTTCATGTTTTGTGTCTATGGTCCCAAACTTTTGTTGTGTGTATGGCTTTATATAGGAAATGAAAAGCCCAAGTGAAGTTAATGCTGACTTCATATTTTCCTTATATTAACCTTGGAAATCATCAAAGATAATGGGACTGTTGCAACAGAAGCTTGGAGACGAGCATGTGTTGTCTCTGCAAGGAGTAGTTTAATCTCCACATTGTCTGAATAAATTAAACGTATTAGAAAATGAGCTTCTTCACATTAATCTTTTTTTGCTGCAGGAAATAATCATTATTTATAGTTTATATAGTGCTTTTTCTTATCCAGAAGGATCCCAAAGTACTTTATAAGTAGGATGCACTGGAAGTGTTGCCTCAGTACCATAATGCAGCCACCTCCGCATTGAAATGAAATAGCTGTTCTGAAGTCATGATACTGTCTGTGTATTCAGGAATGAAAATGAAAAAGTTTGGGAAATTTTAATTATCCAGGTCATGGATGAAATACAAGTTGAAACCAGGTCTGAAATTTGGTCGGGAAAACAGGATTTTCATAACCCTTTATAATGAAAACATTTTCCAGAGTTTTAATGAGCAGAAGCAAGCAAATGCCGTCTTCTAAATGGTGCCTGCTGTAGCAGCCTGTCCTAGCACAGTATCTGGGCAGTGGCCCAGCACCGACCTGGAGAGAAGAGTCATCATATCTCTCTGGGTAGTCTGTAGGCACTGGCAAGGCTCGGCTCACCTGGTTTTATTGGATGTAACAAAGTCACACCCTAAACAATAGAGAAACATGGCCCTTACTGATTATGTTCAGGGAGGAGCCTGTCATACCTCGTTCTGTTTTAATGGGCGATGGCTAAATTCTGTTCGTACTGGTAATACTTGAGTGATTTATTTGCTGGGAATCTGCCAACAGGCTATGATCTCTCTGGTTGCGTTTGTAATTGCTAAATTTTGCATCCGCAGAGGGTGGGAGTCTGACACCAGTGCGAGATGGTCCATGTACACCGAGGCTGCGGTCTGTCAGCTCTTACGGAAACATCCGAGCGGTTACCACAGCCAGGAACCTGAACAAGTCCTTGCAGAACCTCAGCCTGAATGAAGAATGTAAGAGAGATTTGAAAATTCTGTCATTTTCCTATACCACTTCTTTTTTCACCCCCATGTGCTACCGTGCAAGCTACCATGTGCAAACCAATATGAACTGAAACTAACATTTTGGCCCAAATTATCTAGCTGACAGCTCCAAGGGCTTAGATGAGGAGCACTCTCCTATTTCTTTTTTTTTTTGACTTTTTTTGAAGTGTCTGGTGACTAAAAAGGTGTCTTCTGACTTCCTGACATACGTGGATTTTAACTGAATCATTTATGACCCCTTGGTGCTTACTCTGTATTTAAACATTCAGTTTTTAAAAGGGGACTTTGTGGATTTGCCTACACTTTCACAGAGGGTTGTAGAATTTGCAAATGCTGTTATGCCTGGGTGAAAATTGTTCTCTCCCCAGTTCCTGTTTAAGCATCTGTCGTCTTTTCTTTTGGCAGCGGGAAGTTCTGTTGCATTTTCTCCTGGGAATCTCAGCACCAGCAGCAGTGCTAGCAGCACCTTGGGCAGCCCTGAAAATGAAGAGTATATCCTGTCGTTTGAGACTATTGACAAGATGAGACGAGTCAGCTCTTACTCTTCTCTGAATTCACTGATAGGTGAGTAAAGACTCTCTCATCCTTCGTTCAGCGTCACCTTTCTCTACATGTTTGCACTAGCTTTTGCAGAAGGTTTGGATCTTAACTCCTCCTAGACCTCCAGCAAGACTTCTCGTATCAGTAGAAATGCTACTCTTGTGTCTGGGTAAGCTATATGCAGAGAAGAGTCTCTCCTGCTCAGATGGCACTGGAAGTGAGAGCTGTTGGCTTCAGCTGTGTGCCTCACCGTGACAGGCAGCAATGCTCTTAGGAATTTGAGCACAAAAATGTAGCACATACAGGAATTTTACGTCCACTGCAATTTAGTTGGATAATCAAAACAAGCACTCCCCATCCCATGGATGTAGCAGCTGGGCTCTCTGGCAATAACCCCTTCCCCTGGTTATTTTTCATGTAGGTTGTATTTCTGTACAGCACAGCCATTTTATTGTGTTATTCATACAAGGAAACCTTACCTAGCTAATTACCATACACATTTATATGTAAATTGTTAAAACAGGACTTAATAAAGAAGAAACCTCAGACTGAATCTCAAAGCCAGAAACTAGTTATTTCACAGAAATTTGCTTTTGTGCAAAGAGTTCCATGGCTGATCCCACTGCCTCCAGGCCCTGTCCATTATTCCCTCCTGGATAGGTAGCTCTAACATCAGTAATTGCACTGAACTTTTTAACACTACTCAACAGTCCTTTTTCTCTGGGACATCTGACTCTTTGGGTAATGTACAGACCTCTGCAGAGTGAAGTGCTGTAGCACAGAAGGAAGGGAGATTTTAGTTGCATTTATGCAGTGCACAGCTGATTTGCATGTAATGCTTGATTTGCACTTCTATAGAACAGAGCTGGTATGTTTATATTGAAGTAGTTTAATTTTTTTGTTCGCTTGTTTGTTTTTAGTAACTTTCCCAATCCTGTCTGTTTGCTACAATAGCATTGCTTTAAACTAGCTGTAGGCTGCCATTTTCCAAACAGTCTAAACCGTTTTGGGATGGTAACAGACAATGTACAGAAGAGGGTTAGCTTTTGGAAGAGGCTCCTTCCAGGGAGCAGAGGAGGTGGCATGTAGCAGAGAAACAAATGTTGAGGGAAATCTGTATCTTTTTAGTCTATCAATGTGCCTTGATCGATTCATTTCCTTTTGATTATAGGTAATGAAGTTGGGTCTTCTAAAGCATGACTGGAATGTTAGGAAATTTCTCTTTGTCTTAAGCGAGAGCTTGAGTTTTTCTCATTTCCACTGGTGCAAACTGGTATCTGCTTGATGGCTTGTGCAAGACTCACAAGAGCTTTCAGCACATTTGAAAAAGAATCTAGAGATGAGCTAGAGGTGAGCGAGGGAAACTTAGGAAAACAAAAAGCAGTTCTCCAAAGCCTCCCTCATTCCTATTCAATCGGAAGAGCTCATATCCAGCTGGAAACAGCAGAGCTTACAGAAGTGTTTAAAATTCATAACTCACAGAGAATCCCATTACTTTCAGCATTTGCTTGCTGAAAGCTGGGCTTTTTTCATTTCTACCGAAGAATCACCATCCTTCAGCCTGTTCTCCCCTGGTCCCCAAGGAAAGAGTTTTCAAAATACCATCAGCTCCAGCCACCCTCAGTAGTGCTGTGGCTGCTGTGCAGCTAGCCTGGGCTCACATTAACCCTGTTGTGGGTATTTTTTACTTGCAAGTAGCAGCTGCAGCTGGCCTGTAGCCTTCCAAAAGTGCCCTTCTACTTTGCGGATGAAGTCCTTTCTTCAAGTTTTAGCATGCAATAAATACTGCTATACTACTAGCAAGAATGGGGTAACCGAGAGAGGAGTTGCCTGGGTGATAGACCTGCCTTGACTGTAGAAATGTTTTGCTCTACTCTTTGTCTTCTGGGAGAATTAATGGCAATTTGGCTCTGAGGTAATGACCGTGCCAAGTATTTGAGGCAGAAAGAGCAGTAAAAGGGGTGCATTGGGCACGAGTCGAATCAAACCAAAGCAGAAATCTAGTCTGTAATAATGAAAGGAGAAATTATAAACTACAGTTTAATTCTGTGTTCTGTACACAACATTCTCTAAGCTGATTCACCGATGCTCAGGGCTTTCTTCCCCTCCTGTGATTTTAGGAAGATGGTTCTTTGAAGGGTTATTCCGGATCAGTCTCTCCAGCTTATTGATATTGTGGCGATGTACTTCTTCCCGTAAACCTGAGGAAAACCTCTGGACTCTCGTTTCTGCCACTTTATAAACAACTTCCTAGCTAAGCAGCAAAATGCCGCCTTGTAGTGCCCCCAGAAAATGCAGCATGTACTTTTAGTCTAGGTGTGCTGTTTTCTGGCAGACCGTTCCTTGGCCAAGCAATCCTGAGTAACCAGAAGACATTCATCTCTGGCCCACGTGTCTCTAAGCTGGCAACGGCCAGTTTTTGGGTAGTCAACAAAAACATTAGTTTGGATTGGAAAATAAGCCTTGCTTCTTTTTCCATAAAACACGTCATTAATCTTTGCCTCCTGAAATTTAAGTTTCGTTTAGTTTTAGCATAGGAAAAGAAAAGGAATTAAGATGAGGGTTTTGCGTACCTTGAGGCTGATTATTCATATCTAAATTGCATGATTAAAGTCTTTGTCCTATGGAGACCATCACTGGAAAGATTATATTAAGGAATGATCAAAGGGGGAGGAAAAAAGGATCTTGGAGCAATGAAACGCTGGGGAGTAGTTCTCTTTTCCAGCAGGAGAAGCTGGGGATAGAAAATGTTTGCCATGTCACAGGATCTGTTCTGGAGAGCTACCTTAGAGTAACATTTACAGCTGGAGGTTGCTGTAGTGAGGATGAGGAAGGCGAGAGATGTAGGTGGACAGCGAGCCACAGGGAATAAGAGCTCTGGGACAGGTAGAACGTCCTTCTCTATCATTGGGCACCATATTTAAATTCACAGTCATAAAGAGAAGTAATCTGTTAACCAGTGATATTTATAAACAGTAACTCGCATGCTGGGAAAACCCAGGGATCCAAGTGGTTTTGGGAATGGAAGCTCGACGTGGAGGTTTTCCATCAGTTCACACTATTTGCCCTGCATTATGGAACCAGGGTGGTGGAACCTGGTGCAGCGGCCGGGCCAATGCTGCGTAGCTCAGAAAGGCAGAAAGCAGTTTGCCGTGGTATTGCTGAGGCACTGGGGAAACCAGGACGGGGAGAGAAATGTCAGGGTGTGGCAGCAGGCATCAGAGTAGCAGGGTTGGCTTTTTGTCCTTGGTTTTCTTTCTACCCTGATGTGCCACTGTTCGCCCTGGCCTCACTGACATTCTTTGCGGAAAAGGTAAGGAGATGTGGCGTGGACTTTCCTGTTTGCCGGGACAGCCCTGGTCCCGGAGAAGTTCCTGCCCTGAGGGAACGTACCTCTTCTTGATGAGCTGCTCCTGGTTTCTGTTAAATCATTAAAAAGCTCACAGTTCGCCATTTGAGTTACCACCAGGGATGGCAAGGTGAGGCATTTAAAGTGTGTTTTGCCAGCACTGTGGATGCCCGGCTCATGTCAGCTAGGGGCTTGGCAAACAAAGGCAATACGTCCCTCCCGCTCCGTGTCACTCCTGCTCTCTCTGAGCCTTCCTCAGGGCCCTGACTTCGCAGGAGATGCTTATTATTCACTGGGAGCAGCTCGCTGAAAACCAAACTTCATTGTAGCAAGGAGTAGCGAGGGAATGGCCAGTCTCAGACTGGCTGCAGTGCTCGGGAACGCTTTTGCATTGCCCCGTGCAAAGAGACCAGCCTGCAGACTGTCAAGTCTGTGCAAGAAATATTAATTTGCCATTCCTCCAGGGAATGAGCTGCTCTTCACATAGTCGAAGTAGAGTTCAGAAAGCCATCAGAATTTCAGATGTTTTCTTCATCTGAGTAGCTCTCGCAGGACCTCCTGTGTCACTCATGGGAAGAGGAGCGGCTTGTGGGATACAGATTTACAAATCGGGTGGGATTAGCACTGATGGGAAGCAGATAGCCGAGTCCTCAGGTGCTGTTCAGTGTGAAATACTTCAGCTCTATGTTTTCATTGCATGCCAGTCCCAAACTTGCTTTTCCCTGCAGGCAGAACGTACAGAAAGCAGAGCTGTCTCCGGTCCAAGGCGCGCAGCAGCGCTGGTTCAGCTATTGGTCAGTTTTTGCTGCTGTGCTGGGTGGGGAGCGGACTGCATCTTCTCCGGGAGATCAAGGCTTAAAATCACTGCAGTGATTTTTAAAGGGGATTAGAAAGAGGTCCTGTCAAAACAGAAAGAGTAAATAAAAACATTAGCATTCATTTTTGCATCCCGCGTGGTTCTGGTCTTCGTGTACTTGGTGACCAGGCTGCACGACCTCAGCCGGGTCCCTTCCTTGGGGCCATGGCGTGATGCTGGCTCTTAAATTGGACTAGGCGTTATGCATATGCAACCAAAATCAAAGTCATCAGCGAAGAAATGCAATTTATTTTTGACATTCTTTGCTGAGAGAAATCATTTTGTAAATCTATACTGCAAGGTCCATTTAACTGGCTTTGAATCAGTCTGACTAATTACGGAGCTGTCTGCTTAAATTAACACCCCGTCCCCCTTGCTCGGCTCTTTGTTTGCATCTCCTGGCTATTTTTTTCACTTCAGTCCATTATATGAAATCAAGCTGCTGTTCCTCCTGCCGCCTCTGCTGCCTTCCATTATCCCACTGACTCCAGTGCTCAAGTTTTTACAAGGGGCTGTGTCAGATGTGTCACCCGATTGAATCAGTGTAATGAACAGCCCTAACGTAGGGGGGGGTGCAGCGGAAGAAAGGAGCAGTCCTCCGAGCTCCAGCTCTGAGCCTTTGTAGAAATTCCCTCTGTTCTTTTCAAAGGCTGCTGAGCGAATGAGGAATTGCAATGGCGCAGTTCTGTTTTAAATTTGTTTTTCATGACGCTTAGATGTATAAAAAATGTCACTGTTTTTTTTTCTTCGTGACTGCGTCATGAGTGAGCTGGTTATCAGAAAAACTGGAAAAACTGATGGGTACCTTCTTGCTCCCCCTTTCTCCCCCTCTCCTTTTACTGTCTTTGAAGGGCTTTAAAAGAAATCAGACCACTCAGATTCCCATTGGTCCTTATGAAACTGCTAGCACTGGACCAAAAGTAGGAGGCAGAGCACCGAACAGACCTCAGATGGCATTACCTGGCTACCGCTTCAGTGGCTGGGACTGTTTTTTTCCTGCCGTAGCTCATAGCACTGCATGTCTCCTGCTGTCTCTCCTTCCCCCACCCCCTTTTCTTTTCCTCGTGGTAGTAGCTTCCAGGAGGAATGTGGCAATTGCAGAAGTGAAACCCAAATGGTCAGAAGCCCAGAAAGGACAGACAAGTGTTGTATCACCATCCCTTAAGTTTGGGAGGCCTGACCCTCTTCTGAGCAGAGACTTACTTTATTGTGTGTTGACATTTTCAAACATGGATAAAGAAATTCTGAAAAAGATGATGACTTTTGCCAGTTGTGACCAAGAGCAAAGCCTGAGGTTGGATCAGCACTGTTCTGAGTCAGTTCTGTTAACCCCCACACACACTGTATTCACGTGTTCCTCAATGCAATACACTGTGAGCTCCGTCCCCTGCTAGCGTAAGCCACGTATGACAGATCAGTGCCCTTTGACTCTGCTGCATCTGGACAGTTGTTATTGCTTTCTGGGATCATCAACTTCATCATTTTTCCTGGGCAGATTTAACATTGTCAAGCCCCGTGTCTTACCTGCACATGAAAGGTTAGGATTAGCTGAAGGAGTCTGTTGTATAGGTAACCCCCAGCAAACGGGCAGCACTGGGGGGTACTGCCATAAATACTTGTCTGTGAGATTTTTGCATGAAACTCTGTAAGTAGATGCCCCTCGGAAAATTCTTTGGATGTCAGCTGAGTAGGAGAACCTTTGCTTTGCGGGCCAAATGAAGGGATGGAGCTAGATTACTTCCTTTGCATTTTGCAGGATGCTTTGTCACCTGTTGGGGAATTTTTCTGACAGAAGAAAGATTCAATTGTCTAATGCAGATAGCCGCATGGAAGTGCAGCATGCAAGCTGCTGAAGTTTGTAACTGCACGCCACTTGCATTCTTCAGCCAAAGATCAAAACTGAATTATGTCTATTTTCTGTCGGTTTCAGTATCAGGTTTAGCAGCTATGCAAGGTGCTTGTTGAACAAGGGCCCTTTCTTTGTAACTTAACATTTTATATTTAGATGCCTACAGAAACATGAAAGGAAATGCAGTAACAGCTTGATCTGTCATTTACCATTGATTGTGACTCATCTGAAATCCCTATTTTAGTTCCCTTTTTGTTAGTGCAACCACTTTAATATTGTCCAAATGGCTCAACTCCCAAAAGAGAGTGTTGCAACTATTAAATGTTATAAGGGTTAGAAGAAAGAATAACAAATTAAAGATTCACCTAAAAGCAGCAAAATGCAATGTTCACAGAATTCTGTCGGTTGTTACAAAAGCTTATTAATTTGATTTGTACTTTGAATCTGTCAGGCCCTTCTGCTGAAATACCAAACTGCAGACATTCTTATTAAATAACAAATTGGCGATTGAGGAATTGATACAAATGTCGGTAGAAGAGGCTGAGTTAGACTTGCTGCTTCTCAAAGGTGTAGTTCTTAAAGCTTCATTTTAACATTTAGTAAACTTGTAGGATACACAGAATCCTGAACAGTCAAGCTGAGTATTAATCCTTAAAACAGCAATAAAACTAAGCGTCCGAATATAAGCCACTAACTGGTTTTTTTTTTAGCATTTAGTATTTTAGCTCAGGAACTCCATAGACACTATCTGGTCTTCCTTTTGGCCTTTTCAGATTATTTGCTTCAAGGGCATAGAAAACCAGCAGTTTGAGGCCTATTTAGGTAGTCTTTATTTTGCTTTCTCCCACCCTCATTCTACAAACCCTTGCAGAGTTCACAAAGAAAGACAAAATGCCCACGTAGAGTATTTCTGAGATCTTACCTTGATGTTTTCTTAGATGTTATTGTGATGTTCAGAGTTCTAATGAGTTTTCTCACATAAGATGAAAGAGTTTGAGTTGATGGATTGTCATGTACTCTGGGGCTTTGTTTTTTGTTGTTGTTGTTGTTTTACTATTTTAGGTGTGAGTTTCAACAGTGTTTATACCCAAATTTGGAGAGTACTCCTTCACCTAGCTGCGGACCCCTACCCTGATGTCTCCGACTTGGCTATGAAAGTTCTCAATAGTATTGCCTACAAGGTATGCTCTTCTGCGTGCGTGTCTGTGAGGCTTTTCTCTGTCAGCTCTTTTTATGGCTAGGCAAAGCATAGGTAGACTGAACTAAATAGGTCCATTGGAGGGCTCTGGTAAGTGATCCTAGTTCAGTCTGAATCTATTTCAGAAGGAACTTTTAATGTGTTTCAAATGGGGGAGGGCCTGGGGTTGTTTTAGGACATAAATTAGGTATGGGCCTTAGACAGTAGGTCTTGTTTAGAAGCCTACTTGTCTAGATCAGTCCCTGGGAGAAACCTTAAATATACTTCATTAAATTATCCGTTTGCAAACTGATTTAGATTATGCAAGTGGGACTGGCCTGCAGACTGAAGCCACAACGGCTCTCCAATCCAGGTGAACTAGTACATGTGAGTCAGCATGCAGACACCCCTGCCACTACTCACCTCTTCAACCCAGGCCTAATCCGCCTAAACCACCATCCTCATCACATTTCATCCTCCAAGGATGACAAGATGTCCCTGGAGGCTGCCATCACTGCTGATTCAGAATTGCCAGCTTGGGGAGCTGTAGCAGCACCCTCACTTTCCACCTGAAACGAGGCACCAGGCCACCCCAGAACATCTTCTCACCAACTGCCTTCCCCTTGTCCGCCCCAGTCGATGGTGTCAGAAAGCTATCTGAACGCAGTCCTCCCCACATGCTTGGATTCCACCTTTCTAGTTGCTCTAGCATCAATACCATGAGCCATTCCAATGCAAGATGACGTCTCTTACTGATGATTTCTAATGAATAATCCTAAATCTTCAGACTTAGGCTTCTAAGCTAAAGTTGCAGTAAGAGATGCCAGCATTGTGCACTGCCATTTTAATGCGTTAGAGACTTCTTGCTTTGAAATCTGATTTTTCTCTGGAGAAAATAGTTACTTATTTAAACTCTTCCATTTGTTTTAATAATACATGTCAGTGAGTTGGTAAAGTCTGTGTTTTGGGATAGAGAATAATTTTGAGAGTGGGGACAATGAGGTCTGGCCTTCCCTGGTGATACAGATGTACAGCAAATTACTGTCAGGCTGGAGATTCCAAACTAAGGTGAATAAGAAAAGGAAAAGTTAAAAGATTTCCATCTCTCTGTTCTAGGTGCATGAAGCTGTTTCAGCATTGTGTTTTGGAAGGCTCTTTGCAAAATAAAGTGTTAGTCCAACTGTGGGATTAAAAGGGTTACAAAGAGGAAATGGATGTGCTTTTCCTGCCTTAAACTGTTTTTTCAGAACTTACTCCCTTGCTCTAGTGGAAAGAGGCATATAAATATTAATAAAGATGCAGTTGTACCCTGCAGGTGTCTTCACTAGCACCACTGTAGTTCTGCTTAGCCATCAGGAATTTTGATCATTGTGTCGTGATGTCCATAGGAATGTTATGACTGGTTTGATACATTCTGTGTTGATCCTGACATGTCTGGACCTAAATATGTTGGTACAGAAAGGTGTCCAAAAGCTCTGGTGGACAGATATCACACATCTCATGCTGTGCTCCTCAGACAGCTGCTCTCTAAGGCAATGACTTCTCAAATGGTTTTGCAAAATAATAAAAGCATTCCTGTTTATGAAGACTTTTATCTGGAGATGCTTCAGTGAACAAAATTAACTTGTTCTTATTAGCCATATTTGTTCTGTGTTAGCCATAAGGTGCATCAGGAAAGCATCAAAACGTGCAATTTGTCCAGCACTTGGGGCAGATGCATACATGGGGGCTTAACTGCTGCGCACTTGGTGGTGGTGTGCGTTTGCTGTTGCAAGTATTACCTGGCTTAGGTAGCTTCTAAAATGGTTTCTTTTTGTGAAATGTTATTAACAGCCCACCAAAATGGAAGTTAAGGCTTCAGACCGTGGGTTACGATCTGGCCTCTGCTCATTTCGTCATGGACAAAGCTCCCGCTGTGAGCAGTGCTGTCAGGATTCACAGCCTGAAATCTGCCTGTCTCTGCTGCTGTGAGCTCAGATAGATTGTAGGAGTTGTCTGTCATGTAATGCAAATTATTAGCAATTAAATTTGTGTTACTTGTACACTGAAATCTTTCCTTGGTGTTAATGGAGTGTTGGTTAGACATGAATGGAGCAGCCTGAATGCTTGGCCACAGGCCCACTGCCCCTTCTGAGTAAAGCACATGCAAACAATGTGTTTCTATTTTGTTGTTTGCTTTAGTTTTGAATAGAAACTAAAGTTGATTTTCTTAAAATATACATATATATGTTTATATAGAGAGACATACACAGTTTCAGTCTAGGTAAAGAACTTGGATATTTGGGGTTTCATCCTCTTGTTCTAGCTGATAGAAAATTCAGGGAGAGAGAGGCTTCAATTCAGAACTTGGGACATCTGAGAGTTTCTTGTATTAACAAAACACTTGCAATTTGTATGGCATTGCCTGTTACTGTTGTTTTTTTTAAGCTGAAAGACCTGAACAAATTAGCCATGGGCTCATACTTCTGAATGGTATCAGAAGTACTCCATCTTTGTGTTTGGTTAACTAAGTATTTAGCCTCAAAATGTTACCAAGCTCTGCGCTTTAAATCCTTATAATTTTTAAACATATTTTGAACCAGGTAGGTGTCAGTCATGCAACTCAGTTGCCCTGACGGGTGTTCAGACAACACATGGAGAGTGGCGTGGTATGAGAGTGTCAGAAATAAGCATTGCTACACGCTAAGACAGGACCACTACTGTGAGTTTGGTGACTGCAAAAGCTCAGGTTAAGAGTCTGAAGTTGTAAAATAGGTATTTGCAAGGCACTGTGTGAACTAAAACCAGAATTTTTGTTTTCAAATGAGGCAAGTTCTATTCAGTTGAACAGAGCCATGAATATAGATCTTTATGTACAGGAGAACTCCAGTGGTCTTTAAATAGGGCGATGTCTTTCTGAGCAGCTGGTGAGTAGGTTGCACAGACGTGCACGCTTCCTGGATTTGAAATGTGCAGTTTTATTTCATGGGCTCATTAGACATTGCTGGTTCTCATACAGATTGCTGCTGTGTTGTGATTTATATTTATGGTGCAGATTGGAAGGGTACAGCTCTCCTTCCCAGCCTGATCTTTTAAAAAATCAAAACGTGTTTTTTGTCTGTACCAAAGCAAACAAACACAAAGGACCCAGTAAGCAATGTTGGCCTTTTAAGGCTTTTTGAAATCAAAATTAATTAAGTAAAGTTTGCTTCCTCCCAGGTTGCTTCATTCAGCTGTTTTTAATGGAAGGCTTGAGGCCGAACTATCCCAGAAGTTACTCCTCCAACATCACGCTTTGGTACAGCCTTTTCTGAGTATGAGCAAGCAATTCTGACGGTGTGCTCTCTCTCCCCCTGCCCCCATCCCCCTTTTTTTCTCTTTTCTTTACCTGGAGTCAATTTGAAAAATTATGGATTATCATTTCCCTTCCTGAAAAGAGATGATTTGACTGGCAGAGGAGCAAATCCCTGGGAAATGGGGAGCTGCAGCCTCAAGCAAAATATGCTGTCATGTCACTGAACTGCAGCCCTCACACGCTGCTCACTGCTTGCAGAAAAGAATATTTTTTCTGTTTTTTCCGAGGAAAAAGGAAGGCTGTCTGCCACATTCATCTCTGTCTACCCCTTCAACAAACTGTCATTAGCTGACCTTGTCCCTCTGCTGTGAAACAAGGTGACCTGACCCATTTCGGGTGACAGAGACTGCAAGAATCTTAAAACCGAGCCTCCTATGACTAATTAAAACTAGTTATGAATAATAATCCGTGACTAGTTGCTAAATTGCTTCTGCTTTCCTCCCGTTCTCATTGTGTGATCTCCGGTGCCAGCCCCGTGGGGTACCAGCTGCTCACCGGAGACCCCGCGGCAGGCCTGACACACCGAGCTGAGTGGCCTTAGGGCCCTCCTCACCCCCATATGGAGAGGAGGAAAATAACACAAAATCAGTCTGTCTTTAGGAGGAGGCTGGCTCAGGGACCAGCCTGGCTAGCCAGAGGTCGTGGCATTTGCCTTATCAGCCACAGCCAGCCAGTGTTTGCCGTGGTGTGGGTGTGCGGTGCTGTGTCGGGCACCCACTGCTGCCCCTGGAGCCAAACAAACCATGGCCAGGAGGGCTCGAATCCTCTTGAAGCCAGGGAGGGGAAAAACTCCTTGGGTCATTGCAGGAAAGAGGTGTAGGGTGTCTCAGAAGGCCTTTTGGCCCCAAAAGGGGCAGGCAGGCTGTGGTCCAGGCACACACGCCTCCCATTTCGCTCTGCAGCACTACGGTGGGTGTGAAGCGCGGAGGAAATGCTGCTGTTCATGCTGGGTGTTGTCCTGCCTTGTAAAGGCATTGACGTGTAGAAGGCCTGTTAGCTGCGTGGCTTCCAGGAGACCTCACATGCAGTTTTTTTCTTTTTGTATGCTCGGTGTTTCAGCAGCTGCTAGTCTTATCTGGCCTGGATTAGCTTCAGCTGGAAGCAAGCCCCGGTGTCGGCACCTCAGAGCCTTGCTCAGCTCTTGTGCTGTGAGACGCGGATTTTCTCTAATGCTTGAAGAGATGATAAAAGTCAGCTTGCCTGTGGGATAGCTGTAATTGTCCCTCCAGGTTTTTTATGCCAGTTTGGGGTTTCCCTTAAGTTATTTCAATATGTAAAAAAAATCACAGAAGGCAGGGTGATGTGGAAGAGAAGGAGGGGAATCCACAGCAATGGAAGGTTTCTCCCTTGTCAGAGGGGAGGCTTGTTTGTGCAACACAAGCAGCGTGCTCGGCCTGGAGAAATGAAAGATGGTGATGGAGCTGTCTGTTCACTCCTTTCTGCCTTTCCCTGACTTGCATTTGAGGCCTTTCCTAGGAGAAAGGACAATAAATTTGTAAGGCTTTTGCAGAAACAGGTCTCTTGTAGCTGGTGGGAGCGTGCCGTTTTGCAGGAGCCTGGCTGTATTCTGTAGAGCTCGGAGCAACCCAACCTTGCAAACCCCTTGCCTTCCTTATGAGAGCAGATGGGAGCTGGTGTTCCTGGAAAGGGCATCTTCTGATGACCTCCAGAAAAGCTTGGCTCTTGTTAGGAGAGGTGGAGAGGCAATGGGAGGCAGCTTTACGTAGCTGCCGGATTTATGAGAAGAGCTCGGACCCAAACACGAGACCTGGGTCAGAACGGGTGCTGGGGCTGGCGAATTACTGTTGCGGTAAGAAATGCAGCCCTCCATTGCGAGGGAGGAGAGGAAGCCTTGTTGCTGAAGGAGAGCCCCTGGGCGCAGTGTTTGAAAGTTCTGGTCCAGATCTTGGGCTGTGGCTGATGCGAGGAAGAGGCTGATGTGTTAGTCAGTTATTTCCCCGTAAGCAACAGAAGGATACTTTCTGGTAAGTGTTGTCAGACTAAAAGAGTAGGAAAATCATCTTACGAGTTGGGAACTGTGCAGTGGCTTTTCATATGCATTTTTAAACACCCACAGACACTGACAGAGAGCTTAACTTCATTTGACCCCAGGTGTGCAATTGTATTGCATAATAAATAACTGCAGTTGGTATTTTGTAGTCCTGGCTGTTCACAACTCTGTTGTGTTTTTTCCTCTAGGCAACGGTAAATGCTCGCCCCCAGCGCATCCTCGACACCTCCTCGCTGACGCAGTCTGCCCCTGCCAGCCCCACCAACAAGGGCATGCACATCCACCAAGTGGGGTAAGCTCAAGCAACGCTTTCAAGGGCTTTCGCCACAGTGGGGTTAGGTGCTCCCTGTCCCTGCTTGAGCAGCCATCCCCATTAGCTGCACCAGAGAGAATAAATTCGCAAAGGTCTCGGTAGCTTCTTGTTTTAGTGCTGGTAAGATGTTCAGAAACAAAGGCTCCTCTGGGGAAAGGTGGGGTGTTTCTTCCAGTTATTCTTCTTAGGACAAAGAGTAACAAGCCACACTAATTAGCTGAAGATGAATTGAAAGGGAAATTTAAATGTTGCTGATTTTACTGACACCCTCTGGCCTGACCTGCGAGGTATCCAAATTTCCCATTGAAGTCTGATCTGTTTCTGCATGTTCAGCTGATAAAAGCCAGGGTTATCTGATGATCAACGAGTGATGCCTAAACTCCAGCGAGATAATGGTACGAGCAATGCTAGGGTTTGAAAATCTGATTGCTTCCCAAAGCATGCTGTCCGAGAGAAAATGCCTGGCTTAAGATCTAGCAGCTTCACAATCAGCGTGTACCAGGAAGATTCATGGTTGTAAAGGAGAGCCCAGAACTGCACGGTGATGTTTTTAATGTCTTCTGATAGTATTATGCAACCGTGCAATAACAGAAATCTTATTTTACATGTAAATTAAAATACATTCCCTTGGGCTGATGGGACTCCCAATCAGCACATTGAAATAAAATTGCTCATCAGTGTGCCTTGGGTCACACACCGTTACCCATGGCTGCGTGACTGTTGGATCTACAGGTTCCCAGAATTTTGACTTTCTTAGCCTGAATCTGGAGTTGGCTCAGTCAAGATTCACTCTTGGGGGCTATATGTGTTTTGGAGGCGGAGGGGAAGGATTGTGTTTGGTTGGTTTGTGTGCTTTAGTAGAGGAAACACAGCAGGGAAGTATAAATCTTGTAATAAAGAAACAAAGCAAAAAAGTAACCTAATTCACATGCAAGAGTAAAGGCAGTGGAACAGGTAGTGGTAATGTAGCTGGTGTTATCCTCTGCCCTCCATGTTCGGTGAGTCAGCATTGTTTCTCCTGCGAGAGACCATTGATTTGCCTTCTGCTTGTAGAAAAGCAGGTTGATTGTCAAAGGTGGGAAACATGTCAGGATTGCAGTTCACTGAGACGTGCCAGGTTTCAGGAGGATACCTATCAGAGAGGTTCTGAAAATGAGGGCAAGTCTCATGTCCACTGCTATCTAAATCCTTTTACTCTTTTTCCATTTGTAGAGGGTCACCTCCAACCACTAGTACAAGCAGCTCCAGCTTGACAAATGATGTGACAAAACAACCGGTCAGTCGGGACATCACATCCGTAAGACCTGCCAATGTAGGCAACATGGGGGTTCAGTATACTCCCCACTCCCACCAATTCCCCAGAACAAGAAAAATGTTTGACAAAGGACCAGAACAGGTAAAGAGACTTTCCTTTCAGTTCTATTTCCTTGCTCCACTGGGTTTTGTTACACATTCTGTTCTTTGTGTTTTATTTCTGCATATCTTTTCTTCTAGCTTCTAGCTCCTTCTTACACCAGGTTAGCTTCCTCTACCCAGGAAAATAAAAATTGATTATTTTTTTCTTCAGAGTAAATTTTGTTTTATGGCTTTGATAGGGCATTACTCACTTCTGCTGCCACCGAGTAGTGTTTAATCTGAGTTGATTGTTTATTCTTTCATAAACATTTGTCTGCCTGAGTGATAATGCACAGCCAGATCTGTGACCGTCAGATGCTTTTTCTCCAACCTCAGCAAAGCAGGAATAGAGGATGATAAAGGGGAGATTCCTCTTCCTTTACCATACAGATCAGCGTTCCTCTTGAGATACTGATAGATGCCCTTGCGCCAGAATATTCCCCTTCATTACAGCAGTCCTGACCCCACTCTGTGCTTGGCAGCCCCTCTTCCCTGTGCACAAGGGCAGGTGTAAGCTCAGACTAGCACTAGGAAGACCGAAGCTTATTACAGGTCACTCTGCTGGAAGACAGCTGATCAGCCGAGAGCTGCAGGAACCTCTGGGAGGAACTGCAGTGGCTCCTTTTTCAGCATGCGGGCCAACAGGGGGGTTGCATCCATTTTAGCGTTCCAAAGACAGTCATCGGGTACTGGGCATTTTTCCACTTACAGAAGCATGAAGGACTGATGTGCTGCCAAGTAGAGCAGTCCTGTAGCATGCACAAAGGAGTCTGAATGTCACCTTCAGATGACTTCAGATGACTCATCTCAGATGAGTATGGTTGAGTCCAAGCACACTCGTGTGCTTGTGGCCACCACTCAAAGGCAGAGACTGTACTTACCAATGGGCAGTGTTCAGGATTCAGCCATCTGACAGTGGTTGTGTGTTTACCTCTCTCTCAGAGCATTTCCAGGATTTTTCTGGTGCTTGCTCTATGGGAGGAAACTGGAGAAGGCAGCAGGTGTGCTCTGCTGTGTCCTAATGCACAAAGCCTGGTGGAGGGGGGACACTGAGCCTCCGTTTCCCCTTCCTGGAACTGTAGAAGGGAAAGATGCTCCCATCTGAAGTGGTAAGGGGTGTGTATTGCAATCCACAGGCCAAGTGGGCAGCACAGATTTCAAATGATCTGACTACTGAGAAGTAACAGTTCTTTCCTTAAACTGGCATTTCTGCCTTTCTTTAATGAGCAATCTCACAGAAGCTTCTAGAGGCGCAGAGTCAATACTTCTGTGATTACAAGAAAAAACTTGTTGAAGCCTTGGTAGGAACACCCTCAGTTCTAAGGGGTTTGGCAGCAGTAGTCGGGATCATAGCTCTGAAGGAACCTGTGTGAAGGGAGTGATACTTCCATTTTCTTTTTGGATGTCTTATGCTTTATAACAGACATTTAATGCATATACGCCCTTGATCTGAAGCTGGGTCCTGTGGTGCTTCATCCTGAATCATCTTCACCACGCCACGGTTTCTCATGCCACATTCTTGGGAGATCATGAGAAAACTTGTCCCGGGACTTCATTTTTTGCTACGCCAATGCTTCAGCCCTGATTTATGTGGTAGCCTGATTATGTTGTGTGCTGTGCAGATGAGGTAGTTTGTGCATTCTGAACAGTTAATGTAATGACAGCGATCTTAAAGCTACATAGAAAATTTCATATCCTTGGCAATGTGTTTGAGCTTTTTTTTTCTGCCCAGGGATCTGTCAAAGGCGATTGGGATATTATTGTGTATACATTTTGCCCATGTGAGTGGGATGAACATGAGATAACATCCTGTTCTCTTTCTGAACAGACTACTGATGATGCTGATGATACCGTTGGACACAAAAGTTTCATTTCAGCCACAGTGCAGACGGGGTTTTGTGACTGGAGTGCGAAGTATTTTGCTCAGCCAGTCATGAAGGTAATCCTTTCTGGGCATGCTTTCTGAATCGTGGCCCTGCAGATCTGGAAAGCTTGGGGTGCTGGTGTCCTTACTGTAGGCTGCTGGCTTGATCTATTTGCGTTCCTTTTCTCTTCAGTCTGGGGAGGGAAAGGAATGGACTTTGGTGAGCTGCATGGCCAGTCCCTATCAGAGGTAGCAAGAAGAGGTAGTGACAGACGGGACAGCAATATACTACTAGGGAAAGAGCCCAGGGCTAAAACCCTATACCTGTGGAATACTTTCAAGAACAAATGTAAAAATGAGGAGAGGTTTTGTTGCAGGTTGCATTACAGAGTTGCTTCATTTTAGACGTTACGCTCGTCTTTCTATTGAAAATGGTATTAAGTTAAAAAAAAAATTCTCTGATTTTTTGGGTGGTATAAATATTGACTCCTTTACCTTAGAAGGGAGAATATGATAGTCATTGACTGTCTGAGGAAAAACTTTAGAAGCATCATTATTCTTTTTAAAGTTTAAAAAAAATACTATTACAGCCAAGAATGAGGTTGGTAATGACAAATCTCCATTGAGATCTCTTTCGAAGTGAGTGTGTTCTGATAACTCTAAGGTGGTTTTATGTGAAGTGGGAGATACACTAAAGCCTTGTTCTAGGAAAAAAAACAAAACAATAAAACAAAACAGAGCTCTTCAGAGATGAGCAAAGATCGTCAATGACTGGAAACAGAAACTTAAATTCCCAGAATCTTTTAGCCAAAGATCAGGTTTCAATCTTAAGTATGAAATCAAAACAAGCAGTAAATCTTGCCTTATTATAAGTAAATACAGTGGAACAGACCTGCAGGTACCTTGGGATTCAAGCAGCACAAACTGTAACCAAACTTTCAGCTTAATTTTTTGGAGGTGTTGCAATTTATGTGAAAAATGATGCACAGTCTGTATTAATGCCACTACCCGAGCAACTCAGCAGTGGATGTTTATATGCAGCCACTGATATTTAAATCTTCAGAATATACAAAGAAATTGTACGTTTTATGTGCTGTCTCATCTAAGAATTGCCACTGAGCCATCTGTTACTGCTCCTTCCAGCCTTTGGGTATGTAAATAGTTTGGTGATGAGGTGAGGTAATTGCCCCCAAGTTTGAGGATAGCCGAAAATGATGACATGGCAGCCAAGTTTCTGTGTAGCTTCGATTGCTTTAGAGAAACACCAGAAGGAAAGACTAGATAGTAAAGCCTGATACTTCCTCAGCTGCTACTGAAATTCACTTTCTTCTGATATCATTAGCAGAATAATTCATTAGAAAATACATCTGGCCTGTGGGGCTCGGTCAAGCTTTCCACTAGGGTTTTCTCTCATCAAGATGAGTTTTGGTGTCTTTATTCAAGTCCAGAAAAGAGTACAAGAAAAGGAGGAGGATGTTGTTCCATCTCTTAGTTCTTATTAAAAACATTTGTCTACTTTCTAAGGAAAAAGAGGGGTGTCTTTATTAATACGGTAAATCACGGTTGACAGCCAATCAAAATGCAGTCTCAATGCGTAGATGGGGAGCTGTGTGTGTAGATTTAGTACTTTGTGTGCATAAAATTGAGAAAATTACTTTGGGGGAGGAAGGAAAACATATGGAGCGTTCCCATACTAGTGCATACAAGCCAGGGAGGGGGAATCACGGCGATGGGAACTGCGGGCTTCCCTGCTCCACAGTGAGCCCCGACCAGCTCCGTGCGTCACCGTGAGAATTCAGACGCCTCAGACTACATCTGCATGCCTGCCACGTGTGCAGCGATCTGTCTCTTCAGCTTTTACTACAGCAGCAGGAGTAGTAGCATATGTGACATGAAAGGGTCTCTTGGTTTGCGTAAGTGTTTTCGGTTGGTAACATTCATTGCCTTGGGTTGTGCGTTCTCAGCACAGGCTGTCCTCAACAACAACGTTTTAGGTAAGGTTTGAGCAAAAGTAAAGCTGTGTTTTCTGATGAAGCAAGGAAGGGAATTGATTTCCCCATTACTTTTGTAAAGCAGCTTTAAGAGGCCAAGTAGAGGTCTTCCTGCTGAAAAACTTGCATGTTACGCTGACTGATAGCGAAATGTGTGCAACTTGGTAATTAGAGTGGGTGGTGTGCGTGCAAGGGACAGGGAGAAGTCCCTCTGCTAGAGCTTTCTTTGTCATTTCTTGATTGCTGCTTATGTAATCAGGCAGGACTGGCCATCCAGTAACTTGTATATTGGCTGAATTTCCATAGAGTGCTCCTTTCCTAGAATCTGTTCCCGCAGCAATAAGGAACAAATAGCCCTGGCTCGTGGCTGCTGTCTTTGGGGAACTTTAGCCTCATGAAAAAGGCAAAGAGTAAAGTCTACCGAGTACTGATGGAAAAAGATGACATTGATGTTCAATTTCAATGCTTCATTTGGAGATGCTGCCTCCCATCGTAAACAGGGAAAGACAAGACAACTATTCCTGTAATGAATAAACATAAAATGACTGTGAGTGCATCTTAGTCATATTTAATTTATGAATTTAGTTTTGCTTCATAGACCTTGCTCTGAGAATGCTTTCACTGGAAAGATTGAGGGATTAATTTCCAGTGTAAATCACTGGCTGAGTTTCAAGCCATGATACCAATTTTGATTTATTGATTATCTAATCAAATAAATGGAGAAAGAAAATACTGCATTGTAAATTCTCAGTGTGCCAGGAAAAACAAATACCTCCCGCAGCTCCGATTGCTACAGAAGTCGTTCCTCTTCCTAAAAGCCCTTGTGGCAAAAGGCTGTTCTGCTAACCACAGGCGGCCCTGGACCGAGCGGCACAGGAAAGCCTTGTTGCCAGCTGTCAGGAAGCCCTGAGTCAAGGGGAGCAGGAGCCAGCATCTGTTATTTCCAGGACTGGCAGAACATGCAGGCAGGAGCTGGTAAGGAGCCTGGAAGGTGAGAATTACATAAGAAATCCTTCCTGAAAAATCCCAGCCTTCGCTTCAGCGCTCTTACTGCTCTATGTCTTGGCCATCGTTCAAAGTCCTGCTAGAGAGGCGAGCCTTCCTTGCAATTGCTGCAGTCACGTTAAGCAGGGAAAAGCTGCGTTTACTCCTGAAGCGATCGGCTGAATTTTCCCTGCTCCCCTCCCAACACTGACTTCCATATTGAGAGGGAGAGACAAAGCGTTAAAAACAAACAAACAAACAAAAACTTTGTTAGCCGTCAGATGACACTGCTTGGTGGGAGGTTTCAGAGTCGTAGTGGGTTTGTGTCTGGGTGGAAGTTCAGAGATGTTGGGAGTCGGTGGCGTGGCGCGATCCTCATGGCAGCACTGTTTGTGCCTCCCACGTACCTCGGGGAGCTCTGCTTAGAGGAGAGCTGAGCAACAGCCAGGACCAGGCTGTTGTTTGCTAAAATGACTTTCTAATGCTTAAATACAAGGTGGAGGGGAGGGGAGACGAAGACATGAACAATGAGCCTAAACAGCTAGCTCTTTTGAATAATTTCTGCTTTTCCAGCCAGCAGCAGCTGGGCTGGAGGTCACTGCTCTCTGTTACGCATGCGGCCTGCGCTGCTTTGCCACAACCAGTTCCCCTGTGGCTGTTCTGTGGGGTTCATATTCTCATAGACTGTGGCACAGTCCTGACAAGGTCATGTATGGGAACGGGAGGAAAGAGCTTGCATTTACCTGCAAGCTCCAACTCTTCCTGCTCGCTGCAGTGCTGGTCTAAGGGCATGCTAAGGGCTGTCTGCTCTGCTGCTTGCAGGTGTTATGCAGGACACGGCAGGCAAGTCTTTCTGGAACGGAAAGCCCGGTGCTGCCACCAAAACCCCTTCACCAGTTTCCAGCAGCTGCTGTGGCAGACGCTGCCCTAGCGAGGGGTGCGTCTGGGGCCGGGCAGTGCAGCGCTTGCTGCTCTCGGAGCGTGGCCTGGCAGCCCCGGCCTGCACCTCTGCCTGTCTGCACTGCTGCTCCTGTTACTGGGAGCCCGCAGGCTGTCTCCCTCCCATCAGAGTATTTCACAGCGTGGACATTTGCACTGGGTGTGCTTCTGTTTGTGTCTGAGGCTGGTCTTGCCATGTGCAGCCCACCGATGCTGTGGTGCGCAGGCTTAGTGATCCGGGAGCCATGTGCTGGGAGATCCCGTTATTGGAGGAATCGTTATTACTGAAATCAGATGATAAAGACAGCTTTCAGCTCAGTCTCGTCAGAAAAGTTCTTTTTCTCCACCCAGCAGTTTATTTTAGCTGATATTCTTTATCTGCTAGAAAATGGAAGAGTTCCTTGCTCAGCTGCACAGCTGTGTGTTTCTTAGTCCTAAGCTGGGAAAGCTGCTGAGTGCCTTTGGGAAGATTTGCCATTCTGTTCATGCCCTCCTCTTCCTCTGGCCTTTTAGGTCTGCCTTTAATTTATTCCTAGAGAAGCCAGATTTTCATTAAGGTGTAGGTGTAATCTCGCTACTCTCAAATCTCCTTTGATGTATTTTATCTTAGGTTTGTTTATTGCTTTACATTATTGGTCATTTGTCATCGCCTTTCTAATAAATCTCGTATTCTTGAAAAACTGAAATAGCAGTACTTTTTTTTTTCAGCAGGTACGGTAGGTTTCTTATCTTAAAGAGGCAGCAATTCAGCTCAGTAATAGTTGTTTTCTAAAGCATAGTACATTTTGAAGATAGTACGTATAATAGTGGCAGATGATTTAAGTGCTTTCTTGTTCAGGAAAAAAGTGCATGTTTGTGGGGAGGAGGGAAGGAGCAAAAGACTTGGTCTTTTATGTCTCCTTTCTCCAAGACTTACTCCTTTTGGAACAGACATCATCAAAGGAAGCTAGCTCATCTCCTTAATTGATCCAAGGATGTTTCTAGAGCAGTGACATTACTAGTCCTAGATATTTTTTTTAAGCATTAAAAAAAAGACCTGTTATATCTCCTGCAATGGTTTTGGGGATGAAATCATGTGAGTTTATTCCTTTTGATCCTGTACTTTGGCTAAGGACACCAATACCCATGATCTCGGTGCAGCATCTTGACTTACCTTGCCTGCCAAGGCCCTGGCAGGAGCTGCCGGGGGTGCCGCTGCCTGCAGAATCCAGCCCCAGCTCTTCTGGCTCGAGGACAGATTTTGCAGGAAAGCCGTGTTAGCAGGCAGAAGCCTGGAGCTATGGAGTGTGAATAAATATAATCAAATAGGTCAGAATGGTTGTATACTGCTCAGGGCTTCTATCCAATTTCAGGTGGAAGAGTGTGTGTAATCAAGCCCAGATCACACAGAGGAATCATTTTCTTGCAAACAATTCTGGTATGGGAAACTAAAACAGTTGTCGTTACTAGTAAATGTGATGTTGGTAACTTGAGCATCTCAGGGATTCAACAGTAAAGCAATGCATTTTTTGGCCTGCAGCAGTCTATTAGTAGTGAAAGATTTTAAGATGTGTTCTGAGCTTTCTGTCTGCATCAAAGCTGTGTTCCTTCTTTCATCTCAGGATTGCTATGTGATGCTTTCAGCTGAAAAGTTTTATGCAGAGTAATCTGTATTGCACTGAAATTAGACTTACAACTCCTTCCCTCCCCAAGCAGTGTAATGACTGTGCAGCAGGAGGGGGTTCCTCGCCAACCCACCCTGTGTGCTACGGCAGCAGATGAATGATTTGAATGCGCGTAGCTCTTCAGAAACTCCCTGTCATTCACTGCGGAGAAATGCCTGTGGCTTAAAAACAAAACAAAATATAGGGCAGCAAAAGGAAAGGGGAAGATTTTACAGATGATGGGAAGGTTTAGATCAGAAAGATGCTTAAGTATTTAAAAGTGTAAGATCCCACAAGCTCCTCCACTTACTGCCTGGAGATGCTAAAAATATTTTTTTTGGTCTGACATGCATGCATACGAACCTTTACTAAAAGTAATACGTGGAGCTTTGATTTACTGTTGTTTTGTTTTGTGAACGTATTGATATACTGAAAGATCCCAGAAGAACATGACTTGGAGAGCCAGATTCGCAAAGAGAGAGAGTGGCGGTTTCTGCGCAACGCTCGGGTCAGGAAGCAAGCCCAGAAGATCATCCAGAAGGGTGAGCTTCCCTCTTTCCCATGCTGCAGGTAGCTTCCTGGGGCTCCTAGCATAATTCCCATTAATAATGCCTTTACAAGGCAGTGGTTGGGCCAGAATGCTTTTAACGTGGGAATTTATTCCGAGTCACCCCGTGAAGTGCCCTCAGGAGCCTGCGGACCTAAACAATTCCTGCCTGGTGCCTTGAGGGGCGCGGGCTGGGCAGCGGCAGCAGCGCGAGCTCCCCGCATCCTCCCTGGAGGGTTCCCAGAGGGCAGAGCCGTTCGGGTGGCTGGTGGTCCTCCCCTGGGACGCCAGCTGAGGCACACGTAGTTGGAAAAGCAATTTTGCTGAATGAAGTGCTGCTCGAGGCTCAGCCTGCTGGGGGAACCTCGTTCTCTGGAGGTTTGCTGGGCTCAGGTCAGCACAATGGGCAGCGTAATGTCATGAAACTGCAGCATATCATAAACCAGAATAATAAGGAAATGAAACTGGAGCCCAGCAAATGGCTTGGGGGATCTTTTTGAGTACAAAAAAGAGGATTGTTTGTGCTTGCCTGAAGAAGTTAAATTTTTTTTCTAGACAGCGTTCACATTTGGTTGCTTGACCTGAGCAACTGCAATGCCAGTATTCATTTTAAAAAATGAAATTCTGAAATAGTAAAAAGAATTAAGGTAGACTTAGAATCCTTTAATGAAAATTAGATTAAATGGATGCATTTTGAAACTAACTAGAACTGAGTAAATGTCTCTTGAGCTTGCAGTTTTGTGTGATGAATTCAAGGTGTGCCAGAAATGCAGTTTCAGGGATCCCAAAACTGTTTGTGAATCACAAACTGTTTTGAAGAGAGGAGGGTAAGGTATTTAGCTATCATTTTAATGTCTCGGTGGAAAATATATTTTTCATTTGGAAATTAACCTAGCATCTAAAAGAACTGAAGCAAAAGATTAAATAAATAATTTGCAAGCTAAATCAAAATACTTTAAGTTGAATAAAGTAAGTTTGTTTTGTTTCATTTTTTGAAAAAAAAATGGGGGGGGGGTCCAACACAAGCTAGTATTTCTTTGGACTTGGTTGGGCTTGCTCTGTTTGTTCTCTTCAGCGACCAAAATAAAGGATCCCGTGATCTGTCCCCACTGCTTTTAGTTCATACTTTAAGCTAGGTCACGAAACAACGTGGAGGAAGCAGCGCTGTTGGGTACTGGGAGGCCAAGAAGGCTCCTGCAGGAGGAGGGTGGTGGTGGGCCCTGGTGAGGAGCCCCTGGGAGGAGGAGAGGGCTGGTGCGTGGTGCTGGGAGCTGGGGGCTGAGCCTCATCCGTCCCTGGGGAGCTCCCAGGCGCTGAGCCCTGGCTGCCTCCTGTCCCCTCAGGTATTTCCCGGCTGGACGATCAGATCTTCCTCAACAGGAACCCCGGCGTCCCCTCCGTGGTGAAGTTCCACCCCTTCACGCCCTGCATCGCGGTAGCCGACAAAGACAGCATCTGGTGAGAGCTTCTGGAGAGTTCTGCCAGGCCATGGCAGAACGTGTGCGGCCTGTGGTTACGTGGCACGTCCGGTGTGCGTGGGTTATCTCAGGGAAGAGTTGTGGTCTGTTGTTCTTTTCCCCGCTCCCTTCCAGGGCCAGCCTTCCCTTTTGGAGGGCAGGGAGACGGGGCCAAAGTCCTGGGGGTCAGTGGTGCAGTCGTCAGCGTTGCACCGGGTCCTTTTCTACAGGAGGTGCTGGGCAGGAGGGCTGCACGTGAGTCCTGACAGAGGTATAGCCCTTACCTACAACTGGGCTTTTATTCTATTTCTTTTTCAGAAGGTGGACCTACGTTACTAATAATATGATGCTGAATACTGAAGGAGGAAAACAAATAGAATTGCTATGCAACGTGTACACTTTTTAGTTTAGCTGCTATGAGTAGATCTCTTCTATAGCTTGCACAGAGAAGCAAGAACTGACCTGATATTTTTTCTTTCCACAGTTTTTGGGACTGGGAGAAAGGAGAAAAGCTGGACTATTTCCACAACGGGAACCCTCGGTACACCAGAATCACAGCGATGGAGTACCTGAATGGACAGGACTGCTCCTTGCTGCTCACTGCCACAGGTAGGTGATGCATGTTCCCGTGTATCGTGGCAGAATTCAAGTCTGTGTGAGCTGTTCTGGACTTCTTGTTCTCCCCACTTTGAATGTGGCCCAACTCGGCCCTTCCCCTCCACTGTGGCTTGCCTGTGTGGTCTCAACTGAGGAGGCACTTCCAGGATCAAACATGAAAATTGCTTCTGGCAATACTGAAATATCTGAGCCACTTAAGTAAGTGCCGCAAACGCTCTCAATTAACTGAAAAATAAAACACTTGCTGAAACTATTTCCCATCACAGCTCTATTCGTTATGACATTTTGAGTCTCTACCTATCACTGCAAAGTCATGGTAAGCTCCTACACAACAGCTCGGGCAATGTGCTTTTAGTCGGTTAAAAGCTGCTGCCCAGGGCTGAAACAGAAATTATGCTGCAATCAACATATAAGAAATCAGATTTTGTTATTTGTGCTGTTTTAAGTCTAGAGCAGACAGGGCTTATTTTAAGCACTTCTCAAACAGTTCTGAGCTTCTGGGTGAGTCTCTCTAGTCCTTATATCTCACCCAGGGGACAAAGTTCTCTAGAATGCCCCGTTGCATCATGTAAGGTAGCATGAAGAGCTCTTTCCCATTCATTGGTCTGTAAAGCTGTGAGTAAGATACGCTTCTCTCCCAAGGAACCATTCTAAACCTGTCAGTCTAAGTGTTTTCAATAGCTTTTCAGACTTCATGCTGAAACGTACAGGTTGGGTATAATTAAGAGAGATGGAAGAGGATTTGAGAGGGCCTTTAGGACATTTTTCTTTCAATGTATTGATTCTTAGCACAAAAGTTTCACAGGTGGGGAACAAATTGAAAAAAAATACATCATGTTCTTGAAAGATTTGCTGCTGATGGGCTGGGCTTTGATTCAGCTTCTTCTGTGGGGTTGTATTTTGTATTTAGGAGGGCATTTTTGTGGAACTTAGTACCAGTAGCAAGGAGGACAGAGAAAAGTCCTAGTTAAAATGTATTGGTCAAAGACTTAGAGCAACATCTAATGTCAGGTGTTGTTTGTGGGAAGGAGAAAAGCTCTTCCAGACAGTTCCCCGTGGAACAATCCTTTAGACTTTATGGATGTAAGATTAAAGAAAAAACAACTCTAATAAAAAGTATTAAATTCAAGTGACACTCTCAGTTTTGGAGTTTGTATGACTCCAATTCTGCTTCTCTTCTTCTCTGTATTGTGCACGAGTAATTATGAGGGTGGCATCGGCGATGGCATTGCATTGTGTTCTCTTTTCTGTGCTTCCCAAGATGATGGTGCCATCAGAGTATGGAAGAACTTTGCAGACCTGGAAAAGAACCCAGAGATGGTAACTGCTTGGCAGGGGCTGTCAGACATGCTGCCAACTACACGAGGTAGGTCCCCACTAACATTTCTTGTGGGAGGTGGGGCGGAGGGGGTAAAAACGATTTGTGATGTTAGGGCTTTTTCTAGGGATGGGTAGAGTAAAATGGGTTTCTCAACCTCAGCCACCAGTAACATCCTTGTTTAACAGTCTCTGCCTTTCTGGAATGGCCTTAGGCCAAGTCTTGGTGAGGAATTACTTTTCCAGTTCTCACAAAACGAACCAACAAAACTAAAAGCCCAACACAACAACCTCACATACGTGCTGAAAAACAACCAGAGCAGCCTCTTGCTGGGGAGCAAAAGGGCACAAAGTTCTTGTCCTTCACAAGCTTCACAGCAGCTGTTTTGGCCAAGCGTTCCTCTAGACTGTTCCTAAGGAGAGAGCTGTCTAACAACGGTGGAACTGGGCACTGTCCTGCTCTGCGCTCATGGTGGTAGGAGGTTACTCCTTCCCTGTCGGTGGGATAGCGGCTCACATACTGCCTCTTTCTTTCTGATGGGCTGCTCAGCCTTTGCACAGCTTTGCATGTCGCACCTCTGACTTCATTTAGCTCAATTTTAGCACTTAATCTCCACTGCTCATTGTGGGTCAGGAGGTGGCAAGAGAACATGCAATCTAGATCTGACGCATACGGGACAGCACAGTTAAACATTGACCAGCTTTGAATGTTAGGAAACTTAGAAAAAGGTGTAAAAAGGGGCACTGGTGTCCAGCCATACACAGGATGAAACCAAAAGACTAGTTTAGGTAACCCTGAAGTCTGTTTTCAAAGACGTTAAAGGAGGTGGACGTTTTGTCCTCCTGAGACCTGATAATGTACTGATGCTCTAATGGTGATTCTCTGTCACTTGAATATTTTTAATCAAGGCTACAAGTTTTACTAGGTGCACTGTAGTTCAATCAGTGCTTGTGGGATTGATGCAGGAATTGCTGGGTGAGGTTCTCTGGCTTGTGCTGTGCAGGAGGTCAGATGAGATGACCATCATCATTCATTTTGACCTTAAAATCTGACAGTTCTCATTTTGGAGCCTGCGGGGCTCATCACAGGAGTCTGACACAGCTCTTTTAGCTATTCATTGGATTTTACCAGTGCTGCCTTGTTGAGCTCCTATCTGTTGTGTTTTCCTTAATACCTCATGGTCCATCTCTGGTGTTTCAGCAAAGAGAAACTGTATTTGAGGTAATGTTAGGCTCTGTGCCTCGCTGAAATATGTGCACAGAACTGATTAGAAGCTGCTGGAAGTTTGCAGCATACTGTGAAAATTGCCATGGTCAAAACCTGCTCTTTGCAGCGATGTCAATAAAAGTAGGACGAAAGCAGTGGTAACGCACAGTGCATTCCTCCTTAGGCAGAGAGGAAAGCAATCAGTAGTCATCTCAGGTTGCCCTTTGTAGCATTCCGTTGGTGTGTGTTGCTTTCTTGTCAACATCGGTTTTCGTGAAGGACGTTGGTTAACGTTTGCCATGCCTGGGTTCAGGATCTTGCTTCCTTGGTGCTGGTAATGGACTCACCCAAACAGCCGATGTCCGGGAATTCCCCCCGACTGCTCTTAGCATATCACCGGCTTCTTGCTGCATCATCACTTGTGGTCAGGGAAGATGCTGACAGCTGTAGACCCAACCTTCAGGCTAATTCCTTTTCCTGCCTTACTTTCTACGTGCACCTTACAAAGGCATAGCATTTGCTGATCTTACCTTACTTTCTACAGGGCTTTAATGTAGAAGAAAGGGTTGTACCAGAGCATCAATGTTTGATGTTGCAAAATAGGTTACCAGCTGAGGCAAGAACTGATTTAGCTGTAAGAGTTGAATGGTTACACTTGCCAAAACAAGTGTGTTGAAACTTTTAAACCTGTTCTCTTTCAAATGTTTTTTGCCCTTTTCTTTCTGGTAAGGTCTTAGGAAGTCTGGGCCCTGTTTTCTTTGCCTTTCACCTTCAGAGCAATAGAATTAGGTTCAGAAGAAGAAAAGGGCAGGTTTTTTTGTGGAGAGAGAAATAACTGTGCTCACTTCAAAAGAGCTATGTAGATCAAGTCCCCTTGGAAATGAGACGCTCCATTGAACAGTCATCTTTTGCTGCCAAGCCCACAGTTGTGGTCCAGCACTGGCTCATAAAACTGAGGATGCATCTTTGAAGCTGCAGAGCTCAAGAGTTTTACTGGGGTTTGTTTGCTCTCACTATTGATTTCCTTCTCTCTTCTCCCATCCTTTTCTCCACTGTTACGCTCATTTCTGAATTTAATAATCTTCTCGCAACCTGAATACTGACTTTTCTAGGCGGTTGTCCCTCTTATAAAAGGAGGGAGGGGTATACAAAACCTAAACACATCCTCTGGAAGCTTGAAAAGCGTCACTTGGTTGTCAAAGTAATGGGAAGTGGACAATAACAGACACTAAGGGGCTGCTGGGTATAGGGGAGTGATCCAAAGTGAGGTACAAAACCTAAACTTGCTCTCTTTGGGCCTTGCTTGTGTCACGCAGCTCAAGGTAAGAGAAATGAGCTAATGCAGCGAAGTGAGTGTTAACCCCGTCTGCACTGCGGGGCTCACCCAGAAGCAGCTTGGCCCCAGTTCATTGCACTTTAGTTGACCTGAGACTCAGGCTCAGGGTGGGGGAGCCTTTAATTAAACATTGTCAAACTGCTGTGCGGGCACACTTTTTATTTCTCTTCTTTTTCCAATATGAGATCTGTTGATTTTGATCTTAGATCTGCACTGACGGTGCACCAAGAAAGTCTCTTAAAATCAGGATGTTTATGGTATCAACTGCTCTAGCAAAAAGCAGCGTTACTTTTTGTCTCACCTGACAAATATGAGAGAGGGGAGGGGAGAGAAAAAGGCAAAACACATGTTGTTAATCGCCGTAGTGTTTCAAGCCATGATAGATTTTGCAGAGAAGATGTAGGAAAAGGTAAGCATTTTCTAGTGAGCGGTGTAGGAGGAATGTAAATCTGACGTGCTTCAAAGCTGTGATTTCACAGCGGGAAGCTTTTGGAGTTCAGGCAATTCCTATAGAAAGGATGTTGGAAAGCTGCTGTTCCTGTGATGGCGGGAGCTTGCAGAGCAGCACAGTAACCCATCGCCCAGCGTCTGCGTGAGAGCTCGGTTCGGGGTTGCTCTGACTTTGTTCTCTCCAGCTGTCTGCTACGACAAGTGGTCACACAAGTGCTTCTGCAGTTTTTTTGTATTGCTTCTTTGTGACAAAGGGAAACGAGGTATGGTCCCCCCAGTCAGGATGGCTTTGCCCTTTGAAGCACTGCAGCTCTGGAGTTCGGACAAACAGAGAAGTGTAACCGGCTGCTTCCCAGCTGCCACGGCCTGCCTCTCAGCTGGGCCCTCCCCAGTTCCCTGCGTGCTGCTTGCTGAGCCGGCGTTGTTTTCCCTTGTGTGGTTCAGCAAGGCGAGCCAGAGCCTCACTCCGTGGGTGCCCAGGAGGGCCGGACACCTCCTCGGGGTCTCTTCCCAAACGCCCGGGCTCCTGTGCTCGGGCTTTCCAGGGCCACCCCGAGCCACCTCCCATTCCCTGCGGGCTGCAGTGTTCTCTTACTGCCTGGGAGCTGACAGTGGATAGGAACTAACCCGTGTCCGTGGCTCGCTTCCCACATAAGGGCCGTTTAAATGGAGCTCTTGTAATGTGTGTGTGCCCTGGGTGCTGAAGGAGGTGAAGGAGGCGGTGAAGGAGCCGCAGTACAGCCGCACGAGCCGCCTGCGGCCAGGCCCTTCGTGGCAGCCACTTGGTGTGTGGTGTGTGGTTCGATTTGTGCAGATGCCATGAGCTATTTGGATTTCTGTCTGTCACTTCCTGATACATTTCACTTCAGAACAGGGACCAGATCATACAAAGGAGTCTCCTTGTTCGAGAAGAAATGTCAAATCTGTGCTGTTGTCAGGCAGCCAGAGCACTCACTGCACACACGACAAGCGCTGCTGTTGATGGCTCCCAGGAAATGCTGTGACTGAACTAATGCCTGCTCTCTGGATGGAGGCATGTGCTGCTCTTGGTGCTTCTGCTTCTCTTTTATGTCCTTTCCTTTGATTTGAGTTGCTTTTTCTAATCCTTTTTTAAGATTTATTTTTGCTCTGGCTGACCAACTTACCCTTAGCGTCAACCCCTTAATCCCTGTCTTCTCACAGGTCTGGCCCGAAGGGTTTCAATCTATCTTGACAGAAGTAAACAGGGAGGTGAGTGCTTTCTTTCCTGTTACCTATGACCAGTTGGGGTGGGAAGGAGCTCCTCGTCTGACGTCTGGTTGGTTGACTGTTGTTTTTTTTGGCATTGTTTTTGAATGATTGCTGGGTCCTTGTGGTTCCTGGAAAGCTTTGCTGCTTCTCCCTCTCCCACTCCTTGCCTTGTGTATGTGTCTGTAACAGCCGTGAGCAGTGCAGGGAGGGTGCCGGTGCTCTCTAGGGAAGCTTAGCCAGCCACCGATGAAAAGGACAAAGATTCGTGTCATTCTTGGAGCTTTCTGCAGTGAGAGGAAGTATGGGTGGATTTCTGGGATGCAGAGATCTCTATTTCTAGGAAGATCTCAAAGCATCCCTGGAAAAAGGAGTTTGACAGGTTCCACATGTGAGCGGCCGTTAAGCTAACGTGGTGCCGGGGTTTATTTGTAATGCACTTTTGCTATAAATATCGTCTGAAAAAGAGAAGCTTTTCAAGAATCTTTTACGAATCTTACCCAGGAGGCTTAGAAGAGTGGTCTTAGTCTTTTGGCAAGAATATGCCCAATAAATTGTACAAGTTCTGTTCTTTCATGTGGAAGAAAGGTAAATGAACTCCCCAGCCTCTGGCTTGTAGAAGCCAGGGCTGCACAGAGCCTGCATCGTTGTGGAGCCTGCCCCCTCCTCTGCTGCCGAGGTCTTTGGGGGAAACAGATGGCTGATGTGTCAGGGCATCTTTGTGTGCCTGCACCTCCAGGGATGTGAATGTTGACGTAGCCTTCCCGGGCTGTTCATCAGTCATTAATATTTGCTGACTGATAAGAGCTGAATGTGTCTGTAGTGATGAATAGAGCAAAGGTGACTGCGGTGCTGTGCAGTTCGAAGCTCTTCAGCTTGAGGTCTTTGCAGATCTCTTACTGTTTGGAGCCTAGGATAGAAATTAGCAAAGCTGATGCGTTGCTTTCAGCATTCTGGCTCTGTATTTCACTCAAAAATCCACTGGCCAATGGAAAGGCTAAAATTACCTCGAGTTGGCTGCGGAGAATTCCCCACTCGGTAAAGCAGGCGTCTGAGCAGCTTAAGGAAACACCAGCGACTCCTTCGTGAGATCAATGCTGCTAATGCCAAGCAAGTGCACTCTGTCCCAAGCACACAAATAACCGTGAATCAATATAAAACGGTCATTAGCATTTTCTGACCAGGCGTTTTCCTAGTGAATATTCAGCAAAAGGATTCCTTCTCTCTCACCAAGGAAGTCTTAAAAACATAGGAGATCAGCCATTTGCTTGGCAGCAGAATAAATCAGCTGTATTCAGTTAAAATGTACTCATTTTGTCACTAAAGCACCAAAAATCAGCTCTCACTGCCTAGCCTTCTGTGGGTATTTTGCTGAATGAAAGATAAGGATCTGCCTCTCCGTTCATGCATCGCTGGATGCCGGGTGAGGCAGGAGTCACCGGGCGCTGCTGTACCGCAGCTCAGCAGTGCGCTGCAGGAAGACCAAGGGCTTAATAATGGTCCAGGTCATACCGGGCCACTCCGTGCAAGTCAGCACAGAAATCCCTAAAGTTCACGTGAGCACAGAGCGAAGCCTGCAGCTGGCAAGTACAGCGTCCCGAAGGCAGCTGAGCCGGCAGGAGTCTTGGGGTGCCTTAGTGTGACCCTCTGCCCGGGCTGCTTCACCTCCTGTTCCAGCAGAGCTCCCTCGGGGTGTCTCAGCACGCCGCTAACCAAATGTGCGGTACGAAGGAGGAGGTGGTGTTAACAAGAGGGTGTACATCTGACCTGTGCGCACTTCTATCCATCGCTGCCTCGTGGGGGTTTTTAGTTCTGATGTGTAAACAGCCGTAATCTGTCCTACCTCAAGAAAATTTCTACTTATGCCAAGCAGGGAAGAATAAGCACATAGTTGCCAGTTCCCTGCTTCCTTCCTGCTCCCCTGGGGTTTCTGATACAAAACGAAAGACGTCAAATACCTGCTTTGCAGAAAAACAGGACCTTACCCTCTGGAGGCTCTGCTCTGCTTTGAATAATGCTGACTCTTCTGGCAGTCTGTGAGCAATCCAGATGGGAGAGGCTGGAAAGGCAGCCCGAGCATTCTTAGAAATAAAGGTTAGCCTCCTGGCGGGAGGTGCCACGGGGAGCTGCAGGGCTCCTGAGCCACGTGGGGCAGCCTGTGCCAGAGGAGCCTCAGCAGAGGGAAGGCTCTAACCTGCAAGAGGAGCAGATCAAAATCAAACGGAGCTTATGCTGGAGAACAGGAGGGGGAGAGAGAAAGGTAAAGTGAGTCTTCCCACACCTCCCAGGGGCTGCTACCATGTCCTTTAGGAATAACAAGTTTGGGAGAACCTCTTTAGTTCTGGTCAGATATTTTTCCAGAAATAAAATAATTGGAGAAGTTTCAGCTCCAGGGGTTTGTGTTCTTTCAATTGGCTTCCCAGCATCACAGGTACTCTTTCCCCTTGCTGTGCGTAGTCCTTGGCAGGAGAAGAGTGACACTTATTGAAAGGATGTTGTAGAAATTAATGAAGAATGAGGTCACACCACCCTCCCACTGCTTCCTGGAAATTAAAACAGTGATGCGCCTCATTGCTCAACCAGGAGGGCCCGTGATTAAAAAATCATCAGTCAGAATCGGAGATGCTTTTATTCTGTGGTCTGTGTAGGTATTTCTGATCTCATTGAAATGCCCAGTGCAAGTTGGCCACGTTCCAGTCATGATAAAAATAAGTGCAGACACCCAGAATGCAGCTGCTTTCAGCACCACTGTTATTTGTTGAAATTTATACAAGGAACTATCCCATCGAGACAAATATCTGATGCTCAGGGGGAATTCTGAGGGAACAGCAATAGAAAGTTACAGCTTCAAGAACGGTTATTGATGTGGTGCTATGTATATCATCTCGCATCATGCAGAACTGCAAGTATTTGTGTTAAAAGACTCAACAACAAAAAAATACTGTTTGTTTTTTTTCCCGAATTGTGGAAGATTTGTTGCTTGCTATCTGAGAATGTAACATTCCTTACAGGAAAGTGTTAACCTTAATTAATGATGCATTAAAGGAACTATGTTGTTAGGGTCTTGTCCCTGCAATTCCTCGGCCTCTGAGAGTGCCACAGTCCCACTCCCAGCCTTTATCAGGCAGGTGCGGTGGTGTCACAGCGCTGCCTCGCTTTGCTCCGCTTCTGTAAGTAGGTGGGTGCTTGGAAATAGGGCAGCAGGTAGTACACGAACCTCTGAGGTGGCTCACACAAGGAGCTGAGATTGTGTTTGCGGAATACATTATTACCCTTTTGCCACAGTAAGGCTGGGAGGCATCTTACATGACACCTGCGAGCCAGAACACAGCAGGTGAGCTGCGGTCTCGGTTGGAACATCCTGGAGAAGGACCTCTGTTAATTAAAAAGGAAATGGTAATTAGTAGTATGTCCCCATTTGCTTCTCATCCCAAAATACTAGGAATTTCACATGTAAACATGAGCCAATGCTGTGTCATTTCCACCACGAAAACATTTGCCCTTACCTAGAAATAGTTCAGCTATTTCTGTTTCGTTTCATACTGCGTGTGTCAGCTTCGAATTTAACATTTCACGGTCAGGAGAAGCCTTCCCCGTTACACGCTTCCGAACAGCTTAAGGGAGTATACAAAGGCTTTTGTTCTTTCCAGACGTTTAATTCCAGTTTAGCATTTCAGCCGGCTACGTGACGGAGCAGCCTCGGAGGCTCGTGCATCCCCGGGCTGCAGCTCCGGCACGCGCGCGACCTCTGCAGACGGAGCCCAGCAGGTCGGGGGCTGCAGGAGAGCTGCTCCCTTCCCACCCTGAGGAAGCCAGGGGTTCTCCGTGCCTGTGCCTTCATGCAAATATCCTGGTATTTCTGTTGCTTGGGGCAATGTGAGCACCCTGTAAGCTGAGGAGAAGCAAGGATGGTATTTTCTTGAGAGAATAAGGCTGGCAAGAGAAGGAGAAGATTGCTTGTTACAGGATGAGCGAAGTGCTCAGAGAGCACTCGCCTCTCCCAGGGCAGAGGTTAGTGTTACACAGGCTCGGTACGTTTTATAAGGGAGGCAGGAGCTGCGTTGTCTCCATGTCAGACCCCGAGCCGCACCACGCACCGATGTGAAGTTTTGGAGCCAGCACAGTGAGAGCTGCCCTGTGTGAATCGCCCCCCTCCTTTCCTTCCGTCAGTTCCTGTTTCAGGGGTAAACCCTTGTCCTTTCTACCCAGTAGTCTCTCATGGGAGCTCTCTGTACTGCTTTTACATAAACTGGCACCACTCTGGGGCTTCCTCCCCCAGTGAAATATTTTCAGTGATTACATTCCCCGCAGATGCACCAAGGGAAGCTTAGACAGCGGCAGCACAAAAGCTGCCACCCCTCGCTCTGAACTCACCGTCTCTGTCCCCCACCACAGGAGGTGCTGGGACCTCAGCAGGTCGGGGGCTGCTGGGACCCATCAGACTGAAGGAAATCGTTGTCTTCAGACCAGGGAATGTAACTGGAAAATCGGGAACTTTAAAACTGCCTAAGAGCACATTGCTTACTTAACTCCATCAGCGATGGTAATGGCGATATCTATCTCAGCCTGCCAGGTTTATCTTGTCGCATGGACCATAAACAAGATGACAAATGAAAACACTTCAGTGATGTTTATCATCTAAATCACTGCCTGCTTGTTTGCCTCAGCTCTTGAGCAGCCCTCTCTGCTGCCAGGCAATCTGAGGTAACAATCAATTTGACTCGCAAGATAAAGATACAAGCGCTCAGCTTAGCTGGGAGTCCTGAATTTCCTTCAGTAAGATGAAAGACTGTCAATAAATGTCAGTAATCTTCTCAATGGTATGCAGCGAGATCAGGAAACGGTTTGAATGTGATGCTAAGGAAGGGGATGGGCAAAACGTTTTATTTGGGTCTGTACAAAACAAGGTCATTTCATCATCTTTGGAAAAAAAGCTCAGTGTTCATGACTTGCTTCTGTTGTTTCCACTTGAAAAGGTGCTTGGTGTGGTAAAAAGTCTACTTATGGTCCTTAACTGGCAAAAAAAACATGTCGTAGTATGTTTTAGTGTCCTGCTAGGGCTAATTCCTAGGAGTAAATTGTGGCATGATCATGCTTATCCCTTTTGGACAAGCCAGGTGTGCACTTGTCCTTGGAGTACGTGCAGAGGGGGAATAGAGGAATCCCGCCGAAGGCAACCACGAGAGGCTCAGAGCAGGAGCCCCCAGTCCTACCGCTTTGCAGAGGGCTCTGGCTTGTGTTGTGTGTGGCTGTCGAGCTCTTCGCTCGGCAGCAGAGTCCCAGCTGGGCACGCACAGGACAGCGAGCTGCTGCTTGAGAGGAAACAAGATGCTCCTTCTGCTGAAGGGAGAGCCCTGCCCGAGCAAAGGCAAACAGGCAAAAACTGGAGTTCTCGTCAGGTTCACTCATGTAGTGCTTCTGTTTTTTTTTTTTTGTTTCTTTCTTTTTGTTTTTTATGTATGAATAAAAGTCTCCCTGGAAAACTCGTAGATTTGGGGTTGGTCAGCCTTTGCAGTATGAACAGCAACAGATAGCTGGTGTGCAGCTCTCTGCTTCAAGCAAAACGTTTACGTGCTGGGGAGGCAGCACACAGGTGGTACAAAAGTTCTTCTAATTAAATATACAAAAATTGTACCTTGGAGATTTCCCCCATCAAATCAGGGGTTTCACTGCCAGTTACTTCCCAGGCCCAAATCTCTCTTCTGTTCTGATGGTTGTGTGCTCCGTGCTTAGATGAGGGAGCTCACACCGTAGCTTTTGGACATTTTATTCCCCCAGCTGGGAGAGGAGGTGAAATACACTTTTCTCTGGAAATTGCCATGCCAGTGAAGTTCATCAGCTCATGCAGTCTACCGGCCTGTCTGCAAGCAGATGCCAGTGTCAGGTGTTTGGGGGATAGAAAATCCATCCATGCTGCAAGAGAATTACAAGGGGACTTTTTGGTAAACTTCAACGAGCAATCAGTTTATGCCCTTAAAGATGAGGATCAAAAGCTCTAATAAATGTATTTCAGTCAGTATAATTGCAGAATGTTCCCTCCTTATTTGTCAGTGTAGCAAATTAGTTTTTACTCCTACCAAGCTGTTTAATTCAGTATCTTGCAGCAAGGATGTTGCTGTTCCTTGTTTAGAAACATCTCAGCCAGATTTCTATTAGAATGAGGAATCATGGCAATCCAAAGACTCTCACCTCTCGCTATGTGCAATGTCACCAGTTCAGTCCTCATTTAGTCTGGTATCCTGTAAGGTGGTGGATAACTTACTCGGACTCCCTTAGAAGACCCCAGCAGCTTCGCAAAGTCCCTGGAGCGCTGTATCCCCCTGCCTGTGGAGGCCATCTGCTCCTAGGCATGAGCTAGCAAAGAGGTAAAAGACATATTTTGGACTCAAATCCATGACCAGCTGATTTAATCCTATTTGGAGGATGTATGGATGTGTGTGTATGCAATTGTAAATTTTCTCTAATTATGATAGGATCACGGCCTTGTGCTACAGAAACTGGTGTTGTAATTAGCACCTGTGCTGATGCTGAGAGTGATTTGCACACCCTGCCTGTGTTTTCTCCTAGGAGCAGGAATGGTGGTCGACTGGGAACAAGAAACCGGGCTCCTCATGACCTCGGGAGATGTGAGGATAATCCGGATCTGGGACACAGATCGGGAAATGAAAGTGCAGGTAACATTTGCATGCTTGTCCCAGTAACCTTTTCTCTCCCAGAGCATCCCACACACTGAGCTAGCTACCCATGCACTGCCAAAGCGTCTGAGACTTGTCTGTGAAGAGCTGACAGGCCCATGGTTCCGGATCCGCTGCTTTCCTGCTTCAGAGTCGTGTTACAAGACAAATAAAAAAGAGCACATGCTTAGTGTCAGGTCTGGAAGCTGCTGCTGTTGCTCTGGATGGTGTGCAGTAATGTCTGGGAAAGGTGAGGCCTCTGAAATCCAGAGACAGTCACCAGGATGCAGACAGGATTTCCTATTAGCATACAGTTGAAATAGCATAAAAATCCTTCAGGAGACGTAGTGGTGAGCTGGCCGGGTGGCAGAGCACTCGGACCATCCCCACGTCTCTGGAAGCACGCAGCACTGACCAAAGCACAGTGCTGCTCTTGCACCTGTGGGCCGAGGGCCTGCTTCCAGGGAGGCCGTGTTCACTCGGCGCTTACGTACCTTCAGGGTCTGCCCCGAGTGCTCAGCAGGCCAGAAACACCAGCACCCCCTGACCACACGCTGCTCAGATGAAGTCAGGGGGATTGTTGCCAGCTTCAGCCAGGCTGACTCAGGCCAGAAATGTGCTCGGTGCTGCATCGCCCAGGTACCGAAGCATGTCCGTGTCTCCGAGCCTGCGGGGGGCTGCAGACCCACGTGCTGGGGTGCTCAGGGGCTTTCGGGACGGGGCACGGCACCTCTGAAACGAGGCAGCACAAACGTGTTGTGTCAGTCAGGCATAAATTTCCATACCATGTAATGGGGAAAACGCAGTGCGAGCGCTCGTGTCAATTGTAACCAAGTAAAAGGTTCTGAGGAATTACAAGGAGAAGCAGCTGGTCCGTGAGAATGAAGTCACCATGCTGGAGCCAAAAAAAGACGACCAGTTTTCAAAGCTGCTAAAAATTAATTACCCATGGATGAACATTAATTATGACACTTTGACCCTGCAATGCCGGATAATTAAGCCTATGTTGATCTTAATTACATTCACATACTGTTTTTTCTATGTAAATTAGGGAACATCAAAATTCAGGAGGTGAAAATCTTTTAAATGACAAGGATTAATGATTGTATTGAAAGTATCTAAAAACACGTTGTTTCTTTTTTAATTACAAAGATTGGTTGTGTTGAAATTCAAGTGATTGAAACTTCCTGACTCAGTAACACTGGGAAACTGAAATTCAGCACAAAGAGCAGCAGAGCTGTGTAATCCAAGCTAATAAAGGTGCCTTCCCACTCTTTGAACTGCAAAAAAGTGAACCTCTGGAAGCACTTTGGATGTAGCTGAAGAAGCAAGTACTTCATTTTCACTTCTGCTGCTTGTTTCTGCTTCAAAGACATGATCTGCTTTTAGGCAGTTAGAATAGCTGTCTGAAAACAGCCCCTGAAGTTTGGTGCCTCCAGCCAACAGCTTCTTCACTCAGCCAAGGCTGTGAATAGCAACTAGGAAAGGTGAATATGCACAGAAGCAAAAATAGGATTGAAGTGTGAAATTAGCTAATGCAGTTCTAACGTGCCTCCTGATTGTCCTCCTACTTTTGCAATATTACTTAGTTTTTACCTATTTCAATTGATTTTTTTCTTTATACCCATCATAGACATAATTCCAAATAATTCTTTTGTTTATGGCAAGTAGAAAGGGGGAAAGCAGCAAGCATCAGAATAAGAGTGTGCAACACGTTCCCAGCACAGCTGTCCATGCAAGCTCCAGTCTTCCTTTTCCATGTTTGTTTGTTTGTTTTTAATGCACACAGTGTCTGCCATTTAATGAGATAACCTGAATCTTCCTCTCACATGGTCCTAATGCAAGGATTGATAAGTGGCACAGCACCGGCTGGTTTTATCTTGCGTAAAAGGTTTTGTGGCACCACGTTGTAGTTGGGCAGCTCATTGTGTTGTAAGGCTCTGACGTTGTTCAGGAGCACCAGAGCTGTTGCAGCAGCAGTCGCTGCCTTGCTGGGAGGGCAGGGAGGTCACACTCAGCCAGTCCTGCTGTCTCCTGCTCAACTTGGCCCATTGCAGCAAACACCGGGGTGCTGCAGAGGTGCAGTGATGATCCTAATGGTGAAAGGAGGAAGAGAGCTAAGTGCTAAAAAAAATAAAAATTAAAACCTTATTAGACCTGGGTTTATTGCATACGAAATATTTCTCTTAAATCAATCATTTGGTCTGTTTTGCATTCTGCTGTTCAGGGTTTTTCTGTAGATTCTTCTACAAGAGACATTTGAATTATTTCCTGAAAGTTGTTTGGGCATTGATGTGATGCACAAAAAGGGCTGACATTTCATAGCCTTGTTCCTTCAGCAGATTTTTCGTAGATAGTATTGCCTTATACCATACTGTGCGTCTGGGTTTATATGTGTTTTTATATGGCATTATGAGTTTTTCCTTTCTACAGGTATATTCATCTTACTTGACTTTTCTCCTCCAAATATTTAGCATCCTGCCTGCCATTCCAATGGCATTCAAAACTTATATCCAAAAAAGATGGTTTATGGAGTAATAATTCCTCTGGCCATTTACTTTAACTAATTAGATATTTTTAGTAGAGAATAATATGAACTTTTCCTTCACAAAACAGACCTTGCCTTGGTTTTGGTTTATAAACCAGAACCAATAGCTGGTTCTGCTGGAATTCTTTCTCTGGGCTCTTTGGGACAAGCTGTGGGCTGCGTGGCTCTAATACAGGACAGCAGCAGCGACCGCCATCCTCAGGGCCACCACTCCTTCGCTTCTGGTCATATCCAGAGAGCCTGGAGAAAAGCTTTGCACCAGCGCAGATCAGGGTTTAACACTGGTTTAGTTTTGGACTGATGTACAGAATGGTGCATGGAAGAGGAGGAGGGCACAGGGAGCGTCTGGCTCCTTGACTCTAGAACCTTTTCTTTGGGGTTGCAGACTTGAAGACACACCATGGTCTCAACTGGGCTTTTGTGTGCTTTCTCCTTAGGACATCCCCACCGGAGCGGACAGCTGTGTGACCAGCCTTTCGTGTGATTCTCATCGTTCGCTAATCGTGGCAGGGCTGGGTGATGGCTCCATCCGCGTGTTTGACAGGAGGATGGCTCTGAGTGAATGGTAACTTCCCGGGTTCGGTGGGATCCTCGCATTTCCTCCACCTTCCCTTCACAACGTTTCTCCTCTCTGCTTGTTCCCCAGCCGTGTCATGACCTACCGAGAGCACACAGCCTGGGTGGTGAAGGCATACCTGCAGAAACATCCTGAAGGCAACATAATGAGTGTCAGGTAAAAGAGCTTTTACTCTTTGAGCTGTGTTCTCTTAAACACAGCTTGCTTTTCTGTTTGAAATCCACCTCTGGTATTTCAGAAGGTAAGAGCGTAAAGCTTTTTAGGTTGACATTTGCTTCAATAATTAACTCCTGCACAAATGTGGTAGAGAGAAGGCAAAAAAATGTGAAGCTTTCCTTGGAAGCCTGTTGGTTAGGTTTGAGAGTAAACAAGAAGGTATCTGTGCTGAAATCACTATCACGAGGCATGTGAGGGAGGAATCAAGTGAACCAGAAACCTAAGCTAGATATAGCATATCTTATGGTTGTTCTTCTTGATTGCCAGCATCTTTGTGGGGTCATTTGAGATAGAACACGAGAGGGAAGGAGGTTTATGTTGCATCTGTTGGGCATATTGCTGTGCAGGATTACTTTGTTGTTTAGCAATTTTCTACACATAAATCCATTTCTGCTGCCTGGTAAATACTGCATAGAGAGCAGCATATACTCATTTGGCCATTAATGAACAGCAGAATATAATTTCTTGTCACAAAACCTCTGTTTGCACACAGAGAGGCCCTTTTTCTTGATTACAAAACGAAAACAAAACAGTTTTCTAGGGTGCAGAACATTCCTGGCGTGGGGGATGGGCCGGCAAAAAATTATTAAGATTTTCAGAAAGGGGCTTAAGTGATGCCGCTGACAGATTTGTCAAGCTCACATATTAGAGTTTTTAATCTTCCTTTCTGTAATCTCTTTCAACAATCCCAGGGGTCAGGCTTGTATACTTGGCCAGCCTGTATCTGAAGGCTCATTTTTTCCCTCTCCTCAGTGCCCTCATGAACAAATGATGCTTTGTCTCAAGATTGAAAAAGTATGAGAAAATGTTATACCTCAAAAGGCAGGTCTGGTCCCATCCCAAAGGAACTCTGTTTAAGACAAACCACACCACTCTTAGTTTATCCCAGTTCACTGGCCTTCAGTTGACAGCAAGGTTCAAAAAAAACCCAACAAATGTTACGATGTAAGAGGGCCTGGCATAACTATTTCCTAAAAAAGAACTTCAAGGCATTGTATTGCTTGTGGAGTAATTCTCTGAATCATAGAGAAACTTTTCATCCAGACCAGGGATGGCAGTTTGCAAGACAGGCTGGGTGACTTAGACCCGGGTTCTGCGTCTCTCTGTCGTTCAGCAGTGGTTCACCACGCGATGTTTCGCTCAGCCTCTCTGATCTATGTGCTTGTGCCGCCACAGCATTTTCCTACTCTCCAGCAGTTCACTAGTGACTTCCCCCAAAACACTCGTGGAATAGTGGGAGAATTTGGACCTGGCAAATGTATGGTAGGCTTGTTTCCTAGTTACTGGCAAGCTCTACAACGACAGCACACAGTTACGTAGGACATTAGGGCAATGTCTTTCCCCATGTCTCATTTGGAAGCTACATCTAATTAATCAGCAGTCCTGCTTCTGTCAGGCTGACAGCATTGTCTGAAAAGGTCCTTAAACACCTGAATATCCTGGTTTAGTAGTTAGCTGTTGTTGACTTGTTCATGACTGTTATTGTTCACTTGGGTTGTGCTTTCTTAAAACCACGTTCTCATAAGTAGTCCCCTCATCACAGAATTTTGTTTCCATTTTAAAGCTCTTACATGGTCTTCCGATATATTCTGAACCATTTTCAATCATATTGAGGTTCAAAGCTTTAAATGAATTTACTGTATATTTGATCTCTCTCAAATAATATTTCTATCCAGTCTTTAGGAATGAAATAAACCCGAAGTTTAATTTGTCTTGGATTTAATTATGTGACAGCTGGAGTTGCAGCTTCTTATAATGATATAAGTAACCCTGTATAACAGCCTTTTGATCACTATTAGATATTCCAGAGGTGAAGAAACTGAAGGCAATGTGCTTCTTAATGCTTTCAGATGTTCTTAACTCTGTAGTGTGACAACTCTGTAGTTGTATATGGTCATCTTGTCATACTACTTGGAGGGAAGAAACGCTTTAAAAGTTGTGGTGCCAAAAGCCTTATTTCTGCTGCCAGTAGAATAAGGTCAGATGAGTTGACGCTGACTTGAGTTTCCATGATTTCTGTGGGTCTTTCCCTACACCAGTCTCTTCTAAGAAGCACGGAAGAGCAGATGTATCATAGCAAAATCTTCAGCCCTCTGTTCCAGGGCTATAGGGGAAGATGCATCCTCTTCACTTCCAACAGATGTGATTCTACTGATGTATTTCAGAGAGATCTCTTAACAACAACGAATCATTTGTGTTTGAAAAGTGCTTTATCTACTAAGTGCAGTATCTTGTCACTGCCGTTATTGCTTTCCCCCCTGTCTTTTCCCTGATAAAGTCATTAATAGGATTGACATATCGCCCGAGTGTTAAGCAACATTTGTTATGCCTGGTCCACAGAGTACTTTGGACAGCAAGAACATGCGTCTGTGTCCAGGCATTTGGCATAATAGATCGTACCAGCAGATCCCATCTGGTTACAGTTCTCTAACACAATTTCCTACTGTGAAAAGGAGAAGGAATTTGGTTCTGACATGTAGCTTTGGGTATTGGGTATGACATAACAGTAAAGGCACTTGCACTCAGTGATGGGCTGTAAGTGATAAAAGTACTAATGGATCGCTCCTGAGGGCAGAGGCAGGCTGTTTGCACAGCTCTTAATGCTTTGTGGATGGTACCAAATAAAAGTGACATCAGTGGAAATTCAGCTGCGCTGATAGAGAAGGCAAGGGTGCGTGTCTTCTCTATCCTAATTTTCTGATGCAGGTGGTCAGCTCGCAGACAGGCATATGGCTGAGTTCCCTGGGCTTTAGGATCTGGTCCGGGTACAGCCTGACATTGTGAAACTCCTGTGTTGGCAGTGTAAACGGAGATGTGCGGTTCTTCGACCCCCGGATGCCAGAGTCCATGAAGGTCCTTCAGATAGTCAAAGGGCTGACGGCTCTTGACATTCACCCACAAGCCAACCTCTTTGCGTGGTAAGTTCCAGTTTCACCTCCTGCATCTCTGGAGTGGAAAGAGAGGACAAATTGTCTCTGCAGACATCATTCGTGTTTTTTTGTTGTCGTTTTAACCTCACCATAAAAAATGCAGTTTCGTTCCCATGTTTGCAGTTCAGGTATTTTATCCCCGCCATGCCTTAGTGCATCCCACTGCCAGCAGAGTGATGGCATGCTGTCCCTCACTTCCATGTCAGATCCCTGTATAAATTCAGCACGTGTGTGTTTGGGCACGGAGCAGGGGACCAGCACCCGGTCCGCATCCATGTGTCCTGGAGGTTGCAGGTGGATCTGCTTCCAGTGAGCGCGTACATCAGCTTTTCATGTTTTCTCTCTCGGTCACACAGTGTAACAGGGGGCTGTGGTTCAAGCCTTTCTGCAAATCTCTCTGTACTGAGGTTGCCATGGTTCAGCTGAAGTCGATCTCACTGCTTATAAGAGTTCCTTGCACACTAGCCTGATGAGCTCAGGTCTCCCCAGCTGAAAAAGGGGCTGTGGGCAATAACACCGGTGTTACCACAACACTGTCAATGACATCATGTTCTCTTAATTCCTTTCCAGTGGCTCAATGAATCAGTTCACTGCAATCTACAATGGAAATGGCGAGCTGATCAACAATATCAAATACTACGATGGTTTTATGGGACAAAGAGTTGGAGCTATCAGCTGCCTGGCTTTCCATCCTCACTGGGTCTGTATTCTCTTTTTGGCCTTTGGAATTTGCATTTCTTAGTTAAAGCTGGTGTTGGATGAGGGAAAGGCACAGAGACTCCCCCAGCACAGAGAGGTGCTGTCCCAGCTTAGTTTTCTGAAGGTCCTTTGAGCCTCCCTTCCAGCCTGGGTCCTTCATTGCTCGTCCTCCAGCCTGTTCCAGGTGCCTACGCTGCAGGTGCCACCAGTGCTGCTCATTTCTGATGTGCAGCTAAGACCAGAACACGACTCCCAGCTGCTGAGCCCTTTTTACCTGTGGGTCAGCTTGGTATACTGTTCCCATCACTCCGGGTCTGCCGCCTGGTGTAGCTCTGTCTCTTGCCACAGAAATCCTCCAAGGTGAATTTGCCTGGAGCTGAGTGGAGAGGTGCAGTCTCTCACTTCCAGCGTGCCAAATGTTGTGTGCTTATTTATTCCGTGCCTCTGTTCTTGTAGACAGTAGGCTCACCCTTGTGTCTCTGGGGCTGCTTTTACACTGTAGCTTATGTAAGGCTGTAGGAAGACCTAATGCTGTGCAGTAGAAAAACTGTCAAAAAAAAAAACAGATCTGCAAAACTTAAAGGCATAAGCTGATAAAGTCTAGAATAAAACAGAGTAAAAGGGAAATTTCTGAATATAGCTGAGGTGGCTCTGCAGTCAGTTGTTAGAGAAGCTGTTTGCTACTTAATTAGGAGGCAGGTGCCCATCTGCATTACGGACTGCTGCTCACACAGAGAAGAGAATAAGAGAAAGGAGATTGAAAGACCGATTGAAAACCAATGTGAATGGGTAGGAAAAACAGGAGGAGAAGGCATTTAGGGAGAGAGTTGTATTAGAAACCTGCCAGTCAGAACACAAATACTTCATATGTGATGGGAAACAGCAGTGGGAATGATAAAGGGCCTGGAGGAGAGGAGGGAAGAGCTATGCCACCTTCTGATGTGGTATTAGCGGGGCAGGCAGAAGGAAAGCTGTTTTTCTGCAAAGGTCACATATGTTTTACATCCTGAGGGTAATGGGGTTTAAAGGAGAACTTATCTCCTCTTTGGTGTTGAAAAGTCACTTTGCAGAAAGCTTAGCGGTGATTTTGCTGTCCTCCAGTTTGGGGGACGAAGGTGGAAGTGGCTGATGATTTGAAATGTTTTGTTCTTTAAATAAGTGAGCACACAAAGCCCTATCCAGCCCGGGTCTCCATGGCCGGGATCGTGCCTGGGCCTCTCAGGAGAGGGAACGTTAATTTTCAGTCCAGGCAACTGTTCCTAACTAGCAGATTTGCAGTCGTTTGGAAAAATCATGCTAGGTGTTGGCAACTAACAGTCACCATCATTTTTTCTGCTGGCTGAAATGGGCACAGAGCTCGCTGCGACAGTGTAGGTCCTGGCAAAATGTCATCAGAGCTGCGTTGGCAGATGCACTTAAGAGTTTTCCAGCATCTGGGTGTTACTGCTGAAAATGTCACCCGTTACCATTTTCCCTGCGATGTGCCTCTCATTACTGCGTAACACCTGTATGTTTATCCCTGATTTGCTCTTTCCACAGCCTCATCTGGCAGTCGGAAGCAATGACTACTACATCTCGGTGTACTCAGTGGAGAAGCGGATCAGATAACGGCTCATGGCAGCGTCACCAGAGAAGGGAGTCCCAGCGGGCAGGGCCGTGTCTCACCTATAATGTACATAGTGAAATTATCGACTTGAATGTTTAGTGTTGGCTGCTGCTGCAACCCGTAACTTGAACTTTTTTTTTCCTGACTTAGCTACTGATGATTTTGACAAGGGGAAGAGAGACAATCTCCTATTTTTTTTTCAGCTCTATCCTCTAAAAGCTACAGAAAAGGAACATTTTATTTTTGTTTCCAGTGGTTGGCTTCTCTGTTAGGAACACGGCTCCTGAGCTCTGGACTGGATGAGGCAGTACCCTTGAAAAGGGCTTTTTGTTTTAGTCTTTGTTTCCATGTTTTGCTGGAGCGTAGGTTGCTCAGAGGTCTGAAGTCAGGACTCGCCTACAGCTCTGTGCGTCCGAGCTGACCACGGGACCCCTCCAGCTGCTGCCTACCCCGTGCCAAACAGCAACTCCTCTGGCAGGGCAGCGAGACCCAAGCTGCCCACCTGCAGAACCGTGCGCCTGCTCCTGCGCTGCCTGAACATGGGCAGGGGAGGCAGGGACGTGTCTCCTCCGCGTGAACCTTATCCTCTCTGCAGTTTCCCCTCCAGTGGAAGTAGAGACAGAGGACGACTTGGTGGCAAGGGAAGGCAGGGATCCTGAGGAAAGTGGCTTGAGGAGGTGACGGGAGCAGAGCGGGATGCCACCGTACCGTAAGGGTGCACATAGAGGGAAGAGGGAAGAAAGAGCGCGAGCATCTCTGTCATCCCAGCAAGTCGCTGAAGTAACCGCTTTCCACCCAAGCACATGGTGCTGGTGCAGGCGGGGGTGTCTCTGTCACTGTTACTCCTGCAGTCGCTGTCCTGCCCACAGTGAACTCTGCAAACGCGTTTGATAACCTGGAAACTGCCCAGCCGGCAGGGGAGGCTGCGGGTTCAAGCCACAGGCTTTCATCTCGCTCCAACGTGCTAATATTCAGCAAGGTGATGGACATGAGTATTTGTGCACTTTGTGGCTGTGTGTCTGCAGCTACACACACTGTGTACGTGGCTGTGGCTTGTCTGTGTGTCCCTGCAAGGACTGGGTGTGTAACCAGCCACACGTGATCTGAGCACAAGAGAATCACTAAAGAGAGGGAAGACAGCAGGTCGTCCTGCTTAGAGCAAAACACCTTTATCCCAGCTACCCAGGGGAAAGGCAGTTCCATTATCTGCACCTTCCGAGTCTGTATAATGAATGTTTCTGTCCCTTGAAGTCCATGATGTGTCTGGAGGTCACTGTGGGGAAGAGGTAGGCAAAGCCAAAGGGCAGGTTTCTTTCAAGTGCTGCTGTGGTGCAATTTAAGCTGCCCAAGAACAGAACTTGCGCTTGTGCAAAAATCACTGCATTGACAAAGGTAGGCTTCCTAAATCCAAAAGTCCCCGGTTTTTCTTCTGGCCAATATACTGGGGTCTGCAGGCTCCCAGCAAACTGTGCCAGCAACGAGGCTAACGGTGGTGGACATACTAATGAGGGAAGGGCTGAGAAATGTTCTCATACTGTGCGGATGGCGGCTTTACCTTTGCCACGGCACCTGCAGAGTGGATCTGACCCACCACCGCTCCTTATGTACCAGATAATCCAGTTCCCTGCGCATTGAGGCAGCTGGGCCATGCAGGGTTAGAGGAATTGGCCCAGTTGCTATTCCAGCGTTGCTGCAGGGAAGCTGAATATGAAATGCTGTATGCACATCTGGATATTCATTTGGTGAGGTTCCATGAACGGTGGAGGCAGAGAGAAGCCAAAAGCTGGGCACTGCGTCCTTACCCTTCAGCACCGCTGCTGTTCCCCTGTAGCAGGGAGGCAGAGGGCCACCAGGATGATGGATCAAAGGCTTTAAACTTGAGGAAATACTACCTAGAAGTCCACTTTTGAGTTACCAAAAGTTAATTATGGTCTAACAGAGCTGTTGCCTCTTCCTGACCCACTGAGCTGCTCCTGTGCTGCTCCAGCCTGTCCCAGCGGTACGCGCCCCCAGCCTCCGACCACCCTGCGCGCCCCGCACCGCCGGGGCCAGCAGTGGGCTTCTGGCAGGCGTGGGGGCAGTTTGGGATCTACACATAACCGATTAACATACACAGCTTAAAAAACAAACGATAGATTTTTAACTTGTATCAGTGTATTTGTCAAAGGAACAAGAAATACCTGGCAAGATGGGGAGGTGCACAGTGGGAAGCTGCTGCTCCTCACCAGCGTTCCCGGGTGCCCCACCAGCCTGTGCAGCCAGGAGATGGGTTTTTAACTAACTGGGCCTGTTTAGCTTTCATCTAAGCGCGTGTGTGTGGGCTGAATTTTCACAGGTCTGATGCAGAGATTCAATCATGAAGTTTAACCAAGGATCTGGAGAGCATCCTACCTAAAAGTTCACTTATCTCTATTTATTTTACAAAAACAAAAAAATATTAAAAAAAAAAACAAAACACAATTGTAATGTGAGAGTAAAACAATTACAAACAAATAAATGGTTAATAAAAAATAAATGCAGAAATACTTCACAGTCTGAGGATCACTTTCTGGGGCGGAGGTGGGGAGGGGGCAGTGCTGCAGGGTAAGAGGCAGGGAGAGCTGCGTCCAGCAGCCACATTATGTTTTTAGGTGGCACACTGTGTGATTTGGGGCTGTTTGCACACAAAGAGACCGCTTACACGTCAAGATCCTGGGCAAAAGAGATTTGCACAAGCCCAGGTCACTGCTTATGAGCCGCTAGGGATTTGCTGGTGTAAATCCCTCTCCCTGCAGCTGGGGCTGGTGCTGATGGGGGAGCAGGAGGGCAGCATTAGGAGACTTCGGGGGGGGCTTTGCTCCTTGCGTTTGAGGGATGCTCACGTTGTTGCCTCTGGCTGCTGCTCTGGGTTCACAGCAGCATGGAAGTGAGAGCCAGTTCCTACCGGCCTCCAGAGGTGAAAATTTACTTGGGAATGACGGGTGGTGCAGAAGAAGCCAATGGATGATTTGGGAGGAAAACACAGCGGTGAAAAAGGGGCGTTTTCTGCTGTGTTGTCTCACAAATCCCAGTGGTCTAAGTGAGCTCAGATCACTTCAGGGAGTGCCGTATCGCAGGCGCCACGCGACCAAAACCCGCTGCGGCTGGCGCGGCAGAGGCAGTGCGACACGAGGGGGCTGCACAGCACCAGGCCCCGAGCTGTGCACGCCCTGGGGGCTCCAACATGCAGGGGCCTTGGGATCGGACGTGGTGCCTCAGGGACGCACCAGTGGATCTGCGAGGCTCCGGCACGTGGGGAGGGCGCTCCCTGCTCTGGGACGGAGATGGCCATGGCCGCCGCCTGCGGGACCACCAGCACTTTTCCTGCCCGGCTGCTGGAAGTGAAACACGAAGGAAAACCAGCCCCGTGTCCTGCCCACACCCAGCACCCAGGGCCAGAGCCCTTCCCGTGCAGACACATCCCAGGTGTGGGGACACGGGAGCGTGGGGACACGGCAGCACCTCCCTGTGTGGGAGAACAGGGAAGGGGCCCCCTTTGTCCCCACCCCAGGACCCCCCCCACTCTCCTCACAGGGACCCCACAGCTGCCCCTGCCCCAGCACGTCTCCTATCACGCCCCCAATGACTTTATTGCCCCATCCTCTGCCCCCCATTCCTTTAGTCCCCATCCCATACACCCCCATTCCCCACCGCTCCCACACCCCCTACAGCCACCATCCCCTATACACCCCATCCTCCACAGCCCCCTTTCCCTACAGACCCCCCAGTGCTGTCCCAACCCCTACAGCCTCCCCCATCCCTCACCCTCCCCTTTACCCCCACCATCCCCTGAATGCTTTGTCCCATAAACCCCCCATGAAGGGGGTAACCCTTCTCCTATAACCCCCTATCCCCTACAGCCACTAACCCTATACCTCCACCCCTATAGCCACTAACCCCTACACCCCCACCCCCTATGGCCACCAACCCCTATACCCCACCCTCTATCACCCCCTTCCTCTTTTATAACCCCCCCTTCTACTCTCCATCCCCTATACCCCGCCACCCCCTACCCCCCCCCCCAACACCCCCTATTTCCTACAAGCCCCGTACCCCGGTGCCCTATAACCCCCCACACCCCCCCATCCCCTACAGCCCCCCCTCACACCCCCAGCCCCTTCCACACCCCAAAAAACCCTCTCCCGGCTCCCTTCCGCGCCCCGCTACCGCCCCCCCGCGGCCTCCTCGCCCCGCTCTCGCCTTCCGCGGGGCCGGGCCCTGCGCGGCCGCCGTCGGGGGGCGGAGGCCGGGGGGAGGCCGGGCCGGGCCGCCCGGGGCCGGGCCGGGCCGGGGCCGAACGGCGGCGGCGGCGGCGGCGGGGCCATGGGGAACCTGTTCGGGAGGAAGCGGCGCAGCCGCGTCACGGAGCAGGACAAGGCCGTGCTGGTAACGGGGGAGGGCGGTGAGGGGCGGTGGGGCCCGGTGGGGCCCGGTGAGGCGGCGCTGGCTGCCCCGGTTGCCCCGGGCCCGGCCGTGACGGCGGCCCCGCTGTGTCCCTGCAGCAGCTGAAGCAGCAGCGCGACAAGCTGAGGCAGTACCAGAAGCGGATCAGCCTCAACCTGGAGCGGGAGCGAGCGCTGGCCCGGCAGCTGCTGAAGGAGGGCAAGAAAGAGTGAGTGGGGCGGCCCCGAGCCCCCGCGGGCCCCGGCCCCTGCTGGCGGGGGGGTCCCCTGAGGCTTCTTTTCCATCCGTCCTCTGCCCTTTGTGGCCGGGCTCGGGTCTGGGTGGCTGCACGATAAACCCCCTGTCCCCACCAAATACACCTGCATTTCCAGGTGCTAGGTAGCCAATTTACGCTTGATTAGTTGGCTCACCCTTATTGTTTGCAGGAGCAGCTCAGAGTTCGCGTTTAATTTACAATTTTGTTTCTCCTCTTTTGGAAAAAACACAAAACGAGAACTGTTTAAACGAGTACCGTCGCCTAAAGCGACCTCTTTAGGCTCATCTGCTTTCTTCTGTGCTGAGTTGTCCTGCTCTTCTTTTCCCCCAGAAAAGCCCTGCTCTTGCTGAAGAAGAAGCGCTACCAAGAGCAGCTTCTGGACAGAACGGATAACCAGATCAGCAACTTGGAGCGGATGGTAAGCGCGAGGTGGGCCTGTCCCTGCGGGCAGCCCGCTGCGTGCGGGGTGAGCGCCATCCTGGGGCGGGGGTAACTGCCTTGTAGCTGCCACGTCCTGCTGGGGGCAGAGTCCTCTGCGCAAAGCGCAGCTCTCTGAGATCAGCCTCGTGCCACGGCTCTTCTCTAAAGAATCGACGTGAGCTTGGTTTGAGTCTGTATTGCAGGCTCCGTGTTAAATACAAGTTTGGTAAGTTAGTAAAACTTTAGTCGCAGTGCGGGCAGCTGTAGTAGAAACTTCCTCTGGTTTGTCTTGGTGCCTTGGTTTTAGGAACAGATGAATTTGTTCTGGCGTGGTCAGTGAAATTACTGCCTCAGCTTAGATGGTCAGCTGGAGAACCAGAAAAAGGCCTGCTGGATATACTTTTGCGCCTGCCTGTGTTAAAAGTTTTTCTGTGCATGTTTTGTGCTGCTGGTGTAATTTAGGCTTCTCTTGGGACTCTTGACCTTCTTCACCTTGCATTTTCTCTGGGAATCTTGGGAGTTTGTACCTGGGCTGTGACAGCCAGTGATGCTTCCCCATCTCCTTCCTGTTTCAGGTCCAGGATATCGAGTTCACCCAGATCGAAATGAAGGTCATCGAGGGTCTGAAAATAGGCAACGAATGTCTGAACAAGATGCACCAGGTATGTGTGAGCGGCTCAGCTGAGCGTCCTCTTGCCTCGGACTAGGCAGGGCCCTGGGTGTTTGCAGCTGTCTCCCTGCAGGCCTCACTTACGCACGAATTTTGTCTCTTCAGGTTATGTCAATAGAAGAAGTGGAAAGAATAATAGGTGAAACCCAAGATGCTGTGGAGTACCAGAGGGTATGTACTGTGTGCCCGAACAGTTGTGAGCAGAGGCAGCCTGCCACGCAGAATTCCTCTGGCGTGCAGTATGTTCCCAGCCTTATTTAACAGGCAATCAGGCTGGGAATTGAATCTTAGTCGCCTGCAGAAAAATTACGTTTGTTAGTTTTCTGAGTACCCCTTCAGCCTGTGTTTATGTTGATTTCCCACATCCACGTATCCTGCTGTAAGCCACAGAGTTGCTTCTGTGCATTGTTGTTGACTACAATATGTCTCTTTCTCACTTTTATAGCAAATAGATGAGCTACTGGCTGGCAGCCTGACTGAGGAAGATGAAGATGCCATTCTAGAAGAATTAAACACTATTACTCAGGTAGGATTAATCTGATATTCTTATAATTATTTGCAGCATGTGTTTCCAGGAAGCTGTTTGCAATAGGGGAACGTGTCTTTTTACCACTCGTGACAGCTTTTCTTCTGCTACAGATCAGTTATACCTGTTTGTGCCTAATTTCTGTGTCAGCAAAGATTAAGCTAATTGCTCCATACACGGGGGTCATTTAAAATGGGATGACTTTAAGGGTTGTACTTTTATTTGCGAACTGTTACAGTCAGCTGATCTCTGTTCTTACTGGAGAGCTATTCCACTTCAGCAGATGAAGATCTTGAAAGTCCTGGGTCATGCCCAGATAAACAGAAAGCAGTGTACGTTATCACTCCCACCCATCTCTGTGCTGCCTGTGGCTCCAAACCTGGCTTGGTTTGGCTTCACTTACTGGGCAGTGCTGAAACCCATAACCCTTCCCGCAGTTCTGGGGGCAGATGTCCGTTTGTCTGTGAAGTCTCTTCTATTACTGTTCTGTTCCCAAACAGTCTTGGCACAAAACTGTGGTGCAGGGGTCTGGGACTGCCGCCTGGCACGTGGGGTGTGTGTCATGTGTTGTCTTTAATGTCTTGCAGGAACAGCTGGAGCTTCCAGAAGTTCCTTCTGAGCCACTCCCGGAAGAGATCGCAGGTATGCTTTCTTTTCGGTTCTGTGCAATACTTGGAGACCCTCTCCTTACTGTAAGTGCCTCTGACAAACCCCTTTTTGCTGAACCTTTACCTTAAGAGGCCTCAAGGCCCTAGTCCCTTTCTGTTAGTCAGCGTCTAGTCATTCCTCTGGAAGAGTTCCCCCTTGTGTGACTTGCACCTGCCGTTCCCAAGTCACGCTCTGGACCTGCTGGTAGGCTGCCAGCTGCGATGTGTCACGTTGCGAAGCTCTGTGAGGGATTCTTTCCCTGGCCCTCTGCTTGATCCAAAACTCGACTGGTCCCCAGCATGTCAACGCAGCGTGTTGGCATGCAAGGACAATGTTTGGTGACCACAGATAGGAGCATTCACACTGGGCGGGGCGGGGAAAGGAGGAGTAAAAAAGGTTTCAGTGGGACTCGTGATGGTTTGAAGCTCTGTTGACCTTTCTTCAGCTGACCACAGTGGTTTTGAGCTGGCTGGATGAGGGTCGCTGGAGCCCCAGAACTCCAGGCCTGCTGGAGCGTGAGCTCCGCAGAACTGGTGTGATGCCGTGTTCCCTCCTGAGCGGCCCAAAGCCTCAGCAGCAGGGGCTGTGCAGCTGGATGTGAAGGAGGGGGAGAGGGCTCCTAAAGCAGAGTGTTACCGGGCGGCTGTCCCTGCTGAAAAGCTGAAGGCAGGGCCTGCACTTGGGGCAGCGAGGTGGGTGAGCAGAAGCCGGTTTTCATCCCGGCCTGTGGAACCCAGGGGCTGCTGTTAAGCTGCTTCCTCTGCATGGAATCTGTCCAGGAGAAATCTGGGGTATGGGAGATGTTTAGTCGTAGTGCTTGTTTAGTAAACGCGGATCAGTTGTCATCTCTGCGTGGTGACCGCAGGACGGCCAAATAACATACGAGCTGCCCTTGCAGCATGCAGCTGGCTGAGCCTGCTTTAGGTTGGCGTTGTCGGGACAAAGGGGAGACAAAGCTTGCCCGCCCCCTGCCCTCTGAGGAATCGCTGTTCTAGATCTGTTTCTCTGGGCTGGGAGCTAGCTGAAGTTGTGTCAGGTACATTCTGAAACTGTTTTAATTCTTGAAGTGCTGTGGAAAAGAGGGGCAAACGGGATATGTAGAATTATTTATAATGAACACTTACAACGCAGTAACTTTCCAGGCACTGTGCAAGCATTTGTTGCTCTTTTGAGAAGTGGAATGAGAGTCTTAGTTCTTCCTCGGGAGATGATTCTGGAGATTACTTGTGTTCTCTGTTTCTGTAACAAGTTTCTTTTTCCTCCACAGAACCAACACCAATCAAGAACAGGCCAAAACCAGAGCTTGTGGCAGCATCCTAACTCCCACTTCTGGGGATTCCCCCATAACTTTCACCCAGGACAGTTTGCCATCCCAGCCTGTGCTGGGAACAAGCAATGCCTTGGCAGCATCCCAGCTGTGCTGGGCGGATTGTGGAGCAGGATTCCCTGCGCAGGGTGGGGAACCTCAGCTGGTTGACTATTGCTCTTGTATCAAGATTATTTTCTAGTGCTTTCTTTTTTTGTAACTTAAATTCTGAACTCACTCAGCTGCGCTGTCTCGGGATTAAATAACAACTCTCAAACTTCCAAAGCCAAATGCTTTCTTAGGTTCGGTTGGTTTGATTTCAGTTGTAAATCTGCCTTTGCTCTGACAGAATCCCCATCAAGCCCTCCCTTGGAGTGCTTGTGGCTGTCTTAGGGCCACCGCGCTCGTGAGCCCTCCTGACCTTTCTGGTGTCCGCACACCTCTGTCCCTCTGCTTCTCCTCTTCTGGTTCTGTTTGTGGAAGAGCTGCTGATGTTTCTTGTCCTCACCTAGATCAGGCTGCCTGGGACGAGCAGGGACCCGTGGGGGCCCCGTAGGCAGGGGCTGGGTGCAGGCAGCCCGGGGGAGGCAGCAAAGCCTCCGTGCTGCGGCTGGAAACGGTTCTGGCAGCTCGTGCAAAACCAGCATACGTGAGGGTGCTTCACTGGGGCAAAGCTAGGAGTGATTGCTTGACTTTGCCTGCAGCAGCACTCGTTGAGAGGGACACCAACCTCTGTGTGAGGTGAGGAGCTGCTCTCTGGGCATGAGTCAGAGGCAGCTGGTAAGGATTCCCATTCAGATCCCGCTCTGCCTCTGGCAATCCGTGGCACCGAATGCAGAAGTGGAGTTAAGAAATCTGCTGAGCCTCTTAAAATTTATAGCAAGGAGCATTCTGCCGATGTTACGAGCCAGAAGTCACCCCGTGTTGGCTCAGCACCTTCATCAGAGTCTGAGTTCACCTTTGCAGTGTTCAGGCGGACTGAGCTCGATTCTGCTGCCCGTTGTCAGCTCCTGGTTGATATTTCCTCGTAGGGCAGGAGACAGGAAAGGTCAGGCTGGGTAGGCGAGAGGCTTGTTCTGCACCAGACGTGAAGTTTGAAGTTCTTTAACTCGACACTCCGAAGGCTCTGCTCAGTAAGGAGCCAGAGGGGAGGCCGTTTTCTCCTGAGACCTGGCTGTGGAGGACGGTCCGGTGCTCGGCGTGGTGTAGCGGGGCGCTGGGGCTGGCGTGGCTGATGAGCTGCTTGGAGAGCTGCCTGGCCAGCCGGGTGGTGGGCAGATTTAGCCGTTCTTGGAAGCAAGCGTGCTTGCCAGCTTGCAGATGCTCTTCAGGACACTGCAGATCTTTATTTATTACAGTCTTGAAGCCACAACCCTCAATCCCTGTTTCTGTGACAGAGCAGAAGGACCCAGAGGGCCCTCTGAGACTTTCGGTGGCTGCCTTTGGGGCTCTGTGACCTGGTGCTAGACAACGCTAACTAATCCCAGAGACTGCTGCCCCCCAGCCTGCAGTGAGGAGTCAGCAGTGACTGGGGGGTGTTGGATTTTTGTTTGTTGCTGTTTTGTTGCGTTTAAGTCATGCTTTCTGTTTCATCTCCATTTGTGCTGTTCCAAGGACTGGTGAGGTATCCGCGTCCCCCTGCCAGGGGCAGGATGTGGGGCACAAACCCTCGAGCAGCGTGCACTTTGCAGTTGCCCTATTTTCAATCTCACTGCGCTGCCTCTCTCTTAATTAATGTTGCATAACAAAGCCGCTGCCCCACAAGCTGCAGAGGTGTTTACAAAGCAGTGCAACAGAAAACAAGCAACTTTCTCTGAAATTGGCAGAGGGGGTTTAAAATGATCCCAGTGCTTATGCTGAATGCGCCGGTCACCCCAGCCTGTGTTTGGAACAGCCACGTTACAGCCACCTGCCATTCAGCTTTCACAGCTGAAGCTAAAATAGGGCAGGGCTGTGTCTGTTTTACACTCCTGTGGTGGTTTTTCTGCAGGCAAGGCTCTTGCTGCTCTGTTACCACCCCGGGTGGCTTGCAGTGCCCGCTTTTTCCACCAGAGAGAGCCTTGTCCTCACCAGCGCGGTGGCGTCTGCAGCACTCTGGTGGGACGTTTTTCTTCCAGCCTCCTTTGGTCCTTTGCTAGCCTGGTGTCTCCTTGTTTAATTTTCCCCTGTTTAATTTGTGACTCATAGGAATGAATGCTGGACTCTCCCAAGAAGAAGGTCTCGAAGGGACCTCTCCCGGGGCACAGCTCTTGCTGCTAGCGCTCTGAGTAAGCCCTGTTACACAGGGTTGGCACACATCGTCGCGGTCTGCGTGCTCCTTTTCTTTCCCACGAACTTCCTGGCGACAAGGGAGGCACGAGCAAACCATCCCCTGGGGAATTATGCCCTGCGCTGATGCTGTGCCATCAGCCTGTGACTGCAGCCGGGGTGCTGAGCCGCTCTGTCTGTGCCCCCTGCCCCGTGGGAGCTGCATTTGGGCAGTGCTGGAGGGGTTAAGGCTGCTCCCTGCCTCGGTGGGTGCCGTAAAGGGGCCGCACGCTGACCCTTTGGAAAGTTGGGAGCAGATCACCAGCAGCTTCCTCTTCTAATCCCTGTAGCAAACAGATTGCGCTGTGCCTCCTTGGGAGGAAGAGCCAGGAGCGGTGTGTGACCTCCGTGGTGTGCTGTAACAATAAACGATTTCTAATGGTTTCACCGATTCCTCTTCCAGTCTCGTATTTTCAAAGTAAATGTTTTCAGTGAGTAAGAGTTGCCTTCCTCCCTGCTCAACTCCCTGCTCCTGGGAGAGACTTGGGCAGGAAGTTTCCGAACAGGCTCCGTGTGTAAGAGAAAAACAATCCTGTCTGCCTGCCTGTCCCGGGAGCGCGCTTCTCTTGGGTAATGACAGCAGCGGTGCCCTGGCAGACGTGGCACAGGCAAAATAAGGTGAGGTGGAGCTGCATTTCAGAGAAACTGTGCATCGTATTATTGCTGCGGTGGTGAAGCTGCTGCTGTGGTGCTGTGCCTGCCCCCTGCTTGGCGCGGCGGCTCCCCAGGGTCGGTGCACGAGGCCCAAGGCCGTGCACAGCGCTCACAGGGCTCGGCTCCCTGGAGAAGGCAAGAGCACCAGGAAGGGCTCACGGGAGGCAGCAGCACCGGGGTGGATGTTTGAAAGTCAGCCCTCCTGCCCGTGGAAGCTGGGCTGAGTTTTGCTGGGTTCATTCTGGAATCTTTAAGGAACTGCTCAACGGGCCCAAGCTGGGGCTGTCAGAGCTGCCTTGGCCCTTTGCTGGCTCCTTGTTACTCCGGATGCAGGTCTCTTGGGGGCTGAGGCCGTGGGATGTCTCTGGGTCTCTCCTGCCCCAACCACCTGGACCCTGTGCTGCTGCTCGGCCCCTCCACCTCCTGCCGGCACAAGGAGGTGCCCGGAGTTGCTGCGTCCCTGGGAGTGCAGCTCCGCGGTGTTTAATTATCGCTCCCTGTGCCCGCTCAGCTGCGGCAGTGGGGTGGGAGCCGGCACCCGGCCGTGCGGGCTGAGCCTAGGGCTGCTCCAGCAGTGCTTTAGCTGCCCAGATGTGCAGCTCCATGAAGGTGTCTTCCCACGAAGCGCGTCGCTGCGGCAGCCTTGCTGCTGCTAATTAAACCCCACAGGATGCAGGCGGCCCCGTGCCGCTGCCTCTGCCAGCCCCACGCAGCGCCTGCTGCCCGGGGGGGGCTCAGGCCACCGGGCTGGAGTCACACCAAGCATCCCACCACAGACCCAGCACATGTGAGGGTGGATTCCAATCCCTTTGTATTTATGGGAGGAGGTGATTTGTCTCTTCTCCCGGAGCCGCTGCCGGAGTCCCAGTGGTGTTTCCGCGGCACCAAGGGGTGCCTGATCCCATCCCCGTGGCGTTTAACGGAGCGGGTGGCCATGCGGGACCCCAGCCCCGCACACGAGCCAGCGACATCCCTGGCTCCTCGCGGCCTGGCAGCCTCTCGCCGGCTCGCAGCCGCCCTTCCTCTCCACGCAGCCAGCAGCGACGCCCGCGGAGCCGCGGCAGTTTCTATGCCGACACGGATGGAGCGCTGCCGGCCGGGGCTGCGCGGGGGGCTGGTGGCTGCGGACCCCACTAACTCAAATGTTTCCTGAAGCACCCGTGGAAACCACGGTGAGGTGAAAACCCGAGCGGCCGCTGCTCCGCGGGCCTTGCTCCTGCCTTCGCTCTGGCTGCTCGTTGACATCGGTGAGCACAGGGAGGCGGCTGGGGATCTGCGCGCACCCTGCACAGCCCCAGGTCTGCGTCCCTGGGGCAGGGGGTGACCCGCAGCAGTGCCTGGGGTCCCCTGGCCACGGCTCTGTGCTCCCACCCTGCTGCTAACACATCTCCTTCATCCTCCACCCTCCTTGGCAGACACCAAGTCGGGAACAGGTGGTTTTGGGGAGAGTTGCGGGGTATTTCTATTTTCCTGCTCCCCTTTGTCATGCCTCACCCCACGAAGTCTCCCTGCAGCCCGATGCTCCCTGTGCCCAGCTCACACAAGGATGGCATGGGGGGGGGGAGGCACGGTGCTCGGAGGCAGCGCTGGCAGCGGCCGGGTCTGCAGGGGCAGCGTGGCAGCCTCAGCCCCTCAGCATGGTGAGGACCATGGGCACAGCCGCTGGCTCCTTCCTTCTCGCCGGTCACCTTTTTTAAGTGGCCGGGTGTCACGCTGAGTCACCAGCTGGAAGATGGAAAAGCCTTTGGCAGCGAACAAGCCTGGGTTTTGAAAGTTCGACTGCGGGAAAAAAATCAGTGCAATTTCCTAATTGGAGCAGTGGTGGGGACAAAGCAGATTTGTTAGAGAGCTGCGCACCCAAGTGCAGGAATGTGACCTCTGTGAGCTCTGAGCGCTACCCAGGACCTCTCAGTGCACGGCGGTGCTTGGCAGCGGCCAAAATGCTGCCGCAGTGACTGCTCTGATGGAAGGGAGTCAGGATTTCACCCTCTGGGGTCACCAGGCCCACTTCCAGGCTGGTTTCTGGTTTGGGAGGAGCACTGAGAGGTGACGGCTGGCCCCGGGTCACCCTCCTGCTACTTCCCTGCTCTGCGGAGGAATGCGGTTCCTCAGGTCCTCAGGTCGCGGGTGAAGCTGCGGGCACACACCGTGCCTTTGTACAGCCATCATGGCAAAGTCACTTATTGTCCCCAGCTGTCAGTTGCCACCCGGCCACCTCCACCTGCGGCATCAGCTGCCAGTGAGCGACCGGTGGGGCTGCGCGGTGGGGCTGGTGCGGGCTGCACCCAGGGCTGCGCTGAGTCACGGCCCGCACGGGCACGGTTAGCAGGGGAAGGAACAAGTGGAGACCAGTCCCAGGGACGTGCCTGTGCCGCCAGGTTGGGAAGCGAGAAGGCTCCTGGCACCGACGGGTCCTTGGGCTGGGAGAGCAGCCCCGGCCCCAGAGGGCTCCGCAGCACGCGGTGACCGGTGACCCCGGCCAAGGCTCCAGGGGAGGCACTGCCCGGTGCAGCAACGTGATGCGAAATCCCATCGTGCCAATTATGCAAATCGCATAAACTATGCCTGCTATTCAGAAGTATCCCCAGAGATCTCCTTAGCGAGCTGTAATTCAGCATTACTCACTCCCGAAACCAGGCGCTGGGGCAAGCCAGGAGCGCACGGGGCTGTGCCCGGCTCAGCAGCCTGGCGGTGCCCAGGAGCCGGTGCCCCCAGCCCCCTGCATCCCCTCCTGCCGCCCCCCAGCCCCTCCTAGCAGTCTTTGGGGCTGCTGTGGGACTTTGATCCATCCACCTCTGGGCCTCGGCAGGCAGCCTGCTGGGATCTGCTGCTGGCCCCGCACCGCTGCCAGCCCAGGTCCCCCCATGCCCTGTCCTGCCTCCCCCGGCCCACCCGGCGCCTCCATCCCCACCGTCCTCCCAGGCCCCAGCACAGCGCTCTCCTTCTCCGCAGAGCTTTGTTCTCCCACCCACTCCCTGCTTTCTTCCGTCACTCCGGCTCCTCCCTGCGCTTGCTCTCCCCCGGCCCCACGGGAGCGGCTCCTCCACGCAGGCTCCCCCGGCTTCTGCTGCCAGCCCGGCACATGTGGCACCGTGCCGGCACCGCACCACGGCACCGGTGCCACGAGAGCCCTCCGCCAGCATGTCCCCTGCCAACCCATGCCTGCATCCCGGGCCACTTCTTTAATTTGCCATCAGTGACCCTGGGGACAGGCACTGATCCTGGCAGCGGTGCCCAGCCAAGCCCCGCCGGCCCAGCACCGTGCCCCACCTCTGCCTGCCCCTGCCCTTCAGGCTAACGTGGGGCGAGTTGTGCCGCTCGCTGCGCCTCGCTCCCCTCCCCTGTGAAGTACCAGCGACCTACTTGGTGGCACGGATGGAGTCCTGCTTAGCAAAGTGCTAGACAAGGGCTCGAAAGTGCTGTCACCAGTGTTTTAGCCTCTGTGCTGTATTTCAGTGCCACAGCTTCCACCTAATATAATAAGAGCCTGAATTGTTCATCCTTTGCTAATCCTCCATAAATGGCTTTACTTGATTTGTGCTTTGGGGGGTTTAACTGGCTGACAGTTGCTGACACACACAGGGAATCTCCAATTTCATGGCAACTTTTCAGCCCTGACTCTCCAAAATGAAACCCCAAAAAAAATCTCGTGTGTGCAGTGCTCCGGCAGCGGCACAGGGGAGGGACGAGGCTGGGAAGGACACAGGGGTGCCTGCTGCCATGGTGGGACCAGGGGGCACCCAGCTGGGCACCGAGGGCAACCATGGGGCATCACAACCACCCCGCCAGCATCCCGACACCATCAGTGCTGCCGTACACTTGTGTAAGACTTCAGGGATGTTTCCATCTGCCGGAGGGCAGTGACTGGCTCCAGGTGGTGGGGAGAGCCCCACGGAGCCCCCACGCTGCTGCTGGAGGGGGACGGGAAAGGCAGCAGGCAGGGAGCGCAGCAGTCTGGAGCTCGACGGCACAGGTCAGGGCTCGGGATGCAGCCGCATGCGGACGGGAACCACGCATCGATCAGAAATACCCAGCCAAAGAGGCTGAGCGGGACGAGACGGCCAAGGGAACAGCACATCCTGCACTGGGGGCTCGGGTGGTTTTGCTCAGACCCATTAGGCCGATTCCCCAAAGTGCCACGTCAGACGCCAGGAAAATCATATTAAAATTGCTTTAGAAACAAATAACTGCTGGCAGAGCGTGGAGAGGATCCACAGCAGAATAATGCGCAGCGGCGCATCGGGGCTCTGATGGGGGAGCCATCCGCGCGAGACAAAAAGTCCGGAAATTTCCTGTTAATCTCATTAACAAGCTGACACTTGCAGGTACGCTCCTGCCTTGTGCCACACTGCTCAGAGGGGCTGGAGAAGGAGATTTTCCTTCTGGCTCCTTTCATTTCTGCACGCCGCAAGCAGGGCACTGCTGCTGTCAGACCGACGTGTGGGGAGCAGGGCAGCCCCTGCCCCTCACACCCACGGTCCCAGCCAGGCAAGTCGGCGACAAAGAAGGCTTCCACCACCTCGCCCAGCCAAGGGAGCCCTGCTCCACGCTGCCAGCAGCCCCCTCCCTCCGTGCCCCCTCTCCTGCCCCTGCCCACCCGGGGCAGAGACACCACCAGGGCTGCGGAGCCGGGCGGCGAGAGCCGGGTGTCCTCTTGGTAGCGGCTGGGGACACGTCGTGGCCAGAGGTGTGAGGGATCATCACCTGCCTTCAGGTTTTTTTTCTCCCTCCCATGTGACAGGACACTTTCCTGAGGCCACGAGGACGCGGGAGCTCCACCAGCACCTCGCAGCGTCACCGTCCCCTCCCCGAGCAGCGATGCGGCCCCGCAGCCACCTCCCCTGGAGGGCCTCTGGGTTGCACGGACGGGCGTGCGCCTCTCCACCTCACCACGAACCCGGGGGGTGCCGGCTGTAACAGAGCCCGAGGCACCAAGTTTCCATGGGCTAAGTGTGTGGTGCATGAGAGGAACCCCCCCAGGCCCCACTGAGCACCGTCCAACCCCAGTTGTGCCACCGAGCCCCTGCCCTTGGCCACCGCCACCCCAGCGCGGTGCTCGCCCCAGGTGCTGGGGCGCGTGACCCGGCTGGGCGCGCTGGCATGACGCCACGCTGATAATTAGGAAGGAACCTAATGAAACTTCTAAAATAGCACAATTTCCTCCACACACCTGCAGTCGAACTGGGTGGATTACATAAGTTGGTGTTGCCACAGCAACTTCGCTCCACCCAGGGCTGGAGGTGGACGGTGCCGCGTGCGTGGATGCGCCGTCACCCTGGGGAGAGACCGGGCGCAAAGGGGGTTTGGCAACGGGGAGAGCTGGCTCGGCGGCCGGGGCTTGGGTCCGACCTCTGGGGCACAGGAACCCCACTGGTGTCAGAGGTCTCACGTGGAGGTGAGGTCCCTGCCTCGGGTCCTGCTCCTCCAGCCTGGCCCCCGCTCGGTCCCCGCCTGGAGAAGCAGGAGGCGAGGAGCAGCTGAAGGTGCTGCCTGGATGTAAGCAAACCGAGGGACTCCAACGCCATGGTTACCCTGGGCACGCTCCAGCTGCCGCTGCTCCCTGGGGAGTGAATCACGGTAACAAAAAGACAGCTAACAGAAAAAAGGAGAAACCAAAGCAAATGCTAGGGCACGAGGCGCAGGCAGGTTTTTCCTGCCACGAATTCCCAGGGCGCTGGAGGCAGGCGGTCCCGTGGTGGGATCGGCAGAAACACGGCCAGAGGCACCGACGGGGTGCCCGGCAGCGGGTTTGGACATGGGAAAAGCCAGGGGTAAACGGAGTTTGATAAATCCTTTCCTTAATGTACGAATAAGAAACCAGCAGATGCTTACAGATGAGGATTTGCTTTGGGAGCGAGGGGGTGCGAGGCAGAAAGGCTTTCAGTACTCAGATTTCCTGGGGATAGAGATAAAGAGAAGCAGAAGACAGGAAGAAAGCAGAGCAGTTTGGAGGCTGGGAGCAGGCCTAGATGCGCGAGATTCTCTGAGGGTCGTCCCAAAAGGCCTCTTTTATTACGAGAAATTACAAATCCTTTTATCTTCTTCACCAGAAGAACAGCTTGTTTGAATTGCTAGGCTGTCACACTGGAATTAGATGCAAGAACCCCCCACATTCGTGACGTAGCGAAGAACTTACATAACGCAACTAAAAATAAGGTGATGGAGACGCATATGGAGGCACTCTCCTCCCGGCCGCTTGCTCTGAAATCCATCTCCAGCAGCAGAAAGCCAGCAGCACCTCGGCCACGGGAGCAGCCCCAAAACTCAGGCAGGAGCAGCCTGGAGCACAAAGCAGTCCATGGGCAGCCCAGGGCCTGCCACCCGTGGCGATGTCCCACCTGTGGCCATGTCCCACCCGTGGGGATGTCCCACCCATGGCAATGTCCCACCTCCCCTTCTGTTCCCCAGCCCTAGCAGCAAATGGTTAACTGGCCACGCCAGAAAACGAGAAAAGCCTGCACACAGGTCGTAAATTCTTCCCTGTCCCCTGGTGTGGGAAACCTCTGAGAGGCCAAACTGGGAGCCAGGTGTGCCCGGGCCGAGCAGCGCCCCTGGGTGCCCCCCGGCTCCTCGCCTGCAGGAGGTGGAGAGGAGGCAGCGGAGGGGCAGGAGTGGAGCTTTGGGGCCGAGGTATTGACTGGCTGGGGCTGCTCCTGCGGCTGCTGCTCGGAATCGATGGAGGAGATGACCGAAAAAGGCACATGAGGCTGTTTAACTACTTCACTGCTCCCCGTGGCTGAGGGGCAGGAGGGGCAGGAGGGAAATGCTTGCTCCGAGGGCCAGGAGAGGCTGCCCATGGTGGTTTGCACCCTGGCACCTTCAGCCCCTGGTTGCTCCTTGCCGGTGTGGCTAGGCATGCAGGGACAGGGACAGGGACAGGGACAGGGACAAGCCCCTTGATGCTCTGGTTCAAGCACGGACAGCACCGCAGGGAGCAGCAGGGGACGGCTGCGTGGTGGGGACGGCCGTGAGGATGAGGACGGTGCGGTACTGGCCCGGAGGCACAACCACGCTGCTCGCATCCCTCGGGACCCACACAAAATGCACTGCCATCAATCCGAGGGATGGGAGTGGGACAGCTCTACAGCTGGGAGGACTGAGGGGATGCCTGGAGCACCCCAGTGCTGGTGGGGTGAGGAGGGGAGAGCCCAGGGGGCAGCAGGCAGGGGCTGCCTCCCCTGCCCAGGCCAAGCCCTGCTCCAGGTTGTGCACAGACACCGTGGGCCCCGTGCCCGTGACCGCCCGTGGCACTCTCCCGTCCTTTCTGGACAGCATCTGATGTCTTTCCCCATCTAACAGCAACACCGTGCGGCCACCGGCTGCTCCTCACCCGCCCAGCACCGCGCGGGCAGGAGGACGGGGTCAGCACGGGGGGCAGCGAGGGTGTGTGGCACAGCGGGGACTGCAGGGCACGGCGTGGAGTATTGCAGGGGCACAAGATATAGGATGGAGCATCAGGGGCTGTAGGATGGGGAAGAGCAGGGGCTATAGGACAGGTTATGGGGTTCAGTGGGGGGTACGGATGGGGAATGGGAATAGGGAATGGGGTGGGAAAGGGGTGCGGGATGGGAATTGGGTATGGGATGGGAGTGGGTTATGGGATGGGAATAGGGAATGGGATGGGAATGGGGTGCAGGATGGGAATGGGGTACGGGATGGGAATGGGGTGCGGGATGGGAATGAGGAATGGGGTTACGGGATGGGAAGAGGGAATGGAATGGGAATGGGGTTACTGGATGGGAATAGGGAATGGGATGGGAATGGGGAATGGGGAATGGGATGGAAATAGGGAATGGGGTACGGGATGGGAACGGGGTGTAGGATAGGAGTGCAGTGGGGCACCATGGCACACGCAGGGGGCAGGCATCAGACGGGGCACAGCACGGTGCTGCCCCCAGCCCCGGCCGCCCCCAGCCCCACGCTCGGCACCCTGCACCCTGCCCGGCCCGGCTCGGCTCAGCCCGGCTCAGCTCCTCCCTGCGGGCGGGCCGGGGCGGGCCGGGGCGGGCGGCGGCGGCCGGGAGCTGATAAAAGCGGCGGCCCCGCTCCGCTGCGTTGCTCTCCGCTCCGCTCCGCACCGCACGGCCCCGCTCCGCACCGCCCGGCCCCGCTCCGCACCGCCCGCCCATGGTGCTGCCCGGCCCGCCCGGCATGTCCCGCTCCGAGGAGGTGCACCGCCTCACCGAGAATGTCTACAAGGTGAGCCCGGCAACAGGTTTTTTCCCCTCCTCCCCCCCCCCCCCCCCCCTTTTCTTTTTCCCTTTCCCGTTTTCCTCCCCTCCTCCGCCGGGCGCGGGGGCAGAGCGGGGGCTGCTGCGGGGGCGGCTGGAGGAGGAGGAGAGGAGGAGGAGGAGGAGGAGGAAGAGGAGGATGTGCCGCCGCCGCCGGGGGGGCTGAGCCGCCCCCGCTCCCCCCCGCAGCCTGCACGGAGCGCTCCGAGCTCCGCCGGGGGGGGCGCCGCTGCCCGAGCCGCCCCCGGTCCCTCCGCGGCCCCGGGGTGCGTCGAGGTGGGAGCGGGGCCGTGGGGGGGGGGGGGCGAGGGGCGGCCCGGGGAGGCAGGGAGCGGCCCCCGGCCCGGGGGGGGCTCGTCCTAACCCCCCTGTCCTGGGTCACCTCGGGCCGGCACGGGCGAGCCCCGCCGGGGCGGTCCCTGGCTTTCCTCGAGCACCTGAAAGCAGTTCGTGTCCTGGAGTTGCTGAATCTCCCCATCGCCCGATTTGCCCGTTTTTCCCTCTTCCCCCCCCCCCCCGTCAGTGGCATGAGAAAAATGAAATGTTTTGTGTGCCTTGGTCTCCCCTCGTGAAGGGAGAGCTTTCTGCTCTGCTGGGTGCTGTGGCCGAGCCCAGGTGAACCTTTCTGTCCTGGCGTGCGTGTGGGATGTCATTCATTAAACCGGGAGGCTTGCGTGGTTTTCTCCGTCTTGAGTGGTCGGATCGAGTTCCTTGTGAGCATTAAGTGGGAAGAAAAACACTGACAGAAAAATTTAGCGTGAAAACCATCGAGGTAGTAAAGTTCTAAAGTCTCCTGTTGGCACCTCGGGCACAGCAGCTGTTCAAGCAGCGCTCATGGCACCCGAACCTGGTGTGGAGCAGGGCTGCGGCTGGAGCTTTCTGCCCAGGCATCAAGCAGCACATGGGATTTGGGTGTCTGTGGGACTCCATTTCACCCTTTAAATGCTGCTGGTCCCCCAGTCCCTGTGCTGTTGTCACACATGGGCAGAGCCCGTCACCCTGGGGTGCTGACTTAATGGCCCCGTGCACCCAAAAGCTGCCCCCTCCTGCGCTCTTATCAGCTGGGCTGGGCGGGAGCCGCTGGAGCAGGGCGAGCACCGCGCTGTGCTTTGCACGCCCATGGTGTGCTCGGGCTCCAGGGGCAACTGCTCGGAAGGGTTTCAGCTGGTGACTCAGGTGTTGTTTGAGGGGTGTTGTCCTTGGTGATCTGCGGTGATGGCAGCTTTGTGCGGCAGGTAACAATTTCTCCAGGAGTCTGTGCGTGGTGAGCGCGCAGGGTGGCTCTTGGGCGGCTTCAAACCCACCTTGGTGTTCGCCTTGGCTGGAGGGGAGTGCTGAGGATTTCTGCCCCAAGAACAGCTGCACTTAGCAGCGCTGGTCCCCTGAGAACCCACAGGTGGACATTGGTCGTGCTCTTTGCTTGCCTCCCACCCTCGGCTCCATCACTCCTGCGCTGTGTGAGCCGCGGGGCTGGGAACTTTGTGAGGAGCTCGCAGCGAGCGGCTGTGCCGCCCGTGTCTGAGCCTGACCTGGCCGAAGGTGGTGTGGGGATGCCCTGGCCCGCTGGGCCCCGAGAGCAGGCAAAGGAACTGTGAAGGTGACAGGCTGTGGTCAGGTCACACCTGAATCTGTTTGAGGGAGCAGCCAGGGTGTGGAGGGTGAGAGCTTGGAGCTGGAGGCTAATCTTGTGGCTTTACCCAACAACATCCAGCTTCTCAGCCCTGGTGACTGAAGGAAGACAGCGATGACTATTTGCATTTTCCTCATCAATGAGGTGCCTTTTCTCTGAAGACGACGGTGCTTTTCGTGGCTTCTGGAGGTGTTGCATGGGGTACGTGCAGGAAGCAGGCGTTTTCCTATTTCTTGGGGGACTTGTGCAGCCTCGTGGAGCGCAGCGCCAGGGCTGGTGGCTCGGGGCAGCGCTGGCTGCGAGCTCCCGGAGCTCTGGAAGCTTGGGAGTCTCCCAGTCCAAAACCAGCCCCCAGTACTTCATGTCCCCATTGTCGAAGTGGTTTTTGTCCCGTGCTTTTCTGGCCTTTGCTGGAGCCTGAGCACCGCTTGGGGCAAAAGCGGGGCCAGGAGGAGCTAAGCCAGAGGAAGGGGCCGAGGTGGAGGCTGAGTGCTGCCTCCCCTGAACCAGGGCACAGAGTGTGGGTGCAGGTGGGGGCGGCAGCTCTGTGCCTCCCTTCCAGCCTCTGCCATCCTCTCACCAGCTTCCAGCCCCACTGGGGCCGTGCCGCTTCCCCTGCGGTGCCTGGAGCAGCTCTCGCAGTCGCTCCCCATGCCCGGCACCCTCTCCCCCAGCGCAGGCTTTCCTGAGGCGTTCTGCTTGGGAAGCCCATTGTAATTATTTTCCAGAACCAGTGTTCACCCTCGGAGTGACTGTGCTAATGAGATGGTGGAGGAGCTGTCAGCCGCCCCCTTGCCGATGCTGCCACTACAGGCAGCTGCCTACACATGTGTAGTAATTACAGAGGGAGACGGAGGATGCTGGCACCTTCTGCCAATGTAATCCCACCTTCCCCTGGTGCTGATTCACTTGTGTGGACCTTGCTGTAGCAGCACAGCTGCGGGGCTGGCTCCGAGGGCTCTGCAAGCATGGGGCTGGGCAAAGCTCCTCCTGTTGTAGGCTCAGACTCCGACCACCCTTCCTTGAGCCCGGGCTGCTCCCCGTGCAGCAGCTCCTGAGCCCTGCTTCGTCCTTCACACATCGCACAGAGCCCTCCTTTGCAGGAAGGAGGGATGACTTCTTCTTCCCCCGAAGACAAATCTGTCTCACTTACGACAGATTAGATTACTGCAGTTTACAGGCCAACCTCCATTTCATTTTAAAGCCATTCCTTTGCGTGGAAGATTGCTTTGCAATGGTGTGTGAATAGCTCTGTGCTTGGAGAAAGGTTTGCTTAAAAACACCCCAAACTCAGAGCCTCCTTGTCTCACACAAACGCAGACACAATTTCTGATAGTCGCTTGCTCCACATCAGATGTAATAAATGTTATTGCCACCGTAACAGCCTCTTGCCTCATTATCTCCAGGTCCAGAGGGAAGGGGAGATTCTTGCTCAAGTGAATCAGAAGGGAAATGGTGGGTGGCTTGGTGTGTTTGGCAGCGGAGGGAAAACGCGCCGTGACAGAAGATGAAAGAGCTGGCCCCAGAAGCCAGCCTGTGCCACCCCCAAATTTCATGTGTTGCGCTCTCGGGCCCTCGGAGCACTGGGTGCTTCCTGCACCCAGGCTCTGGGGCTCCGAAGTGAGCCCTGCAGCACCTGTGTGGGTGCCGTGCAGGTGGCCGGGGAGCGGGCTGTGCCGAGCTCCTGCCCAGCAGTGACTGCAGGAGGGTGCAGGGTGGAGACGGGGATCGGTGCCTCTTAGCGAGCAGGGCCCAGGGCTGTGGTGTTTTCACAGGGACAACCCGCTTCTGCCGAGTTGCACCTCTGTAGGTGGCTTGGCTCTGCGGCGGAGCTGACTTGCAGCTTTGTGCTGATCGGGCGCTTCTGGCGGTGCGGGGCTGCCCTCGCTGCTCCTTCCCCTCCGTTTGGGCACCGCTCTGCCACGGTGTGGAGAGGGGTTTGTGAGCTCTGCTGCACCCCTCAAAACCGTTGAAACATGCAGGTTACAAAGTGGTATCCAGAAGGTAGCTCACAAGTTGCCCAAGGTACCCCGAATGCTTCCCGTGCCGCTCCCTGGAGCGGTGGCAGCCGCTGGCTTTGCCTTCGGAGGCTTCTTGTGCTGCGCCTGCTCCCAGCTAAGGTTTCGCAGCCCTGCTGCTCACGTTGCAGGGCGTAGGGCAGCTTGCTGCAAACATCCCCCGCAGCAGGCACTGGTCTTGCAAAAGCCCTTGGCAGAGCTGAGCCCTTTGGCACGGGGGCTGTGGGAGGAGTGTCCCTGCAGCCCCCAGCTCCCGGTGGTTGTCCCGGCTCACAGCAGAGCCCTGGAGCTGGGGCCGGGTCTGCCCTGTGGTGTTCCTGCTGCTGGGATCCTGTGGGGTGCTCCCAGGGGGTGCCACGAGCCAGCGTGCTGCTGGTGCTCAGCACCCTGCAGGGCTCCGGCTCCCTCCAAGCCTGTACCCAGGCTCCAGCCCAGAAACTTGGGTGCTTTCATCCTCTGACGTGGTGTCTAGGTGAAATTAAGTGGCCTAAAGCTTAAAGAAGGGTCCCTGTTCTTCCCTGAAGTCCCTTGCCCCTGAGCATCATCTCCAGTAAAGGCGGTGCTGAGTCCTGACCATGCTGTTGGGCCGTGGGGCAGCGGCTTGTGCTTGCCCTGCCCTGAAGACCACTGTTGAGCCCTTCCCGCTCGTTCACAGCGAATTTGGGGAGCACGGTGGCCTTGCCGCTGGCAAGGGAGTGGTGTGGAATGACAGCCATCAGCAGCTCTGGTTGGGAAAGGCTGCTGCTGTGCTGTGTGTTACGGTATCCGAGACCCCAGGGACTCGGGATGGTGGGGGAATTCCTGGGGCAGAGCAGCGGGGTGTGTTGTAAGGCGCTGAGCATCCCTGCGGCCAGCACGGCCGGCCCCGCAGCGCCCAGAGCTGGGGCTCGTCCCACCACCGAGCTCAGGGCAGGGCGCGCGGAGGTGGTGGCAGCAGCGGGGTTTGTTTGGACATTAAATATTAACACAGAAATAATGGAAGGCGTTCCTGAAGCAGGGCTGACCCATTTAGAAACAAAACTTCCTCGTAGCCGAGCTGCTGGTACAGGGTGGCTGTAAGGAGATGCCCGCGGTGCTGCCCCCCTCGGAGCTCGGCACGGCCACGGTGTCCTGCAGGGGTGCTGTGGGGTGCCTTGGAGGTGTAGGGTGGGCTTCGGGGGAAATCATGAAGCCTGTTCTTAATTTTTTTTAAAAGATTTCAGGGAGGTGGTGTGAAGGTCTGCCTCCTATGCAAGGGAAACTTGATACAACGCGAGCCAGCTCCACTTCCAGCTTCTTCTTGGGGAGCACTCTTAATTAACTTTTAATTGTGGGCTGGTTATTATGGCACTGGAACAGCAGGTGAATCCTTGCTGTAGCACAAAGTGGAGCCCACTCGGAGGGGAGAGAAGTTGAGCTTGCTTTCTGTGGAGTCTTCTCCCCCCTAATTCACACGGCTGTGTCCTGGAGACCTCGTGCTTTGCATTAGTTTCGTTTTTGGCAGCTGAAAAAAGCCATGCCAATCCCAGAGAGCTGAGTGGTATTACCCAGGGAATTTAGCGCAGTGGAACAAAGCAAAGCCCTTTCAACCTTTAGCTGCCAGTTTTTTTGTCTGTGTTTTTCTAAACTCTGCCCAGGCTGGCATGTGGAAGGCAAACAACTTGGGGGTGGTGCTGATGGAGCAAAATTTGAGGGAGAGTGAGATTTGCTTTCAATACCAGAATTTGTCCAAATACCAGCTTCACTGTAGTGTCTGGCAAACCTGGCTTCACCTTCCTGGCTCACAGAAGCCGCTGCAGGAGCACACACAGACACACACAGACTGCTCCCTGCCCTCTCTGTGTGCCTGTCCGGGGGCTGCTGGAGCAGCAGTCCCCACAGCAGGCAGCTGCGGTGCTGTGCCGGCTCTCTTGGGCACGAGAAGCGGTTGCTTATTGAGCACAGTCCCTGATGTAAACGTGTTTATCTTCCAGTATTTGTTTCTTCCTGGCAGCTGGTAGCTTTCCAACTTCTCTGTGTTGGGGGATATGGAGGTGTTAGCTCTGGAGTTGGCTTCCTTTCCCACCATGGCAGTGAAAATAAGGGTTGAAAAAATCTATTTTTATCTCTGGAGTGAAGAGTCTTTTATAATGCCCTTATCCTGCGGGGTTATTTATGTTGGAGTCTCTAGGCGATGTCTTAAAGGCATTCACTTTCAGCAAACTTCCTCTTAAGGGTTTCAGGGATTTTATTTGGCCAGCACAAGCCACTTCCCTCCCCTCCCCTTGATTAGCGGGATCCTTTCTGCTGCGCTCTTCCTCTTTATTTGCTGCTTCAAAATGGCTGTGTTAGTCTGTGGCTCTTGCGCCTCGTCCCCCTGCCCGGGGAAGATGTGCTGAATTTTGGGAGGGCATTTCCTCAAATCCGTGCGGCCGTGCCGTGTCCCTGCAGGTCGGGAGAAGAGCTCAGCTGCTTTCGGCCCCGAGCCCTGCTCCCTGGCACTGCCACCTGCACCAGTGCCCTGCTGCTGAGCCCCCGGGCTGCTCCCCGGGGATGGTGCTGGGTCTGCAGAGCCCATTCGGGTGCTGGTTCTCTGAGCTTCGTGCTTTGGGGAAGATTTGTTTACTTGGGCACTGCTGCAAAAACTGGTTTATTTATATACACATGCATGCATACATACATAAACACTTACTGCACTTAACCTAGCAAACTGTTTAAAAAATCCTTTCCCTGCAGAAATTGCCAATTTTCCTTCTGCACGGGCGCTGCTCAGCCTCAGGTGGCTGGGGCCGAGCTCTGCGTGGCGGTGGCACGCCGTGGCTGTGCTGGCAGCAGGGACGTGTCCGACTGAAGCCAAACGTGACGTGGGAAGGACAGAGCAGCCCTCCCCAGTGCTAATTAGCTCCTGTGCAATTGCCTCCTACAATTATGGAAAACAACTCACTACGTGGCTTGTTGCTACAGGTTAATTTTCTCCTCTCAAGTTGAGCGTGTTCGCTGAACGGCTCCGTGCTGCCCCAGAGGAGCCCTCCTGTGCTGTTGGAGGCTGCGTGGCCTGGCCCTCAGCTCCAATTAGCCCTGGAGTCCTCATTAGCCTCGTGCTCGCCGCGTCAGATCCCTGCAGGTCGTCTCCTGTCCCTTGCAGGGCTGTGCATCGTGGGCTCTGAGGCTTGGCAGCGTGGCTCGGGGCTGCCCTGGGGCTCTGCCCCCCGTCCCCCAGCTGTTGCTGCGTTATGTGGGGGATTTGGGATCCCCTGCGTCAGCAAACACCGGCACTGAAGCGATGCCCCTTAGTGTGCTTGGCACGGTCTCTGGGCCAGAGTGTCCCACGCAGGTTGCTGCTCACGGAAATTAAATCTGGCTGTTTTGAACCAGGGGAAGGCGACAGCTCGGCCGCCGCAGTCGATCCGTCCTGCACACAGGCACCCGCAGAAGAAAATTAAACCGCCGTACCCTGAAAAGGCCAGGCAGCAGGAACTCGGGATAAAAATGCCTCGGGCAGAAAATGAGCTTTATAGTGTTTGGCCAGCTTCAGATGAGGTGACAGATGCTTAATCAGCTTATTTGACAGAAGTGTCTGTCTGTTGCCTTCCCAGCACAGGGCGCTGCCAGCAGCGGTGCGGAGCAGAGCCCCTGTCCCTTGGGCATCGCCACGTGGGGATGTGTGGGCAGCTGCCCATGGGATGGGGCAGGGATGTGGGGCTGGACCCAGGGTTGCTGCAGGCTGGTCTGGAGGGTGCAGTGAGCACGGAGGTGTTGCTGCCTTTTCCCCAGCCCAGCTGGGAGTCAGAGCTTTGTTCTAGGGAGGCTGTCGGTGCTGGGAGTGAGTCGCTTTGGCAGGAGAGGGTCAGTCGCTGCTGTGACAAACGTACAAAGAGCTGTTCTTGTGTGTGATCCGATTAGTCCTCCTCTGCCTCATGGTTAAATAAGGATCTTAAAGGGAGGGAGGAGGGAAAGCCCAGCAGACTGTTTCTGCTGTGCTGTGTTCTCGTTTCTGCATTTCTGGGCAGCTGGAAAGTGACACCAAGTGCTCGGCCACCGGGGTGCAATTCCTCCCATGGAGCTTTAGCCACAGCTGGCACCAGCTTGCTGGGGATGGTACGCTGCTTGCAGCTGCGTTGGCTTAGCAGTTGCTTTGGATGCTGCCCTCCAGCCCCTCCTGCTTGTCTGTGGTGGACCAGGCTGGTGCTGCTGTGCTGGTCCCAGGAAGGGGCCGTCACCAGCAGTCACCTCCCAGAGTGCCGCTTGGCCTGAGGGCTGTTGGCTGCCCTCTCAGCCAGTTATGGTCATTTACACCACGTTATGGCCACTTTTGCCATATCTGATAATGTTCTGGTCCGGAGCAATTATCTCCTATGTTGTGTGAGGCCATAGGTCCCAGCTGCTCTCTGACCAGCGTGCTGCGGAGCTGCATTGCCGCGCACCGTCCGCCCCGTGGGGTTCAAAACCTGGACGTGGCCCTCCCTGGCAGAGCTGCGGGATGGAGGTGCTTGGGCTGTCTGCCCGCCCCCTGCTGTGCCTAGGCTCTGCCCCTGGTATCAGTGGTCCCTGCTGGAGCCTGCCTGGGGAAGCTGCTCCAGGGGTGGCTGTGCTCAGCAGACTGCAGCGGTGCCGTCCGTGGGGCTGGGCGAGGGATGGCTCGGGTTGTTCCCGGCTGTGTTCAAGAGTTGTCGTGTCAGATTTAGCATTAGGCTACTTCTGTGCGTTGTCCATTCAGTTACCCACAATGGAAATTACCCCAAGTTACCCCACTTGCCCTTCTGGGCCATTAGGGCTGCTGGTTTGGAGCAATGCAGGTAAGACGTGGCTGTGCCGGAGGCTTCGGTGTGCAACCAGCGCGCTCAGGGTGTCGGGAGGATTGTGCTGCGTTACAGGGGGTTTTGCTCTGTTACTGCCTTCATGAGCACGGAGACGGCTGTTCGGCGTGAGCCCTGAGCTGCCCCCAGCTCCTGTCACCTCTGCTAATGTCTGCTGTCCTCTCTTCCAGACAATCATGGAGCAGTTCAATCCCAGCCTCAGGAATTTCATTTCTATGGGGAAGACCTATGAAAAAGCCTTAGCAAGTAAGTGAAACCACACTGCTGATGTAATTACTACTGAAATGCTGGAGGGTGCAAGCCATGTGCAGGGTCACATTTTTGAATCGTTAGAATTATTTAAGTTTTGTTTAAGTGTCGCTTAAATATTCACATTGTCCAGAACAATACATTGGAAAAGAAATAAAAAAAAAAAAATATTGGTGGCAGCTCTCAACTGGGAATATAGGGTTCCATTGGGAGCCACCAGAGAAGTGTAGATTTAACTGAGCGAACTGTGAATTGATGAAAACCAAAACCCAACTGTTTTGAATTGATGATTTTGGATGCCCAGCTCTGCAGCAGCTCCATGCAGAGCTAGCTTGCTTTGCCTCTGCTCGCTTCAGAAAATTGCACTGCGTGTCTCCTGGATTTTATTTTTTTAAATTGGTTCGGTGAAGATGCCTTCAAGGGAGGAGGTTGTCATAATCTTAACTCAGTAGGAAAAAAATTGTCTGTTCTTAAAGGGTGGTGCTTGAAACACGACCTCTGGGAAGGATCCATGTGTTCCTGCCTCGTGCCTGGAGCGTGTCTTGTTCCCCGCAGCCAGGCTGGGCTCCTGGATGTTTCCGTGGGGGGTCTCGTGGATGCAGGCCCCCTTGGCATTCCTCCGAGCTGTGCTGCCTCCCTGCCCCTTCCCAGCGGTGTTTTTGGGGCCGAGGGGGGTGAAGTGACTGTGGTGGGGGTGCTGTCCTCCTGGGGCACTGTGGGCTGGCACTGCACAGCCCCTAATGATGCTAACGAAGTGGGGCTCGTGCCTTGGGCGTGCTGCTGCTACTTAGTCCCCTGCTCGACCTCCAGGCTGGTGCAGGCACTGGGGAAAAGCAGCCGTGGGGGGCAGAGGCTGGCACTCAGAACCTGACTTTTATCTGTTCTGAAATATTACACTGGTGCATGGTGTAACCACCTGGCTGGCACAGCCTGCTTACAACGTGCTGGGTTTGTCACAGTTTGGAGCTGGGCACACTGTTACCTCAGTGCTGTGTGGAGAACCGGTGTGATCATTCAGCTTCTGTTTTTCTCACGTCCATGCTCTGGATGTGCTTTGAAGCCAAGATCTTCCCGTAATCTTTAAAACTGTGTCTGGTCATCCTTTATTTGGGATCCTGGAGCTTGTGGGGGCATCTGAAGGAAGCGCACTGATCAGCGAACGATGCTGGAAGAGCTTTGGTGCATGATCCGGTGGCGTTGAGCTGGAGCTGTACAACATGTTCTCGTGATTAGAGGAAACCCCCTGCTTATCTGATTAAAGTGAAGTGTGTAGCTGGAATGTCAACAAACAAGACTGAACTCTAATGAATGTCTGTGATAGTCAATTATTCCACAGTGCTTTTTCTGAGCAGCGCTAAGCAGGCTGATGGTTATGCTGGAATGAAAACCACCTAGGTCTTGCACGTACCTTTTTTTTCTCCTAAATAGCTCTGTAATCTTGCTGCGCTAGCTTTCTTCCTTGGTGTGTTCTTTCTTCGCTAATTTTGCCTGTTTGTTGTCTCGCCCCTCCCCGTGGGGTTAAGCCCTTTGAAGTAAGAGCTTTTTTGTTTTAGTGTCTAGCACCTATTCAGTGCCGTAGAAGTTATAATAGCCATCAAAGAGACTATAACCTGCCTCTTTTTGATGCTCTTAGGTATGACATACGCAGCAAAAGGATACTTTGATGCTCTGGTTAAGATGGGAGAGCTGGCCAGCGAAAGCCAAGGATCCAAGGAACTGGGTAAGTCGCCTGCTCACGGCTGGATGGAGTCAGTCCAGGGCAGGCTGAAAGCAGCGGGGATGGGACCAGCTCTGTGCTGATGGGGATAAGGAGCTGGGTATGGGGCTGATTCTCCTGATGTAAATGGTGGTTGTGCCTCTATTCGCTGTTAATGTAGCTTAAAAAAAATCCTGCTAATCTTAGTCTCTGGGTTCTGAGATGTCAGCTGCTTGCGGTGCTGGCGGAGGGGAAGTGTTTGCACAGAGATGCTTTGCTGGTGCTTTTGTCTTGGTTCAGAGTGGCCCTGGCTCCCCTAGAAGTCTCTGTGGTCTTCGGTCCTGTGAAAGAGCAGGAGGTGGGGATGCCTGGGGACATGCAGGTTGGGCGTGCTGAAGCAGGGATCCTGGCAGCATCGTGGCACGTGGGAGCTGCGGTCATACCCAGCACCCTGCTGAGCTCAGCAGAACCAGTGCAAGGGCTGCTCGTGCCCTGTCTGCTGTGTCTTAGCGCGGTGCCACCGGTGACCTGCCTGGGCTCGTGTCCGAGCCGTGATGTGCTGAGTCCCGCTGCTCTGTGTCCGTTTTCCCCTTCTTGCATTTGCTCTTTGAGGAGCTGCTGTTCCCAGGGCTCTGCCGCAGCTCATGTTCCCCCTCTGCGGTGCACAGGCTCCCCCGGGGATGCCATGCTCTGTGCTCCAGGTTCCCTGTGCAGCCCCAGCTGCACTCCCACCTGCCACCTCGCTGGCCAGATGCTGCACAAGTTGTGCTTGTTACCGTCATCTGAGGCAGTCGATTGGCAAGGAGACTGAGCTGAGGTGGCTGTGAAGGCTCCCCGGGGTGCTGAGCAGCCCCCGGCAGGGCTGGCGTTGGGCTCGCAGTGCTGTGTGGTGCCAGAGCCACAGCCGGATCCAGCTCCGGCTCTGCTGCGCGCAGCTCGTTGGCGTAGTCTGGGTTTTTATGGAGAAGCACGAAGTGTCTATGGAAACCAGTTTTAGCACTCGGATTAAAGCTGCCTATAGCAATCTGTTTCTGCTTAATAAATAGAGCGAGAGCCCTGCCGGCGATGCATGCAGCAGGCGATGCTGAAGGCTGTGCAGACCTCGTTCAAGGGCTTCCTCAGCCGCTGCTCGCGAGGCTTTCACTGCCTCTTTGGGGCCGCAAGCCGTGGTGGCTTTGTCATCCTGGAAGTAAAAGTCTGGGGAAGGTTCCCCAGAGCGGTTCAGCCGCGCGGGCGGGAGCTGGGGCCACAAACCCGGCTTCCCCTTTGGAGCAGCTGCAGGCTTTGCTCGCCCTGCCGTGGCTTCTGGTGGCCCTGCTTCCCAGGGGAAAGCAGCCTGAGAGCAGGCTTTGCAAGGGTTCTCCTGGTGTGCGCTTGGTATGTGACCTGGATATTTTGGGGTTGGTTTCAAATGCTCGCGGATGACTGCGCCTCCCATCCGTGGTGTGCAGTGCGGGGGCTCGGTGGTGGAAGGGGATTTCTGGCAGCTCCTGTTAGCCCCGACCTGTAGCCAGTGGCTGCTCCTCGGCCCTCCTGCTGTGGTGATCTTGCTGATATTTATTGTGGCAGCTGCTCCCTGCAGAAGAAAGTGGAGATAAAATTTCTGGCTGTGGTTCCCTGGAGCTGATAAGAGGCAGGGACGCCACCCCATCCCAGTGGGATGTGCGAACGGGCTGAGGAATGCTTCAGCCTGGGCTGTGCTCGCTGCGCCAGCCAGAGGTAGGCAGTTCCTGGGAACACCTTTAGCTTATCAGCCCTCTGCTGTGACTGCTGATAGTGCTGGAAGCGAGCCCTGGGGTCTGGGCTGTTTCATGCCTTACCAAAGGCTGTAGCAAATGGGGCTGTTTGTAATGACCACTCGCATTCATGCTGTGGGCCTGAGCTGATCCCGTTGTGGGTGGATTTTTTCCCCAAATGGCAGCACAGGGGGTGCTGCTCCAAGATGTCCGGCGGTGGCTCCAAGGAGGAGGATCAGGGACTTGTTTCCTCCTTAATACTCTTTTCTGAGCATGGGTATTTTTCTGGTGCCATTTCTGGGACAAAGCATCAACAGAAAGTAAAATACTGCAGGTCCTTTCTGAAAGATAATAAAAGGCTGCATCTGTCCCAGATCCTGATGCCTGCCCTGGCTCTGCACCCTCCATGAGCAGGGTTGGGGCTGACCCTGCCGTGGCCCCTCCAGCCCAGCTCAACGCCGTAGCAGCACGTGTGGCTCCGAGGAGCTTGTTCGTTAAGCTGGGCACTGGAAAATCACACACTGGTGGTCCCTGCCTCAGCAAATGTGCTGGGTGTCTGGCACAGGGCAGCCCGCTGGCTGGTTCTGCTTGGCATTTGCTTTATTTAAAAGCAAATTCCTTTGACTGCAGTGATGCAGCACGCTTACCTTGCTGCAAGCTTTCAGCAGCCTCCCCAGCGCCTGCCAGACCGCTGCCTGCAGCTCGGTTCTGTGCTCACCAGCTGCTTAGCGCTTCACATGTTTCATAAATTCCCCACCAGATTTTCGGAACAGTGTGTAGACGGGATAATCTCACGCAGAAACGGGAAACCTAGCAATAATGAAGCACTGGAGTTGTAATCGGCTCTGTGCCCTGGGTTTTTGGGTGCAGGCATCTGGTGGGGCTGTAGTGCTGTCAGCCCCACTGCGGGGTTTGGGACATTCAGAGTCTGGTTTTCTTCAGAGCTAAGGTGATGTCCCGGCTGGGTACGGCGTGCAGCTTCCCACGGGCCCTGCACAGCAGCAGGGTGCCCCAAACCAGCTGCTCGAGGCAGCTCCGTGCTGGCTGAGCTGTCCTGTGCTGCCCTGGGAAGCGGCGATGCTGGGGGTTCACGTGCTGAGCTGGCCTGGGCTGTGTTTTTTATCTCGGGGCTATCAAATGGGTCAACAAAAAAACAAGCTCCCAACACTTCAGAAAACCATTTGCACTTTGTACTCGCCTGATGATGTTCCAGGCCTGTGCTGTGCCTCCCTTGTCACCGGATTCAGCAGCACCCATTTGCTCCCTGCTCCATCCTCATGGAGGAGCTCAGGGTGGCCAGGGGGGCTCGTGGTGCTGGCAGGTCCTGGGGCTGGGCTGGGTCCTGGCATTGCTGGAAGCTTGGCAGGGATGGATGGATGGATGGAGCCGCCTGCCTTGATCCAGCTTCTGGTGCTTTGAGGGTTAGACCTGGGCCTGCAGCCCCTCAGAGGGGCTCCTTGTGCTGTTCTTTGTGTTGTCAGAGGCTGAGGAGGCTTTTGGGAAGCTGAGAAGCTGGAGTCAGTTAATGCTGCCTGTCTGATCAGTGGAAACTTGCTCTGGGCTTGATCTGGGAAGCTCCTAAGGAGCCTGAGTCTGCCCCCAAAGTGCTTGGGTGACTTTGGCCCTTGTGCTGCTGCTGCCAGCAGAAGTGCAGCACTGAAGTCACTTGGATGCTGCTCAAAGTGCTTCTTCCAGGGGCTGAACAGCACCTGCAGAGAGCTCCTTAGGCTGGGGGAGGGTTTCGTTTTGGGGCTGCTTTTTCTCCAAGGTCCCCTTGGATCAGAGACTGAGTGAAGCCCGGCGCCACGAAAGGGGAAGGAATGCAGTAATTAGTTTTCCATTGTTCAGCTGCAGCGAGCCTCCCCTAGATAATGGGCCTCTTGATGCCCGGTTTGCCCGATAAAATCGTATCCCGTGGCACCTCTGTGCTCCAGTCATCTGCTGCAGAGCTGCCCAGTGCCAGTCGAGGAGGACACCAGGCTCCAAGAGTGGTGCATGGCTTATGGACCTGGGGTGCTGGACCTGCCTCTTGCAGGTACCCCGTGCCCCAGGAGGGGCTCCGTGGCCCCAGTGGGGGCAGCCCAGAGGCGCTACTGGTGCGGATGGGAGCAGCCTGGTGGGATGCCCCGGGCTGTCCAGGCACGTCCCAGCTCCTGTTCTCGCTGCGGTGCTGCAGCCTGACCCCAGCTTTCGGTGGCCTTGGCGCGGTGTGGAGGCTTTGTGCTGCGCTCAATCCTCTGGGGAGGTTTATTAATCTGTTAATTGGATTTGCAGCTGTTTCGGGTAGGAGCTTCCTGCAGTGGATACAGATTCCGCAAGTGCCAAAGGTCATCGTAGCAGCAAAGTGTTTAATACGTGAGCCGAAGAGGCTGTGATGTGCTGGAGCAGGCTGGTGGTGGCCATGGTGCTCGGTGCCTGCCCGTACCCGTGAGAGCAGAGCCTGGGAAACCAGCGCTGCTCTCAGGACATCTCCCCCTGTGATCAGCAGCTTGTGGTGTCCCTGCAAAGTGCCCCTGGGTGGGAGAGCAGTGAGAGTCCCGTGGCATCATCCTTCTGAGGTTGGACTTAATGATGCGCTTCAGCAGGTAACAATTTGGCACTGCCAGAAGGATGGGTGCTCTGGAGCCGGGTGCTCCCACCTGCAATTCTGTTAAAGGCCTCATTTGCCAGAGAAATTGTTCCTGAAATTCAGGACTCTGCCTCCAAGGCTGTTCTTAGCCTTCCCAGGTTGATGCAAGTGCTCCTGGAAAATGGAGCTTGCAGTTTGTGCTCAAGTAAGGGAAGTGCACATCTTTGCCACAGCAGCCTGTGTCTGGTTGAAGCCCATTCCCCCAGAACAGGCATTTCCTGGGGATGTCAGTGACACCTCCTGGGGGGGTGACACCTGCCTGCGCCCCCAGTGCCCAACCCCACAAGGACAAGGACCCCCGGCGCTGTGCTGTCCTCCCAGAGGTGGGGTGGCCACAAGCCACATCCAGGGGCTGGCCCCTGCAGTCCAGCAGCAGCAGAGCTGTGAGATCGTGAGTTTTAGGCAGGGGCGCATCCTCCTCCATCTGGAGATGGGGATGTGAGGAGCAGCGCGTTGGTGGCACTTCACATCCTGCTTTACTTTCCGAACATCTGGTGGTGCAGGAGAAAACGGAAGAATTGGGCTGGTGTTGGTGAAAGAGGAGACGCTGAGCAGTGGAGCTCAGCAGAAGTGGATCTGTTTGCTGTGCCGGGCTGCTCCCTGCTATGCCCACAGCCTGCAGCCAGCCTGGGGGAGGCCGATCTGCACCCAAGCCATGCACTGGGTGGTTCCATTGCTTGCCCAGACCTGGGTCCTGGAGGTGCTGGGTGCTCGTGGGGGTCCGTGCTCTCCTGTGCCCATGAATTAACCACAGGACAGAGGCAGCGAGGGCCTCCCGCTGGAAATGTGCCCTGCACCTCTCTTGAGTCAGGGTGTCTGGGAAAGCCTTTGCCTCTTTCTTTACCTCATCTCAAAAAAAAAAAAGTCCTAAGCTTTGCCAAGATGGGTTGAAATGCAGGCTGGAAACAGAACTGATCATTATAATGCTGATGAGTTGCTAATATAACATCAACAAATCCTGTGTGATCCTTTCGGGCTGCGATAAATAAATGAAACCTTTCTGAAGAGGAAATAGATGAATCAGTGAGGAGAAGCTGATTGTTTTCCCATACTTGTATCCTTCCCACTGTACATGCACGAATCTTCCTCCACGTTGCCTTGCAATTTAATGTCAGAGCTGATAAAGTCAGGTTCTGGAGCCTTCTTGTCTGAATCAGGGGTTCAGCTGAGAAGTGCTTTTCTCAGTGGCTTAAGGGCTTGTCTGTGGCTTGTGCAGCATCTCATGAGCTTGAATCAGGACACCTTAATATCAGGGAAGAAATAAGATCGTGGAAGTTTTCAGTAGCACGCTCCTGCCATAAATCTGGCTGGATGAGACTTTCAGCAGATCTCTGCGAGCAGCTGGAGCTGTTGCCAGGCTGTGCCTTTTGAGGACAGGTTGGGAAGCATCTGCACGACAGCTCGGGTGCCGAACTCTGACTGTGGGAGCCCAGGGAGCCAGCGAGGCTCGCTGCTGGTCCCAGCAGTAACTGGTGGCGGTGGGAAACCCGCCCGGGGAGGCGTGAAACTGGGCGGCACCATGGAGGGAACTGGGGTGGGTTTTGCTCTGCCAGGTTCGTAGCAGGCAGGGCTGCACCCTGAAACGATGCTCTGTTCAGAATGGGCACAGACTGATACCTCCCCTTAAATAACTGTTGGAGCCTTGTCCATGGCACGCCTTTGGCTGTATGGTTCAGGAGGCAGCACTCGGACAACTTGCCCTGTTAACTCCTTTAGCTTTTCACATGTAACAAACTAATTCTCCTTTCTGCCTGCTTGGCTCTTTCCATCCCAATGCTGTCGCTCTGCCTGGTCCTCCTTAAAGCAGGGGGGGAAGAGCGGTGGGGCTGGGCCCCTGGACCCCCTGGTTTTGCCTTCCTTTTTGCTCTGGGCTTTTCCTCCCTTTTTGCTCTGTTTGGGAGCCCCTGGAGTGAGAGATCCCGGTGTGGAGCGGTGCTGAAGGGGCCGCGTCCTCTGTGCTCGAGGCGTGAGGAGCGGTGCTCAGCGCTCTTTGCTCTGCCGAGCATCCCTGCTGCGTGCTGCTGGGGCGCTGCCTGGGCAGCTCTGCATTGTTTGGTGCTTTTATTGAAAACGGCCTGCATCGAGCTCGAAGAGGAAGAGACTCCGTAGGCTCAGGGCTCAGCCGGCTCCTACTGCTCTGCCTTCTGGCCGGGCAGCTGGCTCCTGCAGGGCTTGCGGTGCCCGATTGCAATCTGAGGGATGTGGAACAACCTGTTTTGCTGTTCCTCACTGGGTGTGGTGGGGAAGGGCCCACAATAGCCCTTATAGTTCTGCGAGAATGATACTGTGAGTCAGACAGATGTAAATAGCAGCTCCCTTTGCCTCCTCAGCCTTCTCGCCCGTGTGCGTGCTCTTCAGCCGTGGCCGTCCCTGCAGGGAGCTGTGCCCAGCCTGGCACGGGCGAAGCCCTCGCGCTGCCCTCCTGCCACCCCGTTGGGACTTTGCCTGTGACCTTGAGTGAAGCACTTACTTTGGGTTTCTTGACCCGTAGGATGTGTGTTTTGGCACAGAGCTAGCCCGGTGCTCGCGCTCTGTGTAATTCGCAGTGTGACCCACACCATTTCCCTGTCTGCGGCCTGCTGCACGGCCGTAATTACAGTGTTTAAGCTGCAAACAGCCCTTGTGCATGGTGCTGGCAGCTCGTGGCGTGGGAGGGAGCTCCCAGTGTGGCCCTGTGCTGCCGACACCGCCACGAGCGCCTTGCACCACTGTACCACTGGTGCAGTGCTGCAGATCCTATTCTGAGCCAGGGCTTGAAATATTCAGGCTTCCCAGCCGCGGTGGTATCTCTTAGTCACAGTTTAACTTCTTCCCTGCTGCCAAGCTGCGTTAGTCCAAGTGGTGTCAGGGCGAAGTGTCGGTTCATGCCTCACAAGGTCCGTACCCTTCCTGCAGCGGTGAGGCAGCTCGTGGTGCGAAGGCAGCAGGGTGGCAGAGGTGCTGTGTGTGTGACTTTGCACAGCACCAAAGATAGCTTAAATCCCGCTGCCCTGCGTGGGCTCCCGGCTACGGAGGCTGCCATGGGAAACCTGGGGCTGGTTTCTTCGGGACTGGCTGCCCTGTCTCCTCCTGGGGAGGAACCTCAGAGGAAGCCCTTGTGACTCGAGGCCGGGCAGGCGTCCAGCAGCCTTCCTGCAACGGAGCCTGGGAGCAGCACGGAGCTCGCCTGGAGCTGCTGCAGGCACTGGGCTGGTCCCGCTGCACCTCCAGCAAATTGGGCTGGGGGCTGGATCCGTGTTGCTGCCTGCTCCCCGTGGGGACGTGCCGGTGGGGTGCTGGGTGCCCTCGGTGTCACGCTCAGCACCATGGGTGCTCCTTCCCAACCTGTCCGCAGCCCTCAAGGCTTCCTGATGCCTGAGCTGGGAAAACAGCAGCGCTGACCCCAGTGCTTGGGAGCACGCTGGGGTGGACCCGGGGCAGCTCGAAGTGGGGCATGCCGTGCTGCTGTGGCTGGGAACAGCTCTGCCCCTGCCCGGTTTGATGTGGGGTGGGTTTCAGCCTGGGCTGAAACTCCCCGTACTCTCACTGTGATAACAGCCAAAGCGGGTGGTGGAGGAGAAAGTATCAGCAGAGATGGTTATCTGTGTCCTGGGAGGCGTCCCAGACACCTCCCCTGCTGCCGGGAGCCGGCTGCTTTTCCCCAGGTGGGGAGCACAGGGGGCAGAGCCGCAGAGTGCTGGTGCTGCTGCACCTCACTGCTGGGTCTGGTGGCATGTGCGTGATTTCTGAGCAGCCCGGGCCCTGCTCTGGGGGCATTCCTTGCACAGCACTGATGGCCAGAGCTCTCCGCCAGTCCTCACCTGGCCCTTTCTGCTGCCCAACTTGGTCAGCTGGGGCTCTGCTTTGGTCAGATGGGAAGGGAAAAGGAGAGGGCACGGCGTGAGCTTTGGAAATAAGGCCACCGATGCACTGATATACTCTTGGAAAAGGAACCTCGACCCAGCTCCATCATTACGTCATTCTTCTTGCCCTCCTTGTAGTGGGAATTTGTGCACTTCCCATGATTGAGCGGCCGCAGCCCAACCGGAGAGCAATTTCCTGGAGGTCTTGTAGTGGTGACCTTTTGCCCAGGCCTTCCCATTCATGCGTGGAGCTATTCATCGCAGATGTGCGTAATTGCCAGAGCTGCTGCCAGCTCCGCCTCAGCGCTGTGGGCTGCTTTGCTTTGTTCAGCACCTTGCAAAGAGGCCGTAAAAGTTAACTGCCTGCCCGCTGCTGCGCGGATCTCGGTGCTCGGCTCCCCGGCGTGGGAGCGGAGCGGGCTGGTCACCTTGCTCTGTGCATCGCTGCTCCCCACGGGGCCGAGCAGGGGACGGCTGCTCCGCTTCCTGCCCCATGCCTGGCCGAGCACCTTCAGCCCTCGGAGATAAATTTTCCACCTTTCAAAGCACGGAGTCCACAGCGAAGGGGCTGGCGCCCGCCCAGGACTCAGTGGGCTCGGATTTTAATGTTTGCAGAGAGTTTTGAGACACGCTGTGTGGGTGCAAAGTACGAATTGCTTCAGCCCCAGGAGCAAAGGAACGCTGGACCAGGCTGTCCCCAGTTACCCAGCACTGTTGACACTGCTGGAGCGCAGCCCGCGTGCCCGAGCACGTGGGGCTCGCTGCTGGGGACAGGGTGACCCGGTGGCAGGCTGGGGCTGGCCCAGTAGGCGCCAGCTGTTTTTGTGCCCCCAGAGTCTCATGCTGCTGGTGTGAGAGCTCTGGGTGCTCCTCACCCCAAGCCACTTCTGGGTGGCAGCACCATGGGTCCGAGGCAGGCGCAGCTATGGCAGATCACGGCTTTAAACTCTCAAATTGCTCCCTGGAAGCTGCCTGCGAAGCCCCAGCCACTGTGCTGGGGGTTTGGGCTTCCAAGCTTGGCTTTTACAGACAGCTGACGGCACTTGGCTCTCCCTAAAAGCTGAGGAGGAGCCGCTGCTTTTAGCTGAGCGGTAGCCCTGGCTCCTCTCCTAAAGACGCTCCGTGGGGCCGCCGTCTGGCTCCAGCCACCGCAGGGTTTTGCTGAGGCAGGATGTGGCCCTTCCTGTCCGGGAAAAGCAACGCGGGAGCACAGCTTGATGGTCTTGCATTTGAAAAGAAAAATTAAAGGAAGAGTGAAAGCAGAGCTGGGGTCCCTCTGCCAGGACAGCCCTTCCTCCTGCAGCACCGGCTGCTCCGTTCCCAGCCTGGGGACGGTGGTGGCAGGGTAGGGACCGGTGTTGGGCTCACAGCCCTGTGCGCTGTAGCCCAGCCACTGGGGCTGAACGGGTCCAGGGGCATCGAGGCAAATGCCCCAGGGTGTAGGTCTGCCTGCAGTGGCTGCAGTGAGCTGGGCTCATAACAGGACTGGATGGTGACCCCGGTGGGGATGGGGAGTTTCGTGTTCTCCTATCTCAGGTCCAGGGGCTGTCAGAGCCATAGCTGGGGCATGATGACATGTTAGGGCCAGGCTGCTGCATGTCCTCCTTCCTTCTCCCCAGTGCTACAGGAGGCAAACATTTGTCCAAGTGTCTGAGATGTCTGATCACCTTTGTCTGGAAGGTGGGCACCAGGGGTATCCCGTGCGCTCTTGGAGCCCCACAGTCTGGCTGCAGACCCCTTCCCACCAGTGGGGTGCCCCTAGACCAGGAGTGTCCCCCCTGCTCAGCACCTCAAGCCCCCTCCCATGTCTTGTCTTTCCAGGAGACGTGCTCTTCCAGATGGCAGAAGTCCACCGGCAGATCCAGAACCAGCTGGAGGAGATGGTGAGCATGCGTTGGTGCTGCAGCACGGGGGCTGCTCCTCAGCCTGGGCTGAGCAACCCCCCCCCCCACCAGCTCCTCCGAGCCCCCAGATCTGATCTCAGCCAGCCCCATGTGGATCTGCTCGTGCACAGAGTTTGCTCATATCAAAGCCAAGCTGCTGGCGTTGCGGCTGAGCAGTGTCCTGCCGGGTCCCTCTGTCCATCCCTCAGTGCCAGCAGCATCCCTTCCAGCCCCAGACCCCTCCTGCTGCATAATGCAGTGGCCGTCACCGCTCTTTATGCACCTCCCTGGGCCCCCTCGGTTCCCACTGCAGGGATTTTGGGGAGCGTTCAGCTGCTGCTGGGCTCGGCAGCCCACACAAACAGCCCCTCTGTTCTTTCTCTGCAGCTCAAGTCCTTCCACAACGAGCTCCTGACGCAGCTGGAGCAGAAGGTGGAGCTGGACTCGCGCTACCTGAGCGTAAGTGACCCCGATGGTTTGCTCCTGCTCCTCCCTGCCCTGCACAGGGCACGGCTGTGCCGTGCACAGAGGGGTCCCCAGGCCACCAGACGTGTCACCCACACAGACCGGTGGTTTTTTTCCCCCAGTGTTAGGCTGTCACAGCCCTGCTTGTTTCCTCCTTGTCTCCTGGAGGCCAGTGGCTGTGTGCCTGCCCCTGGCTGCAAGCTGGGGCCGGGCAGCAGCACTCCAGCAGCTCAGAGCCTTCTCCTCTCGCACCCAGGCTGCGCTGAAGAAATACCAGACAGAGCAAAGGAGCAAGGGCGACTCGCTCGACAAGTGCCAGGCAGAGCTGAAAAAACTCCGCAAGAAAAGCCAAGGAAGCAAAAACCCCCAGAAGTACTCGGACAAGGAGCTGCAGGTAGGAGCCCGTGCCCCCGTGCCTGTCGCCCCCCTGCAGCCTGGGGCTGCTCCGTGCTGCGTGCCAGCTTTTGGATAATGACAGGAGGAGCAGGCAGGGAGGTGTTGGTGCCTGTGATGGATAATGCAGGAGGTGTTAGAGCAGCAGGGCCGGGGGGGGAGGCAGCCCCCAGCAGGTGCTGTGCAGGGCAGTGCGCCGGTGACTAACCCCGCCGAGTCTGCCACGGCTGGCTCTCTTATTCCTCCCCCCCCCCACCTCTGCTTAATGAATGAACCCAAAAAGATCATTAGTTTGTTGTGCCAGATCCGTCTTCCTCTGGATGGTGTTTTGCTTAAATATTTTCCGTGCCTTCTGACGGGAGTCCCTTCCCCCAGCCCGCCCGGGTGGCGAGCGCGTGCTGGAGGAGGCTGGCGAGTGAATCACGGCAGCGTGACTGCGGCGTGGGCTGCGTGCACCCCGTGCCGCCTGCTGTGGGAGCTCGGGCTGGGCTGGGCTGCACTGGGTCCATGGTGGCCCCCGCTGTGGCTCCTGGCAGGGAGCGGGTCGGGACCGAGGTCTCATCGCGGAGCATCCCATGCGCAGCCCGTACCTGGCTCATGGTGGGGGGTTGTGGTGCAGGGTCGCTGAGGCACGCGTGGGATGAGTTCAGGTCTCCTGAAGTCTGACCTGTGGTCTGAGTCACACCTGGAGCGTGTCCAAACAGCATATTTTAATGAGAGATTAACGCATCTGTCTGCAAACCTGCCTGGCTCAGTGCTCCTGCTGCTGCTGGGGTTAGGGGCATTCAGTGACCGCAGCCCGACTCATACCTCGTGGGGTAAAGGGGAAAGGCTAACTCTGAAGCCAAAAGTCTCGTACTCCTGTCTGTAAGCAAGGTGTGAGAAGGTGACATTGGGATCAGAACCTGGTACTTCAGGTGCAACGGGCTGATAACACGACCAAAGTGACCCATCTCTGCCGAAGGTGATCTAAACGCTGATGGCAATTCACTAGCTGGGGCTGTGCACAGGGTGGCATTTAAACAATCAGCAGAGAGCTGGGGAAGTGACATTGTTAATTGTACTAAAATTTGGGAAATCAGTCATTCTCCTGGTAGCATGAATCAGGATAATCGCTGAAGGAGAAAAAAAAACATTTCAACACTCATCCAGGCTCTGAGTGCAGCTCCTGTGCTGAGCTGGAGTGCTCTGAATTGAGCTCCTGCTAATTTGCAGCCTCCCAGCTCCTGTGACTGTACTGAAGCTGCTTGTGTGAGGCATGGTTAATTTGAGCATCTTCAGAAGGTGTTGCTGCAGAGTGACTTAGGTGTCCTGCGTGCTGCAGCGAAGGCTGGCACTTTCTTGAAAGCTGAGCGGTTTAAACCACTTCGGAGTAGTGGTGTCTCTGCAATCTGTTGCTCCAGATCTCCGCAGAGGGAGAGCAGACCCGTTAAGCAGCGAGGCGGCTCTCAGCATGGGGACACTCAGAGCATCAGCACCCGGTTTTCTGATCTCCTCACCTAAGGGAGCTGCTGGCAGGGATGAGCAGAAGTGCTGCCGGGGCCACCTGGCTCCTGCCTGAGTCCCCAGGGCCACCGTGTTTCTGCAGGGATCCCCTCCATGTAGGAGAGAACCTGCCCCGGCCATCGGCTGCGTACGGCCGAGAGGGGTGATGGTGATGGCTTGCTCCTGCCATGGAACGGCAGCAGCAGGGCTGTCGTTCTGCTAGCACCACTTCTTTGGGCAAAGAAAAACAGGATCAGGCTTTCATTCTCTTAATCTTTCAGCAGTAAGTATTTAGGAAGTGCTTATCTCTACAAAAAAAAAAAAAAAAAGCCTTATGAAGAGCTTTAGCTTAAAGAGCCATGAAACTGCTCAACTGCTTCCCCCCCCCCCCCCCCCCCCCCCCCCCGGCTCAGAGATCAAAATAAGTTAATTTGCAGAATTCAGTCGAGAGGGTGGTTCTCCCTCTGTGTGCTGGCTAGGATGCTGCTATGGCTTGCTTCAAACAGAAGAGGAGGAAAGCGTTCAGGGCAGCCTTGATGCTGTTCCTGGGTTTTGGCAGGTGCCAGCTCCGTCGGCTCCTGTCGGTGCGGGTGCTCGGCCGTGCCGCTGATCCAGGGAGCGATGTGCAGGCTGGGCAGGGGCAGGGAAAATGCCATGTGCTGGGGCAGGGAAACCAGGAGGAGCTGGAGCCAGGCGCTTGCAGCAGCTCTGGTACTGGGGGAGCTGCTCGTGTCGCAGCATGGGGTCGTGCTGCATCAAAACTTTTCTCTGGCGTCTTTGCAGCAGGGAGTTGTGTGCAGCTTTGTTTGCCTGGCACAGAACCATCCCCATGGCCAGTGCTAAAACTCAGCCAGGAGGAGCCTTCTCGGAGGCTGCTGAAGGCACCTCCTGTGCTCACGGGACGCTGGAGTCAGCTTCAAGACGGCGCCTGGGGAACTGGGCAGAGCCAGCTGGAGCTCTGCTAATGCAGCGCTGAGCATTGCTTTGGCTTGTAGTGGGAGAGGTGCTGCTGGCAGAAACGTCCTGGTAGCTACATAAGTCATCCCATTCAATAAAGCAATAAAATCTTACTCTTCCTTTGAAGACTCATCCACTTAAGATACTGTAGCACTCAGCAGCCAGGAGGCTGCTGCTCTGTCATCGTCTCTGTGCTTCCTGCTGCAGGAAGCAGAATTGTTCCCCTCTGCCTTGCTGCTGCTTGCCGAGTGGCCGCGGTTTGTGCCTCCTGCCAGGGATGTGGTGGGGCCAGCCCCGTGCGGTGGTTCTGGCATCCAGCTCCTGCTGCAAGGTCAGGGCTTTTGGGGCAGGGGGCAGAGGATGGTGCCAGGGCACCAGCCTGGCCCAGGTGCTGCAGCCTGTGCTGAGTTGATTTAAAAAAAAAAAAAAAAGCATTGGATTGTCTCCCCTCCCTCTTCAAAACAGATTTCCCCCTTTATAAGGTGGAAATAGGCGCTGATGATCAGCAAGTGCTGCATGTTGCTTATTATCCGGAGGACAGAGCTGGGGGTTGCTCGGGGCAGGCAGCGGGGGCTTCTGCGGGGCTGCAGCAAATGTGGTGCTTGGAGAGGGCACGGGGCTTGGCCCCAGGTCCCGCGTCCTGTGGGTGCTGCCTGGTGGAGCTTAATTGATGAGGAAGAGCTTCACAGCATTAAGACGGTTCTGAACTGAAACACCTTGTGGTTTTCGGGGAAGACGACTCATGTAGCTTAAAAGCAGCTCCAAGCACAATTAGGCTGCTGTAGTGATTTTTCAGCCTCCAAAGCTTCAGCCTGTCATGGTCAGGAGATGCTGCGGTTACGGGTTGTTACTGCTGAATGTCGCAATAAAGCCAGGGGTTTATTTCTCATGAATCAGTCCAGAGCTGCTGTTGTACAAGAGGAATGAAAGCTTGGACCGCAGTGAGACAGCCACTGCCTCAGATCTCTTGCCCTAATTATGTAGTTGCTGAGATTTTTTTTGACCTGTGTTCAAAACTGGGGGGATAAACCAATTCCATTCACTTCATGTCCCTTATAAAGAAGAACGAAAACAAATATTAAGATTAAACAATCATCAAGGAGCCTAAACTGCGGTAACTCCATTAAATGCTGGTTATGGCTGAGGCATGAAATCGAGGCCACGATGGGTTTAGGGCCTTGATTGAATCAGCACGCCACCAAGGGAGCTACGTTGGTCCAAGCAGCTCATCACCCCCTGGTAGTGCTGTGAGCAATTGGATTGCTTGGTGAGGCTGGTGGAGCAATTGGATTTGTTGTTTTTTTTTTTTGGAGGGGGGGAGCGCAGTGCCCAGCGTCAGGGTAATATGGGGGGCGCAGAGCTGCCAGGCACGTGGCCAAGCTCAGCTCCTGCCTGCGTCCCTCCTGCTGTCCCCCTGTGCTCCTGTGGGGATGCTGTAAGCGTTAAACACCCCTGTGCCAAATAGCCCAGAGGTTTTTATAAACTTTTGTAATTGGAACCTTGTTCTGATATTCCCACCAGGAGAAGTAATTTTAGCCATAGGTCAAGAAGCACTAACTGACGAGGAGTTTGTGCAAACCAGGTTACGAGGGCTTATGTAAAAGTCAAATAGGGAAGAATTACGTAAAAGCTCTGGCTCCAGATAACCGTCTCCAGCTTTTCACTAGCTTCCAGCCCAATGAGGCTGAGTCCCAACGCAGCGGTTACCCGCATGTGCTCCGTACAGCCCAGCAGCTTTACCTCCTGCAGCTCAGGACCTGGTGGGAGAGCTCGTCCCTTGCAGCATTTTGTCATCTACTTTGTCATTCACTCTGTAATTAGCTGGGAACTCGCGTGCTGGCATGTCGTCCCCTTGCGCTGCGTGGCTGTCAGCACTCAGCATCTCGGGAGGCTTGGGGTGCTGGTGTGGTCTCAGCGCCGTGCTCTGGGAGGTGCTGGCCCCTGTGGCCGTGGTGCCACAAGGGCCGTGCCCTGCGGTGCCTTTTCCAGGCTCTGTGGTCTGTGAGTGCTGATGGCAGAGGCAGCACTGGAGGACAAAAGCCTCCATCCCTCCCAGGCCTGGGGCTGGCTCTCTCTGCTGCCCTGGCTGCTGTTGGCACTCCTGCTGCCCAGAGGCTTCCTGAGCTGGTCCTGCACATCCTGAAGCAGCTGCTACAAATCCCCTTAACCGAGTGGTTTTCTATATAAATGAAGGCTTAAACCACTTTTTCCCTCTCTGGCTGAGAAGCCTCATGCTGCTTCTGGAAGGCTGATCTCCCAGCCCGATGTGCAGGTTGGGGCCATGCCTGATGTGCATTTCGGCAGCAGATCCCACACACCAGGGGTCGGTCTGCGGTGTCCCCTGGGCGCAGGGACGTTCGCAGCAGCTGATGAAGCTCTGCATAGCCCGCTGCGGCTCTCGGAGCTCATTCCCTGAACACTTTATGTAACACCACGTGTGCGGCACTGTACAGGAATAGTAGAAGGATGAGGCTGCTGCCCCGCAGAACAGATGTGAGATAGCAAGCGTAACGGGGGAGGACAGTGTGCCTCGGGGAGAGGGACGGGAGGCCAACGGCTGCGGAGCAGGGCGCTTGTTGGCCTCGTGCTCGCAGGACCAGCTGGGCGCGTTTCACCTTGGATAACCGCTGATGCCGTGGCTCTCTGGGCATCTGCTTGCCGAGTGAGCTGGTTCTCATAGGGAGAATGTAGTTTCTCTTGCTTTGGAAGAGGTCTGCGGGCTCATCGGGGCACGTGAGCAGCTGCTTACAGGGAGCCAACGTGGGGCTCAGTCTGGGATGGGAAGGGCGAGCTTCCCCAGAGAGGGGGTTGAGCTGTTTCAGTGATGCCGTGTACCCTTGCATGCTTTTCCAACCCTGTTTTGAGGCAGCAGCTTTGAGCACAGCGTGCTATGCAAGGCCAACCCCTACCTGAGGTGTTGCAGCCTGCAGAGGGGCTGGCATGCGCGTCCCATGCTGCAGGGCACGGCTGGAGGCAGGTTTTACCCAGTTCTGCATAAACCCAGGGCAAGGAGCGTAACTCCTGTGCAGGAACCAAATTCTGGAGATAAGGAAACCCTTTTCCCTTCCCAGGAGCCGAGGGGGTTGAGCACCCCCAGAGCTGTTCTCAACTTTGACCTCAACTTTGACCCTGTGCTGTGCTTCCTTGAGACTGTGACAGCTTAGAAGCTCTTCCTCTGTTAATCAGCCTAACTTCTTTCCTATTTTATCTTGTTACTTTCTAATTATTCTCCCTTGTGGTTCCTTAAATAAATCCCCATTTCTTGTATTTACTTCTTCTGGATATTCCAGCCTGCCTGTATCAGGGCAGCACAGCTTGCAGACTCCTCTCCCTTCCCTTCTTCCCTCAGCGTTTTCTCCCTGCTGCCCTGTACTGCTGTGCTCACCTCATCTCATCCCAGAAAAGAGCCCGATTTTGGGGACAGCATGGGGACACGGTCCCCTCCCTGCTCCGCGTTCGGCTCAGGGCCACTCACTGCCCTGAAAAGTGCCCATAGTGCTTTGACTTTCTGGTCCCTGGGTTTGTTGCCGTGCCCACAGCAGTGAGATGGAGACCTCCTCAGCAGAGCTTGGCTGGCTCCCGCCTGGTTTTGGTCCCTGTTGTCCTCGCAGCGGTTCCCTCGCTCAGCCCGTTTCACAGACGTTGGCAGCGCCCGTTCACTGATAAAGATCTGTCATGGTTATTTACACAGTGGTGCTCAGTGCTGTGGCGATTAGCATTGCCCTTGGCTTATATTCATAACTAATTTTCATGTTCTTGCCTTGGATAGAATGGCTTGAACTAATTTTTTTCATTATGGCCGTGTTGTTATTAGAGACTCGAGTGAAATTCAGTAATGATGCTGCTGCTTCACCTGCACTAACTGCACTGATTGCAGCGTGTGCTTGAAGATAACCCAGGTCCTGACATCTGTTAGCAGCCCTTTCATCTTCACACACCTCCAGCTGTCGGGTTTGAGTCCGCTGAGAGGATGCTGTTAGTCCGAGCAGCGGGGCCTCTGCGTGCCCTGGCTTTTCTGCAGCGGCTGTGTCCCTTTGCAGTGTGTGCTCTGCTTTCATGTTTCCTTGTTCCGAACTGCCTGACTGGTGGGGGTAACTCGGAGCAGCTCCCGTGCACGGACCCTCCGTGGCGCTGCTGGCTGGACCCATGCCCTGCTCCCCCCTCGCTGCCCTGGGCAGCTGGGTGAGCCCCGGGAGCTGGCTCCTGCCACCTCGCTAACTGGGTCAGCAGAGCTGCTGAAGGCGAGGTGGATGCTCTCAGGAGCGGGGGAAGGGGGGGTTATTTGAGGCCTCTCCAACCTAGAAACCCAGAAAAGCTTTCTGGAGCTGCCGGTGCGTGCGCTGGCTCCTGGCACCACGAGCACTGACCGGGCTGGTGCCATCTCAGGTGGCCCGGCCACAGGTGGGGCTTCTCCCCTTTAAGCTGGGATTTTTATTTAGGTGACGCTTAGCATCTGAATTTGAGGCTGGCAGCCTAAATCGAGCTCTGAAACTCCACAGTGGAGAGGTGCGTGCTGGCAGGCACCCGTTGGGAAGTGGTGATGGTGTGGCCACGCTGCAGGAACCCGGGTGTGCACCTCCAGCTTTGAAATGCTTGGCTGGGATGTGGGTCATGGGGTGCCCCCAGGGACCCCCGCAGGAACCAGGCTGGGAAGCAGAGGTGTTGCTCCTGCGCATGGCAGCAGGTAACCCTAACGAGAGACAGCGCTCTCTCCTTGACGTACGGTAGTGAGAGCGTACGTTGTGCTCTGCACGTTACTTTTTCCCATGCGTCTGGCATAGTTAGCGAGGTTTTTATTTAAATTGTGTTTCAGTGCATTGTTCAAAAGCCCATTTCCATTTGAACAAATCCAAAATGAAAGCTAGCTGGTGAATAAGAGGTGGCGTTCACCATTTTGTAATGTAATAAAGTGTAAAAATCAAGCTCTGCATAAATCAATGGCACATCATGCTTATTTACATAAAGTATATAAAGCAGTGAGAATCCTAAATTTAGAGCACAGGCTCTCTGCTTGCAAATCAACATGTTCTAACTGGCTGCAGCCATTAAGGCAAGCCTTTCTTTAGCTAAATAATTAAAAGTATACTTGCGAAACAAGATTGAAATCAGGGATGTAAATAAGACTGACTTGCACGGTTAAGTCGCAATTAAAACTTGAAAGTTTACCATTGCTTCGAGAAGTTCTGCGCGCCTGGCGTGGCAGTGTGCTGCGCACCCGTCCTGAGCTCCTTGCCTTCTTGATGGCTCATTTAGTGAATTAAACCGGCTCAGTTTAGGCTGGGGGTTTGCTCTCCAGGGAGGGTGCTGTGTGGGGGGGTGCTGGGGCTCTAGCTCTGCTGCAAACCCCCTTTGAAGTCCGGGACGTCACTTAATCTCACTGCTTTGTTGAGGTTTGTTCCATTTTGTGCCTGCTAATAAATACCGTAGCTTGCTAAAAATAACTGTTAAACATGAAGAAAGAAGAAAAGCTGCTTTGGGCCCTGAATTTCCAGTTTAATTCCCTTCCCGGGGAAGCTCAGGCTTCCTGCAGCAGGTTTAGCAGTGCCGGGGCTGCTTGGGGCTCTCCTGTGGTGCTGCCCTTACTGGGGGGAGGCGGTGGCAGCAGTGTGTCTCCGTGCTGTGGTGCTGCCCGCCCTGTGTAGGGCAGGACACAGCTCCTTGGTGAGCACGATGCCCCTCGGGGACGCTTGGTGGTTGCTTCTCCCGGGCCACTTCAAGGGCAGCAGCTCCTTGCTGAGAACAAACCAAGGGCAGGGAGTGGGGAGGAAGCGGCTGGTTGAGGGAGATGGGGACATCTCGTGTCCTCTGGTGTGCTGATGGATGTGGCCGTGGAGGGCACCGCGCTGCTCTGAAGCCCTCCCTTGTGCCATGCTTGCACTGCGTGGCTCTGCCCCACGTGCTGCTTTCCAGCTCCCTACAAAAAACCTACACAAACGTGCCCCGTTCCCGCTGGCACAGCCTGTGCGGGCGCAGCCGAGCTGGCAGAAGTCACGTAGGTAGGGCAGGAGCCGTGCCAGCAGAGGAGCCTCCTTCTGCCGCGTCTGCAGCATCTCAGCCTGCTGCTGGTGCGGGGCTCCGGTGTTGTCTGCGTGGCCCCTGGGGGTGGACCAGCATCGAGGAATGGTGCTCAGCAGGCAGGGAGTCCTGTGCTGGTCCCGTATGCTGGGGGTGATGCTGTGCGCTGGGCTGTGCCAGCCTGCAGCGCTGCCCTGGCTTCGCGTGCTTTGCTTGCACAGGCTGTCCCGGGGGGCTGTCCCGGGGGGTGCAGGGAGATGGGTGGGGGCTGTGGGAGCTTCTGCTAGCTTGGGATGGGGGGGGAGGCCTGGGGGCAGCCTCGCTGGCCCCCACTGGGGCTCAGGCGCCCGTTTGGTGAGAGGGCGGCTGCATGGGTACAGCTCGTCCTGCCTGCCCACGCGCTCCCGGCCCCCGTGCTGAGTCAGCGCCTCTGCGTGGGGGGCTCTGATGAGTAAGGGCGGGCTGGGGGGGACGTGCAGGCACACGTGTGTGTGTGTGTGTCCTGTGCTGGGGGCCTCCCATGGGCACCCCCCCGGGCTGGCCACACACACTGACCCCGTCCTCGGGATGCTGCAGGTCTCGTCCCCTGCTAACAGGGCTGTGGGCGCTCGCTGGGCGAACGGGAAACCGCAGCCCCCCTCTGTGCTTCTCTGCCCCCTCTAGTACATCGAAGCCATCAGCAACAAGCAAGGGGAGCTGGAAAACTACGTCTCGGATGGGTATAAGACGGCTCTGACGGAGGAGAGGAGACGGTTCTGCTTCCTGGTCGAGAAGCAGTGTGCGGTGGCGAAGAGCGCCATCACCTACCACGCCAAGGTGAGTCAGCAGGGCCCCCGCCACACTCCCTGTGTGCAGCCCCTGTCCATTAGAACAGGGGCAGGGCCATGCCCTGGGAGCCACGGGTGCAGCAGTGCCCTGGGGCTGGGGGAGCAGCGGGCCCGAGGGGGGGGGGGGACGCACGGGCAGTGCCCCCATCCCTCCTCACTTGCACGGAGCTGCCCTTGCTCTGATGGGTGCGTGTCTCCCATGGGCGCTGCTCTGTGTTTTGAGGCAGCTTCAGGCTGTGTGGGGTAGATGGGACCAGGGCTGGAGCCCAGCAGGGTGTCCTGCCACTCTCTGGCTTCTCCTGGGCAACACCAGCCATGGCCTGACTCCATCTGTGCGGGGAGATCACGCAGATTCAGCCCCCCACGCTCCCCCTCCTGTGCACCTTGTGCCCATCGAGCGCTCGGTCGCTGTGGCTTGAGGGCTTCACCCGGGTGGGGGCTCACCCAGTTGCTCGTGCATCAGCTCTGGGTTTGCAGAAGCAGACGAAATGCAAAGCAGTGGCGTTCCTGCTCTGAGTCAGAGCAGAGCCTGGGGCTGTGGGGCAGCGGGAGGGCTCCCTCCCACCCTCATCATCCCCTTGGCCATAGCGGAGGAGGGAACGGAGCCGAGAGCAGCAGCCCCAGCAGCCCGCCCGCATCCCCTGCACAGGGGCTGGGGCCCCATTCTCTGGGATGCAGCAGCACCGTGCTGGAGCTGAGCCCATACGAGGGCTGGGTGCGCGCGTGGCTCCCGGCAGCCTTGTGCTCCCCTCCTGCTCGCTCCCCGCTGCCGCCCCCCGGCACTCGCGGCACCCATCTGTCACCGCCGCGCCTGGCGCAGGGGAGCAATGGGAAGAGATGGGCTTAGTCAGCACCGTCCCCGGCTGCGGCAGGGGCTGAGTCAACCACCAGCGTATGCTAACTGCGGACGAGGTGCAGGAGAAAGAAATCCCCCCTGGGGCAGGTGGGGGCCAGCAGATGCGGTGGCACCGGCACCAGCAGCCCCGCTGTGGCCGCAGCGTGGCCAAGCCCAACGCTTGCTGCAGCAGGGCAGGGAGGGCGGCTGTGCAGGAGGGGCTGTGTGGGTGCAGCGTGGGCACCTGGCCCCACATGTAGGCTTTGTCAGCTGGAAACACCATGCTGCCGCCCTGCCTGGGTGCTGCCACCAGCAGCAGGCGACCGGGCAGCAAGGTCCCTGGTGGATGGCAGGGAAACCTTCTGGGGCTTCTGCACTGGCTTCAGGAGCCTGTTGGGATGCATCGGGATCGATCGTGTCTGTGAGAGCAGCCACAAAGCCATGTGGAGCTGTAACGTCCCCCCCTGCAGCTCAGCTCTGCTGCAGGTGTGCATGCGGTGTGTTGCGTGGGGGCTGTGCTGTGCATTTGGCTGGGGAGTGACCACAGCGTGGTTTCGGATGTCTGCTCCTGGGGAGTCGTGAGATGGGATGTGCTGTCCTGAGCCATGGTTGTGTTATCTGGGTAAGGACGAGGCCAGCGCTGCCTCTGCCTGGCTGGGAGCAGCGTGCTGGGTGGCCCCGGGTCCTGCAGCAGCACCAGAGGCTGTTGGGGCCGAGCAGCCCCGAGCACGAAGCTCATTTCTGGGGCCTGGGTAACAGCATGGGTGTGATCTCCCCATCTCCATGTGCAGGAAAGGTGTCACGGGCATCTGCTGCCTTGATGTGTCCCTGTGGTTTGTGACGTGAGTGTCCCTGGGCCTCCCGACCCGCAGCTTTATTAGATCAGGGTTTTACTGGTGGGGAACGGGGCCATGGGCACAGAGGCACTGTGCCGCAGAGCATCCCTGCAGCCTGGGTGAGCGACATGCCGGGAGCGGGGCTGGGCTGCGCCGCAGGGACAGAGCGATGGTCGTCACCGCGTGTGCTGCTCTCACTGCTCGTCCCAAGGCAGAGCCTTCGAGCAGCTTTTATTTCCTTGCATGGCCGCTGGCTTCTTGCACAGCCCCGCTCCCTGCAGCTCGTCTGTTCTCGAGCTGCTGCACACGGGGGATCTCAGTCAGCTGGGGACTGAGTTACCTTCCCCTTCCCTCTACGTTTTTTTGTGACCAGAGTGATTTTATATTTTTCGGAGCCTGAAAGCAGCAAATCCCTGTGTTTTACCTTGTTTGCGCCATGTGTGGAGGAGCACATCAGTCGTGCTGCCCAGACGTGGCCGTTCTCTCATCAGATCCTTCCCTACCAGGGCCGGGTGCTGCCGCGGGTCCCTGCACCCTCATGCCTCGCTCCTTGCACCCTCTCACCTCGCTCTCTCCCTCACAGGGGAAGGAGATGCTGACGCAGAAGCTCCCCCTGTGGCAGCAGTCGTGCTCCGATCCCAACAAGATCCCGGACCGCGCCATACAGCTGATGCAGCAGATGGCTGCCAGCAGCAATGGCACCATCATGCCCAGCCCTCTGTCTACATCCAAGTCCAACCTCATCATCTCTGACCCCATCCCCGGTGCCAAACCTCTCCCTGTCCCCCCGGAGCTGGCACCTTTTGTCGGAGTAAGTATCTGGGAGGTGGAGGTTGTCCTGCCCTTCCGAGCAAAGCCGGAGGGATGAGCCCAGGCCAGCAGCACCGTGGTCCTCAGCAAGTTGCCTTTGGATGGATGGGCGCAGGCGGGCGCATGGGCTTGGGCAGCCCGGGGTGCGCTGCCCGGGACACAGGCAGGCTGGGGTTGGATCTGGAGCAGCATCCCTCCTCCGTCCTGCCCGGGGGTGTCGGGGGGCTGCGGGGGGCCCACGGGCTGGGACCGGAGCTGTGGGGCCGTGCTGAGGCACCCTCGGGAGAAAGGTGCTTGGGGTGACCCTCGCGTGATGGAAACGCCCTTCGGAAGGGGGTCTCCTGCCCGATGTCGGGGTGCGAGCTGAGCAGTAGGGCTCGGGAGGGATTTATTGGGTGTGAGCGGTGAAATGCCGTAGAGGTGACCCTGCTCCTTTCCCCAGCAGTTTGTATCAGGTAGGAAGCTGAAGGCTGAACCCAGCGGGCCCGGGCTCTGGTCTGCCGTCAGCCGCGTTCCCTGGCACTGCGTCCCTGCCCGGGGAGCTGCTGGGGGTGCCCTGCTGATGAAGACATCTCCCGTCTTCCCCCCCCTCCTCTCCTTTCTCCCTAGCGCATGTCGGCACAGGAGGCCTTGCCGGTGGTGAACGGAGCCTCAGGCCCAGACAGTGACGATTACAACCACTGGGCTGAGGTGAAGCCAGCACAGCCCAAATCTTTATCTCCTCCCCAGCCTCAGAAGCAGCTGAGCGACTCTTACTCGAACACGCTTCCAGTTCGCAAAAACGTGCCGCCGAAAAACAGCTACGCCTCAGGTGAGGCTCCCCCAACCCCAGGGGGGCTGCGGGTCACCCTGATGGGTGGTGGGGTCCCTTCGTTAGCGGTGGGGTGGTGATGAGCAGCGTGCCACTGCTGTGGTGCTCTGCGCCTCTGGACATGGTGCTGGGAGCCAAGCAGAGCCAGGCTCTGGCACAGCTTGCTGGAGAGCAGTGTCTTGGCCCCCGGGTGGGATTTCCAGGAGGAAAACATTGAGGAATGGGGAGGAGGGCAGGCAGGGAAGGCTCCTACAGGGAGGCTGCTCCTTTATGGAGCTGTTGGATGATGCCGAGAACAGCGGCTGGATCCTGAGATGGATCAGAGAGGTGTCAGGGGTGCAAATCAACCACCAAAAGTGTTGTTGGTACTGGGGGCAGGGTAAGGGAGCCAGAGACCCGGCCATGCGGGGCTGTGCCCGGGCACGGTGACGGGTGAAGGACTCGGCGCTTGTTGGTCCTTGTCTCCTGCCAGCCGAAAACAAGACGCTGCCGCGCTCCAGCTCCATGGCCGCAGGGCTCGAGAGGAACGGCAGGACGAGGGTGCAGGCCATTTTCTCTCACGCTGCTGGAGATAACAGCACCCTCCTGAGCTTCAAGGAGGGCGACCTCATCACGCTGCTGGTGCCGGAGGCCAGGGATGGGTGGCACTACGGGGAGAGCGAGAAAACCAAACTGTGAGTACCGCGGCCGCCCCGAACCCCACTGCCCCCGGGGCTGGCTCCAGGAGGGCTCAGCCTTCTCTGACACCTCCGTCGATAAGCACCAGGTTGGCTTCATCCCCTGCCTTTGCCTTTCAGGAGGGGCTGGTTTCCTTTCTCCTACACGCGTGTCCTCGACAACGATGGCAGCGAGCGGGTGCACACGAGGTAGGAGCACCGCGTGCCAGCACCGGGCAGGGCTGCGGGGGCTTTGCGGGACGGGGACCCTCTGCTTCTCCCAGCCCTCTCCAGAGCAGGGTGCTGCCTCAGAACAGGGATATTCTGCTTTGCCCCGCACAGGAGGCATGGGGGAGCAAAGGGGAGCAGGGAGGAAAGGGGTCCCCCACGAAGGGCTCTGTGCATCTCGCCCTCATCCGCGGTGCTGCTCAGTGCCACCGGCGGCTTGCTGCCCGAGGTGACTCGGTGGCACGTCTGCCACCGAGTCTGGGCTGCTGCTGATGGCCCCGCTCTGCCCCCCCCTTCAGCCTGCAGCAAGGGAAGAGCAGCAGCACGGGCAACCTGCTCGACAAAGACGACATCGCCATCCCGCCGCCCGACTACGGCATGTCCTCGCAAGCCTTCCCGTCGCAGAACGTCAACACCTTCAAGCAGAGGCCGTACAGCGTGGCCGTGCCTGCCTTCTCCCAGGTGAGCCCTGACTGCCTGCAGGGCTTTGCCGGTGCTGGGGGGGATTTTTTAAAAATGGGAGGTGCTTGAGCGAGCCCCAGAGCCTTGATCTCTGCTGGAGCGTGCAGCTTCTCGGTCCTACCCATGTTTTTAAAGCAAAAGGAAACATGTTAAAGTGTGTGCTTGGTGTTAGCGTGGTGTAGAGCGTGTGCCGGTGAATGGGGGGGCTCCTCTCCAACAGGCCTGTGTTCGTTGTTTGTAGGACTACCTTATGCCCTATGGTTGTGCAATTAAAGACTATTCCAGTGGCCTCTGCCAACCACCCTCTGCCCACTACAAGCCTTACACTAGGTCGACAGCTGTAAGTCCGCACGTGCGCAAGGTTGCCATTGGGGCTTGCAGGCAGCTTGTGCCTGGCCCCCTCGTGCCTGGCCCGACCCCATCCCCTTCTGAGTCTCTTCTCTGGAGGAGAACAGGATGAGGAAGTGGCAGGAGAGAAGGTGGGGACAGGGAGGATGGGCCATTTTGGCTCGCACGTGCAGAACAGGCAGGACACGAGGGGTGATGGCACAAAACGGCACCGCGAGCCCCTAATGGCCAACACTTGCCAACTCCGTGGGAGCCTTCCACCAGAAACGAGCTGCTCACAGGGAGCTGGAAGCGTTTTCTCCTGGCCATGCTGGCTCAGTTGGTGGCTCCAGGGACACAAGTGCCACTGGCCACAGGTGACAGTCCCGTGGGGACCTGGGGCTCAGGGTTGGGGCAGACCTCGCCAGGGTTTCCCCCGCCAGCAGTGTCCAAACCCAGCGCAGGGCTTCTTGGATAAGGAGTTAGGGACGGTGCGCGTGGTGATGAGGGCAGCATAGTCTGGCCGTCTCTGCAGGGGATGGGACAGAAACACAGCCCCAGTCCATGCCAGTGGAGCCAGGGGAAGCCAGGCCAGGGCAGGGTTTACCAATGGATTTGGGGTTTTGTGTTCAGGATCATTCCCGGGGCAGTGGGAACATGGGCAGCAGAGAGCAGCAGCTCGGGTCCTTCCTGGAAGGCTCCCGTTTGCCACAGGGAGTGGAGCTGCTCGTGGCCAGACCCCCGGGGCATGTCCTCACCTGGAGCGCAGCATCCTCATGGGATTGCCTCCTAGCCCTGTTCCCACATGTCCCGGGGACCACTGCTGCCCTCCGCCCCCCCAGACCGCCACTGAGCACCAGCTGAAGGGAAAACGGTCCAAAACCCTGTGCGATTTCTGGTGGGAGTTAATACAGCACAAACACCTTCTTCCACAGAGCATTTCACTGATGTTCCTCAGAGTTTTGCTCCCTTTTCAAGTGTCTCGCATCTCGAAAGTCGCTGGAGCTTTGAGCCAAGGTGGGGCAGGGCAGAGCGAGCTGGGATGCTCGGCTGCTGCTTTCCCTTGTCTCGCTCCAAAGAGCGGTGAGACTTCACCCCTGCTGTCTAAATCCCACTTAAGCCATCTCCATCCTCTCCCTTTCATCTCGAAATGCATTGGTCTTGGCCCAAGCATCCCCAGACGCCGATGCACTTTGGGCTGTTCCCGTGACCCTCCGGCGGCAGCTGAAGGGGCACAGCCCAGCTCTCACCACGCTTCCTCTCCTCCCCGCAGGGTCTCGATGACTACGGGACGAGGTCGGTTAGCAGGTAAGATTCCACCTTCCTGCGGCGTTACCCGAAAATGAGTTGTTGGTGTTGGCTCTGGGCGAAGCTGTGTCCCTGGGGGGAGTCTGCGCCCTGCTGCCCGCCAGCCCTGGGGACAGGCGGTGGCGAGGAGGAGGCTGTGCAAGGATGCAGTGCACATCCTGCTGGGGCACAGCATGACCCAGGGCAGGTCCTGGGGCCAGCCCCAGCCATCCCTGACCTCGGCACCCCATGGGGCTGGTGCTTCTCTGGAGAGCATCACATCTCCGCAGCTGCCTCTCGGGTTTGAACCTGGGAAGCGAGGCCGCAGCCAGCAGTGCTCTCGGGGTTCCCCCGCTCCCTCCTCGGTGCTGGCAGCCCCACGCCATGGGGCCACCTGTCCCTGGCCCGGAGCCATTTGTGGGTAGGGCAGGACGCGCTGTCTTTGGGATAGAAGTGGAAACTTTGGGTGGCAAGCGGAGCGGCACCGGCTGGGCTCGGCTGTCGCCTGCGGGGCAGCGTCCCGAGCACTCGGGCAGCCTCCTCTGCTTTGTTCCGCAGCGGCAGCAGCAGTCTGGTATCAACGGTGTGAGGACACCGGGCTTGCAGCGGCACCGTGCTGCTCGGAAGAGCTTTCTGCTTCTTTCTCCCCCTTTTTTCCCCCCCCCGTTTCTCTTTCTCTACTTTCGGATTTTAAACTCTCGCGATCTTCAAGGAAACCATGGTGCTTCTCCACCCCTCCCTGGTGTTCACAGTGCCCTTGTTTCTGAAGCCTTTTCAGAGCAGAAACTGCCGATCGGTCTGTGCTCGCTTTGAAGCAGCCTGGATGCAGTTTACACTTTTAGTGGGACCCAGTTTTTGTACTACTTTGTGAATGTTAGAGATGCACTACCCCTCCTCTGGGGCTTTTCGCACGCCACGGTGCGCGGGCAGAGCTCCCCGGAACGGAGCCCACATGCATGGCCTCTGGTGTACATACTGTTACGGGGCAGCCCCGGGGCTGGCCACGAGGTGGGCACGGGTCCCCTTGGCCCCTCAGATCCGCTTCCCCCCAGCCGAGCCGCAAAGGCTGCGTTAGGAGAAGTGGATGGCGCCGAGCCCCCGGCCGCGGGGAACGGCTGGTTCTCCGCTGGGGCGGCCGGCAGCCCCCCGAGGGGTTCCTCCTTGTTGTTTTATAAATATCTATATTTTTTTGTAGCAAGGTATTGTTACCTCACCTTAGTGCGGGGGGCCGGGCAGAGCAGTCCCGGGATGTGCTCGCAGCCCCGCGTGGCTCGGCCGTGTCTGTGTGTCCGTCCCAGGCAGGGCTGGGGCTGCCAGCACCGCCAGCGCCCGTCTGCGCTGCAAAGCTCTACACGCTTTCCTTTTTTCTGATGTGATTTTTAAAACCTCTGACATGCCTGTTTACTAGGACATTGCTGGCAATACACACGGACAAGTTTTTGTTTTATATACCAGACTATGGGCATACCGTACCGAGACCCTCCTGCAGCGATGTCACAATTTTGCTAAAGATTTTTAACCCAGGATATTTCATGCTGAGTGACTGAATGTAGAGGGGGGGAAAAAACCACCCTAGTAAAACTTGTATGGAGACTGTAAAGTGCTGAAACCTTTTTTAAAAGCCAGAGAGAAATGTGCCCTGTACTGAGTTATTGTTTGAATAAAAGTTTTATTTATTGCATTGAGCTGGGCCTCGGTGTCTTTTTCGGCTGCCGTGCCTGTGCGCTGCCCATCACAGCCTGCATTGCCATGCCATTTTTTTTTTCCTTCTCCATCCCTTCATGACAAGGGCCCAAACCAGCCCCTCCATGCCACATGCCTGTGCTCAGTTTGCAAGTCTGCCCGGTTTCTGTTTAAACAGCTTTCCTGAATTAAGTCGTTAAAGCTGTTTAACCGCTTGCTCTCTGCTCTCTCTCCTCTGTGCTGCGTCTTGGCTGTCCCCTGAGAGACTCGCTGCGAGCACTGCGCTGCATGCGAGCGGGGCTGCCCCCCGCCTGCTTCCTGCTCCCAGGGGTGCTCCTGGTGGGGCTGCGGGAAGGAAGCAGCCCCCTCCCTTCCTCCCTTCCTCCTGCCGCTGTGCAGCCCGCTCCTCTCCGCAGGTTGGCTCCGGCTGTGGCCATGCGTTTCCTTCCCGTCCTCGCAGGGCGCATGGGGCCGAGGGGCCATGCCCGATGCGCTGCCGGACTTGCAGCTCTCAATAAATCCCACTTTTCCTCCCACTTTTAAATCCCACTTTTCCTCCTTTTTTTTTTTTTCCTCCTTTCTCTGCCCGGAGATGCGTGCGGCGCAGCCGGTGTCCGCCCGGTTCTTCTCATTAACCACCACAGTTTGTTCCCATCAAGGCGGCGGAGCGTGCCGGTGTCCTACAACCTGCCTTCTCTTTCCCTTGCAGCCCCGATGTTGAAGTGGCCAGGTTTTGAGATGCCCCTGCCTGTAGTTAGTAAGTTGATGGTCTCCGTGTGCCCCTCGCTGTGCTGGGCGCTGGGCACCTGGTGCCACCGCGGGGCTGTGCGTGGGGACGCTGCCACCGCTCGGCTTCCTGCGCCCACCCTGCACGCCTACGGTGCCGCTTGTCCCTGTGTCCCTGTCCCGGTGGCGGGAGCCCCCCATCCAACCCCGCTGCCCCTGCACGGCTCCTCGCATCACCGGGCACTGCTGGTGTCACACTGCCTCTGCGGGGGCCCCCAGCTTCTCGCCCCGCTCCTGCTGCTGCCCGTCCTGCTCCCGACCCTGTAATGAATCCCTTTGGTTGTAGGTCGTCGGTGTTTGCTGCCCCAGCGGCACCGTGTCGCCGCATCACCCCTGGATGCTGCTGCGCCGTCCCCGGGGCAGGGCAGGACCACACGTTGTCACTAATTTGAAGTTTTTTAAGCAGCTTCTTTTTGCTTGTAGATGTTGTTGCCATCCCCAGGCCGGCTCTGGGGACGCAGCTCGGAGCTGCCTTGTTCCAACCCCCCTGGGGTCTGCTTGCGCAGTGCCTGGTCCCTGTGGAGCACAGGGGAGCCAGGCGGCAGCCCCTCGCTGCCCCCTGCGAGCCACGCAATGATTTCCCTGTGGTTCTGAGCCGTGGGCTCCTGGCCAAAGTGCTCTTCTACGCCAGAACAAAACCGGTTAAATAATAACCCCTGGTGACTCATCAAAGCAACCTTTTCTATCCTTTCTGTCTCGAGAATCTATTTTGGCATCCTAGGGGGAAAAGTGATCTAAGAATCTGCATTAATTAGGTGGGGAAATTAATTACCCTGTTTTTAAGCAAAAGCCATTTATCTTTTGAGGAAAGCAAAAGCATGCTTCAAAAGGTGAGGCATGGCGAGGGGTGTGGGGGCAGTGCCGGGGGTGCACCAGGCCCCTCCTGCTCCTTCTGCCGATGCCGGAGACATTTCCCAAGCTGTGGGCTCTGCTTCAGGAGGAGGCAGCTGATAACCACGGCTGCTCCTAGCATCACCTACCCTATGTTCACGCCTGTCCTGCTAACAGGGTGCCTGCGGCACCAGCTCAGGCATGGAAGGGCTGGGGGAGTGGGTGTGCAGGGCCCCAGGCGGCTGACAGCTCCCTGCTGCAGGCGTGTGCAGGTTTTGCTGTAGCTGATGCGGCTCCTGGAGAGGGGTGGGGGCAGAGGCTGGGGGCTGGCCAACAACGAGGGGCTGCTTGTGCGCAGGAGGGGATGCAGGGGGCCGTGCTGGGCGTGCAGGATGCGTGCTGGGGCCGTGCGCTGTTGCAGATGCTGCGTGTGGCAATCTGCCTGCCAGAGACTCTGCCTCCATAGCCGGTGAGCGTGGGAGGCTGTGGGATGGCACTGGGACAGCCGGGGTGGAACCGGCTCAGGAGCCTCCCCTCTTCCTGCTCTCTGCCCCTTGGAGGTTTTGTTGCTTCTGAGGTTTCCCAGCCAGCTTGGCACGGAACTGCAAGCTCTGCTCTTGCCCGCGGGTCCCAGCACACCTTAGAGCAGACAGGGTGCAGTGAGCCCTACCCCGTGCATGTTGCAGCTGCCTCGGGGCTCCCCTGTACAGGAGGTGCCCGGGGGCTGCAGCAGCTTCTCCTGCTTCTGTGCACCCTGGGCTGAGCACCCCCAGCTCCCTGCCCGCGTCCCTGGTTTTTCCCTTTGGAAGAGCCCGGCTTTGTTACTGCTGAAAAGCAAGGTAGGAGAAAATCACGCGTTGACCAACCTCGCCGGCTCGTCACTTACGTCCACCATGTCTTTAACCGTAAGAGGCATGGAAGAGTGCGGGGACATCTCGGCGAGGGGCTGGGCAGGGCAGAGCAGTTCCAGCCTCACCGCTTCAGAAATGCTGCCCGAGGCCGGGCTGGTGGAGGGGAGCGGGGCTGCAGGTGCCCACGGCCGCAGGGGGTGCGCTGGGCTCCGGCTGCAGCCGTCGGGGCCCGCGGCAGCCTCGCCTCCTCAGCCAGAGCTTTTGGGGTCTCGCCAAGGTCATCGCTCGCTGTCCCATCCTCGCAGGCCCCGTTACGTGCACGGTGAGAGCCTCTGCTAAACTCTGCCCTCCTCTCTCCCTGCAGAAACCCCTTTGCCAACGTCCAGCTGAAGCCGACCGTGACGAACGACCGCTCGGCTCCGCTCATCAGCTGAGGCCGGGAGCGCTGCCGCCGTGCCGGGTGGCACACGCCGCCTCCTCATCGCCCGGTGCATGTCTGCCTCCCCAGAACTTCATTTTTAGGCAGAGTTTATTTAATCCTGCTGCTTTGAAAGCCAAAGGCTAAAGCTAGTGCCCTAATTCTCGCCCTTCTCTAGGTCCTTACTCCTCTCGGAGGCAGAGGGTTAAACCGCTGCCCCTGGCCTGACCCCTGCTTGTGCAGAAGGGAGCGCGGCGCTCTCGGCACCTCTCCTGTAGCCAGGTTTGCTTCTAGGATTAGCAGCAGATCGCAGGGATGGGGAGAACGGCCTCAGCTGGCAGCTCCCCGAGGGCTCCCTGCTCTCCGGGGTGCAGCAGCAATGGCAGAAGGGAGATGGGCCCCCCCCAGCTGGGCGGGAGCCCTCAGGCAGGCAGGAGAGCCCCGGTTCCCCACAAGCCAAGGGGGGGGCCGAGCCCCACAGCCAGTGCCCGGCCTCCTGCGGGACCTCGGCCGCTGGTGCCAGCGCTGCAGCCTGGGGACGGGGCCGGCCTCTGCTCCTGGAGCTGCTGCAGCGCCACGGCAGTGTGCACCGCGGGGTGTCACGGTACTGCTGAAAGATATAAGCTAGGGAAATACTTGAGGAGGGGCGGGCTCCGTGGATGTGTGCCGTGGGGTGCCTGGGGTGGACGCGGTGCCCAGGCCACGGGGCACCTGGTGTTTGAAGGAGCGCTCCCCTACAGGCTTGCCCCTTGAGCCCTCTTGCTTCGCTGGTTTCCCTTCCTCTATTCCAAGGTTGCATGAGACCGATATATACACACATATACTCGCTGAGCTTACTGCTAGGGTGCGCGCCCACGAGCGAGCGCACTGCACGGCGTTGGCTGCACAGAGCTACCGGCAGGATGGCGCATGCTGCCCCGAGCCACCCCCCCGCCCCGGCCCCCACCCTCCTCGCTGGAGGAGCAGGAGCCGCTGTGGGACCGGGGTGTGCTGCCCAAATGGGAATGGGTTTTCTGAGCAGGATCTGCATCTTCGCTGCGCCAGCAGCCGGGTGCCTGCGGCTGGCACCAGCGGGGCACACGGGGCGGTGCCCTGCGGTCCTGCCTCCCGCTCTATTTGCCTTTTTGCACTTTTTAATTGCTAGATCTCAGAGGACCCCTCGGTGGTTGCTTTGACAGTAGGTTTAGCCCAGGTAGCAAAGAGACCCGAATGCCTCGGCCGCTGTCTGTGGGGGTTCCACATTAGGGCTGCTTCCCAGTTAGGCTCGATGGCTGATTGCTGCTGTGCCCCTCCCATGGTTTGCGGGAGTTCCGTGGTGCAGAGCATCTTCTCCTGGGACCAGCAGGCCCCTGTCTGCTCCCAAGGGCACGGTTCTCTCCTGGCCATGGCGTGGTGTCCCCAGCCCCCCGCTCACCAGAGCTCACCTCCTGCTTCCTCTGCTGCGCATCCCTGGGGTGGTCACCTCCAGCTCCACGGCTGCCACATCGTGCATGGGAAGCTGCCACCGCCTTGGCCCGAAGTGTGTCCAAACCAATAACACCCCGAAATGCAGTGCCGGGGGCTGTGCAGCGCCTGCTGTCCATGCCCATGCCGCAGGCGGGGGGAGATCAGCCGGGGGCTGGGGGCAGCCGTGCGGTGCCAGCCATCGCCGTGCCTGCTTGGGGGGGGGTCCCACCAGGAGCTAGGGGGGCACCAGCCAGTGTGAGGGCCACAGGCAGACGGGGGCAAGGGGAAGGGGCTCCACTGGGGCACGGGGCCACAGGACAGGGCTGTGGGCTTGTGGCCAGGCAGGGGTCAGGCCCAGGGTCCACCTCGCCGCTGGCCCCGCGTCGTCCTCTTCCAGCCCCACACCAGGGGCTGCCGCCCCCGGGGCTTCACTGCACCTCTTGGCTTGGTGGCACCTGCAAGATGTAACCTGAAAGAATTTTTTTATAGAAAAAGTAATTTATGAGCAATAAAATTTATCCCCCCCACACACACACCACCGGGTACCCCGTGTTTTCCTTAGCCAGGAGGGCCATCTGTGGTGATGGAGCCCTCCAGTGCCGCGGCTCAGAGCTCTCCCACGCCTCATCGTCCAAATCCAGAGCAGCCCCCGGCCCCACTGCCACCAGCGTGGCCCCTTCCTGCTTGCCAGGGAATGATGCGGGCAGGAAACGGCTTACGATATTTTAAAAACTTTATTATTGGCCCGATGATGTTTGACACACATGCTGGGAGCTGTATGGAAATCAGCACTGATAAAAAATACAGCAGTTATGACCCGTATTGGTAAAATATACAATGTAATAATAGCCTTTCTATTAAAAAAAATATCCTGCACACAGCTCTGTTCTCATGCTGCCCTCCAGAGGCAGCTGCCTTGCATGCCATAGACCAAACCCTGGGCTGGGGGGGACACGGGAGGGCTGGGGCGGGGGGGAACAGGGGCCCGAGCACCCCCGGCCACAAAGCAGAGAGCCCAGCGGAGCCACACTGGGGCATGACCGGGGGCAGGGGGTTAGGGCCGGGTTAGAGCTTAAATAAAGCACTTAAATAAAGCACTAATTGAGCTCAGTAAATTAGAAAGGCTGCGGGAGGTGCAGCAGGGAGGGCACGGGGCAGGCGCAGCCTCCCCGGCCTTCAGGGCTGGGGTTGGGGACCCCGCCCATCCCTTGGGGGACAAAGACGTGGCACCGGCAGCAGGCACGAGATCGGGGTGGGCTGGCGAAGGTGCGAGGGTGGGAAGGGACGTGGTGCCCGGCGAGGCTGCGCCTCACCCCGTGGCATTTGCCCCCACGCCGTGCTGGGGAATGGGCTTGTGCTGCAGCACCGAGCCGCCCCCACCCCCCCCCCACCCTCCCCGGGGCCAAAAGCAGCCCCAGCACCAGCCCCATCCCATCCATGGCACCAGCCCCATCCCATGGCACATAGCCGCACGTGTATGTGTTTGTGTGTGTACACGCGTGTGTCCGTGCACGAGTGCACTCACCCCATGCACCCACGGGAGCCAGCCCGGGCTGCAGGACACGGGGGGGGGGGGGTGGGGGGGGGGGTGTGTGTGTGGGGGGGTGCCTGGCAGGGGCATTTCTCACCTCAGGGTTTGGTCTATTGGCCCCAAAGGAAACAGCCCTGATTTCAAGGTTTCGCTCAGCTCCGCTTAGTCCCATTTCCTTCTGGAAGCTGGAATTGCACAATTATCCTAAGCCTTAAATGAATTTAAAAAAAAAAAAAAAAAACAACAAAAAAACAAAAAACCCTGAACATACAAACCACAAGACCCCCCTCACCCCCCCCCCCCCACCCCCCCATCCCTCAATGCCTCCACAAACTCTTTACATCTCTTTGGCAACAATAACTTAAATCCGCGTCAATGTGAGTTCTGTCAACAGCAAGTTTTGTTCGTTTGTTTTTAGTATTTTTTTTTTCCTTTTCTTTAAATACAAAAATAGTCGGGTTGGCGCTCCCCCTCCCCAGCTTCTCAGCCCCCTGGGGGGGGGGGGGGTCCCTCCCTGGGCCGGGGAGCCCCCAGCTCCCGGCTGCTCCCCAGAAGGGCCAGGCAAAACACGAGGGCTGGGAGCTCCCCGGCCCCCTCGAGCTGTGCTGCAGGCCCTGTAAACCCCCCCCCCAGCCACCAAGAGCCAGCGCCAGCCCGGGCAGGGAGGGACGGGGGTTGAGGAGGGGGTGGGGGGCATCGAGGTGCACGGCACAGGGGGACGTGGGGGACAAACACTGCCTCGGGAGCACATGTGGGCAAGAAGCCAAGGTTGGGGGGGGGGGTTCCTCACTGGGGTGGGGGGGGGACTCCGCAAATGTTAGCAAGGTCAGGGCACTACCCCTTAAATGCTATAATTTATATATATATATATGTCTATATATATATATATCTATGTATACACGCGCAGCCATCCGCTCGCGCACGCACGGCCGGCACCCACCGCCTCGCCCCGGGCCGTGCCCGGCTCCGACCAGCAGCAGCACCCAAACTCCTTCCGACCAAATCCCCCTAAAAAAAAAACGGAGCTCGGTGCCGGGAGCCCGGGCCAGGCCCCACTCTGGCCGCCCCTTGTCCTCCGTGGTCGCCGGCCGGTGCCGGTGCCAAGGGCGCTAGCAGGTGAGCACCCAGGCTGGCTCACTCCCGGTCACCGTCTTCGCTGCTGCCTGGAAAGGAGCGGAGAGGCGGCGTGAGCAGGGCACCGGGCACGGTGCTCGTAGGGACGAGGTGACCCGGGGATGACTGCTTCCCGAGGGGACACAGGTCACCGAGTGTCCGGGCTGCAGGGGGTGGCACTGTGGAGAGGCGCCCCGCGGGGCAGCAGGGGGTCCCGGATGCTTGGGGAACCTCCCCCCCCCCCCCGCAGGGTGGGCACGCGGCAGGGACTCACCTCCTATGGAGTCCATGTCCGAGTCGGAGACGTGGGTGATGGAGAACCGGGACACAGGGGCAGGCGAGACCGTGAAACGGGAGAATTGGATGGGCAGCACCTGCTTGGGCACCGGCAGCAGTGCGGGGACGGACGGGTCGGGCTCCGCCGGCGTCCCCGACAGCGAGGACATCAGCGACGGCTTCACCGGCATGAGCGGAAAGTCGTCGTCCCACTCGAAGCCACCGCCTGTGACGCAGAGCAAGGGGGCTGGGGCTGAGCCCACCATGGGGGGGGTCGTCACCCACCGGCCCCAAGACCACCCCGCTGCCCCCACCGGCCCTCTTACTCTCTTCTGAGGCGTTGCCGTCCGAGGAGTCGTCGGAGGCGCTCAGCCTGTCCGTGGGGCTGGCGGGGCTCGTGGGGCTCGTGGGGCTGCCGCTGGCCGGGGGCTGTCCTGAAGGCTCGGGGGCATCCGGGAAGCTCTGCTCGCCCAGCTCCCGCGTGGGACTTTCCTGCGAAGGAGGAGATGCTGGTGGCTTGCTGGTGGCAAGCCAGGAGCTCAAAATGCCCCCATGCCGTGCCCACCACCGTGCGCCCTCGCCAGGCCCTGCCCTCACCTGGTCGAAGAGGTAGATGGTGACATCGTCGTAGAAGGACACGGCCTTCTTCTTGCGCTCCAGGTCCTCGCAGAAGGCCTCGGAGAGCAGGCTGGGCATCTTGAGGAGGCTGCGCAGGTTCCTGCTGCTGTGGCTCTCGGCCACCACGATGGGCACGGCCGCCGGCTCTTCCTCACTCTCCTCGCTCTGCTCCTGGATGTTGTAGCAACGCAGCTCCTCGTCCGACTCGTCGCTGTCCTCCGTGTCCTCCTCCTCCTCCTCAGGCTCCTCTCGCCGCTCCGAGGTGGCCGGCCGTGGCTCCCAGGCGGACGGGAGCAGGGAGAGCCCCGGGGGGGAGCGCACTGGTGACTCAGCCCCCGATAGCAGCGTGCTGGGACCCCCTGGTGCGTCCCCTCCGGGGGCGATGCCCACCCCGGTGCCCTCTGGGGTCAGCCCCGCTTCCCCCAGCCCTGGCGTGGGGGACACAGTCTGTTTGCCCCCCGCTGCATCCCCCCCCAGTCCAGGGATGCCCTCAGCCACGGGGGTCCCTCTGCCCGACGCTGGCTCCTCGGGGCTCGCTGGCACTGGGGACAAGAAGAAAGTCTTGGGCGGCACAGAGCCTGGAGGGACGCCGCAGACCCCTGGTGTGTCTCCATCGGTGCCCGGCCCCGTGCCAGTGACTCGCGGGTCGGTGCCAGCCTCTTGTGCCGTGGGGCCAGCCGGGGCATCCCCAGCCTCTGCCCCCCTCCAGTCCCCTGCAGAGACCCCCACGTCCAGCGCTTCAGATGCCTCTGCTGTGCCGGGTGCTGCCGGGGGGCTCCCGGGGGCTCCTGGGGGGTGCAGCGGATCCTCGCCCAGCCCGGGGGCTTGTCCCAGGTCCTGTGCGTGGGGCTGGGACCCCTCCTTCTCTGCCTGCGGGGTCTCAGACCCGTCACTGTCCTCGTCGTCCTTGGGGCCACGCTCGGCCTCGGTGTCGTAGTCGGAGAAGTAGGCAGAGTCACGGTACGGGTTCTTCTCAGAGAGGCCGTGCAGCTCGGCGCTGAAGGATGCCGAGAGCCGTGTCTCAGGGGCCGGGACATCACCCTCGCCCCCCGGCAGCCCTGGGGGCGGCTTCCCCAGCTGGCCAAAGGCCTCTGGCTCTCGGGGGCTCGTGGGGCTCCTTGAGGACAAACTCGGGGGACTCGTTGTTCTCGGTGTCGTAGCCGCTGTCGAGCGCCTTGGGCTGCCCAGCGGGGGCGAAGGCGGTGGGGCTGAAGACCTCGCAGGAGCTGGCTGTGGAGGGGATGTCCAGGGACTCCAGGGAATCCGGTGTCCCCACCTGCTTTTGCAGGGACTTGAACGCCGGGGCCATGTCCACCCTCTCCATATAGTCCCCGGAGAAGTCAGTGAAGACGCCAGAGGTCAGCTCTGCCGTGTCCTCGTCGCTCCCGTCGTCCCCACCGGGGAAGCTGGCGCTGGAGAACGTCTTGTCCGGGGTCCTGTCCGTGTCGCTGGCAGGACACGTGCCGCTGTCAGCAGCGGCCTCCCCGGGCACCGGTGCCTCAACAGCCTCCGGCGTAGGCTGGGCACCATCTACACCAGGCTCCGTAGGGGGCCCGGGGTTTGGGGCAGAGGTGCCAGCCATGGGGGCAGCCTCCCCCAGCCCCAGCACAGGGCTGCGGGCAGGGCTGCTCCCCTCCATTCCCTCGGCCGGGCGGGCATCCTGCGGGTACGGCTGGGCCCCGGCTACGGCTGCCGGGGCTGCGCCGGGGCCCCGTGGCGTGCCGGGGCCACCGGCCAGCGCCGCCGCCTGCGAGCGGCCGGAGGCTGATGAGTCACGGCTCTGCCAGGCCTGGCTCCGTGGGGAGGGCGAGCGGCACGGGGAGGAGCCGCCGGCCATGCTGAGGGCCTGATCCTGCCGCGGGCGGCGGAAATCGAGGCCCGGCGGGGACCCCCCGAGCTGGGGCTGGCCGCGCGGCACGGTGCCCAGCGGCTTGGCCATCAGCCCGCGGAAGGTGATCATGCGGCGGTAGCACCAGCTGTCACCGGGCTCGCGGGCGGCCGGGCTGCTGCTGCCACCGATGTTGTTGTTGGAGGAGCTGTTGGAGGCCCAGGGCTGCTGCGGGGCCGGGGGGCTGGCACCCTCCGGGAGGGGAGCGCCCGGGGGGCTGTCGTCGCCCAGCTCCAGCGCCACGCAGTCCGGCCGGGTCGCGCTCTGCCCCGGGGGCTGCCCGTACCCCCGGGGGCTGTAGGCGCAGTTCACCGAGGGGGAGACGCCCAGCGGGTCGCCGAAGATGCTGTGCTGGAAGCCAGGGACGGGCCAGTCCTTGCCGCCTGGCTCGGTGTGCTCGTCCTCCAGCAGGTACCGCTCGGCACCGTGGCCGGGGGACGCCTCGTAGCCGCGCTGCTCCTGCCCCGGGCAGGCGTAGGGGTAGTACTCGGCGCACTCCCACGAGCCTTCGCCCGCCGGCGCGTGGCCCAGCAGCGGCTCCATGCTGAGGGAGACGGTGGGGCTGCTGTCGGAGTCGTAGGTGCTGCCGCCCCGCGTGCCCTGGGGTCTCCAGCAGGACGGGGGCCGCGGGGAGCCCCGCTCGCCCTCGGGGCTGTAGGAGCACATGGCGTAGTCCAGCTCGGCGCTGCCCTCGGCCGGCCCCTCGATGCGGATGTAATACTCGCTGCTGAGAGAGGGGCTGTGGGCGCCCAGGATGGGCACGACGCCGGGCGCCGGCAGGCCGGGGCAGCCGGGCTGCTTGCACTCGTAGCAGGAGGGCGAGACCCCCAGGCTCAGGCGCCCCGCGGACGCGGCCGGGTAGTAGAGGTCGTGGTAGCGGGCGGCGCTGCTGGGGCTCAGGGACCCCAGGGGGGCCTGGAAGTGCTCGGTCTTGGTGTGCTCCCACTTGTACTCGAAGTTGAGGCCGTGGCTGGTCTCCATGACGGTCAGGATGTCGTCCCCGTCCGAGGGGAAGCCGTCGGCCGAGAACTGCTCCAGCAGCGGGAAGGAGGAGAGCTCGGCGCCGTGGTGGCCGCCGCTGGCGCTGCTGTTGGGCTTCATGGAGTTCCAGCGCTTCTCGAACTCCTCCTCGGCCTCCGTCGCGCCTTTGGCGCAGAGGTAGGAGAGCAGCAGGTGCACCTCCTCGGCCGTCGGGCGCTGCTCGGGCTGCAGCCAGCAGAACTGCATCACTTCATACCTGCCGCGGCGAAGAGCGGGGCTCAGCACAGCCGCTCTGCTCCGGCTCCAGCAACTGCTCGCCGTGCCGGAGCCGTGGCACGGGGTGGACCCCGCCGCAGCCCCCCACCCCTGGGAAATAGGGAGAGGAAGGGGGCAGGATGCGGCCGCAGCCCAGCCCGGGCTCCTCACCAGCGCTCCGACAGCGACAGCTTCAGCTGGGGCTTGGGCAGCTTCAGCTGCTGCTCCTTGATGGCGTAGGCGAGCACTTGCCGGTCGGAGTAGTGGTCGTAGGGCTGGCTGCCCAGCTCAAACAGCTCCCAGATGGTGACGCCCAGCGACCTGCGGGCACGGCGGCATGCTGGGCACACAGGGACCCCCTCCCCAATCCCACCACCATCCAGCGGCCCCACAAACGATGCACCCCGACGTGTCCTGTTTATGTCAGCAGGCGCCGGCTGCCTCCCTCCGCACCTTTAGACCGAGCCGTGCCGGCAGCAGCCCCCCCCCCACCATGCCCCCCGCCCTGCTCACCAGACGTTGCTGGCCTTGGTCTGGTCCACGATGAGCAGGTTGCCGTGCACTTCGTCGATGAGCTCGGGGGCGATCCAGCGCAGCGGCACCCACAGCTGGTCGGCCGTCACGAAGTAGTCGTCCTGCCAAGTATGCAGGGTCAGTACGAGAAGAGAACGTCAAACCTACGCGTAAGGGACCATGCCACACCGCCGCGCCAGCTGCCCCGGCCCCCCCGCCCTGCTCCCCCCCAGCCCCGCTGTGCCACCCCATAACCTCACCCCGAGCCCCTCGGCACCTGCTCTGCTCCCTCTCCAGCCCCACCGTGCCATTCCTCCAGGCTGGCCACCCCTGCTTTCTGCCTCCTCCCTCTCCTCCTGCTCCCGCCGTCTGCCCGTCCTGAGCCCCTGGCAGACCCCCAGCCTCCTCCCGCTGCTCGCCTTCTGCCTCCCAGCCCCAGCCCTGCCATTTCTGCAGCTGCCAAGGGGCACATCCAGCCCAGGCAGGGGCACAGGGCACGTGGTGGGAGCAAAGCCCTGTTCATGCCACGGAGCCTGGGCTGCCTGGGGACAAGCCAACACAGACAGCTCGGTCCTGGGGCGCTGAGCACCGCTCACAGGCTCTGGGGTGGTGGTCTCTGGGGAAGCACCCACCCGCTGCCCCAGCAAAGTGCATGGGCAAGGGGCTGCCCTGGCATGGCAGGGAAGGGTTGGAGAGGTGTGTGTGTGTGTGTGTGTGTGTGCAGGGCTGTGTGCACACAGCAGGTCCCTGAGCCTCCCCCCCCCAAGCCGAGCGCTGCCCCCTGCTCACCCAAACCAGCCTTACTTTGTACTTGCAGTGCGAGAGCCCGTAGTCCCCGATCTTGACGGTCAGGTCGGCGGTGAGCAGGCAGTTCCGCAGGGCCAGGTCGCTGCCAAGCAAACCTCGGCGCTGTCACCACCCCCCATGGCGGGGCACAGGGCACCCACCGCCCAGGGGCTGCGGGGCCACCACCCGCGGGCACCCCGGGCAGCACCGCGGCTGGCGGTGGGAGTGGGAACAGGAGCGGGAGCTGGGTGGCTGCGCGGCGGCCAAACGCCGGGCGTGCCGATAACCAGCCACCAAATGCACAGCAGGAATTCCTGCGCAGCGCTCCAGCTGCGCCTCTGTCCGTCCGTCCGTCCGTCACGCGCTGAGCCAAGCAGAAAGCAGGTTCCCCGAGCAATGCACGCCCGGGCACTGCCTACCCGTGCTGGCACCAGCCCTGGAGGGGGTGCGTGCAGCTGGGGCGCACACCAGGACAGTGCGGGTGCACGGTGGGGAGACCATGAGTGTAGCAGGACCCACCGAGACTGGGATGCCCGCAGGAACCCCCACCTCCAGCACAGCCATGCCCCCCTGCAACCCCCCCCCCCAGCCACAGCATCGCTCGCAGGGATGCACCCGAGCAGCCCGGCTCAGGTGGGGTGGCCCCGACGGCAGCGCTCCCCTTCCTCAACAAAATCACTGATGCTGGAGTCTCCGTGTGCAACTCACTCAGCACCAGGATATTGTTGGGCAGGAGGAGCAGAAGTCTGGGGGGACGCTGGTGTCCGGGGGGGGGGGCTGCCCAACCCGCACCCCCACCCCAGGCGGCCTACCTGTGGATGTAGTTGTTCCTGTGCAGGTGCAGGACGCCGCAGGCCACCTCGCACGCCATCCTCTGCAGGGTCAGCGGGTCCGGGGCCATGGTGTCGGCCCCCCGGCAGCTCCGCAGGTATCCCTTCAGGTCACCCTGCGGGGCGGTGCCACCGTCACCCCGGTCCCCTCCTGCCCCAAGGTGCTGGCTCTGCTCTCGGCTGGTGCCAGGGCTGAGCCGTGCCAAGCCCGGCAGAGCCGTGCCTCGTGCCTCCCCACCACGATGGCACGCCGTTCAGCAGCTCGAGCGGCCACAGAGGCTAGCCATGGCCCCGCGGCGGCTCCCTGGGGACACGGGGGACTCACCAGCGGGCAGAACTCCATCACCAGCAGGTAGGGGGTGACCTCGGCGCACTGGGCCAGGCACTGCAGCAGGTTGGTGTGCTGGAGGGCCCTGCGACAGAGCGAGGGGCACGTCGGCACCGCGGGGCCTGCCGCCGAGCCAGCCGGAGCTGGGGGTGGCAGCACCGGGGGGGCCCCCCTGGGGCGCGCGCGCTGACGGGAAGGGCCGGGAGCGAGTACCACTGTGTCCCAGCACCCCGGGACACGCCACAAAGGGGCATTTGTTCAGCTCTCACAGGGCACAGGCCAGCTCCGTGCCCCCCTCCCTCCGTGCCCATGACCTCAGCGCAGCCGGGGCTGGACACCAGCAGCTCCCCGCACCCCGCAGCCAGCGAGCCCCAGGACGGAGCCGTGCTGCACGGAGAGCTCGGCCAGGCGCCCAGCGTCTTCTGTGCGACAGCTCTGCTCAGCCAGATGTGACATCGGGGGGACAGCCCGCAGCTTGGGGGCTCCCCCCGGCCCCCAGCAGCCTGGTGCCACCACGGAGCGACCCCGCACCTACCTGTAGGGCTGCGCTTCCTCCAGGAACTGCATCTGGTCCTGCACGCTGGCGCTGGCCTTCAGCTCCTTCACCACCACCTGGGTGCTGCTGATGCCCGAGTTCACCTCCCCCAGGAACACCTCGGGGCAACGGGCAGACGCGTCCCGCTCCATCCTCACCAGTAATCCCCAGCCCTCACCCCCACATTTGGTGTCCCGACGGGCACACGCAGCCCCCTGCAGCCCCCGTCCCGGCGTGGCACGAGAGCTGGAGCAGCCCTGCAGGGACTGGATCCTCTACACGCCCTGCCCCAGTGCCCCGGTGTCCTGACATCCCACTGTCCCGACGTCCCACTGTCCCGACGTCCCCGTGCCCCCACGGCCCCAGCTCTGCCCCCCCCGGCAGCGCTCACCTTTCCAAACCAGCCATGCCCGATCTCCTTCAGGTACAGCAGGCTCTGCCGCCCCAGGTCCGCGGACTTGAGGAGCTGCACTGTAAAGGCGCACATCCAGCTGCCCCTGTGCCCGCACGCCCGTGCGCCCGCGCGCTCAGCCCGCCCCCGTGTACCCGACGGTGCCGGCCGAGTCCCGGTGCCCCCGCTGTGCCACCCCACGCTGTCCCCGGCTGCTGTCCCCTCAGCACCGGGGGGGGCAGCCCCAGGCACCCCGCAGCCAGGGCGCCCTCCCTGCCGGGCATCCTCTTGGGGCTGTGCTGGCTGGGGGACGTGGGGCACCGGTGTGCCCGGGCACCGTCCCCCACCCCTTCTCCTCCCCAGGGATGGGGAGAGCGGAGAGCAGCCGAGCTGCAGCGCTGGCATTTAGCCCCCCTCCCGGCCCCCTCCCGGTGCAGGTCCTGCCCCCCCAGGCACCCATGCCAAGGGGTGCAGCAATGGGGCCATTGTTGGGCCGGGCTGCGCCGCCCCGCACCGCGCCGGCCCCATCACACTGCTGCCATTCTCCGAGCCGGGGAGCGCCACAATGGGAGCGAGGGGGGCTGCGGCACAGCGGCCACCCCCCCCGGATTCCTCTCCCACTCGCTGCCTTGTTTACGCAGGGCTGGGGCTGGTGGATGGCATGGGACGGGGCACTCCGCGTCCCACTGCACCCCGGTGGGGACGCACGCCGCCCCCCTTGGTGCCAGGCGAGGGTTCAGGGTGCTGGCCAGCAGGGACCCTTGTGCGGAGAGACCTCAGCATCCTGCCCCTGCCCGGGAGCTGCTTTGGCTAAACCCTTAGGCTGCGGTCATCCCTCCCGGACCCTCCCCACCCGTCCCCACAGCACGGTGGTGCAGGGTCAGGATGCACGGGAGTCCCGGTGCCCACCCCTCGGCTTACCTGAGCGCCCCGGCTGCTTGGCCATGGGCAGCGAGACCTCGGTGAGGGGCAGGATGTAGACCTCGGGGCCATGCTGCGGGGCGGGCGAGCCCTGGGCCGAGAACTCCGTCACGTAGTCGTCCCCCTCGGCGTTCTCAAACTCCTGGGCCGGGGCGGAGGGGGGCGTGCGGGGGGGGGGACACACACCGAGCAGAGACAACTGACCCCACGGACTCCCCACAGCCTGTCCCACATCCCCCGCACCCCCTGCACATCACACACCCCCCGTGCACGGAGACCCCAGGAAGGTTCCCCCAACGGCAGGCGCTGCCCCAGGCCCTAACCCCAATACCTGGTGGCGGCACCCATAGAGCGCCCGGCTCCCGAAAGCCGCCTTGGCGATCAGGTAGGCGAGGGTGAGCATCGCCCTGCCCCAGCCCAGCCGCCTCTCATGGTGCTGCCGACGCCGCCGGCAGCGCTGCCCCCCGGGGTGCTGCGCGCCGCAACCCACCGGGCACGGGCAGTGCCCGGCCGCGGCTCGGCGCCCCTATATAGCCGGCACAGGGGCACGAGGGGGCTCATTGTTCCCCTGCGGCACGGAGAGGTGCTCCGGACGGTGTGGGATGGTTACACAACAGCCCGGCGTGTACCCCCCCCCCCTTGCCTGACCCCCCCCTCCTGCCGCGGGCGCCACAAGCCTCCACAAAAATCCCAGCAATTAGGGAAAACTGTTTCTCGGCACATTCTGTGCCTGTGAGGTCAGGGTGCCTCCCACCCCGGGGGCGTGCGGGTGGGACTGCGGCGGCCCTTAACCATGCCATGGCCTGGCCCCGTGGAGCGGGGAGCCTGGCGGGGTCAGGATACGGCCCGCGGTGATGCTGAGCCCTGCAGCATCCCGGCACTGTGCGGCGCAGGGTCAGGATACGGCCTGCCGTGATGCTGAGCCCGTGGCGATGCACGGGGGCTGAGCTCCCCGGAGCGACACCGTCCTGAGCTGGGGCACATCCTGCACTGGTGCACAGCAGCCTGGCCCCGCGCTGGGGGCTGCACCCCCCCTGCCCACCCCAGCCTCCCCTGCGCTCACCTTGAAGCCGATGTCTCCCTTCTTGCAGCACAGGCAGGCCAACATGAGGAAGATGAAGGTGAAGAGCCCAGAGAAGGAAACGGCCACGACGGCCAGCGAGGAGGACCAGGAGAGCTCGCTAAGGGGGGTGCCGTCTGCGGGGACAGGGCGGGGGGCACGGGGTCAGGGGAGGGGTCAGGAGATGGACCGGGGGGGCCAGGGGGGCTCTGCCCGGCGTGGGGGCTGTGAATGCACCCTGGGGCTGGGGCAGGCAGGGGCACTGCTCGCAGGCTCCCAGCACCGCTGTGCCCCCAGCTCGGGACCAGGATAGGGAGGGGAGCACGGGGGGGCCCAGGGCCGAGGCGGGACCCCGCAGGCAGCCTGCACGGAGGGGGACGCGGCAGAGTCCCCATGCGTGGTACCAGCACGGTGGCAATGACACCCCATGCACCGGCTCGGGGGTCCCAGGTCCCCCCCCTGCCTTCCCAAACCCCTGCTCCCGCTGACACCGACGGCTCCCCGCACCCTGCCCAGCTCCATCAGGGGGCAAACACCGCTGGGCAAGCCACAGCCCCGGCTCCCCAAGCCCCTCACCAGCCCCAGACCACATCCCACTGGACACAGGGATGCTCCTGGCCGGGCCCCCCACACCTCCCGGCACAGAAACCCCAAATCCTGGCGCCCACCCCGCGGGGCCAGCCCGCACCACGTCCCCTCAGCCGCCAGCCCTCCGTGCCCCCCGCGGGAAGGCCGTGCTGCGGGCTGCAGCTGCCACATTACTATTCTGCCCAGAGCCTCCCGAACAACCGGCGGATTGTGGCAGGAGGAAGCGAAAGGCCTCCAGCAGGGAGCCGCAGCGGCACCGAGCGCCGGCACCAAGCGCCCGCCTGCACCGGGGAGCTGCACCCGGAGCCGCAGGCAGCAGCGCGGTGCCGTCCCCGCGGCACCGAGGGCAGGGAGGGCAGGGATGCGGTGCCATCCAGCCACGCGCTGGACCCCTCCCAGCCCCCGGTCCGGCACCACAGCCACGCTCCAGGCCACCAAGCGCGGTGCTGAGCCGCTCGGAGCTGCTCCCACGCACGCGCCTCGGGGCATCGCCAGCGCCGGGGCTGCGCCGTCCCCGACCCCAACTCTCCCGCCTGCAGCAGCACCGTGCTGGGCTCAGCACCACGCTGGGCAGGGAGCAGGGCCGGCACTGCCAGCACAGCTCTATCCCTGCACCGCGTGCCCTTGGGGAGGCGCCTGAAGGGCAGGAGGGCTGGGGATGGCCCCGCTCGCCCCGCACAGCCACTCCAGGGCTGCCCCGTGCCCTCGGAGCGCGGCCGGCCCGGAGCTCGCCGAAGTGTCGGTGCTCGCCGAGGAGCCCCAGAGCCATCTTCTGAGGCTCAGCGATGCACAGCCGAAACCTGGGAGGAGCTGGGGGTGGCATTCTCTCTGCTTTCAGCTCGTTTCCATGGTGAACACACTTTGTACAGCGAATGTCACCATTTTCCTTGGATAGTGGGACAGCAAGAGAGAAAATGACTCACCGAGCAGAGCCTTTTGAACGCCGACAGGGGAGCAGAGCGCGGCGACAGAAGCCCTTCCAGCGGGGACTGTCAGCTGAGCCGCCCCAAGGCCGCGGCTCAGGAAATGGAGCTTTTCGGATGAACCAGTTCCCAAAACAAGGCGCAGCGGGGGCTGCCTGGTCCTGCCTCAGTTTCCCCACCTGCACAACTGGCGGCGTGGGAGCCGTGACCGGCCCCGTTCCCTCCCCGGCCTTGGCACCGCGCAGCCCCTGCACCAAGGCTGGGCACCAGCAGCCTGGGGGGCAGAGCTGGGGCTGGGGGGGCAGCACCCCAGGGCCGAACCCCAGCACAGCCCCAGACTGGGGCAGGAGAGGGGTCACCAGCACCCCAGGAGGGCCGGGAGCCCTGCACAGCTCTCTCTGACACCTCCATGAACCCCCCCCTCACCGCTCCAGGCCACGGGGGTCCCGCGGGACCCTCCCAGCCGCAGCTCCCCCCACAACAGCCCAGCCTCGCCGCGGGGTCATGCTGAGAGCGGCCAGCTCGGTGCATCCCCAGCCTGGCCGGGAAAGGCAGCGGGAACTGCTGCATCACTGGGGGCCAGCCCCCGAGCGGGGATGCTCCAGCGCTGCCCGCAAGGCAGGCAACGCAGAGCCCCGGCCCCAGGATGGGGGGACAGCAGGGGACAGGGGGGGTGGCATCCAGCAGACACCCCAGGGTGGCACCTGCCCCGGCCCCCGTCCAGCTCCGGCAAACGAGGGCAGAACGGCAAGGCACAGACACCGGAGATGCTGAGCGCAGCGGGGCGCAGCGGGGCGCAGCGGGGCGCAGCGGGGGCGCAGCTCTGCCCGCGCTGCCGCACCCCGCATCCTGTTGCATCGCCCACCAGCTCAGGACAACCCTCCCCCCAGCCCCCAATAAATAAATAAATAAATCCCTTTCTTAAAAAAGCACCGGGAAAGGCTGCAGCCCCCCCCCCCCCCCAGAGCCCCGCAGAGAAGGGCTCAGCCCTTCCCGGCTCCTTTGCTGACTCACGTTCGCCGAGCGCCTGCGGCCGCTCCGCCAGCCATCGCGCGCTGCCGGGATGCTGCCGCCGCCGCCGCTCGCCTCTGCCCGGCGGGAGCGGGCGAGGAGCGGGGCTGACGTGTGCGGAAGGGGAGAGCCCGGGGCTCCCCGCAGGGCTCCGCACCGACAGCCGGGTGGGCAGCAGCGGGGTCCTGCCCTGCGGGGTCCTGCCCTAGCAGCCGCCCGCCCTTGGCCCCCGCTCCTTCCCTTCCCGCTGGGGCAAACACCCAAGACCCCCCAGCTCCGACCCCCAGCCCCTTGCTGGAGGTCCCGTTCGAGCCACTTTAGCGTGCCTCAGTTTCCCCACCCGGCACCTGCAGCACGGAACAAGGACCCGCTGCCCGCAGGATGGGGCTGCTCGGGGAGAACAACGGGGACACCCATTGCCCCACGGCACTCGGACCCCTTTTGTCACCCCACCGTTGCCCCAGGGACCCTCTCCGGCACCGGTGGCAGCTAGGTGTAAGGGAGTGGGACAAGGAGGGAGCACCCCGGGGGGTTCCTGCCCTCTGGCGTTGCCCCGTCTGTTCCAACGGGGAGCAGGAGCCCATGTGGGAGCGGGCAGGGTGCAGGGCTGGGGCTGGGCAGGGTGCAGGGTGCAGGGCCGGGTGTGGGTTCGAGCAGGGTGCGGGTGCCGGGGCCGGATTTGGGCAGGGTGCTGGGCTGGGTGTGGGTTTGGGCAGGGTGCAAGGTACAGGGCTGGGTGTGGGTCTGAGTAGGGTGTGGGATGCGGGGTGCAGGTGCTGGGGCCGGATTCAGGCAGGGTGCTGGGCTGGGTTCAAACTCGCAGGACCCATCGCCACGTCCAGCTGCTCCCAGCAGCTCTCCCGGCGCAAGCACAACCCTGGTAACATTTTAATCCCCGGCCAGACGAAGGGCCCGGATCTGCGGGCAGCTTCCAGGAAAGCAATTTTACACCTCAAAGGATGAGCGCTCTGCTCACCCGGCTGCATCCAGGCAGCAAGAAGCCGTCCGCTGCCATTTAGCACGCCGACACGAGGCTGCTCCTCGCAGCCCTGCAGGGAAACTGAGGCACCCGGGCGCACGGTCGGACAGGGTCACCCATGGGGAGCTGGGTCCAGCAGCAGCCACGCAGGAGCCCGCGGGCAGGGCTGTGCTCCCCTGGCACCCAAACCTGGGGTGCGAGGGGGCAGCACCCAACACTCACAGCCCCGGAGACCTTCTCCCATCAGTGCCACCCCAGCAGCCTCTCCGGGGTTTACCAGATTTTAATTTTAAATGCGAGGCATGCCTCGATGATCTGCTCTCCGTATGTGTCTTTTAATGCGGGCTCAGTTAACCAGTGCAGAAGGATTTTAAAAGGATTGATTCTTGCCTCTTCATTCTGGTTTTATCGTCTTGGGACGAATTAGCAGTAAAAAATAATTAGACGGAAAATAAAAATTAAAAAAAAAAAAAGATCATCCATCATTTTCTAACGTGATGAAATAAAAATTAGGGCTGTGATAAGTGCAGGCCAAGCTGCATCATTGTTGTACACACACCGAGCGCGTCAGCTTGATTAGAAATAAAAAAATCAAGTTCCTCCATCAAAGCCTCTCCCGCTGCAGCCCCGCATTTCAAGTGGGTACACGCCAGCCACGGACAACTTTCACCTTCTTCTTCTAAGAAAACAGTAATTAAAAAAAAAACAGGCGAAGCAATATTAATTGATTATTTAAATCACATTCTCTTGCTTTAAATCAGGCCTGAAGGCAATCACTGTAACGCCTCCCACGCCACCAGGGACGCTCCGGCTCCGGCTCCATCACAGCAAACCCGCGGCCGTGGCTGAGGCGAAATCCCAGGGGACGGCGCGCGACGAGGGCTCCTCGCGCCCGCACCACGGGCGGCAAGAGAGAGCTCAGCACCCGCAGTGCCCCGAGGGAGGAGGGCGCGGGGGGTGCCCGCTGCCACGATGCCCTGCGCCCAGAGGGTGCTGCACTGTGCCGCGAGGGCAGCTGTGCTGGTGGTGGGGGTACCGTGGGCACGGCACCACGGGCACAGCACTGTGGGCATGGCACTACGGGCACAGCACCGTGGGCACGGCACCGTGGGCACAGCACCATGGGCACAGCACCGTGGGCACGGCACCACGGGCACGGCACTGTGGGCATGGCACTACGGGCACAGCACCGTGGGCACGGCACCGTGGGCATGGCACCACGGGCACAGCACCGTGGGCACGGCACCACGGGCACGGCACTGTGGGCATGGCACCACGGGCACAGCACCGTGGGCACGGCACCACGGGCACGGCACCACGGGCACAGCACCACGGGCACGGCACCAGGAGCAAGGCCAGGACCAGACTCCCAGCAGCCGACGAAGCAGCCTTTACGTAACGGCGGGAGCGAAGCCGCGTGGAGCGGGGCAGCCTATTTTTATCAGAAATGCTCAGCGACGTTATGAAACAAGAAGCTTCAGCTCCAAAAACGGGCGACAGAGGCGAGCAGGGCTCCTGCAAGAGGCTGAAGCCGAGAGCATCCCCACGTGCCTCCGACCTCTGGCTGGGAGCTGGCACCGGGGGGCCCCGATGGCTCAGGATGCCCGGGGATGCCCCGGGGGCAGGCAGAAAGGCAGGGGCTGGGGGCTGGGGCACACACGGCGGGTCCCTGCCCCCCCTCAGCCGCAGGGAAGGGTCCCGCTGATTTTCAGGGCCGATGCCGTGCGCTGTTCCCGGCCCTGGGGAGCTCCCCTTTGCCTGCCCCAGTTTCGGAGCGCTCGGCTGCGCGACGCCTTCCCCAGCTCCGCCGGCCCCTTTCCACAGGTCTCCAAACAGCTCCAGCCGCAGCGGGCAAGGGGAAGAGACCCCGAGAATTAACGGGATGGGATTTTAGCAAGCCTTCTTGGCGTGACGGAGCCCCAGGTGCTGGGGCTCTACGTCCATCCACCCGCGGGGTGTCGGGGATGCTGCGAGCAGGAGCAGGACGGCCGCTCGGTGCCAACTGGGGGTGCGCAGCCCCCCGCAGCCCTGGCCGCCCCCGGGGTCCCCCTCTCCCTGCACACACCGAGAGCCCGGCCCTGCTGCACCCCACACTCACTGCCTGCCTCTACACTGGAGCTTTCCTTCGCTCCAGCGTTGAAAAAAACGCGGCGGCAGCAGGCAGCGAGGGAGGGCACCGGCCACGGCTGGGAGAGGCGAGGGGACGGAAACGGGGCCTCTGGCCCCCGGCGCTCGCTCCCCTCGTCCCTGCCGCAGGCACAGCCACTTGCAGGAAATCCTGAACCTGCTCCTGCTTCCTCCGGCAGCCAAACCCTCGCAGCGCTGCCCAACACAGCCCTGTCCCCTCGACCAGCCCCAGCACCCCCCGAGCCCCCAGCAGAGAGCAGCGGCTCCACCAGCCCCCAGCACCCCGTGCCATCCGTGCGGGCGCCCTTTGGGATGGACACCCCCCCCTCCAGGCCACCCCAGGGAGCCCAGCACGCTCAGGCTGGTCCCAGGACCCCCACCTGGCTCCCCGTGGGATTTCTCACCCTGTGGGTGCCGGAGCACTGCGTGGGACCCCAGCCCGACCCAGCGAGCCGGGGGCCAGGCTTGCTGAGCCCCCCGGGCGTTTAACCCCCGCGCTGCTCAGAGACCCAGCTTGGTTCAGAGCTCCGGCGATGGCAAACGCCGTTGGAGCGGTAATTGCCCTACGACAGCCGAGCAGCACGCTCAGACAACGCTTCCTCAGGGCCTTCGGGGAGATTAATGCCCAGAGGAGATTTGTTCTGCTGTCCCCAGGCACGCTGTGTCAGCACGGCTTCCCTCCCCTCCGCGTGAGCCCCGGCGCCCTCTGGCCTCCCCGGGGCTGCCCCGTCCAGGAGCTGCTCCAGGCTGCGTCCCGCAGGGTCCCCACGGCTCAGCCTGGCCCCGAAGGGACGGGGCGTTTGTGGGGAAGGGGCAGCCGGAGAGGAGCAGAGACCGCAAGCAGCTGTAGGGCACAGCCGGGACCCCCACCCCACAGCTCCCAGCGCCTTCACAAGCTCGGGCTGGGCTTCCAGAGCCTCATGGGGTAAGGGCAGGCTCAGCTGTGGGTTGAACATCACGGCTGGGACCTGGGTGCAAGAGGAGCCCGACCTGGCGGGGATTTTCCAGCCCCAGGAATCAGCGAGGGCTCGGAAGGAGCACGGGAAACAAACGAGGCAGAGGCTGGGAAGTGCACGACACCGCTCTGACAGCCCGGCCGCGGGGCAGGACAGGGCACAGCACCAGGCAGGCCCCAGCCAAACGCAGCCCCCCGGCAGGATGCGGCCCCCCCAGCTGGAGGCAGCCCCCTTGCACCACTGGGGCCGTGCATGCAGGTGCATGGCTCAGCCCCCCGCACCCCTGCAGCACGGTGCCGGTGCCGGCTCTGCCCCACGTCCCCGGTGCCACCGGGCAGGGCAGGAGCTGCGTTGGCACCTCGCGTCCCCCGGACGGGGAGAGCCGGGCAGGGAGCCCGTGAGTCACCGCCGCGATCGGAGCCCTTTCAACCTCAGCGTATTAATTTCTCCTAATTGGCTTTGACAGGGATCCGTATCGCCATCCAGAACGGAATCACCCGTGCGCGCGGGGCGGGGGAGCAGCGAGGGAGCAGCAAGCCGAGAGAGGGAAGGAGGGGGAAAAAAGGGCGGGGGGGGAGAGCAACCGGGCACCCCCGGGGGAGCGGCGCTGCCGGCTGGATCCGTCCTCCCGCAGCGCGGGGCCCAGCTGCCCTGCTGCACTGCGGTGCTGCGCGAACGCCATTTCCAGCGACAGCCCAGCTGCGAGGCTCGGGGAGGGGGGCACGGGGCTCGCTGCCAGCCCCCCCCCACAGCCCCTCACCCTGGCCCTGTGGGACCCCCCTGCCTCCACAGACGGACAGACAGACGGCCCCGTGCCGCTGACACCTTCCACGCACCGGCTCCTGGAGGAGACGTGCAGCCAGGCGGGCGCGCAGCTCCCCACGCTCTGCCGGGCGTTACGCCGCCCCCACAGCAGCCGCCTTCGCCCCACGGCCCAGCTCCCTGCCCCACATCCCCCCGTCGTCCCCAGAGGCACCCACCCTCCTGCCCTCGCCCCCCTGCATCGGGCACGGCCAGGGGGGTTTGGGGCTCCTGGTGCCACTGGGGGCTCAGCCCCTCTGCCGCTGCGCTCCCCCCAGCCCCCTGCCACGCAGGGCCCTTGTGACAATTGGGGCAGGGGGCAGCAGCACGTGCCCATGTTTTGGGGGCTGTGGAGAGCCCCCCTCGCTGCCCTGAGCCCTCGCTGCCCTGACATATGTGGGGTCCAGGAGCAGGACCCCAACCCTGCTCCCCACAGGCTGCACGGCCACGCTTGGAGCATCTGCTGAATCCGGCCACTGAATCCCCACCAGGATCAGCCACGCAGGCGGCATGCGGCTCCCAGCGGGGTGGGGGGCAGACGGAGCCGTCCCAGGGCTCACAAAGAGCCGGGGCACGGCCGTGGGGCACCAATGGTGCCAGCAGCCCCAGGGGCACGGAGCAGCCTGAGCACAGTCCCAGTGCTGCCCGCAGCGCCCCGCTGCCTCCCGGCACACCAACCGGGGTCTCCCACCAGAGCCCTGCACCCAGCAGTTCCGCTTGCTCTTCCGTTATTAAAAAGTCGTCACTGCGTTGCTCGGAAAGAAAAGGGGAAGAAGAAATACGGGCAGGGGAGGAGAGGATGTTTCTCACGATTTCAAAATGTGCTCCTCGGTCTGAGACGGGGAAGTCCAGGCTGGGAGCCAGGGCACCGGCAGAGCCGGGGGCAGGTGGGGAGCAGGGGGGACATCCTCACGTCACCCCCGGAGCTGCCACAGACTTCACAGCGAGAGGATGGGAGCTTCTTTGGCCTCAGAGCAAACGGGGACGTGGTGGGACACGGCCCGTGAGGACAGGCAGGGGTGCGGCGATGCTCCCGGCCGTGGTGTGGTCACCCTGATGGGAGCCCAGCTCCAGCACCAGCCCTGATCCAGCTCCCTGTTCACCAGGCAAGAGCATCCCCAGGTCTGGCCTGCGGATGGGTGAAGAGAGACGGGAAACCAGCAGGAGGGGGAACCGGGACCCCTCCCTGAGCCCCCAGCACTGGGACAAGAGGGGGAGCATCCGGCCCCCAGAGCAGCACCGGGCACCCGGCACAGCCTGGCAGGGGCGCAGCCAAGCAGCCTCACCGATGGCACAAGCTGAGGACGGAGCAGGGGCTTCAGCAGCACCTCCAACCCCAGGTGACACCACTGTCCCCGTACTGTCCCCACACCGTCCCTGCTGGTGGCTCGGCCCTCGGGGCCCTGGCCCCTGGCTGCTGTGCCAGGCTCTGCCCCCCAAGCGCTTCCCCCTGCTCCATGCAGGCACCAGCAATCACCAGGGAAATCAGGGCCACCGCGCAGACAGGAGGTGCTGCCAAACATCCAAGACCGACAAGCCCGTGAAGCAGAGAATACATTTTCCCCCCTTTAATTTCTTTCCCTGACGGTAATCGTGGGTGTCAGTTGTAGCAGCAGCAGAGTCCCGGATTCGGGAGCGCGCTCCGCAGCATGGCAATAGGCAGCGATAGAAAACCTTCTTGCAGGAGGATTTTTAAATCAAACGTGCCCTGCAAATCCCCAGGTTGACAGGATTAGCATGGCAAATTGGGCGCTTTGAGAAAACCCGGAGAAAAATTATACCGAAGGACGAGGACAGTAAATACATCTTCATTCCCAGCGCTGCCACATTTTAGATGCAAATAAAGAGGTTTTCTCCCTAACACAAATCAATACCGAGCAGGCTGCGAACCAAGTCTCCACCAGCAGAGACCCGGCTGGGTAAATCCCGGGCTGCTTCACGTTGAAATCCCTCCACAGCCCCAGCCCCTGGCAGCCACCAGACCCCGCTCCCGGCGAGCAGCAGCGGCGCAGCGCAAAGGCGAGGAGGGGATGAGGGACCCGGTGCGGCCGGGTTCTGCATCCTTCTGGATGCGCTGGCATCCAGAGCTGAGCTGTGTCCAGCGAGGGGAGCGCTCGGTCTCCTTTGCACGAGGACCTTGCTGGAGGCACGAGGGCACGGGTTGTGCCGCCGGCAGGCGCTTGGTGCCGAGCCCTGGCGCCGCTTCCCCGGCTTTGGCGAACAAAGGGACGGTGCCAACGCGCTGGCACCCCACAGAGATGCTCCCCTGCGGGTCACCGCGGATTTTGGGCGCTGCCACCCCGCCGCCTGCTCCCGGGGGTCAGATCCCGCACGTGAGGCTGTCCCCGTGCCCCTCGCACGTGCAAGCCACGCCGGGAGGGCCGCGAGGCCAGGGCCGGCTGCCCGCGCGTCCCAGCTAACGGGGCACGGCGCCGCAGCAGCCCCGAGCGCACACAAAAGCCAGCCCTGCTCCGCGCCGTGCGGCAGCCTGCCTGCAGACGCAGCGCGAGCGAGGCCGCACCGCGACGCCTTACATAACGGCCCCGCACACCCCCGCACACCCCCGCACCTCACCGGCCTCCGCCGCCCTCCTAGCGCCAGCGGGGGCTCCCGGTGCCCGCCGGGCACCGATCCGGCACGGCGGCGGCTGCGGGCTGAGCCCCGGGCGCCGTCGTCCTCCCCGCGGCGGGCACCGCCATGGCCGGGCGGGCGGTGCTGTCGGGAAGCAGCCCGGTGCCCCCGGAGGCGGCGCGGCCCCGGGGATCCCTCGGTTCGCCCCGGCCCGGGACCGCCACGCCGCCCGGCTGCAGCAGCGCTCGGGGAGCTGCGCCCCCGCGGAGCACGGCCCCCGCGGCCCGTTTCCATCCGGCACGGCCGGGGGAGGGCACCGGAGTGACATTTGGCGGCGCGGGAGGCGAGGGCGCGCTTCATTCATCGCCGCCCAGCGGGGCCCCGAGCGGCACCCACCGGGCGGCGGGGACGGGAGGGGGCCGGGGGGGTGCGGGGTGCTGGCGCGGGCTGCGGGCTGCGGGGCGCTGGGTGCCGGTGCGGGGCGCGGGGTGCGGGGTGCCGGTGCGGGAAGCGTGGTGCTGGGCGCCGGCAAACCGAGCCCGGGGGGCTGCGGCGGTGCCGGGGGGGGGGGGGGTCGGACCCACGGTGGGAACGGGGGGTGCGGGCAGGGCGGGGGAGCGGGGGGGACCCCTGCAAGGATGCGGGGGGGGGGGGGCGTGAAAGGAGCCGCGGGGAGCCGGGGTTGCTCGGGGCGGGGGGGGGGGGATGCGGAGGGGCTGCAGCGGTGCGGGGCGATGCGGGGCGATGCGGGGCGGTGCGGAGCGGAGCGCGGCTCCCGGTGCCCCGCGAAGGGCGGGCGGCCCCGGGGGAGTCGGGGGGGGGGGAGGGCTGCGGCACTCACCGGGATCGAAGTGGGAGCTGAAGGCCAGGCTGGGGCTGAGGAAGGCGGCCGACATGGCAGCGGCGGCGAGGCGGCCCATGGCGCGGCGGCGGCGGCGGGAGCCTCCCGGCCGCCGGCTGCCGCTGGCCCCGCGCTGGGCACGGCGGCGGCGGCTCCTCCTCCATGGCGGCCGCGGCCCCGCGCCCCCTGCCCCGGGGAGGGGCCGCGCCGCCGCCGCCGCCCCCGAGCGGGATTTGGGGGGGAGGGGGGGGGGGGACGGCACCGGGGGCGGCGTGGGGGGGGCGGCAGGTGGCGGCTTCCCGCAGCCCCCCCCGCACGCAGCCGGGTAGGGTCGCGCCTCCGCCGCCCCCGCGTGGCCCGGCCGGAGCCCCCCCGGGGAGGGGAACCCCCCCAGCAGCCCCCCCCCGGGAGGGGAAGCCCCCCCCAGAAGCTCTTCGCCCATCGCCGGCGGAGGCAGCGCCCCCCCCCCCCCCCCCCCGCGGAGCTGTGCCGGTGCTGACCCACCCGGGACGGGACAGGACGGGACGGGGCACGCTGTGGGTCCGCAGCCCCCCCACCCTGTCCCTACACCCCCCCCCCATATCCCCCATCTCCGCCTCGCCACCCGCAGGACCGGGACCCCAGCCCCACCCCCCCCCGCTGGCAGCACGCCCCCCCCCCCAAGCCAGCCCCCCTGTACTGGGGGCTCCCCTCAATCGGGTGCCCCCCGAGCGCAGCCCGGCCTCGGGCGCTCGACGCCGCAGCCCCTGCACGTGGGGCTGCAGCCCCGAAACGTGCCTGCGCCACAGGCAGGGGGGGGACAGCCGGCGCCATCGCCCCCACCACGGGCAGCTCCCAGCCTGCGGCCCCACAGCCCCCAGGGGGTCCCGGTCACCGGCACCCCCTGGCCAGCAGCCGGCTGCAGGGACCCCCCCCAAGGGACATCCCAATGGGTCCATGCTGGGATGGGCCTGCCCCGGCCCCTGAGCCCCCCACGGGGACCACGGGCTGCGTGCACGGGGCTCTCGCTTCCCCGCTATCGGTTTTAATATTTTAAAGCCAAATTTTTTTGCGTACACAATTAATTTTTTACAAGACTTCAAGCCTGCAAAGAACACCACGCTGCACATGTCACGTTGCCGCAAATAGATACAGGGCTGGAAAAATTACAGACTTCTCGGCGAATAAACATTCTTCCGTCAGCTGGAGCCAGCTCGCTGCGCCCCAGCCTCCGCGCTCGCTGCTCCGGAGCAGCTCTGACCTGATCTGCACGGCGGGGCAGGGGGCAGCTGCCCCCCCCACCACTCGCTTTGCTTTCGGTGCCTCCCGGCACCAGCATCCCCGTGACCCCCCCACTGCCCCTGCCCAGCAGCCCCCCCGGGGGCTCTGCTCCCCCATGGCTCTGCGCAGGCCGTGTCCCCATGCACTGCCTTGGTGCAGCTGGGGGACACCCCCATGTCCCCCATCTGCCCTGCCTGGTCCTCAAAGCAGCTGAGCAACCCCTGTGCTAGCCTTGCATTGTGCCAGGCACCCTTGGGTGACATTTGGGCGCTCTCGAAGCTGCTGTGGCATCTGCACATCCCAGGGGGCCACGTCTGCTCTGGCGCCCCAGGCTGGACCAGCTGCCCCCTCCCTGTGCCGCTGTCCCCCGGGCGTGATGTGGTGGCCCCGCTGTCACTCGCGCCGTGCCAGCTCCGGCTCTGCCACGCGACCGCTGGAGCCGCGCTGGGCTCGCTGGCCAGAGATGTTGGGTTCGAGGCGCTGGGGCAGCAGGGTGGTGGCAGGAGCTGGACCCGGGGCCGTGCCGACGGTGCCATGGGGCTCCACCAGCGGCTGCTTCCACGGCTGTCCTGCTCCTCGTGCCGCTGAGCTGGCGCCGGCTGAGTCACAGCAAGGCTGAACCGAACCGGGGGCGGGCGCCTGCGCAGGCACTCGCGCTGGGCACCCACCGGGCTGCACCGGGCACCCGGACCCGTCCCCGCCGGCCTTGGTGAGAGGAAGGGGGTGAAGCGACCCAGCCGTGGCGTTCGGTGCCCTGCATCCATCCCCAACGGATGTGTGAGCACGCCACAGCCCCTGGCTGGGGTGGGATGGGATGGGGGGGGGGGAAGTGGGGATGGGATGGGAATTGGGGACGTGATGGGGTGGGAATTGGGGATGGGATGGGAAGTGGGGACGGGATGGGGTGGGAATTGGGGATGGGATGGGAAGTGGGGACGGGATGGGGTGGGAATTGGGGATGGGATGGGATGGGCACAGGATGGTGCACGGGGCCTGCTCAGCCAGGCAGCTCCGCCCCGCGCTCCTCTGCGAGGCTCAGGGCCCCCAGCTCAGCAGTCCCCATGCCCAGGCAGGAGCAGGGCTGAGCCCTTCCCAACCCCAGCACAGGCCTGGGCCCCTCCATGCCCAGCGTCCTGTCCTCCCCCCCCCCCCTCATTTCCTTGCAGCTTTCTGCCACCACCATGGGGAAGATGCCAAACGGAGGCCAGAAGCCCTGGTAAGGATCCCGCAGGCAACACCCCCGCGGCGCCTGCCCCCTCCGAGCTCCGTGCTTGGGGCTGTGCTGGCAACAGGCATGGGGCAGAGCCCCCCCAGCCGCCTGAGCAGCGTCCCCCCAGGCCAAGCAGCACGCCCCAATTAGCAGGGGAGATTACCCCGCGTGCATCCTGCCCGCTTGCTCCAGCCCCCCGGCTGATTTGTCTGGGGCCACGGCTAATCCCTTCCCCGGGGCAGACACCAGCTTGAGCCGCGATCTCTGCGCGGCGGCTGCCAAAAGCACCCAGCCCTCCTGACCTCCTTCCCCACCGAGCAGCTCGGCTCGTTTGCAGCTAACGAACGGGCTCCACTGATCCCGGCTAATCCACGGCGGGGTTGGGGGGGGGGGGGGGGGGAGGCTCCTTAATTGGGGAGCTTTGGCAGAGCCGGTGACAGCCTCGCTAAGTCTGCCTGGCAGGGACAGGGACGGGGACGGGGACAGGGCTCGTGCCACGCAGCCGGCAGCCCTGGCCCTGCTCCCGGGGACCCCGGGCACAGGGGGGGGTGGGGGGGGAGCATGCAGCAGCGGGGCGCAAGCAGCCATCCGGCGAAAATCTGCATCCCTGGTTATGCAACGCCGCTGGTTTATTCATGCCTGAACCGGGCACTGGCCTAGAAACCAGCCTCCGTGATGCCGGGGAGGGGCAGGGCCGGGCACGGGCTGGGGGCCGAGCCCACCGGGGAGGGCTGCGGGCACGGGGCGGGCACGTGGGGCACCAAGGGGACCGGGCACGGGAGCCCACCCGTGGCCACAAGATGGGGAAGGGGGATGGGGGCTGCCATCCCCACTGAGTGCTGGGCCCGTGGCAGCAAACAGGGCCCGGGGCTCTGCAGGGGATGCTGCAAATCCCTCCCTGGGGCAGAGGCACGGCACAGCCCCCCGGGGGGGCAGGGCTGCGACAAGAGGAACCTCCTGATCCCCAGCCCCAGGCAGCAACGCTGCCCCAGCAGTGGATGACACTATAAGGACACGATAACAATTCCCCTGTGAGCCCCGTGCACACCGAGCAGCCCCCCACAGAGCCACGGCATGGCCGGATCCTGGCTCAGGCCCGCCAGGTCCTCCTGGGGGGCTTCGCCCTCCCCGGCAGAGCCAGGGGGCAGCTCCGTGCCTGTGCCGGGGGGAACCGGAGACTGGGTGGGGAGGACCGGGAGCTGCAGAGGTGAGGGGCTCCCAGGGCTGCAGTAGCAGGACCAAGGAGGGGAAACGGGGAGGATGCCCCAAAATTTACCCCGGCAGACCGGGCAAGGCTCATCGCATGCCTTGCTTGGGCCCAGCCCTGCCCCAGGGGCTCTCCCCGGGCTTCTTGGAGCCCGCAGGAGGGCAGAGGATGGTTTCCTCCTCCGGCATCTCAGATTCTCACTCAGGTCCCAGCAGCGCTCCCGGCCCGGCTCACCACGGGCACGGCTCACGGTGGCCGCGGGCGTCACATCCCCTCCGTGCCGGTGTAGAGGCACAGGAGCCCGCTGCGCTGGAGCCGCTGCCACAGCTGCATCTCCAGCTTCAGGTCGTGGTTGGCGAAGAACTGCACCTGCCTGTGCCTGCGGTCGAAGTAGTGGTCCGAGTACGCCCGGTAGCCCGGCGTCATGAACCCGAAGGCGCTCACCTGCGAGACACGGCGCTGAGCACCCTGCTGCCCGACCCGGGTGCCCGGCACAGGGATGAGGGACGCCGCGGCTGCTCCAGGGGTGGCACGAGCAGAGACCATGGTGGGGAGGACGCACGGGTGCAAAACGGCCTCGGCAGAGCCACAGGAGGGAGCAGCTGCGGGCACGGCGCTGTGCCACGTGCCCTGTGCCCAGCCCTGAGCCATGGGGCACGGACACCGCAGCGGAGCCGGCACGGGCTGCCCACCTCGTCGCAGGTGTGGATGGCGGCCAGGAGCATCACGGCGCCGGTGGAGGGCCGGTACAGCGGCCAGAGCGGCGTGGCCAAGATGTTAGCACGGAGGAACCTGGGGGGAGCAAGCAGGAGCCGTGCTAAGGGACCCGCACCGCGGCGGCTGCGCCCACCGCCGCGATGCCCTCGCTGCGCGGTGGGAAGGGGGAATCCCCCCGGGGGCTCCTCACCGGTTCCTGAGGTAGCGGATGAAATCCGGGTGGAGCATCCTGAACTTCTCGGCCCGCAGGTCCTGACCGAAGTAATCCTGGGGCCTGCAGGGAGGTGCCGGCGGCTGCTCAGAGGCACAGGGCGGAGGGGACCCGCCTGTCCCCCCCCGAGCCCCCATGCCCACCACGTCCCCGCTCACCAGGCCCCCTTGTCACGGCCCCTATCCACGCGCTGGCGGGTCAGGGCCGCCCGCAGCAGCAGGTAGTCGCGGTCGTGGTCCGGGAGGAAGACGTAGCGCGTCTCCTGTTGCAGGGGACACGGTGAGACCGGCACCGTCCCCAGGCCGGGAGGTGACAAACGGGGCCCTGGCGGTGCCGTGCCCGTGGCTTCTCCCCTCCCCGTCCTCGCGCCCCGGTGCGAGCTCCCTCACCGGAGTCTGGGGTGGGTGCTTGAAGCCGTCCGCCGCGTAGCTGCTCAGCGAGTTCATCATGGTGTTGGTGGAGAAGACGTAGAAGGACGTCCTGTTGCCGACGTCCCTCTCGAAGCCCGCCGTGATGGCCCCGTTCACCCTGGCGGAGAACCGGGGAGGAGGGCAGGCGCTGGCCCCGCCGCAGCCGGGGCTGGGCCGTGCCCCCGCGCGCCCTCACCTGAAGACGTGGTGGTGGGCGTCGATGGCGGGCCCCATGCGGGACCCGTTGAGGATGCCGCCGTTGCCCACCACGGCGCAGCGCACGCAGGGCGCCGACGCCTGCCGGCTGTCCAAGAGGAGCCCGCTGGCCGACGTGTTGAGGAGGGACAGGGACGCCTTCAGGACTGGGGGCAGCCCAGGGCTGTGAGCGTGGGGAGGGTGCAGCGGGGGGACCCCCGCACCCCGGGGTCCCGCGCCCCCTCCCCACGGCACTGCAGCCCCTGGGACGCAGCCCCGGTGCCCGCGGTGCCCACCCCTTCATGCAGGGCCCCCCCGTGCCCCCCGCAGCCCCGCGCCGCCCGCACCGTCCCAGCTGACGTCCTTCCAGCCGTGAGCCCCCGCGTATCTGCGGAGCCGCCGGTACTCCTCCTCCCGCGCGTGCTGCGCCCACTGCAGCACCGGGACGGTCGCCAGGAAGGCGGCCCCGAACTCGGTGGCCGCGATCCTCTTCCTGATGCTGCTGGGGCACTCCTGAAATCACGGGTGACGAGTCCCTGCCTGTGACGGCGGCTCAGGGTGCCCCACGCCGGGGGGACACGGGTATCTCCTTGTCCCTGCCCCAGCCCCGCAGCGCCCGGGGCTGCGCCGTACCGAGCTGCGGTAGGTCTCATCCCGCCCGTACGTGTCCCCGAGGCTTGGTGGCAGGCTGGGGACAGGAGTCAGGCGTGGTGACCGTGTCACCAGCTCCGGGGCCTCTGTCGTAGGGGCTCTGGGCGCCTGCAGGTGGGTGGGGGTCCTGTTGGGCGGAGAGAGGTGCCTGGGGGGGACACAGGGTGGCGGACACATGGGTGCCCCATCCCCTACCCCATTCCTGCCCACGAAAGCACCAACGGAGGAGCCCCGGGCAGGCGCAGGAAGTGCTGCTGAGGCTCTGCCGGTGCCATTGGGTCACCGTGGAGGTGACAATGCCCGGTGGTGGTGCTCAGTGCCCCCTCCCCGGCTGCCCCTGTCTTGCAAAGCAGAAAGCAGGAGCCGGGGTTGGAGCTGGCTGGAGCTGCCCCTGCCGGACAAGGTCCAAGCCAAGGCCGGGAGCTGCAGCCAGGCACTCGCGGAGAGGGCAAACAGAGATGGACTCGGGGTTAATCATTTCCCAGGGCAAAATGGCTCTGGAGAAAAACCACCCAGGCCAGGGGGCAGCCGCACCACCCCCAGCCCAGCGCCACGACCCTCCCAGCCCCACGGTACCTGGAGAGCTCGAGCCCCAGCCTCCGCTGCGCGGCCGGGAGCAGCAGCAGCAGGGCGAGGAGGGCGAGAGCCAGCCCGGCACCGCGGGCACAGCGCCCCGGGCACGGCGCGAGGGCGGCACGGCAGCAGCCGAGTGCCGGGGGTCTTCTCATGGTGGCTGCTGGCGGAGAGGGGAGAGGAGAACCCGGCCACGGCGCGCGGGGCTCCGGGCAGTTCCTCACCCCTGGCTTCCTCCAGGTGGCCGCAGGACCTCCGCTCGCACGTTGAGGGACGGAGCGCAGCCGCTGCCCGCGAGGCTGGGCAGGAAACCAGGGGACAGCCCCTCCACCAGCTCCGCTCCCAGGTGCCTCCGAGCAGCGGCACCGCCAGCCCCAGCTGCTGAGGCCTCCCGTGTCCCCGCTGCTTTTCCCCAGCACCCAGACCCGCACCGGGCTCCCGGCCCCGCTGCTCGGCCTCGTTGCCTCCCGTGGGCACGGCCTCGCCCCAGCCGGTGCTCTGGGGACCGGGGCGCAGCCGTGCTAACGGGGGCAGCGGGGGCACAGGGCACGGCCGCAGGCGGCCCGGGGCGGAAGCTTGCGAAAGGGAGGTGAAGAAAGGAGCGGGGTCAGGAAGCGGGCGTCAGAAAAGCGACAACGGCAAAAGCAGAGGCCGGGCCGGCTCCCCGCGCAGGATGGGGCTGTGCGCTCCTCCTGCACCCTCTGCAGATCAGGTCAGACTCTCAGCCATCAGCAGCCGACACAACGACCGTCCTCCAGACGCAGACGTTGGGTCGGGAGCCGCTCGGTCCTCGGAGGAAGCGGGTGGTGGAGGTGCCCCTGGCCACCGGGGCAGTGCGGGTTTTGCCCCCCCAGCAGCGGCTCTGGCGCAGGTCCCACTCAGGGCGTGCGGCTGCCTGCTGCTACCAGCGACGCCTTCGCTCCCTGACGGGTGTCACCGCAGCGCGGCCACCCGGCATCCGGGCTCCGCTAACACCAGCGGGCAGGCAGCACAGCACCAAAATGGGGGGAGAGGGAAAGGGGCTGCTGCGGGATCGCTCAGCCCACCTGCACATTACGGCCACTTGCCTCACAAAATGGAATATTTTACGGCAGGTGAGGCAGCCCCAGCCGGCAAGCACCAGACCCCGGGGGGCTGGGACCCCCCCTGCCTTGTGCCCCCCGCCCCAGCTCTCAGCAGGCTGCGGCCGGGAGCAGGTCAGGATCCACAGAAAGCAGCTGAGCACCTCCACGGCTCCCTGCGTGTACCCCCCAGCCCCGCAGCAGGGCCAGGACCCCCCCACCCCTGGCAGCCCCCCGGGAGGACAGGGTCCCGGCAGCAAGGCTGTGGGGTGTCCCAGCCCACCCGGCCCCACTGGTGTGAGCACCGACCCCGTGGCACAAAGCTCCAGCGGGGCGCAGGGGCTGGCAGGACGGATGAGAAACGCCCCGGGACTCCGAGGACAAAACCTCTGCTGGCCCCGAGCGCCGAGCCCCGGCCTCCTTGGAAAGCAAAGCCTGCACGCAGCCATCACGCACGCCCTGCCGGGAGGAAACAGATGCCCCGCACTCGGTCCAGGCGTTTCCCGTTGCTGTCGGGGGGTGCTGAGAGATTTGCAGGTAGCAGGGGCTGTGGGATCACATCCTGCCCCGGCACCACCTCCCCCCATCAGCCCAGCTTCTCTTCCCATCGCACCCCCCCGGTATTTCATTTCAAAAGCAAAAACAAGGTGCAGAGAAGGGAGCTGGGCACAGCCAGACCCACACCCGCGTGCGCTCTGTTCCTTGGCCTCCACCCTCCAGCCGTGCCCCAACCTGGCCCGGCCGCAGCCAGCTGGGAACAGCAGAGGTGCTGAGCTCCCAGCCGCACAGAAGGGGCTCCTCTCCCCCAGCCCTGCCTCCGTGGCTCAGCCCCACAGCTCCAACCACGAGGCTCAGGACCCAGGACCACAGACTGCCGCCCACCCACACCGTGAGCGAACGCAGCTCCTGCCCCGCTGCCACCCCGCACGGGAGGGACAAACGCATCAGCGAAGAATAAATAAAAAAAAAAAAAGCCAAGGGTGCCGACAGCACCGAGGCTTCCCTCTGCCCCCCCCCCGGCCACAAATCGAACAGAAACGGCTGTAGAAACCAGCACAGCTTTTACTGGTAAAACATAACAGAAAGCTGAGCGTTGCTGATGCGTAAAAAAATAAAAATAAAAAATAAAATCCTGGGGGTGGGTGCCCGCCGAGCGCCCCGGGCGTTATTTGGCTGCCAGCAGCTGCTGGCGCTGCTGCTCCAGGAGGGCCTCCAGGTGGTCGGCTCTCTGCACCGCCGCCTGCAAGAGCACGCAGGGACGGTGAGCTGTGCCCGGGGAAGAGCTGCAGCAGCAGGGCAGGGGCAGCCACCGCAGCCCCCCCCTCGCTCACCTCGTACTGCTTCCGAAGGCTGCTCACGTTCTCCTCCTTCCTCGCCACGGCCGTCTTCACCCTGAGCAGGAGGACGGAGAGGGGCTGAGCCCGGTTCCAGGCACCCAGCCCCAGCACCCGGCTTGCCCCGGGCCTCAGGGCGGTGATTTCAGCACGGCTCAAGGCAGCCCGAGGATGCGCAGCCCCTCTCCTCTGCATCCCCCCCAGGAACGCTGCAGCAAGCCCAGAGCAGGGCTTGGGGTGCCAGGGCATCCTATAAATGCCTTCATTCATTTGGGGAGCGTTACGTAGTTTGCATCAAGACCTCTGCAGGAAGAAGGGGACATCAGCCTCACCAGACTTAATTAACAAGGTCAAAGGGATGTATATTCCTATTTCTCACACCCGTGGTCGCTGCCTCATGGCCAGACGCTCCCACGGCTCTCAGAGCACCAGACCTTCCCTATTTTGCCAGGCTGTACGCGAGGGACTGAAGGGGAAGGGGAACCCCGCTAGCTGACACTCAAGGTGTGACTCAGAGGGAACGGGAATCGCTCGGCTGGCTCTGGGAAAGCCGCTGAGCTTCATGTGCTGATGCAAAACTCTCCCACCGCAGCTAGAGGCAAATATCTCCGTGCAGGCACTGGCAGCAGGGATGGGTCTGGATGTACCACCAGGGCAGCCGGCACAGCGCTCGCCCCACGCAGAAAGCGCGCCTGCGGGAGACGATGCCTTCCCAGCGAGATAAAATTCCTCCCCCGCAGGCAGACGGGGAGGGAAGCGAGGAAGCACTGCACTGGCTGCTCGATGCCGAGCCCGGCGCCGGCTCCTGCTGGTGCTGAGCCCCCGCAGCACAGCCCCGCGGTGCCAGAGCCCTGCTGGAGAGGCGAGCGCAGCCCCTGCCCCCTGCGAGCCCGGTGCCTGGGTGCTGTGCAGCCTGCGGCGCTGGGGCGCTCCTGGGGATCATCCGCCCGCCCCCTTCAGAGCAGCGAGCCTGCAGGGCAGGGTGACACCACACGGAGCACGGGCTGCCCCAGCAGAGCCCGGAGCAGGGGACAGAGAGTGCAGAGTGCTCGGGTGCTCACACACGGAGCTGCGCACCACGGGCCTCTCCAGGCAGGAGCCACACAGCCCGGCGCGCCGGTCCTGCAGGCACCCAAGGGAGCAGCAACCCTGGGGACTGGACGACACCGAGGAGCCCAGCAGGCACCACAAGGAGCAGAGGATTTGTGGTGGCAAAGCGGGCAGCCAGCCGGGGTGAGCGCTGCCCGTTTGGTGCCGGCAGGACGGGAAGCCACGCCCGAGGATGCAGCACTGCAGACAAGCTCCTCGCAACGCACCCTGAACCAGCTCTGCACCCAGCTACGAGCCCACAAAGCCCGGCCAGGCTGCCTCACCTCCTGTGCACCTCCTCCAGCTCTCTGTCCTTCTCCCGCACCACCCTGTCCAGCTCCAGGCGCTGCCGGGCTCGCATCTCCACCATCTCCGCCTTCAGCCTCTTGTTCTCCTCCTCCGTGCCCACCAGCCTGTCGGCGAACTCCTGCCGGATCACGTCCGCCAGGCTGCTCCGCTCCTGGGCCAGCTGGTCCCGCACCTGCGGGGGGCAGAGGGGTGACCCCGGGGTGCTGGAGGCCCAGGATGACACCGGGGCGCCGGAGCAGGAGCCCCGGTTGTGCTCTCCGCTCACCTTCCGTATCTCCTCCACCTCCTGCTCCCTGTGCTTCAGCAGGCCCTGCAGGCGGATGCTCTCCCCCTCCAGCTCAGCCAGCCGCCCCTTCAGCTCGTTGCAGCGCTCCTGCAGCTTCCGCTCTGACCTCTCCAGCTCCTGCAGCTCCACCTCGTACTTGTCCCGGATCCTCTTAATCCTGGAGGAGAGGACAGAGAGCTCAGCCTGGCACTGCAGCCCCACCGGGAGCATCCCCAGCCCCCTCCAGGCTGCAGCAGCGACCACGACACCGCAGCCGGCGCTGGATCGGCCCCACGGGAGGTGCAGGATGTTTTCTGGCCGTGTTCAGAGTGGTTTCACTGCCACTTTCCAGTCCAGATGTTTGCCTAGGGGAAGGCTGCCCACTGCCACATCGCTCCGACATCCCCAAGGATGCCTCACCGGCCGGGGCGAACAGGGGCGCACACCCTGCGGCGTGCCAGGGGAGGGAAGGACGTTTGTCCCCGCCAGCTGCTCCGTCCCGGGTTCATGCTGCGGGCATCTGCGAGCTGCAGCGCCCTGCACAACGCCGTGCACGCTCCCCGTGCCCTCGCACACGCAGCAGGCAGCGGCAGGATACACACACAGGTGGCTCAGGAGGCCACGCTGGTGGTGCCTGGGCAGCACAGCCCCACAACGTGTCTGGAGCTCGTGTGGGAGGCACGAGGCCAAGGGGCAGGAAAGGGAACTGGGAACGAGGACTCAGCGGGCTCACACCTCCCTCCCCACCTGTTCTCCGCCGCCCTCTCGCACTCCTCCTTGGCGGAGGACATGTCGGCCTCCAGGCGCTGGATCACCAGCTCGATCTCCTTGTCCCTCTCCTTCCTCACCTCCTCCCTCAGCTCCCGCTCCCGGGAGAGCAGCCAGGCTTCCTGGGGACGGTGACAAAGATGCCAAATGCTGCTCCAAGCCCTCTCGGAGCTCAAGGGTAGCACCTTCCGAGGAGAGCAGCCCTTGCCTTACCTCCTTCTTCACGTAGTTTGCCTCCCAGGCCTGCTTCTCCATCTCCAGTCGCTCCTTCAGCGCCTTCACTTCTGCCTGCAGAGAGACAAGAGAACCGCTCGCCTCCGGTGCTGCCTCCAGGGTGCTCAGCAGTGTCAGCAGGCAGTGCCTTGCTCACCCCAGTGGGGTCAGGGGGGAGAGCAGCGACAGACCTGATGCCGCCTCTCCCGCTCCTCCTTCTCCTTCGCGTACTCCTCCTTGAGCGCGGCGGCGACGGCCGAGCTGCTCGCCTCCAGCTGCCTCCGCAGCTCCTCCACCTCCGCTCTCTGCCTGCCCGTGGACAGAGCGCAGCTCGCAGCGCCCCGAGGGAGCCTCGACGAGGGCAACCAGCCAAGGGCGACCAGCCCCGGGGCTTCCAGGCGTGGGGCTGCCGGTGGTGCTGCTCTCACCTGGCCGCTTGCTGGCTGAGCCTCTCCTTCTCCTCGGCGACCTCCGCGTAGAGCCGGCGCCGCTGCTGCTGCAGCGCCTGCTCCTCCTGCTCCAGCTGCTTCTCACACCTGGGGGCGGGGGGGGGGACCGGCCTCAGGGAGCTGCCAGGCTCGGAGCACTCCTTCCCTGGTGCTCTGGAGCAGGGCAGCGCAGCGCTGCACGGCTTTCCCTGCGCCCTGCCCCTTCCCACCCCTTGTGCAGCCAAGCTGGGCGCTGCTGCAGCTCAGGAGGACGCCCCTGGCTCAGCGACACCTCGCACGGGGCCGTTGCACGTGGATGTTAATTGCTGCTAACCCGTTAACACCAGGAATCCACCCAAACACTGGTTCTGGCCACCACCCCCGTGCCGTGGCGCACGTACCGCTGCCGGGCCAGCTCCCTCTCCCGCTGGCCCTGCTCCTCCTTCTCGCGCTGCAGCAGGCTCCGCAGCTCCTCGGCCTGCCGGCAGTACTGCCGGGCCGCCCGCTCGTCCGACTGCAGCAGCTCGGCCTCGTGCAGCATCTTCAGATTCCGTATGTCCTGCCTGTGCTTGGCGATCAGCTTCTGGATCTCCGGCTCCAGGCCTGGGGTGGTGGGGAAGGACGGTTAGCACAGCCTCGGGGCTGGCCGGGGGCAAAGCCAGCGGATTTGGGGCCAGCACAGGTGCCCCCGGCCCCGGCCAGCTGGTGGGGAAGCTGCAAGAGTTGACTCGGCAAAGACAGGCTGGTAAGGAAAGGGGAGAGCAGGCGTGCACTGGCTTTGTACCTTTCACGGTGATCTCCTTGATCTTTTTGGTTTTCTCATCAATCCACTTCTCCCGCCGGATTTTCTCTGTTGCGCTCATCAGTTCCTTCAGCTTCTTGATCTCCTGGTTGGAAGCAAACGGGAACACGTCAGAGAGAAGCCAGGGAAGAGATCCCTCGTTAGCCTGGGAGCCCAGCTGCAGAAAAGCAAGGCAGGAGCCGACGACCCCAGGCACACACAGCACGCTGCCCCACCACAGCGCCAGTTACACACTCCCCCAGTGCCCCCAGCCCCTTGCAGGACGGGGCTGCTGCTGCCTGCAGACCTCCAGCACGGGGGGAAAGCAAAACCCTTGGGAAAGCACTTGCTGGTGTGACTGGGAGAGGGCCTCCCACACAGCCAGGGCAAACCTCCGGGGGTGACATGAATTTACTGTGCCCAGCTCCCCAAAAAACAAGCGGCTGGGGCTCCCCGAGGTGAGACCAAAGTGCCCGGGGCAGAGGCCCCAGGTGAGCCCCCGGGGTTCCAAGTCACCTCCCCGCACCCCGCCGGCCCCGTCCCTCACCAGCTCGTGCTGCTCCTGCATCTGGCTGATCTTCTTGCTGTACTTCTGGTCCACCTGTTTCAGCTCGGCTACCACAGCCTCACACCTCTCGCTCAGCACCTTCTTATCCTCAATGAGCTGGGAAGGGGGAAGGGGAAGGCGTGAGGCAGCCAGGAGGGCGCAGCCGCCTCCAGCCCGGCCCTCGGGCTTCTCGCTGCAGAAGCACCAGCGATGCCTCACCTGGTCGATGAAGGCCAGATGCCGCTGTATGGCCGCCTCGTACTGCTCCCTCTGCAGCCTCAGCTGGTGGCCAAGCTCCTTCTCGGTCTGTTTGACGTGCCGGGCAGTCAGTTCCCTCTGCTGGGCCTTGTGGGTGCAAGAAAGAAACGGCGACGTGAGGTGAGAAGTCACACCAGCCCAGCCCACGTACAGGAGATGGAACATGGATCAAAATCGGGAAGTGCTGTTGGGTCAGATCACCCAGAACAGCTAAACCCAAGCCCCTGGTCCCCAAAGCTCCCGCCCCGCTGTCAGCAGGGCTGCCCAAACCCCCAGCGACGGAGGAAGGGAAAGGATTTAGCACAGCTCTGCGCTGAGCACTGGCCAGGCGCCTGCCGAGGTGGTTTTCAAACCACGAGGCGGCGAGGAGAAAGCTGAGAGAAAGCCCAAAACAGAGGGGAAGGACCTCGAGGATCCTTCCCCTGCTAACAGCAACTGAGAGCGCTGCGTGACCCAGCACCCCCTGGCCCTCCAGCTCCCCCGACAGCTCTGGGAGCACCGCAGGACGTGGCCCTGCCGGAGCACGGATGGGAAGCCCAATCTGCACCGCCGTGATCCTGCGCTCCAAAGCCTCTGCTCCAAGGAACGGGTGCTGAGGGCTCTTCTCCTTCGCTCCCCAGCACGCAGGAGAAGCTGAGCCACCCACCAGCGCGGTCTGCAGCAGGCCGACGGCTCGCTTCTTCTCCTCCACTTCCAGCTTCAGCCTCACGATGGAGCTCGTCACCTCCGTGGCAACAGCCGACGCCTGCTCCAAGTGCGCCAGCTCCTCCTCAGAGAGGAGCCCCTGGGACGTGGGGAAAGAAGAAAAAAAAAAATAAGGAGTAAGAGGAGCTGGAGGCCACCTGGGCCCTGGAGCAGGGGAGAGGTCTCAGCACCCTGGCAGCACAAGGTGCCCAGCGCTCACCTCCCGCTGCGTGGCCGAGGCGGCGGAGCGGGGCCTCTCCTGCTCGGACTTCTCCATCTCGTCCAGGAAGCTGATGATGCTTTGGAGTTTGGCCTCCGAGAGCAGCGCCCCGTCCTCAGGGACCCCGGGGGAATGGTTCAGCTTCCCGAACTTCTCCAAGTTGTCAGCGGTCAGGGAGTTGGAGCTGGGCTCCTGCCGGGCAGACGGAGCTGCTGAGGAGGGCGGCGAGCCCCAGCGGTGCCCGGGGAGGTGCCGACTGCTCCCGGTCCCCCCAGTGCACCCCGGTAGGCAGCCTCATCCTCTGTGCTCAGCCCTCACACGGTTTTGCTCCTCCACGGGGATGCCCCAGCTGCGCCCAACTCCTCTGCTGCCTCCTCTGGCGTTCCCAGGGGCAGGGAAGCAGCTCCTCAGCCTTTTCTTGCCCTCCACAACCCAGCGAGCCCCGGAAGGAGGCAGCCCGCAGGGGGCCCTGCCTTCACCAGGCTCTCGCTCTGCTCACCCCGTCTATCCAGGCGTATTTGTCCTTCTTGAAGAGCTTCGGGGGGGGCAGCAGCTCTGGCTCTTCCTCCAGCAGCCTGAGGGTGTCCAGCAGCTCGGTGAGGGTGACCTTGGACTGAGCCCTGCTGACGGCCGTCACCACGGTCTCCAGGTCCTCGCCTCCCGTCTCCCTGGAGCTCACATCCTAGAGGAGAGGAAGATGCACCTTGCAGTAAAACAGCTTGCCCAATCTCCAGAAAAACAAACCCAAGCTCCAAAGCCACCCCAGCAGAAAATCTGGTGCCGGGAGCAGCTCGAACCGACGCCAGACCCACCTGCGGCTTGTCCTGTGCCCCCTGATCCTGCGAGGGCACGGAGCTGAGCCCTGCAGGGCCGCTTGCTTCTGGCTCTGCAGCTACGGCGTGGAAATTGGCATCTGCAGGGACCAGACTGCTCTCACGTGCTCGCGGCGACCCGCTCCCCGGGGTGAGAGCCGCCCTCCACCACCCTCCTGCCCCCGTCCCACGCTGCTACAGGCGCGGGGGGGACCCGCAGGGGGACGCACCAGCGTTGTTGGCTTTGAGGCCGCCGCTGGCTGGGCTGCCGTTCCTGGCAGCAGCAGGCTTGGCAGGCTTTTTCTTTGCTACCCTTCTGCTCTCCTTCACCAGCCCAAGCTCCTCTTCTGCCACGCACTTCGCGTCGGGAGCCTTTTGGGCCCTTTTCTGGTGCAGCTCCTGTAGGGTGGAGAAGCCGTCGGTGTGTGCTGAGTGTGTCTGTGCTGCTCCGAGGGCTAAAACAGGCCCCGGGCGGCAGCATCGAGGCACGCTCAGCTGCTGCAGGGCTGACCAGGACAACCCTGCTCTGAGAAAGGGGAAGCGCAGGGCCAACAGCTCTGCTCTGCTGCGGCGAGCAGGGGGCCGTGGTGGCCGGGTCCCACCGGCTCTGTGCACACACAAGGGCTGGGCACCGCCCCGGCACAGCGCTGCAGCTCACAGCTTGAGGGCCAAGCACGATACAGTGGGGGGACACCGCCGTGCCCGGGGCGGGGGGCTGCCTTGGGAGAGTTCTGGGAAATCACTCCAGGGACGCGCACGTTTACGAGGCTGCTGCAGCGTTTCGCCACCCTCCGGCTGTTCGCTGCCGTGCCTCCCGCCAGCACCCCCGCTGAAACATGACTCCATTTGGGCCAAAGAGAAACTGGGGCTCTTAAAAACCCTTTCCACTACATTGCAAGCCAGCAGGCAACTCCCCGGTCCTCCACCACAGGCCCAGCCCCTCAGCTTTGCCCCAGGAGCACCCGTCCTGCCACAAGGGGCTGCAGGAGCGTGGCAGGGGCGGTGAGGTGCCTCCTGGAGGCACGGCCCGCGGGCACAGAGGGGCACGCAGCCACCCTGCAGGGACCTGGGCCCTGTCCCCTCCTGGGACCAGTCCCGTCCCTGGCCGTGCTGAGGAGCTGCAGTTTCCCAGTTCCCAGTCGCCCTTTCCCCGAGAACTAGCTCGAAACCAGCTCTGGAGGAGCTGCCAAGCCTTGGCAGGAGCACAAAGGCAAACTGCTCTGTGGCACCTCCGTCTCCACGGGGAGCACTCCGTTTCCAAGGCTCGCTCAAATTCCTCTTCGTGGAAAGCCCCCAGAGAGGCAGAGCGGCCCTGCCACTGCCTCCCGGAGCCGGGCAGCCAAGTGGCCAGGGGCAGGCACGGCGCCCGGGCCCCGTCCCTACCTGGATGGCAGCACGCCGCGCCAGGCGCGCCTTCTCCTCTCGGATCTTCCTGCGGTCCTCGTCCCTCCGCTCCTGCAAGCCCAGGATGTTCCCCTCCTCCGTCCGCCGCTGCCTTTCCTGCCAGGAAAAAAGGTCAAGGCTGAGCGAGAGCTCCCCGCGCCCACCGCCCATGGCAGAGAAGTGGGGAACGAGGCACCCCAAGCGCCCCCCACCCCGGCTGGCTGCACCCCCGGCCATCCCCTCCCGCAGGTAAAGAGCCGTCGGGAAAGCTCAGCTCGTTTTCTTGGGGCACTAAACGCAACCATCAGTCATCCGGGGCTGAAACCACCAAGGAGACGAGGCTTAAAAATAGAAGCTCACGTGCCAAGAGCTGCGGCGCTCGCTGTTGTTTGGATAAATAATTAAACGCAAAGCACCACAAATAGCTGCGGATGCCACGGCGCTCTCCAAGGAGCCGACCGTCGCGGCTCTGCAGCGAGCCGAGGGAGGGTTTCCCTCCTCTGACCACGAGGGCGTCTGGGATGGGGAGAATTCAGCAGGATTTGTGCCGCTGCTGCCAACTGCCTGCAGCCAGAGGGGAGGGAAGGGACAGGCTGCAGGGCTCCCGGATCCCTCTGGCACCCCAGCAGCGCTGCCCACCGCACTGGGGGACGGGGCCAGGACCCTCCCCACCCCGCTGCGAAGGGCAGAGCCCCCAGCTCCGACAGCTCGGGTCCTGGCTGGCGGGTCTGCGGGCTACGGGAACGAACGGTGCCCGTCAGCAGGACGGGGGCACCCCAGCAGGTTTTGTGCCACAGCCCCGGGGACAAACCTCCCGCCTGGAAGCCAGCAGGCGCCCCAGAGCCGCTGCTCCTGCCTTGTGCCGCTGCGAGTGGCGTCGGTACCAGCGCTGGATGGTCACGGCGGCGAGGTTCACCTGCTGGATGAACCTGCAAAAGGGAGGCAGCGTCAGCCCCACGGCCCCCCAGCCCCCCCCCGGCACCACCACACGGCCGCAGCACGGCCACGACGGCACCCCCAGCCTCGCTCCCTGGCTCGGCAAGGCCATTTCGGGGGAGGACTCACTCCTTTGACCACAACTCGGCAGCGCAGAGCTGAGTCGGGGGCAGGGAAAGCCAACACAACCCCTCAGCGGCTGCCTCGGCCCTTTCTGAACCCGGAGCCCCACAGGACACAGCCCAGCCCGCGCTCAGCCCCACGCCCTGCTCCTGCCCCTTTCCATCAGCCTCCCGCGCTGCCTCACCTCTCTGCCTCCTCCTCGGTCACCTCCTTCCTGCGGGGCAGGCCGCCGTTGTTGTTGCGGGCCGTGATGTTGTTGCTGGAGAAATTCTTCTGAGACTTCACGAAGCTGCTGCTTTCGCCGTCCTCGTTCGCGGTGGCTTTGATGACGTTGCTGGGGCAGAAAATAAAAGCCCTGCGGCTCCAGCCTGCCCTGCCCCACGCCTGCACGGCACCCAGGGTGGGCCCGGCACCGACCTGGGGGCGGCGCAGCCCCCGGGCCGGGTCCTCCCCGGCACTTACTTGAGGGAGCTGGGCGCCTGGTTGGAGCTTTTGGGCGCGGGGCCCTTGTCGGCGGTGTAGTTGTTGTGCACCATGGTGGTGACGCAGTTCCCCATCGCGCCCTTGTTGCTCCTTTTTTTTTGCAGAGGGGATACCACCCGTCAGGGCTCGCCGGATCCACGGGGACAGCACGTGCCCTGCACCCCCTCTGCGTGGTGGCCGCCCCTTGGCCGCGGTGCCTCGGGCACCCCTCAGGGCAAGGAGCAGGGGAGGCCTGGAAGGCACCCCCGGCCCCGAGCTGGCTCCTTGGGGCTGGTACCAGACAAACAGGCAGACAGACAGACAGACAGGGCCTGAGCAGACCCAACAGCCCGCTGGTCGCGCTCAAACTCCCGGCCCTGAGGTTGTCGCCCCTTATTGCTCCCTTTCCTGGCCTCTCCCAGACCCGAACCAGCCTCCCTCGAACGCCCAGCCGCACCGGCACGCTGCCATCGGCCCGGCCCCAGCCCCACCTCTCGTGCCCGGGTATTTTCGGTTGGTTTCCTCCCAGCACCAGCCCTGCGGGCTCCCGGCAGGGGGCGGGGGCTGCCCCCCTACCTGTTGTTGGCGGTGAAGTTGGCCGCCAACAGCACGGCCGCTTCCTTCTTCCTCATGCCTGCCGGCGGCTCGGCGGCGCAGGAGCCCGATGGGCCCGGGAACGCTCGCGGCTGATCGTCCTGCGTGGGGCCAAACACCAGGGTCAGCCAGCACCGAACCAGCCTCCCCCACGCCCCGTCCCTCCTGCGGAGCCAATTTCTGCCCCGCACCGCAGAGGTTTCTGCCCCGCAGCCCTGCAGCTTTGCCTGCACCGCTGCCTGCCTCCGTCAGAAGCCAGGAGCGTGGAAGCTGGTGGCCAAAACCCCTGGGCTAGGGGCAGCAACACACGGCCACGGCAGGCCAGGGGACGTTCACACCACGCCAGCTTGGCTGCAGGCTGAGGATGAGCGGCGCCACTGCGCCCCGGCTCGAGGAGAAACCCCCCGCTCCGCCACCAAAATCCCGGCTCCTCGCGCCAGGAGCCAGCTCCCCCGTGTCCCCACCGAGCCCTGCCCTCACCAGGACGTTCCACGTGGTTTTCTGCTCCGGGGAGGCCGTGCTCGGGGTCGCCGCTTTCTTTCTTCCACCAGAACTGCTCTCGAAGAAGGCCAGGAAGTCTCCCGTCTGCTCCGAGCTGCAGCCCAGGGAAGGCAGAGAGAAGGATGCGTGCGCTGGGGTTAACGTCGAGCTGACAAACGGCGACGAGGCAGCAGGAGCGGGGTTCCCATCCCGCTGGGGGTGCAGTGCCCCAGCAGGCGGCTCTGATCTCGGCAGAGCAGTGGCAGCAGCACAGCAGGGGCCTGATACAGCCGCGGCACGCCCGGTGCCTCTTGTCCAGCCCCAGGGGAGAAAAGGGGCAGAGAATCGTTACGGGGTCAGGAATCTAGGAACGGTTTGTTACAGAGAGCCTTGCGCTTCTGTAGGACGTGTGGAAACAGAACGGAGTAAGGGCAGCAAGAACTGAAGGTCAGAGCTCAAAGACAGCCTCCAGGAGATCCCTGGAGACAGAAGGAGAAGTTTTATCTCCTAACGCAGCCTGGCGGGTCCACGAGGGGCTGTTCTAAGTGGAGGGTCCTGTCCTCATTTCCCCAAATGCCACCCACGTGCCCTCCCCTGCAAGAAAACCACGCTGTGCCTTTCCGAAGCCCAGCTGTAGCCCCGTGTGTCGGACAAAACTTCCCAATGCCCAGCTCTGGCAGGCCCTGCCGTCCCCGTGGGGCAGGGGAGGGCGCACGGAGCAGGGGGTTCCTCGCGGTCCCATCCCGGCGCGGTGCCGGGGGAGCCGTACCTGCGCCCGCTGCTCGCCCGCGGGGTGACCTGGGTGGTGCTGTTGGACCTCCGGAGGTTGTTGATGGCCCGGGACCCCGCATCCTCCTGCGGGGGAGAAAGCTCAGCTCAGCTCAGCGGAGGTTTCGCAGAGGCAGGGCTGGGATGCCCGGAGCAGGGAACGAGCGCGAGGGAAGCTGCCGAGGCAGCGGGGATTACTCAGCAGAAAGCACAAGGATCCCGTGCTGCTGGAAGCACCTGGGGCTCCCTGCCAATGCCAACGCAGTTAAAACCAGCCCTGCCGCGAGACACCGGGACGCCCCAGCGCCTGCCGGCCGCGAGCAGAGGGAGCTCCACGAGGCGCGGCGCTGGGAGCGCCCGGCAGGAGACCCCGGGACCCCAAAACTTCCCAGAGGGAAAGCACCGAAGGGAGATGAAGGGTGGGAGAGGCCTGACGCTGCCTGCCCTCGCTGCCTGCCCTCAGGCACGTGGAAGAGCTGAGAAGGAACCCAGCGAGCAGGAGCTTGCAGGGGATGAGGTTTGGGAGCACGGCACCGCAGCGCCCAGATCCCGCAGCGGCTCTGCTCATCCTGAAGAGAGCAGGGGGCAAGGCAGGGGGGCACGCGAGGCCCCCTGGGACCCCCACCCAGCCCCGGCAGCCCCTCGGGGGCTCAGACACCGGGCAGGAGGGCGCAGGAGCACCCAGGGCTCCCCCCGCAGCACCCACCAGAGCGTTCCTCTTCGGCTTGCCATCGGCGACGACGGAGAGGGAGCGACCGACGTGCTTGGCGGGGGAGGCGCTGCTCGGGCGCCGCACCACGGGCACGGGCAGCCCCGTCAGGCTCAGGTCCACGGCCACGCCGCCGCAGCCGGCGCCGCGGCACGAGGAGCTGCTCCGGGCGCTCCTCATCCTGCGCGGGGAGAGGGCAGATGGGTGCCGAGGAGGTGGATCGCAGCACGATCCCAACGCGAGCCCAAAGGGGACCCAAGGGAGGCCCAACGGGGACCCAATGTGGACCCAACACGGACCCAACGTGGATTGCAGCGCAAACCCAATGTGAACCCAAAGGGGACCCAACGCGGACCCAAAGGGAACCCAACGCGCACCCACCATAGACCCAGAGGGGATCCAGAGGGGACCCAGTGTGGACCCAGAGGGGTCCCATCGCAAACCCAACTCAAACCCAGCACGGACCCAAAAAGGACCCCAGGGAGACCCAGTACAGACCCAAGGTGATCCCAAAGGGACCCCAAAGGGGCCCCAACTCAAACCCAACACAGACCCTTGGTGGATCGCGGTGTGAACCCGGTGCAGCCCCAGAGGAGACCCAAAGGGGACGCAACACGAACCCGCCACGAACCCAAAAGGGTCCCAGAGGGGACCCAGTGCGGACCTTAAAGGGGTCCCAAGGGAGACCCAGTGCGGACCCAGCGTGGACCCAAAGGGGCCCCATCGTGAACCCGCCATAGACCCAAAAGGGGCCCAGAGGGGACCCAATGCAGACCCCAGAGGGGTCCCAAGGGAAACCCAGCGTGGACCCAGCACGGACCCAAAAGGGGCCCAGAGGGGACCCAACGCGGACCCTAAAGGGGTCCCAAGGGAGACCCAGCGCGAACCCAACTCGAGCCCAGCACGGACCCAAAAAGGACCCGGAGGGGCCCCGAGGGGCCCCCCCCCCGGCCCCAAGGCCCCCCCTCGGCCCCGTCCCTCGGGGCCGCCCCCCCCGCCCCGTACCCGAGCCCCCCCCCCCGCCGCGGGGCCGCCCCTCACCCGGCCGGGCCTCCGCCGCCGCGGCCCCGCACCGCCCCGGGGCCCCGCCCCCCCGCTGCCATTGGTGGGCGCCAGGCGGGCGGCGACCGCCCCATTGGCTGAGGAGGCTGCCGGTCAGGGGAGGGGCGGGGCGCGGGGCGGGGTTGGTGGAGGCGCTAAGGGGGCGGGGGCGAGAGGGAGGAGGCGTGGCCTGGCTGCCAGGGGGCGGGGTTTGGTGGTCAAGGGGCGTGGTCACACGGCCGGGGGGCGGAGCCTGGGTCCAGGGAGCCGCGGGTTCGAGTCCCCGCACCGCCCGGTGCCCGCCGCCGCCCGGGGGTTACCGGGGGCCGCTTGGCCCCAGCGCGGCCGGGCGGAGAAGCCCAAGGCAGCCCCGGGGCCCCCCAGCCCCTCGCGAAGCTCAGCCCGGTGTGCCCCAGCCCCGCCCTCCCACCGGCCCCGGGCCAACGGGGAGCCAAAGCCGCCCGCAGCCCGGCTCCCGGCCCCACGGGACGCACGGTGCCCGGACGTCGCTCGCCCCACGGGGCCCAAAAAGGGACAGGAGGGACGGGACCAAATCACTGAGCTCTGGCAGCAGCCCCTGGCACGCCCCGTCTCCCCTCGGCCGCCCGCAGGTCCCTGCCGAAGCCCCGTTTCGCTCGCCCCTGCAGGGCTGCTCCTTTATTTCCCCCCCACCGCCAGGGGGGGAGCCAAGGCACACGTCCTCCCCAGCAGCCCCCGACAGCGTGGAGGGGCTGCGGGGCTGCCCAGGGCCGGGCGTCACGGCAGCTACATGTTGAGGAAGGAGAAGGCAGAAGGCTCCCGGCCGCCCTCGGCCTCGCTCGGACCGGGACCAGCCCCGTCCTCGGGCTGGGGCAGCGTCCGCGGCTCCGCGGGGGGAGAGAGCGGGGCGAGCACCGTGCCCGGCCGCGCCACCAGCTCCATGCCGGCGAAGAGGGACAGGCTGCGGGTGGGAGCAGCTGCGGCGGACGCGTCCCCAAGCAGTCTGCTCGCTGCCTCCTTCTCGCGGGGGCTGGCTGCTGCCGCGGGGCCGGGCTGCCCCCGGGGCTCCGTTTCCAGCCGGGGCTCTCCCCCGGGGGCCGGAGCAGCAGCGGGGAGCGGGGCGGCGCTCAGGGGCTGGAGGATGCCCTCGCTGGACAGGGGGGGGATGTCCGTCAGCAGGTCTGCAGCGCATGGGGACGAGGCTTCGGCGAGGACGGAGGACGCGTGAGGGCTCTTTGGGGACGAGCGGCCTCTGCACAGAGCCTCGAACTGCCGCAGGATCTGGGAGGAAGAGGCGGGACAGGGCAGTGAGCTCCTGGGGCAGCGGCACAGGGCGGGCAAACAATTCCTGCCCGTCCGCGACACCCAGAACTGCTCCCAAGGGGCTGGCAGCGAGGGGTGCTGCTAGGGACGGGCAGAGCGGTCCCCGGGAGCGCCGCGCGCCGGGAAGGGGCCACGGGGGCGTCCCGGCGGTCACCTTGGTGGCTCGGTTGGCCACAGGGCCCGGGCTGCCTTGGCTGAGCTGCTGCAGGTGCTGCTGCGTCACGGCGAAGATCTGGTCCAGGGCCAGCAGGTCGGAGCACATGAGGGACGAGATGGCGCACATGGACCGCTGCGGGGGGGAGGGGGCTGAGCCGGGCGGGTGCTGAACCCCCCCCCACCCCCCCCGGCGCGACGGAGCGAGCTCCTTCCCCTGCTCCTGCGGCCCCTCGGGGCTGGCGCGAGCAGCACAGGCACACTCACCATGCGGACGCTGTCACTGGGGTCCTGCAGGGCCCGGCTGAGCAGCTCCAGCACCACCTCGCAGTTCAGGAGCCCGCACCTGGCGCGGGGGCGGGGGTCACGCCCTGGGAGCGCCCCCAGCCGAGGGAGCAGGGCTCACGCAGCCCCCACAAGCCCCCCGCCCACCACGGCCGCCCGCGCTCGTGGGGAGCGCCCGTTTCGGGCACTTACTCCTTGAGGAAGTGCTGCGCCTCCTCCCTGCTCAGGAAGATCCGGGCGCCCTGGGTCAGCGCCGACACCAGGCTCACCTCCCGCAGGCAGTCGCCCAGGCTGTCAGCATCCACCCTGCACGGGGAGAACGGGATCGTGGCTGGGTGGGGACAGACCCCAAGGGGAACACAGCCCGGCAGAGCCGTGGTACGGGAAAAGAGGGCACCGCGCAGAGGAAGGAGCCACCCCGGAAGGATTCGGGGGAAGGGGAGCCCCCCCCAGGCCCCCCCCGTTCTCACCTCTCGGCCACGTTTGCCAGGTCCCTGCTGGCCCCGGAGTGGCTGTCGCTGCCCGACTTGCTGTAGGAGTCGGAGGCTCGGCTCAGGTCACCGTTGTCCTGCGAGGAGTCCTGCGAGCTGTGCCCGCTGTCCGCCTCCTCCCAGCCGCCCCCGGCCAGCCCCGGCTGGTGGCTCGCTGCAGGGACGGCAACGGCAAACCGGGGAGTGACGGCTTGGCCCCCGGGGGGAACCCAAACCGCCCCGGAACGCGGCGGGGAACCCTGCCGGACCCCCCCCCAGCAGCCAGCAGCCGCCCTAGCCGAGGTGGAGAGGGACGCACCTCGGGCGCTGCGAGCTGCGGGGGCTGCCGGAGGCCTGGTGGAGGCGGCCGAGCTCCTGGAGGGAGAGGGAGCGGTCACGGGCTGGTAGGCGTCCTCGTGGAGCTCCCTGCAGGGAGGCCGGGGCGCCTCCGGGGACGGGAGCACGGCGTTGGCCACCGCTTCGGCCGCTCGCTGGATGGTGCTGAGCAGGGCTTCACCTGCCGAGGCTGGGGAAGAGCCTTGGGAAGCTGAGAGCCTGCACCCAGGGGTTGGGGTTTCGCAGAGGCAGGCAGGGCAGCGCCCGCACGGGGGGAGAGCAGAGCCCGGCGAGCAGCCAGCGCTTACCGGAGCCGCTCCTCTCACTGCTGAAGCCGAATCCTTGCAAGGAGCTGCAGGGGCTGGGCTTGGAACCCATGCCTGGGGGGGGGGGGGGGGGGGAGAGGGCACGTTCAGAGAGAGAGCACAGGCACGTCGGGGTCCCCCCCGTGGCTGCTCCTCCCCCAGGAGGCGCAGGGGAGTGTCTGGGGCAGCCTGGAGGAGCTGGGACCCAGGGCTGGGCACTTGGAGAGCGCCCAGGGCAGCCCGTCCCCGCTCCCCTGGGCACGTTTCTCCACCAGCCTGCTCCAGAGCTGGGGAAAATCTGCCCCTGCTGCACCAGCGGGCAGCCCCCGGCCTCACCCCCCCGCAGCCCCCTGCCAGAGGGACCCTCAGCTCCCAGCACGGGGGCCGTGGGGGCGGCCGGGCCCTGCGCTTACCCGCGGGAGGCAGGGGACGGGCAGGCAGCGTGGCAGGCGGCGGGAGCGCGGCGTCCGAGAAGAGAACGCTGGCCAGATCCTGCCGGGAGAGACGGGGGAAGGGGCGGAGGGGGCTGGGGAGCACCAGAGGTGCCCCGAGGCCCCGAGCGGTGCCCCGGGCACAGCGGGGCCGGGGCCGGCACTCACCTGTGCAGCCGCCCGGACCTTCTGGTTCAAGCTGTTGCCATGGAGGGGGTCTGGGGGCCCAGCGAACGCTGCGAGGCACGAGGTGAGATTTCTGGGAGACGTTCAGCTCCCAGGGTGGGGCAGAAGCTCAGGTTCGGGCAGAGCTCGGCCTCCGGAGCAGCCGCAGCGCTGGGCTCTCCGCAGGGCCGGGCTGAGCCTGCCAGCACCCCGCAGAGCCGCTCGCTGCCCTCCTGCCCCCGCTGCCCCGCTCCTCGCCCCGTTACCTGCAGCCTCCCGGATGAAGACGGCGTTCCTCTTCAGCTGCAGGAGGAACTGGGGGGAGCCCTGGGCGCATGTGTGCAGCAGGATCTTCAGCACCTGCCCGCGGGGGGCTGGGGGTGAGGCGGCCGCACCGCAGCCCTCCCGTGGGGCTGGGGCTGCCCCATGGAGCCCCGTGCGGCCCCACAGAGCCCCGCAGAGCCCCGTGCAGTCCCGCGTAGCCCTGCAGAGCCTCACACAGCCCCACGCAGCCCTACGCAGCCCCGCACAGCCCCGCAGAGCCCCATGCAGCCCCACAGAGCCCAGCGCAGCCCCGCACAGCCCCAGGCAGCCCCACAGAGCCCCGCGCAGCCCCGCAGAGCCCCGCGGAGCCCCGCGCAGCCCAACGCGGCCCCACACGGCCCCGTACCTTCAGCTTGACGTGGCAGGAGTTGCTCTGCAGCCGCTTCAGCAGGTACTCCAGCAGGCACTGGCTGCTGCCGGGCGACTCGCGGGAGATCTCTGGGCCGCGCGTTAGGGATCGTGCTCCGCTCTGCTCCGCCGCCCCCGGCCCCGAGCCCCCCGCTCCCCCCCCCGAGCCCCCCCCCCCCCTCCCGGCCCCCCGTTCCCCCCGGCCCCCCCCAGTCCCCCCCGGATACTGGCGATCTCCTCCAGCACGTACCCGGGGCAGGGCCCGTCCTCGTCCGCCGTGCCCCGCAGCAGCACCGGGAGCTTTGGGAGGGGGAAGGGGGGGGGGGGGGGGGAGTCAGGGCCCGGCTCCGGGAGGCGGCACCGGGACCCCCCCCGCCCCCCCCGCTGACGTCACGGCCCTCTCTCGCCGTGACGTCACGGGCGGCGGGTGACGTCACGCCCCGTCGCGGACCCCCTCCCCGCTCCCGGCCCGGCCCCGTACCCGGCTCAGGAAGCACAGCCGGTCCCGCAGCGGCGCCGCCATCACAGCCCCGGTGCAGGCCCTGCCCGGCCCCGGCGCGGCCTCGGGGCTCCGCCCCCCGGAAGGAGCCGCCCGCCAATGAGAGCGCGAGGCGCCGCGGCTCAGCCAGTCAGCAGCGAGGGGGGGCGGGGCTCCGGGCGGAAGCGGCCCCCGAGGTTGACGCCGGCGGCAGCAGGGCGGCGAGGCCGGAAGTAAACAACTGAACCCTCCACCAATCAGAGCCACCCGCTACGGCTGACCAATCCGAGCAAGCCTCGGGGACGACCAATCAGCGTCCCGCTGCCCGCAGCTCTCCACCTATCACGACACCGAGGAGGCGGGCTCCCTCCTTCCCCCAACGCGAGGGCGCGGCGGCGTGACTGACAGCTCGGGCGCCCAATGAGCGCCGCGCCAACATGGCGGCGCCCGGCCCGTGACGGGACGGCGGCGGCGATGTCGGGCCGCGGCGTGTGGCTGCGGGCGAGGGCGCGGCTGCGGCGCTTCCCGGCGCTGCTGGGGGACTGCGGGGAGCAGGTGAGGGCCGGGAGGGGCCCCACAGCCCCCCCGGTACCTCCCGGGCACCCCCCGGTACCTCCCCGGTACCCCCCCGGTACCCCCCAGTGCCCCCTCGGCACCCCCCCGGTACCCCCCGCCGCCTCCCCGGTACCCCACAGTCCTCCCCCCCCCCCGGTACCCCCCGTACTCCCCGGTGTACCCCCGGTACCCTCCAGTACCCCCCCGGCACTCCCCGGCACCCCACAGCCCCCCCCGGTACTCCCCCGGTGTCCCCCCGGTACCCTCCGGTATCCCCCGGCACCCCCCCGGTACCCACCCCGGTACCCCACAGCCCCCCCCGGTGTCCCCCCCGTACCCTCCGGTACCCCCCCCCCCCGTACCCTACAGCCTCCTCGGCACCCCCCCCGGTACCCCCCGGTAACCCCCCCCCCCTTTTAACCCCCGTTCTCCTCCGCCCCGTACCCCGCAGGCCGCCGCCTACGGGCGCTGCGTGGCCGCGGCCTCGGCGGGCGGCGGGGAGGTGCGGCGGGACGGCTGCCTGCGGGAGTTCCGGGCGCTGCGGGACTGCTTCGCCCGCGCGGTACGTCCCGGGGGGGGTAACGGGGGGGATACCGGGGCTGATAACGGGGGGGGGGGGGGGGGACCGGTTGGTGCCGCGCACGGTGACCGGCGGCGTCTCGGTTCTCTCTGCAGGCGGCGGCGGCGGCGAGAACGTAACGGCGGCGAGAGAGGTGACAATCGCGACATGACGATAGTCACGACGCCGACACGACATGACGATAGTCACGACAACGACAAGGCGGGGGGAAGGAGCCCGGGGGCCGGGGCCGGCCGGCCCCGGCTCCCGGGCTCCTTCCCCCCGCCCAAGGCACGCCGATTAATTTAAAAAAATAAAGATTCGGGTAAAAATGCTTCAGCTTCTTTTATTGATGTGCAGCACAGCTCGGCCCCCCCCCCCCCCCCCCCACTGCTACGAGCAGGCCCCGGCGGGGTTGGGTTGGGTTCTTCTCCTGGCGGCGCTGAGGAACGTCGGGAGCTTCTTTGGTCCTTCGCGGTCACCCCGGAAACGGCAACAGGTCCCCGGAAACGGCAACGAGTTCCCGAAAACGCCGAGTTCCCAGAAACGCCAAGTCCCCGGAAACGGCAACGAGTCCTCGAAAGCGCCAACGGGTCCCCGAAAACGCCAACGAGTCCCCGAAAATGGCAACGAGTCCCCGAAAGCGCCAACGGGTCCCCGGAAATGCCAACGAGTCCCCGGAAGCGCCAACGAGTCCCCAAAAACGCCAACGAGTCCCCGGAAACGCCAACAAGTCCCCAAAAGCGCCAATGAGTCCCTGAAAACGGCAACGAGTCCCCAAAAGCGCCAACAAGTCCCCGGAAACGCCAATGAGTCCCCAAAAGCGCCAATGAGTCCCCAAAAGCGCCAACGAGTCCCCAAAAGCGCCAACGGGTCCCCAGAAACGCCAACGAGTCCCTGACAACGCCGCGGGTAGGGCAGGAGCCTGTCCTCTCCCTGCTGTGGGCTGCCCAGGATGGCGCCGGCGCTCAGCGGGGTGCGAGGAGTTCCCCCTCCAGCTCCTTTTGGCTGCAAAAAGGCTCCTCGGGGCTGCAGGGGGGGACGAAGCGCAAACCCGTCCCCATGCTTGCCGGGGTCGTGCTCGGGACGGCGCTCAGGAGGCCGCTGCCTAACCCCGGCCCTGCCAAAATCTGGGCACGGGGTGCCTGCGGCTCAGGGCTCCCCGCCGCGGGGTTCGCGCTTTCGGGCAGCGCGACGGAGAAGCTCGCTGGCACCAGGAGGTCCCGAGGCTTAAGGCCACGACTGTCCCAACCGAGACGCGCGGGGTGCGGAGGGGGGGTCCTGGCGGAGAAGCGGGGCTGAACCCGCAGCCGTCGCCCCGCGGCGCTGCCGTTTTAAGCAGGGGTTGAGGAGGATTTCCTTCGAGCAACGGGCAGGCGCCCAGGCAGGCGGGGCAGACCCGGCCCCGCTCCCAGAACCGCCGCCACGGTTTCCACGTGGCCGAGAACCCGGCCCCGGCTCCACCAGGTCCCGCCGGGCACGAACGGAACGAGGCTCCGCTCACCAAAGACGCCTTGAGCTGCGGCTATCAAAACCACCACAGTGATGAGGTCTGTAGGCTCCGGGCTGGGAAGTTTCAGCCGTTCTAGCGAGAGCTTTGGGATTTTATTTCTTACATTCGCAAGTCAGGATGTAAAAATAAACAACAATGGGATGAATCACCGTCTGGGAGCCCGGGACAAGCCAGGGCTCTGAGAGCAGCTCTTCCTTTCCTTGCTCGTAAAACACGGGGGCAGGGAACTGACACGCAGGGATGCAAAACACGGCACAGAACGAGGCTGGGAAGAACACACAAACAAACGGCTCCATCGAGTCAGAGAAGAGGTAGGTTTGCTTGAGCCAAGCCCCCCAGTCTGCCCTTTTTTTTTTTTTTTTTGCTCCTAAATTAGTCACTTCTTGCAGAAAAATCAAGGGGGGTGGGGGTGGGGGGGGGCGCAGTCTGCAGTCCCCGGGCTGAGCTTTGTAATGCACTTTGGCCAGGAGAAACGAAGCTTGAAAAGAGATGAGCGCGCGAGCGTCCGGGGGGCGGAGAGCGCCAAGCTCGTCGTTATTGCTAGTGCGTGGCCGAGCAGCTGAATCCCTGGGAGCAGAGGCGGCACAACAGCGGCAGTTGTGCCCGTTTAAGGCAGCGTTTCTACTCAACTGGGTTCCTAAACCACAGCCCCCCCCCTCAAACACGCAGGGCCGACAGCTCCCCTTTCAGGAGGGACACCGAACACTTGGCTAAGCCTGCCCTCGAGGCAGCCTGGCCTGGTGCTGCTCCCGAAGGAAACCTCCCCGAGGCAGAAATCTCCCCCCGCTGCCCCAGAGCGGGGTGGGGGCCGGGTGGGGGGACCCCAGCACACCAGGGAATCCTTTCCAGGCAGGGGAAGCTCGTGGACGAGCCCCTCGGTTCTGAAAGGGGAGCTGCGAGCCGGGCGGAGAAGGCGATTTGAGAGGGAGGAGACGTGAAAACGATTTGAGAGGAAGGAGATGTGAAAAGGGCCCCCGAGAGCCGCCCGGGCAGGGAGCCCGGCTCGGTGGCAGCCCCTGAAAGGCAGCGGGCAGCCTTTGGGCGCTGTCCTCCCTCGGCTGCCATCCCCGCAGCCGCCCGGGGCAGAGCGGTGGCACCCCCGCAGAGCACCGGCGGCTCCGGGGGTCCCGCAACGTGCTGCGGGCTCAGAGGCACCGCTGCCCGCCTCGAGCCTTCCCCGCAGGGCCCCGCCGGCCACCCCCGCGCCGCTCACACGCTGCCGTCCGCCTCGGCCAGCTGCCTGAGCCGCCGGCTGCGCACCACTTGCTGCGCCCCCTCCGCCACCTGGCTCAGGCGCGTCTCCAGCGCGCTGCGGAGGTCGTTCACTTTCACGTCGGGGAGGGGGTTCAGGCCGATGAGGACCCCCGCCCCCTGCGCCGCCGCCGCCTCTTCCTCCTCCTCGGGGGGCAGCAGGGCCCGTCTCCGGCGGCGCAGGTCGAGGTCCGCCTGCAGCTTGAGGTCCCGGTTGGGTTTGAGGTCGTGGTCCTGCCGGTGGTCCCCGTGGGTGGCTGCTCCTCTCTCGGGCTTCTCGGCGGCGTTCTCAGGGCCCGGTTTCTTCTCGGCATCGTTCACGAGCCTCCCTTCCGCCTGCCTCTGCTTGCTCCGGAGGCCTCCCTGAGGGTCCTGGGCCGCGTCCGCCGCGTTCTCCCCGGGATCTTCTTCCTTCCCCTGCCCTTTGCTAGCCACGTGCCCCTGCGAGGCCTGCTGCTGCCTGCCAGCCCCCTCGGCCCCCTCGCTGTCTGCAGCTCTCTGCTGCTCCCGTCGGTGCCGCTCGCTCCCTGCCACGTTCAGTTTGCTCGAGGAGTCCAGCGCAACTGCCAGGTCTTTGGGCTCCACCTGACTCAGAGCTTTGGCTTTCAGGTCTACTCCCGAGTCTCTTTCCAGGCTCTTTCCTGCTACTCTCTGAACTTTGGCAGCCCCCAGCTGTTCTCTTTGGATGGGAGCTGTGGCCGCTTCCACAGCTTTCAGGGAATTCTTCTCGTGGACGTCTCTTCCAGCTTTGGCTTCGTGACCTCCTCCTAAATCCTCCGCCAAGGGCTTCTTTTCTAGGTGGTTTCTGGCTGCCGGCGCATCTTGGGCATCCCTGCGGCGGGGATCCCAGCTCTCCCCGGCGTTTTTAACAGCTCTGTCGTTCTCCTGTTGCAGCACCTTCCGCTCCTTGGGAGGAACCCCAGGAACCTGGCGCCTGTGCCCAGCCTCTTCCAGCTTTCCTGCCGTGCCCCTGCGCTGCTCGGCTGACTCCGCAGGCTGCCTGCCCAGCCCCGGCACGGGGGGCTCCGGGGGCTCCTTACCCGGTGCCTTCGCAGCAGCTTCTTGTTTAGCTCCCGGGCTCTCTTCCTCCTTGCTCTTGGAGAGAGGCGCGGCGGGCTCCTGTTGCATTTCTGCTGCGGAAGAGAAAGCGACAATGAAACCTTTTCCTCGCAACGAGCGACGGGTTCCCTTCTCCTGCCACCACGTTCTGCACAAGGGGAGAGGGGAAGAGGTCACCAACAGCAGCCAGGGGAGAAAACCAGGAGAGACGTGGAGAGGAGCGCTATTAACCCCACACAGCAGCGCAGGGGCTCCCCGCCTCGGAGCCCGGGGTCAGCCACAGTCAGGAAGGGTTTTGCAGAGCGGATTCTGCTGCGTGCCAAAGGGCCTCGGATCTCTCCCAGCCTGATTTTAGAGCTGCTCTGAGCGGTGACCACTGCTCGCACTCCTCCGTGTTCTCCTTACCTTGCTTTGGCTTCTCCTCTCCTCCCTCCTCCTGCCTTTGCTGGTGGATCTCCTTGTGCTGCTCTTCAATTACAGCCAGCAGCTTTGCCTGCTGGTCAAGTAGCTGCTTCTGCTGCACTTGCTGTTCTTTGATCACCTGCAGCAGCACAGCGTGATCGAGCAGTTTCGCCTGCCCAGCATCTAGGAAAAAAAAAAAAAGGATAAAAAAAAATAATCCATGACCCCAAATCCTCGCTAATCATCTCTGAGCACTCGAGGGGCTGCGGTGGCTTTCCTCAGCAGGAAAGTCCTGCCCTGCAAACGCTGCCAGTTCTGCAGGAGAGTTCTCCCAGCTGCCATCGCGATAACTGCTCGGGGAGCAGGGGCACAGAGGAGTGGGCTTGGGGGGTGTTTGTGCATGAAAGGAGGAGTCTGCTTGGCCTGAGCTGGGAGGGGAGCGGGCTGGCAGCAGTCGAGGGCGCCTCAGGGACCCCCGCGCTGCAGCGCCGCGGCTCTCCATCAGGCTTCTCGAGCACGTCATCGCTTCGAACGCGCTGCGGAGGCCTCGTCCCAGCAGAGCGGAGCCAGGATGGGGCACAGAAAGCAAATGGAGGCAATCGAGGGGCTGACTGAAGGCGCAGCGAGCACTGCCTGCACCTCCTGCTGCAGCACCACGACTCCACGCGCCAGGTATCGCGGAAATCCCTGCCCGTCGCAGGCAGGGAGGCCCCGCGGGGAGGGTTGCGCAGAGCAGACGGGGGCGTTTCAGGCCAAGCAGAAGTGACTCAGGCTGATTCACTTGCTGCAAGCCCCACGTCACGCAGAAAGTATGAGCCCCGGGTCCGCACGGAAACGTTGCTGCCTTCTCTCCTGCCGGACAGAAGAGTCGGACGTATCCCAGCTGAGGGAAGGGGCCGCTGTCACTCGCCTCCCACACCAACAGCTCGAGGTCCCTCGAGACTATTGTGCCCCAAAGGAAATCATGTCCAAACTAAGAGCCTGTAAAATGCCATTTAAATTAAAACGGGATGCTGCGTGTCAACCCCTTCCCGGCACACGCTGCCTCCCCCGTCCCACCAATAACCACAGAGAAGTATTTCCAGTCCCCATTACGGTGCTGTTAGCCAAGGGCCTCTGGAATTCCCCTCTCGCCACACTGCAGAAAGCTGGGTGAGGAGGGGGAATTCGGGCCTTTCCGAGAGCAATTGACTTCTCAAGATCTGTTTATTTTTCGCACTTTGCTCAGGATAAACAATGACAACAGAAGGCACTTCTCTATCTTGTTTTCCAGGCCCGCGGGTCCCAGCTCAGCATGGGAATGTTTGGGCCGGGCGCGCAGCGAAGGTTTCAGCCAAATCAAAGAATTTCACAGCACGGGTTTCAGCCAAATCAAAGAATTTCTCACCGAGAGCTTCGCAGACATGTGTGAGTGTGTGTGTGCGCATGCGCGCGTGACACACCTCTTCCACGCAAACAAAAGGCTGCGCTCACTCCCAGCCCTTCCTTTGATCTCGGGCTGGATTTGAACAGGCGCTCTTCATAAAAAACATCCTCAACAATTACCCAAGGGAAGCACTCGGGTCCACACCGCCCCGGGCAGCTGCAGCCACGGCTCCGAGGAGCAGCCCCAAGGCAGCCGCTCGCAGGGAGCACCCGTGGCCGGAGCCTTCCCACCCTATGCAACCTCTCGGCCTCCCCGTAGGAAGCTCAGCTCTGAGCGAGGAGCAGAACAAGCCCAAGGCACCTTTTGGTGATGTCCTCATGGGAGAGCTCCCCGGCACGTCCCCCATGCAGAGATGGGAGCCCCCCAGAGACTCAGACCCCCTAATCCTTCTTGAAACGTGCAGAGTCCTCACAGCCCGCACCTGCTACAAGCTTTTTGCGCTCAGCTTTTTCAGCTCCGTCGCAATGCAAAAAGGCAAGAAATGAGTTAAAAGCCAGGACGTGGCCACCAAACAAGGAGGGCAGCAGGCACCCCACGAGCACAGCCTGCTGGCTGCAATGCCCATGGACGTCCCATCAGGTCCGGAGCAGAGCACACCAGGGCATCACACGAAGGCAATCGCACGGCCCAGGGACGGTGCCGTGAGCCACCCTGGCTCCAAACCCCCCTGGCACTGCAAGGACAGGGTCACGGCAGCGTGCCAGCCAGCCAGGAGCAGCAGCAGCGCCCCGAGGACGGGGCAGGCCGGGTTCCCAATCCCCGGCTGTGCCCAAGTCACCCCGTGCCAACGGCCCCGGGGCTGCAGGGCGATGCCCACACACCTTCCCCTGCCGCCGGGCCCCGTGTTTTGCAGAACCCAAACGGTTTGAGGCTGGCCGTGCTCCGGTTGAGTCAGCACCGCTGGCACTCGAGCAGGAAGCCGGGGCTGGCCTCCAGTGGCTCACGTCCCGGAGCCGGCCTCGCCTTGCCAGGGACCTCTCCAGGAGCGTGCCAGCCTCCGCCGGAGGCGTTAGCCCGCTGCAGACAGGCACCGATCGCTGCGGTGACGACAGCCCAAAGCTACGTGCTCCCGAGAGCCAGGACAGGCAGCGCTGGCACGTCCCTCCCGCAGAGGAATCCGGTGCTCACAGCCCAGGTCCCAGGTCCCGGGGCCGAGCACTCACCCTCCAGCTTGCTCTCCGCGTTCTCGGGTTGCTTCTCCTCCGCGTTCCTGCTCTCCCTCGGCTCCGGCTGCTGGGGCTGGGCCGGAGCCGCTCGGTCCGGGAGGGGCAGCTCCGGCTTCTCACCTGCAGGAGAACAGAACAGGCCCCGGCGCTCAGCAAGGGGGCTCCAGCAGAGGTTCTCTGCAACGACTCCACGCCGTGCCGGCCCTGCCCTGCCCTGCCCGAGCAGCGCCGTTTATATTCAACCCGACGGCTGCAAAGGGAAGTAATAAAAGATAAATAAATAAATTAACCATCTTATAGAGTGGTGGCAGTGAGCCAGCGCTAACTACCTCGGCCAATTAAAATGCAAGAGGGGTTCTGAGCAGCTTTTAGACGGGCACTTAGCAATGTGTTACCTGTCAAGATCTCCCGGCTCCGTGTCCCCAGTGAGCTCGGAGACGCACGGGAACAGCACGGCACCTGACATTTAGTAGGCTAGCAAACAACTGTTTGACAGACGTCGCGGTAGCTGTCAAAGCCACCAGATTCCTCCCTTTCCCCAGCAGCTGCTGGAGGGGCCGTGCACGCTCACAGGCTAATCTCGTGCAATGGAAAGGAAACGCTGGGACGCAGGTAGGAGTAACCGCGTCGCCCAGTCACGGGGGGCAGATTACAGGACGAGAGGAATCCGTCCGGATGAGCCACTGCGGCGGGAGCTTACCGGGCTCGGCTTCCTCCTCTGCAGCCTTCGCGGCCTCCTCCGCTTTCCTGGGAGGCTGCAGCTTTGCTTTCTCCCCAGCCTCAGCTTTCTTCTCACCGTCCGGCAGGGCAGCCTGCGCCTTGGCGCCCAGCGCTTGTTTGTCCGGCTGCTGCTCCTTGTAGGGCGGCCTGCCACCCTGCTGCACCTTCGCCTCCAGGCCGCGCTTCGGATCCTTCGCTGGCTCGTCAGTCCCTGCCCGCGGTCGGTTCTCGGCCACCGCTTCCTTCCCTTGTTTCGGGCCAAGCGCCTCTTCCTGGGGATTCGGCTCGGCCGGCTCCTGCAGCGCGTTGCCTTGGGCTCCCCCGAGCGCGAGCTTGCTCTCGTCGGACTCCTCCTGCTCCCGCCCCGTGTCCACCAGCACCTCGTCGCGCGGCACGGGCGGCTCGTGGCGGTGCGCTTCCCCCACGGGCAGGGCGATCCCTAGGGCAGAGGTCAGGCAGGGTTAGGGCGGGGGGGGCTCGGTACCGGGGGGGAGAAAATAACAGCCAGCAGGCTCCCAGCACGCGCAGCCGCGCCCGGTACCTGCCGCCCTTCTGCTTCCTCGCCGAGAGGCTGCGCTCCTAACGAGCCCCGAGAGCACCAAACGCTAAATCGCCTTCAGCCCACGAGGCAGCCAGCTGAGATCGGGACCTTTACCTCACCGAAGCGCTCTAACACACGCCTCCCAACCCCAAAGCTGACGCCCCTGCCCCAAATTCCTCCTTACCTTGGTCGGGCCGGTCGAGCTGCACCTTCTCCTCCGGCTTCCCTCTCTCCTCGTCTCTCTTGGGTACCTCCATGGGCACCTTGATCTGCGGCTGCTCCATCTCTTCCTTCTCGTCCAGCAGCTTCGGTTTATCGCGGTCATCCTCCGCCTCCTCGGCTGCGGGGTTCTGCTCTGTGGACGGACGGTTCATCGCGCCCGGTTACGCACGGCTGCACCGCCGGGACCGAGGCGAGCCGTGCCCGCTGCAACCCCCTTTCACCAGCACGAGCCCGCAGCCACTTCTCTCCCGGCGTCGGCACCGAGGGGCCGGGGGCTTTGCTCTGCCCCAAGGGGCCGGGGGCTTTGTTCCGCTCGCCGTTTGCTCTCCCGGCAGCCGTTTGCCAAAGCCACGAGCGCGGAGCCGCTGCCGCTGCGAGCCCGTGCCGCCAGATGGTAGCATCCGCCCGGCCGCCCGCCGCGGGGCACGAGAGCACAGGGAGCACCCCGGGTTTGGGGGGGGGGAACCCAGCAGGAGCCCCCAGCGCCCACCGGCACCGCAGAGCAGCTCCGCGCCTTTTTTTTTTTTATTAATTTTATTTGATTTTCCCCCCCTTTTTTTTTTTTTCCCCCCAAGAGCGTTCCCGCAGCCCTCCCGACGACGCGAGGAGCAGGAGGGAGGGGAGCTGCGCGACCCCGGGGAAGGCGGCACGCTGCCAGGGGCGCAATGAAGCAGCCCTCAGGACGCGGTCCCGAGGGACACGGGGCTCTCGTCACCCCTCCCCAGAGGGATGGGGGGCTCCCGGGACACGGGGCCCAGCACCGGAGCGGCCCCGTGGGAGCCCCTGGGGTCCGAGCGGGCCCTGCTGGCCCCCAGACCTGCGCCGTGCGAGCGCGGGGCTCGCTCTCCCCTAGAAGAGCAGCAGAGGAGGAAACGTAATTGTTTCCCAGCACTGAAGTTGCACTGCACTTTTTTTTTTTTTCCATCCGACAAACAGAAGAAAAAAAATCATCTTCTGTAAGAAAAAATTCCCAACTCTCCCCCCGTTTGCCCTCCCCCCCCCCCGTGATTTCCTTTGGGGAATTAATTCTATAAACATCTTTCAGTTTTCTCCTCCCCCTCCGCGGGGCTGGTGCGATTTATTACGAGATGAACTCATGGGAAAGAGGAGATTGCCACAACTTCAGCTGCGTGGGCCTTACCCAAGTTGGGAAAAGGAAAAAAAAAAAAAAAAAAAAAGAAAATAGGAACAAATCGTGGCCCAGAGGGAGCCGTGCCAGGAACACCCCGGGCTCCTTGGCCCCGAGCTCGGCCCCGGGTGTGAAGGGCCGCGCGCCGGCGCTGGCTGGCGGTCAGCACCTCCCTGCCTCGGCGCTGCTGGTGGGAGGGGGGGGGGGGAAAAAAAAAAAAAAAAAGGCCTCGGGTTTTCTGCGGAACCCCAGCCTGGTGCTCAGGGGTCTCTCCCCTCTCCGTCGAGGGACTGCCCGGAGTTCAGCAAGCCAGGGCAGGCCGCTCCTCCTTCCAGGAAAAAAAAAAGCGACCGCGGGAAGCGGTGCCCGCTGCTGGCCGGGGGCCCTGGGAAGCAGGACGCGGGGCCGGGAAGGGAGGCGCTGGGCGCTGCTCCCGCGGATGTTCCCGGCGCGGTGCTGGCCCCGCAGCACGGCGTTACGTACCCGAGGGGAGGGAAGCTGTCGTTACGTGGTTCACGGAGCGGGGAGAGCGGGGAAATCGCCTCGCGTCTGCCACCAGCGCGCTGCAGCGCGGAGCTGCTCTCGCGGCGCCGGAGTCAGGAGCAGAGGCAGCCATGAAGCAGGAGGGCGGTCAAGGGGAAAAAAATTAAAAAAATAAGGGGGGGGGTGGAACAAAACAGGAGAGGAAGGTTTCCACGCAAACGGAGGAGTTGGAGCCGGAGCGAGCCCCGCGTCGGGCACAGGGCGAGCGCGGGTGCGCGGCGCTGCGGCAGGTGACGGTGCCAGCGCCGCCGGGGGAGGCCCCGCGGCCGCGAGGAGCGCCAGCCGTAAATCCCGGGCGGGCTTTCACGGCCCGGCAAACAATGGGAGGAGAGGCGAAACCCAAACAGCGACGAAAACAAAAAGTCTCCACGCCATAATAAGACAAAGTTGCCTCGAAGCCGTCATTTGCTCAGCGGGAGACAAAATTAAGTTCATCATCGGGGCGTGAATTAACGACCTCTCGCGCTGCATGGAAACCTAGAAGGGGCCGTACGCGGTTTGCAGAGAACAATTTTGCTCAGGATGTGTAATAATCACTCTGACTGTCTCGTCGCCCTCCAGGTCCCTTTGGAGCGCGTTAGAGTAATGCTGCGCCTCTTAATGTTTTATGAGCGGCGCTGGACTTTACAGGCAGGGGCTGAGAGGCTGTAAAAGCTTCTTGGCTTACAACAACAAAACCCCGGCGCTCGCCCCGCCGAGGGCTCGCCGCTCCCGGGGCTCCGCTCGCCTTCAGGCGGGGGGCGGCGGGGGGAGCCGAGGCTTGCTGCAGCTGATTTGCGCGCGCGTGTGCGCGCCTCTGTGTTGTGGTTTGCCAGCAGCCTCTCCAGGCTGCAATAAAATTTCACGATCAGCAACCTAAAAGCTTCCCCTTCCCCCTCGCTCCCGGGTCGGGTAGCAGCAGCAGCAGCGGTCCCAGGAAGGCGTTAAGTCCCCTCCCCGCGGGGCGCTCTGTCCACCGCAGCGGTGCCCGCGCCACGAATCCCTGCGGCCACGCATCGAGGCCAAGTTTCAACCACTTGAGCCCACCGAAACGGAGCGACCCCATTTTGCAAGGCGTACGGGAGGGGCGCCCCGTTACAGAAAGCGAGGGGAAGGGACGGGGGCACACCACGCCCCCCAAAACCCCCGGGGAAGGCCGGGCTGCCCCACGCGGCCCCCCGGGACACGGAGAGAGCCCCCCCCGCCCGAGCGGCGCCTCCGGGAGCTCCCCCCCCCGGCGGCCGCAACGGTTCCAGATTTCACAAGGTTATCGAATGGCATCCCTGAAATTAGTTCACAGTTGTCTCCTGACGCACCAGCAGTAAAAACGAACCCAAATTACCAGAGGCTGCCGGTTCCCTTTTCTGTGTCACAGGCGCTATTAAAAGCTGGCTCGCACAGAGCACCGGGGAGAGCTGCGGCAGCGCCGAGCTGTTCCTGCGGCGATCGGCAACCGTGCAGAGCCCGCGGCTCGCACGCGTCCGGGGCTGCTCCGGCACCCAGCGCGGCCCTTGATAAATAGAAAAATAACCCACGGGCACGCCGCCCGCAGCCGAGAGGGTCTCTTCTCGGGGTTAACACGTGCCCGGTGGCTTCGTGCCCACGGAGCAGCTGAACGGGGACCCCGGCGTCACCTGCGCCCGGGGGACCCCGCGGCCACGGCACGAGGGCTTCCCGCGGCGGCGGGCGCTCTTGCATAACGGCGTGAATCAGGTCTTTGTTAACCGGGATTGCACAACGCCAGGGAAGGGAAAGGAACCAGCAACCAGCGCGTAAGGAGCTGAAAAATATTACAAAATCTTAATCCGCCCCGTGAGACCCTCTAGGGTGCTTTCAAATACGGAGAGAAATTGCCTAATTAGCCTTTTTTTTTTTTTTTTTTAAATGGATAATTGCCTCCGTGAGCTTTCACAGGCAGCTTAGCAACCTTTTAACGTGCGCGCGGCGTGGAGCAGCCGAAGGGTTCTGAAAGGGGTTTTATACCTTTCCCGAGGAGCTGCTGACAGTAAACCTCAAGCAATACAGGCTGGGGCTGCACCGGGCGCTTGGGTGTCGTTAGGAAAAAACACGACTCGGAGCTCGCTGGTCAATCCGTGCGCGCATGAAAGGGCAACGTTCTAATATTCATAATCCCCGGGCCCACGGGGCAGGGTTTTAATGAAAAGTCTGCACAGTTCTGCCCCGCGCACCACCAAAGAGGCCAATAAACGCCGAGCGCACGCCGCTGAGCGCTGCAGGGGAGAGGGCTCAGCACCGCCTGGGGCCGCCCTGGCCGGGCTGAGCCGTGCACCCCCTGCGCCCCCACCCCTGCCCCGTGCCAGCCGCAGGACCAGACCCGGGCTGCCCACGGGCACAGGATGCAGCTGCCACAGCGTTTATCCAGGCCGCGGGCTCGTAGCTCCGCAGAACTCTCCGGGGGGGGAGCAGCAGCACGAAGAAGGGCGTCATTTAGTGCCCCTCACTGCTAGCCGGGCCCACAGCCCAGGGGGGCGCAGGGAGGCTCAGCTCCAAGGAGCAGCACGCAGCATCCCCCCGGCACCGCTTCTCCTCCCGTCCTCCTCCTCCGGCACCATGGGGACACCCCGGGGGCGAAGCTGAGCCTCCACGGGGAGCCCAGCCCCGGGGCTTGGCCCAGGGGAGCTTTGGGAAGCGAGGGGGCCCCAAATGGATCCCTCCCGGGTAGGGGTATTCGGCCCAGCAGCGAGCACCCCGCAGTGAGGACGCTGATGAGCTCCAGGGGCGCGCAGCGGGTACAGCAGGGCAGCCCCCGAGCCGAAGGCCTCCTGCGCTGCCGCCCCAGCTCACGCGGAGAAGAAGTGGAGAAGAGATGCAGCAAAACTCCAGCGGACACCGCCGTCTGTGGGCCTTTTCTTTTTATTTTTTTATTTTTATTTTCCCAGCCACGAGCACACGTGGCGTTAGCGGCTCCTCCCGAAACGAGCAGCTGTTCTTTGGCCATTACCGCTCCCAAATTAACCAAGACGGAAGAATTCAATCGCAGCCCCCCGCCCGGCCCTGCTGAGCGCGCACGATTAAGGGATTGAGAGCAGCTTCTGCTCGGAGCTCGCGGGCGCCCCGGTGCCTGGGAAGGCACACGCCTTGTGGGGTGAGCTGCTAGCGGGAAGGCAGGAAAAAAAAAAAACCTCACCACTGGCAGGGCCGGCGCAGCCCCGAGTGAATGTTATCGGCGGCAGCACCGGTGTCGAGGAGACACTCGGAGCTGCTCGGCAGGAACACGGCCAACAAGCAGGAGGGAGGACGGATAATCTCCAGGAGAGACAGCCCTCCTCTCGCTTCCGCTCTCAATCTCCACGAGGATATTTCAAGGCCCCCGAAGAACAAAAAAGCACGAGGAGAACCAAAGCAAAATAAACTAAAGGAACAGGACGCAGCCGAGGGGGGAGCGCGGGGTCAGGCGACACCTGCTAGCGATGGCCTTGCGAGGCGAGCCTGCAGCTGGGGAAGGGAGGGAGCGGCCGTAATTCCATCAACGGCCGCAGTAAACAAATAATAAATAACGTGAACCGGTAAACAAAGCCGAGGCATAATCACAGGCTTTGTCAGAGCTCAAACCGAATCCAAATTTATATCCTCGCCACCAAAAAAAAAAAAAAAAAAAGGCAGTGCCCGTAAATTTACATACCTCTGAGCGTGATGAATGGGGGCTGCTGGGACCGTGGGCAACGCGCTGGCAGCAGAGCTGGGAGCTGCCCTGTTTGGCCACTCAGCCCTCGCACAGGTGGCCACTGCCGAGCTGTCCCCGGGCTCACCGCCCCTATGGGGAGGGGACATCCGTGCCCTGTCCCCAGCCCCGCACCCTGCCTTTCCTCTCCCTCCCCTTCCCCAAAGAACAACCCCAAAGGGTCCCAGCGGAGCTCCCGCAAGGCGTTTCCAGGAGGCACAGCCTCTCCCGGGAGAAATCTCCAGGATGCTGCGAAGGTCTGCCTGGAAATCACCCTGCACCCACCACACTTTAAAAAGAAAACAATTTAATAAGCGGAGCTGGAAGCAGGGCTGGGGACACGACTCGAGCAGACACGTACCTGGGATTTTGACAGGGTCCTGGTCCATTCTGCTCTCCTCTCTTTCCAGGTGCTCCAAGCCCACCGCTTCTGTCTTCACAGGGGCGTCCTCGGTCGCAGACAAGGTGGTGTACGTGCTAATAACCAGCATTCCCAGGCCGATCCACAGGATGATCTGCACGGATCAGAGCTTGGGTTAGCACAGCAAAACAAACGGGACCGCTCCGCACGGCGTTTTTCATGCAAAGTGTCCCCGAACAATTCAGAGCCCGGTGCAATCACACGTGTCAATAAGACGGGAGAGAAGGGTAAGAGGCAAATAAGTTGTGTTTGGATGCAGAGACGCAAAGTGAGAGCTTCAGACGCTGGAAGCTGCAGAAAAGACAACTCCTGTATCAGAAGGAAGCGGACAGGCCGCAGGAATAGAGAAACGCACGTAGTGCACAGGAGTCCAGCTGCAGGGGCTCGTTGCCTGCTGCTTCCAGCAGCTACTTTGGAGCACCACGAAATCTGGCCCGGCTGAGAGCAGGAGTGCCCAACCTGCGTGCAGGTTTCCAGTAAACCATTTAAAATGTCCTATTTTTGAGTAAGACCTCCGCGCACAAGCCCTGGCGGCTAACGCCCCAGGAATATGGTGAAGGCGAGGAGGAAGCCGATAAGAAGCAAATCACCGGGTCCCAAAAGGCTGGGACCAAACGGGGGAAACGCAGTAAGGCAGAACCTGGGTCCTGTGCGGGGAAGGGCTCCAAGAATTTCTCTGACTCGAAAAGGAGACTCCGAACATCACCAACGAGGAAATTCCTACAGCTAACGTTATTATCTAACGCCTTGGCCAGCAGAGAAACAGCTCCCTCCCCTAGGAGCTGGGGTCTCCCCACAAATCCATTTCACCAAGGCGCACAGCAGGCCATAGGAGCAGCAGGAAAAAGCGTATGCAAAGCAAAACGCCTCCGCAACGCTGGAACTTTGCAGCAAGTTGTGCTTATTATGCGGCAACGCTCCGCACACGCCTTTTTTTTTTTTTTAAAAAATGTAAATCCTGTTGTCTGAAGTGCTGGGGACCCGGCTCATTTCTGCTGCTCTGCCCAGCAGCGAAATTCCAAGACAAGACTGCAAACCTGCACAACCTGCATCATTTCACCTGCCCCTCACGGCCGCTGCGGGTTCCCCACCTCCAGCTCCCATCCCAGCCCCGGCTGCGTGCTGGCCGCAGGCTCCCCGGGGCGAGGACGCCGCTTTTTCCACCGCACGCCTAACCAGAGCAACTTGCTTCACCAGACAACCGTGTCAAAGCCTCCATCTGCCGAGGAATCCTGCCTCCTGGGTGCCGACCCCTGCTCTGTCCTGCAGGAGCCAGGCGAGCCGCCCGGCCCTTCGCAGAGCACAGGTAAATCCCGCTCCTGCTGCCACGTCCGCAGCCCACCAGGGGATCGTGAGAGTCCCGCGGGATTCACCCTGTGCCTCGCTCCCCCAGAATCCTCACCCTGCAGCGCAATTAACAACAGGCGCAACAAAAGGAGGCGGCTCGGCGTGAGAAAAAACCAGCAGCAGCCGCTGGGGACCGTTAACACGACCGGGAGCCGCCGTGGGCTACCGGAGGGAGGCAGAAGGTGGAAAATAAAGACGGGGGGGGACAGCAACTGAAAGGCAAAGTCCAAGCGGGGTCACCCCCGAGGGAAGGACGGGGCTGGTGCTTTGCTCCCCTCGTCGCTGTGCTGCCCAGGAGTGGGGGTCAGAGCCCCGGGAGCCCGCGGCCCCCCCGCCACGGAGACGCCTTCGGAAGGAAGGGGCCGGCAGGACACGGAGCAGCTCTGGACTGGGGACCGGCAGCACGGTCAGGGAGCAGAGGGCAGACCTTAGAGACTCTGGAAAGGAAACAGAAGCGCAGCCTGCTGCCTGCCTCGCCGCGCGGCTGCACAAAGAGCAGACATCCTGCCAGCCTAACCCCGGGCGGCGCAGTCAGCAGGTCCCTGCCCTCGGCGCGGGGCTCCTCCGCTTCCTCCCCCTGCACGGCCCGCAGAAAGGCGTTTGGTGGCTGCGCCGGCCCCTTCCAGAAACAACAGCAGAGAGGAAGAGCGTTTCCACAAAGGGGATCTATTCTGGTGCCACAGGAACCGGGAGCGATGTGGGAGAAAAGGGAACCGTAGGAAACGGCTGAGAACACCAAATGTTCCCAAAGGGAGGTTGTTGTTTCTTGTCTTAGTAGGGAGCCAGGGGCTCGAATGCCTTGGACTCAAACCCCTCTGATTGTTTAACGTTTGGAGTTCATCTGCGAGCTTCCCAGGGCGCTGGGTACGGGCGCACGTGGCAGTGGAAGCCAGGCTGGGCTGCCCGTGGAGCTGCAGCCGTCCTGCAGCCGTCCCGCGCCTCCAGCCTGCCTCCGTGCTCAGCCGCCCCGGGAGCAGCCCAGGAGCCGCAGGAGGAGGTCCGTGCTTTGGACCAGGTCCACAGAGATGCTCGCGGCACACAAAACCAGGCCGTTTGTACTCAGGGGGACCCTAGGGGAAACCTCTGGCAATCAGGGGACCAAGAGCTGCGAGGCCTCGGTGGCCCCAGGAGCTGGACACCGCAGATGAACCACCCAAAGCAGCCGGAGCGGAGAACCGGGAGCAAGAGGGGGCAGCACTGCAGGGCTGCTGTGAGCCGTGTCCGGTCCCATGGGAAGAATCCGACCCCCACGTGTGAGAAGGGGACCTGCCGAGAGCACAGAGCCCTCTCCACGAGGGCTCCTTAACGGGCAGGTCAGCACAGCAGGAGTCCCCCGAGAGCAGCGCTCCGAGCCCGGCCGGGAGCTCACAGGAGGAAGTTTACGCGTCCGTTTCCTCTGCTGGTTGCTTTCCCTCGGCCGTCCTTCCTCCCAGAAGACGGCTCGAACTTTGTACAGCAGTGTCATTAACCAAACCCTCTAACCACGCCTGAGCCACCAGCGGGACGCAACAAGTGCATTCGTCTCCCCTGGGCTGCTCCGGGCACCGAGGGGCAGCGTAAGCGCGAAGGAATGCAGAGCCCCGGGTCCCTCGTAGAGGGAAGGTGCTCAGGGCGCTGGGCTCAGGGCGCTGGACGGACCTGGAGGGCCCACAGCGAGGGGAGGCTCGGGGCACCCTTCCCACCTGCACCTCCCGACCCCGAGCAGCCTCCCTGTGGCTCCTCCGCCCCAAGCAGGACAACAGCAGCGCCGGGCTCCCGCGGAGGGGCCTCCCGGACACGCTTGTGTCAGCACCAGAAGCCAGCACCTTCCTGCCGGGAGCCGAGCGCTGTTTGCAGACCTCACAGCACGACCTTCCGCAGGGCTCTGCCAAACCTCGCCCGGCCCCGGGGGGCAGCAGGATCCGGAGCTGGAGCTGCACCTTTAGGGAAGGCGCAGGGAGGGGACGCTCCTCCCCAGCCCGGCCGCCTGGCTTTCAGCTTTTAACCTCCCCGAGTTGCCCTAACGCGTGCCTTGGAAAGACAGCGTGCCGCCCCCGGGCCAGCCGCAGCCCCCAGCCCCAGCCTGACCAGCGGCTGTGCTAACTAACAACTCTAATTAACAACTCGCTGGCAGAAGCCCGGGCTCTTTGCTGGCCAGCAAAGATCTGGGACTGCCCCCAACCCTGCCCCTGGAGCCCTCTGCACTGCTGTGGGCGCAGCTCCCGTCCCGTAGCCCGAGCTCCATCCACCCAGCTCCGAAACAAAACCGCGCGGAACAGAGGCGGCCCCATAAAGGCAGCGCTGCGAGAGCCCAGGTAACTCAGGCAAGCAACAGAGCTGGATTTGAGGAGGCCTGCTGCTCTGGGAGAGAGCTCAGGGTGACGGAGGCAGGAGGGGAACACGCACGTGCGTTGTTTAGGCAGGGAGGGACGGCCAGGCCCAGGGCTGGCTCCTTCTCCCCCCGACTGCCACTCCTCACAGGAGCAGACTTTGCTGGAGCGGGGCGCCTGATCAAAGGAGGCAGGAATGAAGGGGGAGAGCAAAGACAGAGCTCCAGGGAAAGAATAAATGAGTCTCCGCAGAAGACCTGGGGGAAGGAGGAGAGGGTGGGCCCCGCGCTCAGCTGCCGGAGAGGAGGCAGGGAGGTGCCGAGCAGCCTCGCGCAGCTCTGAGGACAGGTGTGCCCTCGCAGCAGCGCTTCGGAGCATCGGTCAAAGCAAGTATGCAAACCTGACAGGCCATGGATCATTCGGGAGAAGGCTGGACAGCTTGCTACCAGCCCCTTGAAATGGCAGGGTAACCTGGGGGCTGATGCTTTCGATAAGCCCTTGGTCTTTTGTGGGATTTCTGCGGGACAAACACCCCCGGCAGCCTCGGGAGCAGCATTTCGGGTCACAAACTGTGAGCGCCCTGGTGCTCAACCCCTGACAGTTGCCTCTGGGCAGCCGGCCTCAGAGCTCAGCACACCCTAAGTGCAGTTTCAAGGCCCTGCAGAGAAACGCTCTTGCTCGGCCGGAACAGAAAGCAATTCCTGAAAGTGCTCTTTGTTTCCCTGAAAAACCCAGGCTGGCACTCAGGCTCCTGCTTGGGGTTTCAGTCGAAGAAGTTAGGACCGAAGTGTCAGAATTCCGAGTGAAAGCTGGAAAGTTGGACTGTTTCCTTGTGTCAGAGAAAGCGTGGGGAAAGAAAAAAAAAATACGCCCTGCTTAAAAACTTCATGGACGTTTGCAAAGCCACAAGTCATTAAACGCAGAAAAAGGCATTAGCTCTGTAGGACCCACAAAAATGTCCTGCTCTCCCCCTGCTGACTCTGCAGTTTGCTGAAAACCTTATTCCCAGACCAGCACTGTCGTGACTGGTAATGCTGGAGCAGAGGCCTGCTAAAAGGCAGCGGGATTAAGTTATTGTTAGAAAAAAACAAAACATGCTAATTTCAACCCCATAAAAGCACGCTATTTGCAGAAGCAGAAAGATCAAGCCCAGCAAAAAGCCACTTTGTTCCAGTCCCCGAGGAGGCCACTTCAAACGGGAGCAGGAGGAAAACCTGAACTCCTAACAGCCTCTGAGCGACCCCGATTTCTTCAAAATCGATTCCTGGAGCAACACCTCTATGTGTGTGTTCCTTTTTATTATTATTTTGGTTGAAACCAGAAAGCTGAGGGTCAGCAGCAAGAACCGCATCGCTGGGAAACCTTGTTTATTTTACCCAGCCCGGGCAGGTTGAGACGTAAGGCCCGGGAAGGTTTTATAGGCTGCCTGGATTTCCCAGTCTGTGGCTACAGACCCTGAAGCCCACCAGAAGGCGGACTGGAAGCGGCATTTTACGCACCGAATGAACGCTTCGCTTGCTGCTGGAGGGACAAAAAGAGCCGCTGTTCCAGCCCGGGGCAGGCCGTGCGCTGAGCCAGCCCCTCTGCTGCTGTCTGCGTGCCCGCGAGCGGTGCTGTGCAGGGCAGCCGACCACAACAGCTCCCACCTGCAGCGGGGAGGCTGCAGGGGGCTGCTGGAGGAGGTGCTGAGCATTCCCCCTCCTGCTGCCCACCTAACTACGTTCCCAGGCTCTGCAGAGGGCTTAGGGGGATGTCAAGCAGCATCACCACTGACCTGTGAACAAAGCGCATTCTTGTGGATCTTCTTGTAGATGAGAGCCGGGCAGATGAAGCAAATGAGGCTTCCCATCGTAGCACCTGTCAGGCCCAGGACTGTTTCCACTGGCAAAGAAGAACGAGAGAAGTCAGCAGAGCCCCCCTCCTCCAGGAGCACGGCACAGCAGCACCGGGCGGCTGCCTGAGCCCCCGCAGGCTGCAGCACGAGCCCAGCAATCCTGCCCAGCAGGCCTTGCCCCCGGCTCCTCACTCACCGTTGGGGATCATGATGCCTCCGATCATGGTTCCAAACACAACGGCCAGCGTCAGGGCTTTAAAGCGGAGCGGGGGCATGTAGCCCCCCGCAGCGAAGGTGCCGTCTTTCTGCTGGAAGAGAAACATTGGGAGGGGGAGAGAAGGAAGTGAGCCCCCCCTGCACACCCGCAGGGCTCCAGGGCAGCTCTGCCAGGGGGGACGAGGGGGGCACGGGGGACCGAACAGGGGCAGTTTCATCAGCTCAGCGCTGTGCTCTCTGCGGGGCGGGGGGCGGTTAGACGTGGCTGAGCAGTTTTAATGTGCAACTGCGCTGGAACCTTCAGAACAAGACTGATGGGAGGCAAGGAGCCAAATCTGCTGTTTCCATCCTGCCCCAAATGTGAACCGTACAGCTGTATCCGAATCCCTCTGCCAGTGCTGCTGCTGCTCGGCCTCTGCGAGCGGCCCCAAGGCCAAGGGCATGAGAAAGAGGCGCAGCTGGGAAGGCAGGGGGGAGGACGGGCACGGGGGAAGAGCTCCGGCTTCGCTACCCCACGGCATCCCTAACGCCTCCGGGAGCGGGGCTATTCCCAGCACGGTGCAGCGCGTGGGGCGGCTCCTCCGATGTGACGGGAGCTGCCCCGGCCGGGCTGCAGGGCGCTGCGGGGGAGCTGCTGGGGCTGGAGGGCTTCCAGACGCCCCCCGTTTCCCGTCCCGTCCCACACTCCCCGAGCAGGAGGCGTGGAAGGAAAGCGCAGGATGCCACGAACCCGCGGGCCCTAGGGAACCGGCAGGTCCCCGCGCTCCCGGCCGCAGGGGTGGGAGACAAAAGCGAAGTGACACGCTGGGGACCCGGGGGAGAAGCCAGGCTTCCCGAGAGCTGCGCTCCTCCACGCCTGCTGGCTTTCGCCAGCAGTCTTCCCTCATCCTCAGACCCTCCCGACGTGAGAAAAGAGCCGGGGGCTTCTCACAGGCAGAAGTGGCAGGATTTAGAGCTATAAATTGCTCGAGTTTTATTTCCTGCCCTAAGAGGTTTCTATTTATGCAGATACACAAAGGCCTCAGAACATTCCCACAATCTCTTACTGTTATTTACTGAATACCATCGGCATGCTTAGTGCTGTACAATACACAGAGGAGAACACGCTACTGCCACAAGGGACTTACAGTCTAAATCAGACAGACCAACTATAGTCACAAAGGCTGTCTGAAGATCTGACCCTGGGAAAGGTGAACGTGTGGGAGAGGGGCGCGCTCCACCGCACGGTTCTGCACCACATCGGCACCAAACAGCCCGCGAGGCACCGGCGGAAGGGGACATCTGAACCCGGAGAGGAGAAGGCTGCTCAGGGAGCTATTGACAGAGGTGGAAAGATGAGAATAATAATAATAAAAGAGCAGAAATGAGCAGGCACGCAGAGAAGAAATGAGGCTGGGCTCTGAGGCCAGGAACAGAAGCTTGAGCTAAATGCAAAGCAAGATTGAGTTGGCCAGCAAAAGGATGCCAGCTGGAGCAGCAGGAAATAAGGAGGCTCCTCTGTTTCCAAAAGCACATTTCTCCCTCTTTGTGAGGGGGAGAACCACTCAGCTCCGAACTGTGCAACACTTCTACGTGAGAGCTGAAATCACCAGCGGAGCAGGGCAGCAGCCGCCACGTGAGCTGGGGCGCAGCAGAGCAGTAGCAGGCTTCAGACTCGCAACCCTGGCGCTTCTGCCCACGAAATTCCTCTGCAGGGAGGAAAAGAACCTCGGAGTGCCACGGATTAACCGTTCTGCAGAGCGGGATTTAGAGACTGCCACGGGCCTCCTGCTGCACAAATACCACAGGCCAGGCACTTAGGATTTCACCGTGATTGAGGGTTTGTCCCCCGGGATAGCGAGCGCCCCTCACGACTCAGAAATACGTGGCTGTGAGTGGAGCCTCACAGATCCAAGGCAGCAGCCAGCAGCGGAAGGCAAATAGCCACAGTAGCCCTCCAAAAAGCAAGTTTCAAAGGCGCACACCAAGGCAGAGAGCTGCTCCTGGCCGCACAAGAGGATCTTACCTGCTGCTCAAAGAGAAGGGTGTTCAGCGCCTGTCTGCACGGGAGAATCATCATCGGAAACCCCACGGCTACCGACATCATGAATCCCACGCGAATCATCTCCGTCACAAGGTTGGAAGGGAAGTTCATTAGGACGTTCCCAGCAATGGCTTCAGTGTAACTCACGTAGCCAAAGAACCCCACCTGTCCAGCAGGAGGGGAGGTGAGCAGAGGGGGGTTTGACTCCAAAGCACATTCACACCCGCTCGATATAAAGGGGGGGGGCTCGGCGACCTCCCGGGAGCTAGGAGCAGCCGGGGAGGGAGCGTGGGGCCAAGGAGGGAGCGTGGGGCCACCGCCTCGGGCACCCTTCCAGGGCCCCGGCTGCAACGCTCCCCAACGCTGAGGCAGGTGGTTAAAGAACAGCGGGCCCTCCCTAAAAGCAGAGGCGAGTTTCTCACCAAGCACAGGGGGTTTTCGCGGAGAGCGCTGCAGCGAGGGAAAGCTGTCACGGCCCCTGACGTGGGGCAGCGACGCGGTGCCTGCTGCCAGCCCCTCTCCGACAAAGGACGGGCCGCGAGGATTTCCTGCAGCGGGCTACCTCGCGGGGGAGGCTGCTCTCAGGAATTACTAACTCGGTTTTACGAAGCGGTGCTTTACGGAGCACAGCCTCCTCCGCATCTTTCCCACCGCAACAGGCTGAAAGAAGCTCTCCTAAACTCAGGGCCGCCTTCAGGCTGTGCCCTGGAAGGCAGGCAGCGGGCTGATGCGCACGGAGGAGCTGCGTCCCCACTGTCTCCACCCAAGGAAGCGTGGCGGGCTGAGAACGGGGGCTCTCCAAACGCCTCCTGCACCGTTCCCTGCACCATCTCCCATTTCACTTTGCTTTCAGCAAACGTGAAATATCTTTCAGAATAAATCCAGCTAAGCAGAAACCAGCCCCAGCTGCAGATAAACCACGGTCCCTGCTGCCCCTCCGGAGCACGGCTTCTGGCAAGGAAAGAGAAGGGGAAGTTTCTTACCGTAATGTAAAAGGTGGTGACCACGTTTAGGGAAGAAGCAAATATGGAGCTCATGATTTTAACAGACGGCTCATCCAAGCTATCATAGGTAGGCAAGACCTGACTGTAGAAAAGGGCAAGTTACTTGAGGAAACTTTCTACAGAGAGAGAAAAAACGAACTCGAGCACGTTCCCTGCCTCAGCCCAGCAGCAAAGCCTCCCTGACACCTTCCCCCTATGGAGCATAAACACTCGCTGCTATTCCACAATTTATACTGCCAATGCCAAGAGATTTCGGAACACTCATAACTTTAAGTGTTGCAAAAATATTCCTGCTCTCCCCACCCCACCACGTGGAGCTAAACGTGTGATGTAAACATTTTGGTTCAAAAGTGTTGCAAAATGAATGACCATTTGTTCCACTGAAACACCAGTGGCACCAGGCCAGGCAGCGCACTGCGATTATTGTTCTTGGAGCTGGCTGTGCTGATAATTAAAGCAACGCCGTGTTTACAGAGTAAAAGCAGGAAGAAGGTTAGAGCATCACACTGTCTAAAAGAAAAGTTAAACAAACAAAGCTAAATGCAGCGCCTGTCACGTTTCAGCGCTGCTGCTAGGGCTCGGTTCATAGAAAGCTGGGAGCGCCAATTACACGGATTTGGGGTATTTACAGACTTGGAAAGCATGTGGAATGCACTTTGTGACATCAGGTGCGTATTTTAGCAACTCATTAAGCTCTCGTTACTCGAATTCAAGGGGCTCCATCCTGGCTTCGTGTTCCCCCAAGTCACTCTCAGGAGGAGGGGGGAGCATCCGGCTAGAGGGGAAGGGGCATCCCCAGCTCCAGTGGGCAAAAAGCCATTAACCGAGAGCCCGTCGAGCCGAGGCCAAACGGAAAAATCCTTAACCCTTAATCCCTTAACTTCAAAGGGCTCTGCACAAAGGGAGCTGAGCAGCAGCTTGAGGAAGCGATGAGACGCAGCCGGGCTCGCGGTGCAGCCACCGGCAGGGACCGAAGCTTCCCGGGGAGCCACGCGGTTTCGGCTCCTTCCCGGTCTGGTGCTCAGCGACCTCAGCTGGGTCACCTGCCTGCAGACGTTTGGTTTTCTTAGTTTGGAGAAACTGCACGGGGTCCCTCGAGGCCCGGCAGCACGCCATGGGGCCCTCCTGACCGCCAAAGCCTCTCCAGGCAAAGCAAGAGGAGAGGGAGCACGAAGCAGGCAGCGCGTGCTGGTGCGCCCAGGGTTTGCTTTTAAGCAGAAGGAGAGCGCTGGAGGCAGCGAAGCATCGGGGCCTCTCGCCTGATGAGCACGCCACACGTTATCTGTTCTAACAGCAGCACCTCAAAGAGGGTGCGAGCAGATATCCTCACCTCCTGAGCAAGGGCAGGCAGGCCAGCAGAAGCACCAAGACCTGACTCGGAGAAGACGGCCTTGCTTTGGAGAGGGCCGGAGCCGCCTTGCTGTCCTTACCCCGGTGTCGTGGCCGCCTTGCAGCTCTCCCTGAACACAGCGCTACCTCTGCCTGCAGGGAGCTGATGCTCACAGAGGCAACGAACCCCCCGACTTGTGTTACTCCTGTGAATTCAGCACTCGGCGGGCTCAGCGACTCGCCCAAGGTCACGCAGGGAGGCTGCGGCAGAGGGGAGCCCCGAGTCCTCGCGCTCCCTGTTCTCAGCCCCACAGCACATTTCCGTGCTGCACAACTGCAGAGGAGCGACCTACTTTGCAAGTTCAGCCCCAACAGGATCGCCTTTAAAGAGCAAAAGGCATCAAACCCTCAAGTAAATCGCCAGTTTCTCAAGGTTTATTTTTCCTTACTGGATGCTGCATTTACGTGCTGGAGGAAAGGGATTTTTGTTTTAAGCTAGAACTATTTATTTTTTAAAAGGTGACTCAGAAGTTAGCAAAATTAAGCCTTGAGAATAACATGCTTATAAAGAGTGCCTGGGCTGGGGACAGGTTATTGCCCTGATGCTTGGACAAAACACACAGCCTTAGGTTTGGCTTGCCACGCAAGAGCTGTGATGGAGTCTGTACTTAGGTACGTGCACACTGGCCCAGAGCAAATGATTTCCCCGTGTTCCCAACTCTCGGCAAAACCATGCTGGGTGCCGTGTGGCTACCACAAGAAAAAATTTGGAATTTAAAAATTCTAAGATGTTAACAAGGTAAAGCCGTAAAAGAATACAACTCCCTTCGCCGGTTGTAATGGAGACATTAAACAGCAAGACTGGAGCGTGCTCGGGTAGGAACCAAGCTGCCAAGAGAGCCGATAAGTGGAAAATGATGATTTGGATCCCGCGTGTGGGTGTAAACACAGCAGTCTGAACAAATTTTATCTGTCACATTCATTTACTGCTGGCATGCTACCCATTTGCTGGAACTACAGGGGGGAAAGCCCAACTCTGCCAGCCTTCCAAATGAGGATGGTCTTTTCCGTGTCCACATTCGGATTTACACTTCTATTTAAAGTCTGTTACTATTCTGGCCAAGCACGTATTGCTCACTTGCCATTTTGGTGCAGAAGGTAACGCTGTTAGAAGCATGAAAATAGCCTGCTCTGCCATCAGGGCCTCCCGTGTGCCAGAGGAAACCCTCACTGAGAGCAGGTAACTGCAAACACGCAAACAGCTATCCCAAGTCAGTGACCCTGAGATCTGCTGAGCGTTCTCAAAGATTCAGGGGAGCAGAGAGCAGCCACAAGCGCACGCTGCCCCGCACGGGGCCCTGTGGCCATCAGGAGCCACGCAGCCCCGCCGCCTTCCCTGGTGCTAAGTCATTTCCTCCAAGAAACGGGGGAAATTCACCACTCACGTGGCTGCACCAGAAGCAACGTGCATTACTGAGGACCCGTGCGTTGCACTGAGGATCCGTTTGGCCCAAATGTTCTTACGTTGCCTACGCACAGTAACTCCCACGTGAAATCCAACTCCCTCCCCCACCTAGGGAACAAAAGGGTCACAACCGAATGAGATGCTGTACTTCAGTGGGCCGCAAAATATTTTGACTGAAATAAAAAAGGAAACCAGATGGCATCTATCCCTCACGACCCCCTGCCCTCACAAAGACGCATCACACACCACAGCTGCCAGAAGGGAAGGGCAGGTACTTACGACTGGCAGGCAAAAGACATGCCGAAGATGGGGATGCAGCGGAAGATGCCCTCCCAGCGAGTGTAGCTAACTCGCTGCAGCCACTGCCCGCTGAAGAGGCCGTGCTTGAAGGACGACAGCACGACCTGCAGCCGAGAGAAAGAGAAGGGGTTAAGGAAAGAAAAGGGGTTAAGCTCCAGCCCCGGACTGGCAGAAAACGCCAGTGCTGGGATAAAAGGCAGCACGTGGCAGCTCGGGGAGAACAGCTCGCGCTGCCTACCGTGGCCTGAGCTCTGTCAGACAAATTCCCCAGCCCCCTGCCCCACCCATCCACTTGAATAACGCTCACGGCAGCCTCAGTAGGCCCCTTGCCACCACGGATCCTGGGTGTATTGTACAAGATATATGGCAATCCCCCCGTTTGATGCCATCAGACATGACTGCACGCACCCGGGTGGGACGATTGCCACTGACACATCTAACTGTGAGAGTTATTGTTCCCAGCATTTCTTTTGCACTTTTTTTTTTTAAATAAAAAAAACAAAACAGTTTTTTTAAATCCAAACGAGAAGCAACATTTGCCTTGGAGATCCTGTACAACAGAGAGCGACAAAAGTTCCTTAAAAAGGACCCCACCTGCCCAGTGCTACTCCAGAACCACTTAACAGCACCGGTTTACTGAAGACAAGGATAAATTTCACGGAAAAAGGGGAGTGAGGCACCCAGTTGAGGCCAGGGGAGCTCTTTGGCCATTGACAGGGAAGCTGGCAGGCATTGCGTTGCACAGGAAACAGAAGGTAAATATGTCTGAATGCCTGTTTATAATATCGCCTGAATGGGGGTTTTCTAATCCCCAGAGATTATGTCTTAGTGCAGCCAAGTCTCATGAAATGTTGTGGTTTTCTTAAAGGCACAGCTTCTGGAACACAGTAGTTTTGTACAACACTCATTTACAGTTTCCAGACTCGTTACAGAGGCAAACTCAGAAGTGTGACACAGCCCAACCCACTAAAAAAAAAAAAAAACACAAGGAATTTCCACTCCTTCCTATTTCTTTCTTTTGTTTCAGCTCTTCCAGGACTGAAATTTGGGGCAGATCGGGCTGAGGCTCCAAGATCAAGCTGCAAGAGCACCCACGGAGTGCAAACTGAAGTCATTACAAGGCACGTAAAGTCCCCACCTCTCAGTAAATGCTGCTGCATAACGAAGCTTGGCCAAGCCAAACACAGCGAGCTTTGGATAACCCTCCACTTACTCTACTTGATCTAAATGGTCAAGAATCCATTTATCTCAGTAAAGGAGAATGCTTCTAGAAAAATCCATGAACGGATATACGCCCATGTACCAGGGCTGAGAGTTTACGAAGCTTTCGGTGCACAAGAAACAGAAGTGGTGGTGTTTAACAAAGTCACAACCCTCAGCTGCAAAAAGCTTGAAGGACGCGCGTTTGTTCCTAACGGGAACTGTCCTCCCGCGACAGATTACGAGCGCTGAGATTTCAAGGCAAAACACTAACATTCGATAAAAGCCCTCCTGCTTCCAGGCGCTTTCCCCCTCCACATCTCCCATCCTCCCATTTAAACTTCAGAGCCCTAAATTACGCGATACCAACAGGAGAACAAAGCACAGTTCAGTTTGGTCACCGCAATCCGTAGGGTTTGTAAGCACACAGACCTGCTGGCCAGCTCCTGCTCGGTGTGTTCCTGCCCTCACGAGCCCAAGTGACGCAGCCCGGTCGTTACGCCGGGCGCTCTCAGCGCTATTTATCAGGAAGGACACGTTAAACTTGAGCCCTGCACCTGCAGGCTGCCCCAGCAGGGTTCGACCGGGAGCATCTGCGGTAGCCCGCTGGGAAAACAGCATTCCCAGCACCGATACCCACCACGAACATGAACACGGTGTAGAAGATGAGCGCCATGGCGCTGAACGACTGGATGGAGGCCATCATGTTCCTCTGCAGGCTCAGGGGAAGCACAATGCACAAGGAGACGGCGAAGAGCAGGACTATGCGGAAGCTGCCGGACACCTGGAAAGGGACCAGCGGGAAGAACTGAAGCACGCTCGAAATACCCCACCGCAGCAGCAAAGTAACTCCCGCCCGCGATTCTGCAGGGATTTAAAGATCTGATGCTGAACGCCTGCCATGTCCACAGCCAGGTCTGTGATGAGCTCGCGCAGTCACTGGGTGACACTGTTGCTCCACACCGTGCGTGACAGGTCCACCCCGAAGTGGAAATATGGGGAGGGGGGAGCTTTAAATGCTAATCCAGCGCAAGCCATTTGAGCATTTTCGTGCAATTAAATAAAAACTGAACTTACTCGGGAACTAGGAGATTGAAGTCTTGAAAATTCTGATCCAGAAAATTAATCAAAACCTCACATCGGTATTTACTACAGCAGAACACTCTGAAACGCTCGGAAATATTTAATACCTAATTTGGCTGCAGCCACAACGCTTCTTTTTAACTTCACAGTCCCTTAATCAGAGCTTAGCAGCAGCAGGCGGAGCAGATAACGGCCCCGCCAAAGCCCCCTCCACAGCCCCGCTCCTCTCCCCACACGGCCCTTACGCCGGCCCCGGGGGCTGCTCGAGCCTCCAGCACCAACACCGGGGCTGCCACAGGGCAGATTTCATCTCCGAGAGGAGGCAGGTGCTCCGTGGCTTTGGCCACTGAAACACCGAGGGAAAAGGGCAAAAATTCCTCTTGAAGCAGGGGGCTGCGAAGGGGTGAGCTCAGACGGAGGAACTGGCTGTCACTGCCTGGTAGGGGCAAGAATTAGGGCAGGAGGAGTTATCTCCTTCAGGAATCTGCCTCAGAATTAAGAGGGAGCAATACTAAAAGGATTCATTTTGTTGGCAGTGCCTTACTGCGGGGTTTGCACATCTCACTGCCATACGCCTGAGCTTCCAGGACCTCACAGAGCAAAACGGTCGGACTTGATGATCTTAAGAGGTCTTTTCCAACCTCCATGATCCTAAGGAAACGCTCTGCTCACAAGGAGTGCCGTTACAGCCTGCCAGGAGATGACCCCACAGCAGCCCGTGGCCTGCTGAGCGCGCACGGCTCGGCGCGAGGGAGCCGGGCCCGCCGCCCGCACAGGAGAGGCAGCGCAGCGAGGGTTTATTTACCTGGAATCCGAGCAGCCGAGCAAAGAAGTTGGACCCCAAGTCACCAATGACAACATAGAAAGCAATGCAAGTTCCCAGCATCAGCCCGATCATGCTGCAAAACAACAGGACAGAGGTTAGGAGGCTGAAGCAGGAGCCCTGGAGCGCAGCTCTGGCACAGGCGAGGTCTCAGGGGCCTCGCTCTGCCCCCAACCACGACAGCCGCACGTGGCTCAAGACCCTCCCGCGCTCTCCCAAGAAGCTTCCAGAGGGTTTACAGGGAAAGAGCAAACAGAGAACCTTTAAAGTGCCTTAAAATCCAAGCAGCCAGTTGCTCGCTTGTCTTCAGTGGGGAAGCAACCTCAGTGCGCCTTGCTCTGACGCACGTCCACGCCCTAACTCAACCCAACTTTCTGGCATGTAAATGGAGATAACCCCCAAATTTTGCTGAACCCACCCTGAAAACACGTTTGGCAACCAGCAGTGCAGCAGGTTCTCCATCCACAGGGACGCGGGGGGCCGTGTGCTGGCTCTCACGGCCGCACGAGCGGTGTGTGCATCAGGGGGAGCCCTGCGGCTGCCGGAGCGGAGGGAGCACCACGCTTTACCCTCGGGTTTGTGAGGGGCAGGCCACCCGCTGCTGGCATCCCCAGCGAAATAAACCCAACTCCATCCACCTACATGACATCCCTGGGGCAATTACAGCAACCGCCTGCGTGGACAAGCAACATTTGAGAAAGATTCTGCGTATTTTTAGTGCTCTGCAGCAGGGATCAGAGAAGGAGAGGGCACCAGAGCCTGGCCAGAGCACAAGATGCCTCCACCACAGAAACTCCTTTGGAAAAAGCAGCACGGTAACAACATCCCATCGCCTGACGGGGCTGCTGAACAACACCTGAGAGGGATTTCCTGCTGCGAGGGATTTCCTGGGGTCGTCTGGGGTCGATTTTTTGTCGGGGTCATCCGGGGGGCCCCTACCGCAGGGCACTTCCCAGCGCCTGGGGCCCCGCGGGGCAAGGCGGCACCGCTGCGAGGAGCGGGCGGCTCCGGGAGGCTAGAGGGAGGATCCGAGGTACCAAACCCTCCTGCTAGCTCACGGCAATCTTGGCAAGGATCTCACCCCTGGAAATCAGCCACGAGCGACGTGCCCGTGATTCCCCAGCCCGCGGCAGAGCAGGGGAGGAGCTCACGAGCTCAGGAGCGGGCGCAACGCGCTGAGGACGAAGCACACGGGCTGTGCTCGGGCACCTCGCTTACTTTCTTGTCCAAGTTCTAGCTGCCAAGGAGGACTTCTGGGAGCAGGGGAGGCAGCGGCACGGGAAACGAGCGCAGCAAGGCCACAGGAGGCTAGGGAGTGTTCCTCAGGAAAGAAAGCCGAGCCATTCAAACTTTAAGTAGCAGATTACCTTGTTTCCACCAACATTTTTCCTGCTTTTCCATAGGCGTGAAACGCTGGCATAAGAGGAAGTAAAAAAAAGTTGCAGTTAATGCAGGGAAGGTCCAGAACACGGCACACATCAGTCAGAAATTCAGCAGTAACAGTGACAGAGGGCAGCAACCCGCCAGGGTTGGGTTTTGGGGCTAGTTTCCCTTGCCCACCCTCCCATTTTCCTTCTCAGACATGCCCTCCACAAATTGAAAACCACATCAGAGGGGGAAAAAAGACGAGGGGAAGACAGAAAGCAGGTTATTTTTCCTTTTTTTTTTTTTTCCTTCCCCATTCTATTTTTAAAAAAAGGAGCGCGAAGCAGCAGTCACACATGGCAACCATTAAAGGAAAGTCAGCGCGGCAGAGAAAATGCGCACGTCGAAGATGCTGTGTGGCGAGAAGCGACTGCGGTGCAAAATTTCAATCAAACTCCCCGTTTTATTTTTATCTTCCCACTCTAACCGAGCCGCCTGACGCTGCTGGATGGGAGAGCTGATTCGGTGCCCAGAACGTTCAACCCCACGCCCAGAATACCCGGCGCTCGCAGCCCACACCAAAGGGCTGCTGCCAACCCTTCGCTCCCCCTCCCGTACTGGGGTTGTAGCAGAAAACGATCCCTGCTCTTCAAGCCATTGTTTTTTTTCTTAAAAAGAAAAAGCCAAGAAACCTCCGCACGTATTTTTAGATCTATCTCACTGGGTAGAATGGCAATTGAGGCCTCCGGTTCCAACCGGAGACCGCGCTGCCCGCCCGTGTCACTGCAGAGGCCCAGCTCGAGCGCCCCCCCGGGTTCCCCTTTGTCTCCCCCAAGGTGCAGAGCGGATTCCCAGCGCCCGCCAGAACGCAACTTCATTCGCTCCTGGAAGCGCCCCCTGTTATTTTAAACATTAACTTACAATCGATGGTTTCTCCGGACTCGGCTCGAGTTTAAAATTCAGGAGACAACATGTTCTCCCGCAGGAGGAAAAAAATAAATTAAAAAAAATAGGCTCAGCAGGAGAGCCGCGGCAGAAAAACAAAGCGGAGCCGCCACGAGGGGCGGCGCTGGCAATAGCCGACGGCGCGAGGCGAGGCGGGGTGGCACGGCCACCGCCGGGCACGAGGAGCAGCCTCCGGCTCCCATCGCCTCCGGGAGCTCGCAGCGACAGCGACCAGCTCCGCGGGGCCGGCGTGAGGGAGAGGAACCAGCAGGAGACAAATCGTCCTCCGCGGGGGCTGGTGCAGATTCCAGAGCGCCTGCTGCTGCGGCACCGATCCCCGGGGCTCCTTTCTCACGGCTCACAAACTCAGGTACCTCCGGGCAACAACCACGGCTGCTGGCCACAGCCCGGGCTCGCTGCTGGGAGCAACCAACCTGCCGCCTCTCCTCGGCGCTCTGACGAGGGCAGGCCTTCAGCCGTTAGGTCAGACGTCCCCGTTTGGGGACAACGGGAAAACTGGGCCCTTTATCTTCTCAGGGAGGACGGAGACGGCGGCTATAAAACACGCTCACAGAATCACAGAATCATCCAGGTTGGAAGAGACCTCCAAGATCTCCCAGCCCAACCTCTGACCTAACCCTACCAAGTCCTCCGCTAAACCAGATCACTGAGCTCTACGTCTAAACGCCCCTTAAAGACCTCCAGGGACGGTGACTCGACCGCTTCCCTGGGCAGCCCATCCCAATGCCTAACGACCCTTTCGGTAAAGAAGTTCTTCCTAATATCCAACCTAAGCCTCCCCTGGCGCACCTTTAGCTTGTTCCCCCTCGTCCTGTCACCAGGCACGTGGGAGGACAGACCAACCCCACCTCGCTGCGGCCTCCTTTAAGGTACCTACAGGGAGCGATAAGGTCGCCCCCGAGCCTCCTCTTCTCCGGGCTGAAGGTGCTGTAAGGTCACGCATCTTCGGGATGGGATCTCTGGGCCTGACAAGCTGGGCAGAGCCGAACCCGCTCGGTAATCAGAGAAACCCTTTTTTAATTGCGGTCACTGCAACGAGCAACCTGCATTTGGGCACTTGTTGCTGCAGGGAGCTGCCCGAGCTGCTTCTCCTTCTCCCAGCCGGCCCCAGCGCAGCAGCGATGCGGGCTGAGGATGCCCGGGCTCGGCACCAGCCCGGTACGAGCCCGGCTCTTTTGTGGCCGTACCCCGGCTCTCGGCGCTCCTCCGGAAGGGCCCGAGTGCCTCAAGCTCATTTGCAAAAACTTCTCCTCCATCCCTGGGCGCTGCCAAAGCCTCCCACGGAATCAGCCGCGGGGGCTGCCAGGATCTCTCGCAGCTGTACCGGGGGCGCGGGCGGGCGGTGACAAAGGCTGCCTGTGTGGAGCCGCCCGGCCTCGGCGCATTAGGATGCGGCGCAGGAGCGCTGCCTTTTCCTCCCGGCACCATCCTTCCCCCCTGCGGCACCTCTCCCAGCGCGCGGGCAGGGAGGAGAGGCTTCTTTCAGCGCGCCAGGAGGTGCCAGGAAGCTTGGAAGCGTCGCCGGCCTCCGTGTACCCGAGCCCCTTGGCTCTGAAAGCGCCGAGGATCCCTTCTTCTTCTGGGAGAGGCTCCAAGGCGCAGGGCACTCGCTGTGCTCGGCCGAGGGGAAGCGGCACACAAAGGCTGGCCGCGCGGAGGCGGCGCGGGCGGCTGGGCCCAGCCGGGTGCTACCTGAGGGCTCCTCGCTGGCCGGGCTTTCCCTCCGCGACCACGGCACGGCCTTGGAGGCCACGGCAGTTTTTAATCTGTTTGGTTGCCAGCAGATAAAGCCTGGCAGAAGCCAAGCACGTCGGGCACCCCGAGCGTGGAAGAAACGCAGCTGTCAGCACCCGGAGCCACGCAGCTCGTTAACTCTTTCCCCATCGGCAGCGCCACCCAGCTCTCTACTCCTCCCCCCCCTCTAAAAAAAAAAACCACAAGAGAAACCGAGTAAAAGAACGTTTTCCCTGCGGTTTTACACCGGCCGAGAGGGCTCCAACCCAACCACCCCCTCCTGCCCCCCGCGTCAAGGCAGAGAGGTCACAACCAGAGGCCGGCGCTGGCGCCAGCGCAGAGGAGCCGAGGCAGAGGGCTGGCGGGCGCTGCCAACCCCCCCCCCACGAACCCTGCAGACGTTTCTATTTTCTCGGCCGCTTGGAAGCTCGCACGGTTTCCCCCCCCCCCCCCCCCACTCCCGGCTCCCCCTGCTCTGCCACAAACGCTCCCAGCGCAGACCCGGGCGGCCGCAGCTCCGTGCCAGGCGCGCTGCTGGCAGGACCCGATGTCCTCGGCAGCGCGCTGGGTGGGGGAGCTCGTGGCTTTTGTGCCGAGACCGAAAAATTTACAGCAGGCACCCGCTGCGCCAGCTCCCGAAAAACTTGGGTTTTGATCAGTCAGCGCCGCGTTCCCCCCCTCCGCCCCCGCCCCACCGAGTCAAAACAATTCGGCGCCCGTTAACTTCGCCGCCAGGAGCAGAATTAAACCCTCGTATTCCCCCGGGGGACAGAGGCCGAGGGAGGAACAAAACACAGATTGGAAAACTACCCCGGGAACCCGTTGGGCGTGCCAACGGCATCAGGCCGAAAGCTGCAAACGAAGGGGTCAAAGTAAAACCACAGTTTAAAAAAATAAATAAATAAGCGAGTAGAACTCAAGCCCTAAAGCTGCCAGCTCTCACCGAGGCCGGGGTAGGTCCTGCGCTTGCTGAGGTTGGCCGATTTCACCAGGAACATGCAGGACTGGTGAGTCATCCACGAGCAGAAAACCAACAGCAGGGCTCCCAGGACGATGCCGCACTGAAAGGGAAGGGGGTGGGGGGGGTGGGGGGGAACAAGCAGAGATGGAAAAAGTCAGCGACGACTTCAGGCAGACCCCAGCCACCTTCAGACCCCCCCCTCGGACGCCTCCGGCCCCGCTCCTGCCTGCCCGGGGGCTCCCCTCGGCCAGCCCCGGGCTCCGTTTGCCTTCCTGCAGCCCGAGGGCGACGCGGCCGCCTGCTCCCCTGCTCCCGGGGCGCCCGAGGCCGGGCTGGGGAGGTCGGCAGGGCACGGCTCCCCCCCCCCAGGTCCTCCCGGTGACCCCCAGAGGTCCGTGAGACCTCCCGGTGCTCCGCGGGCCTCACGGGTCCCTGCAAAGCACCGGGGTCCCTGCGGGTCCCGGGGCCCGGCCTCTGCCCCGCGGTCACTCGTCGGCCCCCCTCGCACCGTGGGCACGGCGCCCGGCCCGGTGCCAAGCCGCTCACCCCCGCCGTGCCCGCCTGCAGCTCAACGGGGGGCACCGGGGGGGGAGGGGGGGGGGGGGGGGTCCGTTACCCACCGGTTTTTAACGGACGGCTCAAGACAGGGCCGGGCCCACCACCGGCTGCCCACGGGCTGGGTCAGTCCCGGTGCAGCTCCGCCGCGCCCCCCCCCCCCCCCCCCCCCCGCGGGGTTCACCCGGCACCTGCAGGCCCGGCCCGGGGCCTCCCCCAGCGCTACCACCGGGGGCAGGGCCCGGCCCCTTCCCGCCGCCCGGTACCGGCAGCCCGGCGGGCGGCTCACCGACCTGGCGGAAGCAGAAGGGCACGGTGAGCACGCTGACGCCCACGATGCTGTTCACCACGTTCATGATCAGGCCCCAGTTGGAGCCCGGCGCCGCCGCCGCCGCCGCCATGGCCCGCACCGGGACACACACACACACACACACACACACACACACACCCCGTCCGGTAGGGCCCGGTACCGGAGCTGCCGCCCCCGCAGGACCCCGCGCTGCCCCTCCCCTCCCCGCCCCCCCCCGCAGGTCCCGGCCCGTCCCGGCCCCGCCGCCCGCCCTCAGCCGCCCGCCATGGCGGCAGCGCCCCCGCCCCGCCCCACCGCCGGCACCGGCCACAGCGGCACTTCCGCCTTCCGCTGCTCCGCTGGCGCTTCCGGCGGCGCTCTAGCCGCCTCGGAGGACCGAGCACGCTGCCCCTGGGAGGACTGGGGAGGGGCGAGACCCCCCCCGAGACCCCCCTGAGCCTCCCCCCCCCGGGCCAAGGGCCCGATCCTGGGCGTGCTGGGGGCTGCGTGGGGCCGTCCCGGGGCTGCCCCTGCCCCTGTCCCCCCCCCCCGCCCCAAAATGCAGAAGTTAATGCAGGGGCTGGGGGGAAAAGGGGGGGGCGCGACCCCCCCCCCGTCTGTGGGACCCCAAAGGGCACCGGGACGGGACGGGACGGGACCCCCGCAGCCCCTACAGAGCCCCAGGCGGAGGGCAGGGGGCTGGGGACCCCCCCCCCCCCATCAGGCCCCATCCTGGGGCAAAGCTCCACCAGCGTCACCCCAAGGGATGGGGGGGACAGAAAGGGGGGGGGGGGGCCCTGCCCCGGGCTGGCACCCGAGGGCCTCGCACAGGGGGTTAAATGCGTGCACACGCATGCACACGAGTGTACACGCATGCGCGTGTGTGCACACACCTGCACACCCACGCAAGTGCACGCAGACGCGCACGCATGCACACACCCAAGCGTGCACACCTGCACACGTGCGTGCACACCCATGCGCACACACACACAAATACGTGTGCACAGCCCCGTGCGCGCGCACACACACACACACACCCTGCACACCCATGCAGCAACACCCCAAGCGCTGCCTTTGCCCGGCCCTTGCCCTCCTCGTGTGCTCGTGCACACACACGTGTGCACACCTGGGCGTGCACCTGCCCGGCCTGTGCCCGTGCGCCCCATGCGCACAGCAGGGCTGGCGCTCAGACCCGGGCCAACGCTCCCCACCGAGGGCAGCCCCGTGGCCGGGACCCCCGAACCCCCCCCCCCCCCCCCGGGGGGTTCTCAGGGGCTCGCAGGGGCTGGGGGCACACCCGGAGCCCCCCCCCCCAAAGCCCCCGCGCCCCAGGGTGGGCCCTCGGAGAGGGGGAAAACCGAAGGGACGACCCCGCAGCGGGCTGCCTCGCGCCCGCGGGAGCGGTGGCGGGTCAGAGCGGCGCGAGCCAACGTTCCCATGGAACCGAACGCGCGGCGCTCGTATAATTTGCAGCAATTGCAATGGGTAACCGCAAGAATTTGCTCTACAAAAGGTTCGCGGGGAGGTGGGAGCGCGCCTGCCTAATTCCCTCCAGGTGCTACCGGGGCTGGAGCCTCAGCGCGCCGGCTGCGTTTCGGTGCCTGCTGCTGCCTGAGGCAGCGCCGGGTCCTGGGCAGGGCTTCTGGGGGGGTTGGCAGGGCTTTTTTGGGGGTTGTTGCTGTCCCTGCTGCCAGCGGGGTCCTGGGGCTGTGCCAGGGCAGGGGCCAGCAGTGTCGCGGGGCTGGGGATCCGTGGGGCTGGGGATCCATGGGGCTGGGACACCGTGGGGCTGGGGATCCGTGGGGCTGGGGATCTGTGGGGCTGGGGATCCATGGGGCTGGGACACCGTGGGGCTGGGGATCTGTGGGGCTGGGGATCTGTGGGGCTGGGGATCCATGGGGCTGGGACACCGTGGAGCTGGGGATCTGTGGGGCTGGGGATCTGTGGGGCTGGGGATCCATGGGGCTGGGGATCCATGGGGCTGGGGATCCATGGGGCTGGGACACCGTGGGGCTGGGGCACCGTGGGGCTGGGCGCAGGGAGGCCCGGTGTCCCCACAGCTCCGCACCGTCCCCAAAGCATCGGCTCAGCCCCTCGGGGCCAGGAACACCCACGGGAGACGCGGGGCCAGCAAAGGTCCCAGCAGCACCGTGGGGTTGCCCCCTCCCCACGTCGCCAGCACCCTGCTCTGGTTTAAGGCTGCCAGGCGGGAGGGGACCCGATGGGACGGGTCCCCTGTGGGATGCTCTCCCTGCAGTGCTGGGGGCTCGGCTTGGGGTCACGGGGGGGCTGCAGCACCCAGACGCGGGACGTGGGGCCTGGATGTGGGATGTGGGATCTGCGTATGAGGTGTGGTACAGGGAAATGGGACGTGGGACCCGGACATGGGACGTGGGACCAGGATGTGGGACCCGCATATGGGATGTGGTACAGGGATGTGGGACGTGCTACAGGGACATGGGACGTGGGACCTGGATGTGGAATGTGGGACCTGCATACGGGATGTGGTACAGGAACGCGGGACATGATACAAGGGCGTGGGACATGCTACAGGGACATGGGATGTGTGACCTGAATATGGGACGTGGTACGGGGACATGGGATGAGGGACCTGGACGTGGGACCCCCGCTTCCCAAACCGTCTCCACCCCTCTGGGAGCAGAAGCGCCGCCGTGGCCCCGGCTCTGGGGGATTCCCGTCCCCCCCTGTCCCCAGGCGTGGGGCTGGCACCAGGCATCCCCCACCCGAGCGGGCACAGCACCCACCGGGGGGCACAGCACCCACTGGGGGGGCACAGCCCCCCCCCCGGGCACCCGCGGCAGCCGCCCGCCTGCCTGGGAAGGGGAGCTCACCTTGTTCCTGCGCCGAGGAGACATCTGCAGCGAGTTAGAGGGGAAATCATGTTTATCCAATTAGTTTTACACGGCCCCTAACTCAACACTGGCAGAAAAAAGGGCTCAGGTGGCTCCTCCGCGTGCTGAACGGCCGCCGGCAGCCACGAGCACGGCGAGCGCCGAACGCCGGCTGCCTGCGAGCCCCCCCGCTGCGGGACGGGGACGGGGACCCCGCGGGGACCCCAACCCATCCCAGCGATGCCCCGCCCGTGTCACTGTTGTCCCTGTCACTGGTGTCCCCGTCCCCCCGTCCCCATCCGCAGGTGGGACCCGCGGGGCACCGGGACGTCCTGGTGGGCCCTGGGGGGGGGGTTGGGAGGCTCAGCTCCGTCCCCACGCTGTGCCCATCCCTGGGGTGCTGGGCGGGCTGAGCCCCTGGCCCTGGGGGCTTTTTGGGGGGGGCTCAGGGCGCTGACGGCCCTGGATGCTTCCATCTCTCCTGCCCCTTTCCCTGTTTCTCTTTTCTCCCCCATTTTTTTCCCCTCTTTTCTCCTTGATTTTTGCTTTGCAAAGCAACCCCTCTTGAGGCGGTTTTTAAAGCCCAGCTGAGGAACAGAACTCCATTTTCCCTCCTAGCAAAAGGGGCAGGGCAGAGGGCACGGCCACTCCGGCACCGCTCACCCACCACCCCGGGGCGCAGCGGCTCGGCCGCGGGGTGCAGGATGTGGCCCCGGCTGCTCACCCAGGCCTCACCCGACCCCCGGCCCCCAGGACGACGTGCTTCCAGTCGCCGCGTCCCCGACCCCGCTGGGATCCCACCGCCTGCAGCCGCTCACCTGCAACCCATCAGCGCCCGGCTACCGAACGGCGGGGGCCGGCGGGGGCCACCGGCAGCCCCCGGAGCTGCTCCTCCCCTGCGTCATTGCATGCTCTGGTGGGGGGACGAGGGCAACCACCCCAAAATCCACAGGGGCTCGATACGGTGCTGCGCAGCAAGCAGAAAAGGGCTGCGGAGATGAAATAAAGCAGACAAATATGGAATAAAAGGGAGCGAAGCCGAGGGGGCCGCTGTGCAGGGGGCTCGGCGGGGCCGCCCCGTGAAGGGCAATTACTGCTGGCCCAAAGGTCTCCGATATATTTATTGCTCGCAATAACCGCCCGATATTGCAGTGGCTGCCGCGTGCTGCTGCTCCTTCCTCCTTTGCTGCTTTTTATTTATTTGTCCTGCCCCAAGCAGCACCTGCCCCATCCTCTCCCCATCTCCTCCTGCAGCCTTTGTGCCCAGCCGGGGACAGAAAGCACCGAAGCCCTTTGTCACCGCACTGGGAGCAGGGCTGGGGATGCCCCCAACACGGGGACAGGGACAGGGGGGTGGCACTGGGGCCCCCCAGCCTCATGCTGCCTCCCCAGGGGCTGGCACCGTGGGCACGGCTCCGAGCAGCAGGAGGGAGGCCCGGGGAGAGCCTGGGAGCTGAGCCCACGGCTCCGTCCCCGGGGGGGATCCGCCGGGCCCCTGCAGCCCCCATCCCTCCCACCAGGAGAATAATCAGGTCCCGGGGGGCTGCCGGCAGCTGCAATTACCGTCATTAGTAAAGGCGGCTCAGGGCAGCTCGGGATCTCGCTCTGGTTTTGTGAGAGGACAAAAATCCCCGGGAGGTCCTGAGCTGCTGGCGGGGCCGGGGCAGAGCCTTTGTCCTGCGCTGCTCAGCGCGGGGCGCGCGCGGCCCCGTGCACACGCGTGTGTTTGTATGTGCACACGCGTGCTTGTGCCAAGACGCAGATCTGATGTTGTAGTCGGTGATGTTGCCCCAGGAATACGGCTCCTGTCGCCTTTCCCCGGTGCGATGCGGGGGCAGCAGCTCCCCACGGCTGCCCTGGTCCCCGTCCTCGTGGCTGGTGCTGGCCTGGGCACGAAGTCCCCCGGTGCTGGTCTTGGTCCCCTCGCTGGCAGCTCTGGGTCCAGCTCTCGCCTCCCCCAGCCCAGCTCCCTTTGCAGCAGCTCCTCCAGGGGGTTCCTGCCCTCCAGGGCCAGATCCCGCCCTGTCTCCCAGCCCAGGCACCTTCTGCAGGACGAGGAGCAGAACGCGGGGCATGGACGGGGTGGGGACCCCAGTGCAGGGTCCTGGGGGTCCTCAATGGTGCGGGACTGGGAGCCCCTTCCCAGGCCGCTGGGTTTTGCTGCAGCGGAGGAGCAGCAGCGCTGCCCGCAGCCCAGGGGCAGGACACACGCGGGGACACCCTGGTCCTGTCCCCAGCACCACGGAGCAGCCAGGGCCGCCTGCTCCACGCGACCGCGTCCACCCCGAAGACAAATGCTTGGCAGAGCCCGGGAAGAAGACGGCAAGTATTTAAAAACATAAATTAAAACAAATTGCGTTTTTATATTGCAAATAAGGGCAGTTTTATCGGTTTTATTGCATAACAACCATTAATGAAGTGCAGTTTCAGGCACCTTAATTGCTCGGAGACTAAAGTTCAATCCATATCTCCGGCGCGGGCTGGAAGACGCCGTGTGTCATGCGAGTACCTGGCAGCTTGGAAATGTAAATAAATTTATGGGCACCATTAGGAAAACAGAGGAGAGGGACCCCATTTATCCAGGCTATTTATCCGGGAGGGAAGCGGCGCGAGTCCAACAGCGCGAACCGGCCGGGGGAGGGGGGCAGCGAGGCTGCAGCATCCCCACGGGGTCACCCTGATGTCCCCCCCGGTGTCACCCCAACATGCCCCCAGCGTCACCCCGACATCCCCCCGGTGTCACCCTGATGTCCCCCCAGCGTCACCCCGATGTCCCCACCGGGGGGACCCCACCAGGACCGGGGTTAAGCGAAGGCTGCGGGGAGCTTGGGCGCCGGCGGGCTCCGGTGCGTGGGGGCCGCGCTCCGTGGGGGCGGCAGCACCGGGAGGCTGCGGGCCGGGGCTGGGGAAGGGAAACCCCGGCTCCGGGCCGAGCCCCGCGCGTGGGGCCCCGCCTGCTGCACGCGTGGGTCTGAGCGCTGCCCACGACCGCCCACGCGCGTCCGTGCGAGACCCGCGGGCACCCTTGGGGCACCCCCGCGGCAGCGATCGGGGGGCGAGCACGCGCGTGGGGCGACGGGGCGCGCACCCCGCGTCAGCGCGGACACGCTCGCTCCCGTGCAGCGCGGGCACGACCCCCGGCCGCGCGACCCCGCCCCGCACGAGGCGCAGCACCCACGGGACCCGCTCCCCCCCGTAACCCTCCCTCC